>NC_056663.1:49013793-50256293 GCF_018350195.1 Panthera tigris | reverse complement strand
ATTAGAAAAGGCTCTCCACCTGAGTTAGGGAGCATAGAGCTTTCTCATGCTCATCTTTAAAAACCTGGGGGGCTGCAGATACCATCTCATTTTCCCTACTTCTTTTGCTCTTTTATGTTTCCCATGACCTGGCCATTCCCAACAAGATCATGTACTCTACTCCAGAATCATAATGGATTATCTAAATTTTATTTGCTATAATCTCTTTATATTTCAGATCTGTTATTCTGAATTATTTTCCTCAGATATCTACTGACAAACTCATGAGTTCTCAAACCTCAGTAACAAAGTATAATGCACGATACAAATATACAGTATTAATATTTTAAATTATTTATTATACGCTACCAAATACAACTAGCTCTCAAAAAGCACTCTCTGTACAATGGATTCATATCTAATTATAAGTGGCAAAACTTGTTCAATCTTTGGAATAATTTCCAGATTCAAATGAGTTTTACATTCTTTTATATTATGTCTAACCAGCATAAAAAAATATGCTAAATCCTGTGCTCTTTACTACTTCTTTTATATGAATTAATATATAAATAAAAGTAGAGATTTAAAAATACCTATCAAGCACATTCATATTAAAGAAAATCTCTACAGAGAGGGAAGGGTGCTGAAGGGGTACTTGAACAAATTATAGCTGAGAACTTCCCTGAACTGGGGAAGGAAAAAGGCATTGAAATCCAAGAGGCACAGAGAACTCCCTTCAGACGTAACTTGAATCGATCTTCTGCACGACATATCATAGTGAAACTGGCAAAATACAAGGATAAAGAGAAAATTCTGAAAGCAGCAAGGGATAAACGTGCCCTCACATATAAAGGGAGACCTATAAGACTCGTGACTGATCTCTCCTTTGAAACTTGGCAGGCCAGAAAGGCTTGGCACGATATCTACAGTGTGCTAAACAGAAAAAATATGCAGCCGAGAATCCTTTATCCAGCAAGTCTGTCATTTAGAATAGAAGGAGAGATAAAGGTCTTCCCAAACAAACAAAAACTGAAGGAATTTGTCACCACGAAACCAGCCCTACAAGAGATCCTAAGGGGGATCCTGTGAGACAAAGCACCAGAGACATCACTACAAGCATAAAACATACAGACATCACAATGACTCTAAACCCGTATCTTTCTATAATAACACTGAATGTAAATGGATTAAATGCGCCAACTAAAAGACATAGGGTATCAGAATGGATAAAAAAACAAGACCCATCTATTTGCTGTCTACAAGAGACTCATTTGAGATCTGAGGACACCTTTAGATTGAGAGTGAGGGGATGGAGAACTATTTATCATGCTCCTGGAAGCCAAAAGAAAGCTGGAGTAGCCATACTTATATCAGACAAACTAGACTTTAAATTAAAGGCTGTAACAAGAGATGAAGAAGGGCATTATATAATAATCACAGGGTCTATCCACCAGGAAGAGCTAACTATTATAAATGTCTATGCGCCAAATACCCGAGCCCCCAGATATATAAAACAATTACTCATAAACATAAGCAACCTTATTGATAAGAATGTGGTCATTGCAGGGGACTTTAACACCCCACTTACAGAAATGGATAGATCATCTAGACACACAGTCAATAAAGAAACAAGGGCCCTGAATGCTACATTGGATCAGATGGACTTGACAGATATATTTAGAACTCTGCATCCCAAAGCAACAGAATATACTTTCTTCTCGAGTGCACATGGAACATTCTCCAAGATAGATCATATACTGGGTCACAAAACAGCCCTTCATAAGTTTACAAGAATTGAAATTATACCATGCATACTTTCAGACCACAATGCTATGAAGCTTGAAATCAACCACAGGAAAAAGTCTGGAAAACCTCCAAAAGCATGGAGGTTAAAGAACACCCTACTAACGAATGAGTGGGTCAACCAGGCAATTAGAGAAGAAATTAAAACATATATGGAAACAAACGAAAATGAAAATACAACAATCCAAACGCTTTGGGATGCAGCGAAGGCAGTCCTGAGAGGAAAATACATTGCAATCCAGGCCTATCTCAAGAAACAAGAAAAATCCCAAATACAAAATCTAACAGCACACCTAAAGGAAATAGAAGCAGAACAGCAAAGGCAGCCTAAACCCAGCAGAAGAAGAGAAATAATAAAGATCAGAGCAGAAATAAACAATATAGAATCTAAAAAAACTGTAGAGCAGATCAACGAAACCAAGAGTTGGTTTTTTGAAAAAATAAACAAAATTGACAAACCTCTAGCCAGGCTTCTCAAAAAGAAAAGGGAGATGACCCAAATAGATAAAATCATGAATGAAAATGGAATGATTACAACCAATCCCTCAGAGATACAAACAATTATCAGGGAATACTATGAAAAATTATATGCCAGCAAATTGGACAACCTGGAAGAAATGGACAAATTTCTAAACACCCACACTCTTCCAAAACTCAATCAGGAGGAAATAGAAAGCTTGAACAGACCCATAACCAGCGAAGAAATTGAATCGGTTATCAAAAATCTCCCAACAAATAAGAGTCCAGGACCAGATGGCTTCCCAGGGGAGTTCTACCAGACATTTAAAGCAGAGATAATACCTATCCTTCTCAAGCTATTCCAAGAAATAGAAAGGGAAGGAAAACTTCCAGACTCATTCTATGAAGCCAGTATTACTTTGATTCCTAAACCAGACAGAGACCCAGTAAAAAAAGAGAACTACAGGCCAATATCCCTGATGAATATGGATGCAAAAATTCTTAATAAGATACTAGCAAATCGAATTCAACAGCATATAAAAAGAATTATTCACCATGATCAAGTGGGATTCATTCCTGGGATGCAGGGCTGGTTCAACATTCGCAAATCGATCAACGTGATACATCACATTAACAAAAAAAAAGAGAAGAACCATATGATCCTGTCAATCGATGCAGAAAAGGCCTTTGACAAAATCCAGCACCCTTTCTTAATAAAAACCCTTGAGAAAGTCGGGATAGAAGGAACATACTTAAAGATCATAAAGGCCATTTATGAAAAGCCCACAGCTAACATCATCCTCAACGGGGAAAAACTGAGAGCTTTTTCCCTGAGATCAGGAACACGACAGGGATGCCCACTGTCACCGCTGCTGTTTAATATAGTGCTGGAAGTTCTAGCATCAGCAATCAGACAACAAAAGGAAATCAAAGGCATCAAAATTGGCAAAGATGAAGTCAAGCTTTCACTTTTTGCAGATGACATGATATTATACATGGAAAATCCGATAGACTCCACCAAAAGTCTGCTAGAACTGATACATGAATTCAGCAAAGTTGCAGGATACAAAATCAACGTGCAGAAATCAGTTGCATTCTTATACACTAACAATGAAGCAACAGAAAGACAAATGAAGAAACTGATCCCATTCACAATTGCACCAAGAAGCATAAAATACCTAGGAATAAATCTAACCAAAGATGTAAAAGATCTGTATGCTGAAAACTATAGAAAGCTTATGCAGGTAATTGAAGAAGATATAAAGAAATGGAAAGACATTCCCTGCTCATGGATTGGAAGAATAAATACTGTCAAAATGTCAATACTACCCAAAGCTATCTACACATTCAATGCAATCCCAATCAAAATTGCACCAGCATTCTTCTCGAAACTAGAACAAGCAATCCTAAAATTCATATGGAACCACAAAAGGCCCCGAATAGCCAAAGTAATTTTGAAGAAGAAGACCAAAGCAGGAGGCATCACAATCCCAGACTTTAGCCTCTACTACAAAGCTGTCATCATCAAGACAGCATGGTATTGGCATAAAAACAGACACATAGACCAATGGAATAGAATAGAAACCCCAGAACTAGACCCACAAACGTATGGCCAACTCATCTTTGACAAAGCAGGAAAGAACATCCAATGGAAAAAAGACAGTCTCTTTAACAAATGGTGCTGGGAGAACTGGACAGCAACATGCAGAAGGCTGAAACTAGACCACTTTCTCACACCATTCACAAAAATAAACTCAAAATGGATAAAGGACCTGAATGTGAGACAGGAAACCATCAAAACCTTAGAGGAGAAAGCAGGAAAAGACCTCTCTGACCTCAGCCGTAGCAATCTCTTACTCGGCACATCCCCAAAGGCAAGGGAATTAAAAGCAAAAGTGAATTACTGGGACCTTATGAAGATAAAAAGCTTCTGCACAGCAAAGGAAACAACCAACAAAACTAAAAGGCAACCAACGGAATGGGAAAAGATATTTGCAAATGACACATCGGACAAAGGGCTAGTATCCAAAATCTATAAAGAGCTCATCAAACTCCACACCAGAAAAACAAATAACCCAGTGAAGAAATGGGCAGAAAACATGAATAGACACTTCTCTAAAGAAGACATCCGGATGGCCAACAGGCACATGAAAAGATGTTCAACGTCGCTCCTTATCAGGGAAATACAAATCAAAACCACACTCAGATACCACCTCACGCCAGTCAGAGTGGCCAAAATGAAGAAATCAGGAGACTATAGATGCTGGAGAGGATGTGGAGAAACAGGAACCCTCTTGCACTGTTGGTGGGAATGCAAATTGGTGCAGCCGCTCTGGAAAACAGTATGGAGGTTCCTCAGAAAATTAAAAATAGACCTACCCTATGACCCAGCAATAGCACTGCTGGGAATTTATCCAAGGGATACAGGAGTACTGATGCATAGGGGCACCTGTACCCCAATGTTTATAGCGGCACTCTCAACAATAGCCAAATTGTGGAAAGAGCCTAAATGTCCATCAACTGATGAATGGATAAAGAAATTGTGGTTTATATACACAATGGAATACTACGTGGCAATGAGAAAAAATGAAATATGGCCTTTTGTAGCAACATGGATGGAACTGGAGAGTGTGATGCTAAGTGAAATAAGCCATACAGAGAAAGACAGATACCATATGGTTTCACTCTTATGTGGATCCTGAGAAACATAACAGAAACCCATGGGGGAGGGGAAGGAAAAAAAAAAAAAAAGAGGTTAGAGTGGGAGAGAGCCAAAGCATTAGAGACTGTTAAAAACTGAGAACAAACTGAGGGTTGATGGGGGGTGGGAGGGAGGGCAGGGTGGGAGGGAGGGCAGGGTGGGTGATGGGTATTGAGGAGGGCACCTTTTGGGATGAGCACTGGGTGTTGTATGGAAACCAATTTGACAGTAAATTTCATATATTAAAAAATAAAAAAAATTAAAAAAAAAAAAAATAAAGAAAGAAAATCTCTACAAAGGACAGAGAATGATTCAGTCTTAAGATTCTGATTTATACTTTATGCCATATCCCCAAATACTAAGTGTTAATAGTTTCAACATATAATTGATAGGTTGTCATTTTAAACTGGAATTTATAGCTTGAAAAATCCACTCTTTATATGGTAAACTAAAAGAACACACAAGTATATGCTAAACCAACATTTCAATTACTCTCTTACCAGGCTCTTTTATCTGTGACCTTCTTTCTCTCTCGTACTTGAAACCTTTTTTCTGCTGCATTAATACCATGGTTTCCAACTGTCCTGCCTATCTCCATTCTTGTGATACATAGTTAACAAAACAATCTTTCTAAAATTCAAAACTGGGAATAAAATGGAATAATACAAAGAATAAGAGACTTGGAGCAAGATGGTTATGTGTTTGAAAGCTAAGGTTCTACAACTTGGTAACAGTTTGGTCTTGTACAAATGTCTTAACCTTGCTAACCCCTGGTTTCCTCCTCCGCTAACTGTAAACAGTGATATCTGCCTCAAGGGGTCACTATGAGGACTAAAATAAAATACAGAAAAAACCTAAAGTAGGCACTTGGAAAGGTTAGCTCCCTTGTTCCTTTGTCAGTATGAACCATCAATCTTTCAAAAAGGTTAGTGTAACCTAAGAGAAAACTAATTTAAGGAGACTATCAGAAAGACAATGTAATGGCTGGTATTGAGAACACTTGCTTTCTAGTAGGGGAGTTTATTTGGAAAGCTATACCATGAGAAAGTAGTTTTGTGAGCATGCAGAAATGGAGAGCTAGACAGACAGCTCTCAGCCAAGAACTGCTTGGACAACGCTTGCTTCTCCCCAGTAACTGTCAGGACTCAGTGTCCCAAGAGTTTTCCTCCCAAATCTAGTTGTTGTTTTTTTTTTTTATAGTGCCTCCAAATAACCTTTCAATTCCTCTAAGTATGAATAAGTGATAAACTATTTGAGAAAAAACATCAAGAGCAGTAGTTTCTAACCATCTGACTGGGATGGGGGCAATGGAAGTCTATGACAAAAGGGAGGGAAGAGGTAATATTAACAATTGTATAACACTCTCTAGTAGGAAATTCTGGAACATGGAATACAAAAATATGAACTACGTAGGTAACAGTTTTTGATCCAATGGGAATCATCAGTGTCTGGGGACTTTGGCTCAAGGTATTAATTCCTCTTCCAATACCTCACTGAACAAAACACATTCAAAATGCTGCCATGAACGACTACAGCCTGGCTAAGTTTTATTTGAATACTTATTAACATCTATGATCATATCCTCCCAGTCCCTTCAAATAATGACCAAAATCTAGAAAGAATTCTGGTAGAGATCATGGAAAGAAAATGAGTATCAGTGTTTTCTGATCCTGCCTGCTAAAGTTTTACACCTCTAAAATAGAAAATGCTTGCTGGAGTCATGGGATATGGCAACTAAATGAATAGAAATGAGATATTAAATCTCATGATTCTGTATGTTGTCCTCAAGGGTGAAGGAAGTTTCAAATAAAGATTTAAGAAAATAGAAAACGATGATATCCAGAACTGAATACTTAAGAATCAACAGAACACCCAGAGGCAGTATCTAGTTGATAGCAGATGATGAAGAACCAGAAAAGGTGGGAGTCAGAGCTGGAGAAATAGACCAAATAAGCTACCTCTGTATGTGCAACAGTGGAGGGCATAAACTGGAGGCTTAGCAAGTTGGATCAATCCCATGGATTTTGTTTGGTCTACATGGAATTTTGACGTTAGGAGACAGAATATAAATATGAAGCCTTCTGAATTAAAGAAAAAAAACTGCAGCATCTGTCACCACTGAGTCACCACTAAGTTTGTAATACCTAGTGTGCCAACAATTGGCTGGAGTTGAATTGCACTGTCCCCCTTCATATAAGGCATGCACCCTCCAGTTCAGCACAGTCCCTACTTAGACACTAAATATCAGCTGCCATTCATCACCAAGCTTATACTAAGGTTTGTTCCAGGATAGAGAAATAATTCTTTGTACTTTTATCTCTATGAAAAGTATGAAAACAAAAACAATTTTTTTTTCTCCTTACCTGGTCCACTTCTTTATGATTCCTGGGTACTACCTGAGCAATCACCAAATAAAATGAGGTAGTGACACAGCTCATTAAAGGAGGAGTCTAGAATATAAGCTAGAAATCAAAAACAAACTCCTAAGAATTTAGTAACTGAAAATGCAGCAGGTTCTAAATTACATAACCTTTAACCTAGCAATTCCAGTTCTGGGGATTTACCCCCCACAGATATAGATGGGTAAAATAACTTATGTTAAATGTTATTCTCTGCAGCATTACTTGTAATAGAGAAAGATTAGAAGCAACCTAAATATCCAACATTAGGGGACAAGATAAATAAGTTATTATATAACCATGCAATGCAGCCATTAAAAAATAAGCAAAGTCTTGATTGCTAATGCAAAACAGTCTTCTAGTGAATAGAACAAGGACAAGCAGAGCAAACATGTCATTTGTGAAGGAGAAGGGGGAGAGTGGGGAAGAATATATACATTAACTATACCGATTTATTTATACACACATAAAGAATTTCTAGAAGGAAACAGAAGAAACTGGTAATACTGATTCCCCCAAGGTGGGGAACTTGACACCTGTGGGATGAAAGTACTAAGAGACTTTTCACTGGACATATTTTTGTATCTTTTGAATTCTGTAGCAAGTGAAACCAGTTTTTAAAGAAGTAACAGGTTGACTGAGCTGATTCCAAGTATGATTAAGAATTCAGCAACTATCATGGATGATGCAAATTTCAGCAGGAATTTAGAGAAGGGCGAGAGGGTGAGCAAAGGAGAGTGAGATGAAATAAAGGCCAATGGGAGAAATGGCATGATATCTTTTTCCATCTGGCTCTCTGAACTGGTTTTGAGCCCAGAAATAAAAGGATAGATGGAAAAGATAAGAAATCTTTTCAAGAGAGACTGAAACTTTGAGCACAAACTCTGCTGCTTTGGGATTTGGGGACAAAGCGTACAGAGATGGGAAGTAGGGAGAACTCTCTAATTCAGCCATGCACTCCTGGGTACTCTGAAGGCTGGCAGCTCTGAAAGCACCAAACAGAATCTAGCTACTACCCCTCACAGAAGACCCAGCAGCAGTGGCAGTGAAAAGGTACCACATTGGGGTGGCTTGAGGGGGATGGACTTCCCAAGTAAGCTGTAAGAAAAGAATATTCACTTCATGTTCCTGAACACATGTTACATTCCACTCAGACTCCCCAAAATACCTAAGGGAACTCTGAAAAGGGCTGGGGGGCTTGTGTGAGCAGGAGGGAACTAACAATTATATTCTATGTCTATATAGGTGATGAAGCCTAGAAACATTATGCTACAAAAATATACAAGTATTATGCAGAAGAGTGAAAGAACAGAAAACAATACCCTGGCAAGAGAGCCAGAAGTAAAGTCTTACTGGCCTTTTTTTTTTTTTTTTAAACCTAGGCTATTGCTCACTGAACAGGAAGTAGAAGAGAAAAAACATGAGGATGGCTGGAAAGAGGTTACTCAAGGCTCTGCTGGGAACCAACACACTTAGTTATGCAGTACCTACTTTCCAAAGTGAAATCTTTCAACTGCTTTAAAATGTTTCTTTTCTAAGCCATTGAAAGCAATGAGATCATGTTCTTGATTAAGTGCCAGGTTTTTTCCCCTGCAACCCAAATTGTTGAAGTTAAAAAGAGGAAAAATTAGAGGAATGAAAAAGGATGAAGGTAGAAAGAACTGGAAACATAAAACACAGAGGGGGGGGCAACATAAATATATTTTAATAGGCTAGCGGAAGAAAATTATGGAATGACCACATATAGAGTCTGTTTTAAAAGTCGAGGGTATCTTGCCCTGTTCCAAAAATATACCAAAGTATCCATTCAATCTGTTTAACTGATGTTTTCGTATTCCATTTTACCCAGTCAACATATACAATCCCTTTATGCCTAACAGCACATAGTATTAAGTAATTACAAACACATAGATAAGCCATTTGTGAAAGATGAGGTACATATTAATACCACAGGGCTTGCTGAACCATAAAAAGAAATCTGAAGGCTAGTCTTGGGCAATTTTGGTTCATATGTTTTTCACAAGTAGAAATAAATGATATTCATTACCATAAAGAATGGATAGTGAGAGCTATAATTTGTGAAATAAACAAGAAGTCAAATGTACAAGAAGTAGAGATTAAATTCCATCTTGAAATGCAATTCCTATGGCTTAAACAATAAATAACAATAACATGGCTCATGTATTACACTCTGTATCCATGAGTGTCTTCCACTCATATCACTATTTAATGTAACTTTATATTTAAATAGCACTTTAGACTTTTCAAAGTGCCTGCACATTTCTCACCTAATGTCCTCGATAATGTCCTCAATACCCCGTGAACATCTGCCCTGTAGGCAGGACAGGTTTCACTCTGTTTTAGATCCCCAAACAGAAAGGTTAAGAGAGAACTTACAAGTCAGTTGTAAGCCAGGGATAGAATGTAAGGGTCCAGAACTTCTGGTCCAATACTTGTCTAAATGATGTCTGTGGACTATTATTCATCTATGCACACTATTTACTAAGCTAAGACAGTGTTCCAGGAACTATAGACAATAGGCATATATGCAGGCATGGCAATATAACACAGAACAAGAACATATATAATTTCCACCCTCATGAGCTTCCAGGTTAGTGAAAGTCATTCAAATAATTTTACAAATACATGGCAAAGCTTCACTTGTGATGGAATACTCAGTGCTCTGAGAATATATAATGTGGGGGAGTTGACCTAGTTAAGGATTTACTAGGAATCGGTTAGTAGGCTAGGAAAAGATTCCCTTAGGAATTAATGATAAACCTCAGATCTTATGGATAGGCACCACACAAAGAGAGAAAGGAAACACTGATTCTAGACTAAGGCAATATCATGTGCAAAAGACCTGCTGGAGAAGTCATGTAAAACACAAGCAACCATGTTAAACACAAGCACAGTGTGTCGGAAGCAGAAGGCCTGACTCCCAACTTCTAACTCCCAACTTATAAGGGGAGAGATCAAAATTCCCCATGTGATCTTAGACACATTTAAGGTTTGAGTGACTACTGCTCTACTCCAATTTATTTTATAATATTTAGATGTTTCACTCAAGAGTAATGGGTGGATTGAAAAGACTGAAAATAAAAGGCAACTGCTGTGTCCATTAAAGGTTTTATCTGAAGTCTAAGGGGTGATATTACTGAATCTGAATTATCTGCATTCTAAGGGGTGATACTACTTTTAATTCAGGGCATAAAGAGATAAATTATGAAGGTGGTGACATTTGCCCTAGGCTTTTAGAGGTGGACTGAATTTCCATCAAGGATTGAGAGGCTACTACAGATAAAGAAATGAAGAGACTGAAAAGACACCTTGCTGCTTCATAGAAGTGTGAATGTTTTATTTTAATGTAGCCTTTTCTAAGTGGTACTTTAGAAATATTATCCCTATAGTATCTTAGAATTGCAGAGGTTTTGTGCAGCTTACAAGGCTTTGTTTAATTTTAAACCCACAACAGATTCTATTAGGTTCAAGGACAAATATTAACTCTATCAAATTTGCAGATAAAGAAAGCCAGCTAAATGAGGCTGACTTGTGCAAGGTCACATTTCAACACTGCTCTTTCCTTTTAACGTTATAGATTTCTGATCATCAGGATTTGGAACAGATATCAAAGTTTGTTATCTGAAATATGGAGAACTGACCAGGCCTGGGATTCTAAGATACATAAGAGCTCTACTATAGTAATTTAAGGCAACAGCCAGTTATTTGTTTTTAATTAAATGAAAGTAATAATAGGTATGTGGTCTTCTTAGACAGTGAGAAACAGGAAATAACAGAAAGACAGAGATTCAAATGAGGCACCCTTATAAGCCCTAATAACTGAGGTATAAAAAAAAGCAATTGTGGGTAAAGGACTAACGAGGTAGGGCAAAACAAAGTAGCATAATATACTGAAGGGCAAAAGTGAACAGATAAGCGGAAACACAAACAGCACTTGGTAATGTTTTGAAGTGATTTTTCAGTTTTCTCCCAGAAGTTGCCTTCAAGAAATCTCTTGATGATCACACTTTGAAATTCAATGCTATTCTTAGCCATCAAACATACTTATTGCTCTTTACCTTTTCTAACACATGAGGATTCTAAATGATGCAAATAACAATCTTACTTTTATTAATAAATATTAAGTCTCTACTTTGCATAAAATATTATGGAAGAGACAAAAACAAAGTCACCAGTCTCAAAGGTTTATTTATTTTGGCAACATCAGCAGGTCCAATCACTATTCTGTATTCAACAAAATCTGTTGCACTTTATTCCCACAAACAGAAAGAACATTTTTTTTTTCTATAGAAAAACAAATTTTAAAAGCCATGAATAAGAAGATCCAAATCACATAGAGACTGATCCAAGGAACTAGGTGCCTCTGGCTTATGAATCTGGCCTATAACAAGTACTCCATAAAGTGATTATGTTGTACATATAAGAATAATTTTCTTTAGTAAAAAGGTAGCATAAAGTTGGAAAGAACAGAGGTGGAATAACAGTTAACTGCTAGTAAGAAACTTAGAGAACTTCAAGGAGTATGAATAACAGTAATAACTTATTACCACAATCCAAAGAACTTTGGGTCTCTGTATGGAAATACTAATACCCACTTTAAATCCTACAGAACCAATTTATAAATCTCTTTGTCTCCCTCAGCTATACCATCCTCACTACCAATCCTGTATCATTCCTCTTGTCCGTCTTTCTCATCCTGTCCCAATGAACTGGGTGACTAAACAGGTAGTGAACAACTGAAAAAAGGAAGACACAAGGAAGATAGTTTTTTTCTTTCAATTTTTTCCAATTCTACTGTCTCATATCCTATCTACCTTAATATAAAATGAAGAATAATACTGTACTTTACAAGTACAGTGATGATAATGTTTTCTAATTTTCTTGCTCCCAAATCCCTTAATTTGGTTTTCTTGAAAGTGACCTTGGTTGCCATTCTTTTTTGCTCAGTGGTCCTTGATAAACAAAAGGTTCTTAACTCTTGTAATATAGAAAGTTTAAATGTATAATGGATGAGTCATGGGTGAGTCTCTATAATCTAACTTTCAGACATTAAAAAACCCATCTTCCCTGTGCCAAAGACAAGTAGATTTGTGAAGCAATAGAGTTTATCTCATTTGACATGAAATCATTCTCTTTTTAGCTCAAAGTACCTAATATGTTCTTTGTTCTATGTAATATGTACATATGTACATGTACTTTACAAGTACAATGACGATAATGTTTTCTAATTTTCTTGCTCCCAAATCCCTTAATTTGGTTTTCTTGAAAGTGACCTTGGTTGCCATTCTTTTTTGTTCAGTTGTCGTTGATAAACAAAAGGTTGTTAACCTTTGTAATATAGAAAGTTTAAATTTATAATGGATGAGTCATGGGTGAGTCTCTGTAATCTAACTTTCAGATATTAAAAAACTCAATTTCCCTGTGCCAAAGACAAGTAGATTTGTGAAGCAATACAGTTTATCTCATTTGACATGAAATCATTCTCTTTTTAGCTCAAAGTACCTAATATGTTCTTTGTAACCACTTAACTTTCATTCCTTACAGTAGATCATTACATGTTTTAGAGCACAGCTGAATTTCACTACACTAAAAAAGTAAACTAATGACCAATTAATCCTAGTTATTATAGTTTAAATATATAACACATAGTATATATTTATTTATAGGAAAATGACACAATTATTACTTATTATCTCTACCTCTCTAGAGAATGTTTCTTCAATAGCACATAAAAGTACTGCTGTTAAAAAGAACTGGCTTGGTATAAAACTACAGAGCACACACAAAAGTAGTGTGAGCAGACTGTCCCTTAAGAGAAAAAAAAAAAAAAAAAGACTACATCCACTTTTGATTTCCATGGTCAACAAGGATCAGAAGGATAAACTGGAGTTTACGGATGTTCATACAGCTAGTAAAATATTTTTAAAAATTTTCAGGGAATGCTGCCTGGCTCAGTCAGTGCCAGTTCATGGAACATGCGACTCTTGATATCAGGGTTGTGGGTTCAAGCCCCACATTGGGTGTAGAGATTAAAAATTTTTTAATTAAAAAAAATTTAAAAACTTTAGACTCTCCTTAGATATAATTATAGTTAGGGGCACCTGGATGGCTCAGCTGGTTGAGCGTCAGACTTAGGCTCAGGCCATGATCTTGTGGTCCGTGAGTTCGAGCCCCACGTCAGGCTCTGTGCTGACAGCTCAGAGCCAGGAGCCTGCTTCAGATTCTGTGTCTCCCTCTCTCTCTGACCCTCCCTCACTTGTGCTCGTGTGTGCTCTCTCTCTCTCAAAAATAAACACTAAAAAAAATTTAAAAAGACATAATTATAGTTATGTGAAAAGGAGAGGTCTTTTCATACTAACCATTATTTAAGGGGAGTAACTAAGGCCCAATTATGTATGATAACAATAATGATGACAATGATACATTAAGAATAGTAATAGCATTCTATGGAGTGCCTGGGTCGCTCAGTTGGTTAAGCGTCTGACTTCAACTCTGGTCATGACCTCACGGTTTGTGAGTTCAAGCCTCGCATCAGGCTCTGTGCTGACAGCTCAGAGCCAGGAGCCTGCTTCAGATTCTGTGTCTCCCTCTCTCTCTGCCCCCTCTTCCACTCATGCTCTGTCTCTCTCTCTCTCTCTCTCTCTCTCAAGAATAAAAAAATATTTTAAAAAAATTTAATAAAAAAATAGCAATAGCATTCTAATATTTTTATACCTATTTTGTTTGAACATCATTACAAGCCTATTAGATAGGTATGAATATTACAATTTCACAAAAAAGAATGAACCTTCAAGGCTCAGAGAATGTGAAAAAACACTAAATTTCATAAACTGGACCTTTGACAAGTACTAAAGTTAGGATTATGTATGAGAAGTTCCTGAGTCTAAACCCCAGCACTTTTTCTACTACACTATACTGGAGTAATGGATTGCATAATAAGGCTACATACAAATTACACTCATCTCAGGATACTTTTTTTTGGTAATGTCACCCTGTTGCTTGCTCTTTAATCATGTCTCTCAAAGAAAGTCAGTCTTTAATTTTCAAGAAGTGAAATTTATCAATATTCATTCTCGTATCATTCATGCTTTTTGGGTTTTCTCTAAGAAACATTGCCTTAGCAAAGTCACATTCTCTTCTATAAGTTTTATAATAAGTTTCAGCTCTTAGGTTTACAACTATAATTCATTCAAGTTAATTTCTGGATACAGTATGACATAAGGGTCTCAGCACATACCATAAACCTGAAGGATATACCATTCCTCCAGCACCATATGTTCAATTGCCTTGGCACCTTTGTCAAAAATCAATTGACTATAAATGTGTACATCTTTCTAGACTCTGCTCTGTTCAACTGATCTGTCCTTATGCTAACAACACAACTGTCCTGAATACTACAACTTTATCGTGGCAAATCTTAAAATCAAATAGTGTTAATTCCTCAAATTTTGTTCTATTAAAAAAAATGTGTTATTTTAGATCTTCTGAATTTCCATATAAATTATAGACTCAGCTTATCAAGTCCTACTAAAAAGCCTCCTAGGGTTTTGATTGAGATTCTGTTGAATCTATAGATCAATTTTGAGAGAACTGAAATTTTAAAATTTTTGAGTCTTCTGATCCATGAAAATAGTACACATCTCCATTTACTTAGGTCTTCTTTATATCACAGTATTTTGTGGTCTTGTACACATTTATTATTTATTTTTCAGTATTTCATTTTTTATGTTATTATAAATGGTACTGTTAGTGAACTTCCACTTTCCAATTGTTCACTGCTATTATCTGATAAGCGTATACAAAACTAAAAATGGTGTCTGTATACTGATTACATATACTGTGATTTCACTAGGCTGATTTAATAGTTCTAAGGGCTTCTTAAAAAATCCTTAGGATTTTCTAGAAACACAAGCAGGTTGTCTATGAATAAAGACAGTTTTATTTTTTTCTAGTCTATGTGTCTTTTATTTATTTTCTTACCTTACTGCACTGGCTAGGAATTTCAGTACACTGTTGAATAGAAATGGTAAGGTCAGAAATTCTTGCATTATTCCCGATCATAAAAGAAAAGCGTGCAGTCTTTCACCATTAAATATGACATTAGTTTTAGGTTTTTAGTAGATATCCTTTATCAGTTTAAGGAAGTTCTTTTTTATTCCTAATTTGCCTAGTTTTAGTTTTTTGTTTTTAAATCACAAGTGGCATTTTTCTGCATCTTCCGTACAACTTTCTGCAATTCCTGCATCTTCTGCAATGAAATTACAATAGTTTTTCCACTTCAGTCTATTAATATGATGAATCACACTGATTTCAGAATGTTAAACTAACCAACCTTATTTTGACATTACATTAGTCATGAGGTATTAACTTTTTACAATTTGTTATTTTGTTTATCCTTTCCTAATATTTCAATAAGAATTTCTGCATATGTTCCTGAGAATATTGGTTTAGATTTCTTTCTCTGTCATGTCTTTGTCTTGGTATCAGAGTAATACAGCCATCCTAAAACAAGTTGAGGAGTGTTCCTTTTCTCTTCTCTTTTCTGAGTTTATGTGGAATTGGCATTATTTCTTCTTTAAATGTTTGGGAGAATTTGCTATAAAGCCCTGGAGTTTTCTTTGTGGGAAAATTTTTAACTACAAATCTAATCTAAGTAATAGACATAGGGACGTTCAGGTTGATCTATTTCTTCTTGAGTGGGCTTTCATAGTTTGTATCCAAGAAGGAATTTGATCATAAGTTGTTTTTTTTTTTTATCTAAGTTTTAATGTTTCAGGATCTATAGTGATATCCTTTTTTGTTGTTGTTGTTGTTGTTCCAGATATTTGTTGTGTCTTCTCTTTTTTTCTTGATCTCTTGACAGGTCTGTCAATTTTATGGATCTTTTCAAAGAACCAGCTAGCTATTGGTTTCACTGATTTTCATGCTTATTTTCTATTTCACTGATTACCATTCTTGATTATTTCTTTCCCTTGACTTATTCTGGGAAAGATATTTGCTCATCTCTACCTAGTTTTTTGAGCTAGAAACTTAGTTAACTTATTTGGTATTCTATTTAGTTTACAAGAGTCCAAATCAAAAGAGTTCCTGCACCAAAGGAACTGAACTTAAGGAGCCTATTCACATCTGAACATGATGCAGATCAAGAGATCTTGGACTTGGAGAGCATGACTATAATCAGATAAGACTTTGTGGAATTTGGGAAGAGAATAAGTAATTTTCCATGTGGGAGAAATATAAAACGTAGTGGCCTGAGAGTGGACTGTGGTAATTATTTTCATAGATGGTTGTAATAATTTCTCCTTTGGTGTGTGACTTTGCTCCTCTGTCCATTGAGAGAGAGAACTGGAATCTGAGATTATACAACTTCCTAAACCAAACCTTGAGCCTCTGGTAAATTCTGCTTTTCACTTTTTTGGAGAGCTGCCCTGAGATTACCCTGTAAAGAAGATGGCCTACTTTACTGCCCTGAGATTACCTTGTAAAGAAGATGGCCACACAGAAGAGAACCAAGGCATGCCAGCAGACAGACATGTAGGTAATGCTGTCTTGGACTTTCAGCCTTTCCAAACCTCCACCTAAATGGAGCACCATGAGTAAGCCCAGGCTAATCCAACAGAGGAGCAGCCCAATCAGTTCTCAAAACTATGACAAATAATAAATCTTTGTTGTTCACTCCTAAGTTGTAAAGTGGCTGGTTAATCTGTAGTTAACTGAAACTACTGAGTACTGATAGAAAATAGATAAAAGATTTTTCTCTTTATGGAGTTGTTAAGGGAAAAACATAAAGATAAGATTTAAACCAATTGAGATATTGCTAAACATACTCATTAAAAGCCACAAAAGCAAAAAAGAAAAAAAGATAAAAGAAGGAGTATGAAGTAGAAAAACTTAAATAAGGGCTTCCCATAATTTATATATTTGCTTTACACTATCAATGCCTGCTAATCTCTGCTCTCTTTGGTAAACAGAGCCTACCACCCATTCTCAATGGTAGCCAGAGTGATCTTTAAAGCTGTAACTCAAAATCATGTCATGTCCCTACTTAAAACCCTACAGTGCCTCCCCAGTGCACAGAGAATAAAACTTAAAATCTTCTATCATGATCTACACTGTCTTACAAGATATGGCCTCTGCCCTTCATTCCCCCAGTCTAGGCACAAGTTGCCTTACTTTTCATCCTTGAATACCCCACGCTCACTCCTATTTTAGATTCTTCAACTGCACTCTACCTAAAATATTCTTTTCACAGCTGGTTTCTTATTCTGATGTTAATTCAAATGTTACCTCAGAGAGACCTTTCTTGACCACCCAATTAAAATACTACCTACTATCATAACTTTGACTTCCATTCTTCTAGTACTTACTAAAATTATTTACTTATTTATTTGTGTATCTGTCCTCCCAGCTCTATCAAAGTAAAAATTGTTGGGGTGCCTGGGCTGGTTAAGTATCTGACTTCGGCTCAGGTCATGGTCTCACACAGTTCGTGAGCTCCAGCCCCACTTTGGGATTCTCTCTCTCCCTGCCCCTGGCTCACTCGTGCTCTTTCTCTCTCTCGGAAAAAAAAAAAAAAAAAAAAAAGGTAAAATTGTTTCAGGCTAGTTCACCATTGTGACCCTGCTTAGAATAATAAACTGTATTCCCAAGACCATAGTGTCTGGCACACAGGAAGTGCTTAAATACTTGTTTTCTTAATAAATGAATTATGTAAAGATAAGATATTAGTTTGGGACTCTCACCCCACTCCCATGAGGGAAAAGTTGAGAACGATCAAGCTCCCTAATAATAAAGAACTAAGTATTTTGAAAGGTTTAAGAAAAGCATTCAATTATTTAATAAGCTGTCACCCTTAACTAAAAAGGGTCTGTGCTAGCACAACTCCCACACTTTATGCTACAAACCAGGGTTCTGTGTGAGCATATGACACTAGTGCTTTCTAATTAGCTCCTACTGACAGAATTTTGACTGTAACTTTCTTCACAGGAGAACTCAAAACACAATTCAAGCCCCAAAGCCAAGCTTCAAGCCTGCTGGAGAAAATGAGGTAAGATACCCTCAGAAACCCCTAAGAGTCCTAAACAACACTTTAGGACTGAGATAACACTTTTGTTAAAAACAGTTAGTCTGACAGGGCAACTCTCCCTTCTTTGGTAGAAGGCATGAGAAACTTATGTATGTCCATCAGTCTGATGAATCCTGGAACATGTCTCATCTTTGCTTATGTGATTTCTCCCACCAGAAATGTTTATATGCAGGATTTTTCATCTCTACAAAACCAATTCCATCTCTCAACGTTTAACCATATGCTTTCTGGAGCAAGTAATAAATAGCACCATTCAAAATGGCTTAAACTTACAAGAGTGTTTACTATTTCATATAATAAGAACTCAGGAAGATAAGGCAGCTTCAGAATAAGTTAACTGAGAAAACCAAAGATCTTTATCAAAGAACCTTTTCCCTTTTACCTGCTCGGCCATCCCAAATGAGAAAAAAAGAGCTTAAGAGATTTAAGCTATAGATAGGGCCATGTATAGGTACACCAACGTACACAATAACAATCAGAGCTCTACAAGGAGGGGAAAAAGAGCGATGCACTGACTAGGCAACCAAAAGTACAAAAAGGTCCAATCACAAATACTGATATTTCAATAAGTCTTTCTTGAGCACTCAAGCCTTCTGTGACATTACATGTATGACTTATATAATTATCTGGCATTTTAAATTATTCTTCTGATAGATTATAATTTTTTATGGAAATCTATAGTGAAGGAAATACCAAAGCAGGTTTACTTAATATGTGTGAAGACACAAGTAGATTGAATATTAAAATAAGACTATACAAATAAGAGAACTTCAAATTTGGTATATATCTACATCTACATAGATGTGTACAAATGCTAAGCTGCAAGGATACTCAGAATAATGAAATATTGGAAACTCACATGTCCAACAATAGATGATTGTTACATATAACAACATGGTTACAGAATTCATTAATATATACTCTTACGGAAAAATTCTGGATATCAATACCTAATGACACAGAAAATACTCACGATTTAATTTTAAATGAAAAGGGGCTTACACAAACTGTACATAGTACATTTCATCCTAGACCATTTGAACTAAGCAACAGAATATGCCACATCAAGTAAAAGAGTCTCAAACATTTCAGTATTTTAAAGTACTAACTTGTCTTGACATAGAAGAGGCATCTGCAGATCAAGGTCAGATGAAGAACACACTGTCACTGTTTGTCAATTAATAAACATCAGGATACAGAAGAGTCAGAGGGCTATTGTGACTTTTTGGTTTGGTTCTAGACTGATAGTTCCTATATTTCAGGGCTGTCTTTCAACTCTGATTGGCACTATGAATCTCAAGTGCTTTGAGATTATTGAACAATAAAAAGTTCTTCTAGGTACTAAATTTTCAAAGTAAAAAAGTTAATTTTGTTACATTTATAAACTGCTGCTATGATGTTGCATGACTTCTAGAAAAGTACACATTGTTCTTAAACTAATCTGTGCCATGGACATACATTTTGTAATTTTGAAAAGTCTGTAAAAATGTGTAAACTCATTTCACATGAACATGACACTGCTAAGTTTATTTTAAAAAATCATTAGGGGCACCTGGGTGGCTCTGTCAGTTAAGCAACCAACTTTTCGTTTCGGCTCAGGTCATAATCTCACATTTCGTAGGATATAAAGCCCTGCGACAGCCTCTGCACCAACAGCATGGACAGCCTGCTTGGGATTCTCTCTCACCCTCTCTCTCTCCTCCTCCCCTACTCACACACTCTCTCTCAAAATAAACATTTTGAAAAAATAAAAAATTAAAAAATCATTAAATTCTGAAAGTCTGTTTCAACACACCTAGTTTTTGTCTTTTTCTTTTTTCATTTATTAAATTCCACATGAGTGAAATCAATGATACTAGTCTTAGACTGACTTATTCTACTTAGTATTATACCTCCTAGGTCCAACCATGTTGTTGCAAAATGGCAAGATTTCACTCTTTTTTTTAAATGTTTATTTATTTTTGAGATAGAGACACAGCACAAGCCAGGGAGGGGCAGAGAGAGAGGGAGACACAGAATCCCAAGCAGGTTCCAGGCTCTGAGCTGTTAAGCACAGAGCCCGACACGGGGCTCAAACCCACAAACCACAAGATCATGACCTAATCCAAAGTCAGACACTTAACTGACTGAGCCACCCAGGCACCCCGAGATTTCATTCTTTTTTATGGCTGAATAATAATACATACATACCACTCCTTTACCCATTCATCTATTGATAGACACTTGGGTTGCTTCCACATCTTGGCTACTGTAAATAATGCTGCAATGAACACAGGAGTGTTCGTATCTTTTTGAATTACTGTTTTTATTTATTTTTGTAATGTTTATTGATTGCAGGAGAGATAAAGGTCTTCCCAAACAAACAAAAACTGAAGGAATTTGTCACCACTAAACCAGCCCTACAAGAGATCCTAAGGGGGATCCTGTGAGACAAAGTACCAGAGACATCGCTACAAGCATAAAACATACAGACATCACAATGACTCTAAACCCGTATCTTTCTATAATAACACTGAATGTAAACGGATTAAATGCGCCAACCAAAAGACATAGGGTATCAGAATGGATAAAAAACCAAGCCCCATCTATTTGCTGTCTACAAGAGACTCATTTTAGATCTGAGGACACCTTTAGATTGAGAGTGAGGGGATGGAGAACTATTTATCATGCTACTGGAAGCCAAAAGAAAGCTGGAGTAGCCATACTTATATCAGACAAACTAGACTTTAAATTAAAGGCTGTAACAAGAGATGAAGAAGGGCATTATATAATAATTACAGGGTCTATCCATCAGGAAGAGCTAACAATTATAAATATCTATGCGCCGAATACCGGAGCCCCCAAATATATAAAACAATTACTCACAAACATAAGCAACCTTATTGATAAGAATGTGGTAATTGCAGGGGACTTTAACACTCCACTTACAGAAATGGATAGATCATCTAGACACACGGTCAATAAAGAAACAAGGGCCCTGAATGACACATTGGATCAGATGGACTTGACAGATATATTTAGAACTCTGCATCCCAAAGCAACAGAATATACTTTCTTCTCGAGTGCACATGGAACAGTCTCCAAGATAGATCACACACTGGGTCACAAAACAGCCCTTCATAAGTATACAAGAATTGAAATTATACCATGCATACTTTCAGACCACAATGCCATGAAGCTTGAAATCAACCACAGGAAAAAGTCTGGAAAACCTCCAAAAGCATGGAGGTTAAAGAATGTTTATTGATTGCGAGCAAGCATGCAAGTGGGGGAGGGGCAAAGAGAGAGGGGGACACAGGATTTGAAGCGGGCTCTGCGCTGACAGCGGCGAGCCTGATGTGAGGCTCGAACTCACGAACTGTGAGATCATGACCTGAGTTGAAGTTGGATGCTCAACCAACTGAGCCACCAAGATGTCTATTTTCATTTTCTTTGGGTAAATAACCAGTAGTGGAATTACTAGATCATATGGTAATTCTATTTTTTTTTTTTTTCAGGAACCTTCATACTGTCTTCCACAGCAGCTGCACCAGTTTGCGTTCCCACCAACAGTGCACTAGGGTTCTTTTTTCTCCACATCTTCACTAACACTTGTTGCATTTGTTTTTTTTAGTCATTCTGATATATGTAAAATGATATCTCTTGGTTTTAATTTGCATCTCCCTGATGATTAGTGATGCTGAGCAGCTTTTCATGTGTCTGTTGGCTATCATTGTATCTTGTTTAGAAAAATGTCTATTCAGGTCCTCTGACCATTTTTTAATTGAATTATTTCTTGTTTTGTTTTGTTTGTGTTTTTTTGGAGTTGTTTAAATTCTTCATATATTTTGGGTATTAACTCCTTATTGGATATTTTATTTGCATATATTTAAAGACAGATAGTGGGTGTGTCTAAACTACCTATCACTGGGTCTCAAAACCAAAGCAACCATTTCAAATTTTTAAGGTCATCTTAGAAGAAAGCTCCTAGGAATAGATCAAACCACAGGTCTCCAGGAAATTCATGTGATTAAATTTATTAATTAAGAGGTAAATGGCATAATCAAAAGGCACTTTCTCCTAGGAAAGATAGCATCAGGAATTAGGATTAATTCTGTGGGAGCTCTCCAATACTACTGGGAAAGAAGAGAATCCACTTCATTTCCTAGGTTAGGGAGCTTAGGTGATTTTGTTAACTCCAAAAGTATTTTCACCTGTGCCCACAGAAAACACCATGAAAAACTTTGTATTTTAGAAAGAGAGGCAGAAGGACTCTGTAATGAGAGATGTCCCATCCTCATAAGGATATACTGAGTGTGACAACAATGTAGAGAGGCAGAAATTGAACAACTCTGGTATTAAAAATGCTGTATTTGGAAAATTTTACTGAGTAGCTTTTATAACACTATGTACTGTATATGAAGAAATTTCCAGGTGTGGGGAATTTCATGCAGTAACTTCAAGTAATTTTTGAGACTATTTGAGGGTTGTCTAGAATGTGACAACCTGGACTTATGAGCTCTATCCTCTAAGTCACAGGCAGCATAGCAGCTGTATTTCTTTTCTTTATCTTTTATAGTACTAATCACATAGTGAAATTGAATATTACTTAATGGCCAAATAAATGTATACATACAACTTCACATAATTACATAGCTTTTAGTAGCTGGATGCAGAAAGAAATCCAGGTTCACAGGCATTCAACAAATGAAATTTACTACTCTGGACACAAAAATGGGATAATCACTTATATGCAAATATATAAAATTACTGAAGTGAAAAAAGTAAAAAGAGAGACTATGAATAGCTATGCCAAGCACAATGACACAGAATTCCACTCTCAGTAAAACTCAATTTAAAATTATCATTTCAAGCCTTTCCTGAGATCTCATCTACAATTATTTACAATAACTTACATTTAACTGAAATGATCAGGAATGAGTCCTTTCTACATACTCTGGTTATGTGAGAATTCATTTTAAAGCAACAATATTCCATAGTAGTTGATTACTGAGAATCCCTCTAAAGTATATTGATACACAGTAGACCCTTGAACAATGCAGAGTTGGAGGCACCCTGCCATGCAGCTGAAAATCTGCATATAACTTCTGACTCCCCCAAAACTTATTAATAGTCTATTGTTGGTTCTTCCAGTAATATAAACAGTACATTAGCACATATTTTGTGTGTTATATGCACTATATGCTATATTCTTATAAAGCTAGAGAAAAGAAAACGTTAAGAAAATCATAAAATATATTTACAGTGTATAAGTGAACCCATGTTGTCTTTCAAGAGTCCACTGTACTGTTTAATTTAGTAAGAATACAGGCATACCCTGGAGATATTGCAGGTTTGGGGCCAGACTATCAAAATAAAGCAAATATCGCAATAAAGCAAGTCAAATGAATTTCCTGATTTCCCAGTGCATATAATAGTTATGTTAAACTATCTACTAAGTGTGCAACAGCATATCTGAAAAATCAGCATATATACCTTAATTAAAAAATACTCTACGGCTAAAAAATGCTAATCATTATCTGAGCTTTCAGCAAATCATAATCCTTTTGCTAGTGCAGGGTCTTGCCTCAAAGTTGATGGCTGCTGATGGATAGGGGTGGTAGCTGCTGAAGAATGGGATGGTTGTGGCAATTTCTTAAAATAAGACAGCAATAAAGTCTGCCATATCGATTTATTCTTCCTTTCACAAACAATTTCTCTGTCACATACGACGCTGTTTGATAGCATTTTACCCACAGTAGAACTTCTTCCAAAATTGGACTCAATCCTCTCAAACCCTGCCACTGCTTTATTACCTAAGTTTCTGTAATATTCTAACCCCTTTGTTGTCATTTCTACAATCTTCACAGAATCTTCAGCAGGAATAGTTCCTATCTCAAGAAACTACTTTCTTTGCTCATCAGTAAGAAGCAATTCTTCATCCATTAAAGGTTTATCACAAGATTACAGCAGTTCAGTCCCATTTTCAGGCTCTACTTCTAGTTTTCTTCCTATTTCCACCACATCTGCGGTCACTTTCTCCAAACAAGTCTCAAACCTCTCAAAGTTATCCAGAAGGGCTGGAATCCACTTCTTCCAAAGTCCTGTTAATGTTGATATTTTGACCTCCTCCCATGAATCACAAATATTGTTAATGGCATCTAGAATGGTGAAAACTTTCCAAAAGGTTTACAATTTACTTTACCTAGATCCATCAGAAGAATCCCTAACTATGACAGCTATAACCTTAGGAAATGTAGTTCTTAAATAATAACACTTGGATATTGAAATAACCCCTTGATCTATGAGCTGAAGAATGGATGTTGGCTTAGCGGCATGAAAACAACACTCATCTCAGAACTCTTGGGTGACCAGGCGCATTGTCAGTGAGCGGTAATATTTTGAAAGGAATCTTTTCTTCTGAGCAGTTATCAACAGTGGACTTAGAATATCTGTAAACAGATGTGCCGCCATCCAGGCTTTGTTGTTCTATTTTTAGAACACAGGCAGAGTAGAGTTAGCATAATTCTTAAGGGCCCTAGGATTTTCGGAATAGTAAATAAGCATTGACTTTAACTTAAAATTGCATTAGCTCCTAATGAGAGCCTGTTCTTTGAAGTTCTGAAGCCAGGCACTGACTTCTCCTCTCTAGCTATGAAAGTCCTAAATTGCATTTTTTTCAAACAGAAGACAGTTTCATCTACACTGAAAATCTATTGCTTAGCATAGTTACCTTCACTAATTATCTTAGCTAGATCTTCTATTTTTAAAGCAGCACTTGCTGCTATACCTTTCCCTTTGATGTTATGTAGATGCCTTCTTTCTTTAAACCTCATGAACCACTGTTAGCTTCAAACTTTTCTTCTGCAACTTCCTCACCTCTCCCAGGCTACACAGAACTGAAGAGAGTTAGGGCCTTGCTATGGAGTAGGGTTTGGCTTAAGGGAATGTTGTGGCTGGTTTGATCTATGCAGACCACTCAAACTTTCTCCATATCAGCAAAAAAGCTACTTGACTTTCTTATCATTTGTATGTCCACTGAAGTAATAGTATTAATTCCCTTCAAGAACTTTTCCTCTGCATTCACAACTTGGCTATTTAGCACATGAGGCCCAGCTTTCAGCCTATCTCAGCTTTCCATGTGCCTTCCTTTCTAAGTTTAATCATTTCTAACTTCTGATCTAAAGTGCAAGATATACGACTCTTCCTTTCACTTGAATACTGAGAGGCTATTGTGGGATTATTAATTGGACGAATTTGTGTTGTTGTTGTTTCAGGGAATACGGAGGCCCAAGAAGAGGGAGAGACAGGGAAATGGCAGGCTGGTGAAGCAGTCAGAAAACACACATTTGATTAAATTCACCATCTGAGATGGGCGCTCTTCTCAGTGTTCCAAAGGAATTACAATAGTAACACCAAGGATCACTGACAAATCATCATAATATACTAATAATGAAAAGTTTGATGGGGCGCCTGGGTGACTCAGTCGGTTGAGCATCTGACTTCAGCTCAGGTCGTGACCTCGAGGTTCACGAGTTCGAGCCCCACATCGGGCTCTGTGCTGACAGCTCAGAGCCTGGAGCCTGCTTGGATCCTGTGTATCCCTCTCTTTCTGCCCCTCCCCCACTCACGCTTTGTCTCTCTCTCTCCCTCAAAAATATAAATAAACATAAAAAAATAAAAAATAAAAGTTTGAAATAGTGTAAGAATTACCAAAATGTGACATGAATGCACAAAGTGAGCAAATGCTGTTGGAACAATGGTACTGATATTCTTGCTCCCCATAGGATTATCACAAACCCTCAATTAAAAAAAAAAATGCAATTATCTGCAAAGTGCAATGAAACGAGGTATGTGTATTATAATCTAGATGTTTTGAATGTTTAGGTACTTGCTGTTGTTATTTTCTAAAATAGGCAAAATTTGTACAACTTCTGAATATTCTTTGAAAATCTTTGTCTCCGTTTTCTTTCACTTTCCCAACAATTTCTGGTTTATCTGAATTTTCCTCTCAGTTTGCTGCTTTATGCTCACCCAACAAAATTTCTTTTTGTCACCTCAGCACTTACGATTTTAATTCTCCCTCTCTGTTGCATACTTCCTTCCTTTTCTGCGACTGATTTTCCTCTTTTTTGCATTTTGCAGGAACTTGGTTTGTACACCAATAACAGAAAACTACTTTAAGTTCTCTATCTCCTCAGTTGGAGTGCCTAACATACAACTAAAAACTTCTGCTCTTCTCCATGTCTTGTCTACTATAACCCTACCATTCAAAACAATACTGTTTATTGGGAGCTTTTTTTTTTTTAATGTAATTTATTATCAAATTGGTTTACATACATTATTGGGAGCTTTTAATTAACTTGGGACCCAGGTGGTAAGTAACTATACTTTTTACATTAGAGTTTCTTACAACTGAACTCAAAACAATTTCCTGATGCAATTCATGAAATACTCTGCAATTAATATGATCAATAAACCTTGTATGTTACTTTTCACTAGGGAAAAAAAGAAATTCATATTTTATTTTTTCTTTATTTTGAGAGAAAGAGAGAGAGAGAGAATGAGAATGAATGAACAGGGGAGGGTCAGAGAAAATCTCAAGCAGGCTCCATGCTGTCAGTGTAGAACCTGACATGGGGCTCATTCCCATGACCTGGGCCAAAATCAAGAGTTAGATGCTTGATTGAGCGCCCAGGTGCTCTGAGAAACTGATATTTTAGACACATGTCAGAGCAAAGATTTTCAATTCTAAAATGTTATTGTAACTCCTAAGAATAAACAATTCAACAGTATTTGGCAAGCACTCAACACATGATTTTTCTTGAATTTCACTTAAATTTGCTATGTCAAGTGAATAAAAAACACAAATTTGATGGTCATTGTTTTTCTTCCTCTCTTGGTATCACCTGGATTATGACTCTTGTAAGTAATTAAAAGCACAATTACATAGGAATGTGGTGCTAACCTTCATTCTAGCCAAATCTTAATGAAATGAGCAATATGGAGCTACTTAATACATCCACCCAATGGTGGTATTTAATACATCCACCCAATGCAATACTTTGCAAATGTAAGAAAGAATGAGGAAGTTCTCTATGCATCGATACAAAAAAAACCTGCCATTATACAACTGTCATATAAGATGAAAAACACAAAAATATGCTACCTTAGTTGAAAAAGGAAGTGAAAATAAGAGTATGTTATTTGCATAAAGAAATACTTGAAGAGCATACAATCTAAAAACAGAGTTACATGGGTGCCGGGGGGGGGGGGGGGGGGGGGGGGGGGGCTCAGTCAGTTAGGCATCTGACTTCAGCTCAGGTCATGATCTCACGGTCCATGGGTTGGAGCCCCACATCAGGCTCTGACAGCTCAGAGCCTAGAGCCTGGAGCCTGTCTTGGATTCTGTGTCTCCCTTTCTCTCTGTCCCTCCCCGACTCACGCTCTGTCTCTCAAGTCTCTGTCTCTCAAAAATGAATAAATGTTGAGGCACCTGGGTGGCTCAGTCAGTTGAGCCTCCGACACGGCTCCGGTCACGATCTCATGGTTTGTGGGTCCGAGCCCCACATCGGGGGCTGATAGCTCAGAGCCTGGAGCCTGCTTTGTATTCTGTGTCTCCCTCTCTCTCTCTCCACTCCTCCTCTCTCTCTCTCTCTCTCTCTCTCTCTCAAAAATAAACATTAAAAAAATGAATAAATGTTTAAAAATATTTTTAAAAATAAAATAAGAACAGTATTACATAAGAAAGACTGCAGGCAGGAACTTGGTGGGTAAGGAACAAATACAGTCTTTCCAATTGTCAATATACAACTTCCTACATTTGTTAATTTTTAATCATTTGGAATATATTAGGTATTGAAAACTAATCTAACTAGTTTTAAATCTCCTCTCTTGAGATTATAAATAAATCTCAAGTTCAATGGAAAACAATCACTTTTAGTTAAAATATACTGAAAATTAATGTGCTAATAAAAAGCAAAAAAAGAGTTCCTAAAAGAATTTCTGGTCACTCTCTCAATACCATAGTATATCATAATCATAAATCATTTGCCTATAATTTTATTCAGAATACCCAGCTAGGTAATGAGTGACATTTTCCCTACCTCATAACTTTTACAACCTATTGTCAAGATAATTAAAATATAGTTACAAACAAACAACAATTTAAGGCAGAAAGGCCTAACACTAAACAAGTGGTACAAACAATATATGTTCCAACTGATTCAAACGAATGATCACAAAATGCAAATAAATTAAGATTTCATGTAAGATGTGGGAATTAGATAAGTAGAAAGAAAAGAAGACTAGTCCAGGAAAGTGAATTGCTGTAACAAAGATGCCAACAGAAGAAAAAAAAAAACACTAAGTATGCTTAAGGATACTGACTACACTAGTTTGACTGAAACAAGAGACTGGTAAAGGTAACAGTGAGAGAAAAAGAAGAAGTCTAATAACTAAAGTAATACTTGATATTTGTACAATATCTCACTTATATTACCTCATTTGATCACCAAAACAACCATATGAGAAAGGGTGGATGGCAGAGTCCCCTGAATATCAGGTATTAAATATCTAGCAGCAGCATCTAAGAGAGACTACTCCATCCATTAGAGGATAAAGAAGAAACTGGAGGCAAGGAGACTGGTTATGAAAGATGCAGTCTAAAGTTAATAAGGATGCAGGTTAAAGTGATAACAGTGAAAACAGAAAGGACGAAATTTATCAGAGTATGATGATAACTGGGGGTGAAGGTAAAAAGTCTGCCAGGGCTTAGACTCAGTTACAAGAGTATGATATGAAGTCCAGATAGAGAGGAGCTGTAAGAGTCTGATTTCAGAAATAGGTTTGAAGCAATAATGGCACATCCAGTTTCTAGAGCATCTATCTAATGAGTGATTCTATATACACCATCAAGTAGCCAAGTGAGACGTGTTTCTCTGCCATTAAGCTCAGGGCCTAACATCCTTAAAATGATAGCTGATATGGGAGGAAGGAATAGAGAGTGACTGCTTAATGGGTATGAGGTCTCTTTTGAAGATGCTTTGGAACTAGATAGGGGTGATGGCTGTACAACACTATAAACACATTAAAGCCATTGAACTGTACACTTTAAGATGGTTAATTTAGGGGTTCCTGGGTGGTTCAGTTGGTTGAGCATCTGACTCTTGATTTCAGCTCAGGTCATGATCCCAGGGTTGTGAGATGCAGCCCCACATCAGGCCCCACAATTGAGTGTGGAGTCTACTTAAGATTCTCTTTCTCTCTCCTTCCGCCCTTCTCCCCCATTCACACTCTCTCTAAAGATGATAATAATAATAATAATGTACATTATGTAAATTTCATTTCAATGGAAAAAAAAAGGCAGTCGAAATAAGACCATAATACCTTTCATCATATTGCTCAAAGTCTACGCCCAGAACACCCTGTGCTTTCCTGCCAATTCACTCTACCTATGCTTCTCTACCTTCTAAACTGATCCAGTGCGCCTCTGGCATTTTCTTTAGCAATAACCCAGACATTTTATCTTCAAACTTTTTTCTGATTGTATCTCCTTACTTTAAAATAAAGCTGGCTCTCCTCTAAATATAATACTAACTTGCAGCCCATCCAGTGGTGGGTGTGTGTGTGTGTGTGTGTGTGTGTGTGTGTTATTTTTTTCCCTTCACATGGTAGTCACCTCAGGGCTTGGAGGAAAAAAGGGGTTTCCCTGGTCCTACCCTAACCTCCAAAAATTACTCTTCTATCATCACATTAAAAAACAAACAAAACAACTTATTTCTTTGATGTTCAGGCCCTCTCAACTATATTACCATCTCTCTCCTCCTCACTGCTATCATTTTTTAACTTTCCAGGCATCCTCTCCTCATTTGTGTATGTCTTTGGCATCCAGCTTACAGCCTCCTTCCTCTAAGCCCTGTCATCATTTGAGATCCAAAAGAAATACTTTCCCAACAGTATGCTTTCAGGTTATGTCCAGTAATACTCTCCTTCACGCCATCATAATCATCCATTGCCAAGGTAAAATTTTGGACCCTGATCATCACTCAAATTGCTCTTTCACCAACATTAATAACTTAGATATCTTATTATTATCCATTTTCTCCATGCATGACTGCACCTGAGCAGTCAAGCAATTACTAGGGAGAGTTCTCCAAAGGACAAGTTCGTACCATTATTAACTCATCATTACTGATCTCAAAGGAGACCTCCATGCAAGGGAACAATCCTACATTTCTTTGGTTAATGCATTCTTCCACATGCCCCCATGGCTACTGCAAATCTTCTCCAACTTTTTTGATCCTCTGACTGACACTTCTCTCTTTTGTTATGAAAGATGACCTTTCCTCCAACTTTTGAGAAACTAACCACTAGGCAAGAACCCCAACATCTTACCAATATGAAATGCAAAAAACATACCTACAACTGCATTCTACTCTCTTCCTAAACTCTTAACAGTGAAATGTTCCTTTTCTTACCTCAAGCTAACCTTATACTATCTCATTCCCTTCATTCATTCTTTCAACATCCAATAAATATTTACTGAAGGCCTACTAAATGCCAGGCACTGATCTCCAGGTGGGAGACACAGTGAAGACAAAATTTCATGTCCTCCTGGACCTTACCTTTTGGGACTTCGGGGAGGGTATGAATGATATACAATAAACATAAGCAATATGTGACGTATGTTTGTATCATATGACATGATAAATGACATGGTATGTTAGAAAATAAGTGCTATGGGGGAGAGAAAAGCACAGAAGAACCAAGGGTGTGTGGAGCAGAGGACAGCAGTGTTTCACTGTAAAAAGGGTAGTCAGAGGGGACCTCACAAATTTATTTCTCCATCTCAGATCTCTCCTCTGAGCTCCAGACATAAATATCCAACTCCTGAAACTCAAACAGGTCCAAAGGGAATGCATGAATGTTTCCCACTCTCCAATCTCTATATCCTAAACAGATAACCCAATAAAAACCACTGTCTTATTTCAGTAAATAATACCTTCCATGAAGACTGTAAAAGCCAGAACTTGGAGTTATCCTTGATGTTCTACTCTCTTTCACTTGCCCAAAGTCTGTCAGTTTAATCTACCAAATATTTCTAGAATCTGTCACTTACCTCCCTCAACTGCTGTCATCATCACCACCACTACAATCCAAGTACAAGCTACCATCACCTCTTCTTGATTAGTCCATATTCATCTTGCTTCCTTATTTCCCTTCCCATAATCATTCTTTACAGAGCAACCAAAGTAACATTTTTCAAAACATTAAAACACTCTTAAGATAAAGACTAATTTCGGGGTGCCTGGGTGGCTCAGTCGGTTAAGCGTCCGACTTCAGCTCAGGTCACGATCTCGCGGTCCGTGAGTTCGAGCCCCGCGTCGGGCTCTGGGCTGATGGCTCAGAGCCTGGAGCCTGCTTCCGATTCTGTGTCTCCCTCTCTCTCTGCCCCTCCCCCGTTCATGCTCTGTCTCTCTCTGTCTCAAAAATAAATAAACGTTAAAAAAAAAAAAGTTTAAAAAAAAAAAAGATAAAGACTAATTTCCTTAAGACATGTTATAAAAGGCCATGGGTAATCTGACACCATCCTATTCTCCTTGCCTTATTGTATCACACCTGTCAGATCTTTCATCTCTAATCATACTGGCTGATCCTTATTTTTGTCAAACTCCACATTACCACAGGGTTTCTGCTTCAAATCATTTTTTCTCCTTCCAGATTGGTTAACTTCTACTCATCCCTCAGATTGCAGCTGAAGAAAAGTCTTTACTGACTTCCTAAACTAGGTCCAACTGGCAGGCATAGCACCATGCAACTATAGTAGTCGTTTATAGTAGTATATAGTATATATATAGTATAGTATACAGTATACAGTATATAGTATAGTATATATAGTATATAGTATAGTATACAGTATACAGTATATAGTATATATATAGTATATAGTATATAGTAGTTGGTTATAGCAGTCGTTTCAGTGTCAATTTCCTATTTTTTGTATGGATGATCTGATTAAAGACTGTCTGCCTTGTAAAAATTGTTATTGACAAAATTAAAACAAATTGCTGAATTCATAGTAATAAAGCCTTATCTTAGAATGTTCTATCCTAGTAAATTAAGAATTAAATTGAATGTCTCTTAAACTAGATCTGGTATAAGTCATGAGGTTGCTAGAAGCACTGTAATTTTATGAGAGAAGTATTTTCTCAAAATCAAAGGTAAAAATTCAAACATTAGAAATTTAATATATTTAATACATCAATCTTCTAAATGAATGTGTACATATGTAGGGATGTGTATGTGTGTATAATCATCAATGAAGTCACAAAATTCTTTCATATTTAAATAGAAATTATTTAAGTATTTTACCAAATTTTGTAGAAAGCCAGCAACAAATTCAGATTTATTTTTAATAACCAAATAAATCAATATCAAAAAACTAAAGCTTATGAAATGTTTGTGCTTCACTGGAGTAATAAACATCATTTTTGCCATTTGCACACTAGACTTTAGCTGCGTCCAACCTTTCACCTATCACAAATATTTAAAAGTAGATTCAAGGTCACCAAAGACAACAGTTGAGAGAACAGCTGTAAGTCACATGTAGTTTATTTTTAGAATCATATGTTTTAAAAATATACACAAATTTGACTTCATAAGGATTAAATAAAAACATTTCTTTGAAATAAAAGATGCCTCTCGTAAAAAGACCAAAAAAAAAAAAAAGAAAGAAAAGAAAGAAAAGAAAGAAAAGAAAAAAAGAAAGAAACAACATGAGGAAGAAACAGCGTCGATGGATGCCTATAAAATAATGAGATATTTTCACAAATGATTTTCAGGTTTATAGGTGCTTTGAGTTAAACCCTCAAGACTAAGTCAATATTTCTGACTGGGTCAAAATACTTTACCTGCAGTGTTTTACTTAGAAACACATTTAATTTTCACTTATAGAACTCAACATGCTTTCAAAAGATTTTTCCCATCCTCACTAAGTAGCTGAAAGGAAGCAATAAGAAATATACTGTTAGCCAATAAAGAAACAAAAGAAAAGATTAAACAGTAACTATATGGCTCTAGTTTAAAAAGAACAAAACTAGGATTAAGAAGAACACCCTGGGGAAATAAGTTTCTGCAAACCAGTGTGACCAGACGTAAATCTTGGCTTACTCTCTCTTAAGGTTTTCCTCAGGGGCTCAGCTCCTAATCATTGATGAAAAACACCTGATATACTCTACAGCCACCACAAACAAGCGTGGCTGTGTTCCACTGAAACTATATTGTGGACAATTATACTTTTGTTACAAAATATTATTTTGTTGATTTTTTTTCAAATATTAAAAATTTTAAATTTAAAAATTAAAAATTTTAAATCATTCTTTGCTCATGGGCTGTACAAAAACAGGTGATCAACCAGAATGGACTCTGGTAGTTTATCAACCCATGGTCTAGAAGAAAAATCACTAATATGCCAGATGATGTGTTCTGGCTCTTATAGATATGTGATCCATGATTTCAGTAAACTTCACTTTCTTCAACAATAAAAAATATATATACATACAAAAATTACTTCAAAATGGATCAAATACCCAAACTAAAAGTACTAAAACTATAATACTCTTAGAGGAAACCATAGGGGAAATATTTTTATAATATTGGATTTGGCAAGGGATTTCTTGGCTATGACACTAAAAGCAAGAGCAACAAAATTAAAGAGCAGGTAAACTGAACTTCATCAAAATAAAAAAAACTTTTGTGTATCAAGGGACACTAACACAAGAATGGAAAAACAAGCCAGAGAATTGGAAAATATATTTGCAAATCAATACTCAAAATATACAAAGAAGTCCTAAACTCAATGACAAAACAAAACAAAACAAAAAACAACTGAATACAAAAATGGGCAAAAGACTTGAGTAGACATTTTTCCAAAGAAGATATACAAATGACCAACAAGCACATGAAAGGATGCTCAACATTAGTCATCACGGAAATGCAAATCAAAATTACAAGACACCACTTTATAACAGTGGCTAGAATTTTTTTAAATGTTAAACAGCAAATGTGAATGAAGATGAGGACAAACTGGAACCCTTGTACATTGCTGATGGGAATGTAAAATGGCATAGTCACTGTGGTAACAGTTTGGTAGTTCGTCAAGAAATTAAACATAGAATTACCATATGATAATTCCAGTAATTCCCCTTCTTAGATATAAACCCGAAAGAACTGAAAACAAGTGTTCAAACAAAAATTTGCAAATTTTCATAGCAGCATTATTGATAATAGACAAAAGTAGAAACAATCCAAATGTCCATCAACTGATGAATGGATAAACAAAACGTGGCATACCCATATAACAGATTATTAAGCTATAAAAAGGAATGAAGTACTGATTCATGTTATAACATGGGTGAACCCTAAAAACATCTTGAGTAAAATAAGCAGGACACAAAGCCTATATATAGTGTATAATTCTATTTATAGGAAATGTCCAGAATAGGCAAATCCATAGAGACTGAAAGTATGTAAGTCCTTCCTTGCCTGGGGATAGGGGGAGGGAGAATTGGCAGTCACTGCTTCATATAGGGCTTCCTTCCGTAGTGATAAAAAGTCCTGGAATTAAATAGGGGTGATGACTGCACAACACTGTGAATGTACTTCATGTCACTGAATTGCATGCATTAAAATGGTTAAAATTTTGTGTTATGTGCATTTACCACAGTAAAAAAAATCTTATAAGAAAAAGAACAAGAAGGGGAAAATGCTTGCCTATCTACATGTGTAAAATAAGACTGGGTACATAGCATCACTTTATAAACTATTATTATTCCAGAAAAGTATGATTGCTACCAAAACACACTCTGTATAAATGAGAATTCACAGAATATGGAATATATTTTATAGTATATAGTAGTATATATTCAAGTTGCTGACAGAATGAATATATTAGAAGTTATACATTGTCACTCCTCTTCAAACACAACTTTATGGGTTCAAAGTCTCCATTATAGAATAAGAACAACTTAAGAAAACAACTATAAAATTAATGCTTAATGAGTTTTGTTTTGTTTTTTTTTTTAGGTTTATTTGAGAGAGAGAGAGAACACACTGCACACACCAGCAAGCAGGGGAGGGGCAAGGCAGAGGGAGGGAGGGGAAGAGAGAAAAAGGGGGGGAGGGGAAGAGAGAAAAAGGGGGGGAGGGGAAGAGAGAAAAAGGGGGGAGGGGGAGGGGGAGGGGGAGAGAGAGAGAGAGAGAACGAATGAATGAATCCCAAGCAGATTCTTAGCTGACAGCGCAGAGCCTGATGCAGTGCTCAAACTCACAAACCATGAGATCATGACCTGAGACGAAATCAAGAGTCAGGCACTTAGCCAGCTAAGCCAGCAGGTGCCCCTATGTTTGGTGAGTTCTTAACCAGAAGTCTGAGAACTGCTTGAAATTATATGAAATTTTGTGTATGTGTGTGTATGTGTATCTGTATGTCTATCACTATGAGTACACAATTTATGATTTTTAGATTTCAATGGTACCCAGGTTGACAACTACTGATACGCCACAAAGATTCCATTAAACAAAAGAACGATTTGTTTGATTTCTCAAAGAAAAGACATGTCTTGCAAAGATAAAGTGCTTAAAAAAAGTAGAACTCAGAAATAAAAGCCTACCAAAGTAATGCTTTATTATTTCAAAGTTAAGCTTAGGTCCAGCCTCTTCCCTGAAGCTTTTCCTGAATAGTTCATAATTATTTCTTTTATTATTATTTATTATTTTTCTTTTTTCCTCTTCTAAGTATTACCTTTGTGAATTACTTTTATATGTTCCACATGTCTTTTAAAACTAGTTATAAGCATGTTTTATTTATTAAGGTTCATGTTCTATATTTCAAATGACATACATATTTTGGGATAATTTTGCAGTTTTAACAATAAAATGAAAACACAGTTATCAAAGTCATCATTAAAGTCACTCCTAACCATGTTGTCTCATTTGGTCAACCACATATACCAATGCTTCACTGCACTATTAGTATTGTCCATAAATGCTTACTTTATCTACACGGAGAGAAATAAATTAAAATCTTTCCAGAACCTTTACAGACTTCCTTTATACCACACTACTCACTGCGTGGCAAACTAAGAATGTAAGGTCATTAGCCATCATTTTGACATCAAATGATGACAAAGGAACTATTAAAATATGTTTGGCCTAAATGTGATCTAAATGTTTATAAAATGCTCGTTTTAAAAGGGTTTTTTTTGCGGGGGGTGGTCATCACAATGTTAGAAGTATTCATAAATTACACTAGAATCCATAAAGAGTTTTCTTCTATGGTTAGTCTAGTTTACCTAAGTCATTCTTTAACTCAAAATAGGAAATAAAGGGGCGCCTGGGTGGCTCGGTCAGTTGAGCATCCGACTTCGGCTCAGGTCATGATCTCACGGTCCGTGAGTTCAAGCCCCACGTCGGGCTCTGTGCTGACAGCTCAGAGCCTGGAGCCTGCTTCAGATTCTGTGTCTCCCTCTCTCTCTGACCCTTCCCCATTCATGCTCTGTCTCTGTCTCAAAAATAAATAAACATTAAAAAAAATTTTTTTAAATAGGAAATAAATCTCCACTTAAGTTAGCAATTTCATTTATCCTAGGTTCTCCACTATTATTATTATTGCATCCCTCATTATTTTATAGAACTTCTAGTCTCTTGAAAGATAGATGAAGCCCTTTCTGAGACTCACCTCTCAAAAACCAAACCATAATTAAGCATTTTCCTTCTCTTTCCTTCTAAACCATCTTGGGCATATTTCCACTATGGCAATAATCACAGTACTCACTTCATTTATATTCTTATCTCCTTCATCATACAGTAAACCTTATAAGGTTAGGGTACTGTGTTTCATTCATATTATTTTTTTCTAAAACCTAAGCATAGTCTCTGATATACTACGTGCTCAATAAATGTTTGTTCATTAACTTCTTTGAGAAAGTGTTTGGGTATGAGGGATACATGCTTATACAGAATCATTAAATAAGATAAAGCTCCTAATATAATCCAACCACACAATATCCTAACAGCTCTGTCTTTTCTATTATGTCAGCACAAAATAGTCATGGGATAAATTTCAAGCAGTGCCAGAATAACTTAGCCCTTTACACATATTTCAAGTACAAAGAATAGGATGTACTTAAACTATCCTCCCTCTCCATAAAAGAGAGCCTAAGTTAAAATTTCACTGGAGTCAAAATCACCTAATATCTAGAACCAAGTAGCTATCAATCTTTATTTATAACATCACCGTATCATTTAAAGAGTACATAGATGGTGTATGGCACACATTACATTTATAAAAATATTAAATTTATTTCCAACATTTTATTTTTTTAAGTTTATTTATTTATTTTTATTTTGAGAGACAGAGAAGGAGAGCGAGAGAGAACGAATGAACATGGGCAGGGTAGGGTAGGGGCAGAGAAAGAGAATCCCAAGCAGGCTCCAGGCTGTCAGCACGGAGCAATACATGGGGCTCAATTCCACAAACCGAACCGTGAGATCATGCTCTGAGCCAAAATCAAGAGTTGGACGCTTAACCGACTGAGCCACCCAGGTGTCCCCAACACTTCTATTTTGTATCAGTCTTTTATTGTTTTGCTTAGAAAGGAAATTCCTGATATGAGCTACAAAAACAAGAGAAAGAAAAATTATTCTACAGAAAATAATTATGGCAGGCATTGCTAATTGCTTGTTAAAAATCTCTTTTTATTCCTTACTAACAAAATTCTGATTTTGTTTGTAGTGGCAATGGGAGTCACCAGACACTTTTGAGAGTAGAGATGTCCACATAATATAGTTCTGATCTATGAGATTAAAGTAGAAAGAGTCAGCTAAGTCGAAATTGGAGAAAAAACTCCAAACAAACATAACCGGGGCAGTTAACAAAAGAAAAAGCTCATTTGCAGCTAACAGAGACTTCACAGGCTTTATTCTAATTTTTGCAAATTAATAAAATCACTTATTTTCTGGCAAAACACAGGTATTAGTTGACATAGTAATTGATAACATTAAACAGAGCCCTAACTATATAACAGGCACCAAATCTATGTGCTTTATACCAGGCAACTCATTAAATCCAATCCTGAGACAGGTGATAGTATTACCTTAAGATCACACAGCTTGTAAACAGCATATCTAGAATTCAAATTCAGATAACGTAACTCCAGAGTCTATGCTGTCAACCACTATGCTCTAATTATGTTCCAAACATGCCATTACACGTATGTAGTATATATGTACGGTCTTGCATAAATATGAGTAGAAATAAACATGTAAGGATATCACAAGTTAATGTTGAATTTGAACTTAACACATAAAATTCTCATAATGACATAACTGAAAATATATTCATGCTTTAAACAAATATTGTCTAGGGTTTTAACTTACAAACATAGTAAAGAGTTTATTGGTCTGGTGTAACCAAGTCTGTCTTATTCACAACTGTATTCTAGCCTTACTCCAGTGCCTCGTCCATAGTAGGAACTTTATAAAAATTTGGTAAACTGAATAAATAATATATATAAAAGGTTAACACACAGATTTGAAACTCGAGCTGTTATCAAGTTTACCTGGCTAATATTAAATCCTAGAAGAAATATTTTTAAAGTGCTGTATTTGTCACAATAAACATAACTGTTTATTCATAAGCCAATTTTGTATGCAATACATCTCTGAGACTAGCTTTAAAAATTTCTGCTTGTTCTTCATAATATTCAACATCTGAAAGATCTTTTTGACTAAGGCTTTCATTTTTAAATTAAAGTAATGTTAACTCACGTAAAGAAAATCCATATCTACAGTTACCTGTGAACTTTAAAAAGGATAAACAAAGACTAAATTTTTCTAACAAAGATCTATGAGTACTGATTTTCCAAAAAATTTTTAAACAGGAATTTTTTTTTAGCTTTATCTGTTCTGCCTTACGGCATTTGCAACAAAATTTGGTACATGACAATTCAAATTATTTACTACCTCTCAAGGATATTTTTTGCTGAAAGAAAGTTAAATAGGTTTATTACTTTCACATCCAGAATCAAGTTGTGAATATCCTACATCTTTCTTTCTTTTTTTAATTTTAAGAGAGAGAGTGTGAGTGTGGGGAGGAGCAGAGAGAGGGAGAGAAATTCCAAGTAGGTTCCACTCTGTCAGCACAGAGTCCGAAGTGGGGCTTGAACCCATGAACCGTGAGATCATGTCCTAAGCTGAAATCAAGAGTCAGATGCTCGACTGACTGAGCCACCCAGGCGCCCCTCTACATCTTTCTTTTGCACTTATCTGCTAAGAGAGTTAATCCTTCACTGTAAAAGGAAAGTTGGCTATGATGGGAACACTGAGAAACCAATATTCTATTCTGTCTGTCACTCTCCTCTTGGTACTTTGGCCAGGAAAAAAACTTCCATGTTTTTTAGTTCCCAAAATTTTCAATTTAGAATTGACAGTATAAAAAATGCTGTAAAAATGACTACAATGTTTGGATAACGTCTTCAGAAGAGGCTCTGGCTATTTAAAACTGGATTATGACTTTAGTGGTCCTCACTAAATTCACGTGCTTAAAATACTTTGATAACATATCATAAACACCATCAGCAGCCCTTTTTAAATTATTTGTTCACTCATGTCCCAGAAAATGACTACATTTGTTCTTTTTTAAAGTTTTCATTCAAATTGCAATTAGTCAACATACAGTGTAATATTAGTTTCAGGTATATAATATAGAGATTCAACACTTCCATACAACATCCAGTGCTAATCACAACAAGTATACTTCTTAATTTCCATCACCTATTTCACCCATCCCCCCACCCACCTGCCTACTGGTAACCATCAGTTTGTTCTCTATAGTTAAGGGAAAAGGACTGTGTATTTGAATGACCTCAATTCTACCACTTTTAGACACTTAGGCTAAGTGAAAGGTTGAAAGCATTCAAATTTGGTACATTGGTCATAAAATTATGTTTATACACTCAAATGAAGTTCAAACATTTAATCAGTTACAGTTTTTTGATAATGAAAGAGAGGACATCACTAGAGACCCTACAGAAATTAAAACAATAAAATAAAAATAAGTATATGTCCATAAACTGAGCAACTAAGATAAAATAGACCAACTCCTTGAAATACACACATTACCAAAAGAAAAATCTAAATAGTCCAACAGCTATAAAAGAAGTTGAGATCATAGTTTTAAACCCCCCCCCAAAAAAACCCTCTAGGCCTGGATGGTTTCACTGACTGCAGATGGCCAACTTGAGGAAATGGGGAGAAGCAGCATTCAGAAAAAGCAGAAACTTTAAAATTGTCTACTAAAGTAGCCACTAGTCATATGTGGTTACTGAGCCCTTGAAATGTGGCTAGTCCCAACTGGGATGTGTTAGAAGTGTAGAATACATCATGATTTTGAAGACAAAGCATGAAAAATAAAAAGAATGTAAAACATCTCATTAATAATTTTTATGCTGATTACATGCTGAATATTTTGGTGTTCTGTAGAAATTTTTTTTGTAATTCTTTCATTCCATTTATATATGCTTATTATGTTACATTAATGTTACATTAAATGTTGCATTCCATTTATATGTTATCATTTTTTAATAAAGCACTTTCATAAAGTACTTCATTTCCATTCTAGATATTAGAAGTTAACACTGTTTTCAAATAAAGTGGAATAAATTCTAAGCAAATAAGTAGGTTCTCAATGAAATAATAGAAAAAAAGAAATTCTCACTGAAATGAAAACTGCATATTCATTTATGAATTCAAACATTATTGAGCCCCTACTTAGGCTAGGGATATCAAATATCATTGCCACATCATCTGTCATGGCTGTTTCTAGTCTAGTGCTATGGTTCAAAGGATGCTAGGCTGAATTTGATACAGATATTTATCAGAATAAAGGAGAAGAATGAAGGCATATTTCAGATATTTGCCTCTTCTGCAAAACAATGACTTAAAAGTTAAAAAGATCATTTTGATGGGAGCTAAATTTTGTAAACTTTTAATTAACAAGTTAAATTTCCCATTGACCATCTTTGATAGGTTATATATTTGATGGGAGTTAAATTTTGTAAACTTTTAATTAAGAAGTTAAATTTCCCACTGACCATTCTATAGATAGGTTTATGTATTTGATCTCAGAATTACAGTTTCATTCTTAAGTTCCTAAACACAGATTTTATGACATAAGTTCCAATCATTTTCTAATATCCACTTTGACAACTTAGTTTTATAATTTAGGCAGAGTAGAAGTAGGAGGAAAAAGTGTCCTACTTAAATAGCAGGTGAGATAACAGAGGCAGGAAGAAGACTGCCCAACTGAGAAAGTGAAAGAAGTTCAGTATAGCTAGAATAGCAAGTACAAGAAAAGCAAAAATAAAGAATTCTACAGATAAGTGGGTACAAGTATCCTAGAGAGCCTTAACAGGCACTTTAAATAGTTTGGACTCTCTAAGGGCAAGGGAGTACCATTAAAAGATTTAAGGAGTTACATCCATCTGGCTAGCCTATGGGAAAGAGGACAAGACCAGCACCAGGGAGTGAGTGTTATTAGAAGGTTCTACAGTAACCATTCTAGGCCATCATTGACTGTGGCTTGGACCAGAGTAACTGCAGGAGGAAAGGAAAGAATTGGTAAACTGGCAGTTATTCAGTAAATGTAATTCTAGAAGATGTGGTGTGAAGGAGACAGAAAAATCAGGGACAATCTCCAGGTTTCTAGCTTAAACAGATGTTGATTGGTGGTGTCATTTCAAGCAATAACAATACTAGAAGAAGGGAAAACCTGAGTGTGGTTTCTAAAAATAGTAATTTGGGGATGGCTTTGAGACAGAAGAAGAAATGGCTAGTTGGATATAAAGTTCTTTTTGAAATTCAACAGACAAATCTGGACAAGTGGTAACAGGTTATGGGAATAAATGAGCTTGCCTGTGCAATACGTAATGATAACAGGGCCCGGAGCAGACCCTTGAGGAATATGAAGAATTTGGAGGACAAGAAGAAGCCTCTGAGAGACTAAGAAAAAAAGCCAAAAGATGGAGGTATCAAAGAAGTAAGGAAGTGTTTCAGAAAAGAGGCATAATCATTGACAAAAACTGTGGAGATATCAAACTAGAAGACTGAAATTGTCCATGGATTTTAGCTATATTGTAGAAAACAGTTTTGGAGACTAGTGAGAATAGTGAATTGAGGAGTCTATGAAAGGTCAGGAAATGGAGGTGAGGGTAGTCAATATCATCTGTAGAGGAGAGAAGAGATATATGGCAGAATCTGCATGGGAAAATGAGGTTGAGAGAGCTTTTGTTTTGTCTCTTTAAGTTGGAAAATACTTAAACATTTTTCAAAATGTTTATTTTTGAGAGAAAGACCAACCATGAGGAGCAGGGGAGGGGCAGAGAGCAAGGGAGACATAGAATCCAAAGCAGGCTCCAGGCTCTGAGCTGTCAGCATAGAGCTGGACACGGGGCTCAAACTCACACACAGCGAGGTCATGACCTGAGCCAAAGTCGGACACTTAACCCCAATACTGGAGCATTTTTAAACAAGAGGTAGGATTTGTCTCTCATTAACAAGTTTGAAAATGCCAAATACTCATTTCCCAATTTCCTTTAGAAACAGCGCATAAGCAGATGTACCTAAGACTTTGAATGGGGAATTTTTGTCACAAACAACCAGAAAGAACCTCCTTAAATAAAAAGGTCCATTGCAGCAAGATTAAGTTTCAGGGGAGCAGCAAAAGTCAAGTGCCAACCGGTCCTGGCTGTGGTTCCTGCCAGGGGACAGCTCCCAACAGTTCTTCCCATTGTACAAGCCTGGTTCTCTGGTCTTCCTAGAAATGCTGAGAGCTTCCTAACATCCACTTAACGAATTTACTTTTAGCTTAGTCATAGTCAGTTTTTGTTGCTCCAACTAAGAAACCTGACTGCTTGAGGAATTACAACAAAAGCTGATCTTTATGTCAATGATACTGTGGGAAAACAGCTCCCCCAACATACATACCAGGATATCTGGTTTCAAATACTGACTCAGTTATTAAGCATCACTCAGCAAACAAACTCTAGGATCATGTAAATCCTTTCTGAAATAGGGCTGAAAACAGAAAACTGGTCTTTTCATTAGTTCCTGTGGTTCTTTAAAATAAGGAACCATTTGGAAAATTATCACTTCAAAACACATCAGTAAAAGAAAGAAGAGCAAAAAACCAAACAGTAGTTAAAAACATCAGGAAAGCAAATATCTGAGAAGATAAAGAATTCTTACAACTTAGTAAGACAATCAACCCAATTATAAGATGGGCAAAATACCTGAATGAATATTTCACCAAAAAAGATATATGAATGACCAATAAACACATGAAAAGACAATGTCATTAGTGAAATGCAAATTAGTACCACTAAAAAGTAATGAAATATTAACTTTACTTCCACAAGAATGACCATAATCAAAAGGAAAATAACAAGTGTCCACAAGGACATGAATAAACTTCAACCCTAATACATTGCTGGTGGGAATGTAAAACAATTTTGCAGTTTCTTAAAAAACTAAATATAAGTTTACCATCCAAGCCAACAATACCGCCCCTTATCTATCCAAGAGACATGAAAACATGTTCACACAAAAGTTGCATGCAAATGTTCACATAACATTATTCATAATATCCTCAAATTTGGAAACAATCCAAATATTCATTAGCTGGTGAATGAACAAAATGTATTATTTCCATACAATGGAATATTATTCAGCAATAAAAAAGAATGAAATACCAATATATGCCACAACATGGATAAGATTCAAAAATATTACACTAAGCAAAGAAGACCAGACACAAAAGACCATATACTGTATGATCTCATTTACATAAAATGTCCAGAAAAGGCAAATCTATTGTCACAAAAAGATTTGGGCTTACCTGAGGCTAGGGATAGGAATAGGAATTAAGTATAGAAGAGCATCAAAGATATTACCAAGGTGATGAAAATGTTCTATATTTTTATTCATCCATTCAACTGATACACATTCGAGTTGTTTCTACTTTTGTCTATTATGAATAATAATGCTGTCATGAACATTAATGTATAAATTTTTGTTTGAATACCTCATTTCAGTTCTTTTGGGTTTATACCTCAGGTGATATTTTGCAAAAAGTCAGCAAATTTACTAAAACATTGAACTGTACACTTAATACAATTGAATTTTATGTTATCTAAATTACATCTCAATAAAATTGTGTTTTTTCCTTTTTCTATGTTCCCAAGTCTCACTTTTTGGTCACAGAGGCAAATTTAGCACTTCAGTAGGTCAAGCACCTGCATATTACTTGTAGGTAGTATTTGCTGTAAAAAGAGAGCTTTGTAGCCTAGTTATTTGTAACATTTGTGTGTTCTAGAACAGTGCTCCTCAAAGTGTAGTCTGCAGACCAATGCCTATCTATGTGCACTGTTACTGTATGAAATTGGTCCATGACTAGGTAATTACAGAAGTTGAGAACACATGTTTATAAATTTTAATAACAATGTGGGGTGTCCGGGTGGCTCAACCGGTTAAACATCCAACTATTGATTTCAGTTCAGGTCATGATCTCAGGGTCGAGAGACTGAGCCCCACATAGGGCTCCTTGCTGAGTATGGAGCCTGCTTAAGATTCTCTCTCCCACTGGAGTGCCTGGGTGGCTCAATTGTTAAGCATCCAACTTCAGCCCAGGTCATGATTTCACAGTTTTTGAGTTCGAGCCCCACATCAGGCTCTGCACACTGAGAGGGCGGAGCCTGCTTGGGATTCTTTCTCTCCCTCTCTGCCCCTCCTCAGTTCATGTTTTCTCTCTCAAAATAAATAAATAAACAAGCAAACAAACATTAAAAAAAAAAAAAAAGATTCTCCCTCTCTCTCTGCCCCTTGTTCCCCTCACTACACATATGCACTCTCTCTAAAAACAAAAAATAAAAAAATAAATTTTAATAACAATTTGACAAAGTAGTATTACTGTATCTGTTGAATCTGATAAAATATTTGGACTTGTATCTTATATTTCTTTGGCTATTTTTTTCCATTTCATTTTTCTAGTCATTCATTTTTATTATATTTTACAGAAGAATCAGTCAGTCAGTGATTGGAAAATTAAAAAACAATGTGTTGCAGGCCCTTGGAAGGCGCAGTTGTTAAGCATCTGACTTCAGCTCAGGTCATGATCTCACAGTTTGTGAGTTTGAGCCCCATTATTTGGACTCTCCGCTGTAAGCACAGAACCGCTTGGGATCCTCTGTCCCACTCTCTCTCTCTGCCTCTCTCAGAGGCATTAAAAAACAAAAGTTTTCAAATGCTCCAACTACTCTGGTAGTATTATCTATCAATGCCAAATTTCAGGGCCTTCTGCATAATCCAGATTTTAATAAATGTTCATCTATTTTTGCTTTTATAAATATATTTTCAAGTTTATAATTAAAAGATAAAAATTCAAACGATATATAATTAATGTCAATTTTCTTCCCTTTTCCTCAATAAAAAAGTAGGTCTGAATTTGAAGGAAAAATTTAGTCTTTAAAATCAGATAGATTATTGTCCTAAGAAAGATCCTATAAATCAAAACAAGGCAAGCTGATTATATTTTCATTTTAAAATAAAAGTACAAACCAAACCAAACCACAGTTCCTATATTCATTTGGAAATTAATGCAAAAAATTATATTTCAATCAGCATAAACCATTAACTAGACATTATACACATGATGTTCCAAACTGTATCAATAAATTAAATCAGGTAATACAAAGACCAAGCATACATACGTTACTTAGGAGATCTCTAGGAGAGGGGTATAATGTGAAGGTCAACAAATGGTTAGACAACTCAAAACAAAAGTAGAAGAGAAGCTAAGATCCCTCAAAGATGCTGAGTAGCCTATAGGCCTCCTATGACATACAGTCAGGTGCACAGGCATATAAGAAATCACTAACTGTATAAATCATTTTTATACTACTTGTATAGGATTGTTTAGATGATGTTTACTATATAATAAATAATGTAAACAAAAGAGACATAAACTGAATGAATCACTGTTAAAAATCTATAAAAAGGAAGTTATTCAAATTCCCTAAATGTCTATCACAAATTTACAGAATTTGAGCACAATGAATTAGAAAGTTTCAGTTGCCTTTTCTAACATGTAGTACAATAGAGAGAATGTCAAATGAGAAGATAGGTGACCTGGGTTCTACCCTGGCAATAAGACTTAAGACAAGAACATTTTTCTCCCTTCATTTCCTTATTGGACACAACTGATAAACCAGATTATTTTTGGTGCTTTCCTTTCAAGGATTCTGCATTAAAGCTTGTTGATAGAAGTACCAACAATGGAAAAATCATCATGACACATATTCAATAAACTGCCTTAAAATATTTACTGTGCCTCTTCTAAACTGAATCCTGCATAGATGGTTCATTTGGAAAATAATCTTTCATTTAAAAGAAATTAATTTTTCTGTCTCAAAATTCCCATTTAATTATTTTCCACATAATTCTGATAACATTTAAAATATGTTTGACTTAAAATTTATTATCTTGATACATCAGGAATTATTAGTTTGATAATCTGTTCAAAACATCCTTTTCAAAAAGTTTTCCCTAGGGGCGCCTGGGTGGCGCAGTCGGTTAAGCATCCGACTTCAGCCAGGTCACAATCTCGCGGTCCGTGAGTTCGAGCCCCGCGTCAGGCTCTGGGCTGATGGCTCGGAGCCTGGAGCCTGTTTCTGATTCTGTGTCTCCCTCTCTCTCTGCCCCTCCCCCATTCATGCTCTGTCTCTCTCTGTCCCAAAAATAAATAAAAAAAAAAACGTTGAAAAAAAAAATTAAAAAAAAAAAAAAAAAAAAGTTTTCCCTAAGAATCTCTACTTACACTATTAGGCTTGAAAAGGCAGAGGGGTACGCCTGGGTGGCTCAGTCAGTTAAGCGACCAACTCTTGATCTCAGCTTGGGTCATGATCTCATGATTTCATGGGTTTGAGCCCCACATCAGGCTCTGCACGCTGACCATGCACGGAGCCTGCTTGAGATTCTCTCTCTCCCTCTCTTCTCTCTGCCCCTCTCCCACTCACACTCTGTCTCTCTCAAAATAAATAAATAAACTTTTTAAAAAAACAAAAGGGGAGTGGAAATGGAAATACAAAGTAAAAAAAATGTTCACATGAGTATTTCATAAATGTAATATATTTTATAAATGTCATGTAAGACAACTACATAAATACACAAATAAAAGTTTTCTATGCAATAAATTTTGTTTTCATAAAAGCTTAAGAGAAATGATTATTTTTAAAAATCTCATTAAGAGTTAACCCAGCCATGATACTCTAAGTAATCTCTTATCCTTCTCTCACTGTTTCTCTAGATTTAAAACAAAAACAAAAACAAAACAAACAAAAAACACCATTAAGAGAAAGTGCAGGGAAAAAGAGGTAATATGTTCCCCCAATAACTACACAAATAGTAATTAACAACTTTAACAATTCTATTCTAATTGAGCTTAATCTTCTAGCTCTGAAAGGAGCAACCATTTAATTCAGGTTCTATTTCCCACTGGATACTAGTTATTAGATAATTCACTGGGTATCTAAAATGCCAGTTTCTGGATTTCTCTGATTAATCTCTGATGAAATTCTAAGTAACACCACTTTATTAGGCAATAAATCAGCTTGCACAAATTCACGTAGCCAAAAGTATGCATATATTATGAAAATTCATATAATCAAAACTAAAAAATGTGCTAGTAATACAACGATTGAAAATGTGTTAGAACCAATTATTTAGTGAAAATTGAGATTCTGACTTTAAGTATTTTAAAGAAGTATAAAAAATGTTTTGGTAAAAAGCAGTAAACTGGCTGATGGGGTTTATTATGCAAAGGTCCAGATAAAGGTAATCCAGAAGTACAAGACAATCATGGAAGTTAACCTGCTTAAAACAGAGTTGGTAAATAGGATATAGCCAGCTGATAATAGTCTTTGAAGCACACACAAAAATATGCTTCATGAAAGGGATTGGAACCCAGCAAACAATTTATTAATTTTTAGATAGAAATGGCTTCCTGATAATCACAAATACCTAAAATTGCTAAGTTCCAAAGCACGTACATCAAGAGTGAAGATCATTATTCTCTTTTGAAGGTCACCACTGGTATTGCCTCTGTCCTTTATCCTCCATGATATCCTCACAAATTCTACCAGTTTGGAGTAAGACAAAACTCAATTGTAATATAACACTGTCTTATGCTTGTACTTTTTTTGTTTGTGTTTGCTTTCCACGTGTGTATGGTTTGTTTTGGACTTGTTCATTTATTTAAGAAATGGTTTTCAATGAACTTACTTTGAGAACAATTCTTTTTAACAAGAAAAATTCCTCAGTTCCTTACTGTTCATGTAGAAGCTCTTAGCCAACCTCCACTTAACCAACCATCACAACCAATCAATGAAATCCAAATTCCCCTTTTAAACCAGATACGGGATGCTAATGGCACCTACCTCATACACTCTTCTTTGTGCCAACCAAGAGTAGGTTGGTTTGTATCCCTCACAGGAATACATCAAGTATTCTTGCAATTGTGGGATTTAATTATCTATCATCTAAAACCAACAAAATAGGAGTATGAAGAATTGTTTCTATGAAAACTAAGTAGAAAAAAACAGATGGAATATTTTGGTATAATAGATGATTTACTTTAAAAAAGAAAATACTGGGGAACCTGGGTGGCTCAGTCAGTTAGGGGTCCAATTTCAGCTCAGGTCATGATCTCACAGTTCATGAGTTTGAGCCCCACACCAGGCTCTGTGCTGACAGCTTAGAGCCTGGAGCCTGCTTCAGATTCTGTGTCTCCCTCTCCGTCTCTGCCCCTCCCCTGCTTGCACACATAATCTCTCTCAAAAATAAGTAAAATAAACATTAAAGAAAATTCTAAAAAAGAAAATGCTATTGAGTTGGGTGTGGGTGAGACTACCATAAAAAACTTGGGGAAAATAATAAAATATTAAGATTTGATTCACAGATTATAAAGTAAGTGTCTTCAAGGTCTCTCTCCATTTTAAAGAAATCAAAACTTGAAATCGTAAATAATACATTTGGGTATAGTATATGCATGAAAATCTAATGCAGAGTGCCAATCTGTGGATTCATATACCAAGAAAAGAAAGCCCTTAACCTTAGATCAAGGTTTCTTGATCCTGGCACTATGGACATTTTGGACTGGAAAATTCTTTGGAGATTGTGGTGCAATACTGCCCTCTGAATTCAAAGATGTTTAGCAGCATATCCCTAGCCTCTTTACTACCCACAACGGCAACAGCACCCTCACCCAGCTATGACAATCAAAAATGTCTCCAAACATTGCCAAATATCTCTAGGGGGTAAAATTATCCCAACTGAGAACTACTGCCCTGTATCAAACAATTGATGAATACATGTATATGTATATATTTTCATTAAAGTAATTAGTTTTTAATGATTTTTACTATAACCAACTTTTTTGAATAAATGATCAACTACTAATTCAAATTAAGTCATATAAGATGGCTTTTCTATACATAGCAGGAAGAAAAAAAAAACTACCCTTAACTTCACAACGTGGATAAGATAGTAAGTGAATAAGATAGCTTTAATTTATATATGATGATATTCCCATTTCTAGCACAACCTTTCTGAGATCAAAACAGAAGCAAAGAATTACTGAATAGGTCAGGGCAGGAAAAGATGGCAGAAGCAGCAAAAGAAACAAAAGAAATTTAAAAAACAACTTCCAGATGGTTGGAAGAGCAGCATAAGGAGAAAGCTTATTATCTTTGACTACACGGTTCTATTCACTGCAACATTTACTGCAGGACCATCCAACACCAGTCAAGAGAGGTTCCTTATGCATAAATTTCAGAAAGCTTAAATGTCTACCATTGTAATAGCAAATTATGTATGATTCACTCATTTTGATGTACAAAAATTTAAGGTGAGTCTTTATGTACTGACACCATCACATATTGTTAAATAGATGTAAGTTGGATATGATACAATTATTTAAGTTGGTATTTGGAAATACAATTTGTACGTGCAAAGAAAAAGATCTGACAGTAAACCAAATTACTAATAGCATTTATCCCATGCAATCCCTCTTGCATTTTCCATAACTGGCATAACAATACTTCCTTCATACATGCTCTTCTAGAACCTTGCCACTCTTCCTATCAAGATTCTGTATTCCCTGCTCTTGAACCCAGGCAGGCCAGCAGGACTGCCTCAATAAACAGAATACAGAGGAAGTAACATTGTGTGGTTTCCAAGGCTAAGTCATAAAAAGTGATATGCCTAGCTTTCTTTCTCTCTGCAACACTTGAGTTTGGAGCCCTGAGGTACCATGTAGGAAGTCCAACTATCCTGAAGCCACCATACTGGAGAACCACCAGCCTTCAGTTGTTTTGAAGGTTCTCCCAACCTGGGCATCAGACACATGAGTGAGCTAGTTCAGATGACTCCAGGTAAGAAATCCCAAGTAAGAATCACTTAACTAAACCCCCAGAACCCTGTAAGAGAATAATAAAATCATTTTGTTGTTTTAAGCTACTGTTTTGAAGAGGTTTGTTATGAGTAATAGAACACTGGGGTAGAATATGTTAGGAAGAGGAGAGGGTAGCTACACTTATTATTTTACAAATACTTCTTCATTGTTTGGATTCTTTTCTATGTAATAACATTATAATTGCAATTCTAAGTCCGTATATCTCCTGCTGTTCTGGCAAAAAGAGGGGAAAACTGAGCTTATCCTCAGGAAAGAGGGAACTTAAAACTCTTACATATCATCTACACTGACCATTCTTAATCACTATCATTGGTACCAGCATTCTACAGCCAAAAGTATTTGTCAGGAAGCTAAACTCGGCAATCTACCTGGTGTTAATCACTATTTTTGAGGGTAGATCAGAGAAATTACTGAACCAAGAATAACTCAGGTGCAGTATTGAAATCTGTACCTCTGGGTTCAGTCTTCTTTCTGATCTTATCAAATCCAAATTGTGAGCTTCCTAGAGTTTAGGCCTATGTCTTATATATCATATGTAATCAATATTAGATGAATAAGAATAAATGGACTTTGAAAATTAAAGGGGAAGGAAAAAGAATGCAGAGAGGGATAAGTCAATAAGAGATTGAAGGAACTTACACTTCAGCTAGAATCTAATTCATACACAAAATGAAAACTAGAATATTTAAAATGTGATACACATTGTAAGTAAATTCAAATTATATATACTATTAGCTGAGTGCACATGTACAGCTTATATATGGAGTAAATGACTGGGCCAAGTGTGACAGAGTTCATCGGAAAGTACCTCCTCAGAGAGAAAAGGCTTTAAGTGGGCTTTATTAAGAAGGTTTTAACTGGCAAGATAAGGATATACAAGATATTAAGTGGGAGAAAGTAGAAAATACCAAGAAATGAAGGCTGAAAACATATAGCAGGAAGAAAGGTAATTTACTTGAACGTAATTGAGAAAAAATCTTTAGGAATAAGAAAACACAATATCAGTAAGGGAGGAAAGAAAATGTTAAAGAACCTTAAAAAAAAAAGCATGGGGATTAAAATTGGAATATAACACAATTCAAACTAAGGTACAGCAACTTCTTGAATGACTTGATGAAAAGTGTTTGATGAAAATTATTCTAACAGTACTGTGCACCATGGAATAAAGTAGGGAAGAGGCAGAGAGGCCAGTTTTACTGTTGTAATCATCTCAGCAAGAAGCGATGAGGATGGCAACTATAGATGTAAAAAGATCTAAGAGATGTGATGGTGAAAGAATCAGTGGAACATTGCTGATGAATTAGATGGGGGAGGAGGGAGAGAAGCATGAAAAGGAAAGTACTAAAGGGGTGTTTTAAAGGTTTTAAGTCCAGGAACTTCAAGACCAGAGATAAATTTTAAAAAGAAAGTAAAAGGATGATGGAAGAGAGAAGATCTGGATAGAAAGAATTTTAACTAAAAGGAAATAGGCATTTTGCATCAAATGCAATTAAAGCCTACAAAAGGTTAACTGAGAAGAAAAACAAATCAACGAACAAAAATAGCTAGAAAAACATTACTTGCAACATATGAGAATTCTAATGATTCAGGAGAGTAAATACCTTAGAAACAGAAGCAGAGGCCAACTAATAGTAAAATGATCAGGTGTGCCTTCATCTGTGGAACCAGTCTCCTAAGCACTTTACAAATATTGCCTCAAATGCCCACAACAATCCTGTGATATGGGTACAATTATTTATCTCCAATTTATAGAAAGAAAAATGGATACATACAGCAAGGTTCATGCAAAGTTACACAGTAAGTTGTGTGGAAGTCAGATTTACACCTAGGTAGTCTCAAGTCCATGTTCTCAATCAGCTCAATATTCTAGGATTAATTAAAAGACTCTGAGAAGAATGATGACATTAAAAAAAAAAAAGAAAGAAAAAAAGGTGAGAAATTACTTTGTGAGGGTAAAGGTTCATGAGATGGTTGATATATCAAAGCAGATATATTGAAAAAAAAACCTTGCTTAATAGATTTAGAAAACAAGGGTAAGGGAGAACTTATCGACCAAAGGGGGGTGGGAGTAGGGACCAGGGGAAGGATTGCCTTAAGAGTTGGTATATAAAAATATAAAAGTTTAAGGGGTGCCTGGGTGGCTCAGTCAGTTGAGCATCCGACTTCAGCTCAGGTCATATGGGTTTGAGCCCCACGTCAGGCTCTGTGCTGACAGCTCAGAGCCTGGGGCCTGGTTCAGATTCTGGGTCTTTGTCTCTCTCTCTGCCCTTTACCCACTCACACCATCTCTCTGTCTCTCTCTCAAAGGTAGACATTAAAAAAAATTTTTTTAAATATATAAAAGTTAAAGAAAATGAATGGATGATATAACCATAAAAGACTAGATGATTTGGGGTATAATACTAACCATTAAGTATAACATCTAGAAAAACAGCCACGATTAACCAAAACACATCCCATGGCACAATTTAGTGGCATAAGCAGTTATAGAGGATGGATATGGATATTTAAAATAAGGCAGGCACATGTCAGGGAGAAAACATTTCAAGTTGTATAGACATTTAACATTACTAAGTATTCTACCATAAAACCAAGCACATAGTAAGTTCTCAGTAGGTATTATGTCTGTGCATTTTCCAAAAGTTCCAAAGGCCATCTTATTAGAATTACCTGGCATTTACGAAGGACACATTCCTGGGCCCAACTAAAATTTTTTAAATCTGGGGTGGAGCTCAGAAGACAAAAATCTTAATATATTTTCCAGGCAATTATTTTTCAAAGAGTTGAGATGTACTGCCTTCCTGTGTTGTCTAAGTATTAGAACTCTAGGACTCGCCAACCGTTTATCTTCGATGGCTTATGTAATCTGACACAGATCTTCTAAATTCTTTCATTGCCTATGCTTGACTTATTCTAAAATCCCAGTCTTGGTTTGGTTAACACAATCAAGACTTTAGCTTTGGAGTTTTTAGCTCTTAAATCCATACCAACTCCAATACTGACACAGAGAGAAGAAAGCTCTAGTTCCTTTCCCTGACATCATGGATCCTCTGTTAAATATAGCATATGTTGTTGACTAGACACTGGATTGACCCAGTATGTCAATTCTTACGTTGTCAGATCTGTAGTGAAGAAAATAAAATGCTCACTACTACAGACTCACCATAGAATGCCTATTTATTGCCTTTAGAGTAAGGGGACCCAAATGTTCCATCTTTGTTACTAACTTTTGCTAGAAAGTTTAATGGGTATTAATTCAGCACAAAAGCTTGTCAGGAATGAAAGACGTTTTCATCTTTCATGAAATGAAAATGGCTGTCACCATATAGACCATATCTACAGCAGTGTTCCTGTTTCTGAAAAAGTGAGTTCTTTTAAGATGTCTCTTGACCTCAATGATGGGGCAAATGACAGCCAACAGGCTGTTTACTTGATAAGAGGCAGAACTGGAAAAAGAGCCTCTTTAGTCAACAGGGGACCCACCTTGACAGCAGCAACTAGGATCCTGAAAGAATAGCTTCATGTACTTTCAAACTTTAGCAGATCTGTGATTCAAACTGTTAAGATGGAACAGCCATGTCTAGTGTTACCTCTGGTTCTGTCCTTAATCCTGTCTAGTTCCATAGTTCTACTTTGTCATCTTTCTGGTTTGCCTGAGGTGAAGAACATAAAAAGCTAACACTAAATTACACTGAGACTTTTGCCATTTCCTGCAAATTATTTGATCTTTGAAGAAAAGGATTAAATCCAACTAATCTTTATATCCCACAGAGTACCTAAACATGCGCTGCTATACTTGACATGTTTAACTGAGTGCCCTGTTCAACCTCTACAAGAGAATCCTCCTCATGCAGAGCACCAAAAGCATTAGTCTTGTATAAAAAGGTGACTTCCCCTTGTGTCCTATCCCCAAGGTCATGAAATACAAATTGACATCTAACTCATGGTCATGCAATACATTCAGATTTCTCTCTAGCCACTTGAACTAAATAAAAGAAGCACAGTCACCACTAAGATGTAAGCTTTAGTCAAAAGAAAAGAACAGTTCAAGTCAGCACCACTGGCAAACCAAATCCACCTGTAAGTCAAAGTCATGGAGAAATAAACTGTGGAAAAAATACAGCAAGGCAAATAGAAGTGGAAAGGAGAAGTAACAAAAGGTTGATGAAGCAGACATAAAAAGAGAAGGCAAGACAAGAAACCATACATCCACAGAATGAGAGGCAGATAGACTAGCTTCTCAGATTCCTGACAGATCTCCCTTTTGCATAACCCCAAACAGCTGGATCCCTATAACAACCTCCCTCTAAAGCCAAAAGAATCCCTGATTAAAATACTATTTTTTTTTTTAGATTATACACCGAGATAAATAAAAAGCTGGCAACAGATAAATCCAAAGAGAAAAAAAAATTGCACCAGGAAGTGTAACTTCAGGTTAGCCAAAAAGTTTTCTAAATACGAACCTGACTTATGAGAAAGTACCACCAACACTTGCCATATTCTTGTCAATGAAACAAATTAGAATTTAATTGATGTTTTCAAAGGAAATTATCATTGTGCACAAAAAACTGTCTCAAACTCAGAGGAGAAAAATCCCACAATGATATATATCTTTTCTGGTAACATGTTTGAGAATCTTTTGTTAGCCTGTTTAAAGCAGATCTTTGTTATCTGATGTCTATGATAATTAGTAGTATATTAAATTAATAGCCTCATCTTTAAAGACAGGTTTCTTAATTTACACAACTGATAAAGAGAAGGCAAAGGTCAGTCCTGTAACCAGCCTTTAACCTGATAGTCCTTTCTTGTACCTAGACTAACAATAGTATCTGGAACCCTTTTTTTCCTCTACAGATCCTTTCTCTGGAAACAATCTTTGAACTGACTTTCTCTGAAGAGCGTTCCCTTAGAACAAATCCAAAATAAAACTACCACATGAGCTCACAATCAATTAATCTGGCAAGTTTGTTTTAACACTGTTAAAGACCAAACTAACATCAGAATAATTATAATTTGGTTATCTTATACAGATTCTAGCATACTTCCAGTCTGGCAAGAAATATATCACTTAAGCCTTGAATTCATTTAAAACTTTCACTTTACCAAAAATGTCAAGGTTACTAACTTTTACTAACAAGTTTAATGGGTATTAATATTATAAATCCTCAATTAAGCTTGCCAATTTTTAAATTCTCACAAGTCTCATTGGAATTTTCCATAAGAAATGTCAAGATGTGCCAAAAGAATTTCTGAACTACTACAAAAGGCAAAAGAGTGAAATTACTGATTCAATAATTGGTTAATTGGTGTCCTTCTCCTTAGTTATATTTGACAAAACAAAATTTATGACTAAGAGGGGACTTAATCTTTGTAACAACAGAATAGTTCTTGAATAGTATCTGATTGTGGTGGTGGTTATAGAATCCACACATAATAAAATGGCATAGAACTATAAACATACACTGTACCAATATCAATTTCCCAATTTTAATACTGCACTAAAGTTACATAAGATGTAACCATTAGGGGAAACTGGGTGAAAGGTATAGGGCCCTTTCTACTATTTTTGCAACGTCCTGTGAATCTACATTTCAAAATGAATAATAATTCAAAATAAATGAATAAGCAAACAACTTATTATTTTAATTAATAACAAAAATACCATATATATTTTTTTTAATTAACCTAAATAGCCTATTTAGCTGACCAGAAAGTAGAGACCTAATCTTTTATACATACAAACTTACATTGTCAATAACATAGTGAACTCACTTAATTGACATGCTGTCAATTAAGACATTCTATTTCAGAAAATGGAACTTAAAATGGGAAGTAACCAATAACTTGTACTCTTGTAAGTAATTCCTTATTTTAGGGAAGACAAGGTTGGATGATGGCTGTGTTGCATTGAAATAAAAGTAATAGATTTATTTTTAAATTATTATACTTTACTAAAAGAAAAGTACTTTTTTGAAGGCAAAAAACTAAAAAATATTTTTATTTAACCTTTAGACCTACCACCTTTGGAGGAAAATGAAAGTTTATTGGAAAAGAGGATACAGAATTTCAAATAAATAACATCATGCCATCTTTTCAGAGAGGTCTTCCTCAGACAACAGAGTGTACAGCAAATATTCTTGTCCTGAATGGTTCTAAACAGCTACTATGTAAAACTAAACATAGGCTATCTTTGACTCCAGAAAATGGATTTTCAACCAAATAAAGATAATATTCAGAACAGCTACTTTCAAGTTCTCCACGATGAACAATTATGTTCCATGAATGTATATGCCCAGCTAAATGACTGACTGCAAACTACAGTCATAATTTAGCCTCCTACAAAAATTACATTTTATCTGGATTGGTACCTTAGCTATCATCTTGCTGCCTCTATACCATAGTTTTGGGTAACATTTATCCTTGTCTCAATTTGGTAAAAACAGAACATTCTTTCTCCTCCTTGAGAGGAATGAGACACAAATATAAATTGCCATATGTGTATCATCTACCACTTTGGAAAATCAACTGAAGCAGTAGAAATAAACTAGCCACCCAACCTCAAGTATAAATATTAGTACGTAAATAAAACAGATGTTTGTCAAAGAAGCTTCCAAATCCCATAATGCAACTACTCAATTGTCACTATAGCCATGTTAAACAAAACAAAACAAAACTGAAATAGAGTAAGAATTTGGATGTGTGGGGAAAAAAGTGAAAGAAACTATACAGATTTAAAGGGCTTTCATGAAGTTAGGTAAGAAGATGAATAGGTTGGATTAGCAAGGGGGAAACTATGTTAGAAACATAAAAATGTATTAACAAGGCAAAATAAATAAACTTTAAATTGTCTGAATTAGGCAATAATCTAATACTGCCTTTTATTTAGAGAAGAAAAAACAGAAGCCAAAGCAACAGAATATACTATCATTCTTTATACAGCAATAGGTTTTAAAGTTCACAATTAATTCCTTACTTTTGAAGACATTACTAACAACTGCAACCCTTACAGACTAATAATGTACCCCACCCTCCTTATCTATGCTAAAGAGTGCCTGTTTGGCCTACCAGTAGTTTGGCATGGCAAAGGCATAGGGTCTGGAGTTGATAATGATAAAATACAAGGCAGGAACCAGAACACAAAATACATGGAATAACATGATAATAATAATAGTTAACATTTATGATATGCCTGAAGTATTCTAGGGACTTAACAGCATTCTAAGGGCTCATAATAATCCTATAAAGTGCGGACTGTTTATCCCCATTCTACAGATGAGGAAAATGAGGAACAGACAGATTAAATGACTTACCCAAAGTCACATAGCCAGTAATTAGCAAAGCCAGGACTCGGACACAGGTGGAATGACAGTTTAGATTTATTTGAAAGGCTGGGGAGCCACTGAAGGATTACAGGCAAAGTTACGGCTAACAATCAAATTCACATTTTGTTTTAGCAAGATCACTCAGTAGGAGTGAAAAATGACTAAGAAAAAATAGTGAAAGTAGTAAGATTAGTTAAGAGACTGATGTGGCAAGACAGAAATGATAAAGGCCTGAATTGAGGGAATAGCATATAATGAAAAGTGAACTGATAGATACAAAGGATATAAAATCAACTTGATTCTATGATTGGATGTGGAGAATCAGAATAACTCAAGTCTTGACTGACTAGGCCCCACCCTACAGCTTCACATTTTAATCACACCACTACTCTATCAAAATCTTAAAGCAGATAAATTTAGTCTCAGGTCATCTTCATTTCAGCAACAGCCACAGCATTTGACTTTCCCCTTTCTGAAAACTGTAACTATATACATTAAAATGACTGCCCCTTGGCAACGCCACACTAATTGTTTAATATGTATGCAGTAAAGAGAGCTATTAAATGTTTTTGATAAACCACACGCAGACTATCACTGAACATAAAATACAGAGAAGCTACTGAGAATATGTGCAATTTAGTAAACATTCTTATCTAATTGGCATTCTAAGTTGTAAAAAAACCTAAATGCCCTCTGAATAAATTAGATTCATCTGATCATTTATAAGGAAGGGTCTATAGACACCTATTTTAAGATTCAAAAAAAGTAAAATAACTCATAACTTCGAAGCTAAATATAGTTTTTTCTCCTTTGAAAAATGAAAAAACAAAAATAAAAACTGCTATCCTTACTTATACCCCAAGTCAAGGATCTGTAAAGTACTGCATCAGAATTATAATAACTACTGGAAAAACTTACTGTAACTTCAACCTTATTACCATTGTAAGGGTAAAACTATGCTAGAGCCAAAGACTTCCAGTAACTAAATGCTCTTGGAAAGTGTCCAAGACATGTTATAGTAAATTTCCAACTTGTTTCATCTAAGATCAGGAAAAGCAAGTTATCTAAAGCACTGGATTAAGTTTAAACAGTCTCTAACTAGAAGTTATACCTCAAATAATCAGAAAAATCTTTAGTTATGTTGGGCCCTAAGACCTGTAAGGGTCAGGTGGGGAGACAGCTGCACGTAGGAATCTAAGTCACCTACTAATTAATATTATTTTGAGAAAAATTTCAATACCAATAGCTTCCATTTTGAGAGAAACAGATTTTGGCAGAATCTGTTAAAATAATGCTTTATAATGATGCTGAAAATCTCCATAGTTTCTATCATGTGGACAGCATATGGTGGTAGTTACTCCAGTTTCTAGTGTGAGCCACTGTTTAGCCTCCTGTTATCTATGGTTCAGATTCCTTTTTTACAGGCTGTATGTCTCACAAATATACACCAATTTCATATATAAACAAACATAATGGTGCTTTATGTGAGTGCATATGTAAATATAGCTATATGACACTCTAGACAAGCTGTGATTTCCACTCATAACAATTTTTTTTATAAATTAAAGTTCTACTAAATTGAGAAGCAAAACCCAGCAGTTAAAGAGAAAAATCCAGCCAAAAAGCAAAGGGAGCTACAAAATTAACTCTGGAAGCCAAAAAAAACTAAATAAAGCAGGTTTTCAAAACAAACAAATTCAACACATTTTCACTGAGCACTTTCTAGTTTACCTATAAATGTTCACATTTTTAAAAGGCTGAGTGGTACACCAACTTTCATTTATGAAAAATGACACCCTAGGGTAAATTTCTAATTTCCAAGAGAAATACTTCAAGTTTAAAGATCTGCAGACAAAAATAATAGATGCAAGAGCTGCAAAGAAATGAACCAAAAAAGCAAACACGGTTTTACAAGAAACACGGAAGCTGTCTGCAACATTTAAAAGTGGATGGACTGAAAATAACATACAAAAGACCCCAAATGAACAAACTTAGTATAAGTATCCCCAATGTGTTCAACATCTACTGAAACAAGCAATGCCATTTCAACACGTAGCACAAAAACACCCATAAACTGGTTACCTCTATTTTTTAAAAATGATTAACTTACGAGATTTGTTGCAATATATTTTATAATTTACCAATACTATTAGTGATGCTTCAACTATGGATTTGTGCTAAGAAGAGTGAAATCTGTTCATACACCAGTGAAAATGAAGCCCCACCAAAGACATTCAACATAAAGCTGACCCCTAAAGGCTCCCTGATGCACATTTGCAACCACAGTATTCATGATATGCAATACACTAAACTAGCAACAGATTGGTTAAAAACAGTTTGGATTCTCAACTTCCCATAATACAGGCAACATTTTTAGAAGCAATCATATTCAAATAAATGTGTCTTTCACAGTTACGGGATGAAATTTTAAGCTGGACAGGCACCAATGCCCTGATTTTCTACTTTTTTCATAAACCATATGACTTCCACACGCTGACAATGTTTTATGTTTTAACCTGCAGTAAAGGCTTTACATCATTTTAATGATCAGTGCTTAAAATGCAACAGAATCACCTCCACTAAATGCAAGGAATAGGTTTGGTTTACCTTTAGTGATTTCAACCAGACTACTAGTCAGAAAAAGTTTAATGAAAGCTTTTCCAGTAAGTAACTTTACATTTCCACGGAAGAAAACAAAAAGAAAATCTGAGGTAGGGAAGGTGGAAGATAATATTTTACCAACTCTTAAACATTTGAGTTTTTTATTTCTAAAATAAGTACTTAACATCTAAAAACTACATCTAAAAGGATATCTTTCAGCAAATGTATACTCTATTATATAATTATACAGGATTTTCCTCCAGTTTTGGCAAAGTAATATTTCAGGTTAAGATAGAAGATTAAAACAAAAAATTGTGGAAATCCTAGTCTGTAACAAATCAAAGGTTCAGCCTTGTATCAACATAGCCTAAATTTGAGATTTAAAAAACACAAGTTTTTTTTCTATTCAGGTCAATCTAAATATACATACTACCTCATATTTATAGTCAGCTTATCTGTGTGAATGATCAACTGCAGAAATTTCAAATCTAAGGTTATAAGACATACCATAAAACCACATACTATAACTATGTGACTTTTCAGTTTTTATGGGATCTGAGGTCCTTTACTCTTAGGTTCAAGAATTGATCAATTTGGAGCCAAATATGTAAATGCTTTGAAGTCTCAACAGTTAAAAGAGCAATTATGCCAATTCCTTTAGTCATGTAAAGGTCCATTACACACACACACACACACACACACACACACACACACATACACACCTGTCACAGAAGGGTTAGTGAAAATTTCAATTTTGGACTGAAAAAACTACAAAATATACGGTCTTAAATTCTCCTGGTGTAATGTTATTAAATATTAAAGACTGTGAGAAAAAAAGATGTTGCAATCCTCTTGCCTTTATAACTCTACTTTAAACTTGAGAAAAAAAAATCAGAATTCAAATATTCCAATTCACCTAGCTCTAACAACTTAGTTGTGCAATTTTAAAATCAGTTTAATGCAAAGCACTTCAATCCTGATGTGACAATTACCTGTGGCATAAATGCAAAATAAAAACAAATGCAAGTCCTCTTCATCTAATGATGCATTTTATAGCAAAACCACAAAAAGCACAATCATATTAGCACAAACTAAATAAACAGGCACAAGAGGCATCATGTCCATCCAGGAAAAGAAATGTAGCATGCCAAGAAAGAAAGGAAGGACTGAAACAACGAAGAAGGGAAGGAAGAAGGGAAGGAAGACAGAGGTTTCTATACCTGAAGGATCCGAGAGAAATGAACTAGTCACATCATTCTATCCTATTAGATACATAAGGGTTTCTTAAAGCTTCAGGGTAAAAAGCAGCAATCACTTTACACCATTCAACTTTACACAGTATAGTATATTTCATGTCAACTGCCTTCCATCCTTCACTCACCCAATGCTTCCTCACTCTTCCATACGAGCTTTCAGACAAATCCGAAACAGAACAGGGTGGGGTAGAAGAAAAATACAAGCAGCGCTTTTCTGCTACTCCCCCCGCCCCCAAATAATTTCCAACAGTTTTTCCTACTACGAAAATAAGTCTCCCTATCTTAAGATACACAACAGTCATTCTATGTCCTTAGTAGACACACAGAGACGCATACACATGTCAGCACTCCAGACCCCCACAGCACGCCCCCGAACCTTAAGTAATGTTTATTTCATTTAACGTGAAGACGACAAGATACATCTACCTACTGTTTCGGGGTGAGGGTGGGTGGAGGACTCCTTTCAAAGTAGCCCCAATAGTGTAACCAAAACACGGTTCCGGAATAAAATATTAAGAACACTTTTCCTTTCCCACCTATCTATGGACTTAAGGATGCAAAAATCCATCTCCAAACCACCTCATTTCTAAAATTCTTCAGCCCGGAGTTTGGGGTGGAGATTTGTCCAGGGGAGGGGGCGGAGGCGGGGAGAAGTGTGAGCCGGCAATGGGACACAAACGAGTTGCTAACCCCAGCTACCCCGCACCACGTCGCCAGCCCAGAGGTCCAGAACTCGGGACCTCACGCACGCTTCTCTGCCCAGGCCCAGTTAAAAGCTATGACTCCAGCTATCTAACTTCGTATCTACAGACATTTATTCGTTACTAACACATCACACAAGTACACGTCACACAGTTTAAAACACACTTATAAACCCCAAACAAATCCACACACCTCAAATTCACCTCGCAGTTTCCCAAACTCCAAACAGGAGACCCCACCTCCAGGATTCAAACCTTCCGCCCACAGTGGAGGAAACCAGGAGAAAAGAGTTGGGGAGCAGCCGACGCCTTTCAATTATCGCCCCCCACAAACTGCCCCACCCCACACCCTGCGTTCGGGTTACCCACTCGGAAGCCCCGTTTCCTCCCTCTTCCCAATCGGGCCGCTTAAGGGACCCATCCCCAGCCCACTCACTTTCTCCCCAAAACCCCTCAAAAAAACAAAAAAAGTGAAGAGAAAGAAGTGAGGAAAGAGACTTGAGGTAGTCCGGCTTCAAAACCGCTCGACTCACCTCAGAATCCTTGCTGAGTTCTCTCCGCCCGGCACAGCCCCCTCCCCAACGTCCCAGTACGAAAGGCTGAGGCAGGGAGGAGGGGAAAGCGGGAGGGGGAGGGGTGTCTTCCGCGTGGGGCGCCAGTCGGGAGGGGACTGGGGAGGGGTTGAGGCCGGCACAGGAAGAGGAGAAGGGGGAGGGGAGGCCCCTATCTCCCAGTCTCCCCCTGAAAACCTCCCTTGTCTCAATCACATCAGACTGACTGTCTTTGTCTGGCTGACAACCGCCATATTGATATCAACAGCCCCGCTCCCACCTGCTGCAGCCAGGCGGCCCTGGGAGTTGTAGTTCCTGCCTCCCTTGAGTAAAAGCTCGGAACTTGGCATCCAGAGGCCCCAGGGAACTACAGATCCCGGCAAGTCCCGCGCCCATCTGCCTTCCCACAGGGAGGAGGGGAAAGGGGCGGCCAGAGCCATGGGGACTACACATCCCAGAATACCATGGGTCCCAGGCCGGGCTAGGGCGCATGATATCATGCTGGGGTGCAGAGGGAGGATGAATTGGCGGCGGGGATGAATTTGAGCTGACCAAGGGAGGTGTTGGAGAGGAATGGGACGAAAAAGAAAGATGACCACAGTTCCCATGATGCACGGAGAGAGGACTACATTTCCCATCATGCCCCGGGAAGGGGGCGTAGAGAAAAAGAACTGCATGTCCCGCGATGCTCTCGGCGGGCTAGTGGCAGAGATTGAACCGGAAGACGCTTTCTGCGTTTGAGAAGTGGAGTGTCTGGTACTGAGCAACCAAAAGTCCAATATGAAACTGGTGAGTCTCCGCTCCTAGGTCAGAGGGCAAAGGTGATGCCATATCCTTTTGGACTTCGTCGTTTCCACTTTGGGAAGGGAAGTAGGCAGTGGGGTGGACCAAGGAAAACTGCTGTGTTGAGGAGGTTTGAATCTTACTCCCCCCACTCTTCACCCCCAGCTACCCGGAGATCTTATCCATCCATTGGCGGGTCCCTTTGGTTAAAGACGTTCACTCTGTCGCATTTCTTCTCCTACAAACTAAAGTTGGGCTTTACGAGCCAGGGTGGTTTTGTGTCTCAGCTGCCACGTGAGTGTTGTAATAGGTTAACTTCTTTCATGCTGCTTACACTTGATTAGCGTTTTTCCCACCGTTCACGTGGCTTTGGTTAGATATGAGTAGAGTAGAAAATACTGAGCAGAGGGTAGTCACTTATTAAATTTTGTGTTATAGACTTTTAACTGCCCTAGGAATTCAGAGAGGGACAAAGTCAGGGTGTGATCTTGGAAGATTTAAGTCTTAAATCCTGTCACAGTGTTCTGAGAGGAAGTATTAAGGCATTCCAACCTAGGGACTGCATGAGCCAAGGTTAGACGGAACATGCCGGTATATCTGGAGAAGTCTTTGTATCACAAAACCCAAATACTTGGCATACAGAAAAGCTTCCAAGACCTTTATTTTGGGCCATTTTACTCGTATTGTGTAATCTACCTAGTTTATTCCATACCTGTATGGAATTAATAGCATAATTCGGTGTGAGATACTGTTTGTCAACCTTCTAAAATTCCTGTTCCTGCAGCCAAGTATTGTCAAGCTTTACTTTCTGTGATTTTTATACAAAAACAAAATGTTTGTTTTCCTATTTGAACATACTTTCCAAAGCATGTGTGCCCGTATGCGCGCACCCACGCACACATACTATAGACATATACTCTGTGAAGTGTCAGTTGTTTTCTGAAAAGAAGTCACAGAAAGTATTAAAGTAGATTTAACTTCAAAACTGCTTCCATTTCAAGCTGTTTATGTAGGGAGAAGGGTACAGATCAGTAAATCTTGACTGTTAATTTGTTCCTGGGTCAGCGTGTAAAACATGTAAGAATGCGGAATTGAAGGTCACTGCCTTGCCCTAAAGAAATATGTAATTTAATGAAGAAGACAGAAAAGAGGCAAAATTATAATGCATTATGATCATGGTAAAAGAAGAGCGTGTTCAGGGTTTGGGGAATTGAAAGGATAATGGGGTGGGAGAGAGGAGGGAGTTAGACAAGACTCAAACTGATAAGAAAAATGAGTAGGCCTTCCATGAAGAGGGCTCGGGTTACAGGTGCAAAGAAATTGCACTTAAGTGGTTGGAACACAGACCATGTGTCCTCAATAAAGGATAAATCACATTTGGTGTGCTTACTGAGAAGGCATGCAAATGTGAAACAATTTTTTCCATAAAAACTCATTTGAGTATCGGAGAGCCAAGTTTACATAAACTTTGGTTTGCTCATAATATCCTCCTGCTTAATTTATTTACAAATGTGAAAACCTGGGAAAAAAGTAACTTATTTTTTCCTTTAAGAACCAAAATATGCCTGGGGCAAAAATAAATAAAGATTAAAAATTTTTTTAATGTTTTTTAATGTAATTTTTTAATCTTTGAGAGAGACAGAGTGCGAGCAGGGAAGGGCCAGAGGAAGAGGGAGACACAGAATCCCAAGCAGGCTCCGGGCTCCAGGCTCTGAGCTGTCAGCACACAGCCGGACTCGGGGCTCTAACTCGCGAACCGCTAGATCATGACCCGAACCGAAGTCAGATGCCCAACCCACTAAGCCACCCAGGCGCCCCTAAAAAAATTTTTTTTGTTAAGAACCAAAATGTGCCTCAAAGGAAGAGAAAGTGTTCTATCTATAGTCCCTCCCGCTTTACTTTCAATCCATGTGTTACATATTAAAACTCATTTGGTGGTTAGAAGATCTTTAATGTGGAATTACTGTCAACATAGCAAAGTGGTTTCTAAACCATTGACACTCACTAAGACTTCTTTTGTGGGTCATGCCTCCCATAAAGTTGAAATAAATCATCTGATGGCCTAAAATTTTTAACTTTGTGCACTGCTTCAGGAATAATGTGATAATAAGTCATGTTTTACATTTATATCATGAAACACAGAAATATATTTTATTGAGCACATTCATGTTTTTGAGATTATGACTTCCCAAAATACCCTCCCCTTGCACAATCTGACCATATCTTGTTGATTCTCCGTCTGTTCTTGAACAAGTCTGTTTCTCTCCAGTCCCACTAATACTGCTTTTGTAGTGGCTCTTTTCACTTGACACTTGGAATTCAACAATACCTTCTAACTGATCTCCCTGCATTCAATCTTTATTTTTCTTTTATCTTCTTCAAATGTTTATTTTTGAGAAAGAGAGAGACAGAGACAGAGAATCCCAAGCAGGCTCCACACTGTCAGCGCAGTGGCTGACACTCGAACCCACAAACCCTGAGATCATGACCTGAGCTGAAATCAAGAGTTGGACACAACCAATTGAGCCACCCACGTGCCCAGTCCCTGCATTCAATCTTAACTCCATCCAGTCTGTTCTTTACTCTGCATCCCAGAAGTTATTTTAAATTGCAGAGTTCCATGGGGAGCTTGGGTGGCTCAGTCGGTTGGGTGTCCGACTTCAGCTCAGGTCACGATCTCACGGTCCATGAGTTCGAGCCCCGCGTCAGGCTCTGGGCTGATGGCTCAGAGCCTGGAGCCTGCTTCCGATTCTGTGTCTCCCTCTCTCTCTGCCCCTCCCCCATTCGTGCTCTGTGTCTCTCTGTCTCAAAAATAAATAAACGTTAAAAAAAAATTTTTTTTTTTTGTTTTTTTAAATTGCAGAGTTCCATAAAACCCCTCAGTAGCTTCCTTTGCCCTTAGGATAAGGTCTTATAATTCTTAATTTGGCTTACTTGGTCCTGCAAAATATGACCCTGCCTACCTTTTCAGGCTTCTGTCTAGCCCTCATCTCCCTTGCTGTCCGGTTTCAATTGTATTGCACATCTTCCGGGTCCTTCAGCTCACCATTGTCTCTGGGACTTTAAATGTATTGCATCACCTACAACACTTTTTTGCTTGCCCACTTTCTTCATATAGGTCAGGTCTTGGTTGAGCACTTCTTCAAGGATTCCTTGAATTGGGCACCCCTGTTATATCCTTCCATGGCACATGTTCTTTTTGTGGCAGTTGTTGGTTTTATGTCTGTCCTCCCTCATATATTCCCATGGCCTGACACATAGTATGATGCCACTGAATAGTTGAATAATTTCTGAAAGATTGTCAAGATCTGTGACTGTTGATAAGAAAAGATTAAGGAGTGTTTAAGCAGCAATTTGCTGTGTGCTGGGCACTTGCTGTTTGGTGTCCCACTTACTCCTTTGATCTAGGTGATAGTATTCCCATTTTACAGATAAAAAGTCTGAGCCTCAGGGAAGTGAAGTGGCTCAAAGTTACACAGATGAAAAAGTGGTAGAACCAAGATTCCTTCCTCAAGAGTCTGTTGTCTAATGAAAGCAGGGATTCCAGCACCTTTCACAATGCGTGGCATATGTTAGGTGATCTCTTGATAAAAGGAAGCCAGAGTGCATTTTAAGCTTATTTATTTTGAGAGAGCACGCGAGCAAGTGATAGGAAGAGAGAGAATCCCTGCACTAACAGCACAGAGCCTGACGTGGGGCTCGATCTTAACAGCTGTGAGATCATGACCTGAGCCAAAATCAAGAGTCTGATGCTTAACGTACTGAGCCACCCAGGTGCCCCTGAAGGCTGTTTTTAAAATTAGCTTTAAATGTGATTAAGTTAAGATCTTTGAAAAAGATTACAGGTAAAGAAATCAAAGTTAGGAAACTTCCTTGATAATATAAAGGGCTCCATATCAGATCATACCGATGAGGTTGCGTGCTCAGGTTAGTTTTTATACTGCTCAGTTTAGCCTCTGTAATACCATTTATAGTTCTCTTAACTTTACACATCACTCTCTTGGTGGCTTTTCACACACCCAAGGGAAGACCATGGATATCATTATAAAGTAATCCTTGGATATCTCCTCCCTAGAGAGATACTAACTCAAAAGGATCTTAATGACTGTCTACAATATCATGCAGTATTCAGGTGGCTTTATTTAACTGAAAAAATTTTATTGGCACCTTCAGTTAACCAGAATCATTTTTAAAGAACTGGAAAATTGGAAGTGTATCCTCTAAATCAGGATATTTTACAGCATGTTCTGTTATTAGTATTAACTGAGCATAATTAGCTATGCCCCGATGGCCAATTCAGCAAAGGATAGAAACTGGAATTCATTATGGTCCTTAACAAGAACCTTGTGGAACAAAAAAATACTGAATACGTTGACAAATTGAGTTTGGAACATCATATCCAGGAATTTAGTCATTCAAATAGGTGAAGATTAAAGTGAATGAATAAAAGAAGCAGTGTGCAAGAATGCAGCATGTGTCATACTTTTTTTTTTTTTTTTAACGTTTATTTATTTTTGAGACAGGGAGAGACAGAGCATGAACGGGGGAGGGTCAGAAAGAGGGAGACACAGAATCTGAAACAGGCTCCAGGCTCTGAGCTGTCAGCACAGAGCCCGAAGTAGGGCTCGAACTCACAGACCGTGGGATTATAACCCGAGCCGAAGTCGGCCGCTTAACCGACTGAGCCACCCAGGCGCCCCTGTCATACTTTCTATAGATAGTTCCAGATATGGAGAGAATCTTCTAGTTGATTAAGTCAACAAAGATTTATTATGCAACCACAGTATACTGGCATTCAAAGTTTTAATACTTTCCATTTTAATTTTTACGTTTGACCCCAAAGATTGATGACAGGGAATTATTGGGATTTTGCTGAGGCACAAATTTGAATGTGACTTTAAGATTAGTGATAATCCTTAGTGAATGAATGAGCCTGATTACCTCAGAGTCCGTGGCTTTCTGTAGTTATTGTTGCTGTCTTGTTCAAGTTCTGAAAGGAAGGTTACTTATTTATTTTTTAAAATTTTTTAATGTTTGCTTATTTTTGAGACAGAGACAGAGCATGAACGGGGGAGGGTCAGAGAGAGAGGGAGACACAGAATCTGAAGTAGGCTTCAGGCTCTGAGCTGTCAGCACAGAGCCCGATGCGGGGCTCGAACTCACAGACCGTGAGATCATGACCTGGGCCGAAGTCAGAAGCTCAACCAACTGAGCCACCAGGCGCCCCTGAAAGGAAGGTTATTTAAATGCTTGTTATGCTATACTTTTTTAATTTGATGGAGGAAATTGTATGCTATAGTTGTATTTACAAATTAAAAAATTCAAGAAGGCCAGGAGATGTTCTTCAGTGATCTAGTCTCCTTTATACAAAGTGCTATTTCATTTGGGGGAAGGCTCAAACTTTTCACTCACCATTTCTCCTAGGAAAACAGATGGAGCAGAGAAATGGATTCATGGACTGTTCCCTGTGGAGGACAGATAAAATACCAACTGGAATTGTAGATGATCTACAAGATCTTTACTTGAAAGGGGCAAATTCTACCACAAAGTCAATGTAACAAATTATTAGGATGGGTGTGGTTAATCCTTACTTGGATCTGAGAGTGATATTTTATTTCTCCAGTTTACAGAATTGCAGAATCCTTTAGGCTTCTTAGAACTTGGGTGAAGAATAGAAAATCTCTTGCTATAAATTACCAACATTCACAATTTTACCAGTGCTTATTAATTCACCTGTTTCAGATTGATTGTTAAAATGTCAACCTGATTTCACTCTTTTCTATTTCTTTTTGCTGGTTGATTAGAGTGCCCTCGTGTGTCTTTTTGATGTAATATCATTTTGAGCTTCAGAAAGGTCATGTTTTATCACCACCTTGGTATTTGGTATGATAGGTGGTTTTCCTTTCTTTCCTCAAACTGAAAAGCAATGTGTAACATAAGGCCAAGTCACATACTTTGTTCAGCAGTGCTGTGAGATAAAAACAGATATTTTACTTTCGGACATTTCAAAGTCATAATTATTACTGTGAATAAATCTTTTATACTTAATGCAAAAAAAAAAGTGTACCAATCATAGATTTTTTTCAGTAATGATAGTTGAAAATAATGGTTGAATTGAAATAGTTATATTGGCTCTCAATGTAAGCATGACATCATTAGTGTTGCATATAACTGCAGTAGTACATCTGTTTTGTGACTGGTTTGCTTTGAGCACTCAAATCCTGCTATCATTGTCTCTGATGATCAGTAGAGTATACTTGGCAGACAAAGGCCAGGAGTGTAGCATGGCCTGAAAATCAGTAAAATACAGTATTCCAAATGGAAAATTTGCTCCTGGCGTGCTAAATACCAACTGAGGTCCAGGCACAAACTACCCCTCAGATCTCCATTATGATTCATTTATTCATTCAACAAATATTCCTGAACACCTTCCTCCTCTGTGCTAGGCATTGCTCAAGGTACGGGGTATATTGCAGTGAACAAAACAGATTTACTCCCTGCCTTTATGAAAGGTAATGTCTAGTGGGCTTACTGGTGCAATTCAAACAATATTACGGTGAACTTCCTGGTGTGGAGATGTCATTGGGCACTGGCTCAAGCATTTTTTTAATGTAATGGCCAAACAATGCATTTAATTGTACCCAAGAACATTCCTTCTTAAAATTTTAACAATTATGGCCAACTTGCCTGCTAGTTTACCATTGTACCAGTAGCGTATGAGAATGCATTAACTCCCCCTTGCCAACAATGCCATCTGTTTCTTTACTCTTACTATGTGTCTTCCTAATGCAACTTCCTTTCATCAATCCACACGCCCTCTTGTCTCTTAGACTTCAGCCATATTTAGTAAAACGTCCTTACAGTAATGATGTATGGATGTGGGAAAATGTACTGGAAAGGGGAACACGTTTCTTCAGATAAAACAGTGGTGTCATGAAAGTCTTTAAAAGGAATTTTTTAAAGAATTTTTGGTGTTGCTTTGAAAATGCTGATGCGCATGGGTGTAGTAATTAAGATGGCAGTATTTTGGGATCAAATGGGCTGGAAAGGCAACCAGACCAGGTGTGTGTAAATGACAGATGAGATCCCCCATCATCCCCAGAAAAGGAATAACCTGTGAGATGAAGCTAGAACTTGATGTATCAGGAAGGGCTAAGAAAAAGGGCCAGAATTTTCAGAGATTAAGAAAAAAGGCAACGCTGCAAACCAAAAGGATGAAGGGAAATAAGAAACACTGTAAGAAGAAAAGAGTCAGTTTGAAAACCCCAAGACACTCAGTGATCAAGTCTAAGAACTATGTGGTGGGAACTTTACTGTGAGAAAAACAGGAAGTTTCAATTGTCCCTGATTGACCATATATCTGAAGGAAATGCCTGTAAGGTCTAAAACATTTAAATTTATTGAATGCACAACTGAATGAACTTTAGCTCTCTCAAGGATATATAATCAGATAGATGATATTCAAGAAAGTGTTTTTTTTAATAGAAGTTGCAAAACGAACACCCTTTTTGCCCTTAAGGTACAGTTTATTTTTCATCATTCATGTTTATGAAAGAGTGGGAGGAGGTGAATAATAAAAGGTCTTGCATAATCCATTCCTCAGATTTATGGCCCAAGCAGAGATTCTCTTTTCCGAAATACAATATTTTTGCATTTTTTTAAATTTCAGTGAAATAGAGGAAGGCATAATTAGATGTTCTAATTTAATAAGTCTTCCTTCCCATATGTTTTTCCAACATGTGGAAATAGGAGTAAACAAGCAGTAGTGTTAATAAGGTAGAGGAGGGGCACCTGGGTGGCTCAGTCAGTTAAGCAGCTGACTTCAGCTCTGGTCATGATCTCTCACTTTGTGGGTTTGAGCCCCGCATCAGGCTCTGTGCTGACAGCTAAGAGCCTGGAGCCTGCTTCAGATTCTGTGTCTCCCTCCCTCTCTGCCACTCCCCAACTTGTGCTCTCTCTTTCTTTCTCTCAAAAAATGAATAAACATTTACAAATTTTTTTAGTAATGTAGATATTATAACCCCTACCCTTTTTTTTTTTTAACATTTTTAAAGCAATTTTATTGAGGTATAATTTACATACCACAGAATTCATGCATTTAAAGGGTACTATGTAGTAACTTTTAGTAAACTTACAGAAATATGCAATAGTCGCCAAAATCCACTTTTAGAATATTTCTGTCACTCCAAAAAGATCCCTTGTGCCCATTAGCAGTCAATCCCCATTACTATCTCCAGGCTCAGACAATCACTTATCTACTTTCTGTCTTGTAGATTTGCCCTTTCTTGTCATTTCATATAAATTGACTCCTACAGTATGCAGTCTTTTGTGTCTGACTTCTTTCACTTAGCATAATGTTTTTGAGGTTCACCCATGTTGTGGCATATGTTGCTCAATAATATTCCACTATATGAGTATGCCACATTTTGTTTATCCATGAACCATTTGATAGACATTTGGATTGTTTTCACTTTGGGGCTATTATGTGTGGAGAGTTTTCATTTCTAATATCTCCATATTTTCATTTCTTTTTCTTGCATGATTGCACTGGCTAGAACCTCCAGTAAATATTGAATAGAAGCAGTGTGAGCAGACATCCCTGCCAATCTTTTCCCAGTTCCCCGTCTGAAGGGGAAGGGATTTAGTCTTTACTGGATTAGATATGAGCTTTGGTTTTTTTGTAGATCAGGTTGAGGGTGTTCCCTTCTATCCTTAGTTTATGGAGCATTTTTATCATGAATGGGTCTTGGATTTTACCAAATGCTTTTTCTTTACATGTCAAGAGGATTGTATGGTTTTTGTCCTTTATTATTATGGTGTGTTACCTTGATTGAATGTTGAATATTAAGTCAGTCTTTCATTCTAGGTATAATTCCCATTTGGTCGTGATGTATAATCCTTTAAACATATTAATGGAATTGGTTTGCTAGTATTTTCTTGAGGATTTTTGCATGTATATTCACAAAAGATATTCTGTAGTTTTCTTTCTTTTCTTTTCTTTTTTGCTTTTAATAAATGTTTATTTTTGAGAGAATGAGCAGGGAAGGGACAGAGGATCCAAAGCGGGCTCTGTGCTGACAGCAGTGAGCCCAATGTGGGACGCAAACTCACAGTGAGATCATGACCTGAGCTGAAGTTAGGTGCTCAACTGACTGAGCCACCCAGGTGCCCCTGTTCGGTAGTTTTCTTATGAGATCTTTGGTTTTGGTATCAGAGTAATATTGTTCTCATAGAGTGAGTTAGGAAATGTTCCCTTCTCTGTATTCTAGAAGAATGCTCAAAGAATTGATACCATTTATTTAAATGTTTGATAGAATTCATCAATGAAGTCATTTGGGCTTTTCTTTATGGACAGATTTTTAATTGATTCACTTTCTTTACTTGCTATATAGGTCTCCAGATTTTCTCTTTGTGTGTTACGGTTTTTAGAAATTATAGTCAAATATACACAACATAAGATTAACTGTTTTAACCATTTTTAAGCATACAGTTCAGCTGCATTAAGTACATTCACATTGTTGTGTGACCATCACCGTTGATCTCCAGACATCACTTAGCATAATATCTTCAAGGTTTGTCCATGTTGTGGCATGTGTCAGAATTTTCTTCCTTTTCAAGGCTGAATAATACTCCATCAACCGTGTATAACGCATTTTGTTTATCCATTCATCTGTGTACGCTTAGGTCATTTCTACCTTTTGGCTATTGCAAATAAAACTGTTTTGAACATGGATGTACAAATACCTCTTCAGATCTCTGTTTGAATTCTTTGGGATATATTCCCAGAAATAAAATTGCTAGATCACACGATAATTCTCAGTTTAACTTTTTGAGGAATGAACACACTTGTTTTTCACAGCATATGCACCTGCGCCATTTTACATTCTGAGCAGCAAGACACAGGTGTTCTAATTTCTCCACATCTTCACCACTTGCCAACACTTGTCATTTTCAGTTGTTTTGATGATACCCATCCTATTGGGTGTGAACTAGTTTCTCGCTGTGACTTTGATTTACATTTCCGTAATGTTTGGTGATGTTGAGCATCTTTTTGTATTTTTTTAGATAGGTAATACACGTACATTGTTTAACTTTTAAAAAGGGTAAACTGTACAACAAGTTTAAGGGACAAAAAAAAATGAAGAGATCTCCTATCTGTGTCTTCCTCCCCACTAGCAGTCTCAGTGATCAGTTTCTTGTGTACCCTTCAGAGATATTCTGTGGACTTACATATATAAAATTTCCATCCTTTTTTAAAATTTTTTTTTACATACACGGTGAGATCCCACCCACACTGGTTTTGTGAATTCCTTTTTCTTTTTTAAGTTAGAAATGCATCTTACCTATCATTTCATATCAATATCTACCACGGCTTCATTTTATAAAACACTATATAATCATACCTAATGAGTCAGAGTCTGCATTCGATAAGATCTTGGGTCATCTGTTTTCACAGTACTTTCATGCTAGGCAATAAAATATTTTCAGTGCTCCTTTCAGATACTTTAAAAATATTTCTAACAGACATTTTGTATTTTCATTGTCTAAAGGCTGAGTTTAGAATTATGGATGTTGGGCTGGAAGATACAGTTCTACTCCCTGCACCTACATCCCTCACAATGATTTTGAAATCATTCATTGTTTAGGGCATGGTTTTGTTGCTAATATAAGACATAACATGTAATTAGTGTCAACATATCTCAAAAATATATCATACTATTGCTAGAAAAAAAATCAGTTGGTAGTCTTTTATTGTTTAGATATACCATAATTTATCTGGCCAAACCTTCAGTGATGAGCATTTCATTGTTTCCAATCTTTTGCAATTAGAAATCATGTTGCAGGATGATCTCCTTTGTGAGCATCTCTAGATGTATGTAGGATACATTTCTGGGTGAAATGGGTGTTTCAAAGGGTATGTGCATTTTTTATTTCATTTTATTGCCAAAATGCCCCCATAGAGACCTATCAGATTACACTCTCCAGCAGCATAGCCCGGTGTACCACTGCAATGTAACCATCACACTGTCTTATATTTTTCTCACTGAAAAGTGAAAAAATAGTGTGTCATTAGACTTTAAAAATTTTTTTCCTCCTAGGTGTAAGATGTAGAACATACTTCTATGTGTTTACAAAAGCATCTATGTTTCTATTTCCTTCTCAACTCTTTTATCCCACTTGATCTATTAATTTTACAGTACTTAAACTATTTCATCTTTTGTAGTTTTAGAATGTATTTTAATATCTTATAGTACTTGTTCCCACTCATTGCTCTTCACTTTAGAATTTTCCAGACTGCTGTCAAACATTTATTTTTTGTATAAAATTTAGAATTTTAGATGTCATATAAAATTTAAAATTATTAGTTTCCACTAAAATATTTCTATTTTTATTGGAATCGGGTTAAATTTATAAAATGTAAGGAGAGAAGTGACTTATTTCTTTCAACATATAATTGAGTCTAAGAACAAATGTGCTTTCCTTTAAATCTTAAACATCTTTTTTTGTTGTTACTGTAATTGGAATCTTTTCCTACATAGTTTACATATAAGATGGGTATTTCTTTCTTGTATTCTCTCTACAGCCCCTTGTTGAATTGTTTTAATTTTTAGTAGTTTTTCCAACTAATTCTTACGGGTCTTCCAGGTGTATAACTTTGCAGAGAATCTTTTTTCTTTTTATTTTTTTTTTTTAATGTTTATTTCTTTTTGAGACAGAGACAGAGCATGAATGGGGAGGGTCAGAGAAAGAGGGAGACACAGAATCCAAAGCAGGCTCCAGGCTCTGAGCTGTCAGCACAGAGCCCGACACGGGACTCGTGAAATCATGACCTGAGCCGAAGTCGGATGCTTAACCGACTGAGCTGCCCAGGCGCCCCATAGCAGAGAATCTTTTAAAACTCATTGTTTTCCTGTGGTGTAATGACATTGGCTTATACTTGCAGGATAGTTTGGAACAGGAGTGGTAGTGGTAGGCCTCTCTGTTCTATTTCTGACACCAATGGATATGCTGCTTTAATTCAACATGTCACTATTAGATCAACTTTTGGCTTGAAATTTTTGTATATTTTAATTTACATGCTGTAACTAGCTACTTTCTTGCTCTAGAATTTTCTAGTCACTAAGAAAGTGAGATTCTTTCACATAGACCAACAATAAGTTATTTTTTAAGGGGAAGATCTATTTGTGTTGTAGGGTATTGTTTGTTCTAGTCAGCTAATTATATCTTGCAAGCCATTTCCAGACTTTTGAGAAAACAATGGTTTTTAGAACTTAAAGTCTTGGGTGGTGTATAGCAGATTCACAGAAGTAAAAGACTTCTGTGACCTTAAGAGAAAATTGCAGGGTTTCCTTAGAAAACAGAACAGCCAGAAATAGTTTCTCTCTCTGTACTTAAGAGACAGGCCTGATAAAGGCAAGAAATGTAAACAAATTGGTCTGTTAAAATAAACATAATTACCCCACCACCAACAACAAAAAAAATCTCTGTAGAAACAAAAGGGTTCAGAGCCCTAGGCAGGGGCTTATTTATTTTAAGCTGTGTTTGATTCAAGCTCTGTAGATCCAGTAGGAAGAAACTGTTGATGAATGGCTATGTGATAGTTAAAATTAACAGAAAAGAGAAGCAGTAACAAAAATCCTTTGTTTGGCTGTACAGTCCAACAAATGCTACTAAATGCCTATCACATACAAAACCTCCTTGATGTCATGGGACATACTAAAGATGAGTAAGAGATAGATCCTACTATCAATAACTCACTATTTAACAAACCATGGATACAGTATATTTATACAGTATACTATGTATATGTATACTGTGTACGTATGTGAGAGTGTATGTAGTTTTAGTAACAGACTTTGATAAAAGGCAGTAGTAGGGTTTGTAAGTTTAGGATTATGAAGGATGTATTGCAACCAGAAAATCAAAGTTGTCTAGAAGAGTAAAATCTGAGTTGGCCTTGAAAGGTATGCTGGCTGGCAAATATGTCAGAAGAGTTTTGTGTCACTGCCATTGGAGTCAGGGGTGAACTTTCTGAGAAACAAAAGTTAGAAAGGTAGATTGAAGCCACAGTGGTGGCTTTGAATACGAGACTTAGTGGTTTGGACAGTCACAGAGTAAGGATATTTACATATATATATATATACATATATATATACATATATATGTGTGTGTGTGTGTGTGTGTGTATGTATGTATATATATATATATATATATATATATATATATATATTTCAATGAAGTTTTGGAGCTTTAAAGTAAGAATGTTTAAACACCTAGAATTTTTAATTTATCCCTTTGGAAATCTAGGTCAAAGGAATTGGAAGAACTATATTTTACACACTTAAGAAAAACTTCGGAATGTGAAATCAGAGAAGTATGGTTCATTGCAGTTACAGAAAATATTTTGAAAAGTGAAATATAATTAAGAAGCATTAGGAAAGATAGCAAATGCATCAAAGTAAGCACAAAGTCAGAATTACCCTACTTAGGACAAGATTTTTCTAAGTACTTTACGAGGACCTCATAAGCAATAACAGAATTCATAAATACATCAGAAGGTGAAAGGGATTTGGAGAATAAGTGGGACAAATTGATGGGCACCATAGAAGAACAATACCCAGATAGGAAAAAAAGGAGAGAACAGAAACAGTGAATTCCTTGACATTCAACTCTATTGAGAAAAAGCTGGGCAAGGGTCCCATTCCTACAGAATTGATAAATGCATAGAATATTCTTGGTTACATCGACAGCTTGAATATAGATAAATCACTAGAAAGTGTGATGCTGTCCTTGGATTTTTTTAAATATAATTTTCGTACATTTAAACTAGCATAAATTTCAAGTGTGCTTATAGTTTGATGAATTTTTATCTAGTTATGCATTCATGTGTGTTCTCATTTATGTCTGGCCTCTTTAACTCAACACATTGTTGACCTGAAAGTTTTGGAGGATGAAATTGTTGACTTGTTGGCTAACCTATGCCCACCCCGCCTCCCCCCATGATAAAGAGCAATTTGTAGAGGACTGGCAAGCTGCCTGTGAGATTACCATCTCTTTGTAGGGTTCTTGAAGGAACCCTGAGAAATTCAGCCTGGTAAAACCTATTTCTGGGCTTGGCAAGCCACTGCAATTCAGTGGGAGACTGTCGGGCAAACACAACATGGTTTCTTTTAAAAAGAAAATCTGAATTATCAGAGTTCTGCAGAGGGACTAAATAAAACTTGGTTTTTAATTCACTCGAATTTTTAGAATGCTTTTCTGAAAATAAAAATAACTATTGTAGAATCAATACATAAATTTTTTTTTTCATAATATGATTGAAAGATACAAAGGAGGAAACAAAAATCACCTGTAATCTCACTGCTTAGAGTAATCACCGTTTAACATTTTGGCAGGTAATCTGTGGTGGATGTGTGCACTGATATCCTTCTATATCAGTAACTCTAAAGTTATAAATCTCTTAGGATTAGATTCCACTCTGAATGATAGGAAGCCTGAAATAATCATGGCTTAAATAGGGTTGATGTTTGTTTCTCTCTTACATAATGAAGTCTGAGGGTAAATAGTCCAGAGCTGATATAACAGGTCCATCATCCTTAGACACCTTATTGCCACCATCTTCAATATGTGGCTTACTCTTTGTGATCCAGTGTGACTTTTTCATCTAAGGCCATCAAGTCCTTATTTCACGGAAGGAGGAAGAGGCAAAGAAAGACATGCACCTTCCCTTTGTTAGTTTCTCAGAGTTGCATATTCCACTTTGATCTATCTTTTTGACCAGGATTTACATTGCTAATCTAGTTGCAAGAGAGACTAGCTAGGAAATAGCCTTTATTCCAGGTGGCCATAATTCCAGCTGAGATTTGGGTTTCTCCTTTAAAAGGACAGAAGGAGATGGGGTGCCTGGGTGGCTCAGTCGGTTGAGTGTCTGACTTCGGCTCGGGTCATGATCTCGCGGTCTGTGAGTTCGAGCCCCGCGTCGGGCTCTGTGCTGACAGCTCAGAGCCTAGAGCCTGTTTCGGATTCTGTGTTTCCCTCTCTCTGACCCTCCCCCGTTCATGCTCTGTCTCTCTCTGTCTCAAAAATAAATAAACGTTAAAAAAAAAAAAAAAAAAAAAAAAAGAAGGAGATACAGATAATGGGACAATAGTGTCACAAGCATTTCCATTTTAAATATGTATATCGCTCATTTGGAACATTTTATAGTATTGCATTATGTGAATTTAGTCTGCTGTTGAATATTTTGGTTTCCATCCCCTATTATCCTGCACAATGCTGAAGAGAACATATTTTTATTTGCTTTTTTTTTTTTTTTTTTTTTTTTTGCACCCACCTGGTTTTTGTCTTATTGTAAGTAAATTCCTTAAGTAAAATTGCAAGGTCAAGGACTACACATGCACATTTTAAATTTTGATTCATTTCTGCTTTTCAGAAGTCCTTTCATTTTCACCTACCAGGAATAATTGAGTTTCCATTTCCCCACGTCCTCATGATTAGTTTCTTTATGTGAGTGTTTGGACAAACCATTTCCTCTCTGTAGTTTTAATCTACACTTCCATTACTTGTAGGTTAATCAGCTTTGCATTTGTTTTTGGTGTTTTGTGATTTCAGTATTTTGTTGGCCTTCGTTTGCAAATTGCCTGTTTCTGATTTTGGCTCATTTTTGTCTTGGAATCTTTGTCTTCTTCTCAGTTATTAGAGTTCTTTATATATTAAGGATATCAATTCCTGGTTTTATAGTTTTTGCCAGTATATCTTTCTTTCTTTTTTTGCCTTGTTTTGTTTCTCACATAAATAAACACATCTTTTATTATTTTCTTCAGGATCATGGCTTTAGGATGACACTTAAAAGTCCTTTTCCACCCCAAGATTATATCAAATATTTCCCTAAAGTTTTAGAATCTCTCTCTAGTATTCCATACAAAGATTTTTAAAGAAATACTTTATCAACTACAACAAACTGAAAATCAAAATCAAACTGCTTTCCCCAGTAAGCGTGGGTCTCCCTGTTGCCATTTTTGCAGGCTCAGTATTAATTAGTAAAAGAAGCTGCCTCTTCTATTCTCTCCCAAGGACCCAGATGGTACAGGCAAATGAAAACTTTTTTTTTTAATGTCTATTTCTTTTGAGAGAGAGAAGGAGCAGGGGAGGGGCAGAGAGATGGGGAGACAGAGAATCTCAAGCAAGCTCTGCACTGCCAGCACGGAGCCTGACACAGGGCTCAAATTCATGAACTATGAGATCAGGACCTAACCCGAAATCAAGAGTCAGAGGCTTAACTGACTGAGCTACCCAGGTGTCCCCAAAACCCTTTCCTTTACTCTGATCCCTGACATGTTAACTGGTGTGATTAGTAGGAAATTTTTTGGTTGAAAAGCCTTTTCCAGACCCCAAAACATTGCTGATTGCCTGATTTTTGTCCAGACATAAATGCATGTGAGGGACCCAGCATAAAGTGTTCAATAAATGGTAGCTGTTTTTATAAACTTCTTCACTTAATCAAAAGCAGTTTTTAAATCCATTTCTTTGAAAATCTAAAGGACTAAAAGGGGCTTGTCCCCTAATTATACCTGACACCTTCCCACTAAACAGCACAGTTTTGTCAGCATTGAAAGTCTGTTCAGTTAGGTAACACCTCTTGCCAGTTACCTACCCACGTGCCACAGGGAACTCCCTAGTGACCATGGTATCTGTGCCCTCTCCTTCACAGTTGACTTTGATGTCCACATTTGTCTGGACACTGAAGTTTGAACTAATAATGCATTACTCTTGAATTAATGTTAAACGAATAATGATTCTCCTTGTTGATGCTGATCTTCTTAGCCACTTACTGGTGTACCATTTTATTAACCTTTTTCCTTTTTTCTCACCCATTGTCATTGCTGTGGATTTTCAGCAACTCGTATAAATTCTATTGTCCTTAACTTGCCTCTGCTTCTAAATTATTCATCCCATAAATAATACTTGTAGTTTCCATCTCTCTCTCTCCCTTTTTAATGGTATCTTTACTTTTATCCATCATATTCATATGTTGCTTTTTACTAGCACTTTTATCACCCTTGCTACTTTTGTTCTTATAGGACATACTGGGTTAATAATGTTCATTAAACACCTGAGAAGCAATCTCAAATAAAACAAACATTATGGAACAGAAGCATCATGTAGGCCTGTCGTGTATGATCTTTAACGCAGTTTCTTTTTGGTGGTTGTGGACCACAGCTTTTGCTTTGAAGTGTAGATATATCCATAGTGTGAGAGATTAGGTTAGAGTAGTACTTATTTTTTTAATTTATTATTATCATTAACTATTTCTAACCTTATCTTTATATCCCATATTCCTTATTTCCTTTCCTCTAAATGCTGTTACCTGTTTGCTGTCAACCTTTTAAAATGTTGTCTCTAATAGAAACTTCTGTGGTAATTGCTCTGTATTCCCAAAGAGAAAAAAAAAATGTCTTGGTTCTTCCCCCCATCCCCCCAAAAATCTGGTTGAAATCTGGTTTTAAAAAGAATTCAAGGGGCACCTGGGTGGCCAACTTCGGCTCTGGTCATGATGTCACAGTTTATGGGTTTGAGCCCTGTGTCAGGCTCTGCTGACAGCTCACAGCCTGGAGCCTGTCTCAGGTTCTGTGTCTCCCTCTCTCTCTGCCCCTCCCCCACTCGCACTCTGTGTCTCTCTCTCTCTCTCTCTCAAAAATAAACACCAAAAATAAAAATTTAAAAAGAACTCAAGAGTGTATAAGTAGCTAAAGTAGAAAGTGAAAGTTGTAGTATTGTCAACCACCCTCTCCCCTGCAGTAACCACTTTTACCAGTTTGGTATATGCGCTCAGTCTTTTTTAATTACATCTATATATTTACATAAATGAGGTCATATGCGTAGCTCTGTGAATTTCTTTACCATCAACTCTAATTACTTTGTAACATTTTTAAAGTTCTGGTACCAGACAGCCAATGATGTTTGCTCCCAAGCCAACTCCTGCCTATTTTCCCTCTCTCTTTAATATTGACTGCCAACATTCCCACCCTTCCTGAACTTAAGTTGGGCTGTTTTCTTTCTATGACCACTCTCCGCTGCTTTACGCATTTACTGAAGAGTCAAGTCAGAGAAGAGGATAAGCATGAAGGAGCAGCCATAAGTGTCAATTCCCCAGCTGTGTGTGTTATCTAGCCACTCTCCAACCAGAAAGTGGCTTCACTGTGTTCACCATGCATGCTGCAGATTCTCTGCTCAAATGGAAAATTATCCCTCTATCCAGCTGTGTAGTCAGCTTAACAGTGAGTATGATTGGCACATTTAACAGCTCTCCTGCAAGATAGAATCAAGATGGAAAGCGAAAGAAAGTGCAAGATTACCAAATAAAATTGAGATGTATTTATAGAAATCTCTGAGTGTTGGAGAGCCTTGCCGAAAATCCTTAGCAGGGGTAATAGTTCCAAATTAGGCAAATTTGGCTCAGCGGTAACCATTTTTAACTCAGGATGGTGTGGTACAAGGTGGAGATTCTCAATAGAGTGTGCTCTCTTTCCCTGCGGCACTAAGAATCTTATACATCTCTATTGGGGCATAGAGTATCTCCTAGTGAGCTGTAACTATCCATGGCAACAAGTGTATGTACACTCAGGGGTGTTGGTTCAAAGAAAGTTCACAAGCCCTGTTAAGAGCTAGGTTCCTCATTTTTCAAAGAGGTATTTGGACTAGATGATCTTATAAATTGTGTATTATGTTTTCAGAAAGTCAATTGTAAACAACACAGTGGTATAAACACATCTTGATGACAGGTTATATAAAAGAGTGAGGGTGCAGTCCACCCAGGGAAATGATGGAATGATGAAAAGGAACATTTTTGTGTTAAGAGAGAGGTTAGAAATAATCTAATTAAGTCTCATTCATCAGGTAAAGAAATTTGAGGCCCAGAGAATTTAGGGATTTGGACTAATAACAAATTAGAAGCAAAGTTAAAAACTAATACTTTATGCCTAGAACTAATCACAGCCCAGCAATAAAATCTGACTGATTTTTTTTTTAAGCTAAAAATAAATTTCTACTTTGGAAAACAGTTTGGTAGTTTCTTATAAAGTTAAACATTTAACCCAGAAATGTCACTATTAAGTATTTACCCAAGAGAAATGAAATTATATGCCCCTACAAAAACCTATAATGTAAATGTCTTATAACTGCTTTATTAATACTTGGCAAAAACTGGAACAGCAACCCAAATGTCCATCATCTTGTGAATGCATAAGCCAATTCTGGTACATCCATACATTGGAATACTTTTTAGCAATAAAAGGGAATGACCTGCTGAGAGCAACAAGAAGGATGAATCTCAAAAACATTATGCTTGTAGTATATGAAATTTCGAGTTGCTCAGCCTCCTTGCCAGCTCTGGTCAGTCTTTCATTTTGACCCTTGTAGTAAAAGTGTAGTGGTATCCTATTGTGGTTTTAATTTGTATTTCTCTAAGGACTAATATTGAGCATCTTTTCATTTGAAAAGATTTGAAGTTGTAAGGATTTTATTTTATTTTATTTTCTGCTTTCAAGTTCTTTATGAGATACGTGTTTTGCAAGTATATTCTCCCAGTCTGAGTTATCTTACATTTTCTGAAGAGTGTCTTTTGAAGAACTAAAGTTTCAAGTTTCAATTAAGTTCAATTTATAGATTTTCTGTTATGGTTCTTGTTCTGTGTCTAATCTAAAATTTTTGGCTAACGTAAAGCACAAAGATTTTCCTCTGTTTTACTAGAGTTGCCCTGTCCAGTAGAGTATCCACCAGCGGTATATGGCTATTAAACACAAAGTTGCTATTATGACTAAGGAACTGAAATTTAAAATGTATTTTAATTCAACTTTAAAGGCTGATACTCGGGGCACATAGGTAGCTCAATCAGTTGAGCTCCGGCTCAGTTGGATGACTTCGGCTCAGGTCATAATATCCCGGTTCGTGGGTTCAATCCCCACATCAGGCTTTGTGCTGACAGCTCAGAGCCTGGAGCCTGCTTCAGATTCTGTGTCTCCCTCTCTCTCTACCCCTCCCCTGCACACACTCTGTCTGTCTGTGTCTCTCTCTCTCTCTCTCTCAAAAACGAATAAATGTTAAAAAAAATTTTTTAATAAAACCTGATAATTCAATTATTGAGAAAATTTTAAGTATGTTTGAAAGAACTTGAGTATGTGGATCTACTTTTTCAACTGTAAGTTTTATGAAATCTCAATACATACTAAGTATTTCAGATGAAAATTTATCATCTGAATTGAAATATGCTGCAAGTATAATGTTAACACTAGATTTTGGAGACTTGGTACCGTAAAGTAATGTAAAAATGTCTCATTAATATTTTATATCAATTCTATGTTGAAAATTTAGATATATTGGGTTAAATGAAATATAGTACTAAAATTAATTTCACCTGTTCCTTTTACTTTCTTAATTTACCTACTAGAAAATTAAAAATTATGTATGTAGCATGTATTGTATTTATATTGCATGTACTTCCCAGAAGTTTTTATTGTTTTAGCTCTTACATTTAGTTCTATGATCCATTCCAAGTTTAAAGGCCCCTTTAACCTCAATATTTTATGATTTTTATGGAAGCTAAGAGTCCAATGAACATAAGCAAGGCTGGGAAAAAGAATTAAATTTTTTTTTTAAATCTGTAGATTTTATCATTAGGAAATATATTTTTTAATGTTAAAATGCACTAGGGTACAACTTCTCAGGGATATAGAAATGACAGTGTCAGTAGTCTTAATTAGTAGTCAGTAAGTCAGTAGTCTTAATCCCAAGCTGTCTGCCTTAGAAGTAAGCTAGCAGGGGTTAGTGGTACAACAGGAAAGCAATATTGAGGGAAAAGATGACTAGAACAAATTATAGTCACTTTTGTTTCTAAGATTCTTAAGTTTTTTTCCTATCCATATTAAATATGTTGCTCTTAATATAGTACACTATCATAGGTTTCCTACTAGTATATTAGTGGAAAGATTTAAGAGAAAGCAGTTAGAACTTGTGCTGGTTTGAGTGCAAATTCAGTCTGTTATTAATTGTGTGATCTTGGGCCTTGACAGTTAAGTTAGTATCAATAACATTTATTCAGTTGTTGGGAAAGGACTAATTAAATACTGGATAGAAAATATTTGTCAGTAATTCTTATTGTTTGTGAAGGTAATTCATACAATGAAGTTTCCAGTTGCTACTCCTTTCTGAGCTGTGGTCTAATTTTATTTTTAGAATTCCTTTTCAAGTGTCAGCATTACTGTGTATTTTTATGAATATGTATATCTTATAAATATAGCCATCATATTAATATAACATTTCTGGTAATTAAATAACGCTCAACATCACTTGAAAAACTTCTTGTAAAATTATAAAGCCTTGCCAAATCTTGTTAGGGAAGTGTTTTACTAAACTTCATAAGACTAGGAAGCATCAAGGAGTTCACTGAAGGTACTAACATAATCTCAAAATTTTAGGCTAAAAATCTGGGAGTTATCTTTATTTCTTTCCTTTCCCCCTGCCCAAGGCCATATCTTGTACCATGAGACTTTTGTCATAAGGAAAACAGCACTACAGATTTTGACAATGGTAGGAAAGGTATAATTAAATAATTCTGATGTCTGCGGAAGTTTCTGGTAACAATACAGAAAAGACACCTTAGCACTTGTTACTAATATTAAATAGTTGTAAATAGTTTGCCTTTTTTAAAAAACCAGATCTCCTTGCTCCCCTTACCCCCTTTTTAAAGACATAGTTATATCTAAGGTTAAAATCACCAACCTTTGCTTTTCCTCCCTTACTACTTTCCTCAAGTTGATGTGCATCATACCTATACATGCCTTTATTAGCTTAGTATATTTAAAGTATGTATTCAATATTATTAGTATTGCCAAATTCTTGAGAGTTACACCAATTTATACTCCATTTTTACTATATTCTCTTCAGTACTTAGCATCATTAGTCCATTTGCTCGTTATCATCTTATTTTGCATTTCCCTGATTCTAGTGATTTTGAGCTTTTTATATCTACATTTATTGCCCACTCTTGTTTCCTCATTTCTATTGGGTTTTTAAATCTTTTTTTGTTGATTTATATGAATTTTTTATACTGAATAGGTTACAAATAAAAAGCACTAGTGAAGTTATTAGCAATAACTTATTAGTTATTAGTTACTAATAACTTTATTAGTGCTTTTTTATTAACACGTATGGGAAATATCCTCTCCCAATCTCTGGCTTGTGTTTTCACTCTGTTACTGGTGTCTTTTGAAGATTTTCATTTTACTTTATTAATTTTTTAATGTTTATTTTTGAGAGAGAAAGAGAGCAAGCGAGAGCGGGGGAGGGGCAGAGAGCGATGGAAACAGAATCTGAAGCAGGCTCCAGGCTCTGGGCTGTCAGCACAGATTCTGATGCAGGACTCAAACTCACAGACCACGAGATCATGACCTGAGCCAAAGTTGGACACTTAACCTTCTGAGCCACCCAGGCGCCCTGAAGATTTCATTTTAAAGTACTGTAGTCAGGTTTCTTAATCTTTGTCTTATTTGTACTTTTTTGTCTCTAAAGAAAGTCTCCACTACCCTAGGGTAGTAAAGAACTTACCCTCTTTTTATTTTTCACTAAAAGTTTTAAATTTTTTGCCTTTGTACCTTAAGTATTTAAGTCCTCTGGAATTGATTTTTATGTATGGTATGAAGTAAATTTTTTCAGATGGGTTGCAAACTTCCCCAGCATTATATATTAGAAATGCCACATTTATCATATGGCAAGCCCCTGGATATGTGTGTCTGTTTGCTGGACTGTTTATTTCTATTTCATTTGTCCATTAACTATCACAGTTCAACATCCTACTGTTAATTACATTATAGTTAAGTTGTAATATCAGAAAATTTAAGTCTTCACTAATCATTGGTCTTTAGTTTTTTCCTAGGTAATCTTAGCCCTTGACTCTTTGATATGATTCTTAAACTCTATAAAAAAGTAGATTAGTGAGAATTGCTATTTTTGCAGAAGTTTATTTTCCTTTCCAATTAATATTATCTCTGACAAGAGTTTTATAAAATTTTTTGGTAAAGATTTTACACTTTTTTACTTTTATGGTGCATTTAAATTTTTGCCATATAAATGGTATTCTAATTTTTAACTCTTATTACTTTTTACTAATTGTTTATTGCTGGCATGTAATAGCTTAATTAAGGGGCGCCTGGGTGGCTCAGTTGGTTGGGCGTCTGACATCAGCTCAGGTCATGATCTCATGGTTTGTGAATTTGAGCCCCAAGTTGGGCTCTGTGCTGACAGCTCAGAGCCTGGAGCCTGCTTCAGATTCTGTGTGTCTCTCTGTCTGCCTCTGCCCTGCTCCACACTCTGTCTCTCTCAAAAATAAATAAACATTAAAAAAATTTTTTTAAATAAAAAATAAATAAAATAACTCAATTAATTTTGGTACTTTGATTTTTGTATCCAGCAACCTTGATGAACTCTCTTATTAGCTGTAATAGTTTGTTTTCAGAGTGTCTTTTAATCATATCAACTGGGAACAGTGACTTTTTGTTTCTCTATTTCTAATCATCTTTTTTAGTTTTCTTGTCTTATTGCATTATATAGCATTTCCAGGTATAGTGTTGAATTTAAGCAGTCATAGTGAGTATCCTTGTTTTGTTTTGTTTTTTTAATTTTTTTTTAACGTTTATTTATTTTTGAGACAGTGAGAGACAGAGCATGAACAGGGGAGGGGCAGAGAGAGAGGGAGACACAGAATCTGAAACAGGCTCCAGGCTCTGAGCTGTCAGCACAGAGCCCGACGCGGGGCTCGAACTCATGGACTGTGAGATCATGACCTGAGCCGAAGTCAGACACTTAACCGACCAAGCCACCCAGGTGCCCCTCCTTGTTTTGTTCTTGACTATAAGTTTTGTGTACTTCATCATTAACTATGATAAAGGATTTGGTTATGAACCTTTTATCAAATTAAAGAAATACCCTTCCATTTATAGTTTGCTAGGAGTTTCTGCCTAGAATCAATGTTGTGGTTTTCAAATATATTTTCTGAATCTATTGAGATTTGTTTTTTCCTATACTCGTTTATGTCTGAATTATATTAATAGGTTTTCTAATGTTGTACCAGGAAGCAAAACTATTACACAAAAATCAATTGGCTAAAAGTATTTTTTTTAATATTGTATTTGAATGAGAAGCAACCAAAGTCACTTCTTTATTTCACTGCCAGGGAGAAAAGCAAACTAAACCTGTTTTCTCTTTGCTCATAGATATACATAGTGAATATATGACTTAGTTAAATAGACAAAGGAGAAAAAGGAAATAAATGGTGATATCATTTATAACTTATTTCATTAACACAATTGCCTATAAAAAGCAGTTCAGTTATAGTGCTGTGCAATTGTCCCAAACAATATTAAAGAGCTTTTGGCATTAACTCAACCTAAAGTTATAGTTTACATTAAAGATAATGAAAAGTAATTTCAGAGCAAAACTACTTTACAGTGAGAGAATCCTAATACTTTTTTTTTTTTTTAACGGAAGAGAACACCCAACAAAAGAAAATTTCTGTTATGATGGATTATAGACTAATTTAATATTGTGATTTAGTTGGGATCTTTGCTTTATCTTACATTAGCCAGCTAACTAATTTTCTTTGTTCTCAACTAGATTATAAATTCAGTCTATGTTCTTATCAATTCACATTGTGGCCTTTTAGAGCACATTATCTCTGCAAAAAAAAAAAAAAAAAACTTGTTTTTTTAAATCTCTGATGATTCTTTTTTCTCTGTGTTACATGAAATGCCATGGTGGTTAAGTGTACTCTTTCTGGATCTCACTGTCCTGCATTCGAGTCCTGATACAGCTCTTACAACTTTGGGAACATGTGCAAATTTCATAATCTCTGTGTCTCATTTTCTTCATTTGTAAGATAGGAATACACTTCCTACCTCATAACTTTCTTGAGAGGATTAAAGAAGTTAAATATAAAGTTTTTACAGAGTGCCTTACACTGCAAAAAACACCATATCAAAATAACTGTGTATATTGTTATTTTAAACAACACTAGGAAGTAGAAGAACATACATGATATTTTGGTCCATGATTCTTTCTGCAGAAGACAGCCAATTCTCTAAAATTCAGTTTGCTATGACCAAATTGCCAAGTGTACCAAATGTACTAATTTGTTAAATTTTCTGGTTTTGTTTTATGAAGTTTACAGTAATTCGTACTGCTTTTGAAGATTTCTGTGAGGTTAATTTGGCCAGTTGTCATTTTGTCTTCATAGCAGCTTTTGAAAGTATTAGAACTGCTGAAACCTGAGGTTGTGATGTGAGTCTTGTTAGTAATAGATGTAATATTCAGAAACACATATTTCACGGTCAGTAATCTGAAACCTCCAAAGGGTATGTGCCTAAGTGAAAGGAGAGCTAGAAAAGTATCATTCACTTGCTCAAGAAGTCAATAAGGAAGATGGTCTCTGCAAGGAGCTTGAGCCAATTGCTTTGAGAGTGTTGAAAGTCTGATTTATATAATGTTAACCATTTAATGGACTGAGCCACATAGGCGTCCTCGCCTGAGTGCATATTGTAATCAGCTGTACATTTAACAGCAGAAATTTCTAAAATGTAACAGAACAATAAAACTGAGAACATAAGTTAAATACAAATTGAAAAGCAGGGGAGGCTGGGTGGCTCAGTCAATTGATCATCCGACTTTGGCTCAAGTCATGATCTCTTGGTTTCGTAGGTTTGAGCCCTGTGTCAGGCTCTGTGCTAACAGCTTGGAGCCTGGAGCCTGCTTCAGATTCTGTGTTTCTGTGTTTCCCTCTCTCTCTGTCCCTCCCCCGCTCATGCTCTCTCTCTGTCTCTCAAAAATAAATAATTTTTTAAAAAGTTAAAAAAAAATTGAAAAGCAAAATATACTTAACATTATTGATAATTGAATAGTTGCTTATGTACTAAAGAAAAATATTAAAAAAAAATTTTTTTTACATTTATTTATTTTTGAGAGACAGAGAGCACAAGTGGGGGAGGGACAGAGAGAGAATGAAACATAGAATCCGAAGCAGGCTCCAGGTTCTGAGCTGTCAGCACAGAGCCCAACGCGGGGCTCAAACTCAAAAACCATGAGATCATGACCTGAGCCGAAGTCAAAGGCCTAACCGACTGAGCCACCCAGGCGCCCCTAAGGGAAAATATTTTAAATTGTAAAGGAAGAAAAAATAAAATTAATAGAAGAAAAAAACACTGCATTGCTCCTGGCTTGAGAAATGTTATTGTATAATAAAAATGGCAGCATTCTGTAAATTCACATATAGATTGAATGAAGTAGCCTCCATTGACATCTTTGGGGAACATGAGTGTTTAAAAGTCTAGTCATTCTAATTTACTTGAAAATATTACAAAATATAAATGTTACAGCATTGGTATTAAAAATGAAAAACAAGACCAGGGAATAAAACAGAGGCTTCAAAAATATAAAATATTACAGAACTTGGAGGTGTAACTTACAAACCAAGAATAACTTAAAAGTGAAAGGAATCACCTTTAATGAATTTTGCTAGGACCCTGAGGAAAATGGACTTAGGTTTTTGTCCCTGTTGTGGATAAGAGATCAATTTAGGACTATTTACAAAAATCTATTTTCAGAGATCAGTTAGGTTTGTCACCATAATAGCTATTCTTCTGAAATGTGTCAATATCAGAAGGAAAGCAGCAAAGGCAGAATAAGGATAGTTGTTAAACCTATCCAAGTTGAGTAATAGGAGTTTATTATACTAGTTTTGCTTACTTGTATATTTGGGATTTTCCATAATAATTTTTTCAATGAAAGTAAAAAAAAATGGGAAAGATATATAGTGTGTATAACTGATAAAATTTTTATCCAAAAATATGAACAATGTTTATATATGTTAAACATATATGTTCTATAACCACATTCTATTTATTCAGTGGAAAAAAGGGATCAACAGGCAGACAATGAAGTATTGATAATAAATCATTACACAGAAAAACCTGCAGCTTTGGTATTAGTTAGAAATAAAATTAACATGAAAGCATTGGTGTGTGTTTATTAAGCTAGAAAAAAAAGTGTGAAACCTTATGTTGGCTAGAATATTCACTTATGTACTTGGTAGTGACTGTATCTAACTAGAGGGAAAACTAGCAATAGACGGTATTTATAAAATTGTTCACTCACTGTCCCTACTCTTCTGGGATAACAAGTATCTAAGACATTAGTGAATGCTACTATAGAATAGAATTTCTTCTCTAAAACACTGTCGATTTAGGTGGCCCCCCAAATTTAGGTGGCCTTTTCAGTCCCTTAATGGTTCTATAACTAGCAGTAAACACACTCTGTGGGTCAGGCACTGTTTCCATTCATTTAGACCTCACAACTTAAGGAGGGTAGTGTCTGTCTGCATCTTACAGATAGGAGGATTCAGTCTTTGCAAAATGAAGTGATTTTCCCCAAATCACATGTTAATAATGAGCTCAACCAGGATCTGAGCCCAGGCAGTCTTATTTCAGACCCCCTGCTTTAAATCATTTCTCCAAACTCCCTCTCAGAATTAAAACCTTGTATCAAGTAGTTGACTTTCCTTTTGAGGGCCATATAATTGCTTTAAGATGGCTACTGTTAACATTCAGCTTCATTTTAGTATAGCTTCTAGATGGTTTTGATCATAATGCTGATGGGAATAAGCAGTGAAACAGATCTTCTGATATATAACCGATGTCATTGTAAATAGGTACAGCCTTTTTTGGAAAGCATTTTGGCAGCATATTTCAAGAGCCATAAAATGCTCACATTTTTTGACCTAGTTAATGCCATTTCTGGGAATCCTCTAAAGAAATAGTCTAATATGGAAAAAGCCATAAGCACTACAGTGATCACCACAGCCATGTTTGTAATAGAGCAACTGGAAGCAACCCTGAATGTTCATCAGTAGAGGAATGATTAAACACACCATGGTATATTTACTTAGGCAGCCAATAAAAATGAAGTGTGATGCAGCACAAAGAAAACAGGCATCTTGAGTTTTCAAAGTAGCACACAGCAGTATGTTTACAAAAATTACATTCTTTACAAATATGAAAAAAAGATGGAATAGAAAACTGTGTGTAATATTTTTTCTTTCTGCTGTTTTTCAAGCTTTTTGTAATATAAATTTATTCCTAACCTTAAGATTTAAATCACATGATTACCTAGTGTTTTGTGTATTCGTCTCCTAGCCCTCACTAGATTATAACAACTGCTTGATTATAAGCTGTGTGGTTGCAGGCTGCATGTTAAAAAACATGCAGAGAGCATCACTGGACACAGGCAGACTTCAAGAACCTTGCAGGTGCTTCATTTACTGGTTGCATGAACCTCGGCCAGTCACTCTGTCTCACCTGACTCATTTGACCCATGAAGTGAGCAGTGCAGTTTGCAAAGCATGACTAGAATCTTTGGAGTCAGGGGACCTTACTGTGTGTGTCTTTGGCTCTTAGACAAGTAGCTCAAACTTTGTAAAGCTCAATTTCCTCATCCATAAAAATGGAGCTAGTGAGATCAAGGTCTGGCACTCCTTTAGTAGATGCTCTGAAAATGTTCCTTCCATTCAGTTATGGCCCTTATAAAGTGTTCCTCACCTTTCTCTTTGCATGACAAGAGCAAATATAAAGTCTTTCAGCTAACTTCTTTTGTCTGAAATCTTTTGAGCAGCAGCTTTTACACGACTGTCTTCTAGAGTAACTTGTTACCTGTAATTTAGAGTTAAGGATGAAGGAAGAAAAGATTTTGTCATTCAGTATGGCCAGCAAACTTTTCAGTTTTGTTGTAATCCTTTTATCATCTGATTATAAAAAAAAGTAAGTGGCCATTGTTGAACATGTGAAAAATGTGGAAACCTGGAAGAAGAAAGCTATGCGATAATCTTCCCACCAAGAAATAACCATTATATGTTTCATTTTATTTCTTCTTAATTTTTTCTAAATATGACTTTTTTTTTTTTTTTTTAAGTAGAACTATAGGAAAGCTCTCATTAGATCGTTTGTATGTTTGGGGCAAGTTTATTATGACGTTTTCTGTTTGCTTTGAGGTAGTGTACCTTTTTGTATTTTAATATTCATTTTTGAGAGGGAGACAGCACAAGTAGGGGAGGGGCAGAGAGAGAAGGAGACACAGAATCTGAAGCAGGCTCCATGGTCTGAGCTGTCAGCACAGAGCCCAATGCAGGGCGCGAACCCACAAACAACAAGATCGTGACCTGAGCCGAAGTCATACACTTAACTGACTGAACCACCCAAGTGTCCCAAGGTAGTTTACCTTTAACAAGTAATTCTTATACAGAGATAAAGACCAAATTAGCAATAGGGAACCAGATGGAGGATGGGGTAAGGATAGCTCTGTCTTAATTAGTAGGACAATTTTTTCTGTAATTCTGATACCTGTCAAAGAATGTACTTATGTAAAGTATAATTACCCGAATCATACTTCCTGGACTTTTTTAGGACAATTACAATTTTAAATAACTTGTGATATTTTCATTGCAGGTTATCTTGTACCATTTCAGACCATGAGTTGTGAAGTTTGGTCTGGAAAATATAATCACCAGACATAAACTTGGAATAAAAAAAAAAGCTTGCAGAATAACCACAATTTCTTGGCTCTTGTCCTTATCATTTTTAGAACATGCAGTTTTAAAAAATCATCAGTCCCTGTAACATCCTCTGGAGAAAAGGGGGAAATTTATCCAGTGACAGAACCAACAGAGCAGCAAATACCTAGAAAGGCAGCCTGACCTACTGTGTCTGTGCAGGGCCAGGCATTGATGCCACATTACCCTGACTTGTGTTGAGCTTGTACTGAAATCAGAAAGAGAGAATGTTACTTGTTGAGGGATTAAGAACGTCGATCCTTCCATTTCTGGGCTTTGCTGTTCAAGGCAGGCTTCTCCGGAATGACTTTAAAGGTGGGGGGAAAGGTGTTTTCCTTCTTCCATTTCTTTTCTTCACAGCAGTAGTAGAATTATGAAAGGTGACAGGGTACACCCTATATAAATAATTTTCATTGTGGCATATCTGTCATCCCCACTACATCGAGGAAGACATGAGAAATGTTTGAGGTCAGTGTATTGTCTTGCCTCATCACTCTCCTTGCAATATGCCACTGTGGCTTGTGCCCTTTTCACTTTTGAGGTCTGCTTCCACAGGCAAGAGACTGTTGATTGGTTGGGAGTAGGTGCCCCTCACTCCTGCTTTAGAATCTGCACATCAGGACAGTCACTTGTCCTTTTGAGTCTTGTCTTCTGACAAGGAAGGGCCATAACTCCTTACTGATACTTGCTTGTTAACCCTTCCCAATCATTTCCTCTTTGAGGAAAATCACTTATTTACGGGAGAAAACCTAACCTATAGTACAGTTTGAGAATCCAGATTAGAATTTAATGGACCTCCACAGCGTTAGGCAGTACTTAGGTGCAGTGGGATAGTAGAGATTTGGAAGTGTCGTGTGGGAGTGGGACAGATAACTATAGCCTGTAAACCTTCTACTTGGAATAACTTTGGTCTCTTCAAAACTGTGTTTGCCTGAGATGGAACTTGGTACTTTGTGAAAAATGATGACCTGAGATTTTTGAGCTGCTGAGGGAAGTGGTACCCAGAGCTGTAAAAGGGAGGAAGCTGCATAGAAAGTTAGCTGAATCTACATGCTATTCTTATGAGAGAAAATGATCAGTTCTACTTAATTCACTATATCACTTCTTAGATTTTTTTCTGTAACTGATTATTGATAAAAGTGATTTTATTTCTTTCAGTATTGCCTGTCAGGGCACCCAACCTTACCATGCAATGTGCTCAAATTCAAATCAACTACTATTATGTTGGACTGTGGACTGGACATGACTTCCACTCTCAATTTCCTTCCTTTGCCACTTGTTCAAAGGTATGTGCTGCTGCATCTGAGACAAAATGAGATTTCGTTTTTTGAAAAATGGTACCGATTAGCATAGAGATTACTAGTACCTTGTGTGTTGTCCTTAGTTTACTTTGTTCCCTAAAAATGTTCTTTATCAGAATCATTTCCTTTGGCTGGGTTGATGGAAAGTGTTGTATTGATTTATTGATTGACTTCTTTATTATAACTTCTGAGCTTCTGTAAAATGTTCCTGCAACTGCTCTATGCAAGTGAGGTCATGTATATTTCATCTTTCTTGCTAATTCATATAAGAGCTGATAAATAGTCAGCTGATGAGCCCAAGAATTGAATTTTAGAACCATTTAACTGCCTTTGCAGCGACTTGACATCATAGAGCCTGACATTTCTTTTTGATAGGTATCTATGGATTATATTCATAATTGTCAGCTATAGATATCATAGAATCATATATGAAGCCAAAGTCCTTGTCTTAAAGCAGATATCTCAAGACTATAGTCACCACTGTTTACTCTTACAAATACTTTGTCATGGAAATCGGCTTCCCAGTTTGCTGTTATTTGGAAGCAGCAATTTATAAGAGAAGTGGGTAACTTATATAAGCAAATATGCTCCCAGTAACAAAAAGTGGTATCACATAGGAGAGACAGAAAAGCTATCTAAAACAGATTTAAGAGCTTAAAAGCATAGCAGCCTAGGTAAACCATCTAATATACCTCATTCCTGAAGATATCACCGTATGCAATGATTATTCATAATGATAATCTCCTGAATCATCTAGAAAAAGTATAATTAAAAATCCGTCTTTGGGTTTTGTTTTTGTTTTTTTGTTTTTTTGAGACAAGGAATACCAATAAGGTAAAGGGGACAGAGATAATTCCAGATTACGTTTTGTGTAAAGCTGATAAAATTCAGTTATAATCACACCTAAAACTTCGAAATACATTTATTATCCACAGATACTATCTATCTATATATATATTTACAACTGTTTCAGAAATTGTAGGTATCACATATTTCTGTACAAAAGTGACTGACAAGTTATTTCATACTAAAATAGCCTGATATTATTGTCTGTTTATCCCCCAAACATTACAGTGTCCATTTGTTTGTTGTTTATTAAGAATCTGCACTGGACTGGAGCAGGGGATACAGATCTAAACAAGACCACTTTCTTTTTCTCGTGGAGCTTACATTGTGTTGGAGAGAAAGTATTCCACAGTTGAAAATTTCATTATACTTGTGTTAAGAGAACAACTATACACTTGTGATAATTACTAAAAAAAAAACAAAATATAAGTACTATGAGAGTTTCCAAGAGGCGGCCTCTATGCACTGCGAGGTCATGAATTACCTAGGTGCTCCAGTCCTGAATTGGGCAATTTTAGCTACATATTTTCCCTTTCCTGTTCACTTTTGTCTTTACCTAATTCTGTGTTCTCACAGCCCTGGCTCAGCATTGGAATCCACTTCTACTCTCTCTTCCCCTTTGTCATTGTTCTTCTCTCAGAGGGAAGTTATACTAGAGGGATGATTGGCAACCCATATGTAGTTCCTTAAAAAAAAAGTGTTTTCTGTTGCTCAGGCCAGAAACCTTAGAGATACAGTTGGCCAAAATAGTATCCCCAGTCCCTCCCTAGCCCTTCATCCTGCTTTATTTTTCTTCATAGCACTTGTCCTTACATTATATATACATATTTAGTTTATATGTTGTCTGTCTTCTCCACTAAAAGTTTTATAAGGGCTGGGATCTTTTTGTTCACCACTGAATCCCCCTTGCCTAAAATACTTCTTGGCACGTAGTAGCTACTCAGTATAAGATTTGTCCTATGAGTGAATCTTCTCTGGATTCCTGCCCTCTTGAAGTGTGATTTCATTATTCATTATAATCTTTTCTTTATCTTGAACCTTCCCATCTTGATTCAGTTCTTCCCATTTAATTATGCTCAATTACTTCTAACTTAATATTTAAAAAAACCTTTTTTAACCTTCTCTCGACTCCACTTTCCGTTTCAGCATTACTAACTCTTCTCCAGTCTATGTGCCCACACCACCTACCAGAACACCTCTCACTAGAATCACAAATGACTTCGTGTCATTAGATGCACGTTTGTCAGTTCTCATCCCCACTTGGCCATTCAGCATTGTTCTCCTCCATCATAATGCATTCCTGGTTCTCCTCTTCTCTAACTCTTCCTCTTCTATCTACCTTGGAGATTCATCTTTTTTTGACTGACAATCATATATCAGAATTCTTTGATATCCAGTACTTGGCCATCAGAGTATCCACCAAGGAAATTTCCTAAATGCTCAGGGCTTTGATTACCATCTAAACAATAACCTACAAATGTGTATCTTTAGTTAGTAATCCTCTTCTGAGTTCCAGATTCATAAACCCAAAATGCCTACTGAGTTTCTCTCCTTGGATGTGGCTTTGGAGGTACTTCAAAACTCAGCATGCCCCAAGCTCAGCCCATGAATTGATGGTTCAGAAGAGAAGACCCTCCCAGACCTGGTTATCCCCCACAGTACCCTATCTTAATGACTGGCATGCTGTTCTGAAAGCCAGAAAACTGGGAGTTAACTTAGATATGCCACTATTTCTCATTCCCCGTATCCAGTCTTTCATGAAGCCTTGTTAGTTTTACCTTCTCAAACAGTTTCGAATCCAGTAACTTCTCTTTAAGTTCTGCTGCAGGTGTTATCGTATTTTACAGGCATTACTGCCAAGGCCTCCTCATCAGTGTCTTCAGTTCTGATCTTGCCCTTTTCTGAATCCAGAGCCATTTTTGTGTAACTTTTTCATTTTGAAATCACTTCAGATTTACAGAAAAGTTGCAAGAATAGTACAAACATCTCCCAGTTACTCTTGTTAACATTTTATCATATGTACTTTTATAATTTTCTGTTTATACATATGCATACAACTTTTTCTGACCCAGTTGAAAGATACAGACAGGATGCTCCTTTACCACCTAAATACTTGAGGCCTATTTTCTAGGAAAAAGGAAATTATTTTACATAACCACAATACAATAATCAAAATCAGGAAACTCACACTGGCACTATGCTAGTATCTAAGCTGTCTACCTTCTTCGTATTTCCCAAGTTACACCAATTCATATTTCAGTATAATGCCTTTTATAGCAAAGAAGAAGAATAACAGTAGTGTTCCAGGATCCAGTGCAGATCACACATTTCATTTAGTTGTTTTGTCTTCAGTCTCCATTAATCTGGAAGAGTTTTGCAGTCTATCTTTATGACCTTGCCATTTTTAGGAGTACGGGCTAATTATTTTATGTAATGTCTTTCAGTTTGGAATTGTCTGATACCTCTGCATGATTAGGTTAGGATTATTTTGATAGAAATACCACACAAATAAATGGTGGTATCTGTTATCAGAATGCACATGATATCAATTTTCTTCAACATTGTCTTGTAGAAATATACATCTAGTCTTGTCTCTCACCTGTTTAAAATGTTTCACTGGTTTTCATCGCTCTTAGGATAAATACCAAGTTCATCTTGGTATATTACGGTTTATGCCTACCCCTCTAGTATCTTACTTTTTATTTCCTTTTAGTTTCAAAGAAATCCTATTTCTTGCCTGGGAGCAGTCACACTCATTTTTTCCGTCAGTTGTAAAGGCTCTTCTCCCCCAGCCCCATCCTGCTTTCCCTGAGCCTACTTCACAGGAGCTCGTGTTTCAGGTCATTTATGACTTCAGTTTCTATATAAGAAGGACATAAAGATGGTATTCTGGTCGGGTGAGGGGGACAGAGTGTGTGGGCCTCTTCTTGAAGTTTCATTTGAATAACCTTCTATGTAAGATGTCCATGCCAAAGGCTGGTGAGAATTACTGGAGGAAAATATGGGTCTTGTCTTTCTCTGTTCCCTCCAACCCTGTCCTTTGGCCCAGTTTCCCCTTGAATCTAGGACTGTCCAGATCTCAGCTCAGTCATCAGACCCAGAGAAGTCTTTTGATGCTGCCTAGACCAGTCCCTCTGTTTTTTTTTTTTTTTTTTAATTTTTATTTTTTTTTTTAATTTTTTTTTTTAATGTTTATTTTTGATACAGAGAGAGACAGAGCATGAATGGGGGAGGGTCAGAGAGAGGGAGACACAGAATTTGAAACAGGCTCCAGGCTCTGAGCTGTCAGCACAGAGCCCGACGCAGGACTCGAACTCACGGACCGTGAGATCATGACCCAAGCCGAAGTCGGCCGCTTAACCAACTGAGCCACCCAGGCGCCCCTAGACCAGTCCCTCTTTAGGGAATTTTGTACCATCCTGCATCATCATTTTTAGTATCTTCTTCTCTATTTGTGTGATTACTTGTAATGTCTGTCTTCCCTGCTAACTTGGGGACAGGTATGTTTTGTTCACCGTCATATCACCAGCATGCCTGACACATAAATATTCATTAATGAATGAGTGAAGATGAACAATACTCCTACAGTACTACACCAAATGTTGAAGTTCTTCCCTCCATGTTCCCTTTTTATGGAAACACTTCCTCCACCCTCACCTCCTAACTCCTATTCCCAGCTCTCCCACAACACCACACGCTGTCAAAGGTGCCCTTCCTATGTGAAGCTGTAACACTTCTGCTTACCCCATCATGCTTTTATTTTATTCTGTTTAATTGCTGTTTACCATCTCGCTTTACTAAAGTGCAAACTCCTAAAACTCAAGGTTTATTTTGAACTGTCATTACATTACAGTACATTGTTATGTGCACTTTGTATACTTGGCTCAGAGTAAGCTTTTATTAAATATTATTTGAATGAATGAATGTAGTCATGCCTCTTAGATTATTTTCTGATTATAAAAGTAATACATTTCAAAATAGGCATTTGGAAAAATGAAAAGTATAAGGGGAAAATGAATTGCATACCGTGTTCATTCTAACTTTTGCTATTTTGTTAGGTAACAGATTACTTTTAAATGCCTTGGGTTATTTATTTACTTATGGGAATATTTTACCTAATTTTTATACTTAAAAAAATATTTATTTATTTTGAGAGAGAGAATGAGCGGGGGAGGGTAGAGAGAAAAGGAGAATCCCAAGCAGGCTCTGTGCTGCCAGCACAGGGCCCAACATGAGACCCAATCCCACGATCATGACATGAGCCAAAATCAAGAGTCAGATGCTTAACCGACTGAGCCACCCAGACACCCCGATAATATTTTACTTATTTAAGAAAAAAAAATAAACAGGGGAAGGGGATTAAGAGGCACAGACTTCCAGTTATTAAGTAAATAAGTCACAGAGATGAAAAGGACAGTCATTAATATTGTAATGTATGGTAATCTGGTGACTGCAGTTCTCATGGTGAGCATTTAGTAATATGTAGAATTGTCAGATCAATATATTGTACACCTAAATCTAATTTAATGCTGTCAGTCAACTATACTTCAATAATATAAAATACTGAAAAAGATCTTGTATACATGTTTTTTCTCGACTATATTTTTAATGGCATTCTTTTCTAAGAAATTATTAAATAGGGGATGCAAAGATGTGTTAATCTATAATCATAATTTAATATCTTCACCTCTCATATTTTAATAAGGTATATTTCTATGGAGACACTTCTTCTTCCTTGCTTTAAAAAACTTATGGGGTGCCTGGGTGGCTCAGTCGGTTGAGCATCCGACTTCAGCTCAGGTCATGATCTCACAGTTTGTGGGTTCGAGCCCCACATCAGGCTCTGTGCTGACCGCTTGCTTAGAGCCTGGAGCCTGCTTCAGTTTCTGTGTCTCCTTCTCTCTCTGCCCCTCCTCCGCTCACGCTTTGTCTCACTGTTTCTCAAAAATAAATAAATGTAAAAAAAAAATTTTTTTTTAAAAACTTAGGGGCCCCTAGGTGGCTCAATCAGCTGAATGCCCAGCTCTCAATTTCAGCTTAGGTCGTGATCCCAGGGTGGTGGGATGGAGCCCTGTGTCAGGCTCCCCGCTGTGTGTGAAGCCTGCTTAAGATTTTCTCTCTCCCTCTCCACTAGTCCCTCCCCCACTTGTGCACATAACTAACTAACTAACTAATACAAATTCTGTAATCATTAAGAGCAAAGTCCTAAGTCCCTTCCCTTTTGGTAGCTTAAAGTGTACTGACTCTTTATGATTTAGTCATTAACTGAGTGGAACTCAGTAAGTAAATATTTTCATCTCTGTAGTCAGCATCCCTTTGCCGTTTGGTGACACGTCTGTGGCCCTCATTTTTGGCACTATTGTTATAACATGGCCAGGCTCTTTGAGCAGTCATTCCCATTTACTGGCAATTTCTCAAATCCAGAACAACCACACGTGTTTTATAGAAGGCTTTGATGTTTAAAAAAAGTATTTAGCAAGAGTTAAAACTATAGGATCTTAGGAGCACCTGGCTGGCTCAGTTGGTAGAGTATGTGACTCTTGACCTTGGGGCTGGCTGTAAGTTCAAGCCCCATGTTGGTAGAGATTACTTAAAAATAAAATCTTAAAAAAAAAAAGGTTGGGGGGGGGTACCTGGGTGTCTCAGTCAGTTATGGGTCTGACTCTTGATTTCAGCTCAGGTCATGATCTGACTGTTCGTGAGATCACACCCCATGTCAAACTCTGCGCTGACAGCATGGAGCCTGCTTGGTATTCCCTCTCTCCTCTCGCTGTATCTCTCCCCGACTTGTGTTTTTTCTCTCTTGCTCCCTCTCAAAATAATAAACATTAAAAAAAAAAAAAGTACAGTATCTGAAAATTTTACGTTTTAAAAAAGTTATTTTTGGGCTCCTGGGTGGCTCAGTTGGTTGAGTGTCTAGTTCTTGATTTCAACTCAGGTCATGATCCCAGGTTCATGGGATTGAGCCTTGTGTCAGGCTCCATTGTAAGTGTGGAGCCTGCTTAAGGTTCTCTCTCTCTCTCTCTCTCTCTCTCTCTCTGTCTCTCTGTCTCTCTGTCTCTCTGTCTCTCTGTCTCACACTCTCACTCCCCCTCCCCCTCCCTTCCTCCCTCCACCCCTTTCTGGCTTTTGTACTCTCTTGCTTGCTCTCTTGCTCCCTCTCTCGCTCTCTAAATAAACAAACAAATTTCTCTGATAAGCAGTGTACCATTCTGATCATTTGTTGAAGACAACTAACTGAATCAGTTAATCTGTAATTTGAAGGCTGATTTCTGTGTGTCTGATGGGAAACAGAATGCATGTCCTATGATTCAGTTCACTTTTAAAGGGAAGTGAATATTTACAACCTTCCTTTAGAGAGCTAGCATGCACAGAATGAGAACAGTATTCACACTGTTTTGTCATTACATTTTTATCTGAATGCTTGGTTTTTTTAATCTGACCTGGCAGTCAATGTATTTTTCAAGAAATAAGTCTATAAGTGAAGACACACGTGACTTTGAAACGAGATGGGAATTAAAGAGCTAATGATAGAATATTTTTCTGTGAGGTTAGTGCAGAAAACTCCCAGAGTTTAAAAAACAAGTTTATCAGGTATAACTTATATGACCCAAACTTACTCTGCTAGTAGTAATTTTCATTCCCAAGTGTGAAATCAAAATTCTCACTTTTTGGTAAATCAAAGCAAAATGTAAACAGAATGTAGGCAAAGCGTATGTGGGACTTCCTAGTCTTTACATTCTCACACCTTCTCTGTAAGTTTTGAATTACTTCAAAATTAATAGATATCCCCCAAATTCCTATTGTTTTCTGAAATTAGATGCATGTGTATTTTTATTCAGGCTTTTAGCCTTTCCTAGAAGATTGGAAAATATTCACAATATTTATGTTTCTTATTTTCATTCTCTTTCACCTAATTACAAAGTCAGAATTTGATAAACCTATTTGGCAAGAGGCTAAGGGACTGTATATTAATTTGGTTTCTGATTATAGTCTTTTAGTCCCACACTGTTACCTTGCCCTTAATTTTTACTTTACAGACTAATTTTGTGAGGAGGCGCTAAAATCCTGTTGCCACCCAACTTGTACTCCCAACGTGCTTTTCTTCACCTAACACATTGATCATTAAGTTCTTCTTTTAACCAGCATATTTCTCCCTAAGGTATTTGCATTTTCAGCCTTCAGCATAATTCTGCTAGTCAACTGATAGCACACAGTTAAAACCTGAGATTGCCAGAAGTGCATGATTTCTGAATCTAGACTTTCTTAGTGTATCCTACATGTGAAACGAGCCTCACCTCCTAGAAATTATTCACCTATGCTGTCATTTTGTAACACTCAGGAAAACTAGGTTCGTTTTCCAGATTTGGAAACCCAAGCCACAGGTGCAAAGTGACTAATCCACTTATAAGCAGTGGATGTGGAATGTGGACTTGACCAGAATTCAGGTACTGTATTTTTATTTGCAGTGAATTCAGACTGATAGGCAGCTAAGTGTTCTTGTCAGAACACCTGACCCCTCTGAGTCTGTTTTCTCATCCACAGTATGATGATCCTGTTTAGCCTTCCCCGCAGGCTTGTTGTCAGGCACAAGCAGGGTGAAGTCAGGGGCAGTAATTGGAAAACTATAAAATGCTCTAGTGTCTCATCTTTCTTTTTTCTCTTTATTATTTTGCATAGGATTCTTTTAATTTTCCCAGTTGAGTGCTAAACTCTTTGGCTTGTTAATGTTCCATCCCCACATAATTCTTAAGCTTGCTGCAGTGTGGTTATTTTTCTTTCATCTTTTTGATTAGTGTTTTGGGTGGACATTGTTGCCAGTAATTTCAAACTGTTTTTAACTTTATGGAGATGATAACAGTCACCATGAAATCACTGAGGACTGTAATCGATTTAGGATAATTTAATCTTTTGTTTTGCAGTCCCAGGCTGTCTAATCTTCCTGGCTGGTCCCTAAAGGATGGAAATGCTTTCTTGGACAAGGTAATGATAACTGAAGCATATCTATACCCAGTGGAAAGCCATCTTGTCACACCAGAGCCACCGTATAGTACTGTGACTGATGGGTTCATTTTTTTCTCAATATATTCTCTCAGAAAAAACCCAAGATCCATGTAGGGTCTTCAGTACTTGGTGATTATTGTCTTTAAGAGCCTTTTCGGGAATCTCAGTGTTCAAATTCAGGTCCAATTTGCTCGTATGTAAAAATCTAAAAACTTCTGCTGCAAATACATTTTATCACCACAGAAAGAAAACTATTATTTTTAGAATTGCGATGAGAGTTTCAAAGGTAATACTGATAGAGAGTTCCATCCAATTCATTCTATTTTCAGGCTAGACTGACACCATGACTGGAAAGAGTAAAACTTTAAAAAAAAAAAAAAAAAAAAGACTTTAAAATCCTCAAGTATGTGAGTTTTAAACTGCTTCTATCCATGCTTAGGGAAGGTGGGGCTTTGAAAAATTTTGGTTCTTACTCTTTGGGTGAGGAGAGGCCATGGAAGATTGCAGGAGGGCAGTGTCATCATCTGATCAGATCTCTTGCTGCCTTGTGGGGAACAGACTATGAAGCCAGTGTTTAACTTCCCAGGCAATGTTCTTGGGGGAGTGGGAGAGTAACATGATCTTGGGTGAATTCAAATTGAGGGCCTTCCAAACTATGAACTAAGATCTCACTCCAGCCTTTCCTGGTAGCCTGGAATGGATAACCTTATAGGTATGAAAAGAGAGCACACAACTAGGAATCTAGGATTTGGGGCCCTACTCTGACTTTAATCATGGACTAGCCCTACAGTAAATGTCTTAAATAACTTTTTTCTTCAAGGCTATTAAATTTTTGACATTGGATTATCATCACAATAATTCCTTCCTCCGACCAGTTTTTAGGCAGTTAATTTATAAATGAGAGACCAAAGGTACAAAAAATGTTAAAACTATAATCTAGTCACATTTTCTCCTAAAAAAAAATCACAGGCAAAGGAAGGTCAAAAACTGTGAAGCTCATCCATGCCATTCTCAGTCCTCTAAATCATTCTTCCTCTCCCAAGTTTCACAATTGAAAGACTAAAGAAATTTAAAGATCCTCAAAATGACTCATCCGCATAAGGCATTTCCTTCTTGTAATAGGTACTGTTAAATAAAGAGGGGATCTTTTTACAGAATTAATTTCTGTAACTGCATCCCAACCTCCAGTGCAAGGCAAATGCATAATTTGAAACCAGGTTTCCCTCATAGCCAACTATAAAATTATGTGACATTCAGAAACCTGTGCACCTGATTTCAGCCTAACTCTCCTGCTGGCTGTAAATCATTATTCCCTGAGAAAGGCTCAGAAGCATCCCATTACCAGTGCATTGTGAGCGAAAATGACTTGCATGTGTATGTGGGAGCATTTCATTAGAAGGGAGTGGTGAATAAAATACAGGGGCACTGTAAGTGCGTGGAATGCAAATATGCTTCTCCAGGCCAGAAAGCGTCAGAAGAGGCTCTGTCATGTGAGCTAGACATGCCCTGATGTGTAGCATTATGGAGAAGAAGATTACATAGCCAGTTTAAGAGCAGTCAGGGCTTTGAAATTTCCCATGATTTGTCTCTAATCATATTTAACCTCATCCTAAGGGAGTTGGGAGTCTTCTCCCATTAAACGTAATTGTTCATTTGTTTTTAGCTAGCAGGTACATTGTAATTAAGAACTATTTTCAGTCCGTTTTTGGCTTAGTGTTTCACTGTTTAAAAGGTAGTCATATAAAGAGAGGAACCGGAACCAGAGTTTACTGTGGAAGGTAAGGGGAGGAAACCTTCTGTCAAGGTTCTGATATAAGACCTGTAAAATTCAAAAGGAGAATTACACAGTTAATACCCTAATTTCAGATAAAGATTGAGAATAAAACCATTCAAGCTCCCATGTGTAAAGACACTTGTATATGAATATATAGAAATACATGTTCAATGACTAATGAAAACATGATGGAACAAAATTCTAACAGTATTTTTCTTTTTCTGGAAAGAGCAAACTGTCGAGCAAATTCTCACTTTTACTGGTTTCCTTATAAAGTCACAGAAAACTTTGACCTTGATGAAGCAAAAAATCCTCCACAGATTTCAGTTTCAAGTATAATGTGGGAAGATAGCCACTCGAGTGGCTTTCTGGAGGCATTTGTAGCAGACCCCATAGGTGGCCCCCTCGTGCCTCTTCAGTGTGCTGCTCTGTCATAATTTCAGCTGCCCATACCTGTATGAGTCTGCCGGAGAGTTTTCCCCTGAAGCTGCACAAATGCAGGAGTTACCGTGTAAATAAATATCCTAGATCCGTTGCCTCTGAGGAGGGTAACTCCAAGGTGTGTGTTTCACACCATTTCTCAGAGTTCCCCATGGGAAGAAGTCCCAGCTACCCACAGTGGGGTACAGCTTAGTAACATACCCATGATCAGCCCCCTTCCTTTCCCCTGATCGCCCATCAGGGCTCTCATCCTCCTGCCCTTTTTTCAGCACTTCCGTGTTAGCTTGCACTCACCATTTTCTCAAGGTCTGTTTATGAGGGAATTCAAACTAAGACATATTAAATATGGTAGGGCACAAGCAGAGTAGGGAATTGTACTATATTCTCTTTCTATATAAGTGTACTTTTTTCTCTTGAATAAATACATGTGGTTTATAATCCCAAATGAATTGTGCGCTCCGTGAGGACAAAGGTTACGTTCACAGAGGTGATAGTAGTGGTGGTGGTTTAATCCCTACCCTCTGCGCTTCATCTCCCTTCTTGCTTGCCCCTTGTCCCTCACCCCTCGATCCTTGGTAGGAGGAGAAAAAGCCTCTAAGTCGTTTGTCCTTGGCCAGGACTCCTAACCTGATTGCATAACAAAATCATTAGAGGTGCTTATTATAAATACAGGTTTCAAGGCCTCATATCCAGATTTCTAATCCCTTGATGGGGCCTAGGAATCTTTACTTCCATCAGCGTTCCCAGATGATTCTGATATTGCTGGTATAGGCTATGTAACTATTACTTGGGAAGCACTGCATTGTGATTTAGAAAGCAGCGTATATCCACACATGCTTGAAGAGACATCGAGAAATGCGCGTTGAAGCCCCAAGTCAGCCACCAACCAGCGTTTTTTATCCTGCATAAGACACTTAATCTCCCTGAGCCTAAACACGAAAGCAGTTGGCCTGAATAACCTTCCGACTTCCCTCCAACTCTCTAGCAGTCTGTGATTCTTCATGGAAAGTTTGGTTTGGGGATGAAGTTTCTTTGGTGCTATATCTGTTGGATATCTCTTCCTAGAATTTTTTCCTTTTGGTTTCTTTTAGGAATTAAAAGAGTGCTCAGGTCATGTATTTGTGGATTCTGTGCCTGAATTCTGCTTGCCAGAGGTAAGATGAAAGTGATTCTTATTGTAGAAACAAAGCATATCTTGTCATCTCTCAAAATGGAAGTCAAGAAATAATCTTACGGGGCTTAGCTTTCTGTTTTCAAAATGAAATGAATCTATTATTCCAGGCACATTATCATGCAACTAAAATATAATCATTTAGGAGCCTTTTATATTATCTGTAAGAAATTTAACTCTCCTTTTTGTATTCCTAGCTCTTTCTATAATCCCCACTGACACTTGTACCAGGGCATAGTTCTGAGCATGATACAGAAATAACTCAAGCCTTTCAGTTTTGTAATTATATCCCTGTGTCTTAGATTAGCCATACTGTTTGTAGTCTTGCTTACAGTGGGTAATTGGGAATTGCTGTTATTCAACCAATACAGTAAACTGTAATATCAAATATTGCTTGAAATTCACAGATTCTGAATTGAGCCACGGATACCTATTCACTTACATATTATTATCACAGTGACACTTGTTTTAAGAGTTTGGGGTCAGTTTTATCATTTTAAAGAAAACAAAGGTCAGTTTCCATTCATTTTAATTTTTTGTTTCCTTGTTTTTATTTTTTTTAATTTATTTTTAATGTTTTATTTATTTTTGAGACAGAGAGAGACAGAACATGAACGGGGGAGGGTCAGAGAGAGGGAGACACAGAATCTGAAACAGGCTCCAGGCTCTGAGCTGTCAGCACAGAGCCCGACGCGGGGCTTGAACTCACGGACCGCGAGATCATGACCTGAGCCGAAGTCGGCCGCTCAACCGACTGAGCCACCCAGGCGCCCCTGTTTTTATTTATTTTTGAGAGAGAGACAGAGAGGTGAGTGGGAGAGGGTTAGAGAGAGAGGGACAGAGAACCCGAAGGAGGCTCCAGGCTCCAAGCTGTCAGCACAGAGCCCAACACGTGACTCAAACTCAGGAACCATGAGATCATGACCTGAGCCGAAGTCGGACACTTAACCAACTGAGCCACCCAGGCGTGCCCCTGCCCCATTCACTTTAAATGCAGCTAAGTAATCTCAGTTGACAGAGTCCTGATCTCTAGAGCGGTCTAGATGGCATTCTCAACAAAGTATAGGGAGGCCAGTAGCTAGTCCCAGGTTCCTAAGGAAATCAGCGAGAAGCTACCATCCTGGTGTTTCCATGTACCCAGTGGATTATGGTGCCTCTAGAAAATACTGTCACAATTCAGTGCCAGAAGAAAATCTGAAGTACTATTTCCCTTATTTTTGTACTCTTTCTCCGTCTCTTTCCATTTTAACACCTTCTTTGATATTCTGTAGATAAACTTGTTTTCTCTCGTTGAATTATGTGTATGTGTCCTTTTGGAGTTGTGGAGCAAGATTGGTAACTGAAGGTGGCAGACAAGGGAACAAGTTTGAGATAAAGTAGTAAGAGAAACAGTGAAGGTAAAGAGTTGCCAAGAATCCTGAGCTCTTCCTAACTGCTATTCAAATCTTTTGTCACCTTCATTTGTCATTTAGGAATTGGTGGGGCAGGTCCCCATCTGTTCAAAGATTCCTAATCCCAGGTGCTGCATTTATTTTCAGCTTGCTACATATGGCACTGACTGCAGCAACCTTCAGTTTATGGACCACAGTGTAGAATTTATGAATTGGTGTTCTGATGACTTTCGGACCTGCTCCATTGAGTACTAATCAATTAGAAATTGGAATTAAATAATTCGTATTTTGGGCACCTGGTTGGCTCAGTCAGTTAGGTGTCTGACTTCGGCTCAAGTCATGATCTCACGGTCCATGAGTTTGAGCACTGTGTCAGGCTCTGTGCTGATAGCTCAGAGGCTGGACCTGCTTTGGATTCTGTGTCTCCCTCTCTCTCTGCCCCTCCCCTGCTCATGCTCTGTGTCTCTCATTTAAATGTTTTAAATAAACATTTTTTAAAAATTACTATTTCACAGTTCACCTTTCCTTGGCTAAAGGATTATTGATATATTTAGGCTTCTAGAGCTATGTAAGTTTTTTCAGCTTGTATTGTCTTGTAGTTTGTGTCAAGTTAGTAATAGTCACTATTTTAAGGTAGAGGCAGGGCATTGTATGATTGGGAGAAAATAGGAGAGTCACAGAATCAGGACAGATATACTTATTCCAGTGCAGTCTTCAGAGACTTATAGGTGAGCTAATCCCAGTCTTCCTGGAATTTAAAATCTAGTGCAACTACCTTAAATATTTTTGTATCTGCCTAAGTCCACACTGTAGACTGAGTATAAAGTCTAGGGCAATATAGTAAGAAACCAATAAATTATGAGTGTTTGACCCAATTCATGGTCTATAGAACCCAAATGTCTATATACAACAAGTTTAAAATTAAAATAATCTTTATTGGATTTTGAGTGAGAGAATGTAAATAAAAACATAAATGCGAGTATATAAACATGGTTTGGATGTTAAATTTATTTCTCAGGAAAAATGCTTATGTAGGCACCCTTGATATATATACAGACAGAATATATATGTATACATATGTTTTTTTCTTCTAGCTGTCCTTACCAAATTTCTAATCATTCTAGACTCTGTGGGCTGACTCTTACATATTAAAGAGAAATTTCAAACTCACCCAGTTTCTCTGTGCAAGAGGGAAAGGAGATGCTTTTGAGCTTTCTTGTTGTTTCAACCGTTGTTTTCTTGTTTTCTAAAGTTTTTTTTTTTTTAAGTTTATTTATTTATTTGGGGGGGCGGGGGGAAGGGCAGAGAGAAAGGGAGAGAAAGAATCCTAAGCAGGCTCCACAGTGCCAGCACAGAGCCTGACACAGGGCTCAATCCCACAAACTGTGAGATCATGACCTGAACCGAAATCAAGAGTCAGACACTTAACTGATTGAGCCACCCAGGCATTCCCTTGTTTTCTTCTGGATCTGTCACTCTGCGATTATGTCTTAATTTTCTTATTTGTTTAAGAATGGTTCTAGAGAGGTAGTAGGGAATAGAACTATTGGAATGTTACATGACCCTTCCTTATGAGGATATTGTCCTGGAAGTGCAATGCACACATGGAGTTAAGGGTGGTGTAAATTAGCTGTTACTGTCATTAGGCATTTTATTCACACAGATTGCCATTGCCCTAGCAGTGAGTAACTTCTGACCTCTAATCTACATGCTGTCCTCAGGAGCTGATTATCTCTTGCCGGCTTTATTAAATTAACTTACTTTGTATGTAAAGCCATTCAACCAGAAAATACCCACAGCCAAAATGGCAAACTGTCTCTATTATTTGCAAGATGGCACAGAGCTCTTTGTTCTTACTTCTTCTCTGTGGGAGACATATTAGTTCAACAACCCATTCTCCCATCTGAAACACTTCCTTGACTTACCCTATGCTGTCCTTAGTACACCATACAATTTCTCAGAGGTAACTTTAGTGATTGAGACAATGTCTCTGAATAATCGCAATTCACTTTTCCCACAGAAAGTGCCAGTTCTAATGATGCATTCCTCCAACAGCAGTGCGCCTAGGCCTGTTTTGCACTTGCCTACCACAACTGGGAAGGGACAGAGATGAGTCACACAGGATTCTTATCCTCAGAGACATTTAATATTGGAGGGACAAAGTGGTGCTTTGAGGAGCTGTTTTACAGAATGGCAACAGTCATAAGAGGGGCATCTACATAGAGACACCTGGGTGGCTCAGTTGGTTGAGCATCCAGCTTTGGCTCAGGTCATCATCTCACAGTTTGTGAGTTCAAGCCCCACATCAGGCGGATAGTGCAGAACCTGCTTGGGATTCTCTCCCTTTGTCTCTCTGCCCTCCCAAACTCACTCACTCACTCACTCTCTCTCACTCACACACACACTCTCTCTCTCTCTCTCTCTCCCCCCCCCAACCCATAATAAATAAACTTAAAAAAAAAAAAAAAAAAGAGGGCTTCCAGAAAATGCCTTGGTAATTCTGAGAAAGAATTGTGTTTTTTTCATCTGGGCAAATCAGGAAGGTTTAACAGAGGAAGTGAATTAAGCTTTAAAGGACAAGTAGGACTTAAATATATGGGGAAATATTCCTTTCTGCTGAAAGAGTTTTCATAAAGTTTACTAAACACGAGTGGCATTTTTCCCTCACCTGCCAACCTGTCTTTCCCTTTTCATGTGACCTTAATAGTGGAGTAAAAGGTAAATTTAAGGTTAAGGCTAGGGCAGAATATGACAGTATAATTTCCTTTTGTGATTCTGACACTAGATTTGTTTTGGATCTATATCCAGCACTAGTGGTCAAAATTTCCCTCTAGAAGAAAAAGAAGTTTCCTCCTGCATTTGCCTTGTGAAGGGCTAGTTTGTGCCTAAGCTGCTCCCTCTGTCACCAGTAATCCATGGCAGTGGTGCATTAGATTCGCATTCCCCTCACGGCTTCTGTCGTGCTCTTTCTGCTTCACGGTACCTGGTTGCACGTGCTAGGCAGCAGCTGCTGAGACGTCCTGTTGTCATTTCCCCTCATCTGCCTAACTCAGAACTCTATTTCGGTAAAATCTGAGTGCTGCTGGTGCACTGACTGGCTGCATTCTCGCTGTTAGCCATCCTGTCCTGCTACTTAATGCCAACATTAGGAAACATCCTAAAATGAGAGAATAGAAGCGTTGCGTGAAAGGCATCATTATTCTGTAGTACAAGAACAACTCCTCTGCATTCTGACAGCATCATTTTTCAGTCACATCATGTTGATCTATGTGCCCTGAACAGATATGTATCATTCCCTCCCCTTTCTTTTCAGACCGAGCTAATAGATCTGTCTACGGTAGATGTGATCCTCATCTCTAACTACCACTGCATGATGGCACTGCCCTACATCACTGAGCACACTGGTTTCACAGGCACAGTGTATGCCACAGAGCCCACCGTCCAGATCGGCAGGTGAGAGTATTTATTCTCCCAGCAGCAGAAAGTGGCTGAAGAACTCCTTCCTTCCTTGGTGACCATTTAACAGAATGTTGTGCCAAGAGTGATTGGTGTTTCCTTCTGAGCAGCTAACCCAGAAGTAGAATTGGTGTGAGTAGACTACTCTCCACAAATAAAACAAGCATTCATTGGAATTGCCTCAAGATTAATGCAGCAAGTAGTCTCAGTCTTTTGTTTGGTTTTTTGAAACAAAGAGTGGAAGAAGGTGTTCACAGAGACCGGTCCTCTGTGCAGATGACCCTAATTAGAGGAGGTAACGTTGAGTAAGATGTCACAAAGATGTAATGCAAAGAGCTTCAGGAGAAAGGAGCATAGCCTATTGAAAAGAAGAGATCGTATTACTTTGCTTTCAGAATTTCCTCCCTGTATGATTTAGCACAGACTGTAAATGGAGACAGCTTGTAGAAAACAGGATAAGTAATTAGATGGTTAAGTTGACTGTACTTGTGACAGGGTGAAACTCAGAGCTCTAAGGAGTAAAAGGAGCCTGCCTTTGTCTCTGAGAATGCTCTGCTGTCTCTTCCTCTGCCCCCTCCCAAGCCTTCACGATGCAAGTGGTTGCTGCCAGTACCTATAGCATCATTCAGTGAGAGAAAAATCACGTGAAGAAAATTACCTACCCCAGAAAAAAGAATTATGTTGAAGCAGACTAACAAGTATGGTATAAAGTGAAACTAGCAAGACTCAAAATACAGGATCGAGGTGTTGATACAGACTCTTAGCTTCGGGTTCCAGTGTCTTGCAAAAGTACAAGATGGAATTACCAGAAAGAAACCAAATGTGTCCTTGTTTTTTGTGTCCGTTCACGTTAAAGAACATTTCATGTGTACAGGAGAAGCCTGGAGATCTGAGGAAGGGACATTATAGGAAAGGCAAACACATGGTGGTGGATCACTGATAATGAGAGGATAAGCTGAAAACATCAGACTCTACTCTGAAAAGGTTAAAGCATGAGGAAGGACACGCCAGACTGTTCTCCAGGAACTCCAGCCAGAACGATAATGTGCCTGGGTCCCAGATCTTTGAATGTGCTAGAACTAGTGCTGGTCCTTCAAGATGAAAGGAGATGGGATGGGGAATAAATAAATCGATGGAAATGAAATGAAGTTGTTCAACGTTCAAGTGCTAACTACAGCCTACCGTGTCTCTATGTTGATTGGGAGAGGATTTGAGTCAATATGGGTCCTCTCTACTGCGTTCTGAAAGGGGAGTCAAGATGTTGAAAATCTTTTTCTTGCTTTTTGGTCATCCTCTAGTCATCCAGGATTCTCACAGGTCTCTGCCATGCACTTCTCAGAGCACATTGCATCATCGATCCACTCGAGTAAAGCATTTCTTAGGTTCCCCTCTGTTGTGATTTTGTGGTAATCTATCTCATGATCTGCACACAGAACCTGTCCTTTTGCAAGTCTTGAGTTAGGCTTTTAGGATTAATTCTTAAGAGTATTCTTCCATGTGGAATTTTGTAAATTCCCAAAACGCATGTCAAGAAAACGTGCTTTTCCAGTGTAAAATTTCCACTTAATATTGTCATTAAAAAAACAATCCTGGGGCGCCTGGGTGGCTCAGTCGGTTGGGTGTCCGACTTCTCAGGTCATGATCTCGCAGTCTGTGAGTTCGAGCCCCGCGTCGGGCTCTGTGCTGACAGCTCAGAGCCTGGAGCCTGCCTCGGATTCTGTGTCTCCCTCTCTCTCTGTCCCTCCCCTGCTCATGCTGTCTCTGTCTCTCTCAAAAATAAATAAAAACATTTAAAAAAAACAATCCTACCCCACCCCTGCTGCCACCAAAATCAGGTACTTCACAGTCATTTGGCTTTTCCTCCTTTCATATTTTTAGTTCCATGAAGGCAGAGATCTTAAGAATGAGAGCTAAACCATGGGCTTGTATATTTCAGTGTCCAAAGATAAGATACATGCCAGGCTTGTTTTAAAGGTGAATTAAATCATTTATGTTCGAAATGTCTAACATGGAAATTCAAAAGATGGTTGGGTTTCTGTTCAGGTTTATGTGAATGGGTGTCCACATTTATATGCAACAGAGAGAAAAATGATTAGGGAGGGGGAAGGCAGACAAGCCCACTCGTCTTGGCTACCATGTTACGAATGTGGTGTTTTTCTCATTTTTCTATGAGTGCTCATCACTTTTTTCTTTAAACTCAGGCTTCTCATGGAAGAGCTGGTGAATTTCATTGAAAGAGTGCCCAAGGCTCAGTCTGCCTCCTTGTGGAAGAACAAGGATATTCAGCGGTGAGCAGTAGACCTGTCTGTTCCCCTTGACAGTAGACCCACAGGCTTTGTGAAACAGTACCATTTGTTCCTTGTGTTATGCTTTACGCTTTTACTGTTAGAACTCCCTATCTTATGGAAGGGCTATGTTTGATACAACCAATATATTGTGAGAGACCATGTCCAAGGTACTGTACAGGGTCCAAAAGGTTTTTAAAATTAGTAAAACAATTGGCGCTGTCTTTGAGGTGCTCAGGGGTTGATGGGAAGTCAGACCATTGACAGATAAATTACAGCTTTGGATGGCATGTATTGTAAGAGGTGCTCGTCACAGTGCTATAGGCACTCAGAGAATGAAGAACTCTTTGTGTAGGGAAGCTGATGAGGACATCCTTAGGAGGTGGCAGTTAAGGTGGGTCTTGAAGGAAGAAAAGGACTTTCCTGATAGAAAAGGTCAGGAAGTGCGTCCCAGCACAGCATGACAGGATATAGTATATTCAGGGAACAGTGAGAAGTACAGGGTGGATGAGAGTGGGAAAGCAGAGAGGTGAGAAATGAAACTATAGAGGTACATTGGAGCAAGATAATGAAGAATCTGATGTGTGAAGTTTGAGTTTTGTGTTATGGAGAGTGGGAAGTCCCTCTGTGGAGGTTTGTAAGGAGAAGAATGTTGTGATCACACATTTGGGGGAAAGTGACTCTAGAAGCAGCACGAAAGATGGGTTGGCTGCAGAGATGGAGGCAAAAGACCAGGTGTAGGACTCTTTCAGAAACCCAGGGGAGAGAACAAAAGCCTGAACGGAGGCAGTAGCAGGGAGCATGAAGAAATTTCTAAGACAGAATGGAGAAGAATTGATATGAATTGTGAAAGAGGCTGTGAAGTCATCCTTAGGAAGATCAGAGGAGAGCTGAGCGGCAGCCCAGGGTAAAAGGGAATTTCCCCACACCTGGCCTTGTCATTTGGTTCAGATGCTGCAGAAATATCATCATGTAAGATGGAGGTAAGACCCTTGGTTAATGGAAGTCCCAGGGAGGTTAGTTTCACTAGAGTGCTAGGATCAAAAACCAGATCGTAAGAGGTGACATAGTAGAAATATAATAGTAGAGGCAAGGAGGCAGCTTGATTCTACTTCCATGCTCATGTTTCAGTAGTAGCGGAGGACCCTAGCCAGTCTGAACATACTACGGTTTCTGTGAGCCTACCCTCCATCACGGTAGTCCCAGCCTTCCAGGCCTAGCATCCAGAGTCTGGAGTAAAAACTCGTCATTGGCTTTTTAAGTAGTGGGTGTCCCATGTGTGCCTGCCCAAGTCCACTCTTTTCCAGCCACCTTGCCACTGTGTTCTCTTTCCCTCTAGGTCAGTGATTTGTGAGCTCTCTAGTTATCTAAGCTTTAGAATGTCTTAATTCTTAGACTTAATTCGTAGACTATTCCTTCTACAAAAATATGTATGTGTAGCTAAGAGAATATGCTTTGTTTTTATACTGTAACTGTTTCAGAGTTTGAGCATATGAGTTTCCTCTGTGTATGTGTTGTTTTATTTAACTTACACTGTGTGCCAGACACTTGTTTTTCTTAATTCACTTAAAGTCTCAGCATTTTACTTAATTTATTTAGTTTTGTAACATGATCATTTTGCAGAAGAGAAAACAGGCACAGATAGGTTAAGTAACTTGCTCAAGGTCAGCCAACTAGTGACTGGTAGGATTTCAATTAGAACCCAGGCAGTAGGGCTAGCCTGGTTCCAGAGTTTGTGCTTTTAACCATTATGCCAGGCTGCCTTGAGGGCACACATGTCACTTTTTGAGTGCATGTGAGCCCCCTCAGGTGAGGAGAGGAGGAAGTATGTGTAACTGTGCTCATTTTTCTCCTCTGTTTTATTGATATTGTTTGGGTCTCGATTTCTGTGATTTAGGGATATGGTGTCTGTATGGCTTCATGGTAGGAAAGACTCACACGTGTGTCTGACTCTTCTGTGTGTACACCCACCTGCCTAAAACAAGGTCCCTTTCCCTTCTCATTTTGTATTCTTGTTCTCAGCTGCCTCTCCTCCTGCCCATTGCTATCCCTCCTTCCCCTTTTCTTTCTCTCTCCTGTGTGCCCACTGGAGCACATCAGACCTAGCTGTGTGCATTTCCCGCCTTAGAAATTTTAGGACTTTGTTCTCTTTCCCCATGGAACATGTACACATTGGCTCTTATTTCCTCCTTTTAAATTTATACCCCTTACAGTATTCTTCCACAAATAATTTTGGCACACCAGAAGTGATGTTCAAAGGTCACTGTTTTCTGGCTCCCAAACCCTGGGCCAAGTCTTAGGAAGTCCCATGTCCTTATTTTGCCTTTTCCTCTGTGACCTTGGGCAGAGTCCTTGGCAATTTTCCTTTGCCTCCCATTCTTTGTAAAATACAACGAGATAACTGACTTACAAAAGAAGTGCCATCGTTTATGAGGGAGAAGGGTGAAATGACCTTGAAGGAGCAGAGGATGGGGAGGGCAAGGTTGCAGGGGTAGACTGGAAGTTATTTCCTAAGATGCTTAGGAAATCTCCCTTTTAAAGAAGGGTGCTCCTTGAATTAAAACCTTGAATTCGCTATCTCGCCACCTAGTGGGCAAAAATCTGAAACTGTTGAAAGCTAACTTGGTAAAGGAGCAAGCCAAATAACTTGGGCTAGTGGAGAAGACCTCATTTCATTATTTCATATATTGAAACCATATTTTTGATCCTGATCAAGTATTGTGTTTTGGCATCTGAGCACAAGATGAGCCATAGTTATTGATAAAGAGAAGACTCTTATTGGAAAGAATATGCTGAGTGTTAGAGAAACAAACCGAGCAAGCCATGTCCTCTTTTTCTCCTGGATAAACTCCGCATAAATATTACAAGCGGTAGAGGAATTTGAAGAGCTGTTTTGTAATTGACATCAGACAAAAGAGTTCTTGTGAAATACTCACCTAGAATTTAACCTTGGGCCAGAATACTAAAAGTGCTTCATTTGAATAACATTTATGCTGAAGGCTTTACATCACTTTAAAATTTCTGTCACGAGCCAGTTCATATCTAGTGTCCCAAAGTACTGTGGCACACTAAATTGAGTGAGAAACACTGTTTTTTGCTGTCTGCTACATTGACATTTTTCCCAAGTGATATGGGCTGTGTCTTCTATTTTTTCATTCCCCCCTTTTCTTCCTCCTTTAATTCCTGTACTCACCTTGTTGAGAGGGGTCTTAAGTAGGGCTTACAAACTCAGATGACTCCAGGGATGGGAAACGTCAATACAAGAGTAAGGTGGGCCACCTGTAACTGTGGACTAGGGATCACATCCCTCTAAAGGGGCACAGCTTCAGCAGATTATGGCCATATGGAAACGTGAGTCTATTGCTGCCAAATCTTCCTTTTCTTTTTCTTTTTTTCTTTTTTTCTTTTTTTAAGGGAAACCCAAACTCTGGATGTTTTAAATGTGATTTTTTTTTTCATCTTTTTAAAATGTTGGCTCACACATGAAGATAAAATCCTGTATGATCCAAGTAAAACACCTCTGAGTTGGATTTGAGACTCAGGCCCCCAGTTTTTGACTTAAACTTCACACAGGCGGTCTCTTGGTTAAGTGCCTAGAATTGATGCATTTTGGTAGCTTAAGTTATTTAATAAGACCATGAACTAAAAAAATAAATAAATTAAAACCTTTCAGACTCATTGGTCAAAGGAATCTGACAAATTCTCTTAAATCATTTGAAGTTAGTTTGAGTTAGCGTTTGATTTAGTATTAGGATGTATACCAAAAGAAGCTATTACTCTTGCTTTTTGGCAGCTGTCTGACTCCCCTGCCTCAGTTGACACCGCTCCTTGAGATTTATTTAGAAGTTAGACATCTTTCTTCCTCATTTTGATGGCCGCAGTTTATTCTTCTTGAAAAAGAGATTTTGAAGGGTAGGAAAAGGAGACTCCCTCTGCAAGATAATTTTTGAGTCTCTGACTTTCCCATACCCACTTCAAGGTTTAGGGTTTTTAACAGGAAAATTTAGAACAGAATATTCCACTTAAGAAACTAAACCAGCAGGTAGGATTTTCCTGTATTAGCCTAGAAGTCTATGGTTATAATTAAGGATAAATCATTACAGGATATTGTCATAACCTTCTTGCAAGCATTAAGGAATTATGCACCGATATATTCCTGGCAGAAATGTTGTGGCAGTTTTCAGTAGTCAGAGCTCAAATATGTGGGTTCATCCCTTATAAAAAACATAAAAGAAGACATGGTTGAAGTTCCTCAGCTCTGATGCTCCATGGGTATTTATAGAGGAATTTATCAGGGCTAACTATATGGTCGGGAAAAAATTAAAGCTATGGGCTTGGAGATCAAATAGACAGGTGTTTAAATTTCATATCTGCTTCTCAGTAGCTGTAGCAATTTATTTCTTCTAGGCTCTGTTTCTTCATTTATAAAACAAGAATAACATTAGCAGCCTTGCAGGGTTGTGTTGAGGACTAAATAAGTAGCATGAGAGTCCTTCAAACAGTGCAAGGCACATTGTAGGTGCTCTGTAAACACCAGCATCCTTTTCCCCTTTAATGATACCCTTGGCTCACATAACCTCTTTTCCGTAATCAGCACACATGTGCCTTCCACAACCTAATTTATCTTTAGGTGCTACCTTTCCTGATGAAAGTAAGGTAGTATAAAAGAAGGAAAACCATTTTTCTGATTCCACAGTTGTCTCCTATTAGTTAGCACTGTCATCCAGACGCTGGCACTCAGTCTCCTTTTCTGTAAAACAAGAGAATTGAATTAAATTATCTCTAAGTTCACTTAGGTTACAGCTTTTAAAGATGTCCAAGGGAGAGGCTCCTTAAGCCAGTGTTCATGGAGTGGCAGTACTTTGATGAAGTCATCACTGCTTGTCCTTGAGCTTTGCAGTTCCAGAAACTTAATCATTTCATTTCACTCAGAGTTGATTAGCCTCTGAGGGACTGATTCCGGCTAACTAAACTCCCAGGATATTGACTGACAAACAAAAATCCCATTTAATTACTTTATACTGAGACATCTGCCTGGCTCCAGAACTAAAATGGTTCATCTATCTAGGACACTCTGGTCTGGTCAGCAAGTCCACTTAAGAGATCAAGTTATAGATAAGAGGTTTTTTTGATAAGAATCGAATCAAAGCAAAGGTAGTTTAGGTACTCTGGAGAATTGTTTCTGTTGTGCTTTAGTAGCCTAAGCAATTGCCTTTGTCCTTTTTAGAGATAAATGGGTCTAAAACAAAAATCAGAAATTATAGTTTTAGGTTAATATTAAATGCCCAGGGCGCCTGGGTAGCTCAGTTGGTTAAGTGTCAGACTCTTCTTGATCTTGGCTCAGGTCATGGTCTCACAGTTCAGGAGTTCAAGCCCCACCTCGGGCTCTGCACTGACAGCGCAGGACTACTTGGATTGTCCGTCTCCCTCTTCTCTGTCTTACTCCTTCGCCCCCACCCCCACCCCCTCCGCTGCTCACGTGCTTTTTCTCTCTCATATAAACTTAAAAAGAAATATTGAGAAATGCTTGATTATCAAGCTCCACTTTAGTAAACTCCACATAGATCATCACTCTGCTAAAACATCTCCACCCCACCCCATTCACATGTATATTAAGCACACTTTCCTGTAATGAGAGGAAAAAGACGTTGCTGTTGCTTATATTCTTTGTATTCTGCTCTTACATTCATTTTGCAGATTCCTTCATTCATCACACACTTAGAAAAAACCCAACCAGGGTTTTATCTCTAAGCTTTTAAGTGGTCCCTATGGACTTAAAAGTCTTACTCTTTAACACAAACACATGGTCTTTGCTGCTTGTTGGATGCTGGTAGGATGGAAGAAGAGACAGCAGAGCTCTGGCATGATGTCAGAACACTGGGGTAAAGTTTCTTAAGTACTCAAGTGTGATAAGAAAAAACAAAACAATGAAATCTTTTAGAAAGTACTTATTAAACATTTAGACTCTGAGAACTTGACTTTGATAAATTAGAAAGCCAGAAAAAATAGAACTAGTTCCCACTGGGTTTCTTTATCCAACTTTTCCTGAATCAGCCAATCGTCTTAATAGCTTCGAATGGCTCTATAAATCCCTCTCTATAATTACAGCCTCAGGTAAGCACAAGCAGAATTTTAGGGAAAGTTAGGTTAGATGTTAGGAAATATAAGGAAGTAGTGACCAAGTGACTAAATATCGCAAAGGAGTAAGAAAAGGGTGTCAATGAAAGGAATTTGTGAATATAAATATGGAATTCAGACAACTTATTGACTAACTGCCAAGTGCCTGACATCATGATAAGTTTGGAGGAAAATGCCCCCAAAAGTTTAAGACATAATCCCTGTACCCAAGGAGCTTGTCAAGCAAAGATTATATACTAAGTGGCCAGACTTATACTGGACTTGGCAGATTTAAGTAGAGTTTCAAAGAGGGAAGAGGCGATTCTAAGATAAAGGAAGGGTAGAGGCAAAAACAGGGCAACATGGCATGATTGAGAAGTGACTGGATTGGTTCAAACCAGCCAGTGCATACCAGGAAAGAGAGAAAAGAATTGGAAATTAACATTGTAGAAAGGATTATTGAAACTTTGGTCATTTGAAAAAGCCACCAGTATATTTGACTAATTCCTAGTTTAAATCTCTTCTGCAGCTGATAGGAAATTCACCAAAATTGTGGAAATTTTGTCACCAAACCTGTATGAAAAAGGAAACCTCTGGATATTTCCCAATAGAAAAATGACAAATAATTAGTTTTAAATCTGAAAAATAGTGTACTCAATAAAAGGTACCAGAATAAGATACCCAAAGAATTTAAGTATAAGGGGGGAGCTAAAGTGATTGAATTTCATTAAAAAGCTGAATTTCATAAAGCACTGATTATCCTATATATGATTTTATATATATATATATATATATATATATATATATATATATATGTATATATACATATACACACACGTTTGCTGTAGTCCTCACAACAATCTTTGAAGGAAGTATTTTACCCTCAGTTTAGAAATATGGTGGAAAGAAAAGGTTAAGTAAATCGCTCAATGTTTCAACCAAAATAAGCAAAAATTGAAGTTAAATTGGATATGAAGAATACCCTTCTACAGAAGTTCTGTATAATTAGTGCTTGTAAAAATGTCATTGAGGAGACCTCAGGAAAGCCCAGACTTAGTTAAGGTATTTAAACATGGGTTCCGTGCTTACATGTGATCCAGAAAACTATAATTTATGAATAACACTGGGTTGTCTGTTCTGAGTCGCCTACAAGAGCTTCACCTCTCTCTGGCTCCACTGGGAAGGAATCACTCATGTGGGTGATGGCACAGTTCTGTTCCTCACAGGTGATGGACTGAAGCCTCCTTCAGGCCCTTGTGTGTGGACCTGTCCACAGAGCGTCTCACAGCGGTTTCATCATAGTGAGCAAGAGGACAGAAGAGAGAATATGGGCAAGATGGAAGTCACAGTCATTAGTAAACTAATCTTAGAAGAAGTGACATCCCTTCAGTTTTGTCATATTCTCTTCACTTGAAGCAAACCACTAGGTCCAGCCCACCCTCTGGGGAGGGGAACCACACAAGGGAGTGAATACAGAAGGCCAGGGATCCTTAGGACCATGTTAGAAGCTGCCTGCCATAAAACCCTACACTGAGCAGATCAGACTCCAGACCAGAGTCCTTGGGACCTGCATAGCCTTCCTCTTCTGGCTCACTGGTTGGTTCTTCCCTGAAGTTCTCACCTCCTCACACACTGTCATAGGGCTCTCTAGCCAAACTTATTGGTGCACTTTGGACAGAACTTGTCAATAATTGACTCACTGGTTCCTGCCTTTCCTGGGGCAACAAGTGAACAGACATTTTTATTTTGTGAGTGTCTTTTGTGTTGGGCACTGCTCAGTCAGGATACAAAAATGCAAAAAGATACTATGGTGTGAGTAATACAATATAATGGAATAAAAACATATGTTATTGTTTTTATTGTTGTATTTAATAAGGCTATTATCTCCTTCCCAACAGTGCTCTCCTAAACTAGTTATTAAAAATCATCATGAATGTTTCTTTATAAACAGATGCTTTCCTCAGTTTCTCTGGAACATAAATTTATTATTTCTATGCCATTTGCCCTAACGGGAAGATGAGAGAAGATCCAAGTTGAAATATACCTGAATTTTTCACAAGTCTTTTGTTTTGCTTAAGGAAATTGTTATTCTCTACACTCTAGTAATTTCTCCAGAAGTAGGTTCTGGACTGTTGAAGACAAAAGTAATAGATATTTCACATCTTTGGTCTTCCCTTTTTCTCTTATCAAGGGCTCAGCATTTGGTGGCTTATTCTAGAGGTTGAATATATGATTGTTTACTCTCCAACAGAGAGTGAAGGAAACATTAGCTAAATGCCTCGTCTTGAGAAAGACTGTTTCATATTTTAATCTGCTTAATTTGTAGAGGACATTGTCCCAGATGGCAAGGGGAGAGTATGCTGGGAAGGGTCCTCAAGGGAAGAAAGTAAAGCCCAGAAAGTTGTTTCGGGTAGTGGCCGTACTGGTTGTCAAGGGATGGGAAGAAGGTTCACTGTGAGGAAAGCGGGTTGAATCTAGCCTTGAGTATGACTTTTTGCTCCACCTCTAACAGAGATGACTCTGTTGCAGCGCCTTGGCAAAGCTGAGGGCAGTGTAAGACAAATTCACCTAAGTTGAAAGATGTGATTAGGCTGCAAGTGTTATTTTTCATCCGCCCCACCCTCTCAAGCCACTCCCATAATAGCCTTCCAGCTCTGGCTTAAAGCTTAGAAACAAACCCTTCTTCTCCTACCCAGCCCAAAGAAAGAAGTCTTTATTTTTATGAAGGTCAGCACTAGGGTGCCCAAACCATGAAGCTCCCTGATCCTGAGGAATTTAAAGGAGCTAAAGCAGGGGAGTAGCTTGGGTTCTTTCTTGAGACCCTATAGAGCAGTGCGTGGGCCACTCAAGTTCAGAGTCATTGCTGCTCATTGAAGTAAATCACCCTGGGCTGAAGTTTACTCTGATACTGTTGGAAAATGCATATGTTCCTGGAGCTGTGTTGGCTGTGTTTTGGGAGGGGAGGAGTTGGGGGAGGGAGTGGTTAGAGACCATCTTTATTCAGCATCTGTTCTCTGCCAGACATTCATGTACATTATACTATTTACCCCTCACAGAACAACTCTAAATTCTTCTAGAGGTGCTGCTCTCCCAGTTTCACAAATGAGGAAACTGAGGCTCAGAGGTGAAGAAGTAATGCTGGGATTTATATCCAGACAAGACTGTAAATCCTGTTTCTTCCATCAGGTGCCTCTGAGAGAAACCTCTCCTTCCTCCAAGTAGTTGGCAGAGAGTCAACAGGGGTGTGAAAGGAGAAGAGAAGCAGTAGCAGCAGCCCCTACCAGTAGCTGCATCCAAAGGGCTCTCCTGTACCACTTCCGTCTCTGATACACAGTTAGGCCATTCTCCCAAAGAGCACATAGGATGTGTACCTGGCCTTGACCACTGTCACAAGACCTGAGAAAAAGAAGCTGTCTAGATTTTAAAGGAGTAAGTGTTGTCCATACAAAATATGAAGAGGAGACAACATGATAGGTTACAGGCTGGAGGAAACCTGGCACCAAGAGAGCTGTTTATAGCTCAGTATACAGAACAAAGGCTGAGGCAGGACCCAGATAAAGAAGGGCCTTATAAAGTCATGCTAAGAGCCTTGGATTTTATTCTGAATGTAATGGAAAGCATTAAAGTGAAAAAGGGGAGGGAGGGAGGGAGGGTGGGTGGGTGGGTGGGCGTGTGTGTGTGTGTGTGTGTGTGTATTTGCATTTTCAATATATCTTTTAGACCCTTCAGTGAGAGAAGGCAAGTCTGCAGGCAGGGATGACTCATGGCTTTTGACATCTTTTTATTGCCTTGTACTGTTGTAAAAATGTTTTAGACTTAAACTCCTTATGAGCAGAAGCCTTTATGTTGTACCTGTTCTAGCCCTTATAGGACTTCAGTGCTATGGCCATAGTCAGGGCTAAATATTTATTGAATAAATATTGTAAAACCTAAAGCAATCCAGTGTATGTAGGACAGATAAGTGAAATAAAATCTTCATGAGTGTGTTTATGCAGAAGGTAAAGAGAAGGATTATTAATATTTTGTTGCTGGAGAAACAAAGATAAGGAGAATTGGGACAGCGTGATCCATGTGCTAGGTTAGCTAAACCTCTATTCAGTGTTTATATTATTCTGACTGTATAAATGCAACTCCCTGGCCTTATAACATTGTTAGGATTACTTTTCTTGTACAACTTTTTGTTTTCCCTTGAGTTAGTAATGATCTTGTCTGCTTAGTTTCCTATACACTTCTTACTAATTTATCTCCAACCTGTCTCTTTGTACAAGTCTCTCCTCAGTATGTTCAAACTCAGTGTGTTGTAACAGTTTTATCTTCTTGGAAATTCTCTCCCAGAACCTTCTCTTTCCCCCGTCTGATCTCAGCTGCTCTTGGGCCTGCAGCATGGCTCTCCATGTAGGATTTTCTTCACCATTATCCTGAAGAGATCCTCACCTCTTTCCTCTGTTGCAACCTCTGTTTTCTGGGTCTTTTTCTTGTTCATGCCTTCATTTTGCCAGGCACATTCCCTACTAACTTCCTGAGGAAGAGTGCATGGGAGGCAAACTTTCTGAGACACTGCACATCTAAAATGCCTTTGTTGTGCCCTCACCCTCCAATGGGTAGAAATCCGGATTTGATAAATTTTCTCTAGCTTCCAGAAGTGCTGTTGAAAAGTCCAGTACTGGGGCGCCTGGGTGGCGCAGTCGGTTAAGCGTCCGACTTCAGCCAGGTCACGATCTCGCGGTCCGTGAGTTCGAGCCCCGCGTCAGGCTCTGGGCTGATGGCTCGGAGCCTGGAGCCTGTTTCCGATTCTGTGTCTCCCTCTCTCTCTGCCCCTCCCCCGTTCATGCTCTGTCTCTCTCTGTCCCAAAAATAAATAAAAAAACGTTGAAAAAAAAAATTTTTTTAAAAAAAAGAAAAGTCCAGTACTATTCTGAGTCTAAATCTGTGGTATGTATCCCTCTTACTCCTCTGTGAAAACTTAGAATATCCTCTTTGTTCCTTAAACTCATGATGATATTAAAAAAAGAAAGAAAGAAAATCATGATGATGTGGTTTTACTAAGGGACAGTTTTCATTCATGGGCTGAGTACTTAGTGGGTCCTTATCTAGAACAGAGGTTGCAACTGTGGCCAAGCCCCTGTTTTGTGGGCCAAATGTGTCCTGCCAGTTTTTATAAATAAAGTTCTGTTGGCATACAGCCACATTCATGCATTTACATATTTTCTGTGGCATTACATAGCTAGGTTGAATGATGCGACAGAATGTGGTCTACAGAGCTTAAAATATTGTTTTTTTTTTTTTTAGAAAGCATGTTTGCTTTATAAAAACTTTAAGTCTGAAAAGTTAAGAACTTCAATTTTGGCAAAAAAATTTTTTTGTTTTTAAAATGTTCTCCCTTGTGTTTTATGTTCTTTCTTTCTGGAATTCTTAACACTTAGATGTTGAACCTCTTGGACAGGAACTCAGGTTTGTTTTTTTTTTTTCTGTCTTCTTTTTCCATCCCTTTGTTTTTGTTTGCTCTTTTGTCTGAGAAATTCTCTTTACCTCCCAACCTATCCATGAGTTTTTCATTTCTGCTATTATAATTTCTTATTTGGGCATAGTTTTTTTTAAATGAACTTCTATTGTAATATACAAATAAAAAATAGATAATATATAGTTAATAAATTCCTATAAAGCAACCATCCTTATAACTGCTACTCAGGTCTAAAATAGAAGATTTCCAGTAACTCAGAAGCTCCTCTCCGTGCCCCAATCTAATTATAATCCACTCTGACACATATGTCATGGATTTTGACCCATTCCAATATTGTCTTTTTGCAGCTCAGATTTTCCCATCTTTGGACAGTGAGCCTTTTCATGGTGTCCACTGTGTCCTTTTATTATGACCTTTGTATGTACCCATTGTTTCCTTGCTAATCTAGTTTAACACTCCTCTTGTTTATTCCCTGTCCTAAATCTGGAAGCCCCCATTTCTCTAAAAAACTCTGTATTCTTTTAGTTGGAAATGGAATTTTAAGCTCCCGTTCTGGTTGCTAACAATACTCCTTACTTCTGATTGGTTGTTGTTTCTAGGTTGTCATTCAAAGGAAGGAGCATATGTATTTTTCCTTCCCTTTTTTTCATGCTTTTATTATATTTATATTATCAGAACATACAGCCCTCATATTCTATCCTCTCTCCCTCTGAACCTTCATTTGGCCTTACTTCTGGAAAACTGCACATAAACGTTCAGCTGATACATTGATGTTTCTGTAGTCAATTTGGTTATCGGAAACTCATTCTTCAGAAGCTGTCTCAGGATGGGATCATGAGAACAATATTCCCTGAGTTCTCGCAGGTTAATAATTGTTTATCTGTGCTCAGTGACCTTGAAAGTCAGTTTTGCTAGTTGTATAATCTTTGGCTTGCATTTTCTTGCTTTGAATGTCTTAAATATTTTACTCTGTTTTCTTTGAGTAAAACAGCATTGCTGTTGAAACTCTGGTATCATATTTTTTCCTTTGTAAGTCACTCGCTCTTTTTGCCTAGTTGCCCCCAAAGTTTGTTTTATTTATAGTGTAAATATTTTCCCAGAATATATCTTGTGTTCTTCTGGGTCAGTATTTCAGGTATGCGTTCAGTTCTTTCAGTGTGTAGTTTCAAGCCTCTTTTTATTTTAGCAATTAGAGGTTTTAGTATTTGGCTTGGATTTCTGTTAGGGACTCCTGTGCTCTGTATGTTGCATCTTCCTTGCCTGATTTTTGTTTTATGTGGTTCTTTTGTGTCTTGTATAATTTTTTTTATGTTTTTAACTTATTTTGAAATTTTGATATGTTGGCATGATTTCATTGTCTCTGCTGTTATATTTTTATGTCTAAACTTTTTCTCATTATCCCTCTTTTTTAAAAAGTCTCTTCTCTTTTCTTAGATATACTATCTTGTTTATCTAAGGATCATAATGATAGTATTTTTTTAAGTTTTATTCTACCAGCCTAATTTATTTCCTGTCCTCCTCCCTTCATTTGTTTTGGCCTTTATCATTTTAGAGACTTTCCTCACATGTATGGTAATCCTTGGTTCTTGGCTCATGTTGAAGAGTTGGGACAGTAAAAAAAAGATTTTTTTAAAAAGAGTCGGACAGTAAAAAAACTGATTAGAAAATCTGTGTACCATGAGTTAGGTCTTGCTGAATTATAGACTTCACCATACTGTAATCTGGTTGGGCCTTTTTATCATGAAACCCCCAGTGGCGGTGTCTTTTAGTTGATTGTTTTCTTTGGTACTGATCAAATTTTTCAGAGAAGTTTCTTCTGGTCTCCTACCCCCCTGGAGGATATAAGCCTGACTGATAGTGTTCTGGGAGCCATATGAGGAGAAGAAAATTGTTACTCTTGGTATATAAACTTTGCTTAATAAAGCTTCTTCTAGGGGCACCTGAGTGGCTCAGTCGGTTGAGCATCTGACTTCGGCTCAGGTCATGATCTCATGGTTCATGAGTTCGAGCCCTACATTGGCCTCTGTGCTGACAGTTTGGAGCCTGCTTCGGATTCTGTGTGTGTGTGTGTGTGTGTGTGTGTGTGTGTGCGCGCGCGCGCGTGCATGCACCCCTTCCCTGCTTGCACTCTCTCTCTCTCTCAAAAATAAACATTAAAAAAATTTTAAAAGAAAAATAACAGAGCTGCTTCTAGTTGTTGGTTTCCCCTAGTCCAGACCCTCATTTTTATTCTCTCCAGAGAGTAACCTCTAGCAACATGCCTGGGAGGAGAAGAGGCAGTGCTGAGCTATGTGGAATAGATGAGGAGAATTGGAAGGTTCTATTTCTCATCAGTTTTTTTCAACAAATCCCCTTGTTTTTAGGCTCACCTTCAGTCTCACTTCCAGATATACCTATTGTTTCAGATTGCTGAGCTTTTTATGGGTTCTGCAGTATAAATTGCTTGAATTAAACTTTCCTGTGTCTGCTAAATCAGTTTTTTGTCTTCCTACTTTCCACTTTCTAAAATGCTGTTGCTATGTCTCTTCTCTCATTCTCTTTGTCTTAAAGGCGTGTGTGTGTGTGTGTGTGTGTGTGTGTGTGTGTGTGTGTGTGTGTGTGTGTGTAGCCCTTAACTATATTCAGTGGTATTTAAGGAGAGAGAACAGAACTAACGCACACTTTCAGTTCACCAGAAAATCCTTGACCTATTTGTACAGAGAATCTCAGGGAAGTCCCTCTCTCAGGTCTGTTCCTGAGTCTGTTACAGCAAACGATACAGTGTTTTTCTAATGACAAATTTTTGTTTGCTTGTTTTAAGGGATACTCCTGATGCTAATCTGAAAGGTCACAAATTGTGTTTTATTTTCCTCCCTAATGCCAAGCTTCAGCTGTGTTTAACTCAATTCCTTTCTATAGCTTTGCAGGCCTATGAGTAAAGTGTATTTCATATATCACTCGTGAACAGGGAGGAGCAGTTGAAATGTCCTAATCGTGAAGGAAATTAAAAGGCTGCATCAGTAGTAAAGTAATAAAGGAGGAACAGAGGGAAAAAAAAGACCTGTGTGAGGCACACAGAAAACAAAAGTTAAGTTGGGAAACATAATCCAACTATATCAATAATAAATGTGAATGTATTAAGCAGTCCGAATGTCAGAGATGGTCAGACTAAATTAAAAAAAACATATCCAGCTTTGTGCTCGGTAAACAGAATGGAGAATAGGAAAATAGAGAAAAGTTAGGGTTTTTTAAAAAAGGATCAACAAAACTGAAAAACTTTTAGCTAGACCAAGAAAAAAGAGAGAGGACTCAGAAGTGAAAGGGGGGCAGTACTACCACCCTTACAGAAATAAAAATGATTATAAAAGAATCCTGTCAGGGTGCCTGGGTGGCTCAGTTGGTTAAGCCTCCGACTCTTGGTTTCAGCTCAGGTCATGATCTCACAGTTCTTTAGTTCAAGCCCCACATGAGGCTCTATGCTGATGGTGCAGAGCCTGCTTGGGATTCTCTCTCTCCCTCTCTGTCAGCATCTCCCCCAACTCACTCTCTGTGTCTCTCTCTCAAAAAAATGAATAAACTTTAAAAAATTAAAATAAAAAAAAAGAATCCTGGAGGCAGTTATATGCCAGTAAGTTGTAATAACTCAGATAAAGTGGACAAATTACTTGAAAGGATTTCGTGATAACACAGAGTTGGCACTGTGATGCATTTACAGGCTGCTGCCTTCTCCACTCAAGGACGCAGTCGAAGTATCAACCTGGAGAAGATGTTATACAATGCAAGAGGTGAACTCTGCCCTTAGCAAAATCCAGCTGGTGGGATATTCTCAGAAAATTGTGAGTGTTAATATGGTTTTAAGTGATGCATGAATGCTTTTGATTCATCCTGTTACCCTTTGGGAGGATCTTCTCGTTCCCTTTCTTCAGCCATTCAGTTACTGAGAATCTTGTACAAGGTGAAAAAACAGAGCAATTGTCATTATCCTCTGTCTTCCACTCTCCAGGCTGATAGTTGTGTTCTTTCCTAACCCTTACATTCCCCATCGTTAGCCAGCATTCTACTGACCAGCATGTAATGAGTCAGGAGAAAGACATCTCATCCTATTCACTTGAGAACAGTGGGCGCAGCTTTATAGATTTTGGACAAGTGAAATAATACAAGAGCATAAAACAAATCAAGAAGCGATTTGTTGGCAGGTATAACTTTTGAGCTCTGACCTGATAGTAAGTGTCCCCATTTTTGTTAACTTAGGCCCAGAGCCACTCAGTGTAGAACAACCAGGCAATTAATGCCTAACCTAAAAAAAGAAAAAGAAAACCCAAGTATTTGTCTCTTTGGTGTTGCTGGTAATCTATTGCCTCTTTATTTAAAAAAGTAAAAAATCTATTGCCTCAGTCTTTTCATGAGTGAGGCCTGAGTGCCTGGTACATGTAGATATTCTGAAACTCGGGGTAAGGATTGCTTTCTGGGTCTACCATCTGGTCTCCATTGATTTTTTTTTTTTTGCTTTATACTTTCTGTTATACTTTAAATTTCTATATCTAAGTAGAGAAGGATATTTCTGGGGTTTTTTGGTTTGTTTCTTTTTTTTTTTTTTTTTTTTCCTGCAAAGACTTATCTGGTATGACTGTACTGCTGAAAGCTCATCACACATTCTCTTACTGTGGTTCTTTTCTAGGAGCTTTTTGGTGCAGTTCAGGTGACTCCACTAAGCTCAGGCTATGCCCTTGGAAGCTCCAACTGGATTATCCAGTCCCATTATGAGAAAGTATCCTATGTCTCCGGATCCTCCTTACTTACCACACATCCCCAGGTAGTTCTGATTCTCTTTTAACAGTTCAGTGTTTTGGTTACTGAACCCAAATTGATAATGTATCCAGAACCTCATCAGTTGTTTTTAAATCTTCCTAATTTTGCTTTCTACATGTATCCTATTTAAAAAAAAAAAAAAAAATTTTATTGTTATTTTGGTAAGAATGCTTAACATGAAATCTACCGTTTTAATAATTTTTATCTATACATTATTGTTGACTACAGTACAGTGTTGTATAGCAGATCTCTAGAGCTTATCTTGCTTAACTGAGACCTTATGTTAAGACACTCTTCCTGAAAGGTAGATTTCCCATGTCCCAGTGTTTAGGATTGCAAGGTCCTCTGTAAGATCCTGCTGCCTTTGGGTCCATCTCTAGGATTTTGAGATTTCCCACCACTTTCAATAACCATAGCCTAATATACAACAGAAATGGTCACCCATTTACTCAGCAGATGTTAATTATTTCTTTACTAAGGGTCTACTATGTATGTGTCAAGCACTCATTAGGTATTAGAAGGTCCATGGTGACCCACAGGCAAAGTCCTAGCTCATGAATCTACGTTCAGAAGAGCAAGGAGGGGCCATTGTGATTGCAGCATGCTGAGTATGGTCAGCAGGGGTGTCCATGAAATGAGCACAGCCAGGTGAGGTGGAACTTTGTTGACCATGATGAGAAATTTGGATTTTATTTTAATGTATTTTATTTATTTTTCAATGTTTGTTTATTTGAGAGAGGGAGAGGGAGAGAGGGAAGCAGCAGAGGGAGAGGAAGACAGAATCTGAAGCAGGCTCCAGGCTCTGAGCTGTCAGCACAGAGCCCTATGTGGGGCTTGAACTGACAAATCGTGAGATCATAACCTGAGTCGAAGTTGGACACTTAACGACTGAGCCACCCAGGTGCTCCTTAATTTATTTTATTTAAACGTGTTGAGGGAAGCTATTAGAAGATTTTAGCTTGGTCATTTGTTAAGTCATATTTGACAAGAAGCTAAGTACATACGTACCCATTGTTACAAATGTATTGTTTGTTCCTTTTTAGGTATTTGTAATGAATTTATTGTCCATTTCATAAATCCTGATTCTTTCCATGTTTGTAAAGGAGGGGCAGAAATCAGATAGTTAGCTGATGGATGGATATGTAGATGGATAACTTGGGGAAGCCCATATCTTATTTTAATACGAAGAGGAAAAATGCCTGCTGTAGGTCTAGAACAATAGGATGCTTATGATCTGTCACCATGTATTGGTTTTTTTCATACCTTCTTTTATAATCAAATTTCATCTCCAGGTCTAGAGGAGGGGACAAGTTGCTTTTTTTTTTCCTATAGCTAGCAGAATTCTGGGCCTTTCCCGCTTATTGAAATCAAAAGCCCATCAGTGTCATCTTAATCTGCTTCATTGAATCAAAATACTTTATTGGCAGCTTCTATCATTCTTGATATATTCTTTCATAAAAGACAGAAAAATTATTTGGCTGCCAACTCTTCCGATTTGTCCTGCTTAGATCAAAGGCTTTACAGTACTACTGATGTAATTTCCAGTAAATTATTCTTCCAAGGTTCGTAAATTTAAAGGGAAAATAAGGTCTTGAAAGTAATGAGCAACATACCTAAGTAATTAATTTTAATTTCAAGCTGGCAACCAGTGTTGTATATAAAAAAGATAATGAATTCGATTTCCTTTCACCCAGATAATTGGATTTTTTTTTTTTTTTTTTTTTTTTTTTTTTTTTTTTGAGAGAGAGAGAGAGCATAAGCAGAGAACAGGGGCAGAGAGAGAGAATCCTAAGCAGGGGCTCGCTCCCATGACCCTGGGATCATGACCTGAGCCAAAACCAAGAGTTGGATACTCAACCGACTGAGCCACCTGGGCGCCGCAATGATAATTGGATTCTGCATTGAATTAGCAAGGATAAGAAAAGTTTAAGTTTGAAAAACTTAACAGTCAGCTTCCTAGGTCAGCAAGCTATTGTCCATGGACCAAATTTGGCTTGCTACCTGTTTTCATAAATGATGTCTTCTTGCAGTACAGCCACATCCATTTGGTTATGGATGGTTTATGGCTGCTTGCACACCGTACCAGCAAAGTTCTGCTTTAGACTTTACAGAAAAGGCCAACCACTGGTCTACTTGAGTGGAACCTCCCTAGGTAGAAAAAATAGGCTGCTTTAGTGATCTAATAAGCATAGCAGAGTGAGGCTTTGGATTAAGCCTGAAATGGTAAGAATGGAATGACAAAGAAAACATTGGCAGGTCTTTATTTCAACAAATACTTATTGAATGCTTGCTGTCTCCAGGGTAGGAAAAATACAGGCCAGAGATTTCATGCCAAGATGATATTGAGAATGGTAATGATGACACTTACCCACTTGACAAGAAGGAGTTGACAAAGGGGGTTCTGGTTTTAGAAAGGAGTAGTGAGTATGATGCATAGCAATTTGAGTGAACACCGGGGACATGAAAATCTAGAACTGGAACTTGGATTTGACAGCAAGCCTGAGACAAATTAGAGCATCAGATTTTTTAAAGTATGTAAATAAAGAGCCTAAGGGGAAAGACTGATGAGCTGTGAGGGACATTTACCAATAGAAGGTGGAAGGAAGAAAAATAATCTTGAATAAGAATGGAGAGTTAGAGGAGAACTGAGGCCCACAAAAGTACAGCATCTCATCCCAAAGGGAGAAGAGAACTAGCTTTTACTGACTGGAAAGCCTCAGTACTAATTTTCCTATTGATCTGGTGTTCAACAACATACTGAATTCTTATATTCTAGTATTTATCTACTAATGATAATATTATCTGCAAAGAAGTAACAATTTTGTCACTTTTCTTTCAATCTTTTTATCTTTTATTTCGTTTTCCTGTCTTACAATCACATATTCTAGTCCCATGTAAACAGAAGTGATGACAGTGGCAGCCTTTTCTTATATCAGATTTTAAAGGGAATGCTTTTGTAGCTTCTTCATTAAATAGGATGGCTTCCTACTGGTTTTTGTCTATCAGGTTAGGGAGTTTCTCCTCTGTTCCTAATTTTCTTATTTTTAAAAGTCAGATGTAGACATTATACCTTATCAAGTGCTTCTTCCAGTCTGTGAGATGATCATGTGATATTTCCTTTAAACCAGTAATGTAATGAATTGTAGTATTAGCTTTTCTCACATTTTTTTTTAAGTTATTTTGAGAGAGAGAGCATGAGTGGGGCAGAGAGAGCGAGAGAGAGAGAGAGAGAGAGAGAGAGAGAATATCCCAAGCAGGCTCTGCACTGTCAGCACAGAGCCCAAAGTGGGGCTCAAACCCATGAACCATGAGATCACAACCAGAGCCAAAATCAAGAGTCAGACACTTAACTGAGCCGCCCAGACCCCCAGCTTTTCTCACATTTAACCATCCTTTAGTCTTGTGATAAATCTTATTTGATCAGTTTTTTCTTTTTAAAATATACTCCTGGAATATAAGTTGGTCAGTATTTTTTTGAAATTTATACAGGTATATCTCATTTCATTGTGCTTTGCTTTATTGCATTTCTTACATACTGCCTTATTTACAGATTGAAGGCTTGTGGCAACCTTGCATTGAGCAAGGCCATCAGCACTTTTTTCCAACACCATTTGGTCACTTTGTGTCTCTGGGTCACATTTTGGTAATTCCCACAACATTTCAAATTTTTTCATTGTTATTACATTTGTTATGGTGACCTGTGATCAGTGATTTTAACTTGCTAAAAGCTCAGATGATGGTTAGCATTTTTTAGCAATCAGATATTTTTTTAATTAAAGTATGTAGGGTTTTTTTTTTTTTTTAAGACATAATGCTATTTCATACTTAACAGAATAGTATGTATAAATGTAACTTTTATATGCACTGGGAAACCAGAAATTCGTTTGACTCTTTTTATTGCCATATTCAGTTTATTGGTCTGGGCCTCAACCTGTGTTATCTCCAAGTTATGCCTATAATCTGTATTCATAAGTGAAAAATAGACCCATACCTTATTTTCTCGTTCTGTCTTCATTTGTTTGGCATCAGTATACATTTAGTCTCATGAGATGATTTGAGTACCTTCCACTCTTTTTCTTTTTTTAATTTTTTTTTAAATTTTTTTATTGCTTATTTGTGAGAGAGAGAGAGAGCACAAGATGGGAGGGGCAGAGAGAGAGGGAGACACAGACTGAAGCAGGCTCCAGTCTCTGAGCTGTCAGCACAGAGCCCAACACAGGGCTGGAACTCACAAACTAAGAGATCATGACCTGAACCGAAGTCAGGTGCTCAACCAACTGAGCCACCCAGGAGCCCCATTTTCACTCTATAGCTATACACAAGATAGCTGTTCTCTTTTTTTGAAAGTCAGTTCCCCATAAAATTATCCAGGCCTGAGATTATCATTTTAACTTTCTCATGACCTTTGAACTATATTCTCTGGGTCAGAGCTGTGCGAATATAGCAGAGATTTGTCCATTTTACCTAGGTTTCCAAAATCATATCCATGGAAGTTGTTTATTACCCTTTTTATTTGTTTAAACTTTTTTGTGTAATTCTATTTTCATTCTACATTTTAACACCTCTTTTTTCTTGATCAGATTTGCCAGAGGTTTATCTGCATTACTGATTTTCTTTAAAGAATAAGTTTTTTAGATGAACGTAAGGGAAGGGAAACAAAAGTAATATAGAAACAAGGAGGGAGACAAAACAGAACAGACTTATAAATATGGAAAACAAACTGAGGGTTGCTGGAGGGGTTGTGGGAGGGAGGATGGGCTAAATGGGTAAGGGGCATTAAGGAATCTACTCCTGAAATCATTGTTTCACTATATGCTAACTAATTTGGATGTAAATTTTTAAAAATAAAAAATTAAATTAAAAACAAAAAATAAGTTTTTGTTTTTAATTGTTTTTGTTGTATTTTCATTTTCTATTCTGCCCTTTATTATTTCCTTCCTTTCATCTTTGGGTTGTCTCTGTTGCTTTTACTTTAATACTTTACCCCATTCATTTCCATCCTTTTGTGCTTTCCAATAAGTGTACTTAAAGCTATATTTCTCTCAGTATCATTTAACTCTGTTAAATTGTTAATATGTAGGGGTCTGTCATTCATCTCTCAGTATATCGTAATTTCCTTCATAATGTTCATAATTTAAGTAGCCAAAGGTTGTTTTATAGTGCTTGTGTTTGTTTCTGGTCCATCCAATATGATTAGACCTAGGGTTAGACAAGAGACTTTTTCCAATCATGCTTAAATGTTTCTGGATTTTTCCTTTTTTTTTTTCTAATTGGCATTATGATAAGAATATACTCCTTCACTGAAGTGTTGCTTTGAAACACAGTCCATTTTTGTAAATGTTTTGTGTATGTTGTAAAAGACTGTGTTTACCGTTGAATGAAAACTTTTCTAATTATTGTGTTATTCTGTTCTATCATATCTTTGCTTAGTTCCCAGTTTCTGGAAAGAAAGTTATTTGTTGATTTATCTACTTCTACCTATACTTTCACCAGTTATTGCTTTTTATAGTTTTAAGCAATGTGATCAGATGTATATGTGATCATTATGTTTTATTGAACAATTACTCCTTTTATCAGGATGCTGATTTTTTTCTCTATCAAACCTGCATTAAAAGCTAAGAGACATTTTCCCCCTCCATATTTGCCTGATACTATTTTCCATCTGTTTCTTTTCATTCCTTCTGTATCCTTTTCTAGTGAGTCCCTTGTAGACATAGTAAGGTTTTTTTCTTTTTTAGTCAAGAGTCTCTGGAATGGTGAAACTATTTATATTTACTGTAATTACTATTGTACCAAGGGTTTATTTTTGTAATTTTATTTCATGGTTTTTTTAGTTCATTCTTTTCCCCATCCTTTCTTCCCTTCTTTTAGATGACATAATTTCTTTCTGTAAGTTTGAACACACATTTTATTTTTATTCTTCTGGGTTGTTGCTTCATTTATTTTTCCTTTGAGTGTCCTAAGTTTATCAATATCTTTGTCTTTCCCTCCAGAGCCACACCTTCCTCTTGTCTTTCCTGTCTTTCTCCTCTTCCTTCTCCCCTGACCCACCATGTTCATACTGTCTGGAATTTTAGTTCTGGGTTATCTAGGCTATACATCAAGTGTTGAATATATCACTTATTTAGACAGTGAGCTTTACTGAGTTGTTGTTGGGTTTTTTTTTCCAACCTACCTTCCCATATATCTCATAATCCTCTAGATTGACTTTCCTTCTTCCAGGAGTGCTTGAGGAATGTACACCAAGAGCGTCTTAAAATGGTAAACCTTATGAGGCTTTGAAGTACTAAGAATAGTTTTAATTTTTTCTCACATTTAAATGATAGCTTGGATAGATATAACATTCAAGGAAAAGAATTTGGAAACTATAAAGCTTTGAAAATCTTTATTCATTTTCCATTTGTACCCTTGTTGTACTTAAGAACTGCAAAACTCTTTAGATTTGTGTTCCTTTCTGGGATTTGCTTTTAGAATTTTCACTGTATCTTCAGTATTCTTAAGTTTTACTGTGACATATCTTAAATGTGTATTTTTTCTGTATAATACTTTGAGAAATCTTCCAACTTTAACACAAAAAGATTCTTAATTGTTTTTAAAATTATTCCTTCTGGTTGATTTTTTTATTTCTCCTTATGGAATTTCTCATACACAGGTATTGACACTTCTATGTTTTGTATATCTCTTTCTTCCTTTTTTTTTTTTTACCCCCTTCTCCTGCTTGATGCCTCCTGAAAAAAAAACTCCTCAACTTGATCTTCCAGCTCAAGAATTCATTCTTTAGCTCTATCCATACTGCCCTTCAGCCTTTGTGTTGGATTCTTTATTTCAGTCACTGTATTTTTATACATAATATTTTGAAATGTTTCTCTTTATACTTGTTTTTCTTTTGCTTATTTTGTGTGTGGACTTTTTTAATGCATATTCTGCTGTTCAATTTGGTTTATTAATTCTCCACGTGGCGTAGGTTTTTAGCTTATTGTATTTAGTAGATGTTGTTTTCCTCAGTGGTCTTGTTTTATTTCCCTGTGAGCTCTTACTACTTGGCTTTCAGGGACATCCTCTTGTACCTCTGCTCTAGACACTGCTTTTTTCCCAGGATTTGTCTTCCTGATGTGTTACCACTTAGCCTGGTAGTGTGAGGAAACAAGGAACGGCTGATAGGTCTGCCTGTACCTTTTATGAACATTCATCCCACTATTCTGCTATGTTCTGCTTCACAGTATGGTGGAGCAGGCCATAGGCAGTATGGAAGAGAGAGAAAAGGACAAGGAGTTCCTTGCCACCCTCTATTCTTCCTGCAGTGCAAGCCCTCTTTGGCTCTTGCTTGCCATCTTGTCCCTATTCCAACACCCATGGTTTCCCAGGAATTCATCGTGGTTGTTTAGTTCCTCAAAACTGTCAGGTGCCCTTATTTCTATGCTTTCTCTCAGCTTAGATTCTAGAAGGGAGCCAGCGGCCTGTGTTCATTCTCTATCTTGTTGGGAATCTCATAGTGGAATTTTTGTTTTCTTTTAAAATATTTTTATTTCCTTATATTTCTGATTAGAACACTAATTTGTATTTATTGTAGTCGTTTTGGAACATACAAAGTGTGTGTTTGAATAAAATGTTCCCACTTGAAGCACTCAGTGAGTTGCCATAGACACCTGTAATATGTACATTTGCTCTTTGGTGATGAAATGGAGATGTTGGCAGTGTCAGCTTGGTTCAGAGGATGTCACTACAAGGTGTTAAGGGCTAACTCTTTACAGTAGCCCTAGTAATCTACAAGAAATGTCTCCCAAGTATGTCTCCTAAAATCACAAACATCTTGTCTGATCTGATCATGAAGTATCTCATAACTTCCAACTTGGTGGTATTTGTATTACAGTACTGCCTTTGTTTTGTTGTGTTTTTTTTTTTTTTTGTGGACATTTAATTTTCAAAGGACGGCAGCATCGATGACTGAGGTACAGAGATAATGTTTTCAGGGCCACAGTTTGATCTCCATTAGATGCTTTCATTCAGATTGGTAGTTCTTAACCTTTTGGGGGTTATGGCCCCATATGACAGCCCAGTCACCTCTGGGAAAATGTACATAGGTGCGCACACAGAATTGTGTATGCTATTTCGAGGGTTCCTAGACCATCTGAATTCCCCCATCAGCCCTGTGAATCATTATTGGTTTGTTCTAATAAGGTTCTTATAAAATTGTCATTTTAAGCTAAATATGCTGTCTAACAAAGTTTGATCCCTTTTGTCCGCATTCCGGGTCCTTCTGTTTGATGCATGCACACAGTGAACATTTCTAGGCTCATTGCACATCTGCTACTATAAACCATTGTATTTCTTCTTCTCTGGAAACAATGCATATGTATTTTATTAGAGAAGTGCAAATAGGAATCAGAATCTATTAGATATAGCTGTCACGACTATACTTATCTGTGTTAAAGAAATGTTTCTCGGGTTAGAAAGCAGCTTATATAACTGCAGTCATGTTATTTAAAAAAAATAATGAAGCCTTATATTCATGTTTATATAAAATGCTAAAGGAATATACATCAAAAGGTACATATACTCAGAGATAACATTGCAGGTGGTGGGTCTTTGCTTGCTACTGTTTGGAATTTTCTTTGTTGGAAAATACGGGTTGAACAGAGAAAGGAGGGATGAAGCTTCTTACTAAACTGGGTTTCTGACTTTTATCTTCGTGTGTTCCATTGAGTATGTGGAACGACACTAAGGAAAAGACATGCTACGAAATGAGACCTAGCATCTCAATCCCTGGGCCCTCATTTTTGTTTTCAGTTTGAATCCCGGTTTCTTTGGAAAAGGCAGTTACTTACTTACTTACTTACTTACTTATTTAGATGCTCTGAAAACCATCAAAATTAAATTCAGACTGTGCAAGGTAAAATAAAAATTCAACATCCTGAGGATCACATAATAGTGCACTGTTGAGACTTCATAGTTTACAAGAAGATCATGTATATTAGCTCATAAGACTCTCAGAAATCAATGAAGGCTTATGGGTCACAAATATGCCCATGTTATGAGAAACCCAGCTCAGAGCCTTACCTGAGGTCCGTGACCAGTAAGAGAATGGGAAGGAAGCTCGTTGTTTCTGGATCCTAATTCAGTATTCTTCCTGGCTTCTCTGCCACTGAGACTTAGGGAAAATTGCCTTGACTAGTTGAGTCCCAGGTTGCATGTTTTCATAATATAAACTTCATGTATTTATTTCAAGTCTTTACACTTGTTTTCATTTTGCAGAGCTGTCTTGAGAATCAGATTATACAGCACAATGGTTCTCGAGGCGTGACCCAGACCGGCACCAGGAGCATCTCTTGGTAGCTCATTAGAAATGCAAATTCTTAGGCCCACCTCAGACCTGAATCAGAAACTCTGGGTTCAGTGCCCAGCAACCCACAGTTGAGTAAACCGTCCAGGTGATTCTAATACACACTCATGTTGGAAACCCACCAGCGACATGTGTGACATGACATTTTCAAAAGAGCAAAGCGCTCTACAAATTTGAGATCATAAGCTCTTTTTTTTTTCATTTAGGTACAATTTTATGTATAGTGAAACCCAGAGATCTTAAGCATACAGCTCTATGAATTTTCACATCACGTGATTACCACACCAGCCGAGGCATAGAACTTTTTTTTTTTTAATTTTTTTAAATATTTCTTTATTCTTGGGAGACAGAGAGACAGAGTGCAAGCAAGGAAGAGACAGAGAGAGAGATACAGAATTTGAAGCAGGCTCCAGGCTCAGAGCTCTCAGCACAGAGCCCGACGTGGGGCTTGAACCCACGAAGCATGAGATTATGACCTGGGCTGAAGTCGGACTCTTAAGTGACTGAGCCAGCCAGGTGCCCCGGCATAGAACTCTTTTATCATGGCTGTAAAGTTCCCTCACGCCTCCTCTCATCTGTCCCTATCCCCAATGGGCAGCTACTTAACTGTTCACTGACAGACTTCATTAGAGGAAGTAAGGGAACAGGACAGTGATGAGCCAAACACAGAAAGAGCAATGACTATTCTCTTTTTCCTTCACTACTTGCACTTCCCATTTCCTTTTGAAGTACTGAGCATAGTTCTCTCTGGTTTTTCAGCCCATGGACCAAGCTTCTCTCAAAAACAGCGACGTTCTCGTTCTGACAGGCCTCACCCAGATCCCCACCGCCAACCCGGATGGCATGGTGGGAGAGTTCTGCAGCAACCTGGGTATGTGTCCAGCTCAGGCCATGAACAGGATGAAATGTGCTAAATTTACTTTTCAGTTCTTGCTTCTGTAGCATTTTGTGTTCCTTCTCTTCACGTTCACCCCCTCTGATACCCCGGTTCAAGGTTTCCCCTGCCCCGCCTACTCTACCCTTCCTGCCCATCCTTCAAAGCTTGCTGTTGTCAGCAAAAGCAATTCTTAAGCAACATAAATCTGAAGAATGTAAGAATGGTTGTAAGGGTAAATTCAAATGTTTAGCACGTTTATGCAACAGATACTCAACATTCTCCCACTTGATTTATGTTGAAAATTCTTATTTGTTTGCTCTGTGGTGGGATTTGGGGGCAAGACGGGGGTGCATACAGGATAGCAGTTGTCAAAAAAGGGAACAATCACATCTTTGCTTGTAAGTAATAGCACAGAAAAGACTTAATACTTTGCATTCACAGTAGCAATATACTTAGCAGATACATTTTTCCACCAATATTTGGTCAGTGTTGTTTTTTTCTTTGAGAGAAGACTAAATTTGGAGAAGAGACTTGCTACCCGGAAGAAACGTATGTTTCTTTGGATATAATTGTCAGTAAAATCTAGAAATCCTGCCTTTCTTTTAGAAAAGTATAGGTTGCTTACTGTCTTAACATGGGCTGCTGTAACAAAATGCCACAGACTGAGTGGCTTAAAGAACAAACATTTCTCACAGTTCTGGAGGCAGGGAAGTCTGAGATCAGATTGTCAGTGTGGTCAGGGTCTGACCAGTGGAAGAGGGCTCTCTTCCTGGCTTGCAGACACCCGCAAGTGTGTCCTCCCTTGGCCGAAAGAAGCAGCTCTCGTGCCGTCTTCTTCTTATGAGGGCAAAAATCCCATCATGGAGGCTGTACCCTCATGGCCTCATCTAAACCCAGTTACCTCCCAAAGCACCCCTGACCCAGTACCATCACATTGGGAGTTACGGCTTCAATATATGAACTTTAGGGGGATACAGATGTTCAGTCCATAACAGTTGCCAAAGAGGAGTTAATGAGCTCAGACCTTTCACCCCTTTCACACAGTTTATTCTTCCTTGAAAAAAATTATTGGACTAGTCTCAAATAGCACCCCTGATTTGTATGTTTTGTTTGCTTATTGTCTAGAATCACAGACTCAAAACACTTTAGATCTGAAAGGAACCTTGCATCTAATCTACTGTTTCTTAAGTCCACTAACCACTTGCCTCATGATCAGTGAGGCCACTTCTTAAAGATGAAAATTTGAGGGCCCATCCACAGACCTAGTAAGTCAGATTCTCTGGGGACAGGAGAGACCCAGCAGCAAAGTTGCATTTTCAACATGTTCCCTGGCAATTTTCACACTTACGAAAGCTTGAAGACCACTAATCTAGTCCACTCTTCTCATAGCCAATCAGGAAACAGGCCCAGCCAGGTTTCAGTGGCTTACATGGGGTCCTATAGCATGTGATGAATGCAGGAGTAGATCCAGGCCTCTTGAGCCCTGACCACTGTCTCTCCCCTCGGTACCATACTCTAGTAATAGCAAGTCAACCAGTACTCCAAGTACAGCGTCTGGGAGAACCCATATGTCAGGGTTGGGAACAGAGGAGGATACAAGACACCAGAGGCTTCAAGATCTACACCCGAAAGCTCTGCGTTTCAGTTTGTTTTGGAAACTAAACAAAAGAGAAACTTAAGAGGGCTTTGATATTTTTTTTCTTTTGTAGCCAGTTATAACTTCTAATATAATTATATTCATTAAGTTGCAAGTCCTTTTTGATAACTTGTTTTTAAGTATTTAAAGTGTAGAGGATTTTCTTACAAATAACACATTAATGAAAGAAAATGCCACTAAAATGAGTCAAATGGAAAAACTTGGCCTATTTCCTTATATGTCATACAGCAGTGGTCAGAGACTGAACAGAGACAAATCCAGCAAAGTTTTGAGCAGGAGCTAAAAAGAGAAGGAGCTTGGAGGGTCTGTCCTGAAGTTCGGCTGCCATTGATAACCTTTAAAGCCCAAACCCTTAACTGCACACCTTGTTCCCAGGGACTGAGACGTCCATTAAAAACCCAACTGATTGTTAGGCTCTGGATTCTCCCACTCTTGTGCTATTCTTCAAAAGAAGCAGATCATTGTACCTGAGAAATGAATTGTATGAACAGAAGTAGGAAATGAAAGAAATCCAAATATTATTTTTAAAGTTTCTTTCTACCTTTATAAAACTGTTCTTCTGACACCACTGTTTTCTCTCTGACTTCAACTTTTCTAGCACTGACAGTCCGGAATGGAGGAAACGTGTTGGTGCCCTGTTACCCTTCTGGAGTGATCTATGACCTCCTGGAATGCCTGTATCAGTACATTGACTCCGCCGGCCTCTCCAACATCCCTTTCTACTTCATCTCCCCCGTGGCCAACAGTTCACTTGAGTTTTCCCAGATTTTTGCTGAGTGGTATGTCTGCATTCTTCTCCACGATTCAGTACATTCAAGCAGTAAGAATAAAATGGAAAAAGTTTTTTTAATGAAAAAAGTATAGGGGCGGCTGGGTGGCTCAGTTGGTTAAGCGTCCAACTCTTGATTTCGGCTCAGGTCGTGATCTCACGGTTGAGCCCCGCATTGGCTCTGCGCTTAAGACTGTCTGTCTCTCTCTCTCTCTCTCTCTCTCTCTCTCTCTCTCTCTCTCTCTCCACCCCGCCCCACACCCTGCTCACTCACGTGCATGTCCACACACTCTCATTCCACACATACGCACTCTCTCTCTCTGTCAAAAATAAAAATATAAAGGGTTTTTTTTTTCTCACATTACTATGAGACTTTGATTTTGTTGTCTTTCCATGTCTGTGATGTGAAAATTGTATTAATGAAAGCCAAGTCTGTTACTTTGCTAGAGTTTGGAGGAATAGTTGTCAAGGAAGGAAGGATGAAAGGCAAAGGGTTAACTTAGCACTTTCAAATTCAGTGACAAAATATTATACATTTATCTTCTCCCATGCTACCCTCTGCCTGTTACAAAGTGAAGTGACATTCTAGAGGCTCAAAAAAAGCCCAAGTTCATGTTGTCTGGAATTTCTAATACCAAATCTGATGATAAGAAAAGCTAGGTTCTTTTTCATTTCAATAGCATGATATTTGATAAAACTAAGTTTTATTACAGTAGGAAATTGTTTGATCCAGCTGAGATGGGTAAATTATTGAACAGTATGAAGTTAGTGAACCTTTTGAGGATTATTTAGATGCATGTTTGAATCTAACTCACCTGGCCCAAAAGGAGGGATGAGGGAAATACAGAACTTTTACAGTCGACCTTCAAGTGCCTTAGAGTGCTGTTTTTAGACGGGGGCATGACACTTGCATAGGGTGTGTAATCCATTTTGATTGTATGGTAGTGTAATGGACACAGTGTTCTACCAAGTTTCTAATTAAGAAGGGATTTGTATATCATTCTGTCCTAACATGTTCTATATGCTGTCTCCCCACTCCACCTTCTTAAAGGGCATTTTTTCCTCCCCTTTTAAAAGTTGTAGTCAAGGACTTTTTTTCTCTATCTCCATTCAAACAAACTTCTCCATCCTGTGTGCATGTTAGTCATGTTTGTCCGTAGGGCCGTCACTTTATTGGTACCTGTTGAATTTTATCCTTTGCATTGGGTCATTTCTCCCCCAGCATAGGAAGTTAATCTTGAATAACTAGTAGTCCAGCCTAAGGATCACTTGCACAATTAGCATGTTCTGAATTTCTTCATCCAGATCCTTAATAAAAAACTCCAGCCAGCCCTGCGAGGCCTGGGGGATGGTGTGCTCCTCAAAGCCACTCCGTCCCCACTGTGTGCTGTTCTTGTCAAAATAATATCTTACGGGCTAGAAGTCAGGACCACTCTAATTAGAGTAGGTTGTTTTTGTTTCTGGGTGTTTATATTTGTTCGTTTCTAATATATGTGTAATACACACTTACTATAGAAAACAATACAAGTTACAGAAAACAGGAAAAACTGAACCTGTAAACCCACTATCCAGAAGTAATATCACTGTTGGCATTTGGATGGATTTCTTCTTTCTATATGGGGATCATACCAATTATTTAATTTTGGATCCTGCTTTTAAATATTTTAATTTTCTTTTTTTAATGTTTATTTTTGAAAGAGAGACAGAGTGCAAGTGGAGGAGGGGCAGAGAGAGAGGGAGACACAGAATCTGAAGCAGGCTCCAGGCTCTGAGCTGTCAGCACAGAGCCCGACACGCGGCTCGAACTCACGGACCGCCCGAGATCATGACCTGAGCTGAAGTCAGACACCCAACCAACTGAGCCACTCAGGTGCCCCCTGCTAATCTCACATTTTTAATGTGAGATTAGAGGATTAAAATAAAACTTTGAGGACATAGTTTTTACATGAATACATTATTACATCGTTTGTATACTGTATTATTTATTTAACTGTTGTCTTATTGTTGGACGAACAGGCTTTGCCCAGTTTTTTCCTTTTAGTAATAAATCTTCAATTAGTATCGTTGTATGTATATACGACTGCATCTTTTGCTTTAGGTAAATTACTAACCGTGGAATTACAGGAACAAAGAGTATAAATATGTTTTAATGTTGATTATACAAATCTCAGTTGCTTTCCAGAAAGATTTTTGTCTTCTGTAAATTGTTCCTCTTGCCCATTGTCTTCTGTAAATTATCCCTTTTTTACTGATTAGAGATGTTATACTTTTCTTACCAATTTATTTGAACTCTACTCTTTGTTATATATCTGCAGATATTTTTTTCCCCTTCTTGGCACTTTGGATTTTAACTTTGATTTGTTTTTTAAATAATAAAGTCGTTACTTTGGAATAATTTTGAATTTACAGAAAAGTTGTAGAGGTAGTACAGAAAGAACTATATACCTTCTACTTAGTTTTCCCTAATGGCCACATCTTACACGGCCATACACATGTATCAAAACCAAGAAATGAACATTAGCACACATTATTAGCTGAACTACAATCTTTTTCAGATTGTACCAGTTTTCCCACTAATGTCAGTTTTCTATTCCAGGATCCAGTCAAGGATACCACAATGCATTTAAGTTATTGTTTTGTTTTGTTTTGTCTTGTTTTTTTTTTTGTCAGAAATACTTTAGTTTTTTTATATATTGATACTAACTAATGCAACATAGTATCCTTTGCAACAATCTAAGAAACCTTAAATGAAGATCTTCTATTTGTCTCTCTTCCTGACTTTAAAAAGTTTTGTCTTCCTGATTAGATATTATGTATAATTCTATGTATATAAATATATGTAATTTAGATATTATAAGGTAACCCTCCAAAAATATCTTCCTTCCCTATTTACATCTTCCTCCAAAAAGGATATAAAGTAATGTTTTTTAAATCAAGATTAAAGGAAATTTTAAGTGTAGGAAAAATTAATAAGTTGTATTCATGAAGTTCATATAAAACCCAAACCCTGGAGTCCTGAACTACTCCCCAAAAAATAGTATCTGGTAGAACTGTTGAAATACTTTAATACTGTTTTAGTAGAATTCTTACAAGTAGTCGTGAACAAACATGCGTTATTACTACATAACGCCAAACCTACAGAACACCTGTCTTTTGAGTTATCAGTTGTTAACTTTGGCCACAATTGCTTTATTCAGACATCTCCATTTTTAAATGTCCGCTCTGTCTAGGAAAGAAATATAGACTACCTAAAACATTTATAGAGTCTCCCAGTTGAGATACCACGTTACTCTCCAGTTTCAGTGACCAGTGTTGCTTAGTGCATGTGCAAAACAGAAAGTTGGGTCTCTGAAGAAAGCCTGTCACTTTCTCCTCAAAAGTGATCACTACTAATGCAATATGATATTTCAAATTGGATCCTGGAGCAAAAAAAAAAAAAAAAAGACATTAGTGGAAAAACTGGTGAAATCCAAATAAAGTCTGGAATTTAGTTAGTTGTAATGCACTAATGTTAATTTCACAGTTCAACAAATGTATCATGGTTATGTAAGATGTTAACATTAAGGGGGCCCTGGGTAAAGGGCCAAGTCAGTACTGTCTCTGCAACTTTTCTATAAATCTAAAATTATTCCAAAATAACAAGCTTATTTTTCAAGGAAAAAATGTACTCAGGAATTTTAATGGTTAAAAAATGCTCACAAGGGTCTTGTTCTGAATACTCCGTACGTAGATCCTGGCTTTCAATCACAGTGAGATTGGTTAACAGGAAAATTTTGAATACGCTTTACTAGTGTTTTTGCTGCTACCACTAGGTGGCAACAAATGATCCTGTATGCCCTACCCTAACAGGCTCATCCGTTTTTCCTCTTTAAAAGGCTTTGTCACAACAAACAGACTAAGGTGTATCTCCCAGAACCACCTTTTCCTCATGCAGAGGTAAGAAATGGCATTATTGGGTCAAAGCAAGAAAAAACTGTAGATAAATGGATGATAACATGTCACTAGATTATAGAAATCCTTAGGTAAACTCATATAGTCCCTTGTTTCCCATGTGAGATGACCGCGAAGTACTCTAACTCAAAATATGTTACTTTCTCTTCTCATTAACACATTCTATTGCCAGTACGTGTCTGCAGTTCATAACCTACCTCTGTTCTGTTCACTGAGTGTTATCTGACCCCTACTACTAATTTCTTTGCATAACAACAGATTCATTTATAGTCAAAGTCTTCTTTCCAGTTAGTCATGTTGATCATAGATGTGAAGTTTTAATGATGAAAATAATAACATTTAAGTTTTTAAAAAATAGAGGGTCAAAGGTACAAACTTCTTCTAAAATAATTCATGGGATGTAAGTACATCATAGTGACTGTAGTTAACCATACTGTATTGCATGTTTAAAAGTTGCTAAGAGAGCAGATATTAAGAGTTCTCAAAAAAAAATCTTTTGTAACTATCTGTGATGATGGATGGTAACTAGGCTTACTGTGGTGATTTTTTTTCCACAATATATATATTATTGGACACTTGAAACAAATACAATATATATAACGTAACAACATAACATAGCCAGTTTTGTTTTCATTACATTTTTCACCAAACAGTGTATCATGGATATTTTTCTGTGTGCCTCCTATTATTATTATTGCTGCCTAGTATTCCATAGCATATCATATGAACATATTATAATGTACTTAACCATTCTCTTACTATCCAACAAAAGAGTCACTCCCAATTTTTTGTTACATTTTTAAAAAGGATGTTTAAATTGGTATAAGCCACTTTAGGAAACTGGCAATATCTGCTAAAGCTGAAATGCTACAGCAATTTGTTCCTGAATTATATACCAAACAGAAATACATGGGTATGTCACCAAAAGACACAGACAAAAATCTTCAGAGCATTCTTGGTAATAGTGCTGAAGTATACCTAAATGCCGTTAATAGTCAAGCGGATTTTGTGGTATATTCTGTACAATGGAATACCTTACTTACATCAGTGAGAATGAATGAATTCCAATTATACGAAGTTATGTAAACAAATCTCACAAACATCATGCGAGTGAAATAAGTGAGATATAAGTAGACAGTGTGATTTTCTTTATATGAAAGTTCAAGAACACACAAAACAATTCTGTGGTATCGGAAGCCAGGATTGCAGTTATCCTGGAGGGTTGGGTTGGAGGCAGTAGTAAGTGGAAAAGGACAAAGGGGAACCTCTAAGAAGCTGGTCACACTGCTCCTTAGTGTGCAGTTGGGAACATGGACTTTTCAGTTTCTACAGACTTCATCCATCCACAGATGTCTGTGTGGATGTGCTTGTATAGGATTTAGTTGGTTTATTTGTTTTACAGTTAACTGTTTGATTCAGCGTAAATAGCAACAAATGTCCCGCTATTTTAAATTTGACAACTCCTGCCACCCCTGCTTATTGCTACTCCAAAGGACCTTTATGAGCCAGAATTTCATGCGGAAGGTTCTGACAAAGTCATGTTTCAGTCCACACATTCCGTTACAGCAGCCAAAGTTTTTCCAAGCTTTGTCATTACCACAGTGAACTTCAGGCCAGAAATGCAGTGATGTCTGAAAATTAAGCGTGGCAAAGCATACTTTATGGTGGACTTTACCACTGAAGGCTGGTTTTTTCTCCCCCCAACAAAAATTAGCCTTTTTTTGTTTTCTAAGAGTGTTACTCTACGTTTTTACCCACATATTGTCACAGATTACTTTTGTCCCATTTAGTTAGGAATATGAAAAGACCATAGTTGCATGATCAGGGTTCCTGAAATGCACTTGCCTACTTTAGGATATGATGGAGTTGACTCAGTATTGTGACCAGTGCCAAAGAGAAAATATTCTAGCCTTAGTACTGATAATTAAAAAAAAAAAAAAAAAAATTTTTTTTACAGAATTCCTACCCTACAGCTTCATTGCCTATACAGTTGGACCTTAAATAAATACAGAGGTAATGAATGGTCAAATGTAGTAAGTCAGCTAGAAAGGTAGCTCCAGTGGGCAAAAGAAAAGAGATGAATTTATCTTAGTTGCTATGCATTGATCAGTAGAACTTCAGGAACTGTAGGTAATGCCTAAAAAGTGATTTAAGTTGTGTGCAAAGACCCACTGCTATTCTTAGAATCCCATTCGTCTCCTTGATGGCAATGGATACAGTAGGCTTAGTCTTTTAGACAGCGCTCACCCATTTCAATGGGACAAGTAATGATTTGGGGGCAGATCAGTTATAAAAAGAATGTCCCTTTTGTTTGTATATAACTTGGAAGGGAGGTGGGAATTCAGCATTTGTCCCATCTTTACTACAACATATCCCATCCAAACCAGGGATGCCTGGCTAAGATCTCTAGAGTAGTGTTGCAGTGTTACCAGTAAAAGCAATCTCTCTGAATTAAAAATTAAATCTTTATAGTGAAGAGAGTTTAGCTTCCATTTGGGGGTTGTCCCATTCCGGCCACACTTCACTATTTGGGTGACTTCTGTTGGATTTGGGCTCCCCTCTTATGCATTATTGGTTGGTTCAGGATTAACTTATGTCACAGACTATTTCTTTATCTATTAGACAATATCTCAGGGCAGTATTCCCTTTGATCTAGCTGGCATTTAAGGTCTCTGAAGTCTGGGTGTTTGTCATCTTACCTTTTGGTGCTAGAGTAGGGAGGTGGAGGCAGGGCCAGGGCAGCAGGAAGAGCTGCTGAGCCATGTCACAAGATGCCATCTGTGGCTGTAACTATATGGTGTTGCCTTGAGTCGGTTATGACGTTGGGAGAGAATTGCCAGGTATTGCTCTGGAAGGGAGATCATTTGATTCAAAACGTACACTTTTGAGGCGAGTCTGAGGCTGTACATGGCCCACTTCTTACTACAGCTCTCTGCGTAGGACATCTCTGGGAGGACATCACACTCCCAAATTTCTGAAAGCCAATTTGGCCTTTGTCTTTGGTAAGTTGCTGCAGTAACTTACATCTCAAGAGATGGTCCTGTGCAGGTAAACAGTTTTTCTTGTGTGAAGTGTTTATTGTTGACAGAACTTGATGAGTCACATGTTTGGGGAAAATTACTTGTACTTCAAATAATAACTGATCCTGGGAACTTCTAGGGCCGGGACTCCCGAGTGTCAGGAAGCTCTAAAGGAAGGGTTAGACTGCATCAGGCCTTTAACAGCCTGAATAATATGTTAATACGTACCAGAAGGTTGTATCTGTTCAGAAAGTCACATTGTACATAACAACAACAACAACAAAAAACACAATCTCCCACAAATTCTAATCAGATTCATTTGTATTCTTCCTTCTGCTCATGCTCCCATGCTGTGCAGTCCTTCCCTCCACCTGGACAGGCTAACATCTCTTTGTGTGCTTCCCTGTACATATTGTAGCTCATTCAGACCAACAAGCTGAAGCACTACCCGAGCCTCCACGGAGACTTCAGCAGTGATTTCCGGCAACCATGTGTGGTGTTCACTGGGCACCCCTCCCTCCGATTTGGGGACGTGGTCCATTTCATGGAGCTCTGGGGGAAATCTAGTCTCAACACCGTCATATTCACAGGTAAGTAAACAAACAAATAAAACCCTGCCCTTTCCACTGGGACTTTCACCCAGTGCACCGACCAGGACAAAATTTGCAGTAAGGCATAAATATGAACACTCATCTGACGTAAACCACAAGGGAAAGAGTAAAGCAAGATGGACTGTTAGGAAACTGTACTGGACAAAGCTTTCATACCCATTTTTCGGAGATTTTTCCGTGAGGCAGATTTCTACTGAACTGCTTTTGATAGGATTTTGTAAGCTGTTTCAAGAACGGCAGTAATCCTAGTAACCACTCTTGTGTTACCCTTTAGGAATTATTTCTTGAGTTGGGTTTTTCTCCTTTGGTTATAGTTTGCTCTGGCTTACACTATTTTTTCTGGAGACAAACCCCTCAGAGTAAAACAAATCCTTTAATGAAGCCAAGCAGGGGTTTTACTTAATCACTATATTATTTTAGCAACTTTAGGTCTTCAGACAGCCTCGGGATTTGGAAATCTTACGGGCAATTGAGTGAAAAACCTTGATCTGAATCTGGTCCAGTGTACTATAATCTAAGCCAAGTTACCTCACCTCCCTGAGCCTCACTTTCTTCATCGTAAAATGGGATTGTTGATGGCTCCTTCCTTGGGCGACTATGTGTGTTTACTGTAATGTTATCAGAAGGCACTTCATGCAGTGCCTGGCACATAAAAGTTGTTGAGAAAGTTATCAGTTGATTTCTTTCTCATTGCTTTTAAGACTTGAATGATGGAATAGAGTCTAACTGTGCCCAAATCTTCAAGATCAGGGACACTGGGGCCCTTTCCTATGCTCAGCCTGTTTGTGAGGAGTGCCAGAGGCCTCCATCACACCACCGGTCAAACAAAGTTGGCTTTATTGATTCATTGCAGCTGAGAAGAACACATGGGGAAGTGGGAGGCATCTCAGAACATGTTGGAAAGAACTTATGGATTTGGACTTGTGTTGGGTGATTTTGAGGTAGGTTCACAGATGTGGGACATTGCTCTGGATTGGCCGCTGTTAGGAAGCAGGAGTGGTTAAATGATTGAATATCTTAATAGTTCTTATCTAGAAGGCAAGAAGAATGGAGCCAGGATAGGGTAATGTTTGCTCCTTTTGTGGTTCGAGAACAGTGTTGTGGTTGTGTGTTCAGGCATGATTATGGAGGGGTTCTTGTTTTTGTCTTGATCCATTGTGGTCACCAAATGGCTATGTCTGGTGTTAGGGTTCTGTGAAATTGTTGATGTCCAATAGGAGAACAACATGGCCTGGCCATGACTGACAGGCCGGCTCCAGCTATAACTCCAAGACCTGGTAGAAGGTGCCAGGAGAGCTCAGAAAGCAGCTTCAGGGGCTTCTTCTCTTTTTCCTAGGCCCCCTTTTGGCCAAAGGAAGAGGAAGTCAGGTCACAAGACATTGACCCACAATACCCAGAACCTCACCATGGCCAACTTTTGCTAAGCAAGAGGTATTCTGGAGAACATTGTAGTAGGACTAAAGGTGGTCTTTCATTCTTTTTGAGGGGTTACTGACTCTGATATGACAGTGGGTACAGTATTTTTATAGGCACAGTAAGAAGTGTTTGCTGTAGTATAATTTTTCCTTTAGCCAGCTAAGAAGAAATCAAGGATTGTTTGATTGTCCATAACAACCCTGGTAATGAATTTAAATCTAAACCCATTTTGAGGGACTTTCAGAGCAGCTATGTCATGTATGATGTCTGGTCACGTCAGAGATGAGTTTTGGACCACTTTTTTGGATTGTATTACAGCTATGGGAAAGTTGTAGCTCACATAGTACACGTAAAAAGGGAGTCAGTTTTCTCCTAGGTAGCTGTCCTTGCCTCATATTTGGGGGGTTCTTCTTAGAGAAACAGGAGCCACCAAGGGGAAGTAATTGAAAAATCGGGAAGTTCCAGGGTGCCTGGGTGGTTCATTCAGTTAAGTGTCTGACTTCTGCTCAGTTCATGATCTTGCAGTTCGTGAGTTTAAGCCCCACATCAGGCTCTGTGCTAACAGCTCAGAGCCTGGAGCCTGCTTCAGATTCTGTGTCTCCCCCCCACTCTCTGCTCCTCCCCTGCTCATACTCGCTTGCTCGCTTTCTCGAATAAACATTAAAAAAAAATTTTTTTTTTTTTTTAATAAAAATCTGGAAGTTCCATCAGTCATCCTTAATGCACTTAATGGGATGGGTAAATGTAAGCCAGAGGGCTGTAAGAAGTGATGTCCTCATGGGGGCACAGGCTGTTGTGAGTCTAAGTATTATATTTCACACCAGAAATGTAATCTCTGCCACACAGGCCACAGTGAGTAGTTCTGGGTTTAACAAATGGGCCGTCATGGCAAGCGTGGTTCCCAGTCACTGCGCACGCCATGCTTTGCCGAGAGGAGCATGACAGTTGCAGCAAAAGCATCTGTTGACATGAGGCCAGGGTCCTTTTCTCATGTCTGCCCTGTCAAGTCAGTGGTATGTCATTTGTCTCATACCTGCTTGTTAACTTCGAGCACTTGATTCGAGAGGCCTGTGCCAGGTTTCCCCACTGTGAAGTCAGTTTTTACATTTAATCAGTATCTTGGGTGGGGGGACACTTTGAGACTATGTATCCTTGTCTTCCTCAAATTTTTATCTAATTTTTTTTGCATCTATTGATGATCCTGGTCCGAAGAAATTATTCCTGTGATGCTTGCCAAATGATAAATTATTTTTTACTTTCATTGTTTACATTTATTTGGCATTCTGTTGCAACAAAGAGTTTTCCCTTCTCCCCCATTTACTTATGTATCCCCTCATTTATCTCCTCCGTCTCTCTGTGTTGAAAATCTTGAGCCCACACCCACCCGGGGAGAGGTTCATTCTGGCCTCTCCCCGTCCTTACCTGTGAGTAAGTGACCCTCTGCAGTGATCAGGAATCCAGCTCCCGCCAGCCTCTGCACTTCGGTACAGATCCTGCCTGGCCTTGAACACACCAGCCGTCTCCTCACTTGGTAGCAACTCTGTTGCTTGCATTTTAAATTTTCCTTTTTGTGCTCCCATTAGAACCTGATTTCTCCTACCTGGAAGCACTGGCTCCCTACCAGCCCTTGGCCATGAAATGCATTTACTGCCCCATCGATACACGACTGAACTTCATCCAAGTGTCAAAGCTGCTCAAAGAAGTACAGGTAAGGAAGGGAAGTGCTGGTGTCTCCCCACGGCCCCAATACAGCAGGGAGTTTGCAGCAGGGCGGGCTGTCTGGCTGCGCTTCTTCCCTTCCTCGAGTCTCCGGAGTCCTGAGTCCGCAGCATGCTGGCACGTGTGCCGGTCACCGCCCCCCTCCCCCCGCCCCCCTCCCCCCACCCCCCGCCCCGCCCCAGGTAGGGGGCTTTAAGACCTGGAAGCAGTTTCTGTTCTAAAGAAATCAAAGGTGGAAGGGAAGGAAAGCATTAGCCTGTTATTTTTGATGAGGACCGTCTGTGTCCAGTCAAAAGCAAATCGCCCCGTCTCCCCACCAAAATAGCTCTAGAAACAGACTCCTCAAGCCGAAAGGCAGTTTCACTGAAACCTGTACTGGTTCCTCGTTGCAGATGTGGGTTAGTACCATGGACACTGTTATTTTGCTTTTTTTTTTTTTTTTTAATTTTTTTTTTTTTTTTTTAACATTTATTTATTTTTGAGACAGAGAGAGACAGAGCATGAATGGGGGAGGGTCAGAGAGAGGGAGACACAGAATCTGAAACAGGCTCCAGGCTCTGAGCTGTCGGCACAGTGCCCGACGCGGGGCTTGAACTCACGGACCGCGAGATCATGACCCGAGCTGAAGTCGGCCGCTTAACCGACCGAGCCACCCAGGCGCCCCTGTTATTTTGCTTTTTGTTAGGGGTTTGTTTTGGTTTATTTTTTGTGGCTTCTGTTTGTTTTTTCCTTTTGCATCTTCTGCCGTAGGGCAAGGGAAGAAGTAGTTGGGTAAAGCAGTGGGTTAAGGAAGACCATCTACACAGGAGAATGTAGGGGGGGCGGGGGCGGGGAGTAAAAATCACTGCACCGGGTCAGCAACCTCTTGGCAGAAGTTTGATAGTGGGGTTGGGGGAGGCTGCTTGCAGTTGGCGAGGGAGAGAGGCAGGAGGAAAACTTCTCATTCCCCATTGCCTCAGGGGCTTAAAGGAGCACCAGGGCGCCCTGGCACATCTTCTGTCGTTTCACCTAGTAATTTAGCAAGGTACGATTAGCTCCCTTCATTTTTCTTGGCCTAGGTCAGAAGTTTGCTTTCCTCCTCACAGAACCTATGACCTCAGGATGGGAGGCACTTACCCAGAGCTCTAAGGAAGGGTAACAAGAAATGGAAAGCTGAAGAACCTCAGGAATGCAGAAATAATGGATTATGGCCATCACTAGCTTGCTGGCCCTACAAGGAAAGAATATGGGCTTTCTCTAGACATGATTGAGAGTAGTGGATAAGTTTGGGCTGATTTGGCAATTCGATACCCACCGTGTACTCATCAGCACGCTGGCAGAAGCAGTTAAGAGCCTGTTGTTTTCATGACTAAGTTCCCCCTGTGGTCCACACGGCAGCGATGTGCTCATGGAGCCCCTGGCGGTATATGACTGTGGGAGCCAGAGGCCACCTGGTCCCCACTGTAGGAGAGGGAAGCGGGGACGGGTCCTCAGGCTGCGACTGTGCACTCGGATGGCTTTGAGAAGAGTTAGGAGATCCTAACCTAACCTTCCGTCAGGAGGAAGAAAAGGATCAGCCCAACGGAACAAGTGCTGTTTTTAGTGCATCCGGTCGGCTGTTCCAGTGCTTCCTGTTGGAAGGCCTTCCAGGAGCTGGAGGTGAGCTCCAGGCTCTTAAGTAAAAGCAGTGTCAGTACAACTCAGTGGGCTACCGGGATCCGTTTTCACTTGGGTGGTATTTGTCCCAAGTAAATGCTGGTTTACTATTTTTGTCTCTCAGAATAACAAAGAGATATTTTGCAAAAAGATCTGATTCAGTGTGTCCCACACAGTGGAGTATGTGAGCTGTGCACTGCCCACTGTCTAACACCAGTGCACCTGCAGATACCAGAGAAGCCCCCACCCCAAAACACCAGACTAGCACCAAAGTCAGCAGTTCTTGCCAATCGGCCAACAGCTGTACCGGTCAGTGATGGTAGGTGTGACAAGAAGACTGCCCTCAAGGGGCTTGGGCACCAGTTGGGCATAGACCTATGGAAGTTACCATCAAAATGACTTAAAAACAGTGAAAACATAAAAACAAATGCAAACGGAGGCAGTGGATCCCCCACTAGTCCACGTGACTGGCAGTTGAGGGCTTTTCTCTGAAATGTTTATTTTTTTCCCCCGCACTGTACTCCCCTCTCCTGCTTCCCAGTGTTTGGGTTTGAGGGGAGGGGGGTCAGGAGGTGGTGAGGCGGAGCAGGAGTGCGGGCACACTGAGGTGGGCCTCCTCCCTTACTTGCCCCTGTCCTGTTGGTTCTCAGCCACTGCACGTGGTCTGCCCTGAGCAGTACACGCAGCCACCCCCAGCGCAGTCCCACCGCATGGACCTGATGATCGACTGCCAGCCGCCCGCAATGTCCTATCGGCGGGCCGAGGTCCTCGCCTTGCCTTTCAAGCGTCGGTACGAGAAGATCGAAATCATGCCAGAGGTGAGCTGTTCTCTTTCTCATGGTCAGACCCAGGTTTTCCACTTGAGTATCTGAAAAAAGATGATCTCAGAGGTGGCTTTCTTGGCTTTGTGTCAAATGCTGATGAACCAAAGAACACAGCCCCTTAGGCAAGGAATTGGCAAGAGAGGCGGGATCTTCAGAACCGCCTTATTTTTCGGGCAATGAAGTAACAGCTGTTAACATCAGGACCGCTGCTTGTGTTCACATTTAACATGTTTAAGCCAGGAAGCCAGGGCCTCTCAGAACAGAGGCACTGATGTCAGCTCCGTCCCTGACCACGGTGGATTTTTCTCATCCTTTCTGGACCTCATTTGAGTGTGAGTCAAGTTTCATCAAATTCAGAGATAGATGGAGGAAATAAGAGTAATCAACATATAAGGATTATAAATGTGATTATTTGTGTGCATATTGTACACGTGAGACAGTTGAGGTATACTGTGCATGAGTGACCAACTGAGGGCAAGGCAGCCCAAGTCACATGGCCTAGCTCCTGCAATGTTAGTGTGGAAGGCTCTGTAGGAAGCTGCTTTTGGCTTCCTTTTGCCTCTTGAGATAGCTTGAACATGTCCTCAAAATTCCTGGTCTCAAAACTTCTTAAAAATTAGAACCCAAGGGGCGCCTGGGTGGCTCAGTCAGTTAAGCATCTGACTCTTAATCTCAGCTCAGGTCGTGCTCTCATGCCCAGCATGGAGCCTACTTAAAAAAATTAGAACCTCAGAGAGCTTTTGTTTATGTGGGTTACATCTATTGATATTTGCTATATTAGATGTTAAAACGAAGACATTTTAAAAATATTTATTCATTTTAAAAATAATGATTTAGGGGGTGCCTGGGTGGCTCGGTTGAGCATCCAACTCTCGATTTTGGCTCAGGTCATGATCTCACAGTCTTGAGATTGAGCCCCACGTCGGGATCTATGCTGAGCGTGGAGCCTACTTGATTCTCCTTTTTCCTCTGCCCCTCTCCCTCTTGTGATCTTGTTCTCTCTAAAATAAAATTTTTAAAAAGCTATAAAAATAATGACATAAACCCATTCGATGCTAACACAACTAAAATATCTTTTATGAGAAAATGTTTCTGAAAAAAGGTAATGAGAACAGGGGCACTATTTTCCATTTGCAAATCTCTTTAATGTCTGCTTGTGGACTGTCCTATCTCCTTTTGCTTTCACTTTGTTGTGGATAATCTATGTCATGTAACCTTGAGAAAATCCCAGTGAACACTCGTGATAGCAAGAGTGAAAAGGCTAAAACTGTCACATTATTAGGACAGTCACATTGACCACGATGCCCCTGAAAGAGGCTCAGGTCCCACACTTTCCTGAGAGCAGTGCTCTGCACAGCCATCTTTTTAAGGCCCTTCTGCCTTCTCTTGCTGTTTTATTAGGATTCTGTTACTATTAGAGTTACTTTCCAATAAAAGTATGCATACTCTTTCTGGAAAATTCGGAAAATAGAATAAAAAAAAGGATAAAGACAAAATAATCAGTCGTGGTCCCTGTACCAGAGATAACTACTGCTCAGAATTTTGTGTATTTGCCTTGTCTGTTCTGTGTGTGTGTGTGTGTGTGTGTGTGTGTGTGTGTGTGTGTGTGTTGTGTGTGTGTTGTGTGTAGTTGAATCCTACCCGGCATGCTGCCTTGGTCATGGAACAGTAGTAGGTCACGACAAGTAAACATCTTAGTGGGGGTGTAATGGTCTATCATAAGTTTATCATAACTATTCCTTCATTGGTGAGCTTTATTATTTCTGCTTTTTCTATGTTATAAGTAATGCTTTCAGAAACATTCTTTTACATAAATTTTTGTCCGTGGACGTAATGTAGAGTTTTGCCTGGGAGACGCATGTGCGAGATGAGGAGGTTAAAATCTGGCGCTGCTCTTTAGGTTTTGCTGCTACTAAAGGATGCTTATTCCTCCCCCAAACGAGAGTGTGTCCTCTGCAGCTTCCCATAAATCCTCCCCCTTTGTCCCTCTGAGTGCAAGATGGGAGATCGGATGCGACAACCCTCATGGACGGGTTCTCGGAAGACTGTCTATTCGAGGGCTGCGAGGGGTGCTCCCTCCCTCACGGAGGTATCTGAGTGGAGACCTCCCTCAAGCCTAGATGAGTCTTAGATCTCCCTCACAGGGCCGCCCAGGGAGAGTATCTCACCTGCTGTGTTCCCACAGTGCCGTCCCCAAACCTCCCAGGTCAGTTCTTTGGCTTTAAAGTTCTGCTAGGCAGGCTCCCCTGGGATGGGCGTAACTGCAGTGTAGGAAGGAAAAGGATGCTCACGGACGGGTGTTGTCTGGAGACCGGAGCAGACATGTCTCCCCCGGGGGGAACGTTTCACACTTGTGCCACATATGTTTTCTTATTTTGTGAAACAATTTTCACATTCCGCTTTCCAGTTCTTCTAAATACCCTGAGCTGCTTCCTCTGCCCATGTGATATAGATCTTCATATTTACCTAAGTGGCATCTTGCATATTTGTTTACTTTTGTTCTTAAATCTAGGAGACTGGGACAGACCGGGGTCTACGTGTATTCTGTTTTCCAAATTTTCCAGAAAGAGTATGCATACTGTTACTGGAAAGTAACTCTTATAGTCACAGAATCCTAATAAAACAGCAAGAGCAATAGCCAACTAAAGCTGAGCGCTACGGCCTCTTAGAAGATCACACATCACTGCCAGTGGCGGGGTCAGGGAGCTCTAAAGCTGCCCAGGAGATGGGGTACACCTCAGATTCGGGTGGTAGGGAAAGAGATGGCCCCCAGGTAAAGGTTGGATGTTCCGCCTTTGGGAGAAGTCACGTTTCCAGGAATTAGCTCACTCAGTCCAAATGCTACTGCCCTGTCCTTCCTGCCTGACACTAGTCACCTAGTGGTCATGAGGACAGAGGCGGAGGCTAGCATGAAAAGTCAGCACTCAGTAGGTATTTCTGCATAAAGAGAAGCCCTCTGAGGTTTTGGAGAATACTGTGAAAGTGTTCGGAGCCGCCTGGAAGCCACCTGAAAGATGGATGTGAGGTTGTGGCAGTTCAGGTGATGGGCCCTTAGCACAGTGTGGGCATCTCATCATTTGGGGTGGGGGTGGAGCTAACAAAAGGGAGAAGCAGAAGGGTCAGCATGCTGGGGTCCCAGCACGCAGTGACACAGGCTTGCAACTGGGTGACGGCTGGAGAGTGTTGGGCTGTCGCCGGGAAGGGCACCCAGAACACTGTCTAAGAAGTTGCGGTCGGACGAGTTCTCTAAGTCTTTGCAGCCCAGTTTACCCACCACCACTATCCCCTTTGCCTCTCCGGCTTCTCTTACCTCCTTTCTTTATTACAACCGAGGTACACATTTGTGTGTGCGATACATTTTTGATTAACGTTATTTTTAAAATGTTTTTACCTTCTTCCTTAAAATTATGGCCATGTTAGACTGCAGTGATGTAGACAGAAGTTCAAAAGAAAAGGAAATGAATAAAGGTGATCATGAAAGGCTCAGCGCTATGGCGTTTGATGCCGTGTCTTTCCCACCAGGCTGGCGGGGGCACTTAAGCCCCAGCCCGATGTGGCCTCCAGATCCTGACTGGACAGCACAGCTGCTGCACCTCGTCCCCAAATTGAGGCGAGCCCGACTGAAACCCCTGTGTGCTTCCAGCTTGCAGATTCACTGGTGCCCATGGAGATTAAGCCTGGCATTTCCTTGGCAACGGTCTCGGCAGTGCTGCACACGAAAGATAACAAGCACGTCCTTCAGGTATGGGGGAGTGTGGGCTGCGCCTGAGTCCACGAGGAAGCGCCCATGATCGTGGTCCCAGTGTCCCACTGCAGAAGTTAGCACACTACGTAATGGATTCGATCTGAAACAAAGAGGGCCCTGCATATAGATTCTTCACTACTTACTTCTCTGGCCACACGCCTCAGAGAGATAAAAGGGAAGAGCAGCTATTACTTGTAGAGTGGAGGCCACACATCAGCCTGAGTGCCCTTCCCGGCTCCCAAACTGCCGGCCCCACTCAGCTCCTGCGGGCGCATTTGTTAGGCAGCGGGCAGTGCGGAGAGCTGGGTGGGCGCCAGCCCCACACCTGCGGAAGTGGGTGGGGCCTGGGAGCCACCCATGGTTGTCCCCTCTGCGCCCCCCCCCCCCATGCCCTACGTTCACACATGTTCACTGCCTCACGGTGCAGCTCTTCAGGCACTCCTCATCCCCCTTAGAAAAACTCCTTCCGGACTTGGCTGTGCTGCTCTGACACCCTGAATGAGCTGCACGGAGCTGCCACTTCAAATACATGAGGCGCATGCTGTGCCCTCACCTGCTGTATTTCCCACTTCGCCTTTACTTCACCCTCCCGAAGCTCCACCATCACCGCTTTTTAGACAATTTCTCTGACCTTCATGTCGGCCCATGAGTCTGACCCCACCGCTAGTGGCTGTGACCAACCTGCTGTTGCTACACCTGCAGTGGCCAGCACAGGTTATTATTAAGAATTTACTCAGAAGGGACACCTGGGTGGCAGTTGAGCATCCGACTCTTGATTTCAGCTCAGGTCATGATCTCAGGGTTCAATGAGAGGGAGCCCCATGTTGGACTCTGTGGTGGCAGCTTGGAGCCTCCTTGGGATTCTCTCTTTCTCCCCCTCCCTGCCCCTCTCCCCCACTCACACTCTCTCTCTAAATAAATAAACTTTAAAAAAATAAAATCTTAAAAATTTTATTCAGAAGATACTGAATTGAATCAGAGACGAGTCTTGATAAAAGGGAGATCTCTTTGCCAAAAATATTGATGCTGTGTGGATGCTTTGGCATTAGCTTATGTTAGGAAGAACTCCAGATGGAGCCCCCAGCTAACAGTGACTCTGAACTCAAGAGCTGGCTGACCTCACACGGGGTGACGCCGGGCTGGGCGCCAGGGCCTCCACCAGGAAAAAGGTTGTGTTAGTAGGATGGACAGACAGGTTCTGGCTGTGGCCTGCACTGACCTCTTGCTGAGATGGTGTTTTTGTTCCCTCTCTAGCCCCCACCCAGGCCCACCCAGCCCACAGGCGGTAAGAAGAGAAAGCGGGCGAGCGATGACATTCCAGACTGCAAAGTGCTGAAGCCACTGCTGAGCGGCTCCATCCCGGTAGAACAGTTTGTGCAGGCCCTGGAGAAGGTGAGCGCATTCGGTTTGCACCTGCAAAAGCTGCACAGGAGCCTCCCTTCCTGCTGTTCACCTGCTTCAAGAAATGTGTGCTGCTGCCTTTCTCATAGTCTCCACAGTCTGGGCTCCTGTCTCTGAAGCATCTGCTTGATCCAGGGCCGTGGCAGGAAACAGAACCAGGGGAGGGTCACAGAGTTGAGAGAAGACCATGCCCTCCTTCACTGTAGGTCCCCCACTTGCTTCTCTGCCAGCCTCTTCCTCCCCATCAGGCACCAGGCCGCTAGAAGACCGCCTCATGACATCTGTGTCTTGTGGGAACTAAACCAAGGAAGTCCCTTCCTCAAAAACCTAGATGCGATGGATGGGCAAGGTGGGAGCGGCCAGGAAGTCTGCCCCTTAGAGCCTCACTTCTCAAGCAGACCCCTTGCTGCCAGAGCACCAACATGGCTTGTCACAAGAGAAGAGAGGCTTGGGCCTGGGGGGCACTGAGGGCAGAGGCGCCAGTGTTGCTGGATCCCTGGATCCCTGGGAATTCTAGAAGCAGGGCCAGCAATCCCCAGACGGGGTGGGAGGAAAGGGAAGAAATAAGCAGTCACCTGGAAGACACTGGTCCTTTCCCAAATCAGCAGCCATCCATTAGAATTTTAATTTTCCCTGAAAAAGACTGCAGCCACATTGTGCAGCCCTCCTAGCCCCTGAGAGTAGGGTCACTAGTAATTAACATGGGAGTGTCCCCTGTGATGCAGGTGAACATGTCAATCACTGCTTCCTTGTGACCTTGTGCAGTGCTCCAACCCCTGTTGGTAGGACTTGAGCTTGACTTGTTTTTTATAAACTTGGAACAACTCGCTCTCCCAGAAAGACCTTCACTTAGTTCGCCTGGGTCATCAAGGAATTGACCCTTAGGATCTGACCTGGACTCTTCCTTTTCACCATTTCTGCCTCCTCTCCTGCAAGAGGAACATCAGTACCTGCCCTAACCTATACAAGCTTTCTAGAACTAAGGGTAGAGACTTTTCCTAGCCCATTTTCTTTGCCTATCCTGTGTCCCTTTCAGGCATATCAGCCTTATTTCTACTACTTTTCTGCTTTCTCAACTTTATGTATGATGTGAAAGAAAATTCTATAACTCAGGGTAGCTAGAGAAGTATTTCTTGTGCTGCCTTGTGTCCTTCCTTGAAAGGGATTCGCCAAATCACAAGGTCACTGGTGTCTTGCTTTGAGGAATGCATTTTCCTGAGATAGGATGGAGCTTTTTTTATCAGAGACCATTGGCATATGGAGGCTGGTGATGGACGGCCCAGTGTCCTGGACTCCTGAACCCAAGCTTAGATGTGTTCCCCAGATAACTTAACAAAAGTTTAAGCAGGTTATAGAAATTTTGTTGTGGTTTGTATAATCTTGCATGTTTGGAGGCTTCTTTTAAAGTATATGAAGCTATGTTTGAATTCTATTGCTATAGAAGGTCATGTGACAAGTGTGAAGAATTGTATGGAGGAGCATCAAAAATGGCAGTTTCTAGAATGTTCAGTTTAGCCAAGTCTAGGAAGTGTCATTTCTTTTTTTTAATAATTGTTTTTTTTAATTTAAATCCAAGTTGGTTAGCATATAGTGCAATAATGATTTCAGGAGTAGATTCCTTAATACCCCTTACCCATTTAGCCCATCCCCCCTCCCATTACCCCTCCAGCAACCCTCTGTTCTCTATAGTTAAGAGTCTCTTCTGTTTTTTTCCCCCTCCCTGTTTTTATATTATTTTTGTTTCCCTTCCCTTATGTTCATCTGTTTTGTCTCTTAAAGTCCTCATATGAGGGAAGTCATATGATATTTGTCTTTCTCTAATTTCGCTTACTACCGTCTAGTTCCAGCCACATAGTTGCAAATGGCAAGATTTCATTCTTTTTGATTGCCGAGTAATACTCCTGTGTGTGTGTGCATACACACACACACACAATGCACACACACACATATACACACCACATCTTCTTTTGGGCTCTTTCCATACTTTGGCTATTGTTGATAGTGCTTCTGTAAACATTGGGGTGCATGTGCCCCTTGGAAAGAGCATACCTGTATCCCTTGGATAAATAGTAGTGCAGTTGCTGGGTTGTAGGGTAGTTCTGTTTTTAATTTTTTGAGGAACTTCCATACTGTTTTCCAGAGTGGCTGCACCAGTTTGCATTCCTACCAGCAGTGCAAAAGAGATCCTCTTTCTCCACATCCTCGCCAACATCTGTTGTTGCCTGAGTTGTTCATGTTAGCCATTCTGACAGGTGTGAGGTGGTATCTCATTGTGGTTTTGATTTGTATTTCCCTGATGATGAGTGATGTTGAGCATTTTTTTCATATGTCTGCTGACCATCTGGATGTCATCTTTGGAGAAGTATCTATTCATGTCTTTTGCCCATTCCTTCACTGGACTATTTGTTTTTTGGGTGTTGAGTTTGATAAGTTCTTTATAGATTTTGGATACTAACCCTTTATCTGATACATCGTTTGCAAATATCTTCTCCCATTCCATCAGTTGCCTTTTAGTTTTGCTGATTGTTTCCTTCACTGTGCAGAAGCTTTATTTTGATGAGGTCCCAATAGTTCATTTTTGCTTTTGTTTCCCTTGCCTCCAGAGACGTGTTGAGTAAGAAGTTGCTGCAGACAAGATCAAAGAGGTTTTTGCCTGCTTTCTCCTCGAGGATTTTGATGGCTTCCTGTGTTACATTGAGGTCTTTCATCCACTATGAGTTTATTTTTGTGTATGGTGTAAGAAAGTGGTCCAGGTTCATTCTTCTGCATGTCGCTGTCCAGTTTCCCAGCACCATTTGCTGAAGAGATTGTCTTTATTCCATTGGATATTCTTTCCTGCTTTGTCAAAGATGAGTTGGCCATATGTTTGTGAGTCCATTTCTGGGTTCTGTATTCTCTTCCACTGATCTGAGTGTCTGTTTTTGTGCCAGTACCATATTGTCTTGATGATTACAGCTTTGTAATACAGCTTGAAGCCCGGGATTGTGATGCCTCCAGCTTTGGTTTTCTTTTTCAAGATTGCTTTGTCTATGCAGGTCTTTTCTGGTTCCATATAAATTTTAGGATTGTTCTAGCTCTGTGAAGAATGCTGGTGTTATTTTGATAGGTATTGCATTGAACATGTAGATTGCTTTGGGTAGTATCGACATTTTAACAATATTTGTTCTTCCTATCCGGGAGCATGGAATCTTTTTCCATTTTCTTGTGTCTTCTTCAGTTTCTTTCATAAGCTTTCTATAGTTTTCAGTGTATAGATTTTTCACCTCTGTGGTTGATTTATTCCTAGGTATCTTACGGTTTTTGGTGCAACTGTAAATGGAACCGATTCCTTGAGTTCTCTTTCTGTTGCTTCATTGTTGGTGTATAGGAATGCAGCTGATTTCCGTGCATTGATTTTATATCCTGTGACTTTGCTGAATTCATGGATCAGTTCTAGCAGTTTTTTGGTGGAATCTTTTGGGTTTTCCATATAGAGTATCACATCATCTGCGAAGAGTGAAAGTTTGAGCTCTCCCTGGCTGATTTGGATACCTTTTATTTGTGATACTGTGTTGAATAACGTGGTGAAAGGGGACATCCTTGTCTTGTCCCGTAGGGAGTGTCATTTCTTGGAACTGTCAGTTGCAATATCCTCCAGCCTTTCAGGCAGCCCCTTGCTTTCAGAGTATCCATCATCTTCCTCTCTCTTTTCTTTGGAACAGCATGGCTTCAGCGACGTTAAGGTAGAAGACACAGCAAAGGGCCATATTGTCCTGCTCCAGGAAGCTGAGACACTCATCCAGATTGAGGAAGATTCGACCCATATCATTTGTGACAATGATGAGATGCTCAGGGTACGACTGCGGGACCTCGTTCTCAAATTCCTACAGAAGTTCTAAATGGAACATCTAAACCATTTGTATTTCACTGAAACCCTTCAGTTCTTCACTGTGGCTGCCCAGCACAAACCAAGGAAGGGCACAGTTGGCCATGTCTTTGTGGTCAGTGGCTTAAGGAATAAGTGACCCTTGAGGGACGTGATTATCGGGAGTTATGGCCAGAATCTCCTGGAGAACTTCTGCTTTAAACTTACATTCATTTTCTTCCCAATTCTGGGTAGCCGGGAACGGTAAGGCAGCGAGCTGAGGAGTAGCATAAAAGTAACAGAAGCAGCTTCCCAAGAGGTTAATGGTGGAAGGGATAGGTAAAAAGATGACTGACTTAAGTGGTCCGTGTTTATTTTTATGGTTTCACAGGCCTTGGGCAGGAAAACTAGTCTTCGATTGTGTTTTATTTACTTGTCTACAGTGCCATGCCCGGTAAGAAAGATGATCCCCCAAATTGGTAAAATGAACCATCTTTATTTTATATTGTGAGCCCATTTTGTTAATAAAACTTATTTTTATAGAAGTATCTGTGCCCTGTTTAACCTAGAATTTATATATTTATTTAGTGTCTGAAAACCTATGAAAATATACAGAACAGCATAAACTTAGAAAATACCATGGCAAATTTTAATTTGATGTGTGCATTCATATATTTTTCTTAAACTGTATGAAAAGGTGCTTAACTTTATCTGAGCTGTATCTGTATAAAAAACACTGACACAGGGGTGCCTGTGGCTTATTCAGTTAAGCGTCTGACTCTTAATGTCAGCTCAGGTCATGATTTCATAGATCATGAGTTCAAGCCCTGCATCTGGCTCTGTGCTGACAACACGGAGCCTGCTTGGGATTCTCTCACTGCCCGTCTCTCTGCCCCTTCCCCTGCTCGCTCTCAAATAAACTAAAAAAAAAAAAACAAAAAAACACCAACACAGATCGGTATCAACCTTCAGCCTAACCTTCTGGAGGAAGGTCCAGAACAAAACAGTTCAGGCTCTGCTAGTTAATCCCTGCCCATCACTGCCTTCCTTGCAGATTATCAGGATTGTCTGCATTAAGCAGAGCATTAAACTCCACTGCCCATAGATCCTCATAATAGTAAGCTACTGCATTGGAAATAATACTGCTTAATTGTTCAAAACAGATATGTCAGATGACATCTATCTAAGCATCAGTTGTCACACACACACGCCAGTTATGCAAGTACTGGGGAGGCTGGGGGGTAAGAGTACAAGTCTTGGAATTGGTCAGCTAGGGAAGTAGGCCCAGGTCAGCCTGTCCCTACAATCTTTGCAGACTGGTTGAAATTCAGTCAGTAGTCCCCATCCTCCAACTTAGCCACCAGCTAAGCATCACAAAGGGATTTACTGAGTCAAGAATGAATGATGTAAAATCCTATAGAACTACTTACTCAGGCTTTATGGAGACTGGATTGTCCATTCTCTGGAATGGCCCTACCAATGGGAAGGAATTCTTCATTAGAGGACGATGCCTTCTCTGACTTGGCCAGACTCGGACACAGGAGTGCTCGGCTTCAGCAGGCCTCTGTTTTCCAGGGTACAGGTCATCACCCCAATCAGGGGGCCTAGGATGTGTCTACAGAATGACCTGGGGGGTTGGGGGGGCGGGGCTACAGCCATGGGAGGGGATGGACATTACAAGAGATTGACAAGCCATCACCGTGAAAGTTTACTTTTTAGGAGGAAATGATAAATATGCATCACATGTAGGAATACTTTCTACGAAAACTTTTGAGAGAAATCAAGTTAAATTTCAAGCATCTTTAAAAATATAAAAGTAGTATAAAATAGAGCTCAAGAAAATCAAAATGGTTACTTTACTTTGATTTGTCCAAGTTTGATTTTTGTTAAAGGGCTTGCTCAGAGAGCCCCAGGCACTGATCCTTTGAGAGGTGATTACTCAACAAACCGTATATAAATGCAAATTAGTACACTGTCAGGCAAGGAATACACATGATCTTAGCCAAAAGGCTGAGAAGCAATGACAGGCAAGAAATAATTGAGAAATTATAAAGGCTGTAATCAAGTCACCATCACCTACTTAGTGGCAGAAGCCAGAGAGGCAGGAAGAAGCAAAGAGTCATTTGTTAGAACAGAGAGAAAATCTAGAACTGGCCTTTGCAAGTATTAGGAGAGAGCAGTTATGAATAACTACCTAGAGTTCAGGTATTTGGATAGCAAACTAGGTTGGTTGGTAGAAGACCCAGAAGAAATGGCAGGACCTGCCTTCCCATGCTACAGTTATACCACTGATGGTGTGTCAGTGGTATAGACATGCAGCCCACTGATGCTGACCTGGTGAAGGGTATGACATTTAGACCAGTGTCTACTCAAGCCCAACAAAATCCTAATAATTAGTAACTGAAAAACCATTAATAGTGAAGGAGAACCTGGTTTTGTTATTTCTTTTCATCTAAGAAGCGGTATTCTATTGTGCAACAAATTACTCCCAAAACTCGGTGGCTTAAAGCAACATTATCTCATTTCTCTGGGTCAGGAATCTGACCTGGCTTGGCTGGGTGCTCCTGCCTCAGGGTGGTCTCTCCATGTTAAGATTTTGGATGAGGAAACTGAGGTACAAAGTTTAAGTAACTTTTCCCAAAACATATAGTCAGTACATGGTATCTGCCTTACCATAATGTCCTATGTGAGTATCAGGGATCGGGAGCGAGCTGGGGAAGGGGACATACCTGTTCGTCCACTGCTTTTCAAGAAAGGCAACAGCTACGCCTCTCCTTGATCCCTTTGGGAGCTTGAAGCTTTTTGGACTTTACAGTTGTCCTAGAGAGGCAGGAGTTGGCTTTTCCAGACCATAGTGAAATACCAGCAGAAATAAGAATGAAGACATCTCCTAAGCTGTATGATGATACTTTCATAAGAGCCAAGCAAACTGGTGGATAGGAAAGGGAGATACTGTTTTTCTCTGGCCCTGAGTTGTCTTCCCTACAGCCATAAAGGAAGCTGAATATTGTCTCAGTGTTTTATTGCTACACTGTGGGTAAGGTAGGAAACATCTGATGTTCTCAAAACCACCATAGTGGAACTAGGGGTAAATAATGTTACTCTCTGAACCCAGAATGAGGTTAGAAATAACCAGCTACAATTCTAAAGGAAGTTGCAAAACCTTGAGACAGGCAGTGTAGAACAACAGCCAAAGATGTCTAATCTTGCCAGAGGATAAAGCCAACATCAATCATGAGTTTGTTTACTAAAGACTAAACACCATAGTCTCTACTGCTTTTTAGTAGCCTATTAATAGGTTTTAGTCATATCATAAAAACATTTTACCATCCATAGATTCAATACAACAATACTTAGCAAATTTACAATGACATTTTCACAGAAATAGAAAAAACAACCCTAAAATTTGTGTGGAACCACAAAAGACCCTGAATAGCCAAAGTAATCTTGAGAAAGAACAAAGCTGGAGGCATCACAATTCCTGATGCAAGTTTTACTACAAAGCTATAGTAATCAAGACAGTATAGTACTGGCATAAAAATAGACACATAAGCCAGTGGTACAGACTCAAGAGCCCGGAAACAAACCCACACTTAAACAGTCAACTAACGGGGGGGGGGGGGGGGGGGGGGCAAGAATACTCAATGGGAAGAGGATAGTCTTTTCAGTAAATGGGAACTGTATAACCACATGCAGAACAATGTAATTAGATTGCTATCCAACGTGGATGGAACTGGAGGGTATTATGCTAAGTGAAATCAGTCAGAGAAAGACAGATACCATATGTTTTCACTCATGTAGATCCTGAGAAACTTAACAGAAGACCAAGGGGGAGGGAAGGGCGGGGGAAAGTTACAGAGAGGGAGGGAGGCAAACCATAAGAGACTCTTGGATACTGAGAAAAAACTGAGGGTTGATGGGGGGTAGGGGAGAGGGGAAAGTGGGTGATGGGCATTGAGGGCACTTGGGATGAGCACTGGGTGTTGGAACCAATTTGATAAATTATATTTTTTTTAATTTTTTTTAAACGTTTTTATTTTCTTTTTGAGACAGAGAGAGAGCATGAACAGGGAAGGGTGAGAGAGAGAGGGAGACACAGAATCCCAAGCAGGCTCCAGGCTCTGAGCTGTCAGCACAGAGCCCGATGTGGGGCTCGAACACACAGACTGCGAGATCATGACCTGAGCCGAAGTCGGCCGCTTAACCGACTGAGCCACCCAGGCGCCCCATAAATTATATTATAAAGTAATTGGACTGCTATCTTATACCACTCAAAAATTAATTTGAAAAGGATTAAAGCCTTAAATTTAAGACCCAAAATTGCTGGAAGAAAATATAGGGAGAAAGCACCTTGACACTGGCCTCGGCAATAATATTTTAGATAGGACGCCAAGCGCAAGCAGCAAAAGTGAAACTCAACAAGTAGAAGTACATCAAACTAAAGAGTTCTGCACAGCAAAGGAAACTATCAGAATAAAAGGAAGCCTACCAAATGGGAGAAAATACTTGCAAACCATCTATCTGACAAGGAGTTAATATACAAAATATATAAAGAACTCCTACAACTCAACAACAACAAAAAAAAAAACTTTTTAAAATGGGCAAAGGATTTGAATAGACATTTTTCCAAAGAAGACCTACAAGTGGCCAACAGGTACATGGAAAGGTGCTCAACATCACTATCAGGAAAATGTAAATATTGATATCACTTCACACCTGTTAGAAAAGCTATTATCAAAGAGATAAGAAATAAGTGTTGGCAAGGATGTGGAGAAAAGGGAACCTTGTGCACTACTGGTGGGAATGCAAATTGGTGCAGTCACTGTGAAAAACAAAAAAAATTGAACCTACAAAAAAAAATTGAAACTACAACTACCATGTGATCCAGTATTCCACTTCTAGGCATATATTCCAAGGAAATAAAATCATTATCTCAGAGGTATCTGCAGCCCCTGTGTTCACTACAGCAGTATTCAAAACAGCCAAAACATGGAAGCAGCCTGAGTGTCCATAAATGGATGAATGGATAAGGAAAATGTGGGATATACACACGCGCACGTGCACACACACAGTGGGAGATTATTCAGCCATAAAAAAAGTAAATTCTACCTTTTACAGCCACACAGCTAGCCCTTACAGGCATTATGCTATGTGAAATAAGTCAGAGAAAGACAAATACTGTGCAGGCATTTTGTGATTTGCAGATACTGCATTTTTTACATGTTGAAGTTTCAGGACTTCAGTGGAGGAAGTAACCGCAGATGTGTAAATAGCGAGGGAAGTAGAAGTAGAGCCAGGAGATGGGACTGACTTGCTACAATCCTGTGATAACATTTTTTTTTACATTATCTAATATAACTTTTTAATGTAGTAACTAGTTACAATGTTCAGAGTATTTTGAAAATAGTGAACTTTGATGTTATATAGTCTTTTCCAGTCATCTATAGGCCCTTCCAGTCATCAATGAGCATTTATTAGGCACCTATTATATAATCTATGCATTGTGCTCTTTTGACTTTAGTTCACAAGAATAACAGATAAAACTTAAGTTTCTCCTAAATTTCTCCTAAGTACAGAAGAACAAATTTCCAAGACCACGTGTGTGTGTGCAAAATGACATATTATCCAACCATAAAAAGGAAATTCTGACACATGCTACATGATGAACTTTGAAAACATGCTAAGTAAATTAAATCAGACACATAAAACTCCATATTATGTGATTCCATTTATATGAATGTCCAGAATAGACAGATTCATAGCAACAAAACAGAGGTTCTCAGGGACTGAAAGGAGTGAGGAACAGACTTTTTCTGTTGGGAAGACGAGAAAGCTCCAGAAATTGCTAGTGGTAGTGGTTACACACTGTGAGTGTACTTCATGACACTGAATTGTCCATTTAAAAACAGACTAAGGGGCGCCTGGGTGGCTCAGTCGGTTGGCGTCCGACTTCGGCTCAGGTCATGATCTCACGGTCCGTGAGTTCGAGCCCCGCATCGGGCTCTGCGCTGACAGCTCGGAGCCTGGAGCCTGTTTCAGATTCTGTGTCTCCCTCTCTCTGACCCTCCCCCGTTCATGCTCTCTGTCTCAAAAATAAATAAACGTTAAAAAAATAAATAAAAATAAAAACAGACTAAAAGGTCATTTGTACGTTATGTAAATTTTACCAGAATAAAAATATTTTAATTTTAGGTTTTTAAAAGAAATTGACAAATTAACCCTAAAATTTAGAGAACTACAAAGTAACCACCATCGTACCCGAAGCAATCTTGAGAACAGTGACCACGTTGGAGGACGTCTACTTCCTGCAAGACTACCTTGTGAGCTCCAGTAACCCAGCCAGGACAGTGCTAGCAACCAGCACTGACAAATCAGCTCGGACAATAGAGAGAGATGGGAAATACCCCCACCTACACAGTCACTACATTTTCAACAAAGGCCCCAAAGCAACTCAATTAAAGTCTTTAACAAATGGTGTTAGAATGATCGGACATTCAGGGGCACCTGGGTGGGTCAGTCGGTTGAGCGTGCAACTTTGGCTTAGGTCATGATCTCATGGTTTGTGAGTTCAAGCCCCGCGTCAGGCTCTGTGCTGACGGCTCAGAGTCTGGAGCCTGTTTCAGATTCTGTGTCTCCTTCTCTCTCTGCCCCTCCCCAACTTGTGCTCTATGTCTCTCAAAAAATAAATGTAAAAAAAAAAAAAAAGAATTATCAGACATTCATAATAGAAAATAAGAAAGAATTAGAACCTTGACTACTATACTCCATGCCCCCAAATTAATTTGAGATAGATCCTAGACCTAAGTGTAAATGCTAACACCATAAAGCTTTCAATGGAAAACATAAGAGAATGTCTTTAGAACTCATGGCATGGGTTTCTTGAGTCATAGAAAGCAATAACAAAGAGAAAATGTTATAAATTGGACCTCATTAAAATTAAAAGCTTCTGCTGATCAGAAGATATAAAGAAAAAGGATAGGCAAGCCACAAGTTGGGGGAAATATGTATAAAACAGATGTCTGACAGTGGACTAGTATCAACAATAAAAAGACATTACAATGGAATATTATCCAGCAATAATAAGAAATGGGCTATCAAACCACAAAAACAATGAAGAACCTGACATTCATATTGCTAAGTGGAAGAAGCCATTCTGTGAAGGCTGCATTTATACAATTCCAACTATGTAACATTCTGGAAAAGGCAAAATGAAAGAGACAGTTAAAGGATCAATGGCTGCCAGGAGTTAGAGACAAGGAGGCACCAAATAGTGGGAGCAGAGAGAATTTGGAGGACAGTGAAACTTCCATGGAATACTGTCATAATCAGGTCTGGGGCAGGTCACTGTACTTTTGTCAAAGTCACAGAATATACTGCACAAAGAATGAACCCTGATGTAAGCTGGGACTTGAGTTAATATGTCAATACTGGCTTATCAGTTGTAACAAATTTACCACACTAATGCAAGATGGTAAGGGTGAGAGAGGAGGGAGCTCTCCTTTTCCACTCAAGTTTTCTGTGAACCTAAAACTGCTCAAAAAAATCAAATCTGTTAAAAATGTTTTTTTAAACAATACAAAAAAAAAAAAAGAGAGAGAGAGACAAACCCCATGTGGGCAAAAAGATTTGTCCAGATACTTCACAAAGGGAATATATATATAAATGGTGTAAGCATGTAAAAAAACATGCTTAATGTCATTAGTCTTCAGGGAAATGCACACTGAAACTACAAGATACCATTACCCACCAGCATGGCTAAAAAGATTAACAACAGCATAGACTGATGAGGAGGTGAGTAATTGGAACCCTCAACATTATTGGTAGGGGTATGAAATGGGTACAATCACCTTGGGAAAAGGTCCAGCATTTTTTTTTTTTATAAAACTAAATATATATATACCTACCTTATCACACAATTCCACTCCTAGGTATTTATCTGGGAGAAAACCATAAATCCACAAAAAGACTTGCACATGAACTTACTAGACACATCTCCAGAGGCAAGGGAAACAAAAGCAAAAATGAACTATTGGGACCTCATCAAGATAAAAAGCTTCTGCACAGCAAAGGAAATAATCAACAAAACTAAAAAGCAACCTTCAGAATGGAAGACGATATTTGCAAATGACACATTGAAAGGTTAGTATCCAAAATCTATAAAGAACTTATCAAACTCAACAACCAAAAAATGATCCAGTTAAAAAATGGGCAGAAGACATAAACATTTTCCCAAAGAAGACATCCAGATGGTTAACAAAACACATGAAAAGATGCTTAGTATCACTCATCATGAGAGAAATGCAAATCAAAACTACAATGAGAGGGATGCCTGGGTGGCTCAGTTGGTTGAGCGTCCCACTCTTAATTTCAGCTCAGGGCATGACCCCAGTGTTGTGGGATTGAGCCCCATGTCAGGCACCGATCCGCACTAAGCATGGAACCTGCTTAAGATTTTCTCCCTACCTCTTCCCTTCTCCCCCACTCATGCTCTAAAAAAACAAAACAAACAAAAAAAACTACAATAAGATACCACCTCACACCTGTCAGAATAGCCATAATTAACACAAGAAACAACAGATGTTGGCAAGGATGTGGAAGGAGAATGGGGAACCCTCTTAACACTGTTTGTGGGAATGCAAACTGGAGCAGCCACTATGGAAAACAGTATAGATATTCCTCAAAAAGTTAAAACCCTACAATCCAGCAATTGCACTACTAGGTATTTATCCAAAGGATACAAAAATGCTGATTCAGAAGGACACATGTACCCCAATGTTTATAGCAGTGCTATCGACAATAGCCAAATTATGGAAAGAGCCCAAATGTCCGCTCGTCCCAACTGATGGATAAAGACACACACACACACAATGGAATATTTATTAGCCATAAAAAAGAATGAAACCTTAATTTGCAACTATATGGATGGACCTAGACAGTATAATGTTAAGCGAAATAGTGAAATAAGTCAGAGAAAGACAAGTACCATATGATTTCACTCATATATGGAATTTAAGAAATGAAACAGGTGAACATAGGGGGAAAGAATAAAAAGAGGGAAGTGAACCATAAAAGAGAGTCTTAACTACAGAAAACAAACTGAGGGTTGCTGAAGGGGAGGTGAGCGGGGGATGAGCTAGATGGGTGACAGGTTTTAAGGAGGGCACTTGTTGGGATGAGCACTGGGTGTTACATGTAAATGATAATCACTAAATTCTACTCCTGAAACTAATATTACACTACATGTTAACTAACTAGAAATAAAAATTTGAAGCATTTTAAAAAAGGCAAAAAAAAAAAAACTTGCACATGAATATTCATGGCAGTTTTATTCCTGATAGCTAAAAACCATAAACAGCCCAATTCCCAGCAATAGAATGGACAAATGTTGCCATACAAGTATATTCTACTTAGCAATAAAAGGAACCAATTAATAAATGCAGCATGGGGTGAATCTCAACAATATTATGCGGAGTTTCTAGAAGCCTTCCACAAAGAAGTAAAATTATATGACACCATTATATGAAATTCTAGAACAGGGAAAACTAATCCAATGTGGAAAACACAAAATCAAAATCACTGGATTTCTCTGGGGGGGTGGAAGCAGAGATTGACAAGGAAGAAACATAAGGGAACTTTCTGGGCTTGACAGTAATGTTCTGTATCTTGATTGGGGGGTAGGGTTACACAGGTGGATGCATTTGTCAAAACTCAAGAGAATGTACACTAAGATCTGAGTGCTTCAGTGTGTAAATTTAGTATTTAAATTTTACATGGAACACACAGAAACTAACACTGACCTCCAGTTAATGACATGTGTGCTTATATATTTGGAAGGAAGTGTACTAATGTAATTCACTTAGAAATGTACCAGAAATAGGATGAATAAAAAGATGAATAGGGGCACCTGGGTGGCTCAGTTGGTTGAGTGTCCAGCTTCAGCTCCAGGTCATGATCTCACCGTTCATGGGTTTGAGCCCCACATCAGGCTCTGTGCTGATAGCTAAGAGCCTGGAACCTGCTTCAAATTCTGTGTCTCTCCCTCTCTCTGCCCCTCCCTTGCTCATACTCTATCTCTCTCAAAAATGAATAAACATCAAAATAATAGAAATAAAGGATGAATAGAGGGACGAATAGCTGGATGGAGCAATAAATAGATAGCTATAAAGCAAGTATAGTAAAATAATTGTTAGGTATACAAGTTTATACCATAAAAATTATACTTAATTTTTCATAATGAAATATTGAGACCAATAGTTTAAATAAATCCTAACAGGACAACCCTGCAATATAAGGATTGTAATTTCACAAAATACGAAGACAAATTGAGAAAGAGAAAACAACTGGCTGAATTAAGAGTTAACTAACTAGACTTTAAATAAAAACTTGAAAAACTTGAAAACAAGCATACATACATACATACATCAGTCAGTCAAGAAACAGGTGAAATTAAGTAACAAACCAGGCTTGCCCACCTTACTTTAATGGTCTCTTCTGGAACCCGTTCTGTGTCTTTTAACTCTTCTTGGCATGCTCTCTCGTCTTCCTTTGTCAATGAAGATTAAAGAATAAAAACTTGTCAACCATTACGGGCCAGGCTTCCTTTCACTATCTGATAATACCACATTAGCTCTAGTCCAAAAACGCTAGGATACTGGTTACTATTCAGCTTGTTGCCAGCTAGGATTCCTAGGTGACCCTCTTTGGATTTGTCAAATCATTATTATCAAAAAGCTATTCAGCACTCAGGATGTGCTCAGTTCTCAAGAGACTTCCAATGTGGCATGGGTTGCAGAGCTGGAAGCCATCAGGTGTGCGGTGCGGTGACGGGCAGGTCAAGCTGCTGAAACAGGAGATGGGGCAGGGGCAAGCAGTGGTGTCGAGGAAGGGAAGACTTCCTGAAGCCAGTGCTTCAACTGCCTTGAACAATGAGTTGGCATTAAGACAAATGGAATGCAGAAAGAGCTGCTGAGAAATTCTCAGCGCGTTACCCCAGTAATCATTCATCTGTGCTGCATGCCAAACAGCAGACTCCTTGCATTTATTAACTCTCAGCAGATCTTTGAGATTTAAACGCACTAGCCCCCAGCATCACAACACACTTAATTACCATGAAAAAAGGAAGGAGGTAGAATGTGGCAAATGCCATCCTCTATCCCAGTCAATTCAGTTAAAGGACACCCAAATTCCTTTCAATGTAATCAAATGGCTAATCCCAGAAATGGACCCAGGCGAGGCTGCCCACATCCACGTGTGTTTACAGCATCACCCAGGTTCAAGTGCGAAGGCTGCACCAAGACCAAACCACACAGCCCATGGCCTTCTGCTGGCAGGGGCCCCAGCTGTGGCTCCCTGGAATCAGGTAGGCACCTTCTCTTGGGTCACTCTTCCGTTCCTGCAGAGGAAAATCACAAAGGACCTCCAGGCTGCTTGAGTTAAAGTCTCCATTTATTTTTTTCTTTTTTTACAAAAATCCAACATAAGACCATTGTGCTCATGACTGGAAAAAGGGTGGGGCGGATGGACACGGCCTGGACATCAAAGAGCTTCCCCCTTCAACATATCATCATTTCAAAGCGGGAGCTCCCTGAGCACACACACAGGCAGCTCCTGCACAGACCACTCCACCTGCCAACACAGGACCCCGGTGACCACGAGCCGGCCCGGCCTGAGGAGCAGTCTGCACCAGACAGACAACCACTGCCAGGAGTGCAAAGGCTCAAGACAGACTGATGAGCACCTTGGGGAGGCTCTCACTTAGGTGAATGTCCCTCATGGTGAAAAGCAACTGGCTACCTGGGGACAAGGATGTCCGGGGCCCTGGGTGCAAAGACTAGGCAACAAGGTGTTACCTACAGACAGCTGGGGAAACCCATGTGAGCGGTTTTCATCTTCCAAATGAGTCACAGTTACATGGTAGAGATGACATCTGTGTTTCCCAAGGTGACCGATCAGCATCAAAGGCATTTGAAGCATGGAGCTGGGCCTCCCCCTAACCCAGCTTACAAAAAGCAGCAGCCACTCACTCTCCAGTAGCACCTAACCAAGCAACATAAAAGGTCTGACTGCCCCACCTCTTGCTACTGAGGAGAGTCCCTTAAGAACATGGCCAGTGTCCACCAGGGCCTGCTGTTCGGAGTCCTTCAGGTTAGTGTTCCATTCAAGTCAAAATAGTGCTCGCCTTGTCAGGGGCTAGCCCTTCTGCAGTATGCTTTGATGTCATCCATAATCTCAGACCACTCAGCTACTCCTGGATCCACCAAGAGCATTCAGGGACCAAAAAACCTGGCTCCAATATATGGGGGTCCTAACACAGACTGCTCTTTTCTCACCAGGTCCCACTAAAAGTCAGTTTATGAGTTCCTCACATTAAAATAAACAAGATAAAAATAGCAGCCACATATATAGCTCAAAACACCACACTCTTTGGCTCCCCGGAGGGAAGAAGGCTACCGCTAAAAAGGATAAAGTCAGGAATCAAGAAAAGGGTAGTTAGAAAGCTAGGATGCAGGGAGTTGGACCCCTTTGCTGGGTTGCTGAGAAGCTGAATTGAATTTCCTGGGTAGCTGCCTCTATGGAAGAGCCAGTGGGATGCCAGTGGGAACCTCTGGACGACACAAGTCCCAGGCGCAGCCCTGGTCTTGTCTGCCAAGAAGGAGAGGTCCCTTAGGTCCAGCTAGCCCTCCAGCTGGATGGGATCTATACGGGACAGAGTCTGGCTTCGAAATGATATTTGAAGAGACCCACTGATACAGACATGTCAGAGGAGAACGTGCCCCCAAGAAATAGAAGCACAGGGTGTCAAGGTCTGGGGAAGACGGAACTGGCTTAAGGCATGTGCATGACCAGGACAGACCTGAGCTTTTGTCCAGCTGTAGGAAACCACCTATATTCAACTTCACTGAAAGAAAGTGGGGTCCAGAAAAATGGTACAAGCCATGGGCTAAATCCCTGCCAAATGCCTCTAATACCCTCTTCCATTCCCCTACTGCCACTACCACCAAAAAAAAAAAAAACAAAAAACAAACAAAAAAAAACCCAATAGCTTATTTCCATTTCAGCCCAAGGAATAGAAATGTAAACCTGGAGTGAAAGTGGTAATGTAGGTACAAATGCCTGTGAAATCTCAGGCTGGACTGGAGCCTAACTTAACAAATTAGATCTTCCTATCGTTCTGGCACATACCAAACCTCAAGGGGTCCTGGAACCAACCTGGCATTGGGGATCTAAAAACTACAGGTAACATAGGGCACAGGTCCAGACAAAGGCGGAGGGGAAGGTGAATTTCACCAAGGTATTTATCCCAAGGCAGGCGCCTTGCTGTAAGACTTCCCGGCCAGCCGGGTGGGGATCCGCAAAGGATGCTCACTCATTCTACGCCAGAGAGAGGAGGCCAACCCGCAAACCACTGCAGATCACACCTGGAAGTGCCTGCCAGTTCTCTGTTCTCTTACACAAGAGATAACTTTCAGGAAAGCCTGAAGCCAAAGCACAACATGTGTTTTAAAAGGAGGGCTGAACAAAAAGAGCCATCTGGGAGAGCTGTCTTCAGGTCTCACTCCTTCCTCATTCTTCTTTCCAACAGGGGAGAGAATGGGGGCGCAGGGACAAGTTCTGGGACAGCACGGCCTAATGATGAATCCTTGAAACCACTGAATCCAGCACAGGGAAGCTCCGCTGTTCCCAGAGGTGCAGGTCCTCCCCACGGACTCAAGCGACAGGAAGACGCGAGTTCCAGATCGCCGGGTGGCAACAGATGGGGGAAGGAACAAACCGACACGGCTTATCTCGTCCAGGCCCCACAGGAGGGCCAAGCCTGGCCTTTTTGTTTCTGCACAATGATGCCCTGGGGAGTGTGGAGATGATCCTTAAGGATGAGCTAGATACCATGAGGCCAGGATCCGTCTCCACCAACATACAGAACATCAGAAGACCTGATGGGTCCCTCACTTTGTGAAACAGGCAGAAATTTCAAACTCCCCCCCCCCAAATATATATATATATATGTATATGTATGTATGTGAGAGTGTGTGTGTGCATCTATATACATATATACACACATATATATGTATATATACACACACATATATATAAATAAGCCTTGAATGGCAAATCTGAAACTTTTTCCTTTTAAATAATAATAATAGCTGTTACTGAATTTAAAAATCACAAACCAGCTGTCCTGGGCTTATGAACTGCGTGAGTGACTCTCCGGAGTCCCCATGGTCCTCAGTGTAAGCTATCAGTCAGTGCCCTGTATAGGGAACCCCGGTGTCCTTGGACCAGGGTTCCAGGCCCAGTGTGGCCGACTTTAAGAGAAAGAAGGCTATTTCCTTTCCATTCTTCCTGCCACCTCTCCCAGCAGAGGGCGTGGGCCACCCACCCAGCGGATGTCCCTGAGGTCCTTCAATGTCTAGGAACCTTAGGAGCCATCTCCCCCTCTCTGCTCATCCTCTCCCTAAAACTTGCAATGCCCCTAGATGAACTTGAAGCACTTGGTCTTGTCGTGGGGCAGGCGGGTTTTGAAGAGCACAGAGTCCACCCTGAATTGAGTGTACAGCAGGGGCATATAGCCATACACCTTGACAAAAAAGTTGATACATTTGTGCCGCTCATGAAAGTGGGAATCATCGTGTGACAGGGCCTGAGGGCATCCTGGGCATCGGAAAGTCCACCGAGAGGTCACCTGGGAATAGGGAAGAAAGAGCAAACAGAGTGAGAATCGCAGGTGCTAGTACAACAGAAATCCTGCAGCTTAACCAATCCGATGCTTCCAATTTCCCAGGGAAGACAGTGACCCTGGGTGGCCACATTCACCCACAGAGCACGTCAGGAGCCACAGCCCAGGCTTTCTTTCTGTCACATATGTATCTATATCATTGAAAAGGGTGCTCTTTCCAAATAACCTGAACTGTAGATACCAAAAGCCTTATAATATGTTTAGTATTACTTGTCTCAGTAACTCCACCTCTAGTATTTATCTTGGTTGCACAGCAAGACGTAGGTATGAGATGGTTCATTTCATCAATGTTTTGCAATAGCAAGATAATAGAAAAGTACCCATCAAAAGGGGACTATTTAGATAATTATAAAATACTACACATCCATTAAAAAGAGGCTTAGGGGGACACCTGGGTGGCTCAGTCAGTTAAGTCAGACTTCGGCTCAGGTCATGATCTCCCAGCACACATGAGTTCGAGCCCGGCAACAGGCTCTGTGCTGACAGCTCAGAGCCTGGAGTCTGCTTCAGATTCTGTGTCTCCCTCTCTCTCTGCCCCTCGCCCGCTCCCACTTTATCTCTCTCAAAAATAAACATTAAAAAAATGTTTACAAAAAAAGAGGTTTAGGAAAATTATAAAGGCATGGAAAAGTGGTTATACAGCAGTAGTTACGATGATGCCCGGGAAATTTCAAGAAATTAGAAAAGCATAATAAATAATTTAACAGCTTCAAGATCAGCAATGTGGCAGACCAAATGACATAAGAACACCCTCAGCACAGAGTACCTGAAAATTCAGTATGAACTATATACACCATCTCTTTAAATGTATGGCCAAGCTCATAATGAAAGAAAGGAGATGAAATGTCAGGAAAGAAGTGAAATCCTCAGAGGCCAAAATAATGAAAAAGTCTGAATCCAATGAGATAGCCAGGAGCTTTGGATTTTAACGGGCTGGGGAGGCAAGAGCTACAAAACCTTACTGTAGACTTTTTTACACACCAGGACCCAGTGGAAGGCTGCATGGGTTGGAGGCAGCTCCACAGAAAGCTGTTTTCTTCCCAGTCTTAGCTTTAAGTGGAAGAGGAAACATCACCTGTGAGAATGTATAACCAACCACATGCTAGCCCTCACACACCTGAGTTATGTTACCTGTGTGTCCTGAAAAGCCCCAAGATGCTAATTTAGCCTCAACAGGTCTCAAGGTATTGACCCCAGGTGCATGGAAGAAGCAAATCCTCTCTGGTATAAATGCACCCCTCCTTCCTACAAATGCCGTAAGTAAAATCTCAAAGAATATGATTTCACAATCAAAAGTCACACACAAGAAAAGGGAATGAGCCACATGAGGGAAAATCTGCAGAAACAAACAACAGAATTAGACTCCAAAACCCTGTAAAATCACAAAACCCAAAACCCTGCAAAAATGCAGGATTATCAGATGGTTACTAGGACAATAAATGTGTATTCGTGCAAGGAAATTTTGCAAGATTACTTAAGGTTTGATAAAGAAAAAAGGGATTATCAAAACAGTCCTAGAGACTATGAAAAAGAACCAAACAGAATAGGAATGAAAAGCATACTGAATTCAATCAATGGATGGGTGTGAAGAGGTCAGTGATGAAAAGTATAATAAAATTATTATAAATAGAAAATATCAACTAAAAGCTTTAAAAAAATACGAAAGCAAGACTGAGAGACATGGAGAGGAGATATTGTATGACTCCATTTATATAAAGTTCAAAAAAGGCAAAGCTGATCCTGCAACAGAAAAAAAAGACCCTGACTCACTACCATTCCCTGGCTGAACTCTCAGGCCTGCTAAGAGCTGCTCCCGCCCACCCCTGCCTGTGGGAGCCGGGCCTCTCTTCGCCCTGCCCTCCCTCCAGGGCGGGTGGTATGGGAGAATGACTAAGGAACAAGGAGAAAAATGCTCAACCTCTCTAATAATCAGGCAAGTGTAAATTAAGACAATGGGATACACTTTATACCTATCAAGTAGGCAAAAATGAAAGTTTAACAGTGCCAAATGTTAATAAAGATGTGTAGGAACTGCAACTATTATACAGTGTGGGTGAGAATATCCACTGGTACATCTGTTTTGAAGATAGTTTGGCATAATCAAGTATAAGCGAAGGTACATGTAGCCATGACCCAGCAGAAGAGGAATGAACAGGGTGATACACGGATCTACTCCATTTGTTTCTTTTTTAAAAAAGGAAGAAAAATATATAATCTGAAACAAATAGGGCAAAATGTCAATATTTGGCAAAACTGCTGGGTACGGATGTTTGTTATATTCTTCCCTTTTTAAAAACATTTCATTCACATATTGTAAACCAGTAGTAAATAGCAAGCGTTCCATATATATATGTGTGTGTGTGTGTGTGTGTGTGTGTGTGTGTGTGTATATATATAAAATAAGCACTTTATTCATATATGTACAGATGTATCTGATTCTCTGCCTTTGACAGGCCCAACGGTTCTTCACTCCTTTTCACGTGAGTGATAAAACACAAGCCTCTGGAAGGATGAAATTAACAGCATCCCAGCCAAGGGAGTTCCAGTGACACCTTACATGCTTGCCACTCTCATTTTTAGTTCCCCCTTCCTGTCTTATAATAAGCCCAACTATACAGTGAAAGAAAAGTCTGTTACATAAACACTAAAAACATGTTATTTTTAGGTTACCTAGTCCACAATACTGCCAGAACCAGAAAATTTACTGTGAACTTTTTAAAAAGCAGACTACAAAAAAGTACATATTTAAAAAAAATAAAAATAAAAAGGCTACCACCACAGAGAACCAAAAAAAAAAAAAAAAATGCCAAAAGGCTTGAGTAATTTTTATTTATGAACAGATATTTTAACAAATAATTTAAAAATTATTATTACTAATATAAATTGAGGGAAGAAATTAAGCTTAAATGACCCATCCCATAATTTTTAGCTAACAAGTAAACATCACATATAGCCAATCATAGCTGTCAGCGCACAAGTCTCCATAGTTGAACCAGGTGAGCAGTGGTCAGTGCTCCGAGGTGCTGCTCACCACACAGCCAAAAGTCTGAGGGGGTCAGGACTTCTACAGAGGTGGTCCCTTGGTCCCTGTGAAGGAGCCCACCAGGCCCCCCCACTTCCCAGTTCTCACAGGATCCTTGTTGTGTACAGGAAGTAGTGAGTTACCACTTTTTCCACCACCCTCACTGAAACAGGAGATGGGCATCAAGAATTCATCAAAAGGGGCGCCTGGGTTGCTTAAGTGTCTGACTTCAGTTCAGGCCATGATCTCGTGGTTCATGAGATCAAGCCCCTTGTTAGCCTCTGTGCTGGTATCTCAGAGCCTGGAGCCTGCTTCGGATTCTGTCTCCCTCTCTCTCTGCCCCTCCCCCACTCATTCTCCCTCCCTCCCTCCCTCTCTCTCTCTGTCTCTCTCTCTCTGTCTCTCAAAAATAAACATTAAAAAAAAAAAAAAAGGATTCGTCAAGAGAAGGATATTATCAAACAGCATCTATATCCAGTATTCTAGTCTGTTCTCCCTATACCTGAAAATCTTCCTCCTCATCCCAGACACCATCTAACCACAGAGAAGCCCCTAACCCTGCAAATGATCCCATTTGACACAAAAAGATATTTTATGCTGTTCTCACTAAAGCAGTGGTTTCTAATTATGTGCCCCACCAGTAAAAATAAATTTGAGACAGCAACCCCAGTACATTTATAAAATACATTTCTATACATTTTGGGATATGTATTTATATATTATAAAACACTGTATTATGTAACAAAACAAAGGAATTTAGAAACATGAAGCAACAGCTGTAGTATAAAATGAAGTTTGAACTTTTAACACTTAACCAATACTATAGATTATATTTTATGTGGGAACATTCAGTCCAAGAGAAGTATTAGTGTCAGGCATAGTAACAGAAAGGAAAGCCCTTCAACAGATGGTGAGACTCTCTTATTACCAGAGAATTAAGATACGTACTTATGCTTTCTACCTCTACTTCCTTATCACTCTCTACTTCCTTTTTAATTCCTGCTGGGCTTTTAAATCCTTTATTTTTTTTTAATGTTTATTTATTTATTTTTGAGAGAGAGTGCGTGTGTGTGTAAGTGGAGCAGAGAGAGAGGGAGACAGAGAATCCCAAGTAGGTTCCTGCTGTCAGTGCAGAGACCCACATGGGGCTTGAACTCATGAACTGTGAGATCGTGACCTGAGCTGAAGTCAGATGCTTAACCAACTGAACCACCCAGGTGCCCCTTAAGCCCTTTATTCTGAATGAAGCTTATTTACATTCTAGATCTTCTCCTCCTTGAATGAAAACAGTACATTTTTCAAAGCAATAATATGAAACTAATTCCTTTTTCTTTATTTAGTCAATATTGTTAAAATATTAACATTTTATTATTATTTATTATACTTTTTGTGGGGGTGGGGGAGAGAGCACAAGCAGGGAAGAGGGGCGGAGGGAAGGGGAGGAGAGGGGGAGAGAGGGAGAGGGAGAGGGAGAGGGAGAGGGAGAGGGAGAGGGAGAGGGAGAGGGAGAGGGAGAGGGAGAGGGAGAGGGAGAGGGAGAGGGAGAGGGAGAGGGAGAGGGAGAGGGAGAGGGAGAGGGAGAGGGAGAGGGAGAGGGAGAGGGAGAGGGAGAGGGAGAGGGAGAGGGAGAGGGAGAGGGAGAGGGAGAGGGAGAGGGAGAGGGAGAGGGAGAGGGAGAGGGAGAGGGAGAGGGAGAGGGAGAGGGAGAGGGAGAGGGAGAGGGAGAGGGAGAGGGAGAGGGAGAGGGAGAGGGAGAGGGAGAGGGAGAGGGAGAGGGAGAGGGAGAGGGAGAGGGAGAGGGAGAGGGAGAGGGAGAGGGAGAGGGAGAGGGAGAGGGAGAGGGAGAGGGAGAGGGAGAGGGAGAGGGAGAGGGAGAGGGAGAGGGAGAGGGAGAGGGAGAGGGAGAGGGAGAGGGAGAGGGAGAGGGAGAGGGAGAGGGAGAGGGAGAGGGAGAGGGAGAGGGAGAGGGAGAGGGAGAGGGAGAGGGAGAGGGAGAGGGAGAGGGAGAGGGAGAGGGAGAGGGAGAGGGAGAGGGAGAGGGAGAGGGAGAGGGAGAGGGAGAGGGAGAGGGAGAGGGAGAGGGAGAGGGAGAGGGAGAGGGAGAGGGAGAGGGAGAGGGAGAGGGAGAGGGAGAGGGAGAGGGAGAGGGAGAGGGAGAGGGAGAGGGAGAGGGAGAGGGAGAGGGAGAGGGAGAGGGAGAGGGAGAGGGAGAGGGAGAGGGAGAGGGAGAGGGAGAGGGAGAGGGAGAGGGAGAGGGAGAGGGAGAGGGAGAGGGAGAGGGAGAGAGGGAGAGGGAGAGGGAGAATGAGAATCTCAAGCAGGTGTCACAGTCAGCACAGAGCCTGAGGAGAAGCTGGATCCCATGACCCTGAGTTCATGACCTGAGTCAAAATCAAGAGTCGGATGCTCAAATGACTGAGCCACCCAGGAGCACCTACAATATTAACATTTTTCAAAGAACACTGCTAATCGTATAAAACAGTCATACCTGCTTAATCATAACAAGGGAGAGAATATAGTTGGATAGTGAAAATTTGAAGTAAAGGGAAAAAAAGAATTACTATTTTAGAACATAAAATAGCACATATACCTAATACTATTAAAATTAGGTAAATTAGGGGCGCCTGGGTGGCTTAGTCGGTTAAGCAGCCGACTTAGGCTCAGGGCATGATCTCGAGGTCCGTGAGTTCGAGCCCCACATCGGGCTCTGTGCTGACAGCTCAGAGCCTGGAGCCTGTTTCAGATTCTGTGTCTCCCTCTCTCTGACCCTCCCCTCTTCATGCTCTGTCTCTCTCTGTTTCAAAAATAAATAAACATTAAAAAAAATTAAAAAAAAATTAGGTAAATTAATTGAAATATTTACCTCAAACTGGTTCTATACTATTAAGTAAATCACTGGACTCAGAATTTGAAGGAATTAATTTAAGAATTTGAAGACATTCTTAATTTATTGACTTTTGACTTAAAAAGTCATCCTAATCTTGAACTCTTCTTATATTCTCACAGAACTGAGAAAATTCACAGAGAATACTTATTTTTCAAGTTTTTACTTGGTAAGGATCATGTATACCAAGTGCAAATTATTTGTGTCTAACTCTCTACACTGAAGAGATGGTTTGGCTCATGAAACACTGGCCCAATATGGTAGACAAACACGCTTTAATAAGGATGAAAAATTCATCATGTCTGTGAGTGCTTCAGGTGACTGATGATATTATTAGGTACCTAATCACTCAGATACTTTAAATTTTCATGGATAATGTCTTCTGATCTACTAGGGAAGTATAAATAGAAGCATACATCTTGGATGAAGTTTAGTCCCTGGTCACATAAGAAAGGATGAAGAAAGAAAAGAAAATTGCACCAATTATTAATTTCTGAGAACCCTGTCTCTTTAGCTTAACGTTTATAAGGAAGTGTGCTTTTTATCTGTTTAACATCACATAAAATGAAAACAAAGATTTTCATTTAATATTTAATTAGTATCTATCACTGCACCTGGGAAACATACTATACTTTTATATAAGTAATTGTAATGACTATTATTCACAGTTTAAAAAAAATTTTTGGTGCATTGTTTTGCTAATTATTTTCTTGTGAGGCTTTAGCAGAAGGCCCAGGAATAGAAAAAAACTATGGAGTAATCCGGAGTTAAGTTATAATGCTGAGCCATACTTGGGAAAAGGTTTGATTAGGCATAAATGAATGCATAAGGCCTCCGATTGCTTTTCTTTCTTTCCTTTTATGCTTTGTTGCATGGACCCAAGGTCCTCTGTTTACCACTCTGCTACCACTACAGATATGACTGGAGTATCATTAGCATATGCTGGTGGTTACTTCGTCTACAACTTACCTTCAAAATATAAGAGGAATGAAATATCCGCCCAATTATTATTAATTAATACATGAAGGTAAACTTATTTTATAAAATTAAATAATATGCCTTTTTAACAATAAAGACAACAGGATCTTAATCAGCTTTTTAATTTTTAACCTCAAGGACAGCAGGTGTGAATCCATAACACAAATACTGACAGAATAGTTATAAATACTATTAGTTTGAACTGACAAACAGGTTCTCAAATATTAACTGCTGCAAGGTCCTTACGAGGCCGACCCTCATCCCTACCAGAAGAGCTTTCACTTGTCTGAACCTGCGATGATGACATAAAAGGTTATGTAACCAGTCTCTCTGTGCACAGAGTATTAAGTTATTATATTCTGGTCAAATCTATTCACTAACTCAAAGACAAAAACAGAATTCAAATTTCTAGAATCCAGAAGGTACTGATGATTTGTTGTTGTTTTTTTTTTTTTAATTTTTTTTTTTCAACGTTTTTTATTTATTTTTGGGACAGAGAGAGACAGAGCATGAACGGGGGAGGGGCAGAGAGAGAGGGAGACACAGAATTGGAAACAGGCTCCAGGCTCCGAGCCATCAGCCCAGAGCCTGACGCGGGGCTCGAACTCACGGACCGCGAGATCGTGACCTGAGCTGAAGTCGGACGCTTAACCGACTGCGCCACCCAGGCGCCCCTGATGATTTGTTTTTGAGTAAATGCCTTTCATAGCACTACTTATGTGCCAGGAACTATTCTTAGAGCTTTACGTATGTTAACACAGAAACCTTACATTTTTTATGCCATGGATCTATGGAAAAGTTAGTAACTACCATAATTTCAAAGCAATGGTGAACATAAATAATACTTCAAGATGCAGCAACAAATGTAATGTGATATGAAAATATCTGTCAGTTCTATTGGTGACAAATCAGTTACTGTAAATACTCTTAGGAACTGTAGCATGTTTGATAACTGATGGAAATGCTAACTCCAGTTAGAGATTAGTGAAAATTAAAGATGTAACATTTTCCCCATCCAAGTTCCAAACCCTCCGAGTTCTGTCCATTTACGCCTTAGCGGCAGAGAGCCCCTGTATGAACAACTCACTTAACTCTGCAACAACTGCAGATGAGGACTCTGAGGTACGGTTCATTACCTATTGCACTACCGCAAAATAAGTGACTGAAGTACACATGCACCCCCAGTTCCAGAAGTACTGGCACCCTCACCTTGATGGGGGGTTTCCGAGTGATGTGGGAGACAAGGAAGTTCATGGCAATGTCCTCACAGTTGATGTATTCATCCACCATATCTCGGATGGCCTGGGGCATCACGTAAGAATACAGGTAGGCATAATACTGTCAGGGGTAGAAAAAGAATCACATACTCTGTTAGAGGCCACAGTTCTTTGGCTTTCAGCAAAAACATACATGGATCTAGGAGCTGTTAGGAAGTGTAGTGGGGGTGGGAGGGCTGGGTGTGACAATCATTAGTGGAATCGCTACTGGCATTTATTTAGGGGGTTGTGGCCAAGGATGCTAAACATCCTACAAGGCAGATCTTCTGCAATAATAAATAATTTTCCCGTCCAAATCGCCATTATCACCCCCCTTTGAGGATCAAAAGTTCATTTTACAACAATATAAAGATTTTTTCAAATTAGGTCAGACAGTGGCTCAGTTGAACATTCTGTGACAATGACAATAAGGGATAAGTGAGGGGGAAAGCCTGGTTATTGAGCCATAAAACATCCAATCCCTCAGTTCCTCTACATGTGGATTCTAGAATCTGATTATTTCTCAACCATTGCCATAGGCTACTCCCTGCTCCAAGCCACCATCATCTCTTGCCTGGATTATTCATACTGTCCCCTAAACAGTTTCCCTGCTGTCATATTTTCTTCCCTACAGTCCGTTCTATGCACAGCAGGGTGATCATGTTCAAACACAAGTCCAACTTAACATGCCAGTCCAAAACCCTTCAACAGCTTTTCATTTCACTCAGAGTAAAAACCTACTTTCTTTCTTTCTTTTTTAATGTTTTATTTTATTTTTGAGAGAGAGTGACAGAGTGAGAGCAGGGGAAGGGCAGAGAGAGAGGGAGACACAGAATCTGAAGCAGGCTCCAGGCTCCGAGCTGTCAGCACAGAGCCTGACACGGGGCTCAAACCCACGAACCACAAGATCATGACCCGAGCTGAAGTCAGATGCTTAACCGAATGAACTACCCAGGCGCCCCGAAGTCTACATTCTGAAAATTGTCCTGAAAGGCCCACAAAATGGTGTGCGAAAGCTGGCTCACACCTGCTAATGAATGTCAATTGCTAACCAAGAATTTTGAGACTGTTTAGGAATTCTGTGAGCGTGTTATGAAAAATAGCCATTATTAAAAATATAATCACATAAACTTAAAATTAAATAAGTTATATTAAAACCAATAAATACCTAAAGCACATCACTTAATTAGCTTACTATTATTTATTACATTTTACTGTTATCTTGAGGTTGTTTATATCTACCATATCTGGATGGTGAAAATACTATATAATGGTGCAGAACTGCCCATCCCTTCCTAACTTCAAGTTCAGTGACTCATGTCCATAGCTTGAAATCAGTCGCAGCAAGAATACTTATACCACAGAAAAGGACAAATGCTATAAAACAAGGCAATTATTAATTATGATGTGTTGCAATGTGCTAATGATGAATGAATAGGTAAGGTGCCCAATAAAACGGATTTATATATTTTATTACCTTAAATAGTTAGAATCTATGTAGTGAAATAATGATAATAAAATTTTTGTACCACATAGTGGTTTGCTGGTTATCTTACGGCAAAGTACTTAAGTGAACTTAAAAGATGAATTATACATTTTTCTCTTACAGAAAGAGGATTAAAACTTGCCAACTCTTTATTTTTTTTTAAGTGTTATTTATTTTGAGAGAGAGAGAGAGAAAGAGAGAGCAAGCGAGGTGCACAGTGACAGGGAGAGAGAGAATCCCAAGCAGGCTCTTTGATGTTAATGCCAAGCCCGAAGTAGGGCTTGATCTCACAAAATAAAAGATCCTGACCTGAGCCAAAATCAAGAGTGGGATGCTTAACTGACTGAGCCACCCAAGTGCCTGTCGACCCTTTAAATGGACAGTGGCTGCCATTAGTGTGCAAATGAGAACATAGGTAAAGAACATAATCCATATCCTCAACAAGGGAAGGTGACATGAAAACAAGAAGAAAGAACTGCCTTCTTTTAAAAATATGGAGAAGAGAATAGCCAAAGTAATTTTGAAGAAGACCAAAGCAGGAGGCATCACAATCCCAGACTTTAGCCTCTACTACAAAGCTGTCATCATCAAGACAGCATGGTATTGGCACAAAAACAGACACATAGACCAATGGAATAGAATAGAAACCCCAGAACTAGACCCACAAATGTATGGCCAACTCATCTTTGACAAAGCAGGAAAGAATATCCAATGGAAAAAAGACAGTCTCTTTAACAAATGGTGCTGGGAGAACTGGACAGCAACATGCAGAAGATTGAAACTAGACCACTTTCTCACACCATTCACAAAAATAAACTCAAAATAGATAAAGGACCTGAATGTGAGACAGGAAACCATCAAAACCCTAGAGGAGAAAGCAGGAAAAGACCTCTCTGACCTCAACCATAGCAATTTCTTACTTGACACATCCCCAAAGGCAAGGGAATTAAAAGCAAAAATGAACTACTGGGACCTTATGAAGATAAAAAGCTTCTGCACAGCAAAGGAAACAACCAACAAAACTAAAAGGCAACCAACGGAATGGGAAAAGATATTTGCAAATGACATATCGGACAAAGGGCTAGGATCCAAAATCTATAAAGAGCTCACCAAACTCCACACCCAAAAAACAAATAACCCAGTGAAGAAATGGGCAGAAAACATGAATAGACACTTCTCTAAAGAAGACATCCAGATGGCCAACAGGCACATGAAAAGATGCTCAACGTCGCTCCTCATCAGGGAAATACAAATCAAAACCACACTCAGGTATCACCTCACGCCAGTCAGAGTGGCCAAAATGAACAAATCAGGAGACTATAGATGCTGGCGAGGATGTGGAGAAACGGGAACCCTCTCGCACTGTTGGTGGGAATGCAAATTGGTGCAGCCACTCTGGAAAACAGTGTGGAAGTTCCTCAAAAAATTAAAAATAGACCTACCCTATGACCCAGCAATAGCACTGCTAGGAATTTACCCAAGGGATACAGGAGTACTGATGGATAGGGGCACTTGTACCCCAATGTTTATAGCAGCACTCTCAACAATAGCCAAATTATAGAAAGAGCCTAAATGTCCATCAACTGATGAATGGATAAAAAAATTGTGGTTTATATACACAATGGAGTACTACGTGGCAATGAGAAAGAATGAAATATGGCCCTTTGTAGCAACATGGATGGAACTGGAGAGTGTGATGCTAAGTGAAATAAGCCATACAGAGAAAGACAGATACCATATGGTTTCACTCTTATGTGGATCCTGAGAAACTTAACAGAAATCCACGGGGCAGGGGAAGGAGAAAAAAAAAAAAAAAAAAAAAAAGAGGTTAGAATGGAAGAGAGCCAAAGCATAAGAGACTCTTTTAAAAACTGAGAACAAACTGAGGGTTGAGGAGGGGTAGGAGGGAGGGGAGGGTGGGTGATGGGTATTGAGGAGGGCACCTTTTAGGATGAGCACTGGGTGTTGTATGGAAACCAATTTGACAATAAACTTCATATATTGAAAAAATAAAAACATAAAAATATGGAGAAGACATTATGAACACAAATGTTTAGAAGTATTTCCACCATTATGTGATTACGATTGATGCCATAAATAAATGCTTTCATGTTGTACATTTTAAAAAAATAAAAACTTTGTAGCCTGTTTAAAAATATTTTAAATGAACAGTTTCAATGCATTTAGAACCTACTCTAAGAAAAAGTAACACTTTCTCATTAGTTTCCTTAAAAAAAAAAAGGCATTTCAGAAGATGAAAATTCTAAGCGGATTTTAACAAAATGCTACCAAATTAGTGGATGAATATCATGACTTAATAAGTCCAGCAATGTGGCATTTCTTACATGGACAGTGACTAAAACCAATTATCAAAAATATGCTTACTTTAGAAATAGATCTCTCTGAGTACCCAAGTGGCTCAGTTGGTTAAGCAGCCAACTTCAGCTCAGGTCATGATCTCACAGATCGTGGGTTCAAGCCCCGCATCAGGCTCTGTGCTGACAGCTCAGAGCCTGGAGCCTGCTTCTAGTTCTGTGTGTGTGTGTCTGTCTGTCTCCCTGCCCCTCTCCAGCTCACGCTCAGTATCTCTCCCTCAAAAATAAACATTAAAAAAAAAAAAGAAATAGATCTCTGACTTGCCATAAGACAGTGTCAAATTAAGGTTTTAAAATAATACACCTGAAACTAATATAACACTGTATGTTAACTGGAATTAAAACAAAAAAGGAAAGGAAAGGAAAGGAAAGGAAAGGAAAGGAAAGGAAAGGAAAGGAAAGGAAAGGAGGGAGGAATAAGAATATTCAATCATTTGCTTTCACTAAAATATAAAAATTCAGTAAGAATATCATTTTGAAACTTTATTTCATCTTTATCTCAACATTATAAAAATTTCTATAAGTACAGTAGTGCATATAAATAAATACACACATATATGAGGTACAGGTTTAAAAATTTTTATTGATTGGTACTTATAAACAGAAAACTTGATTTCTCAAATCAGGGATGACCAACTTCATTGCTTTCAAGGACCAAACAAGTAAGGTAAATAAATAAGTGACACTTTAAAGAAACTGGTGTAAGAAAAATAAAGAGACGTGGGGCAAATAAGTGCATACAAGCCCATCAGCAGGGGACAGTGACTACACAGCTTCAGGCAATTGGTGCCAGGCAGGAAGAACACCCAAGTATGACCTGATCTTCATGTTCACCGAAGTCCAGATGTTTGTGTAAACTTCTCTGGTGTTTAAAACCTGGCAGTGCATGGGATGGCATCAGGGGACTAAATAAACATTTCTGTTAGCCACAGAAGGCTTGAGGGCTGCTACTCTATAACCTTTGCTCTAGATTTTCAAATAGAAAAAAAAATAAACAAAACCCTAAGGTTTATTAAGTAAATTATTTATTACTTAAAAGTGAAGGGATATGGCTATTGTAACTTTTAAAGAGCAATCAGAATTTGAGAACAGGCAGACTTTTCAGAATGCAAGTAAATTCTTAAGGTATGAGTAGCAATGCTAAAATTGGTGGCTCTTTCTCAGATGACCAGTAGGAAAATAAATGACTCCAGTTAAGTATGTTTCTCAGCCGATAGTTTCTAATCCTACTTGCAACTCCTATCCAACCAAAGCCCACCCATGTTTGGAAAATAAGCATGGGGCGCCTGGGTGGCGCAGTCGGTTAAGCGTCCCGACTTCAGCTCAGGTCACGATCTCGCGGTCCGTGAGTTCGAGCCCCGCGTCGGGCTCTGGGCTGATGGCTCAGAGCCTGAAGCCTGCTTCCGATTCTGTGTCTCCTTCTCTCTCTGCCCCTCCCCCCTTCATGCTCTGTCTCGCTCTGTCTCAAAAATAAATAAACATTAAAAAAAAAAAAAAGCACAAGGGTTAGATTCAAGATGGAACAAGCAGATCAGCTTCACACATTAAGTTTTAAAAAGAAAAAAAAAATCTGAAAGTTTAATGATTTCTTAGTCTAGTTCAAAATGTCCCTAGTAAGATGGCTTTCAAGGTTCTGTTTGAGGTGGGTCACAAGATGCCACCACAGGAAATATGAAATACATGAGGGACAAAAGATTGGGAGAAACTTGGGATGTCAGTTTGAAGTTTGAAGAGGGACATATAGGGGATGTCCTGAAAACATCATTAGGTATAGGAGTACAGAATTCAGGCAACAGCCAAGGCTGGAATATAGACACAGAAATCACCAGCCTGTAGATGTTAATCCACAAGACCTTGAGATATGAGAGAATGTCTAGGGAAAACACAAAGTGAGAAGAGCACTAGATACAGAAGCCAGAACTCTAAGACACTTCAACATTTATGGGGAAAACAGTGTGCAAGTTGCCCAGGATGAGAGAGGGCATGGAGTGGAGATCAGGATGATGGGCCACGTGGCAATGTCTTTGATGACCAGGAAGAAATAACTAGGAGGTTCCTAGATGGAAGCAACAAGACAGATGCTCAAATGAGACTCAAATGAGATTTTATATGAGAGCTGAGAATTGTCTGGAAGTGTCATTGGTAAGCAATAAAAATGATTCTCTGTACCTTCCCTGCTCCAAAGTACATATCTGGGGAAATGAGCAGACTAAATCACTGTCCCAGGAAGAAATATAGGAACAGGGTAAAGGGGAAGCACTATCCTCAGAGAAAAGTCAGGTATTAATCAGGTCAAGGAGACAGAAGAGGTATTCTGTGAAGTGAGGGGTGCAGGGAATTGGCTATCTAAGAAAAGGGATTCTTCAGAGCCCAGAGGAAGTACTTGGAAGGAAAGGTATAGAGCAACACTATCTAAGATATATTATGTGAGTCACATCTCTAGTAGCCACATTTTTAAAAAGTAAAAGAAACAGTATGGGAATGCAAGCTGGTACTGCCACTCTGGAAAACAGTATGGAGGTTTCTTCAAAAACTAAAAATACAACTACCCTACAAACCAGCAACTGCACTACTAGATATTTATCCAAGGGATACAGGTGTGCTGTTTCGAAGGGACACATGCACCCCAATGTTTATAGCAGCACTATCGACAATAGCCAAAGTATGGAAAGAGACCAAAGGTCCAACCATGGATGAATGGATAAAGAAAACGTAGTATATATATACAATGGAGTATTACTCGGCAATCAAAAAGAATGAAATCTTGCCATTGGCAACTACATGGATGGAACTAGAGGGTATTATGCTAAGTGAAATTAGTCAGAGAAAGACAAAAATCATATGACTTCACTCATATGAGGACTTTAAGAGACAAAACAGATGAACATAAGGGAAGGGAAACAAAAATAACACAAAAACAGGGAGGGGGACAAAACATAAGAGACTCATAAATATGGAGAACAAACAGAGGGTTACTGGAGTAGGTGTGGGAGGGGGGATGGGCTAAATGGGTAAGGGTAACTTAGGAATCTACTCCTGAAATCTTTGTTGCACTATATGCTAACTTGGATGTAAATTTTTAAAAAATTAAATTAAAAAAACAGTAAAATTAATTAGAACATATTTTATTTAACCCAGTGTATCCAAAATAATTGCATTTTAACATACAATCAATATAAAAATTATTGAGATAGTTTACATTCTTTCTTTCATGCCAAATTTTCAAAATCTGGTGTGCACTTTATACTTACAGCTCATCTCAATAATGACCAGTCACATTTCAAGTACTCAATAGCCACGTGTGGCCAGTGGCTACTTCATAGTATAGACAAGATACAGATGAAAGATGAGTCAGGAGCAAAAATATTTAGCAATAACAATACAGGAGAAAAGTAATGACTGCAGGGGTATGCATTTTGGATATTCATTAAAAACTGGGATGCATGCCATGGTGAAAGCTCTAAGGAATAAACAAAACTTGCACAACCACTACAGAGGCTCATAGTGGGGTTTGATAGTGTGGGTTAGCCTGAATCAGAAGAGAATCAGCCAGGCCATGTCTAGGATGGCAATGGTAAAACAACAGTATTTAGCCCAAAGCTCTCAGTTTTAAGGATGAGAGCCAATGCCCAGAAAGGTAAACTAATTTCCCTAATGGCCTACATGCAATCGTGCAGGCAGCCTTACTACCTTGACTTTTTATTCCAGAGTTGCTTTGAGCATCTTGAAAACAATCTTTAAAAATAGAAATAACTTACTTCTAGCATAAAAGGAACATATAAGAGGGGCACCTGGGTGGCTCAATCAGTTAAGTGTCGGTCTTCGGCTCAGGTCATGATCTCACACTTTGTGGATTCGAGCCCCACATCGGACTCTGTGCTGACAGCTCAGAGCCTGGAGCTTGCTTTGCATTCTGTGTCTCCCTCTCTCTCTGCCCCTCCCCCACTCATACTCTGTCCCTCAAAAATGAATAAACATTTTAAAAAATTAAAAGAAAAAAAATGAACATATAAGAAACATTAGGATGGCTAACTTTAGGGCAGCATTTCACTACCACCCAAAGGCTCAACTCTTAACCAAGTTCATGCCAATCTTATCAAGCTTTTTCTTACCTTGTGAAAGAAGGCAGCACCTGTCAGCACCATGGACAGCTCACAGGAGTAGTTGGAGTTGTAGAGCCAGGACTGATGAGGGATGTCCCACGCATGGTAACGGCCAGGGAAACCCACAATGCGGTCCCGTGCTTCTCTCCACACCCTTGAAAAACACAAGTATATCCACACACCTGAGTATGAAGCTCTAAGATAACCAGAAAATTTAAAATTACCGTCTCTATCTTGCAGGCTCTGGTCCTTGGGCTGTTACTTCTTTTTTCCTTTAAAAGGTTTTTCTTTAAATAACAAGATCAATCACAGGCCAAACAGGATAAAAACAAGCAAAGAGTGCCACATGTAGTTTCCTTAATAAGCACTTGCTTACTGCTCTTCTAACTTCTGGCAGCCAGCACCTCTCTAAGCCTTTACAGAAAGAACAAGCTGGAATAACATGGAAAGGAGTTAACTAGAAGTCAAGAGTCTCCAAAATGGGGTATGAACAGCAATCTGCTAATAAGTAGGAAGAAATATCAATTTCTACTTCTATTTATTTTTAATCTTAATTTCCAAAAAAAGTTGTTATATTTTTATGTGCTATTTTCTATTTTTTTCTGTTCTATTTTCTATTTTTATTTTTTCTCAAAAATTTTGTTTTACATGAGCATAATATGTTAGTACAGTAGGACTTGTATATAATTTACGTATATTGCATACATAACTGTTCTTTTACTGAGGGGGTACACCATTAAAAAAAAACTTGGAGCCCACTGGTTTAACCACAGGAGACTATTGCTTGGAGTAGGTGCAACAGTCTTAATTCCTGAATTGAGCACAGCTGAGGCCGAAACCTGTACCATCAAAAGAAGTGGTCTATAGGACTATACAAATGAAAGATTCGTAAATGCATGAAATAATAAATTCAGAATTCAGTATGTTTCCAGGCTAAACTTTTATATAATCCCTAAATTTATAGGTAAGGTAGGACAATAAAATTGGTTCCCCAATTTCACAGGCTAAAATCATAGAGCTGAAAGTACTTATCGTCTACAGAACCCTACAAGCTGTAGAAGTGCTTCTGGTTTCATAAGCAATAAACCACCATATCCCCACTCCATCTCACCCCCAAACAGAGATTTAAACTGCCTGAGAAACTCTCTCATCACTTACATGGAGTTTCAATTCCTAAAACACAAAAAAGATTTCATTCCAAAAGACTTCCTCTCCTATTAAGTTTGAAAGCAATTAATCTAGTCCAATACACCAGAAACCACAACTTCTATCACAATGTAACAGCCTCCTAGGTGGCATTCTGGCATCTCCTACCCAAGTCTTACCTCTGTCCTACCTTCTTATCTCCTAAGAAGGACTCCAAATTACTAGCCCAAAAAGCTACAAGAAGTTTTTATTATATACTTTGACATTTACAGAATGTAAGAATTACTAATAAATACCACCAGGATATCCAAATGTTCTACCAATACTCCTAAAAATATTGATCTCTTCAAATGCCTATTACTTCTACTAGTCCTGAAATAGCAGCAGAAAGAATAGGAAACTGAATTTTTTTTTAATTTTTTTTTAACATTTATTCATTTTCTGAGAGACAGAGAGAGACAGAGCATGAGCGGGAAAGGGGCAGAGAAACGGATACACAGAATCCGAAGCAGGCTCCAGGCTCTGAGCTGTCAGCACAGAGCCCGACGCAGGGCTCGAACTCACGAACTGCGAGATCATGACCTGAGCCGAAGTCGGACGCTCAACCGACTGAACCACCCAGGCGCCCCAGAAACTGAGTATTTTAATCATCTGATTTGGCTAATTTAAGTCAATATAATGCAATTAGTCCTTAATAAGACAGAATCTCATTTGCTACATACATGATATCAAAAGGTACCATATCTAATTTGTTTTAAGGGCTGCCAACCATGATATGGTCAATTATATATTAAATAATAATAAATAAGGCTAATTATATATCATAAAAATATGGTTAATTAGCTATTAAATAATAAGGGGAAAACTCAATACAGAAGCACTGGTATGAGATAAATTCAGATAAAGGCTTAAATAAATTCTTGGGGCAATGCATCAGTAGTTTTAGACGGTATGGCCTCAGTGAATATTTGAAAGGCATTTTAAAATATTGACTATAAATAATGCTACTGATTTACATATAAAAACAAAGGACATAATCAGTTCCTTAACCTTATACTCAACCTGCGCTGCACTAAATATGTTTAACTCATGCGCCATATTATAATAGGTCATGCTTTGGTATGCCTTACCCTTAATGAATTATTCTTTAAATGTGCTAATGTTCTAATTACCAACACACTACAATCGGTTATTAGGCACATAAAAAGATACTGAACATCATTAGTCATTAGGGAAATGCAAGTCAAAATTATACTGAAATACTACTTCATCACAAACAATAGAATGGCTATAAATAAAAAATGAAAAACAAGTATTATCAAAGACATGGAGAAATTAGAACACTTATATACTGCTGGTGGCAATATAAAATGGTGCACCCTCTGTGGAAAAAAATATAGCAGTTCCTCAAAATGTTGGAGTTACCACACGATTTAGCTGTTCCAGTCCAATGTATATATCTAAGAGAAAGGAAATGTTCATACAAACACTTGTACATAAATTTTCACAGGAAAAAAAAATAAAAAATAAAATAAAATAAAATAAATTTTCACAGGAGCATTATTCACAATAACCGAGAAGCAGAAATGACCCAAATGTCCACCAACAGAGAAATGGACCAACCAAATGCATATATACAAAAGGCAATACACTCACATGCTCAGATGGGTGAACCTTTTTTTTTTTAATGTTTGTTTATTTTTGAGAGAGAGAGACACACAGACAGAACATAAGTGGGGGAGGGACAGAGAGAGAGGGACACAAAATCTGAAGCAGACTCCAGGCTGTCAGCACAAAGCCCGATACGGGGCTCAAACCCATGAACCACAAGATCATGACCTGAGCTGAAGTCGGATGCTTAACCAGTCGACTGAGCCACCCAGGCGCCCCCAGATGGGTGAACCTTTTAAAATCTATTAAGTGAAAGAAGCCGGTTACAAAATGGCACATGTTATATGGAACCATTTATTTTCGATATCCACAATAAGCAAATTTATAGAGGCACAGATAGATTAATAATTGCCTAGGGCTTAGAGAAGGTGGAGGAAAATGGGAAGTGATCACTAATGGGTACAGGGTTTCTTTCAGTGGTAATAAAAGATTTCTAAAAAGATCACAGTGATGGTTCCATAACTCTGTAAATATACTAAAAACTGTTGAATGATTACACTTAAATGAGTGAATTGTATGACTTATGAATTGTACTCAATAAACATTACCCAAAAATGAATTGCAAGAAAATGATCACAAGCTTGGATGTCACAATAAATGTCAAATTGCTTTAAAGTTGCTAAGGCCTACCCTCAATTTTTGTACTTACTTCACTGTGGACACATAATAAACTGCCCATGGGCCTGCATACTAGTCCATGACACACTTTGAATAACCCTGATGTACTCCATTCTCTTATCTGTAATGATCCTTCAACTGGGATATATAAACCCCGGTAAGAACTACTAAGATTCAAGAAAACTACATAGTTTAGTGATCGACTGGAAATTCTGGAGTCAGACAAACTTGCATTTGAATTCCAGTTCTGCCATTTACTTTCTAACATCATGATTTTGCTCTCCTTGATCTCAGTTTACTCCTATGTGATATGGAGAGGAGTACAACTTACATCGTCAAGTTATTAATGAGATAAAATCACACAAAGTGCTCAGCTAGTCTCTGGAACACAGTATGGATTCAAAAATGTCACGCATTTTGATCATAAGAACCACCTCCTCCTCCCTCTCTTTTTCCTCTTGGATCTTTGCTCCTAACCCCATCTTTCCCCAAATCTTTCAAGCCCCAGGATTCTGGCACTATTCCATTACCCTAATACATAGCAACATGTTGCTTCTGCCTGACTGGGAGCTATTCCTGCAAACACAAAAACCTCACATTTCCATTAGGGAACTATCTCTTGCCTCCACTCAGTCCATGTTTGTGGCTGGAGGATGATATAGTTTCAGCTCCAGGGCCAGGCAGATAACCCTGATCTAGCCAATCACAGAATCCATCTCCCTGCCCTCCCTCAAAGGGAGAGCCTATGGGAGATCACAGGCAACAAAGAGGAAAGCAAAACCTAGAGATGAAGAGAAATGGAGTTCTCCAACATCACCTAAGACCCAAAATCCAGCTATGTCTTGTCAGCCCTTACTACCTCTGAGTACTTATTATCAGCCAAGAAATTCATTTTGCTGCCTAATCCACCTTTGAGTTGGTTTTCTGTCACTTGCAAACAAAAGTGTTTCTTGATTAAAAAGTAGCTGCTCACCGAAACCCAAACATGATTTCATCATGGCGGAGGTGAGCATCATCATCAATAGACAGGATAGCCTCTGTCTCAATTTCATTCCAGGGCAAGAATCGGTTGTTCAAACTGTTCTTCTCAGTCCGGACCACCTGTAAGGAGGAAGGAAAAACACTAATGATCAATGCTGCATTATAGAATGCAAAACCAAAACTGCCTCTGGTCAAAGGAGACTGTGGCTAAATTTACTAAATAATCTTGCCAGGTTGCCTACCACTCATAAAACCCAGTACATGTCTTTCAGGAACAGAAACTGATCTTATAATTCAGCAAATGTATAAGGATTTCACATTTTAAGCTTTATTCATTTGCTAACTAATTTTCTTGTGAAACAAGTTAAAGCTGAGGATTATTTTACATAAACGATAAACAGTCTACAGAAATTAAAAATAACTCTCCCAAGAGAACACAAGGTGGCAGAGTAGAACTGAGATTATAATTCCCAGCTCTGAAATCCCCAGGCTTACTCATAAATTTTAAAGCCCAACTCAGAAATCCCTTGAGTTTGTGTCATTTCTGATGCCTAAAAAAGGAGAGCCCATCCAGTTGAGGTTAATTACCTCACCTTTGCAATTCCCACTGACTACACATACAGATGCTTTTTCTTTCAAGGGGTACCTAACTCAGCAAAATTAACAGCTGTGTTAACTTACAGCAAATCCCAATTCAAAGATTCTCTATCCAAAGTGACCCATATATGCAAAGCAGTATTTTCTTCATAAAACAAAGATTAGTGCCCAAACAGAATTACATTACAAAGAAAATGTTTTACTTAGACATCTTAGATAAGCACAGTTTACTAACAATGTAGGTGGTAGCTTTGTTATTCACCTTGCCCAATATGAAGATGACCATACTCAGTACTTTAATAGCTCATTTTATTTTTATTGTACCTATATCTAATTAATCCACCTAATGGGAAACTATCAATTTATTCTCAAAAACCAGAAACAAAGGGAACTTTCTGAGGAATCATCTTTTTAGAAAGACAGAGAGGGTCATCTTACTTTCAACAGAAACTTTTACTTGTACTGAGAATAAGCTCTACCTAGCTTGATGAATGGAATTATATCCATGGTCTAAAACTTCATGAATGCTTTCAAAGGTACTCCTGTGATCTCACAAATACTGTCTCCATAGCTTAAAATACTCTTTCTCCTCTTCTTCTACCAAAATCATTCTCTCCCTGGAGACCCAGCTCACATGCCTCCTGTCAACTTACACCCTTGTCAAAATTAATCACTTCTATGTTCTTTTTTTTTTTTAATTTTTTAAGGTTTTATTTATTTTTGAGACAGAGAGAGACAGAGCATGAACAGGGGAGGGGCAGAGAGAGAGGGAGACACAGAATCGGAAGCAGGCTCCAGGCTCTGAGCCATCAGCCCAGAGCCTGACGCGGGGCTCGAACTCACGGACCGCGAGATCGTGACCTGAGCTGAAGTCGGATGCTTAACCGACTGAGCCATCCAGGCGCCCCAATCACTTCTATGTTCTTAGAGCAGAGTCCTCATACTTCAACTAATGCATTCTAACATACTTAGAATCCAATTAGTTCAGAGATCAAAAGGCCTTACAGATCATATGGCCAACTCTCACCGTGTACATGGACAAATGGCAAGTGGCAGAGCTAGACACTAATTGGTGCCTTCTAACTCCAAATCAGTCTTTTTCTGCTAAACTTACATTAAATTTATCAATCTCATCAAACCAAACATCACTTAGAATGTTTACTTTACTAAAGAGCTTTAAAAAGTCTTAAAAGACTTTGCCTCAGCCCCAGAGGTGTTCCTCCCAAGTCAAGACAAGAAAGGATCTATAATCTATAATCAGATTTGCTACTACAGAAAACAGATGTCAGAGCCAAGGAATAGACACAGAAATCCCCCTTGCCCTGCAGCACGTTTGGCCATATAAAAAGTCCCTGGAAGCAAGCCCAGGTCTCCCAAGCTCAGAGTCAGCAGTTGCAGAACAAAGCACTGAGGTCTGGGTTGCAGTAAAGATGAGCAGGGAGGGGGAGATGACCAACTACTCACCACAGTAGCTGCTGGGCTCCATCCCCAGGGAGCAGGGAAATGGTCAGAAGTAGCAGGAGCCAAATGCCAACCTCAGCAAACACAAAATGCCATCTATCTTAAGACACACCCAATTTCAGAGATGTTAAAATATAAAATAACGTCCACCTTAGAATCAATGCACTATGGCAGCTGTTTGCTCAACCACCCCCAACAAACCACTCTTGGTCATTCATTTTACTTTCCTAACACACCTAGCATCCACTTAATACAGAACTGCAATTCTGGCAGCTCAGGTGGACAAAGCTCCCCCTCAATTCTAGCAGCAAATACACACAGCTTAAAATGAAGAAAACATACTCAATTCTTGAATATTCAACTGTAGATTATCAGTTTTACAGGTTAGACACTAGGAAGATTATCTACAGCAAAATTAGCAATCCAAGAACACAGCACAGAACTTTAGTAAAGTGTAAGCCAAACACCACCAACACGGGCCTCCCCTAGGGCTCTCTTGAAACACAGGCCTACCCCAAGCCTACCAAGTCAGAAACCTGCAAAATCCCCAGGTGATTCCTATGCACATTAAATTTTGAGAGGGTTGGTAGAGGAAAAGCATGGTTTTGGAGTCCATCAAAAAAGCCTGGGGGCGCCTAGATGGCTCATTTGGTTGAGTGTCCGACTCTCAGTTATGACCCTAGGGTCATGGGATCAAGGCCTGTGTCAGGCTCCAGACCAAGATTCATATTCATATTCATATTCTCTCTCTCTCTCTCTCTCTCCCCCTCTGACCCTCTCATCAGCTCACACACTCTCCTTCTAAAAAGGGGGAGGGGGGAAAGAAAGAAAAGAAAATAGAGACAATTTTTTTTTTTAAAAGAAAAGCCTGAGTTCACATTCCCACTCCACCACTTACTTGTGCAAAGGTAAGTGAGGAACCTCTCTCCTAAATACAGCCCCATACTGTGTGCAAAAATGGAACTTATTCATCAGCCAAACGTGACCATCTTATAAACAACCTCATTCACTCTAAAAACAACACAAACTAAAATAGTCACGATTTGATGCCTAGAGCACATCCAAAATTTTTGTCCAATTTACAAAATAAACCAAATCAAGAGGACCTGCTTGTCTTCTGGAAGACTTAGAACTGAAGATCTAATACCAAATGTGTTTTAGCCTAGATTTCACATCTGTATTTTTTAGCAAGTTTATTAAAGTCCAGTAAGAGGCAAGTCCATTACAAACAACTACTGTGGATTCCAGAAATATAGTATACATACTACCTTTGCTCATCCTGGCACAACCCCTCTGGGCTGGATGGCAGCAAGATTTTCAGGATTAGGGAACTGACGCAACAGCCATCAGAATGAAAGGAAAGATTTGAGGATTCACAGAAACACAGCATCATGAACTGCAGCAGCTTATTTCTGGTTGGCTCACAAACAATTGTGGTCAAAAAGTCTGCTTTAAGAATTTACAGCAGTGATTCTTAACTATGAGCAATTCTGCCCAAGAAACATATAAAACAATGACACTGGACAGTCTTGGTTGTCATTAACTGGTAGTGGAACGGGGTGAGCTACTCATATCTAGTCAGCAGAGGCCAGGGATGCTGCTAAATACTCCAAAGCACGGGACAACCACCCAGAGCAAAGAATTATCCAGCCCTACATGTCATTAGTGCCACTGAGGAGATACTCTGATTTAGAGTCAACATTCAGAAGACAGTACAGCACATACAGTTCATTATTTAAGAACAATTTACCTTTTCCTTACAACCAAAAGGAGATTTCTGCACTTACAGACATTGCAAATATAAACTAAAATTAACTAGGAGGAAAGAGTAAAAGCTTTCTTCTAACAGTTTTGCTTCAAAGTTATACTGCTTAATAGCTAGACAAAATTTTGCTCAGCAAACCTACTGTTATCAATTCTGGAACCAAAAACATAAGGACTAAAAAACTTAAATATCTGTAATGCAGACATCCATCAGATCAGCATTGGCATCTAAGATTTTTGAGAAACGGCAGATCGAAAAGGATAGAAATGAGTCAACCAGAGTAGTAAGTCATGTTGCTCATTTTTGTTGACATTGTTTTGTTTTGTTTTTAAAACTAAAAAACAGCTCCTGCTTCTTCAACACTGGCTATTTTCTCATGCCTAATGATTATACCTTGGTAACTCGTGGACATGAAAACTGACCCTCAAGTTACTAAGTCAATTACTGGTTATGACACTGACCAGAATGTACCGAGCAATGTGCCTGGCATACAGTAGGTGTTCAACACATCTTATAAATGAGCAAATAACCAAACGACTAGGAAATAAACCCTACTTTAGCCCTGTCCATTCTATTTTCAGAATATGGAATGAAGACTTGATAACTTTATGTATCAAAACTATAACATTCTACATACTAAAACCTCCTAGCATTTAATCTAGTATTCCAGAGCAAAACAATCCATCAACCTACAACTGCCAAGTCAGGAGCCATGCACGCCAACATTCATTTTTTGTTTGTTTCATGAACAATGCTTCCTGGGGAAGCTACATGAGTTCTCCTGCTGACTAGTTCTACCATCATTCATAAAAGCCTAGACTTCCACTCACTGCACGTTTCTTCCCATCACAATGGAACAATACAGCAGTCATGGCCTGGAGTCCTACTGTATGCAAATGTATGCAAGTACATGCATGATCAAAAAATAATTAGTAACCTCACATAACATTTAAGTTGGTTCTTGAGGAATTCTGGAATTTATGAATGATAAAGAGCTACTACTCTACAAAGATCCTTTCTCCTAGTATGCTAATAAGGTATTTGGCTTCTAAATCCTGGCAGAAATCAGCAAATTCACATTAATTAGGAAAGTATCAATTTACATCATAAATATTTAATTAGCTATCATAAATTAGATCCCCAATTAATAGATAGCCAATATCTCTTAATATGTAAGGGATGGAAATGTAAGTAGTTATTGCTATTAACAAGCAACAATCGAACATTTCTACAATTTGGTAAGTGACAGTTGCTGAAGTGCAGCAGAGGAATTTGGATTCAAATGGAAGAACTACCTAAATATGGAATCTTTTATAAAAGCAGCTCACAACTAGCCATAGGCAGGTCTTTGAAGTTGGGAAGCAAGAAAAACAGGGCATGAAGAAATTAAGTGTATGAACCCAAGTCATAAAGTAGACCAAGAACAGGGAACACAAAAAGGTAAAACATACTTGACAAGTAATAAAATTAGAAAATATATGTGGAAAATATAAAGCACCATACAAACACATAATGCCACCTATTAAATTCAGCAATTTAAATACATTTAAAATGTTCTCCTTTCTCTCCTTAAAATTTTGCCTAGCCAAAGTCAACAGTCTCCAGTCTCAAACAACACATACACATGTGTGATACACTTCTGTAATGAATCCATTTCTGAAAATGAGCCTTATGTCAAGTCACCATACAGACAATAAGGTAAACAGCAATTAGCTTTTGTCCTCCATCCTCCCCTTTCCTCTAACTTAAAAAAGTAACCCAGGACGCCTGGGGGGCTCAGTCAGTTGAGTTTCCGACTGCAGCTCAGGTCATGATCTCACACTTCACGGGTTCAAACCCCGTGCCGGGCTCTGTGCTGATGGCTCAGAGCCCGGAACCTGCTTCAGATTCTGTGTCTCCCTCTCTCTCTGCCCCGACCCCGCTCTACTCTCTCAAAAATAGACATTAAAAATATATTTTAAAAATTTAAAAAGTTTTAAAAAGAAGTAACCCATCACAGAGCTCAGGAATTAAGAAAATGAGGTATAAAAGGAAGCTCATAGTCCTGTATACCTGCTTTTGAGACAAGGACCCATGTGAAACAGCTTGAGGTGACTAGGGTGGAGAGATAATCAACAGAGAGAGACCAAGCAGCATTAAAATATCTTGATTTTTCAAGGGACTCATTCATTCAATAAACATTAAGCAGTAGGGAAAGTTAGGTAATGAAAAGAAAGGGAAAGGAATAAGAAGGTGAACACAGTGAACTACTTTTCTATTTATAACTTACTTTAAATTTGGGTCTGATGCAGTATTAAAAAACAATTTAGGTTTTGATTTTAGGTTATATTTTAGGTTATGAGATAAGTCTGTTTTAACTCATAAAAGAAGTTGTACATGATCCCTATAAAACTGTAGGTCAAATAGCATAGGTTAGAGGTTCACCATCAAATGAGAGAATGCAGGGGTGTCTGGGTGGCTCAGTCAGCTAAGTGTCCAACTCTTGATTTTGGCTCAGGTCGTAATTTCACGGGTTCTTGGTATGGAGCCCTGAGTCGGGCTCCACGCTGACAGTGCAAAGCCTGCTTGCAATTCTCTCTCTCCCTGGCTCTCTGCCCCTCCACCGCTCATGTGCCCACGCTCTCTTGCTTTCTCTCAAAATACATAAATAGTTTTTAAACAAGAGAATGCATATCAAGAGGACAACACAGTGCTGACCGAGCACATAGAAAATGCTCAAAACTTGTTAGCAATTATTATCACATAAGATTAATACAATCTCCTCCTATTTTACTTTGTAAACATTTTATTTATGCATGTAAGCTGTGCCTTTTCAAGAAATTTAGATTTGGTAAAAAAGAAAAACATGCACTGACCATGGTCAGAAGTCCTAAGACCTAAGTTCTAATTTGGGTATTAATTGGTTGAGTGACCCAAAACAAAATTCTCTCAGTCTCAGATTCCTTACTTTGAATTAGTAAAGAGTACAAATAGACTAAGAGGAGGAGACATTCCCTAAAGAATTGATTTGTAGCAATTAAGAAATCATTTATGCAACATGATTTTTCAGCAATTCCTTTATATTACACATTTATAATTTTTGCTATAATTTCTGATTTCTGGTAGCTCTGTTTTATAGAATTCTCCTTCACAGCCACGTAGCCTCTTCTCAAACAGAAAAACGAGAGCCATAGCTATAATCACCAAGTTAGTAAATAATGTCAAAGAAAAAAACCAGAGATGCTAAACCTAGTGAAGTCTACCAGACTTTGTACAATCTTAGACCTAGAAAAACTGGACAAGATTTTTCCTGTTAGTTTTGCTTAGAAATCACATTTTAGGAAAATATCATCTGATCTATTCATGTAACATATATATTACTTGCAGAGCCCAACTCAGGGCTTGACCTTACAACCCTAAGATCAAGACCTGAGCTAAAATCAACCAACTGAGCCACTGAGGCACCCCTCAAGTAATATTTCTTAAAGGAGAGTGGACACAGATAAAAAAACAATGTGTATCAACTTTATAAGGAATAGCCTTTATTATTATCTCTACTGTTGCCTGAGGTCTAGCCAGAAGTAAAGCCTTTAAGAGCCTGACTGGCAGAAGTCCAAGCCTGATTATTAATGACACTGAGTTCTCTTCTAGTCTTCCTTCTTGTTCCCTTAGTTGACCATGATGACTGACATGACAATAACTACTCTGGCATGACATTAGGTTTCCAAAATGGGGTTCTCCTTTTACAGTTTTACTATTAAGGGCTGGGAGGGAGGGAAAATGGCAGTGAAAAACAATCTCGTATCTCTCTATATAGTTTTCATTTGGAAAAATGGGCACATTCTGGTCTTAACACTTCCACAGAGACCTTGGATTCTAGTAGGGAGATGTGATATGCTTAGCTGACCCTCTCTACCACTGCTGCTCTGGTCCAAGTTTACAACACCCCTCACCTAGGCTCCTGCAATAATAGCCTCTGAACTGTTTCTTCTGCTCTTTTCCCCATAGTCCAACACATATTACCCTTTCCTCAAAACCCTCCAATGGCATCCTAACATACTTCTAATAAAATCTAGAATCCTTACCATGGCCAAGCATGCATGCATGCTTGGTACTATCTGTAAGCAGACTAATAAAAGATAAAAAGATTGAACTAACATTTGAGTTGCCACTCACTCAAGAGACGGAACTTGCCATTTGAGTCCAACCAAATAAACTGCTTGTGAAAACTAAAGTATCAATACTTCACAGAGAAATAAAACAAAATCCAGTCTTCACAATGTAATATTCACAATGTACAGAGTTTAATACAAAACTGTGCGATGTACCAAGAACCAGAAAAACATGACCTTCAAGAAAAAAGAAAAATCAATGAAAGCAAAACCCCAAATGTTGGAATCAGCAAAGGTGTTAAAGTAGCTATTATAACTATGCTCAATAAAATGTACTCAGAATGGAAAAAAAAAAAAAGGGAGGAAATCTCATCAGGGAAACGGAAACTATTACTTTAAAAACATGGATATTCTGGAACTGGAAAATATAATATTTGCAATTTAAAATTGACTGGATGAGCTTAAGTGTAGAGATGACACAAAAGTTTGTGAACATGATGATAAATCAAGAGAAATTATCAAAATTGCAGAACAGAAAAAAAGATTAAAAAAAATGAATAGAGACACTAAGAACTGTGGGATGGAATCAAAATGTCTAATATTCACAGGGCATCTGGGTGGCTCAGTCGATTGAACATCTGACTCTTGATTTCAGTTCAGGTTATCATCTCATAATTCATGAGATCAAGCCCCACATCAGACTCTGCACCGACAGTGCAAAGCCTGCTTGGGATTCATTCATTCTCATTCTCATTCTCATTCTCATTCTCATTCTCATTCTCATTCTCATTCTCATTCTCATTCTCTCTCTCTCTCTCTCTCTCTCTCTCTCTCTCTCCCTCCCTCCCTCCCTCCCTCCTTCCCCTCTCTCCCTCCCTCCCTCCCTCCCTCTGCCTCTCCCCAGCATGCGTATGCATGCTCTCTCACTCTCTCAAAATAAATAAATATTTTTAAATGTCTAATATACATATAATGAAGCCCCCAAAGGAGAGGAGGAAAAGAATGGGGCAGAGAAATATACCTAAATAGATAATGACATAAAAATTTTCCAATATATGAAGAAAAAATAAATTGACAGATTTAAGAAGCTTAGTGAACCCCAGTCAGAACACAAATAGAAGAAAACCATGCCAAGGCATATCATACTCAAAGCACTGAAAACTAAATATAAAGTCTTGAAAGCAGCCAGAGGAAAAGAACATGTTCCATATAGGAAAACAAAAATTTGAAGACCACTGACATACCATCAGAAACAAGGGAGACCTGAAAACAGTGGAACATCTTTAAGACGCATGAAAGTGGTGGTCCCCAACCCAGTAGGGAGTTTTTCTCAAAGGACTAGCTTTCAAATCCTTTGACATAATACTTATTCCCCACACAGGGCACCTGGATGTCTGGGTCCATTGAGTGTCAGACTTGATTTTGGCTCAGGTCATGTTCTCACAGTTCCTGAGACTGAGCCCTACATCGGGCTCTGCACTCAGTGTGGAGCCTGCTTGAGATTCTCTCTCTCTCCCTCTGCCATTCTCTCCCACTTGCACTCCCTCTCTCTCTCTAAAATTTTAAAAAAAAATTAATACTACTCTCCACTTCCATTAGACATTCTTAGTTATTAAGCTCCCAGAGCTAATGAACCTGATTCAACTGTTTACAAAACAGGCAAGAGACAGAGCAGTCACCCACCACCACCACCTCTGTTCAGCAGCCCCGCCCCATTCTGACGAATCAGCTACTTCAACTAGTGGCACTTGCCCCATCTCTCTGGGTGGAGTCTAGTCACCTTGCCCAGGCCCTTTCCCATTTGAACTGAAGAGAATTAAATCTTTTGGGGCAAGAGTGTCAAAGGATGGTGGTAAACATCACATTTGCTTTAAGCCGGATCCAATGTAGTTTCCCCTTTGTCATCTAAATAATAGACAAGTATGAGGAATTTGACAAATCCCAGAAGGCACCCCTAAGACAATCCCTCTCTACTCAAAAACCTAGTGCTCAATACATTTCATAGCCCACAAATATTTACCATTTATGCCTAATGCTTAGGTGAGAACCTGAGCACAAGGGAAGCACAAATTGCCCCTCAATTTCTGAAATGATATGTGTGGGTTCCTAGATTAATTCAAATATGCTGATTTGAAATCATTTTCCCTTAAGGATTGGAATCTGACAGATTGCCTGGGAACCACCCTACTGCTAATTTTATAAAGACCCGTTAATTATAACATAATGAATTGGGTACATCTGCATCCTGGGTAGGAAAACTACTCTCAACGTCTCATAACGGTGCCATTTCTCCACAGGGGAGAGAGAGAGCTGAGAGTCCCTCCTAGTATTGATACCTGGTAGTGTTGGCTCTGTGCCCAAGAGGTCAGCAATTCAACCACTGCCCCCCAAAAAACCTGCCTCTCTTAAACAGAAAGAACAGGCAAAATATTTAGAGAATACAGTGAATTCTCCAGCTTAAAAATGTTTCCTCTTTTTCAGAAGAACTAGGAAAAAAACTGGTATCATGAGTATGGGCAAGCTATTCAGAATGGCCCCCCATTTGGAAAGTTTCTGGCACTTTCCAACTAGGCATTGTATTATTGCAATGAGCTGCCCAGTAATCAAAGAGGAGTACTTATTTCCCACCAGAGCTAAAAGAGAGGATTAGTTCTGGTAAGTTCTCTAACTAATTTCAGTCATTGTTAACAGGGTGGCACCAGCTTCTCTACATCCCTATCAAATTCAAAGAAAACTCAGGAAAAAAGGAAAACCAAGGCTGCTTTATTATTCTATTTGAGCAGCATCCACCTTTCACAGAACAAACGCTTTTTTCTTTTTAATTTCAATGACATTTAAGAAGCTGTAACTGAGAAAGAAAAAAGTGAAATTTATTTGGAAAGAAATCTTATAAAGAAATCTCCCTATTTATAACACTTTTCTTAATATACAAGATAAATTCTGGGATCAAAAGTTTTTAGAACACTACACAGTCTCTGAAGAGCCTCAGAGTATAAATTCAACTAAATAAAAGAAAAGAAAAGATGAGCAGTGGTGGTAAGCACATAGCAGCAGTAATAAGAAAGACAATTTTAAAGATTTGTACAGGAGAAAGCAAGTAATAAGAGCTGTTATGCAGAGGATACAAGAAGCCTTTATCAGTGAAGTGAGTTAACCCTGTCCACAACATAGACAGATATCCATACTGCCTCCCATCTTCTTGGACATGAAAGGGTAAGTAGGAATCAAAAAATTATTAGGCACCTTTCTAGATTCCTTACTTGTATTATTTTATTTTTCTGTTTAACCCATAAGTCAAAGAAGTTAATTAACTCATCAAAGATCCAAAAGGACTACTTAATCCCAGGTCTATATTAATCCAAAACTCATACTGCCCTAACATTATACCATGCTGCTGCTTAGAAAATACTTCACATGAATTAGTTTCTTGATATAAATTTTCAAAACACTGGTCTAGTCCAAACATTCCCCTTCAGACAAGTTCTTCCTAAAAATTACACTAATTTTCTTAAGCAAGCTTTTGGCAATGGATGGCCCACCAGAACTTTTGCCTATCTTTGCTACCTTTTTCTGGAAAGTCTATGCCACGGGGTAAGTGGTTGGAACTTTGTTTGCTTATGACTTGCTCTAAGGCCTCACATTTAAGATAAATGGGTAATCTGCTAAGGCCAAATTTATGTCAGAAGGTGGATAAACAAAGTACTCAGAACTAAAGCCCTATTCTACATAACAGATTATTTTTCCTGTAAAATACAGCATCCAAGTCAACAGATAAAGTAAAGAATCTGAGAAAGAACCTGTAAGAGACCATAGAAAAGGTGCAGGATCTCCAACTCCCAAATATTTCAAACCCCCAACTCTAATCCTTCAAAAGACTTCTGTAATATCCTGATAAAGAAATGGGTCTTCCTGCTAAAACAGGGAGGTGATTAAAAATGCAGCTTCTGGAATCAGACACTAAAGCTCAGCTTGTCCTTTATTAATCATGACCTTGGGCAGAACAGTTAATCTCTCGAAGCCTTAGTTTCCATAGATATAAAGTGAAGAGACCATAATAATGTAAGTTCTATAAATCCTAAATTCTATAAACCCTGAAATCACAGGTGCTTACTAATAGCTCTGTCATCATCATTCTCATCAACATGTTTGTTATGACACAGAAAACATCAATGGGGTAACTGAAGGGCTTTTGTAAACCTTCATGAGGCCAGTATGGATTTCAGTTTTGGAGAGTCTTAGGAGATTTAGAGGAAGTGAGTAGCAGAAATGGAACTGGCAAGGCCTGAAAGGACTAAAAAAGAAGCAAGCAGAAATTCCATGGGGAAAGGAAATCTGTATGGGGGGGAAAAAGTGTATCTATAAAGATACACTTTATATATATTTGGAAAAAGGATTAAGGAGTAAAATGCTATCTCATGCAGTAAAACAAACTGCTTTTTTCTATTACCATAATAGGGACGCCAATGTCGGGCCACAGAAGGTCCTCTGACGGTAGCTTGGGAGAATTCCATACCACCACGACCTTGTTCAGGTAAGGGAGGCCATTCAGTCTCTCTAAAGAGTTCATAAGCACTTCCTCCCTCTCATAAGTCAACATCACCACCGTGAACTGCTCTCGTGGAACGTTGCCTCCAAGTGCCGCCTGAAACTCCTTGCCAGAACCCCCAGCTCCACCACCAATAGGCCGAAATCCAGTCCCTGAGCCCAAGAATTTGGCCTCTGAGGGCAATACAGGGTCAAAGGGTGTGTGGGGGAACAGATGGAAAGGCCCTGGAGCAGAGTTCCAGCTGCGGTAAAAATCAGTGACAGTCAAAGTAAAGTTGCGGAGGTATTTGGGTGAGGCATAAGGCGGCTCCGTTTCCACTGGCCCCAGGTCCAGATCCCCATTGTCGGCCATGTTAGGGTCCGTTCCAGCCGCCTTGCCTGAACGATGGGGGATCTCAGCTGCCGCCTCTTCCCGGATGGGAGCAGCTGGGATCTGTATGCGAGTCCTAATCATAGCCAGCACGGTATTAAAAATACTGTCAGCGGTTGAGAAGTACGTCTCCCAGAGAAAGCGGCCTTGCCGCCTCATCGCCAGCAGATCACTATCTGAGAGGCTTCGTAACAGAAAATGAACCTCGGTAACACGTGGCTTGGGCACCACCAGGGCTGCCTCATTCCACTGCAGCATGTCCTGGTAGGGAAGCTGGACTTGCTCCCCCAGCACAACTGGGACAGCACCAACTTCCAGGGCTTCAAAGAGCCGTGTTGCACACCCAGATGAAATAACCAAGTGAGGGTCCCCAGGAGTGATAATGAGGGCAAAGGTGGAAAGCTTCAGTAATTCTAAGCGGTCCTCACGCTCCCCACACAGTGCCCACTCAGTAGGCAGACTGGGTTTAGGCTGGTTTTTGCAGGTAAATTCTACCAGGACCTGATCTAGCTTGCTGTCCTGTACAGCCTTTAAGGTGGCAATGATACGATCATCATAGTCGGCTGGAGGGTCACCCTCCATTTCTTCTTCAAAGGAGCGGGCCTCCTGAAGGCTGGATCTCAGTGATTCAATCTTCTCACCCTGGAAGGTGAAAAGATATTTCCGCTTAACTGGCACCTGTGGTGGGATTTCCATGAAGTTGGGCTCTGACATGGCATGGACTAGTGGTGACACTACCAAGTCAAATCCAGGTCTGTACTGGGCAGCATAGAAAGTAGACTGGGCCACCATGGCCCGGCCTGTACTGACATTATATAGTAAATTCTGTGTATCTGACTTCCGCGACAGATTGATGATGACATGGTTGTGTCCATCTGTCCGCCAATGTGGTAGAGAATAGAGCTGCTTCTCAAGTTCAGCAGGCCGAAGTACTACTGGCTCCTGTATTTCTCCCACTAATATCACATAAAGGCAGGCAATGTCCGCATTTTCTGTAACATAAACGCTGGCTCGTGCTGTAGCCTGAAAAGCCTGCTTGACCAAAGGATCCAGGTAGCTGCCAAAGGCAAACTGGTCACTGTCATACACATAGACTGGAAAACCAGAGGTGAGAGGACAGCGAGAATAATCGAAACAATTGTGCAGCCGGCATCCCCGTATGACCTTTGGGGGAGGAAGACCGGCATCATCCTTCTCTGGAAGCAATCGGATAGGCAAAGAAAGTTTGGGCTGATTTTGAGCCATCAGCTCTTTGTAAGAATGCTCAGTCTGGCTAATGACATTCTTGAGCTGAAGCAAGTCCTGCTTGGCATTCTCAATGCTCTTCTTACAGGCTTCAATCTTCAGATTCAGCTTGGCAATTTCACTGTTCAGCTCTTGCCGCTTGGCTTCCAGCTGCAAAAGCTCTTCGCTTACAGACTCACGAATCCGGCAAAGATCCAGCACATGCTTTACCTCGCATAGTTCATTACCAGCCCTTGGGCCAAAAATCCGCTTGCCTGCCTCATCAGCCTCATCCAGAGTGGTGAGATAATAGTGAGCAATAAGGGGGAAGAAAACCAGAATGATGAAGAGCGTGAAACTGAGCCACGTGAGTCGGATCCGGTTGGACCACCGTAACATACAGGTTTGACCTCCATTCCCCACTCCCCCATTCCGCAACATGGTATAGCCCGTCATGAGTTCCTGTGTGGCTCTTGCCCCCTCTAATCACGTTGGGTCACTCGCCATAACCATGAGTTTCTATTAGACAAACTCAATCTCTTTTCACTCAGACCTTTCTGTTAAGAGTTAGTGTGCTCCCTGTACAAGGCACCAAATAAAATGGAAATTTCATTTTCCTCAGCTGTAATTGAAATGGTCTCTGACCTTATTCCAGCAGATTTTAAGTTCTGGTTGCTGACCAAAGAACATGTCCTTAATCTTTACTGAATGGTAAAAGGTACCACATTGTTGATGAGATGAAAAGGAGAAGGTCCCTGATGATGAAACCCAGGAAAAATACCCTGGAATCAGACAGACTTTTTCAACTGCCATAGCTCTTGTTCCTTGGTTTTGCTGAGCAACAAATATGCATAGTTACTATTCACAGTTATAAAGTAGCTGGTTAGAACAGAAATGAATGTCACCCTCTTATCGATGTCCTTGCCAACAATGAGGCCTGCAAAAAAAAGAGAACCATGTAAGTCTTGAAAAGATTATGTGCGACAACCCCACCCTTCCCCAGTTTCTAGAAAATGCTTAAATCTGAAAAGGTAAAATAATAGTTGGAACACTGATGTGTGTCTCACAGAACATTTTAAGTTTGGTTCAGGTTGTCTTAGTATGGATATTTTACAGTATGGCTAATAAGAAATGGGTAAGCGTCCAAAAACAACTTCAGTTTTTATATACACATAGACACACCCTGTCCTCCAATTTAACAAGATACAGGGCAGAATTAGAGCTCTATAAAATGAAGATCAACAACATTTAACAGAGGGCAAAGATGTATGCGACAATTTGTTATTCTAAATGGAAAGAAACACCATCCTGTCCAGCTTTGATAGTCATGTTCATTCCTTAGTCATGTTTATTCCTAACATGAGCCTCCTTTTGAACCACTTAAAAAAAAAAAGACTCTGAAAAGCTCAAGGCTTTACAGTCAGAGTTGAAATTAATGGAAGAGAACTCTTTTGATCTTTACCCAGTAGTAGGTGCATTAATCCAGAGACAAAATGTATTTCCTAGTTTGCTTCTCATTTATCTTATGCTAGCAGACATCAAGTGTTCCTCTTTAAAATATAAATAGTAACTTGGTCTTTCAGAAAGACTACTATACTTAGAAATGTGGGGCATTATTTCTTCTCCTTTGGAGACAGATTTGCTTTCAAACCTTATACCTCAGTTTCCTAATCTCCCCAAATGGAGATAAGTATACTGAGACAGAAACAATATATTGTGTTGCTATGACAAGAAAGGACAGAGAATGTGAGAGTACTTTCAGCTAATAAATCTTGAAACAACATTCTCACTCCTGTTCATTTACCAACTTTACTATCGCAGGCTACAAAAGCTCTTCACTTGCTTTCATCTTGAACTCAACATATCTAGAACTGAATTCATAATATTCTACGCCAAAGAATATTCCCAATTCCTTTCATTTATTTCCTCCAGAAAGTATTTACCATACTCTTAACATGTCTAAAACATGCTCAGTATAACTACAGGAGAAGCGAGAATGCAAAATAACCTTCAACCTTGTGGAACCTCCTTTAACCTAAGAGATAAAATATAAACAAACAGCAAGGACACTACTACAGGGTAGTATAAGTAGCACATCACAGGTGCTCAATCTTCTCTCTAGCTTCTATGCTTGTTAGAGGTGTAAAATTATTAGAGCTGGGATAGAATCACCTCTCCTTTAAATAAAAAAAGTTGCCAATGTTAATAAAAGGCTTGAGTAAGCAGAATAAGAGAATAATGACAACAAAAAACAAAAACTATTGATCACAAAAAAGCTTAAACTTGGAGGATCAAAAGTTGGATAATTAACAGCTAACCAAATATCCCAGAAAATGTAAGTCAATATTTCTAAAGCATTATCCTTTTAAATCAAATGTTAAAAATTTCTCTTCCTGTTTTCAAAAGAATATTCTCTACACCTTACAAACAAATTATAACAAAGAAAGAATTAAGTGGAAGAAAAAAAGGAATGCATAATCAAGGAAATTCAGTTGATTCATTCCCTCCTTACCATATGTTTCTGGATCCTTCCTTTCTCTAACTCATGCAGCATTTTACTTCAGTATATAATTTCTTAAAATAGTGAGCTCCAGGTCCAGGGCTTGCTCTCCTGATAGAAAATAGAAAAGTGACATGCTATTAGAAAAATACTCAATACTAAAGGCATTATTAAAGAATGTATTTACTGAAGGGGAAGATGCTGGGGGAGTACGAGGACCCCAGGCTCGCCTCGTCCCATGAACACAACTAGATAACTACCAAATCATCCTTAATACCCCAGAAATAAACCTAAAGGCTGGAAGAACAAACTCTACAACTAAAGGTAGAGAAGGCAGGAAGAGTGGACACATGGTTTGTGAGAGAAATGGATCCTGGCCACTGTGGTGGGTGGGGAGCCACAGAAGGGCAAGAGAGACCAGGACACAGGGAACACAAATTCCCATAGCAATTGGCTCGGAAAGCGAGAGGGGCCGAATGTCATGAATTCTTGCAATTGGTGGGGCTTAAAGCCTGGAGTTTTAACAGTAGGTGTGGGGGGGGGGGGGGGGCTGGGGGGTGGTGGGAGGGTACAGACTAAGGGAGAGGCCAAAGGGCATTGGGACTATTCCTAGAGAGAAGGCAGGGCACAGTCAGTGGACTTTCAGTAGAAACATCAATCTGAAGAGCACCTGGAGCACACAGTGGGGAGGTTACCTGCTCATCCTAGAGCCTGGGTAGTATTTGCAGAGAGACCTCTCTGGGAACAATGGAACTGACCTGCACCACTTCTCTCCCCTGCACCTCAGCATAAGCACAGAGTCACCTGCAGGAACCAGCACACCGCTGACACTCCCTACCTAACTTGCTTACACCAAGCCCCCAACCCCTCAAGCTCAGGTGGAACTGCCCTCAATCCCAGCTCAGCAGGACCCCTACCCCAGGAGACTGGCATAACCCCCTGCCCACACCACATCTTCCAACCTGGGAGTTTTGCAGGGCCTTGGTTCAGGCAATAGTGGTAACAGGTCTCATTTCATAAGCAGACCAGAGCACATCTAGTTAGAACTCACCACATTCAGGCCAGAGATGAAACACTGTTCACTACAGACAAAGAAAGACTCTGCAGACAACTGGCCTAAAGGATAAAGCGACCAGAACACAATAGCAGAGCACATGCAGCACACACTGAAGACACTCTCTGAAGTGCTAGGCCCTGGGGAACACGGGACACTACACTGCAGGGCACTACTAGATCTCTTCTTCATAAGGCCATTACCCTCAAGAACAGGAGACATACCTGACTTTCCTAACATAGAGAAACAGGACCAGAGAATTAGAAAAAATAAGAAGACAGAGGTATTTGTCCCAAATGAAAGAAGAGGAGAAAGCCACAGCCAGAGACATAAGTGAAACAGATATAAGTAACATGCCTGACAGAGAATCTAAAGTAATGATCCTAAAGATACTAGCTGGACTTGAGAAAAGAGTGGAAAGCATCACTGAGACCATTAACACAGAGATAAGGAATAACATAGCAGAGATAAAGGGCTCAATAAATGAAATTAAAAACACACTTGATGGAATGAACAGCAGGTTGGAAGAACCAGAGGAACAAATTAATGACATAGAAGACAGAGTAATAGAAAGTAATCAAGATGAACAAAAGAGAGAAAAGAAAACTACACAAAACAAGAACAGACTTAAGGAATTCAGTGACTCCATCAAACATAATACCATTGGTATTACAGTAGTCCCAAAAGAAGAAGAGAGAGAAAGGGGGCAAAAAATTTATTTGAAGAAATAACAGCTTAAAACTTCCCTAATATGGGGGAGGAAACAGATATCCAGATCCAGTAAGTACAGAGAACCCCCAACAAAATCAACAGAAGGCAATCCACACCAAGAGATATTGTAATTAGAATGGCAAAAGGTAGTGATAAAGAAAACACGTTTAAAGAAACAAAAGAAGGCAGTTACATACAAAGGAAACCACATAAGCCTATCAGTGGGTTTTCAGCAGAAACTCTGAAAGCCAAAAGGGAGTGGCATGATATATTCAGAGTGCCAAATGGGAGAAATCTACAGACAAGAATATGCTATCCAGCAAAGCTATCACTCAAAATAGAGGAAAGATAAAGTTTCCCAGACAAACAAAAAAATAAAGGAGTCTGTGACCATTAAACCAGCCCTGCAAGAAATATTAAAGAGGACTCTGAGTAGAAAGGAAATATCAAAAGTGATAGTATGAAAGTAGGAAACAAAAGAGAAAAAAAATGAATATTTCTGTAAAAAAACAGTTAAGGAACTCACAAAGTAAAAGGATATATAACACCATATACCTAAAATGTATGGAGGAGGAGTAAAGAATGAATTCAAACTTAAACAACCATCAACTTAATATACACTGTTATATGCAGATGTTATATATAAATCTAATGGTAACCACAACTAAAAACTACTAATAGATATGCAAATAATAAAGAAAAAGGAATCCAAATATATCACTAAAGAAAACTAGTAAACCATGAGAGGGAAAGAGAAGAACAAATCAGAGAAAAACTTCAAAAATAACTGCAGAACAAGGAATAAAATGGCAATAAATACCTATCTATCAATAATTACCTTGAATGTAAATGGACTAAATGTTCCAGTCACAAGACATAGGTGACAGAATGAATTAAAAAACAAGACCCACCTATATGCTGCTTACATGAGATGCATTTTAGACCTAGACACGTGCAGACTGAAAGTGAAGGAATGGAAAAATATTTATCATGCAAATGGATGTCAAAAGAAAGCCAGAGTAGTATTCATATCAGACAAAACAGATTTTAAAACAAAGACTGTTAACAAGAGACAAAGAAGGTCACTACATAATAATAAAGGAGACAATCCAACAGGATGATATAACATTATAAATATTTATGCACCCAACATGAAAGCACCCAAATACATAAAACATTTTATAACAAACATGAAGGAACTAGTCAACAGTAATACAATAATAGTAGGGGACTTTATTTATTTATCTATCTAGTTATCTTTTTTTATTTATTTTTTTAACGTTTATTCATTTTTTGAGAGAGAGACAGAACGTGAGTAGGGGAGGGGCAGAGAGAGAGGGAGACACAGAATCTTAAGCAGACTCCAGGTTCTGAGCCATCAGCACAAAGCCCACACAGGGCTTGAACTCATGAACCATGAGATCATGACCTGGGTGATGTTGGACACTTAACCAGCTGAGCCACCCAGGTGCCCCTCTATTTATTTATTTTTAAAGCAAGCTCTGTGCCCAATGTGGGGCTTGAACTCACAACCCTGAGACCAAGGGTCACATGCTTTACCAACTGAGACAGCCAGGTGCCCCAATAATAATAGGGGACTTAACCCGACACTTATACCAGTTGACAGATCATCCAATCAGAAAATCAACAAGGAAAAAATGGCTTTGAATGACACATTGGATCAGGTGGACTTAATAGCTATATTAGAACATTCCATCCTAAAACAGTAGAATACATATTCTTTCAAAGTGCACATGGAACATTCTCCAAAACAGACCACATATTAGGCCACAAAATAGATCTCAACAAATTCGAAAAGATCAAAGTCATACCATGCATATTTTCTGACCACAACAGTATGAAACTAGAAATCAAACACACACACATAAAAAAAAAAAAAAATCTGGAAAGAACACAAATACATGCAGGGTAAATAACATGCTACTAAGCAATGAATGGGTCAACCAAGAGTGCAAAGAAGAAATCAAAAAGTACATGGAAACAAATGAAAATGAAAACACAAGGGTCCCAAACCTTTGGGATGCAGCAAAAGTAGTTCTGAGAGAGAAGTTTACAGCAATACAGGTAACAACCCAACCTTAGATCTAAAGGAGCTAGAAAAAGAACAAACAAAACCCCCAAACAACAGGAGACAATACAGATTAGAGCAGAAATAAATGATAGAGAAACAAAAAAACAGTAGAAGAGATAAATAAACCAGCAGCTGGTTCTTTGAAAAGATCAACAAAATTCATAAACCTCTAGCCAGACTCATCAAAAAACAAAGAGAGGACTCAAATAAAATTATAAATGGAAAGAGGAGACATAACAACCAACACCACAGAAATACAAATAATTTCAAGAGAATATTATGAAAACCTAATGCCAACAAATTAGACAACCTAGAAGAAAGGGATAAAATCCTAGAGACAAATAACCTACCAAAACTGAGATAGGAATAGAAAATTTGAATAGACCTATTAGCAGCAAGGAGACTGAATCAGTAATCTAAAAAAAAAAAAAAACCTCAAAGAATGAAAAGTCCACGATCAGACAGCTTCATAGGCAAATTCTACCAAACATTTAAAGAAGAGTTAATACCCATTATTCTCAAACTATTCCAAAAAGTAGAAGAGGAAGGAAAACTTCCAAATTAATTGTATGAGGCCAACATTACCCTGATACCAAAACCAGATAAAGACACCACAAAAAAAAAAGAGAACTACAGGCCAGTATCTTTGATGATGAATATTGATGCAAAAATCCCCAATAAAATACTAGTAAATAGAATCCAACAATACATTAAAAAAAACATTCACCATGATCAAGTGGGATTTATTCCAGTATACAAGGGTGGCTTAGTCTCTGCAAATCAATGTTATACATCACATAAATAAGAAAAAAGATAAAAACCATATGATCATCTCAATAGACACAGAAAAAATATTTGACAAAGTACAATATCTATTAATGATAAAAGTTCAACAAAATAGGTTTAGAGGGAACATACCTCACCATAATAAAGGCCATATATGAAAAAACTACAGTGAATATCATATTCAATGGGGAAAAACTGAGAGCTTTTCCCCTAAGGTCAAGAACAACACAAGGATGTGCACTCTCACCATTTTTATTCAACAGAGTACTGGAAATCCTAGCCAGAGCAATCAGACAACATAAAGAAATAAAAGACATCCAAATTGGTAAGGAAGAAGTAAAACTCACTATTTTCAGATGACACGATACAGAAAACCCTAAAAATTCTACAAGAACCAATAAATGAATTCAGTAAAGTCACAAGATACAAAATCAAGGTACAGAAATCTGTTGCATTTCTATACACCAATAATAAAGCAACAGAAAGAGAAATTAAGAAAACAATCCCATTTCCAACTGCACCAAAATTAGTAAAATACCTAGGAATAAACCTAACCAAAGAAGTGAAAGACTTGTACTCTGAAAACTATAAAACACTGGTGAAAGAAACTGAAAATGACATAAAGAAATGGAAAGATATTCCCTGCTCATAGAGAAGAATATTATTAAAATGTCTATACTACCCAAAGCAATCCACACATTTAATGTAATTTCTATCAAAATACCAACACCATTTTTCACAAAGCTAGAACAAACAATCCTAAAATTTATATGGAAACACAAAAGACCCAGAATTGCCAAAGCAACTTTGAAAAAGAAAAACAAAGCTGGAGGTATCACAATTCCAGACTTCAAGTTACATTACAAAGCTGTAGTAATCAAAACAGTATGGTACTCACACAAAAACAGACACCTAGATCAATGGAACAGAATAGAAAACCCAGAAATGAACCCACAACTACATGGTCAACTAACCTTCAACAAAACAGGAAAGAATATCTAATGGGAAAAAGTCTCTTCAACAAATGGTGTTGGGAAAACTGGATAGCTATATGCAAAATATGAAACTGGAGGGGTGTCTGTGTGGCTCAGTCAGTTAAGCATCTGACTTTGGCTCAGGTCATGATCTCACGGTTCGTGAGTTTAAGTCCCGCATCAGTCTCTGTGCTGACACCTCAGAACCTGGAGCCTGCTTCAGATTCTGTGTCTCCTTCCCTGCCCATTCAGACTCTGTCTGTCTCTCAAAAATAAAGATTAAAAAAAAAATTTTTTTTAATGAAACTGGATCACTTCCTTATACCAAACACAAAAATAAACTCAAAATGGATTAATGAATGACCTAAATGTGAGACCTGAAACAATAAAAATCCTAGAAGAGAGCACAGGCAATAAGGTCTCTGTCATTGGCTGTTGCAACATTTTTCTAGATACGTCTCCTGAGGCAAGGGAAATAAAAGCAAAAATAAACTATTGGGACTACATCAAAATAAAAATCTTATGCATAGTAAATGAAGCAATCAACAAAACTAAAAGGTAACAGACAATCCAATTAAAAAATGAGAATAAATGAACAGACAGTTTTCCAAAGAAGACATACAGATGGCCAACAGACACATGAAAAGATAGATGCTCAATATCAATCACCATAGAATTTAACATTCAAACAGAGACACCCTTTTAAGTGAAAAGGGATGCTATCAATAATTACACTGGAACAAGAGGCATAAATTAACACTCTTGAAGACAAATCATCCAGATATATAGTTACCTATTTGTGTGCTCTAAGAAGAGGGAATAAACCAAAACAATGAAATGTTAAAAAAAAAAAAAAAAGTTCCTACCTTTTAGAAGTATATACTGAGATTTTTACAGAGAAAACAATTTATCTGGAATTTGCTTAAAAGTAAACAGGATGAATGAGGGTGGTGAAGAGTGTTTAGAAGTATAGATGAAACAAGATTAGCCGTGAGCTAACTGCTGTTGACACTGAATGATGGGGATACATGGGGATTTATTACACTATAGTCTGCATTTACATGTTTGTAATTTTTTTACATTTAGAACTCTCAAATATATTACACAGAGTCTAAACAAAACGTTTTTTTAAATGTCATCTGGAGACTGGCTACACTTAATCTAATACTGCTAGTGCTACCAACTTATATGAACACAGGTAGGAAAAAAAAACAAAAGTTCTAATGGGAACCAATAATTCAATAATGATTCAAAAGAATTTCTTCCAATTAAGTTCCATCTCTTTTATTGGAATAAAGCAAAACTGTCATCAATGTCCAGGAGCATAAAACGTTCTTTCCTAAACAGCTAATTAAATTATTGCAAGCACAAAAGAAAAAGAAAACCCCCAGAGTCTCCTCTGTCATTCTCTGGAAAATGGCAATGAAGTTATTAGGATCTAGAAATAAATGTCAATGAAACACTGATAAGAAGCAATCTCCAGAGTTGTTTTTTTTTTAATCCAACTACAATATAACCTGCCTTATTCTTTACCATCTGCCCCAGCAGTGAATGCCTAACTTGTCAGCCTGCTTTAAAATTTTCTTAAATCTTTTTTTTTTTTGAGAGAGAGCGAGAGAGAGCGAGAGAGCGAGAGAGAGAGAAACCATAAGTGGGAGAGGAACAGAGAGAGGGAGACACAGAATCCGAAGCAGGTTCCCAGGTCTGAGCTGTCAGCACAGAGCCTGACACAGGGCTCGAACTCATCAACCGTGAGATCATGATCTGAGCAGAAGTTGGACACTTAACCAACTGAGCCACACAGGCACCCCTTAGCCTGCTTTTACAATGCATTCTACACACAGCAACCAGAATCATCATTTTAAAAACATGAATTAGAATTTTTTTTAATGTTCATTTATTTTTGAGAGAGAGACAGAGTGCAAGCAGGGAAGGGGCAGAGAAAGAGGAAGACATAGAATCCGAAGCAGGCTCCACCTAGGCTCCAAGCTGTCAGCACAGAGCCCGATCCCATGAACTGTGAGATCATGACCTGAAGTGAAGTTGGACGTTTAACTGACTGAACCAGCCAGGTACTCCAAAACATGAATTAGAATATTGGTGGTTCAAGAGGGCAGTGTAGGAAGACCATGAATTCACCTCCTACCAAGGACACACTGAATCTATTCCTACATATAAAGCAATTCGTCCTGAAGAAGAATCGAGGGCTGACTGAACAGCTTCTACACAACAAACAATGGAGGGAACACACACAGAAAGGGGTAGGAAACAGAGACACTGTAATGACAGGAACCCCACCCACAAAACATCAAGCTGCAGTAGGGAGGAATGTTACTGAGGGGCCTGTGCACTGACTCATGTACCCCAGGTCACAGTGAGAAAACAGTGATTTAAAGGGCAACTACACAACAAGTGAGGGAAATTCATTTACTAACTCCTGAGCATACACCATACAGGAGGGAAACTGCTCGAGCTCTGTGGAGTCAGAGGCACCAGTGAGTCCTTCCACCTTGATAGTTTGAACAAGAGCAAGGTCCAGGTGCTCTAGCTGACCTGCTAGGGCCTCCCCAGCACATCCCAGACTCCCAACCCACACTAGCTCCAGCCGTTCCACCAACGCAGCTCCTGTGTAACACGCTGCATGCATCCTTTGGCCCATGCTCACTCCAACTGGCCTTATAAGAAATGTTAAGGAGTCTTTAACTGGAAAAGAAAAGGCCATTACTAGAAATAGGAAAATCAATCATAACTACAATAAATAGTTAAGGGATACAAAAAAAAATGGATGTAAAACATGAAGTCAAAAACATAAAATGGTGGGGGTGGGAGAGTACAAATGTAGTGCTTTTAGAATGCATTTGAACTTAAGTGACTAACAACTATGTATATAGGTCAATATATATGAACCTCACGGTAACCACAAACCAAAACCTACAAAAGATACACAAAAAATAAAGACAAAGGAACCCAAACATAACATTAAAGAAAACCATCAAACCACAAGAAAAGACACTAAGAAAAGAAGAAAGGAACAGAAGAGGGCTACAAAAACAACCATAAAACAATTAACAAAATGGCAATAAGTACGTATATATCAATAATTACTTTAAATGTAAAGAGACTTAACACTCCAATCAAAAGATAAAGTGTGAAAGGGAAAAAAAAAGCCCCAATATGCTGCCTGTAAGAGACTCACTTCAGATCTAAAGACACACAAAAGCTCAGAGTAAAAAGACAGAAAAAGGCATTCCATGCCATGCAAACGAAAATGAAAAGAAAGCTGGAGTAGCAATATTTGTATCAGACAAACAGATTTTAAAACAAACATTGTAAAAAAACACAAAGAAGGACACTACATAATGATAAAAGGGTCAATACAAAATGAGGACATAACATGCGTAAGTATTTATACATCTAACATAGGGGCACCTAAATATTAAAAACAAGTATTAACGGACATAAAGGGAGAAAGTGAAAATAATACAATAATAATAGGGAACATCAAACTCCCAATTACATTAATGCATAGATCCCCTAGACAGAAAATCAACAAGTAAACAAACATTGGCCTTAAACAACACATTGTACAGAAAGACTCAATAGATACATATACAAAACATTTTATCACAAACTGCAGGATACACTTTTTTTTCAGGTACACATGGAACATTCTCCCAGATAGATCACGTTAGGCCACAAAACGAGTCTCAATAAATTCAAGAAGACTGAAAATGTATCAAGCATTTTTTTCCAACTACTAACAGTATGAAACTAGAATTTAGTTACAATAAAACTAGAAATTCCAAAACACAAACATGTGGACACTAATATGCTACTAAAAAATAAAACCAATGGATCTATGAAGAAATCAAAGAGAACATTTTAAAAATACCTTAACACAAATTAAAATAGAAACCCAACTTTCCAAAATCTATGGGACAAGCAAAATCAGTTCTAAAAGGAAGTTCACAGCAATGCAGGCCTCTCTCAAAACACAAACAGACAAAATCCCAAATTATAAATAATCTAAAAGAATTAAAAAAAGAAAAACAATGCCCAAAGTCAGTAAAAAGGAAAGAAATAATAAAGATCAGAGCAGAAATAAATGAAACAAAGATAAAGAACAGAAAAGATCAATAAAAAAAGATCAATTAAAAGCTGGTTCTTTGAAAAGATAAACAAAATCAATAAACCTCTAGCCAGATTCAAGAAAAAAAGCACCCAAATGAATAAAATCAGAAATGAAAGAGAAGTTACAACTCACACCACAGAAATACAAAAGGATCATAAAAGACTTACAATTATACACCAACAAATTGGAAAGTATAGAAAAATAAATAAATTCCTAGAAACATAACCTTCCAACACTGAATAACAAAGAAACAAAATCTGAATAGACCAATTATAAGTAATGAAATTGGGTCAGTAATTTTAAAACTCCCCCAACAACAAAACTCCAGAACTGGATGGCTTTACACATGAATTCTACCACATAAAAAATATCTAGTACTGATCCTTCTCAAATTATTCCAAAAAACTTAAAGAAATAAGGAATGCTTCCAAACTCATTTTATGATGCCAGCATTACCCTGATACCAAAACCCAGAAAAATACACCATAAAAAGGAAGTAAATAACAGGATGATATCCTTGATAAATCCAGATGCACAAACTTTCAACAAAATATTAGCAAACTGAATTCAACAACACGTTAAAAAGGTTCACATACCATAATCACATGGGGTTTATTCCAGGAATGCAAAGATGGTTCAACATTCACAAATTAATCAACACAATACACCACATTAAATAAGCAAAGGATAAAATGCAGATGGTCATTTCAATAGATGCAGAAAAAGCATTTGACAAATGCTACATCCATTTATGATAAAAAAAAAAAACTCTCAACAAAATGGGCATAGAAGGAATGTACCTCAATGTAATAAAGGCCACATTTAACAAACCCATAGCTAGCATCACACTCAGTGGTGAAAAGCTGAGAGTTTTTCCTCTAAGATCAATAATAAGACAAGGATGCCCATTCTTGCCACTCATTCAACATAGCATTGGAAGTCCTAGCCACAGCAATTAGGCAAGGAAAAGAAATAAAAGGCATTCAAATGGAAAAAGAAGTAAAACACTATTTGCATATGATAAGATACCATATATATATATATATATATATATATACATACATACACACACACACACACACACACACACACACACACACACACACACATAACCCTAAAGCCTCAACCAGCAAACCACTAAATGAATTCAGTTAAGCAGCAGGATACAAAATTAGCATACAAAAATCAGTAGCATTTCTATACACTAATAACAAGCGATTGTAAAGAGACATTAAGAAAATAATCCCATTTACAATTGCATAAGAAAACATAAAATGCCATTTTTAATCTTGCCTCTGCTCTCTGCTGATGTGCTGCACTGGGGGTTCTGGAATGGTAAGTAGTTCAGGATACACAGCCTCTTGGGCAACCAGGCCAGGGGTGAGTCTGAGGGTCCCATGACCTGAATGTGTGGAGGGCAGCAGCCTGGCCCAGACCACATTGTCCAGGAGACCTCAAGAGGTCCCCAAGAGGCTCCCAGTCTGTGTTCCCATGCCAGGATATGGGGAGGTTGGTTTGAGTACATTTTAGTTTACTCGTCATCAGCTGTATGCCAGGCAGAGATTTCTCTCATGCAAAAGAGAGAGACCTCACTGTATAACTGTCATGTATGCCTGCCCTATCACAGTGTGAAATCACGTCACCATTTAAGGTGCCATTTAAGGTTTAGATCTTGATAACTGTTTCAAGTTGTAAAACTCTGCAAAAATCAAATGAATATCATTAACTTTGCGGATGAAAGATGGATGCTTGAAACAGAGACTGCTGCTAACTGAATCTTTTCTAGGAGCACAAAGGTGACCTAAGGATGTCCTCAGTAAAAAAAAAAAAAAAGAAAAAAGAAAACTTGACCTTCACAAAAGTTTCTTGGATCATTTAACATTTCCAGGAGTCTGAGGGGGTACTGAAACTATTGCTTTTGGACAGTCCATAAATACACATTTAAAATAGTGGGACTATGAATAAATATTTCAATAAGCTTCTTGGAAAAAAAGAAGGAATAAAATATATAGGAATAAATTTCACCAAGGAGGTAAAAGACCTGTACTCTGAAAACTATAGGACATTGATACAAGAAACTAAAGGCAACATAAATAGAAAGATATTCTGTGCTCATGAATTGGAAGAATTAATACTGTTAATGTTAATTTTTGAGAGAGACAGAGACAGAGACAGAGAGACAGAATGCAAGCAGGGGTTGGGGCAAAGACAAAAGGAGACACAGAATTGGAAGCATGCTCCAGGCTCTGAGCTGTCAGCACAGAGCCCAACAACACGCGGCTCAAACCCACGAACTGCAAGATCACGAACAGAGCTGAAGTCAGACGCTTAACTGACTGAACCACTCAGGTGCCCCGGAAGAATTAATACTGTTAAAATGTCCATACTACTCAAAGCAATCCATAGATTTGATGCAATCCCCATCAAAATACCAGCGGCACTCTTCACAGTAATAGAACAAACAATCCTAAAATTTGTATAAAACCACAAAAGACCTCAAATAGCTAAAGCAATATTGAGAAAGAACAAAGCTGGAGGTATTATGTTACCTGATTTCAAACTATACCACAAAGATGTGGTAATCAAAACAGTATGATACTGGCATAAAAACACACACATAGATCAATGCAATAGAAAGCCCAGAAAGAAACCCACACATATGTGGTCAATTTACACGAGAAGCGCCAAGAATATACAATGGGGAAAGGATACTATCTTCAACAAATGGTGTTGGAAAAACTGGACAGCTATGTACAAAAGAATGAAACTGGACTTTTATCTTACACAAAAATATCATACACAAAAATAAATTCAAAATGGATGAGACTTGAATGTAAGATCTAAAAAAACTCCTAGAAGGAAATATAGGCAGTAATCTATTTGACATCAGTCTTAGCAATATTTTTTGGATCAGTCTCCTCAGACAAGGACAACAAAAACTAAAACAATTGAGATTATATCCAACCAAAAAGCTTTTGCAGAGCAATTCAGGAAACCATCAACAAAATGAAAAGGCAACTACAGAATGGGAGAAGATATCTGCAAATCATACATCTGATAAGAGATTAATACCAAATTATATAAAGAACTTACACAATTTAACATCAAAAAACCAAACTGATTAAAAACTGGGCAAAGGACTTGAATAAACATTTTTCCAAAGAAGATACACACACACACAAAAAGCACATGAAAAGATGCTCAACATCATTAATCATCAGGGAAATGGAAATCAAAACCACAATGAGATATCACCTCACACCTATTAAACTGGTATTATCAAAAAAGACGAAAAATTACAAGTGTTGGTGAGGATGTAGAGAAAAGAAAATGTGGTGAGAATGTAAATTGGTGCAGTCAAAATGGACAACAGTACGGAAGTTCCTCAAAAAAATTCAAAAACAGAACTACGAGACCATCCAAATTGCACTTCTGTGTATTTATCCAAAGAAAACAAAAACACAAAAATGAACTACTGGGACCTAATCAAGATAAAAAGCTTCTGCACAGCAAAGGAAACAATCAGCAAAATTAAAAGGCAACCAACAGAATGAGAGAAGATATTTGCAAATGACACACCAGATAAAGGGTCAGTATCCAAAATCTATAAAGAACTTATCAAACTCAACACCCAAAAACAAGTAATCCAGTGAAGAAATGGGCAAAAGACATGAATAGACACTTCTCCAAAGAAGACAAACAGATGGCTAACAGACACATGAAAAAATGCTCAACATCCCTCATCATCAGGGAAATACAAATCAAAACCACACCGAGATACCACCTCACACCTGTCAGAAGGGCTAAAATTAACAACTTAGGCAACAACAGATGTTGGTGAGGATGCGGAGAAAGAGGATCTCTTTTGCACTGCTGGTGGGAATGCAAACTGCTGCAGCCACTCTGGAAAACAGTATGGAGGTTCCTCAAAAAGTTAAAAATAGAATTACCCTATGACCCACGAATTGCACTACTAGGCATTTATCCAAAGGATACAGATATCCTCTTTCCAAGGGGTACATGTACCCCAATGTTTATAGCAGCACTATCAACAATAGCCAATGTATGGAAAGAGCCCAAATGTCCATCGACAGATGAATGGATAAAGAAGATGTGGTGTATATATATGCAATGAAGTATTACTCAGCAATCAAAAAGAATGAAATCTTGCCATTTGCAACTATGTAGATGGAACTAGAGGGTATTATGCTAAGCGAAATAAGTCAGAGAAAGACAAAGATCATATGATTTCACTCATATGAGGACTCTAAGATACAAAACAGATGAACATAAGGGAAGGGAAGTAAAAATAATATAAAAACAAAGAGGGGGACAAAATATAAGAGACTCTTAAATACAGAGAACAAACTGAGGGTTGCTGGAGGGGTTGTGGGAGGGGGGAGGGGCTAAATGGGTAAGGTGCATTAAGGAAGACACTTGTTGGGATGAGCACTAGGTGTTATACATAGGGGATGAATCACTGCAATCTACTCCTGAAATCATTATTGCACTATATGCTAACTAACTGGGATGTAACTTAAAAAATAAATTAATTGAAATTAAAAAACAAAAACAAAAACAGCAATTTGAAGAGATATATGCACCCCCACATTCACTGTAGCATTTTCACAATAGCCAAGATTACGAAAGCAACCTAAGTGTCCATCAATAGATGAATGGATAAAGATGTGGTGTGTGTATACACACACACACACACACACACACACACACACACACACACAGTAGAATATCACTTAACCATAAAGAATGAAATGTTGCCATCAAAGACAACATGTATGGACGTAGAGGGTATAATGCTAAGTGAAATAAGGCACACATAGAAAGACAAATACTGTATGATTTCACATATATCTAAAAAACAAAACAATCAAAACAAAAGAGAAACAGACTCATAGATACAGGACACAAACTGTTAATTACCAGAGGGGAACTGAAAGGGTGTTGGGGGTGGGCAAAATAGGTGAAGGGGATTAAGAGGTACAAATTTCTAGTTATAAAATAAGTCATGGGGATATAATGTACAGCATAAGGAATATAATCAATAATATTGTAGTAACTTTGTATGGTGACAGTAACCAGATTTACCATGGGGATAAAATATCAAGTCACTATGATGTACCCCTAAAACTAACAGAATATTTTATGTCTATTACATATTAGTTAAAAAAACAAACAGGAATTAAACCATGTCTTTCCCGTCCTTAAAAATTTTCAGTGGCTTCCCACTCTACTGCCAGGCCCTTTGTAACTACATCCTGACCACCTATCTAATCTCATTTGCCATCATTGTTCCACCTGCTCCCTCAACTTTAGCTAAACTAGGCTCCTTTCAATTCCCTAACTACACCAAGCTCTTTACTGCCTCAGAACTCTTATATCTGCCATCTGTTTAGTCTCAAATGCTCTTCCCCAGGGTTTCTCTGGCTGACTCTCATCCTTCAGTTCTTAACTTCCTTGCTGTTCCCATTGAAGGTAGTCATTCTTACCTCCTGACACTTTACGGCACTGATCTATTTATTTCCTTCGTATCTTTTCATTTATTTACTTACTATTTATCTTCCCCACCAAAACCTTGAGGACAGGAATCTCATTTGCTTGGATCACTGCTATATCACCAGTACCTAGCACAGTGTATTTATAAGTCCTCTATAAACATCAGTTAAATAAATGAATTATATCACTGATCACTTTCTCATTCTACATTCTACTTAATTTCTCATGAAACCATACTTCCTGGTGTTCTACCGAATTCCCCAATTTACTCGCCCTTTTTGCTTTGTTGGCAAAACAAACCAGTATTCTACCTATTTCATATGGAAAATGCTGCCCGCCATGGTTTTCAACTTAACCTAGTAATGAATCCAGCCACTTAAATGGCTTCAACCCCCAGAGCTAATACTCCAACCTTAGCCTTTCTGCTCTGCACTACTTGACCAATATTTCCAACTCCCTGAAGGATACCTCTCCTAGGATATATATCACCATCATGATTCCAAATACCTCATCTTTCCAATAACTTTCAGTGCTGCCCATGATACTACATCCTTCCAGTCTTTCCAACTAAAAACAATGTGATATACAGGAAAGCGAACAGACTTCAGGGCTCGCAAGACTGGGATCAAATCCCAGCTTTACAAGCTATTAGATGGTCACTTAACCATTCTGAGGCACAGTTTTTTCATCAGCAAAAAGATAACAGTCATGCTTAGGACTGTTATGAGAATTAGAAATAGCAAATAAAAAAACCTTGCATGATATCTAGCATATTGTAGGCTATTTATTAACCACAAGTCTTAGAGTTATTTTTTAATTCCTCCAACTGCTTATGTCCACATCTGACCTCCTGCCAAACTATACTCATTCTTTCTTATAATAATCACAGTAATAATATTTATAACAGCAATAATAATAATTTACAATAATGTTTGCATTTATCCCTTTTATTCTGCCTTCACTCTAGTACTGGACCGTGACAAACCATAATGCCTAATCTCACATTCTCCATCAATTTATCCTGTTTTACTCTAAGTCAGTATTTATTTCATCTAATAGTGCTTCAGTTTGAATAATTTCAATTGACTTGTCTTTGAGTTCACCAAACCATATCTAGTCTATCATTAATTTCATCCAATAAATTCTTAATTTTAGGTATTTTTCAGTTCTAGAATGTCCATTAGGCCCTTTTTCCTCTACTGTGTGGTAAAAAAGTATGAAAGACATAACATGTGCCATCTCAATCACTTTTAAGTGTACCACTCAACAGTAATAATTACATTCACAATGTTGTGCAACCATCATCACTATCTATCTCCAAAACTTTTTCATGACCCCAAACAGAAATTCTTGTAACCATTAAGCAGTAACTCTGTTTCTCCTCTAAGTCACTAGTAACCTCTAATTAACTTTGTCTCTATTAGTTTGTCTATTCTAGATATTCATATAAGTATAATCATACAATGTTTGTCCTTATGTGCCTGGCTTATTTCACTTAGCATAATTATGTTTCAAGGTTTGTCTATGTTGTAGCATGTCTCAGAACTTCATTCCTTTTTATGGCTGAACAATATTCCATTGTATGCCTATACCACCATTTTGTTTATCCATTCATCTGTTGATAGTCACTTAGGCTGTTTCCACCTTTCCAGAAACTGAGGTCTTAGTTAATATTTGCTTAGCTGAACTTTCTCCATTCTTCTTCTAGCAAACTTTCCATATTCGTGTGTTTCAGGTACCTCTTACAAACATTTGAGAACAAGACTTCATTTTTTAAATAAAACTCCAATATAACAATCTTTGTCTTTAAACTAGTGTTTGATCCACTTACACTGTGATACATTAAGATTTACTTATAACACTCTTAATCTGTGTTATTTATGTTTTTCTATGCTCCTCACCCCTTTCTTATCTTCTGTTATCAAGGTTTTTGTTCTTTTTTAACCCCTCTACCAGTCTATAAGTTAATACTCAACTTATCTTTAAGAGGTTAACTCTTAAAATGTAACATACATTCTTTTTTCTTAAGATTTTATTATTTTGTAAGTTATCTCTGCACCCAATGCGGGGCTCAAACTTACAACCCTGAGATCAAGAGTCACATATTCTACTGACTTAGCTAGCCAGACTCCCCATATCATGCATTCCTAAGTCAAAAGTTTAACAGTATCTCTAATATTTCCTCCCTCTTCTCAATTAACAAAAGATCTTTGGGGCACCTGGGTGGCTCGGTCGGTTAAGCATCCAACTTTGGCTCAGGTCATGATCTCGCAGTTGATGAGTTTGAGCCCCATGTCAGGCTCTGTGCTGACATCTCAGAACCTAGAGCCTGTTTTCTCTCTCTGCCCCTGCCTCACTCATTTTCTCTCTGTCTCTCTCTCTCTCTCAAAAATAAAACATTACAGAATTTAAAAAATAAATAAAAGATCTTCACCTATACTGACCTACCTCTTGACTTTCATGTCATTATTGACTGATATTTTAGCTCCACCTTGTTTTTATGCTCAATATTAGCCCTTATCATTACTAATAGGATTCATGCTTGTTTCGATTCACCCACATAGTTACCAATTTCCTTACTCAGAATTCCATTCCTTTTTGCATTTCATTCCCACCCTATGGTTTTCTTTTTCCTTAAGTAGTTCCCTCAGTGAGAGACTACTGGTGATAAACTATTTTTATGTGGAAATACTTTATTTTACCCTAAATCAAAATGATGATCTAGCTAGATAGACAATTCTAGGTTCACAATTCTTTTCCACCAAGAGTGAAGAATCCTCTGGATTCCATCACTGCTGCTGCTGAGAAGTGAAATGTCAGTCTAACGGTTGTACTTTATGGATAATAAGACTTTTCATCCTGGTCATTAAGATCTTTTCAGCAGTGCCTGGGTAGCTCAGTCGGTTAAGCATCTGACTTCAGCTCAGGTAATGATCTCACAGTTCACGAGTTCAAGCCCCACATTGGGCTCTGTGCTGACAGCTCACAGCCTGGAGCCTACTTGGGATTCTGCGTCTCCCTCTCTTTCTGCCCTTCTCCTACTGACACTCTGTCTCTTTCTCTCTCAAAAATAAATAAACATTAAAAAAATTTTGTAATAAAATATCTTTTCACTTGTGGGGTTCTGCAGGTGTCTACATGTACAATTGGGGTAGTGGGGGAAGGGGCACTCAGCATTCATTAAACATTGATTCTTAAGATTCATGTCTTTCATTAATCTAAAAAATTCTTAGCCATCATCTCTTTGAATATTGCCTATCCCTCATTCTCTCCTTCTTGAACTCCTATTAGATGACTAGATACATGTCAGAATTCCTCATTCCATTCTCCATGTCTTTAAACCTCTCTTTTATATTTTCTTTGTCCTTTGTGCTACCTTCTGGAAATTTCCTCAGATCTATCCAGTTTAGGGACAGGAAATTTTTTCAGTAAAGAGCCAGAAAATAAATATATTAGGGTTTGGGAGCCACATACAGTCTACATAAATAGAATGTTTTCTTTAGTCTTTTTTTTTTTTTAAACAATCCTTTAAAAGCATAAAAAACTATTTTTACCAGGGCACCTACGTAGCTCAGTCAGTTAAGCATTTGACCAGCTCAGGTCATGATCTCAGTTTGTGGGTTCAAGCCTCACACTGGGCTCTGAGCTCAGAGCCTGGAGCCTGCTCCAGATTGTTTGTTTGCGTGTGTGTGTGTGTGTCTGTCTGTCTGTCTCTGGCCCTCCCCTGTTTGTGTTCACTCTTCTCTCTCTCAAAAATAATATTAAAAAAAAATTCTTGCCATGCAGGCTATACAAAAACAAGCCACAACTCAGATTCACCCAATAAGCCACGGTTTGCCAAATTCTGATCTAGCTCATTAATTCTCTCTTCTGTTTCTAAGCTGCTGTTTATCCTACCCACTGGGTTTAAATTTTACATTTTCAGAAATTCTACTAGTTTCTTTTTTAAGTGGCCTTATGTTTATGATAGCACCTATTCTTTGTCATATTTTCTATTCCTTCCCTTCATGTGTTTAATTTGTTCTATCTGCTAATTCTTGCTTTTAGAGGAATAATGGACTGTTTCTTCATGTGCTTTATAATTCTATATTAAGTTCATTTTTGGTAGTGTTTTATTTCTGGGAATTACATGTGTTCTGGGTTGAGGATATGCCCCTCTAGAACAGTTTCTGTTTTCCAAATACCTCTGTCATATCATCAGCCTTAAACCATTTTTTTAATGTCAATTCTCAATCTGGAGATTCTCCCAGACCCCACATGTACTGTAAATTCAAACATAATACCGACATGAAGGGGAAAGTCATGGTCTTGAGTTCTCAGCACTCCCCTCCCCAACAAATCCAGGATCCAGACTAACAGAGACATCTGTGTATGCTCACAGGCACATTTTTTCTAGTCTATCTACTCCTTAAGTGAATGTTCAGCCCTTTGAATATACTCTTATCTGCTGTCTCAATTCTAACACGCACAGGCCTAAGGGTTTTTCTCTGGTCTCTATGGAAACTAAAATGCAAGTTACTAAGACTAGCAAACACTCTAAGGGAATATAACATCAAATTGCACACCACATGCTTTTTCGATCCCCATCCTTGCCTGCTCCTACCACACTTTTTTATTTTAATAAGGATTGTTACCTTTTTTTCTGGAGAGTACAATATGCATTTTGTGGCAGCAGGGGCGTTATATTTATCTGGTCTGCTATTTTGTCAAAACCAGAGACCTCTTCCAGTCTTTTCTCTATGCATGAATAAATATGCATACAAAAACATATTAAACATGTATATTCTTTTTGTAATTTGATTTTTTCCCTGACATCAAGAACAGTCTAATGTCCCACATCATTAGACATTTTACTACATGATCATTAATAGCGGAAACCTCTATAACAAGGTTTGCTCTACCTATCCACCTTATTTAAACTATTCCACATACATTCAAATCATGACTCTTTCGAGCGCTCCCGTAATGCAAAGAATGAGTCAGCTCAAGTTGTGGCTCTTTCTCCAATCTTCTCCATCTCTCCTCCCCAACAGACACACTAACAGACACTTGGATTGGCATTCTTTCTCTTTTCCACTTACCCATTTATTCTTTGGGGACATTTTTTTTAATGTTTATTTATTTTGAGAGAAAGTGAGAAAAAGCCAGTGAGAGAGGGGTAGAGGACAGAGAGAGAGAGAAAGAGTGAGCAAGTGAGAGAGCAAGAGAGAGAGAACCCGTAGCAGGCTCCACATTGTCAGCACAGAGTGGGGCCATTTTAAAGACTGACTTCTTTCATAAATCTTTCTCCAACTACACTTGATTTCTCAAGTCTCTAAACACCCACTTTCAGAGGATTCAGAACTTAATCAACTGTTCATTAGTTTTATTTAAGTAATTTATTTCTTGCCAGCTAGATTAAAACTCCTTCTAGAAAGAAACTACTTTTCTCACCACTTTTGAAATCCCCCCACAGAACACTACAAAGTTCTGGGTATCTAATCATTGCTCAATGAATAATGATGCCAGTTGAAAGTCTTAATTTACATTTTCATTCTACATCAAGTTTAAGATTTAGAGACTAGGTAGTCTTGATTCAAGGAAAATAAAACATTGTAAAATAAAAAGAGAACTTCACAGCTAGGAGGAAGCTTGAAGGCCACCTTGACTTGCAGCCATACCATCTGTCTCAGGACTCCACAAAGCTTTGATAATTTAGGAATGTTATATAATTTCCTCCTTAAAGTGATGTTGAAAATCCCCAGGGCGCCTGGGTGACTTAGCCAGTTAAGCATCTGACTTTGGCTTAGGTCATGATCACATGATTCATGAGTTCGAGCTCCATGTCAAGCTCTGTGCTGACAGCTCAGAGCCTGGAGCCTGCTTCAGATTCTGTGTCTCCCTCTCTCTCTGCCCCTCCCATGCTCGTGCTCTGTCTCTCTCTCTCTCTCTCTCTCTCTCTCTCTCTCAAAAATAAACATTAAAAAAAAAGAAAGAAAAGAAAATCCTACCTACTTCCAGGGTTCAATAACATATTATACACAAAAAATATTCATGGGGCTCAGCTAAAGCAGTGCTCAAAAGAAAATGTATTCACGGAGTGCCCACATTAGAAAAGAGGTAAAGTCTTACACATTTCAGAAAAGAGGTAAAGTCTTAAGTCAATAACCTAGGCTCCTACTTCAAAAACCTAGAAAAATGGGCTCCTGGGTGTCTCAGTCAGGTAAAGCATCTAACTCTTGGTTTCAGCTCAGGTCATGATCTCACAGTTTCTTGAGTTCGAGCCCCACATCGGGCTCCATGCTGACAGTACAGAGCCTGCTTGGGGTTCTCTCTCCCTCTGTCTGCCCCTCGCCGACTTGTGCTGTCTCTGTCTCTCTCAAAATAAATAAATAAACTTAGGGGAAAAAAAAAACCTAGAAAAAGAAGAAAATAAACACAAAGTAAACAGGAAGGAAAGAGCAGACCAATAAAAAAAACAGAAAAACAAAAACAAAATATCAATTTAAAAACCAAGTTTGTCAAGAGTTTTGAAAAACCTGCAAGACTGACAAAAAAAGAAAAGTTGCAAATTCCAACGTCAAGAATGAAACAGGATCACTACAGTCCCTGCAGGCATCAAAAAGATAGTAAGGGAAGACTGAAATAACATATCATACACAAAAAATATTTGTGGGACTCAGCTAACGCAGTGCATCTACACATGTAAATTTGACAGCTTAGATGAAATGAAATAACATTTGAAATAATTAATTCTATAAATAAGTCAACTTTGTAATTTTAACCCCTCCCCACAGAGGAATCTCCAGCCCTCATGACACAATCTCTACCACAGGGAATACTTCTCAGTTTATTTCATAAAGCTAGCATTACCCTGATACCAAAACCAGACAAAAACCACCAAAAAAGAAAGCTACAAATAATCTCTCATGAATACAGGGACGAAAAAACTTAACATTAGTGAACAGAATTCAGTAATATATACAAAAGAATTATGTTGCATTTAAGTATGGAAGTATTATTTTCATATAATCTTATCCAGAAGCATGAAAATCCATCCATTTATTCACATCTTCTTTTATTTCTTCCATCCAAATGTTTTGTCATTTTTCTCACACACACCTCTTATCTCATACTAAGTTAATTTGTATTTTATACTTTTTTAGTCATCTGCTGTCTTGGTTCTCCATGCCAACAGCTCTTTCTCTGACTCCTTTCACCACTTTTAAAGACAATAGTTCTTCACCAGTTCGTCCTTTGTCCTCTTTTAGTATTCACTTACAAGAGCTCACCAATTAGCTTCAATTAGCCCCCTCAACCAGATGACTCTAAATTTACCTAACCTTGACCTCCTCCTGATATCTCCCTTTCCACGGTCAGCAACACAGACATGCACACCTTAATGTTCCAATGGTAATAAGAGTACATCTATGATTATAAGGAAGTTACAGTAGTTAAGTTTCTTCTTGTAGCAAAGAAAAAGAAAAAATTCTAAATACTTGTACACGGTGATTTACCATTCAGATCATGGCTGGCTGATGCCTAACTTTCTAATCTTCCTCTAATCAAAACATTTTGCTGATTAAAATACAAAGTAGAATTCTTCATCCACTAGCCACTCGCTTGAGGGCTTGAAACAAGTTCCGTTCCTGTTAAGTAGAAATATGAAAAACTCAATTCAAAAGTCCAAGAGGTTTACAGTTCCAATTCAGAATTTTGCATGCACTTGTATTCCCCCCTCATCTTCCTCATATCAATGCTCTCTGTTATCACCTTTTCTTTGCAGCAGTCTTCTCTTGTGACATTCCTTTTCACAACTGGCAAACTCTTATTATCAGCAGGAATGTTACCTGTGATCAGGAGTTGGCTTTCAAGGGTCTGATGATACAACAACCATCCTACTGAATGGACTTTTCTTCTTTTAAAACTAAAATACTCTGGGGGCTCCTGAGTGGCTTGGTCAGTTAAGCATCCAACTCTTGATTTAGGCTCAGGTCATGATCTCATGGTTTGTGGATTTGAGCCTCTCATCAGGCTCTGCACTGACAGGGTAGGGCCTGCTTGGAATTTCTCTCTTTCTCCCTCCTTCTCTCTCCAACCCTCTCCAGCTCGTGTGCTCTCTCTCTCTCAAAATAAATAAAAATTTTTTAAAAATAAAATATTTGGGGGTTGCCTGGATGGCTAAGTCGTTTAAACACCCAACTCTTGGTTTCCACTCAGGTCATGGTCTCACAGTTGGGAGATCAAGCCCTGTAACAGGCTCCGTGCTGACCATGGAGCCTGCTTAAGAGTCCCTTTCCCTCTTCCCCTCCTTCACTTGTGTGTTCACATGCCCTCTCTCAAAAAAAATTTTTTTAAAAACCACTAAAATACTTTGATATTTAAACTCTTTATCATGGATGTGGGATATCTGTTTATTCAGGTCTTCTCTTATGCCTTTTAATAAACTTATATAATTTTCTTCATATCAAAAACAAAAATAACCTGAACTAAAGTAAAACACACAGGGGAAGAGAAAAAAATTAGAAGGGAAGAAAGAAGGGAATGGCTGGTTCCATTTGGGCTGCCATCACGTATCACATCTGAAAGGTATGAAGAGTGAATGGGGCAAGAAACAGGAAGAAGCTCAACACTATAAGACGTTCCCAAATGAAACTTTCAACTGACTTTAATATTGTCAGTAATTATAATAGCTAACAGTTATTGAATGTTTACTGTTCCTGGTTAAACTGATTATACTTCTAAACATACTTAATCTACACAACAATCCTATGAAACAGGTACTACTCTAATTCTCACATGAGGAAACCAAAGAACAGAGGTTAGGTAATTTGCCTAAGACCATCCATACTAAATAAAGCTTAGCTTCAAATCAAACTCTTAGAGTTGCTTTGATTTGAGGGTTCATTTTAGAGTTGCTCACACTATTAATCCCTTAACCATTAATGGTGAATTGCCTGTGACATTAACTCAAGGAACATAGTGCACATGCATACCATGCATAAATTATTTTAAAATTATCCATATTACTATTGCTCCACTGTAACCATGGATAATTATAATTAAAACACAGTAATACTACTTCAGAACCAAAAGCTAACACTCTATTCATATTTGAAGTATTTATCTGCTAAACAAAGTAAGACAATAATATGTTCAGCAAAATACCTTTGCTGATGTAACCTATGACTTACCTGTGTATCTGTGGATGCAGTGCTACCTCTTTTTTTTTTTTTTAAAGTCAAAATTGGCCCATCAAGGAGGCAGCATCTCATTTCAACCCAGGTGCAGGTTCTACAGAACTGTTTGTACATTGCTGCTGTTATTGCCACTAGCCCTTCAAATTAGGTAAACACAGTTCTGTACAGGAAATCATTTCAGTAAGGTTGTTGAAAGCAATATTTCAGAGGTTTTGTTTTGTTTTTAAATACCAGCAGCCCAAAAGAACATCATTTCCTGATTTCCTACTAAACACAGGCATGACTAACAGCCTGTTATGGCAAGGTAGTGCCTCGTTCAAAAATCAGGAAATATTTTAAAAAGCACTAAAACAATTCCCCGATACTAGTACTACTGTTAAGATTCTGACTACTCTCGTCTGTTGTTCAAAACAACATAAGGCACTTTCCAGAGAAGCTAACTGTAAATAAAGCATAATTGGTAAGAACTGCACATAGGCACTTCACAAGATAAAGGAGATAGAGGCCATGGGTGTTTTTTTTTCCCCACTATGATTTTTTTTAAGCTTTTATTTAAATTCCAGTTAGTTAACATTCAGTGTAATACTAGTTTCAGGTGTACAACATACTGATTCAACACTTCCATGCAACACCCAGTACCCATCACAGGTGCACTCTTTAATCCCCGTCACCTATTTAACCCCTCCCCCCACCCACGTCCCTTCTGGTAAACATCAGTTTGTACTCTACAGTTAAGAGTCTGTTTCCCAGTGTGCCTTTTTTTCGCCTTTGCTTGTTTGCTTTCTTAAATTCCAGTATGAGTGAAATCGTATGCATAGTATTTGTCTTTCTCTGACTTATTTCACTTAACATAATACTCTCTAGCTCCATCCATGTTGCTGCAAATGGCAAGGTTTTGTTCTTTTGATGACTGAGTAATATTCCACTGTATACGTATATATCACCTCTTCTTTATCCATTAATCAGTCGATAGACACTTGGGCTATTTCTATAATTTGGCTATTGTAGACAATGCTATTTATAAAACACTGGGGAGCATGCAGCCTTTTGAATTGTATTTTCGTATTCTTTGGGTAAATACTTAGTGCAACTGCTAAATTGTAGGGTGATTCTATTTTTCTGAGGAACCTCCACACTGTTTTCCTCAGGGGCTGCACCAGTTTGCATTCCCACCAACAGTGCATGTGGGTTCCCCTTTCTCCTCGCCAACATCAGCTGTTTCCTGTATTGTTAATTTTAGCCATTCTGACAGGTGTGAGATGACATCTCATTGTAGTTTTGATCTGCTTTTCCTGATGATGAGTGATGTTGAGTATCTTTTCATGTGTTAGCTATCTGTATGCCTTCTTTGGAAAAAATGTCTATTCATGTCTTCTGCCCATTTCTTAACTGGATTGTTTTTTGAGTGTTGAGTTTGATAAGTTCTTTATAGATTTTGGATACCGACCCTTTATCGGATGTCATTTGCAAATATCTTCTTCATTCTGAAGGTTGCCTTTAATTTTATTGCTGTGGTTTCTTTTGCTGTGCAGAAGCTTTTTATTTTGATGTAGTCCCAATAGTTCATTTTTGCTTTTATTTCCCTTGCCTCAGGAGACATATCTAGGAAAATGCCGCTATAGCCAACAAAGGCCTGTGTTCTTCTCTAGGATTTTTACTGTTTCAGATCTCACATTTAAGTCATTAACCCATTTTGAATTTGTTTTTGTGTTTGGTATAAGGAAGTGGTCCAGTTTCACTTTTTGCATGTAGCTAACCAAATGTGTTTGGTGTTTTCCCAACACCATTTGTTGAAGAGACTGTCTTTTTCCCACAGATATTCTTTCCTGCTTTGTCGATTAGTTGACCATATAGTTGTGGGTTCATTGCTGGGTTTTCTATTGTTTCACTGATCTCTGTGTCTATTTTTGTGCCAATACCATACTGTTTTGATCACTACAGATTTGTAATATAACTTGAGGTCTGGAACTGTGATGTCTCCAGCTTTGCTTTTTCAAAGTTACTTTGCCTATGTGGTGTCTTTTCTGGTTCCATACAAATTTTAGGTTTGTTCTAGCTGTGAAAAATGCTGTTGGTATTCTCATAGGGATTGCATTAAATGTGTAGATTGCTTTGGGTAGTATGCATATTTTAACATTTGTTCTTCCAATCCACGAGCATGGAATGTCTTTCCATTTCTTTGTGTCATCTTGAATTTCTTTCATCAGGGTTTTATAGTTTTTCAGAGTACAGGTCTTTTACCTCTTTGGTTAGGTTTATTCCTAGGTATCTTATTGTTTTTGGTGCAACTGTTTTGTTTTCTTAGTTTCTCTTTCTGCTGCTTCGTTATTGGTATATAGAAATGCAACAGATTTCTGTATATTGATTTTGTAGCCTGCAACTTTACTGAATTCATGTATCAGTTCTAGCAGTTTTTTGAGCCATGTGTTTTTCACAATACAACAACCACAGTAGCTTATTTATTGGATAAACTCAACCTGGGTATAAAACAAGGGAAATAGAAAGTTGTCACCAATTAAAAGCCAAAGTAAGAAAAATTAACATACTGAGTTGAGACTCAAGATTACAATACAATCACAAACTTAACCACAGTGAAGCCACCTTTATTATAGGGCTGTTAGAAAGAGAACAAGTATTCTTTGGGCTCAAGAGCAGATTTCTAAGGCCAAAGATGTTCCACAAATATCACTCGCAAACAAATCAAGGTATTAACAAGTAAACAAAAATTATTGATTAACCCAGGTCACCTGTTTAGTCAGCAATAAACCTGAAACCAGAACTCTCAACTCCTAACATAAGTCTTCAATTTGAAAATTATGCCATTTCCTATACGTTTCCCTTCCCACCAGTTTCATAACGTCCCACAAACCAAAAGCATATTGCCTCACCAGTCATTTTTTAACTAAGGTTACAAATCAGATTCACAACTCACTCAAGAATTTTTTCAAATGATAAACTGCGACCCTGCCTACATTAACTGAATCAGAAGAACTCCAAAGTGTGGGCCAAGGATCCTGTGGTTTGACAAAACTCCCAGGTGATTTTAACACAGGACACACAACTCTAACTCAAAACCACTGGACTAACAAAGAATTAATGACAACTCCCATTCAGATTGATGACATCTGAATCAATGTAATTAGACACAACTAAGGAAGGCCAACAACAATACACCTTATTCAAGTAAGAATTCTACAGACTACACCTTTGGAAGACATGGAAGGTAGAGGAGGCTTTTCACTTGTTGTAACTGTTATTTATTTATATTTACAATGTACTCTAGATAACACACTTTACACATATTATCTCATTCCATCCTCATGTCCACCATCTGTGGGTAGGTATTATTTCTTCTTTACTGATAAAGGAGTATGAATCACTGATGTTAGGTATCTTGTTCAAGGCCATACAGCAAATAAGTGGAGGAGCCCAGATACAAATCCAGGTCTATCTGTTCTATACCATGCTACTCACATGTCTACTATTTGCTTACTTAACACTCATTTTTGTCATCATTCATTTTTACAAAAAGCATGTATTAGTTTTATAAAGAAAAATATTACCTTGCTGCCCTCACTTTAAAGTACACCACGCTAGATTTTTCAAAAAATAATGTGACAATTCACTTTTCTGGAAAAAAATAAATTCAAATTCCTGTATGACAAACCAAATCTAAAAATAAGTCCCAGATGGATTCAAGAGGTAATTGTAATAAATGAAACCATAAAAAGAACAAAAGGAATACACGTAATATCATCTCAAGGTGAGTACAGCCACTACTACAGGAATTCAAAGAAGAACATTATCTGTAAAAGTTCAACAGATTTGACTACATAAGTCTCAAAAGATTCTATATATTTACTTTTTTAAAAGTTGAAATTCAATGAAAAGACTGGGGAAAATATTTGCAATATGACATTAATAGAAGTAAAGGCAATACAACTTGAGTGGTCAAGGGAAATAAACAGGAAATTACATGCATACCTCATTTTATTTTGCTTCATTTAATTGCACTTCACAATACTGTGTTCTTTATAAGTTCAAAGCCTGTGGCAACCTGAGTCAAGCAAGTTTATCTGCCATTTTTCCAACAGTTGCTTACTTCGTGTCTCTATGTCATATTTTGGTAATTCTCACAATATTTCAATCTTTTTCATCATTATTTTATTTGTTAGGGTGATCTGTAATCAGTGATCTTTGATGTTACTATTGTAATTACTTCGGGGCCCCACCAACCGTGCCCATCTAAGATAGCAAACTTAATAGATAACTGTTGTGTGTGTGTGTTCTGACTGCTCCACCTATGCTATTCCCCTGTATCTCTCCCTCTCCTCAGGTGTCCCTATTCCCTGACACACAACAATATGGAAATGAGGCCAATTAGTAACCAGACAATGGCCTGTAAGTGTTCAAGTTATAGGAAGAGTCACATGTCTCTCACTTTAAATCAAAAGCTGGGAATGATTAAGCTTAGTAAGGAAGGCATGTTGAAAGCCACAAGGCCAAAACCTAGGGCTCTCATGCCAAACAGCCAAGTTGTGAATGCAAAGGAAAAATTCTTGAAGGAAATTAAAAATGTTCACACAAACGGTAAGAAAGCAAAATAGCCTTGTTGCTAATATGAAGCAAGTGGTGTGGACAAAAGATCAAACCAGCATAACATTCTGTTAAACCAAAGCCTAATCCAGGGCAAGGCCCTAAAGGTTTTCAATTCTGTGAAGGCTGAGAGATAAGGAAGCTGCAGAAGAAAAGCCTGAAACTAGCAGAGGTTGGTTCAAGAGGTTTCAGGAAATAAGCCATCTCTGTAACATCAAAGTGCAAGGTAAAGCAGCAAGTGCTGCTGTAGAAGCTGCAGCAAGTTATCCAGATGATCTAAGATAATTAATGAAGGTGGCTAAGCTAAACTAATTTTTAATATAGATGAAACAGCTTTCTATTGAAAGAAGATGCCATCAAGGACTTCCATAGCTAGAGAGGAGAAGACAATGCCTGGCTTCCAAGCTTTTTAAAGGATAGACTCTCCTGTTAGGGGCTAATGCAGCTAAGTTGAAGCCAATGCTCATTTTATCACTGTGAAAATTCTAGGGTCCTTAATTATGGTAAATTTACTCTGCCTGTGCTCTATAAATGGAACAAACCCTGGATGACAGCACATCTGTTTACAACACGGTTTACTGAATATTCTAAGCCTGTGTTGAGACCTACTGCTCAGAAAAAAAAAGATTCCTTTCAAAATATTACTGCTCACTTACAGCGCACCTGGTCACTCATGACCAACAGTTTGATAGAGATGAACAATAAGATTTATGTTGTTTTCATGCCCGCTAACACAACATCCATTCAGTAGCTCATAGATCAAGGAAGCACTTCAACTTCCACGTCATATTATTTAAAAAATACATGTTGTGGGGCACCTGTGACAGTCAGTTAAGTGTCTGACTCTTGATCTCGGCTCAGGTCATGATCTCATGGTTTGTGGGTTCGAGCCTCGCATCAGGCTCTGCACTGATGGCACAGAGCCTGCTTGGGATTCTGTCTCCCCTTCTCTCTGCCTTTCCCCCACTTGTGTGTGCTAAGTAAGAAAACTAAAAAAAATAAAAGAAAAAAGAAATATATGTTGTAAGGCTTACAGCTCCCACAGACAGGGATTCTTCTGATGGATCTAGGCAAAGTAAATTAAAAACCTTCTGAAAAGGAATCACCATTCCAGATACCATTAAGAATATTTGTGATTCATGGGAAGAGGTCAAAATACCAACATGAACAGAATTTTGGAGAAATCTGATTGTAACTTTCATGGATGACTTTGAGGGGTTCAGGACTTCAGCAGAGGAAGTAACTGCACATGTGGTGGAAACAGCAAGAGAACAAGGACAAGGAGTGGAACCTGAAAGAGGCTGGGCTCTGGCCCCACGATTCTGGTTCACAGGGTCTGGCATAAGCCCTGGAATCTACAGATTTAAAAGGTGATTCTTGGGGCGTCTGAGTGGCTCAGTCAGTTGAGCATCTGACTCTTGATTTCAGCTCAGGTCATGATCCCAGGGTCTGTGGGATGGAGTCCCATGTCAGGCTCTGTGCCAGGTGTGGAGCTGGCTTGAGATTCTCTATCCCTCCCTCTCTGTCTCTCAAAAAAAAAAAAAAAAAAAAAAAGAAGTGGAGCCTAACAACTGAAGTTACAACTGACTTGCTGCAATCTCATGATAACGAACAGATGAGGAATTGCTTCTTACAGATGAGCAAAGAAAGTGGTTTCTTGAGATGGAATCTACTCCCAGTGAAGATGCTGGGAAAGCTGTAGAAATGACAACAAAGGGGTTAGAACAACAACGCAGTGGCAGGGTTTGAGGGAACTGACTCCAGTTTCGAAAGAAGTTCTACTGTGTATAAAATGCTATCAAACAGCTTCATACACTACAGAGAAATTGTTCGAGGGTCAATTGATGGGGCAGACTTCACTGTTGTCTTCTTCGAAGAAACAGCCACAGCCACCCCAACCTCCAACACCACCACCCAGATCGATCAGCAGCCATTAGCATTGAGGCAACACCCTCCACCAGAAGAAAGATCGTGACTTGCCAAAAACTCAGATGATAGCATATTTTGGCAATATTTTTTAATTAAGGTATGTACATTTTTTAGACATAATGTTACTGTGCACTTAATTGACTACACTGCAGCATAAACATAACTTTTATATGCACAGAGGGAAAAAAAATCATTTGGCATGCTTTATTGTGTTACTTACTTTACTGCAGTGGTCTGCCATGTGTCTGAGGTATGCCAGTATATAAGAAGGGCCCAAATGATAAACAGTTTTAGATGATTGATTACCCTGACAATCATAGAAATTGACATATAATCAAGATACAGGGACATTTTCCACATGTGTATCAGCAAAGAATTGTAAAATTTTAACATACGGTGCTAGCCTGGATTAAGGGTAACATCCCCACATTCTGCCGCTGGAAGTGAAAACTGGCACACCTCTGGAGCACAATTCAGCAGTAAGTAATAAGAGCCCTGAAACTGTGCCTACACTCTGACCCTACAATTCCACTTCCAGAAATTATTATTAGGTAAGATTCAGGATGAGAAAAAAGATTTAACCTCAAGAATGTTCACACTAAAACATTACAAAGTATACCACTAATAAGGTACTGTGCGGCTGTGCACCACATGGCAGCTACGCTGTGAGGCAGGTACTCTTGCTTAAGTTAGTAGGAAGGTTAATGGAAAGGTAATTTGCCATTTGTAACAAAAGTCTTTAAAATGTCCAGCAATTTCACTTTCTAGGAATGTATTCCATGTGAACGAAGATTTGTTTTATAAGGATGTAATAATAACCACAGCATTCTTTTTAATAGCAAAAATAAAAACAAAAATTTTAATTAAATTTCCAAAATTAGAAGCATGGTTAAGTATAAAGTATGATAAAATCCATGTCACTAAAATGACTATCAAGCTGTCAATAAGCTTTTCAATCATTTTAAATAAAATTGGAAAATATTCAGTGGAAAAATAGAGATTCCACTATACAGGAGGGAAGGAAGTGGAAAAACACATTTTTAAAAATAAGGTCTTCAGATGGATTTTGCTAAAGTATCTTCCTGGAACAGTCAACTTGATGTACAAGTACCTAGAGTGCAAACTAATTTCTCTAAGGTTTCCGTGACTCAGGAAAACATGATTTTTATTTTACGCTATGAATGGCACAGAAAACTGAAGTAAAAGTGTGCTAAGTCACACATAAATCAGCTTTATGACTCAGGCATCTGACTGCAACCTTCATGGGTGAATTCAACCTGAGACTCCAGTTTTGCTGTCCCTCTCTCATTACCATCTGATTCATCAGGTCCTCTAACTTCACAATTTCTTGTCCTTCTGGACTCATATGCTCCTTATCCTTTTTAAATTCGTAAATTAAAGGACTGAAGTAGATGACCTCAAAGATCCTTTTAGATTCTTGGATCCCCACTGACTTACAACCACCTTGCACACTGAAAGCACATACATATATATTTTATTGTGGGGGTAGAATAGTACCAACACGTCAACTTAGGACAGCTAGGCTCTTCCCAAGACCTTTTGTTTCACCTCCAAGATTTTCAACACAATGCTTTCTTTGAGGCCCCCCCTTAATTTTCCATTTGTAACAGGGTCCTCATCAACTATTTCCTAAGCCACAGTGCTTTTATATTTTACAGCTCTACTTCAACAATAAACAAGTCATGCTGGGAAGAGTAAGTCAAGGCTGGAAAAAAATTCAGGATACAAAAAGATTTTATCAATCTGGACTATCAAAGCAGATAAAATTTAATAGAGATAAAGGGAAGTTCAGCACTTAGATGCCGAAACTACATGGAAATGATCTGATTTAACTGCACCATGCACACTCACATACACACACAAAAAAACCCTTAGGGCAAAAAACCCAAAGTTTAAACTTTGTTTTTCTGCTGTTCTCTTTCTTTTTTTTTCTTAACCTAGTGTTGAAATAGGAAGGAGTAAAGGTTACTCTCCACCCTGTAAGGCGACAGTGAATGTTGAATACCATAAGCTGTGCTGAGTACACTTTAAGAGGGACAGTAAAAAGTAAATGAAAGGCAGAGGACTAAGAAGCTGATGAGGAGATCTGAAACTGTCAAATAAGAAACATTTGAAGGAAACGGGAATGTTTATTTAGACTGTGGAACAGAAAACCTTAAGAAAAGGACAGCAATCTCAAGGACTACAAAAGCCCTCAAAGTGAAGTAAACTAGTGAAGCCAGCAGGTAGACACTTTAGCAAAATGGAGAGTATATTTAGCATCTAAGGGAGATTACTACCATCAGAAATTGTGAGCTCTGTATCACTGAATCCTCTAAGTTTTTTTCTCAAGAAATGCCAGATAGAAATTTTTATGTGAAATATCCCCATTTCTAAAAGTCGGCTCCCAATTTAAGTTTTTGCATAAACTGGGCAGCCAAATGATTATGTGTGCAGGCCTTATTTGACCCCTGCACACCAGTTTGCAACTCGTGTCCTGGGGAAACATGATGACTACCTTCCAACATCTGAAGAACTGTCACAGAGAAGAGGCATAGATTTGTTTCATACTGCCCTGAAAGGTGACAATTACAGAGGCCAACCGCAGCTCAATTAGGAAAAAGAAAACTCATCTACAAATTCAAATGAGCTGCCCAGGGAGGTTCATGTCATTGTAAATATTCAAATGGAGACAGCTCTGTAAGTATTACTGGCCAGTTCAAGAATTCTGCACTTACTACCACTAAACTTGGTCAAATAACTAAACCTCCCCACATCTCACTTTTCTTTCTGACCTTCCTTCCCCCTCAAAAGAAGGAATATTGTTAACATTTAGTCTCCTATCTCTCAAAGTTACTGTAAAGATCAAAACCCATGTGACCAAAAAAAAAAGAAAAAAAAAAAAGAGTACTATATGATGCCAAAGAACTACAGTCATTTAAGACATTATTACAACCTACCATCATAAGGTATTTATGTATTTCTTTTATTATACAAGCTAGGCGTATATTCCCAACCTAATTCATTTTTTATTCCTCCCACAGATCAAACATTTGCTGCAAAAAATGTTTCAAAGGAAGGTGGAAAACAAGGTTAAACTGACAACAATATAAGAAGATAGGATAACAGAGTAAACTGTCACCAAAGCAAACATCCAGGATGTTAATCATTAATATCACCGACCAGTCTAAAAGGTATTGTGCACAAGCAGAGGAATATACAAAAGGTAATGACATGTGTGTGAGGGGCTGATCCACTAAGGCAGGCACTGGTAAACTACAGCCAGCTGCCTGTTTTGTAAATAAAGTTACAGTGGAACACAGCCTTGCTCATTCAATTATGGATTGTATGTATATACTACTGTATTTATTTATTGTAATATGTGTCACATATATGCTGCTTTCACCCTACAGCAGCATAGCTGAAATGCTTCAAAGCCTAAAATAGTTATTATTTGGCCCTTTACAGAAAAAGTTTACCTACTTTTCTGTAAAGGTACTCTCAGGTTACAAACCACACAGGTGACTGAATACTGAGACATAGTTCATCTTCCTATGGTTCTATCCCTGAAAAAGTTTACCTACTTTTCTGTAAAGGTACTCTCAGGTTACAAACCACACAGGTGGCTGAATACTGAGACATAGTTCATCTTCCTATGGTTCCATCCCTGGAATGTTACTGGGTCATTCTGGTGCAAAATCCTACACTAAACATTATGGCCTAGGTGTAGGGGAGGCAAATATGCTGCTAAATGGAGACTCCATATTCCTCTTACATACTCAAGATTACAAAATTTTTAATCCTGCCTCTCTTCCACCTAGTAACATCAGCAAAGAGAGGTGAAAAATTCCCAGTGTACAGGAGGTGGGACTGGTTCAGGCAGGAAAAAATGGTGCTTCTAGGTGTATCTACCTCTGTCCCTCTTAAGTTCTCAGACTCCCATGTGTCTGAGCCCCACTATTTTCATGGAACATACAAATACATGAAAAATCTTTTCTTTCCTCTTATCCTATCATACGTCTTCAAAAGAGTTACCAAAAACTATGAGGCAATAAAAATAAAATGGAAATATGCTAAAATAAGTTTTCTGATATAAACTTAATATCCAGCAGAAATAAGTGCACGGTGTTAGGACTTTACGAAAGATTCATATTCCTTGACTCACTCTTAAGTTACTACATGCAAAGACACTCAAATCTCTACCAACAGTAGATCTAGAGGGATCTTCATTTTTCTAATACCTGACTCTATTTCTACTTCAGCAATATTTCCAATCCTCCTCCCAGGGCTACTTACCAGTCTCACCTCAGGTAGGGACCACACACACACACACACACACACACACACACACACACACCCCTGCCACCACCTCACTCCACACCACCCGTCAATGACTTTCCACACAACAGCAAGCCTAGTGTCGTGAGGGAAAGGGCACGTCCTTATCTTACCACCACATTCTTCTGATAGCATTCAACCATCCTTTGAACCTTCCACAGTGTCATACAAATCCACTTCTCAGGCCCAACCCCTGACCCATTTCTAACTTGTCTTTTTACTCATAGGTTACAACTCTGAGGCCTCATCATTAAGAGATTCCAACTACCCACCAAACATTTAATGCCAGTTTTTTCCCTAGAAAATGGAGAGAAATATGAAGAAATGAAGACACATTCTTTTCAATATTTGGTTAGTAGCTACGCCCACTGAGAGCACTGACCATTCTCTTCGGGTATTGAATAAAAATTTCGAGTATTCCGAAGATTCACAATTCTAATTCTCTTCTAGAAAGTATTTAAGCTAGCATCCCACATACTTATGAGTACTTAGGACTCCTCAGGCTCCCCCAGAAGATCAGGAAATTCCCACAGGATAAGGTATTTTTAACTCACCAAATAAGAGTTTTAGAAGACAGCCTTTCTTTCATCAGGAAATACTGAAAAGCCTCCTTGCTAAATAAGTTGTGGAGAATGCTTAGATTCACTCAAGACTATCAAGACCCCACAGGTTACTATCCCAGGCACTCTGGATATATCGTATAATAACTGGACAGAGTGCAAGACTAACCACTAAGCAAAACAGGGAAAAATTCAGATAGTCTCCATGACAACACACAAAGATCTTTTTAAAACAAAAGAAAATATGGAGAGCCCAGCCTTAAAAAGTGAAGCTACCTAAATTAGAGGAAAAATTGGACAAAGTGAGGGGAAGAACTGCCAAAGACACCTCTTAAGTAAATCACATATGGGGCGGGGGGAGGACACACGTTGTTCTGCATTGCCTCCTCCCCCTGCTCCTCCATGGGAGTTGAACCAAGAGGATTTGATGAAGCCCTTGGAATTTTTTAAAAGGAAAGAAAAGAAGTTCACATCTACCAAATTCAAGTCTTTTGAGAACTACAGATACCTAAAAAGGAACTGAACCACTGGCTCAATGTGGAGAAGAGATAAACATTCTATCTGGCAGCCCTGCCTGATCTTCAAAAGGTTCGCGATTCGTACTGTCCCCTGCAGCGCACGGGTCGGGTCACTGGGCTAAGATTTCAGTAGTGCAGACAGGCACCCTGCAGCCCTTTTGCCCAAGCAGCGCTAGGCCCATCGCTACACAGCTGGGCCTGGGCACAAGAGCCCCAAATGCAGAGAACAGCGGCACCTGAACCCTCGGACAGGAAGTGGCTATTCTGACTGAGGGCTTATGATCAAAGGAGGTGAACCCCGTGAAAAGAGCCAAAGGAGAAACAGCTGCGGGCGACTGTGTCTGAACGCAGCGCAAAGCAGATGTGGGAGTGTGTGCACCGGGAACATGGGAGGGAGGCAGACATGGGCTGCCCCTTCGTCGACAGAAGATGCTCTTACACAAGCAGCTGGACAAACACAGGGGGCAGGAGGATGGAGGGCTTAGGGAACAGAAGACGCTGCACAGCTGAAGCCGAGCTTCCAGAAGAAGAGGTGGAGGTGGGAGCGCAGCCCCAAACTGAGGCTACAAGGGGCGCCGGGGAGAGGGAGGGGCGTGTTAGAACCCCCGGAACCCGGCTAACCCCTCCTTGCTGGTGGCTAAGGCCCTGGAGGTCCTCTCCCCAGTTCCTCGAGACGTCTGGGAAGGCCTACTCCGAAGCTGCACGCCCCCGCCGCGCAGAGCAGCAGTCTCCCCAGGGCTCCCGCGGCCCCAGCACTGCCGGACCCGGTCCCTCCCGCCTGCCCGGTGCCCAGCGCTCAGGGCCAGCCCCAGGATCCCTACCACGAGCCGCTTCCTGGTCGCCGCTTCCCTGCTCGGGGCCCCAGCCGCCGCCGTCGCCAGGAGTCCGACCGGCTTCCAGCTCAGGGACGAGCCTCCGCCGCCTGTGCGAAACTCGGGTGCCCAAGAGCCGCTCTCGCCGCCTCCCGCCCGCCTTCCAGGCCGCGCCGGATCCTCCGCTCCCCCTGCCGGTGGGCAGCCATTTCCGACAAGCGTCTGCGGAACTTGCCGAAGTGCGCCGGGCCGGAAATGGCCGAACCCGGGCTCTCACGAGCCGAGGGGCGAGGGGCGGGGGCGACTTTCCGGGCAGCGCCCGAAGGGCCGCCGAGGCCTCGGGCTCAGCCGCCGGGTTCGCCAGGGTCCAGGAACTGTGGCGGCGGCGACAGAGCCGGGGATTGTGGGAAAGCGAGTGCGAGGGCGGCCAGCCGGGCGAGCGGGAAGAAAAGACGCGGCAGGTCCCCTGAGCCTTCAAACCAGCGCCCTACAAATGTTCCTCGTCCTTTAGAGAAACCTACCTATGGAGTGCGGAGAGAATGCCCCCGACAGTTCTGGAACAGGTTGCGACTACGACAGCCTCAGCTGCTTCGAGCGGGCCCAGTGAAATTCAATCCAAAAATAAACCCAGACCCGTAGAAAAGGCCTTCCTAAATGAGCTGACCGGCTCCAACGATGGACTGGAGTTTTGAAACACTTTTAATATTTAACAACAAAGAAAAGGCCAGGCGGCATGCATGCTTCGGGGAAAAAACAAAAACAAAAAGCCCGGGGCTTTGCAAAAACAATAGCTTAATCCAGTCGTGTGGCAAGATCAACCAAAACTAGGAGGGAAAAGAAATACCGTTTGAAACACTTAAGAGCCAATCCCTGTGAATCTGAAAATGCACATATTCTACAATCCTAAGAGACACTCCAACACCTGCAAAGTCAGGACAAGATTTTTAGGGTAACTGGAACAATGGGGGTGGGCGAAGGAACTCTACCAATCTTAAAAGACACACCTGATCATTACTGTTAACTCAAGAATGAGTTTAAACCATCTAAAATCTATAAGTGCAGTAAAATCTGAGATTAAATTTGCTTCAACATTTTTTTTTTTAGCATGTTTTTAATCCCCAAAAGGCAGGGCTTCTATTCCAGGGTTTCCTAAACAGGAAACCAAAAACACACCAGAACCTGGAGAAGCTGAGGAGGGCCAGGGGCCGGCTCCCATCCCTGTGCGTGGGTGGTCTGGTAGTTCAGAGGAACTGAACCCCCTGAGACAGGTCCACAGCTGCCATATAACCCATCCAAACACCCTTCCTGCTGGAGCCCAGGCCCACGCTCTAGCTAGGAGGCTGAGAAACCATTGAAGATTGATTAGTTTCCCACAGGGGACAGTTTGAGCTCAGGATTCCATCTGCAAAACAAAACTTTAAAAAAAACCTAGCAAACTGTTTTCCAGAACATACTCTTCATCTCTCCACACCCATCAGCCCCTCCTCTTTCTGATCCTCCTTTTTCTTCTTTCTTGACACCTCCTTACTCACCCCTATTTCCCTTTCTTCTCATACCTCACTGTTTTCCTTACCTTTATTACTTTATTGTAATAATTTCACTATGAACAAATATCCAGAGCCTCACCACCATTACATATGTACAAAAAAAATTTTCTTTTATCAATGTGTTCAGGAAAGTCATAGAGGGGGAATCAAATTTTTAAAAATGAGAACCATTCCAGGAAGTGAAAATGAGGAAAACTGTTGCCCGAATATCCTGAAAAATCTGAAGTTGGCTTTTTTCTTTTCTCTTTCTCTTTTTTTAAACAGTTCATCTTCCTGGCTCTCCTCCAGAGGTGTGTGGCAGCAGGCAGAAGTCTGGCAGTGTGGGAGGAGACACAGGCCCAGAAGCTATGGTAAGAATTACCAGGTATTGGTTCATCTCCACGCTGACAAGAGAGGACCTGCAAATAGCTGCTACCTGAGGACTCAGCCTAAATAACTTCTTACACTTTTGAGTGAATTAACACATTGTTTCACCACCTGGTGGTGCCTATTCTTAGGATGGGCAGGCTTTAAGACGAAAAAGGGATATCCAACCAAAATATGTATCGTTGACTTTACTGGAGCCCCTAATGCCGACCATCCTCTTCCTTTGGCTCTTTTGAGCCTGTCCTCTCTCGTATCTCCTTCTCTCAAACAGTTCTAGCTCAGTCTCTTCCTCTGGTTCCTGTTCCTTCTCCTGACTCCTAAGAGGTGTTCTCTGAAAAGATATGACGGGCTACTTTCTTCTTCTTCTTCTCCACACTCTGTTGCCAATTTCAGTCAGCTCCCTTGCATCATCTGCACCTTTAAGCAGATCCCTCCCTATGGCGCTCCAGTCCCTGTCTTCCAGCTGTACTCCAGACACCATCACATCATCGTCATACTCTTAATACATGTTTTATAAATACTTAATTGCCAAGCAATAAGCTAAACCCTTTATAGGCATTGTCTCATTTTAATCCTTACAGGGAGATATCAGTGTATAGACGGAGAACTGAGACATTAAGAGGCTAAATAAAGTGCCCAAGATCACAGAGTGAGGTGTGAAGTACAAATGGAACTCCAAGTCCTCTGAACTCCAAAGCCAGTATTCTTCACCAGAACAATCAGATTGTCTCACCAGGACTTTATTATTTTTTTAATGTCTATTTATTTATTTATTTATTTATTTACTTATTTATTTATTTATTATTGAGAGAGAGAGAGAGCACGCATGAGCGAGTGAGCAGGGGAGGGGCAGAGAGAGAATCCCAAGTAGGATTTTATTTATTGTGTGTGTGTGAGAGACAGAAAGCGAGAGAGAGAGTGAGAGAGAGAGAGCAGGGGAGAGGCAGAGAGAGAGAGAGAAAGAGAATGAATCCCAAGCAGGCTCCATGCTGTCACAAACTGTGAGATCATGAATCAATTCTAGAGCCAGAATCAAGAATCAGACACTTAACTGACTGAGCCACCCAGTCACACCTCACCAGGACTTTAAACTTAGTATATCCCACACTGAACTCATCTTTACTGCTTCCCCCTTTGCTCCCCTCAAATGTCCTTTTGATAATATTGATAATGGTGTTACCATTATTTTTCCTAACTCAGAAACTCAAACCTGGCACCATCTTGACTTCTCTCTTTACCCTCACACTAAATCAATTTCTAAGACTCGAAGCCTTCACCTACATTTATTGTCTCTACTTTGTATTTTGGAACTTAATCAAAATAGTTTTGCATTGTTCTTTAACAATCATATATGCAGATCTTTATCTGCTCCAGGAGCCTATGGGTCTTCTCTCTAGAGCACAGTCATAGGGACTCTGCAGTACCCAGTCTCTCTCTTTCTGTTCCAAATTTTAAATTCCCAGAAAAGAGACATGATTGTCCTGGCTTGTCTCCTGTGTCAACCCCTCGATCAATCAGCTTTGGCTAAGCAGCAGGTCAGCCTTGTCTAAATACAGCAATTAGAGCCTCTCATATAAATAGGGCTTGTTCCGAGAAAAGGAAACGGCATACACCATTGTTCATTTGTTCATTCATTCCATCAACAAATACTTGAGCACCCTCTCAAAATATATTCCGGGTTTTTTCATATATGCAAAATGTTAACAACCTAACCCTACCCTCATACCATGAAATACACAACATAAAAAGATAAGAAATCACCAGATAAAATGCATAACAATATTCACCCATAAGAGACTACCAATTCAATTGCGTGTGATGGAAAATAATTCAGCACACCCTGTATGAGCCTGTGGTGGTGAAAGTACTCAGCAGTGGGGCCCCCCGGGTGGCTCAGTTGGTTGAACATCCGACTTCGACTCCAGTCACAATCTCATGGTTTACGAGTTCAAGCCCCGCGTCGGGCTCTGTGGGGACAGCTCAGAGCCTGGATCCTGCTTCGGATTCTGTGTCTCCCTCTCTCTCTGCCCTTCCCCCACTCATGCGCGTGCTCTCTCTCTATCTCTGTCTCTCTCTCTCAAAAATAAATAAACATTAAAAAAAAGTAATCAGTAGTAACGTGTGCATATTCTACAAAACAAGCTCACAACAGCACCGTGAGGAATAGACAGAAACAGAAAACTACCTAAAGTCCATCAGTAATAGACTAGATCAACAAAGTATAGTGTATTCACCCAAATGACTACTTTACAGCAATGAGAATGCTCTACAAATACATACAACAATACTGATGAATCTCACAAACAATGCTAAGCAAAAGAAGCCAGACACAAAAAGGTACATAGGATATGATTCCATTTACAAAAAGTATAAAACCAGGCAAAAGTAATATACCTGTCAAGAGCAATGACAAGAGCAGGAGTGCCTGGGTGGCTCAGTCGATTAAGTGTCAGACGACTCTCAATTTCGGCTCAAGTCATGATCTCACAGTTCATGAGATCGAGCTCTGTGTTGGGCTCTGTACTAACAGCGCAGAGCCTACTTGGGATTCTCTCTATCCCTTTCTCTCTCTCAAAATAAATACATAAACTTTAAAAAAAAAAAAAAAGTAGCAGTGACCAGAGGAGAACAAAAGGAGCTGCATGGGTACTGGTCATGCGCTATTTTGTGAGCTGCATGCTGCTTACACAGGTTATCAGTTTGTGAAAATTCATCAAGTTGTACACTTATGTTAGTATCCTTCGCTATATGTGTATTATCCCTTAATAAAAAGATTTTTCAAATAAGTAATTCATGGGCGCACCTGGGTGGCTCAGTTGGTTAAGCATCTGACTCTTAATTTCAGCTCAGGTCATGATCTCACAGTTGTGAGTTTAAACCTCGTGTCGGGCTCTGCGCTGACAGCATGGAGTTTGCTTGGGATTCTCTCTCTCCTCTCTCTCTGCCCTCCCCCACCTCAAGATAAATGAATAAACTTAAAAAAAGTAATTCATGGGCAAAATGAGCCTTTAAGCACCCTTGAACATTGTCACTATAGATATCCTAGAGTTGCCAATTACTGCACATACCTGCACCATTACACCACCTTCTTAGAGACCATAAGCCACTATCAGCCTTTGCATATCGCCACCATTCTTATCACATGGCCTCATCCCCTTCAGCCCCAGCTGACTGGACTTCCTGCTCATCTGGAAACTTGGGAGCAGAACACGTGAAGCTGAGTCAGGTGATAAGAGTGCTTCATCTAATAAACTGTATGGAACTGGGAAAAAAATAATTCCTGGACATATGCACAGCAATAAGCCAAGAACGCTGGTCTGCAGAAAACAGAGCCAACACACAAAAGGAAGCAAACAAACCTGTGAGAAATGGAGGGGAAAGCTTCAGAGGCTGCTCACTCTCCAGCTCAAGTCTCATATATCCCAGCTGTCACTGGGTATCCATGAGATTGCTCATGTTGCCTTACTACTGAAAAAAAGAAAGAAAAGAAGACCTTACTTATTTAAGCTAGGGTGAATATGTTTCTGTGTGTGGAATGTATAGTCTCATTCAGTCCTTTTAACAACCCTATATGGTTCAGTTCCATTATGAGTCCCACTTCACAGTTGAGAAAACTGAAGCCCAGGGAGGTTATATGTAACTTGTGTAAATCACACACCTGGTAAGTGGTGGTGCCAGGATTTGGACCCAAGGAGTCTGACTCCAGAGCCTGAAATCTGAAAACTATCCTACACTGCAGTGCAACAGAAATGCAGAAAACGGCAATGTGATTTCTATGTTGCATTAATGGATTTAACTAAGGCATCTGATTCCGTTAAATGAGTTCAAATGTAGAAATGGTACAAAAGATTAAAAGACTGGCTGCCTAAGAAGTTGGTAAGCATTTATTTCTTTCACAAGGGAATTATACTTTGAGTTGTAGATGTTAGAGAAATATAAAACGCATGCAGTGTGACAGATTATACTAATGAGACTGTGTTATTATGCCAGGAAATTTATCTTATAGATTTCAGCAAAATGCTCTCCTAGAAGATCCCTGCTGGTTACCTGTTTCTCCCAAAATGTTAATATCCAGAAGAAGGGGAGTTTAGTCTCATGGAAGGAGAAATTGATAAAAGTTAACTTCAAGTCTTAAGGAGAGAGGCACCGGTGGTCACTTTCCATGAAGGTAGCTGCCAGACCCACAATCCACTCAGCAAGGCTGCTAGATCAATCACAGGCAAGCCACTGGTGACCCCCAGCAACCTTCAAAAGGTATGATTCAGGAATTATCAGTGAGTTTAAGTCAGGTAAGAACTTGTTCTATCAGTAATGCTTTGATTTTAAAGGAAAGTGCTGACAACCACTATTCAAGATCTTTTCTATATATAAATGATTGAGCAATTTTTGTGGCTTATAATTAGAACAATGCATGACAATTTCCAGATTGGAGTTCCAAGGTTACTCTTTCCCTTTGGTCCATCAGTGCCAAAAAGACAAAAGGTCATCTTCTGAGGCTCCATGGATAGCACTCACTAGCCTGCTAAGTGGCTCACTCTGAAAGTCCTGGCTTTGATGTTATCTTTTAAAAGTGGCTGTTTTTTATCTGGCAAAAGGTGCAACAGTTCGGATGTTTTGTAAAATACTTTGTAGTAAGAACACTGAGTTAATATCAGGTCCAAAACAAAACACATTATTGTCAGAAGACGGTTTGTTAACCCCTTGCCTCATGTCCTAGTACTCACTATCTTGCATGTGGCTGTGAAAAATAAATTTTGTACTAGTTTCACATTCATTAGGAAGCTTAGCATGGCTCAAACCTGTCACTTACATAAGACTTATAAACTGTAATGACCAATTAACATTCTAAAAATTAGCTGTCGTCCCTAAAATATAACCTATCTGTCTCTAAAGTCCCTTCTTCCTTCAAGCACTGTTTCCCCTGTTAGTTTTTATTCCCTCCCCACCATGTCGGCACAGCTTGCAGAGGCAGTCAGGTTTGACCATCGGTAGATATCAAATGCCACCAAAAGCTTGCTCCTGGTGGTTCCAAGTAATGATACAAATGTCCCCCCAAGGCAAAAATACAGGCACCTAACATTTACCCTAAATTATGCCAGTGAGGAGTAAAACTGTGCTCAGTTTTACAACAACATGCCACAACATGGCATGTCTGAGTGTTTGCGGAATGTAGCATAATGAGAGTTGTAACCAGGAAGAAGAAGAAGGAGAAGGAGGAGAAGAAGAAAAATCAGGCAGAGCATTGATAAAGTTCCAATGTCACATTGTAGCTCTATCACTTCAGGATTGTCCTTACACCAAAAAAGCTACCCATACATTCAAAAAATCAACTACTCACTACTTAAAAATGCCTCACATAAACAAGGCACTCCAATTGAAAATGGGCAGAATGTCATAGAAGTACTTACAGAACATCAATTAACTTCTTAGTTAACCCATTTAGCTATAAAATCAAAATTGAAAGCAAAATTTCTGAAAATAATAATACTAAAAACTTTTTAAAACTTTAAAAATATATATAAGTTGGTAATAACATGGAGTTCATGTATATTTAAAAAACAAACAAACGGTAGTTTCTACCAACCATTATCAAGAAAAAAATGTGTAGGTTTTAAACCAACTCATGAATGTTTACAGTAAGATTTTATTGAAGAGAAGGTTTTTCACTATTTTTCTAAATATTGCTTGAGATTAATTCTCAACCTAAATGATAAGAGCATGAATCTAGTGGGACCCAGTCAATGCCAGAACAAACTAATCACTGATCCCTTCCTCAATCCATGCCTTCAGCCTTGCAAATACTATGCCACAGGTCAAAAATGAAACCAAATGAAAATGTGACATTTCTCCAAATCCATCAATTCAGTGGGCTAAAATTAACAACCCAAAGCTCACTGCTAATGGACAGTTTCAGATATTTCATCCTCACTTTTTTAAAAAAGATTTTATTATTAAGTAATCTCTACACCCAACAAGGAGCTTGAACTCACAACCCTGAGATCAAGAGTCGCATGCTCCACTGACTGAGCCAGCCAGGCACTCCAGATGTTTCATCTTCTGTAAAAAGGGACACACATGATAACATTGTGTGGGTTATAAGGAAATGCATATCTCTAAAATGAAGAAGGGATTATTGAAGTTTATTTATTTATTTTGAGAGAGGCAGAGAGAGTGTGAGCAGGGAGAATCTCAAGCAGGCTCTGCACTGTCAGCACAGAACCAGACACGGGGCTCAAACTCATACAACTGTGAGATCATGACCTGACCCAGAATCAAGAGTTAGGCCCTCAACCAGCTGAGCCACCCAGGTGCCCAAAGAGGTGATTGTTTAGAAAAAAGATGATTGAAATAAATGAAGCAAATAATCCAAAAATATATTAACTATATATTAACTAAATATGAAAATACTTTAAAAGTTCAAATACCACCACGCATTTGTATTACTTTTATGTACATTTAACTATGCTGCAATGATGTTCAATTTTTTTTTTAATTTTTCAACATTTATTCATTTCTGAGAGACAGAGAGACAGAACATGAGTAGGGGAGGGGCAGAGAGAGAGGGAGACACAGAATCCGAAGCAGGCTCCAGGCTCTGAGCTGTCAGCACAGAGCCTGACGCAGGGCTCGAACCCACAAACTATGAGATCATGACCTGAGCCAAAGTTGGAAGCTTAACCGACTGAGCCAGCCAGGCACCCCTGTTCAATTTTTTTTTTAAGTTTTATTTGTTTTTTTGAGAGACAGCGTGTACAAGTAGGGGAGGGGCAGAGAGAGAAGGGTACAGAGGATCCGAAGCGGGCTCTGTGCTGACAGGCTGACAGCAGCAAGCCTGATGTGAGGCTCAAACTCAGGAACCATGAGATCATGACCTGAGCCGAAGTCAGACAATCAATTGAGCCACCCAGACACCCCAATGTTCAATTTTTTGTATTTCATCTTTAATTAGCTTAAATAATAAACACTTAAATATTCGTAGGAACACAAATAATAAAAAACACATAAACTGATAAATATTTGCCAGCTCTGTGGCTTCCTTCAAGCTCACAAGCATAATTTTATAAAATTGCTATCTTTATGTATCAACCATTTCAATTTCTTCCTTTTTCACTTACTTTGAATGGATTATTATGTGTTTCTACATCATTCTCATAGTCATCTTTACAGGTACTAGAACATTCCATATCTGTTCTCAGTAGTTCCTGAATGATAGTTTGTAGACCAATATAGGATGAAATTTTTGTCAGTCCACAGTTAAATGAGAAAAGCAAAGGCAAGTTATTGAGGTTTCAATTTTATTCAATTTAAAGATTGTCCTTTATTTTGAGATTATGTCCTTTCCCCTTTCTTGTGTTAAAATTTGTTTTTATGAAATGATAGTGATGGCAGCTTTTTAAAAATCTTCCTTACATGACAGAATATTGAGACATATTTAGTTTGGTTCCCTGCTCCCACCCCACCCCCGGACCACCAATTACTTGTTATTTTACTAGTCCATTAAATCCAGAAGTCAGCTAACTATCTAACTACACCCCTTCATTTTAAAATATGAGCCCACACAGACACACAAACACCCAAAATGTTTTTGGAAAGACTTCTATGGTAACCAGCCTCCAAAATGTCCCTAATGATCTCTGTCCCTAGTATTTCCACTCTCATATAGTATTTCCACACTGTACCACAGATGATCTATGTGACCAACAGAACGCTGCAGAAGTGATGGTGTGTCACTCCTGAGATTAATTTATAGAAGGCATTTCAGCTTTCACTGTGGTTGTTCTTTTTTTTTTTTTTTCAATCACTCACTCTGAAAGGAGCTAGATGCCATGTCATGAGAAACAGTGTAGAGAGGCCCCTGTGGTGAGGAAGTGAGGCTTCCTGCCAACAGCCATGTGAGTGGGATTGGGGAGCAGATCCTCCAGCCCCAGTCTAGCCTTCAGATGATGCTGCTTCCTCTGAAAGACCCCAAGCCAGAACCAACCAGCTAAGTGCCCCCTGAATTCCTGACATATAGAAAATAAGAAATAATAAGTAGTTGTGTTTTAAATTATTACATTTGAGATAATTTGTTATGGAACAACAAATAACTAACGCGACTCCTGTATCCCTTTTCAGCTACAAGATGAATATGCCAAAACTGCTGAGCATGTTTGTGTTCATGCCTGTGTGGGGGGGGAGAAAGGATTAGCAAGGACTGTGATCTCAATTATCCTGACTTTAGTTTACATACACTGACTCTTCCCTTCTCCATTGCTTTTTCTACTTTTCTCATATTGACCAGAGCACTTGGTAAACTGAATAATCCATCTCTAGCAAAGGAATCAATTCTATAAGTTTTCATAGGCTTAGTTAAAGGAATCATTCTATGTAAATGTGGTATTTTATCAAAGTTTAGAAATCTGGTAAATTTCTATTGACAGAATCCCTCACCTTAGCTGTCAAATCTTTCCTAGATCCATCCCTACCTCAACAGAAGAAGATCTCTCATGTGCATTGAGAAAATAGAAGCAATCCCTTTCAATTCTCTCCTCCCACATTTACACCATCTTTAAACTCTGAGGTGAAAAAAAAATTATTTTAGCAGCTGATGCCAGAGCTCCTCTTAGGAATAGAAAATACCTTATTGAGGAAACTATCTTGATATGACACCTGGAGTATGGAGGAAGAAAGCTTGGCTTGTAACAAAACTGTAAAACAGAGATAGCTAAACAGATCTGGATAAAAAAGAAGAAGAAGATGAAGGAGGAGGAGGAGGAGGAGGAGGAGGAAGAGAAAAAGAAGAATATGAAGACTGGAACAGGGCAAAGAGGACAGGAAATGGGAGGAGAGTAAGAAGAGATGAGGCTTAAATAATGGTGTGGGAGGCTGAAGGTTGGGGAGTGAGTTCCAGTGATGGGGGAGCTGAAAGCATGTTTAAAATAGAAATATCTATTATTGGACTTCACATTGTTTGTGTTGCTAAGGATATAAAATCCCTGAAGTCTTCAGTAATATCTGACATATGCACAAGTGCCTTATGTGAGTGATTTGGGGGGAGATCAAGGGAAAAAGATGTAGAGGGGACTGGTCTGAGTTCTACAGCCAGGTCAGAGGGAAATAAGGAATAAGAACATGGGAATTGAATTACAAGTGAGATGAATTTAATAGAAGCAAAACTCAAAAGCTAAAGAAACTATTAGATGAGCTCCCAGGAATTAACAGAAATCTTGGAATAGGCATTGAACTTCCACATGAAATCCCAATGTGGAATGGGAACTTAAGTCAATTTTACTTAAATCTCAAAAAAAAAAAATCTATCTTAACTGACATCTGGGTCCATATTCATGGATTATTCTCTCATCTGTTCTGGCCTTTGACAAAGGGATGTCCAAGACTAGCACTCTCTTTTTTAATGTGATCTGATATCCTTCCTTCCTCTGACCTTGCTCTGTCAATTATTCTAATACATATAGTCAATATTCTCCTCATTACAGAGGAAATCTCACTGCTTATACCCCCACTGCTTATACACAGGCTCAGGCCCAGGCCCAAACTACCACCATCTTACAACACCAGATTTGAATTCCCAAAGATTTAGATTTTGAAACCTTGATTTATTATTAGTCGGGTAACCGTGGGCATATTACTTAACCTCTATATGCTCTCCTCACTATAATTTCCTCATCAGAAAATGGGGATAATAATAGTACACACCTCACAGGAATACAGTAAGGATTAACCTAGATAATGAGTATAAATTGTCAGTCCAGTGCCTGGCAAATAGCCCTCTTACTTCACTGCTATCATCATCATCATTCACCAGAATTCTCAAAAGAGTAATCTCTACTCTATGTCCACTTCTCTACCACCATTCACTCTTTCATATCCAGAAAGCTGGCTCCTGTCAAACTACTGAAATTGCTCTCATTATGGTAACCAGAGACTTCCTCGTTCAGTAATGCCAGTGAAACTTCTCAGGCCTCCTTTTGGAATTCTTCTTAATCCTCTACACTTAGCTTCTTGAAATGGTTCAATCCTGGCTTCTCAACACATCGCTCTCTCATTACCCTCTCTCTTTTCTCTCACTGAATCTTCTTTCCCCACCACCCTTTAAATGTTGGTGTGCCATCATCTTCCATTCTCATTGAGCACGTATTCATGACTTTAGCAGCCAGATCACTACCCTGAACCGAGACCCTTCTTCTAAGCTCCTGAGCCAAACTGCCCACTAGGTATCTTGCCCTAGGTGTTTCACAAACCCAGCCAGTCACCCAAACCATGTTTATAGGTACTGTTAGCACAATCATCATTCTGACTTCCCCAATTCTTTCCCTCCCCTCGTAGTCATTTTCCTGATTAACACCAGCTGTGATTCTTCCTGTTTCCATCCTTGACCTCACTGTAGTTCCAAGTGGGCTTTAGAGTCACATGGGCCTGGGTCCAAATACTAACTATGATGGTTCTCGGCCAAATTACTTAACCTCTCTGACCTCAGGTTTTTGTGGTGATGAAATGGGATATCACATGCAAAATGGCCAGCACACAGTAGGACTTCAGCAAACACTCCCCTACACCTCTTCCTTCGGGTCTTCTTCACCACCTGCTGAAATACAATATCTACCTATTTGGTCTCTCTTGCCCTTTTCTCCTCCAAATTGCCCTAGTCTTTCTTATAAATAAATAAATAAATAAATAAATAAATAAATAAATAAATAAATGTGATACTATTATCTCTTTGCTTACAAATCTTCAACATTTTCTTTTTTCCTATGGAGCAAAGTCCAAATTCCTTAACATGGTAAGTTCCAACTGGCTTTCTGGTTCCTTCTCTCCCAGACCAGTTACTCTAAAATATTGGCTGCTCACCAGCTATTTCTGTACATACTAGCTTACATCTCTGCACATGTGAATCCCTCTGGCTATAATTCCCTTCCTGTGCCCAAGTTCTTTTGTCCAACTGGCAAGTTTATTCATCCCCCTTAAGACTTACCTCAAAAGCTGTCACTTATATGGCAACAAAAGCTCAGCCACCAAAAAGTAAACAAGTTTAAAAGCTTCTGCACAGCAAGAAGACAATAAAATGAAAAGGTAAACTACAGATTAGAAGAAAACATTTGCAAACCAAATATCTGATAAGAGTTAATATCCAAAATACAGAAAGAACTCCTACAATTCAGTGGCAAAAAAAAAAATTTTTTTTTAAATGGTAAAAGTCCTGAATAGACAGTTTTCCAAAGATAACCATACAAATGGTTAACAAGTACAAAAAAGGTGCTCAGCATCACTAATCATCAGGGAAATGCATATCAAAACCATAATAAGATATCACCTCATACTTGTTAGGATGACTATCATCAAAAAAGTAAGAGATAACAGGGACCCCTGGGTGGCTCCATTGGTTGAGCGTCCAACTTCAGTTCAGGTTATGATCTCACGGTTCATGAGTCCTGGTTCATGAGTCCATGGTTCGAGTCCTGCTTTGGACTCTGTGCTGTCAGCGCAAAGCCTACTTTGGGTCCTCTGTCCTCCTGTCTCTCAACCCGTCTCCTGCTCGCTCTCTTTCTATCAAAAATGAAAAAAAGATTTAAAAAAAAGATACAAGATAACAAGTGTTGGCAAGGATGTGGAGAAAAGGGAACCCCTGTGCACTGTTGATGGGGATCTAATTTTGGTACAGCCACTTTGGAAAACAGTATGGAGGTCCCACCCCCCAAAAAAGAACTACCATATGACCTGGCAATCCCTAGTCTGGGTATATATCCAAAAGAAGTAAAGTCATTACCTTGAAGAGATACCTGCACTCCCATGTTCACTGCAGCATTCTTCACAATAACTGAGACATGGTGAAAACTTAATTGTCCATCAATGGACAAATGCATAAAAAAATTTGATATACACTTATGCCATAACTGTATTACATATGTGTATGTGTGCACATGCACCTACACACACACACACAAACAATAGAATGTTATTCAGCCTTAAAAAAGAAAGAAATCCTACCATTTGTGACAACTTGGATGAGCCTGAAGGACATTAAGCTGAGTGAAATAAGCCAGATGCAGAAAGAAAAAGACTGCATGATGTGACTTATATGTAGAATCTAAACAAGTCCAATACATAGAAGCAGAGAATAGAATGGTGGTTTCTAGGGGCCTGGGGGTGGGGGAAATGGGGGAAATGTTGATCAGAGGGTACAAAGCTGCAATTAAATGGGATGAATAAGTTTATAGATCTAATGTACATCATGATGACTATAGTTAATAATATTGTATTGAACATTGGCAATTTGCTAAGAGGTTAAATTTCAGGTACTCTCACCACAAAGAAGAAAAACATGGTAACTACTTTTGGGTGAGGAAGTGGATTTGTTAATTAGCTTGATTGCAGTCATCATTCCACTATGGATATACATACAAAATCATGTTGTATGCTTTAAATATATAAATTTTTTATTTAAAATTTTAAAAAGTTTAAGGGGCGCCTGGGTGGTTCAGTAGCTTAAGCGTCCAACTTTGGCTCGGGTCATGATTTCGCAGTTCGTGAGTTCGAGCCCTGCATTGGGCTCTGCTCTGACAGCTCGGAGCCTGGAGTCTGCTTCAGATTCGGTGTCTCCCTCTCTCTCTGCCCCTCCCCGGCTCATGCTCTCTCAAAAATGAATAAATGTTAAAAATATTTTTTCAAAGCAAAAATGAACTACTGGGACCTTATGAAGATAAAAAGCTTCTGCACAGCAAAGGAAACAACCAACAAAACTAAAAGGCAACCAACGGAATGGGAAAAGATATTTGCAAATGACATATCGGACAAAGGGCTAGTATACAAAATCTATAAAGAGCTCACCAAACTCCACACCCGAAAAACAAATAACCCAGTGAAGAAATGGGCAGAAAACATGAATAGACACTTCTCTAAAGAAGACATCCGGATGGCCAACAGGCACATGAAAAGATGCTCAACATTGCTCCTCATCAGGGAAATACAAATCAAAACCACACTCAGATATCACCTCACGCCAGTCAGAGTGGCCAAAATGAACAAATCAGGAGACTATAGATGCTGGCAAGGATGTGGAGGAACGGGAACCCTCTTGCACTGTTGGTGGGAATGCAAATTGGTGCAGCCACTCTGGAAAACAGTGTGGAGGTTCCTCAGAAAATTAAAAATAGACCTACCCTATGACCCAGCAATAGCACTGCTAGGAATTTACCCAAGGGATACAGAAGTACTGATGGATAGGGGCACTTGTACCCCAATGTTTATAGCAGCACTCTCAACAATAGCCAAATTATAGAAAGAGCCTAAATGTCCATCAACTGATGAATGGATAAAGAAATTGTGGTTTATATACACAATGGAGTACTACAGGGCAATGAGAAAGAACGAAATATGGCCCTTTGTAGCAACGTGGATGGAACTGGAGAGTGTTATGCTAAGTGAAATAAGCCATACAGAGAAGGACAGATACCATACGTTTTCACTTTTATGTGGATCCTGAGAAACTTAACAGAAACCCATGGGGGAGGGGAAGGAAAAAAAAAAAAAAAAAGAGGTTAGAGTGGGAGAGAGCCAAAGCATAAGAGACTCTTAAAAACTGAGAACAAACTGAGGGTTGATGGGGGGTGGGAGGGAAGGGAGGGTGGGTGATAGGTATTGAGGAGGGCACCTTTTGGGATGAGCACTGGGTGTTGTATGGAAACCAATTTGACAATAAATTTCATATATTGAAAAAAAATAAAAATAAAAAAATAAAAATAAACCTATCTTGCTTACATTAAATAAGTATAAGCTTTTTAAAAAAATATTTTTTCAAAAAAAATAATAAAATAAAATAAAATTTTAAAAAGTATAAGCTGTCATTAAAAGGGTGACAGCTATTCTTTACTGGTTCAGAATTTAAAAAAGAAACTAGTCTAGGGGCACCTGGCTGGCTCATTCTTGGGGTCATGAGTTTAAGCCCTACTTTGGGCGTAGAGCTTACTTTAAAAGAAAAAAATTCTATACACACACAGCACACACACACATACACACACACACACCAAACATAAAAGGAGAAGGAGAGGAAGAAAGAATGGTAAATGTGGATACGACACAATGCTAAAAATTGGTGAATCTGGGTAAGAATTATTTGGAACTTATAAAAAAAGTTGCAAAACTCTATATAATTCTGGCTTTTATGTAAGTTTGAAACTGTTTCAAAGGAAAAAAAGAAGAAAGCATGGGGCAATCTAACCATGCAGTAACAATCAAACAAACCCAAGTTGAGGAACATTTCACCAAATAACTGGCCTAGATTCTTAAAATGTCAATGTCATGAAAAAAAGAGAGGAAGTTCAGAGGGAAGGAGGGAGGTAGGCGGTGGGCTGAGGAAATATTCAAGATCAAAGGAGACTAAAGAAACATGACAACTAAATGCAATGTGTATTCCTGGATTGGATGTTAGTTTGGAAAAAAAAAATGCTATAAAATACGTTATAGAAACAAGTAGGTAAATTTGAAAATGGACTCTCTATTATATAATAGCATTACAGTAATATTAAATTTCCTGAATTTAAAAATTGCACTGTAGTTATGGAAGAGAATGTCCTTGTTCTTAAGAGATACATCCTGAGGTATTTAGGATGCTGGTATTAGGATGATGGTAATGTCTACAACTAAAATATGTTTCAGCAAAATTCAAAATAACAGTTAAAATGTGTCTGTGTGTATCTAGAGAAAGAATAGAGCAAAATGTTAACAATTGGTGAATCTGAGTTAATGTTTACCATTCTTGCACCTTTTCTATAAGTTTGATTTTTTTTCAAAATAAGTTTTTTTTTTTAAAGCTGTAACTCAAGTAAAATATTTTCCCAGTCTCCCAGTTAGAATTAATGCTGCCTCCTCTAAGCTATGGGTTTTTTTTTAAGTTTATTTATTTATTTTGAGAGACAAAGAGAGAGTTCAAGCAGGGGAGGGGCAGAGAGAGGAAGAGAGAGAATCCCAAGCAGTCTCTACACCAACAGCACTGAGCCCAGTGAGGAGCTCAAACCCATGAACCATGAGATCATGACCTGAGCCAAAACCAAAAGTCAGATGCTTAAACAACTGAGCCACCCCTGTGCCCCTAAATGTTTTGATTTTTACTTTAAAATGCTCAGATTGGGTTGTAATTATTTATTTAAGTATTTGTCTTATTCTGCTAGATTGAGAGCCTCTTGGGGCAGGAACTTAAGTTGCCTTTGGAATTTAATAATGGGAGAAGTATTCTCCTTCAGGATAACTTTATGCTGCTGGCATTGTATTACTACTAGAGTACAATGATGCTACAATTTGGGCTCATTGCAAAACATGGCTGGACATTGCTGAGATGAGAACTAGAATGGAAAACAAAACTTAGTTTGTAGCATAGGAAAGTACTGGAGTTGATTTACAATGTACCATTCTGTCTTTTATGGAGACTTCTGCTGGCAAAGCTGGAAAGCCCTTGCAGATACACAAGGTCCCATGCAGATACACAAGGGTGCTATATGTATGAGGGAGAGGGCCCCTGAAGGTAGAGATGAATTACAACCCCAGATGTATCTGTCTTATCACTTCCAACACATGTGTAACAGGAGGGCAGTCCCATCCTCAGTTGGCCACAGGGCTAATTATAAAACCCTTGGGTTAAGGGTGCCTGGGTGGCTCAGTTGGTTAAGTGTCTGACTCTTAATTTTGGCTCAGGTCATGATCTCACGGTTTGTGAGTTTGACCCCCACATTGGGCTCTGTGCTGACAGTGTGGAGTCTATGTGGGATTCTCTCTCTCTCTCTCTCTCTCTCTCTCTCTCTCTCTCTCAAAATGAATAAACAAACATAAAAAAAATTTTTAATAAAATAAAAATAAATAAATAAAACTCATGGGTTAGAAGATCAGACCATGGGAGAGTGTAGGTGAAACCATGCTCCTCCCATCTCCCCATGCTTGCTTTGATCAAGAATATAGGAAATAATCTTTTCCATAGTACTGAGAAGATAGCTTCTATCCTTCTCTTCCCACTTCCTTTATATACTCCTCAAGGAAGAAAAACATCACTTAGATTATTGATAAGCCTACCTACAGGGTCATTACACACTCACTACCCAAGCTCCTTGCAAGTTTGTCTTTCAGAGATGTCTGCCCCACGGGCCATATGTGTTCTCTCCTCATGCAGTGGCAGGTTAAGCAGTTTCCAGCCACCCTGCCTATGTCCAGGGAGAAAGTTCAGTTCCCGGAGGAAGAAATGAGAAGCCAGTTTTGGGCTCGGGTCTAAGCAACATTCTCCAGACCAGCTTTAGCAGCAAGAAAGATGATATTTCAATCCCAGTCTGTTTCCTCTATGTCATTCTGGTTCAGGACTTGGAAAAGAAAGGGGCATGAAAGGCCCCCTCAGAATCCCAACATTATTTTACTAACCTTTGGATCTCGGTGGTGGCTTGTTCTATGACAAGCCCTCAGTAAACTTTTGTTGTCTTGAACTCAGACAATGTGATGCATACACAGGCATGTGATTGCTCACAGCTATCCTTGTGGTGGTGGTTGTATTTTTTAATCATACAAAGTGATTTTTGAAGCTTTTCTAGTTTGTCCGAGGGCTCTGGGGCTACAAGGAAGCAGGCTTTCATTAGTAAGAGAGAGAGAGCTGTGTCTTTGTGCTTCACTGTGATGGCAATACCAGGGAGCGATATCCCAGGGGATCTGCCAAGCAGCTTGACAGCAATTCTAGCAAGAAGGTGGTAGAAACACAATTTTAGCAATAATGATCAAACCTTTTTTGAAATGTTCCTTTATCCTTGAAATGCCTTGTGTTGCTGAAAGCCTATTCATTACCGATCATTCATCTGTAGCCAGTCGTGTCTTTATGTGTCTGTACCCAGAAGTGACCACACTGGGAGGGTTTTCACAGAGAGACAAAGGCTCCTAGGCACAGTGAGAGAGCCAGAGAGGTAAAAGTGAACAGCAGCCCGAGGAGGCAGGAGATAAAAACACAAAACAGAGGAAGGAGAAGCTATAAGAAAGTCATCTTACTTAAAGGGGCTTTGGTATTTAAAGTGGACAGTCACAGCCCTCTGATATTTTTACTGGGACCATATCTGGAACCTCCATCTTCTTTTGGGATCGTTCCTCGGATCTCATCTATGAATCACTGCCTTCCTCTCCAGGATGTCCAACTTCTCCCTGTCTCCTTCACGTCAACCTGTAAACATGCGCAAGGTTCTTACATCCCCTGGAGCCTCGAACTACCCTCCAATGACCACTCTCTTGCCTCCTTGTTGAGTATTCCAGTGCCTCCCAAAGTGTGGCTTGTGGCCAGCAGGATCAACAGCACGTGAAGTGCATCTGAAATGCAATCCTCAGGCCCACCCCAGAGCCACGGAATTAGGATTTCCGTGGGTGGGAGTCCAAGATCTTCCATTTTAATATTCTCTCCAAGTGATTCTGAGGCAACCTGAGTTTGAGAAGCACTGCCTCTGCTCCATGTTTCTGCTTCCTCGCCATTTTGGAATGCCTTCCTATGTCCCTTTAATGTTTGATTCCCCAAGGCTCTGTCCTGGCCTCTTCTTTTCCTAGCTATCTCCTTTCTCTAAGTGATCTTAGCCACCCAAAGACTGATTTAGTTGTTTGTTTGAACACAGGTATGCATCAGTTTAAGAATCACTCCTTCCCTGGCCTCGTCTCCGAGCCTTGAGAACGGCCAGTTGCTTTGTGGACCTTTCTGACAAAATGTTGCACAATTTTCTAAACTCGGTAGATCTAAAACAAACCCAGTATCTCCTCCTATACCCACTCCATATCTCTTTTAACTGGGCTGCAGGGTAGCACTACCACCCACATAGTCACCTCGGACCCCTCACCCACTCCGAGCCAGTCTCCAAGCGTGAACAGTTCCACCTCCACCACTTCCCCAGTGTGCACCCTGTCAATGCTCCTCTTCCCTAATCAGTCCTCCTTCATGCTGCCACCCCATCACCTCCCTGCTTAAGGCCCTTTAATGAATCCCCATTGTTTACATAACTCCTAAGCCCCTTAACCTGGGCTCCAATGTATTTCCCATCCATCCTCCCCTCCATAAACAAATATTTCAGTAGTATCAAATTACCTCCCATTCTGGGAATGGTCCATGCCACTTTGCAACTTTGTGTCTTGGCACCTACTAGTGCCTGATTCTGATATGTCCTTCCTTCTGCATGCCTTCCTACCTCAGCTGGTGGTCCTGGCAAACTTCTATTCATCCTCTAAAACCTCACTCAGATGATGTCAAATCCTCTGGGAAGTCTTCCTTACACTATAGAGTACTTACCAATGTTTCTCTCCGCAATAAGGCTAGATCACCTTCATGCCGGAAGCCTGCCTTATTTGCCTTTGTATAGCCAGCACCAAGCACAGGCCCTGACACTGAGGACGTTTAGAAAATTTTTTTTCCTTATGTTAATTGGTGCACCCAACAAAAATTTACTGAACATACATCATGCAAGGAGCATTGTGGATACAATGAGCAAGACAAAAACTCTCTGCCCTCTAAGCTAACAAGTAGGCCAATAATTTTAACAGTATACTCAATTTGACATGAGGGATAAGCTTAGGGTGGTACATGGAGTGACACCTAAATCAGTGTGGGGGTAATCTTACTGTGTCTTTGGGAATATATTCAGTCTTTGGATCTGCAAGGAAAAATGACCATTTGTATTTTTAAAGGATATCACAATGTCTAATCATTGATATTATTGCCAATAACAGGCATGCTTGTCCTTGGGCAAATGTCTTTCCCTCTACTTAATTCTGAGGAGGAAAAACATGAAAATAACTCTCCACATGATTTTCTTCATGGCAGCTGCCATGCAGGTAAACAGGAGCCCCTCAACAGATTTTCTTTCAAATAGGGCTGAGAAAACAGTAAGACCTTAGGTTGCTGACGGTCATAATCTGTGTGCTCCATCTCTGTCCCCATTCCATGAGCTTCTTTAACCTAATCTTCAGAAGTTCTGTCAGCTGATAGAGAAAGCCAATGCTAAAAGGGCACAATCACGATGGCAAGTTCACCTGCATACATCTCTTCTCCCTCATCCGTTTCACACCATTTGGGCCACAAGAAGTATCACCCTTGTGTCATTATTTCTTGTAACTTTTTAATGTTTATTTAATTTTTGAAAGAGAGAAAGAGACAGAGCACAAGTGGGGGAGGGCCAGAGAGAGAGGGAGACACAGAATCTGAAGCAGGCTCCAGCCTCTGAGCTGTCAGCACAGAGCCCAACGCAGGGCCCAAACCCACGAACCGTGAGATCGTGACCTGAGCTGAAGTCAGACGCTTAACCAACTGAGCCACCCAGGCGCCCCTAACTTGTGTGTCATTACTAAAGGACATCAAGGTATGACAAATTCCATTTGTGGGTGATCCCCCCTTCAAACTGATGATCAATCAAAACATATAAAAGGACATAACTAAATCAAGCAAGGCTTATATTCACCACACAGTAATGAGAATATCTGCTCTGAGGAAGAATGTTTTCTGTATAGTTTTGGAGTTCTTTAGAATTATGGTTTACATACCCTGCTAATGGCTATGGTTCCTCAACTTCAAGATATGTGTATCACTCCCAAGCATTAATTGCAAAGATACCAGATTAGCAATTCTCAAATTTGAGCAAGCATCAGAATTATCCGGAAGGCTTGATGTCATGCGAACTTCTGAGTCTCAACCCTAGAGTTTCTGATTCAGTAGGTTGAGGTGGGACCAAAGATTTCCTAGTTCTAAAAAATTCCCAGGTGATACTGATATTGCTGATATTGCTGCTTTGAGAAGCAGCAAAGTCAAGGGTAGAATTCCTATACCTGCCAATCTTTACCACCAAGAGAGACTAACCCTGCGTGGCTCAAGAAAACCATATCATAAGAAAAGCAAATAATCATTACAATTATACATTTTAACAGCCTCTGCCTATTCCATGCTACTTATGAGAGGAGAATGTCAGCTGTTATATAAAAGCTAAGTTTTGGGAAAGCAAGAGGAACATGGGTTCCAAACGCTTGCAGTGCTCTTCTCCTGTGAAAAACAACTGCAGCAAAGGCAGAAAATACCTACAATAAAGAAATCATTCCCATGATTTCCCATTCTCCTGAGGTTTCCTTCTCACAGAGTGGTGTCAGTGGAAAGAAGAATTTTAGTAACTACTATTTATCCTGGCTTAGTGACTGATGTGTTAACATCAGGTGAGTTTAAGAGTCCAATTAACATTTCAAGCAGGCACCCTGATGCTCTCAGGAAAAGAATTAAGGATTTGCTGTCACACTGTTCTGTCCTTCTTTATGTTTCCCAAAGTTGAAGGGATTATCCTCTATATTATTATCAAAATAATATAGACGGGGAGGCACTTGTGATGGTTAATTTTATGTGTCAACTTGACTGGGCCAGGAGGGGATGGGGCCCAGAAATTTGAACAGGATTCTGGGCATGTCTGTGAGGGTCTTTTTTGGATGAAGTTAATGTCTGAATCAGTAGACTAAGTAAAACAGACTGCCCTCACCTATGTGGGTGAGCCTCAGCTGAAGGCCTGAACAGAACAAAAAGGCTGAGTAAGAGGGAATTCTTCCTTCCTGACTACCTTGAGCTGGGATGTGGATCTTTCTTCCACCTTCAGACTCGAACTGAAATGTTGGCTCTTTTGGGGTCTCGAGCCTGAAGGCTTTTGGACCAGAACTTACACCATTAGCTCTCCTGGGTCTCTGGCTTGCTGCCTGAAGATCTTGAGACTTCTCGCCTCCATAACTGCCCGAGCCAATGCCCTATAATAAATCTCTTTATCTATATAAAAAGAGATTACACACACATACACGGACTCACATCCCATTGATACTGTTTCTCTGAAGAATCCTAATACAGCACTGGACACAAATTTCTTTCTAAATCACCTGTTTTCTGCTTTAATTTCTACTTAATTAAAAATCAGCACCATTCCTAGCAACCTCTACCAAAGTCCCTTTAAAGGATGTCTGTAACTAGACATTTCAGTAGAGGTGATTCTGATTCAGTGACTCACTGGTGATTTCAGCCCTGTTGTGCTCTCAGCCCTGGTAAAGTAAAGTCCAGGTTGAAACCTGCTGAAAGGGGAACATGTGCTCATTTAAGATAGCCATTGTTATATTGGGGCGCCTGGGTGGCTCAGTCGGTTGAGCGTCCCACTTCGGCTCAGGTCACGATCTCGCGGTCCGTGAGTTCGAGCCCCGCATCAGACTCTGGGCTGATGGCTCAGAGCCTGGAGCCTGCTTCCGGTTCTGTGTCTCCCTCTCTCTCTGCCCCTTCCCCGTTCATGCTCTGTCTCTCTCTGTCCCAAAAATGAATAAACGTTAAAAAAAAAAAAAGATAGCCATTGTTATAACCTAGGCAGTGTTGATTTTTCTTTATTATTATCTGAGAGTAGAGAAGTTAGAAATGATATCAAAAGCAGAAACAATGTTTGTGGTCTCCATAATTTGCAGGGATCCTGCTCCATTTCACACACACACACACACACACACACACACACACACACACACTCCTTGTGAAACTTCTGAAAACTTTTAGCTGTACTTTTTGAAAGTAAAAAAGCCATAGAGGACATATCAATTAATTAAAAAGAGTAACAGCATTTTGCAGGAGATAGTAACTTAAAGAGAAGCATCTGATTGGCATGAGAGAGCAGATAAGCTGTATAACATTAACACTCCACTCTAAGTACTAATATAGGTAACCACTTTAGTAATTATGCCATAAAAAAAGAATGTTCCAGTGGTTTTGATGTGCCTATTGGAATAAAGTTAGGACATTTTCCTTATAGGTAGCACAGTGTAAGATGAAGGAACCCGAGAATACTATTCAGAGTAAGAAAGCTACCATTGAGGGCCTCAGTGATTCTGCTTCTACCAGAGCAAACGGGGCTACTCTGTAGGTTACTGGTATCTAGTAGATATTCACCAGTCTGCCAGGTTCAGGGAAATTTGTGTATCAGTCCTGGTATAGGGAATACTGTTGAGGTTAGCTTCAGGAGATCCAGATAATGTGAGTCTGGGTCAAAAATAATATTAATATCAATGGTAGCTTCCATTTAATTAGCAGTGATAATTACATTAATAGCTAACTCACAGAAGAAGGTATTTTTAAGTGACCTGCCCGAAGCCATACAGCTAATAAGTAGCAAAGATCTGACCCCAAGTGCTTCCCATTCCAAAGCATGTTCTCTGAACTGCAATTCATTTCTGCTTTCTAAAGTGCTAGAAATAACTAATCTTTAAGGAAATATCATGAATCAAATATAAATAAATAAACAAACAAAACAAACAAATAAATAAGAATGAGATATCACATTAAGTCTAGACTATTATTTCAATTAGGATGATAGCCACTTGGTCAGGAGGCCAAGAATCCCAGTACTGAACGGAAATATTCACATGTACATAGAATGAGGAAGGGGCTGACAAGGATCCCTTTTTTGACCAAACTTTGGTCCAGCTCTTCTGAGCTCTCTTCTTGACTAGACTGTGTCCTAAAGCTACCACCCTCAGCCTGCTTAAGGCCAGTTCAGCACAATCCTGCCAATCCTTTAGCAAGGATCCCCCAACCCTGGGTATCCAACCAAGTTCCTCTTAGTAATTTCCCATCCACTGATGCCTCTCATCCTGCCTGTTGGCTACAACACCCCAGCTACTTCTGTTGTATCCAGAGTTGAGTTCCATCTCTCACCCCTACTGCAACAGTCTTGACCCCTAATGCATTAGTCTTGAATAAAGTCTTCCTCACCTATTTTTTTTTTTTAATTTTTTAACGTTTATTTATTTTTGAGACAGAGAGAGACAGAGCATGAACGGGGGAGGGGCAGAGAGAGAGGGAGACACAGAATCGGAAGCAGGCTCCAGGCTCTGGGCAATCAGCCCAGAGCCTGATGCGGGGCTCAAACTCACGGACCGCAAGATCGTGACCTGAGCCGAAGTCAGACGCTCAACCGACTGAGCCACCCAGGCGCCCCTGTTCCTGTATTCTTTTAATGGATGATGGTGGGTATCAGACACTATTAGATTCCTCTGTAGACATTTAAAAGAATAAAGTTACAGTTTTCTGGGTGTGTCACATACATACATATATAGGGACATCTGAATGGATATATATATATATATATATATATATAAAATGGTATATATAAATATATCTGTGTTAATGCTCTGTAGTTTAGAATCTATGGTTTATATGAATATATTTAGATTTTATTTATAAATTATATAAAATATAAATATATTCTTATATAATATACAGCTTCAGTAGGGATATATGTGTGTGTGTGTGTGTGTGTGTGTGTGTGTATACATTCCTATATATGTGCTATATCATATAAACTAAATATATATGTGTGTTTACATATGCCTAATAAATATATAGATAGATCTGTATATATTCATGTTAAGACTTTATATTTTGGTGTGTATATTTTAATAAATGCACATACACATATACATGCACACATACATATTTGCACATTTATATTTGTGCTAAGGCTTTACACTGTATATAAATGCATACATGTATTATACATATACATACACATGCCTCAACATGAATATACTTGTGAAATTATGTAATTACATACAATTACCAAAATTCTTCAAATTGTACACTTAAAATTGACATTTTATTGTATGTAAATAAAACAAAGAGAGGAAAATTCTCCCCATTCCTATAGGAATAGGAAATTCCTATAAAATAAATAAATAAATAAAATAAATATATTCCTATTCCTATAGGAATAGGAAATTCCTATAAAATAAATAAATAAAACAAAGAGAGGAAATTCTCTCCTGTTCCTATAGGAATAGGAAAAAAAGGAAAAAAAGTAGAAACAGAGGGATGTTTCCCTGGTATGATTGATAAATATCTTGTGTATGTGTATAATGGCTTAACACACACACATACACACACACACATATATACACATACATATGTAAGTGCATGTATATTCAATTTTTTTAATGTTTATTTATTTATTTATTTTGAGAAAGGTGCAAGTAAGTGAGGGGCAGAGAGAGAGGAGGAGAGAGAATACTAAGCAGGCTCCATGCTTGGCCCTGAGCCCAGTGCAGGGCTCAAACTCATGAACAGTGAGATCATGACCTGAGCTGAAATCGAGAGTCGGACACTTAACCAATTGAGCCACCCAGGCACCCTTCAGCAATTATTTTTTAAAGTCAATATTGACAATGAGCTCTAAAATATATCCTTCACAACTAATTAAACAAAATAAAATTTTAGATAGAGACTGTAAATGGGTGAGGGGGGCATGTAATTTTACAAAATCCTCTGGAGGATGTGCAAGCCAAAAAGTTTGAAAATCCCTGGATGCTGATACAGGATAATATATATGGGTGAAGCCAACATAGCAGAAACAGAGAACAAAGAAACCATCAGTATATTTTTGCTACGAAGATATAGGAAAGCTAGATTACAATGACATAATGTTTACATTTGCAGTAGACATAAAAAGTTTAAAAGCAGCTCTTTGTTCTCCTGCTTACTGTGGGGCAGGCACTGGCACATGTGAAGGAAAAGAGATGACAGCACAGGCACGCAGTTTGACCTGCTGATGCCAAGGCGTCACCAGATCGAATCTGGGAAAATGACCCTGGGTTCCAGGACAGAAGCCCACACACATGCCCTTCCACTGCAAGCCCAGGTCACAACACCTCATGTCAGGACTCATTCCATGACTACCTGCAACAAGGCCTCATAATTACTTTACTTTGGAGGGGAGAAGTCAGTTCACTTGAACTCTTACCAAGTACAGAAATCTTTGATCAGTAAGGTTTAACTGGCTTCTTTTCCCAAATGACACTGCAAATAAATTTATTGTGCTCCTAGGGTGCCATATGATATCATTTTATAAATGCAGAGGATTCAAAAGCAGTAAATGCTTCATCTTTGCTCTCAATAAACCTGTCACCTAATCAGGAGGACAGCATCCAAGTTAAGACAACTGAAGAACAATTCAAAGCAACGTGAAAGAAGCATGTAATAATCCCCCAAGAGAAACAATTCTCATACTTTCCCAGTGGATGTATAAATTGGTACAATCCCTGTGAAAGAAATTTGTGGACAGAGATCCGACAGAATTCCTGTGGACAAAGATAAAAATTACAACCAAGTATCTCCTTTGACCTAGTAATTTAACTTCTGGGAATTTGTGTTTCCGCCATACTTAAGAAATAACATATATACAAAGTTACTCATTGCAGCATGACTCAAAATAACATAAGATTGGAAAGGACTCAAATATCCTTGAATAGGGAACTGGTTAAATAAATTATGCTATGTATATACAACAGAATATTTGAAGGTATAAAAATGCATGAGGAAGATTTCAGTGCACAGGTATTTTTAAAAGTCTCCAAGATCTACTAAGAGGTGTGGAGGGTGGGGGAGAGGAACCCCAGCAGGTTGCAGAAAATGTATGTACAATGCATCCTTTTGTTTACAAGGAGGGAAAAACAAGAATGTAGAATATATTTGTATTTGCTTTGATATTCATAAGTAAACTCTCGATGAATACACACAAAAAACTAAAAGCTGAGACCAGCAGTGAGTTGGAGGGGGAAAAGTGGGTGCCGTGGAAGGGAGGAGGGAGACTTTTGCTGTATAAAACACACTGATCTATTTTGAACCATGTGAATGTCCTCCCATTCAAAACAATTAAGAAGACAGTAATGTAAAAACACCCCCCAAGGAGGCCCAGCATAATGAGGATGAAACTGGTTTCCATGGGACTCCTCCTTGCCCTATGTCAGGCATGGACCTACGCTTCGGCCAGCTCTGTGAACAGTAGGGAAAATGAAAGGGAGCGAGAACACATAGTTTCTGCACTGCAGCACTGAAGGCTTCTGAGCCACTGCCCAGCTGAAATGCTTCCCTGCCCAGTACCTCTCGTTCATGAGAGCCCAGATTCCATTCCTGCCTCCCCTGTTGCCAGGAGGTTCATGCCCAGCCATCCTCACCAGTTACCAGAATCCTCAAGCAGCTGGCTTTAATTTTTACTATGGCAGGGTGGGGTGGGGGTGGAGGTAGAAGGGGGAGGGCAGGGTTGATTAAGTAAATTTCTATTAAGGGAAGAGTAACGCGCAGGAGGTCAAAGAGTCTGGGACAGATGCCTGGCTGCCTGCCAAATCAAGCTTAGCAAATACTCCCCAAAGATACCAGAGAAATCTGCCCAAATGTGAATGCTGATGGCTTCAAATTGTGTAATCATGGGTGTTTTTTTTCCCCTGGTCTTTATGCTTTGATGTGCTTTCCAATTTTTTATTTTATTTTATTTTATTTTATTTATTTATTTATTTATTTAAATGTTTTTATTTATTTTTGAGACAGAGAGAGAGCATGAGCAGGGGAGGAGCAGAGAGAGAGGGAGACACGGAATCTGAAGCAGGCTCCAGGCTCTGAGCCGTCGGCACAGAGCCCGACGCGGGGCTCGAACTCACTGACTGTGAGATCGTGACCTGGGCCGAAGTGGGACGCTCAACCGACTGAGCCACCCAGGCGCCCCGTCCAATTTTGTTTTAAATCAGTATAGATTACTCTTAGAAAACAATATTGCAAAAAAAAAAAAAAGAAAGAAAGAAAAAGAAAACAATATTGCATACAATGTGAAAGATGTATATATTAAAAACCAAACCATGATTCTTACATAGCCCAGAAACTTTGAATGATAAAGAAAGGCAGCTCAAATGGGCAGCATAAGAATTTCACAGGCATAGGGGCACCTGGCTGGCTCAGCTGATAGAGCATGTGATTCTTGATCCTGGGGTCATGAGTTCAAGCCCCATGTTGGGCATAGAGCCTACTTAAAAAATAATAATAATAACAAAATACAATTTCAAAAAAATTTTACAGCTGTAAACAATAAAAATAAGAATACTGTAATTTTTCTTTTAATTTTCCTATAATGCTGAAGATGTCACCTAACTGTATGTCAGTGTGACCTGCCTCGTCAGGCTAGGCAGAGTGGAACTGTCCATGGTTCCAGGGGAGGAAAGGGCAGACATTTAAGAGATGCCTGTATTAGTCCTAGCTTTCCAGGTCACAGCCAGGGCCTGCCCAATCTTTCTTTCATTGAGTTTGAAACTCCGTATCCAGCACTTCAAACCCAAATGGTGGGGCGCCCAGGTGGCTCAGTCGTTTGGGCATCTGACTCTTGATTTCAGCTCAGGTCATGATCTCATGGTTCGTGAATTCAAGTCCCAGGTCGGACTCCATGCTGACAGTGCGGAGCCTGCTTGGGATTCTCACTCTCTCTCTGCCCCTCTCCTGCTTGTGCTCTCTCTCTCTCTCTCAAAATAAATAAATAAACTTTATCATTATTTTATCTTTCTTTTTTTCTTAAAATTTAAATCCAAGTTAGTTAACAAATCGTGTAATGATTTCAGGAGCAGAATTTAGTAGAATATCCATCACTTACATATAACACCCAGTGTTCATCCCAACAAGTGCCTTCCTCAATGCCCATCATTCATTTAGCCCATCCCCCCACCCAACACCCCTCCAGCAACCCTGTTTGTTCTCTTTATTTAGGAGTCTCTTATGGTTTGCCTCACTCTCTGTTCTTATCTTATTTTTGCTTCCCTTCCCCTATGTCCATCTGTTTTGTTTCTTAAATTCCACATATGAGTGAAATCATATTATATTTGTCTTTGTCTAATTTCGCTTAGCATAATACATTCTAGTTCCATCCACATAGTTGCAAATGGCAAGATTTCATTCTTTTTTTATTGCTGAGTAATATTCCATTGTATGTATATATTTACCCCATCTTCTTTATCCATTGGTCAGTTGATGGGCATTTAAGGTCTTTCCATAATTTGGCTATTGTAGATAGTGCTGCTATAAACGTTGGGTGCATGTGCCCCTTTGAATCAGCGTTTTTGTATCCTTTGGATAAATACCTAGTAATGTAATTGCTGGGTCATAGGGTAGTTCTATTCTGATTTTTTCAGAAACCTCCATATTGTTTTCCAGAGTGGCTGCACCAGTTTGAATTCCCACCAGCAGTGCAAAAGTGTTCCCCTTTCTCTACATCTTCGCCAACATCTGTTGTTGTCTGAGTTGTTAATGTTAGCCATTCTGACAGACGTGAGGTGGTATCTCATTGTGGTTTTGATTTGTATTTCCCTGATGATGAGTGATGTTGAGCATCTTTTCATGTGTCTGCTAGCCATCTGGATGTCTTCTTTGGAAAAATGTCTATTCATGGCTTTTGCCCATTTCTTCACTGGATTGTTTTTTGGGTATTGACTTTCCTAAGTTCTTTGTAGATTTTGGATACTAAACCTTTATCTGATATGCGATTTGCAAATATCTTCTCCCATTCCATCAGTTGCCTTTTAGTTTTGCTGATTGTTTCCTTTGCTGTGCAGAAGATTTTTATCTTGATGAGGTCCCAGTAGTTCACTTTTGCTTTTCTTTCCCTTGCCTCTGGAGACATGTCGAGTAAGAAGTTGCTGCGGCCGAGGTCAGAGAGGTTGCTGCCTGTTTTCTCCTCTAGGATTTTGATAGCTTCCTGTCTTACATTTAGGTTTTTCATCCATTTTGAGTTTATATTTGTGTATGGTGTAAGAAAGTGGTCCAAGTTCATTCCTCTGCATGTTGCTTTCCAGTTTTTCCAACACCATTTGCTGAAGAGACTGTCATTTTTCCATTGGATATTCTTTCCTGCTTTCTCAAAGATTAGTTGTCCATACATTTGTGGGTCCATTTCTGGGTTCTCTATTCTGTTCAACTGATCTTAAATAAATAATTTAAAAAAAACTCAAATGATGATGATAGTCCTATTCATCTCAGAACCTTAACAAATACTTTTTGAAAGTTGGCCAGTTTTTCCTTTCAGCTCCTTAGTAATTGTGGGAAAAGTAAGTTAATATTCAAATTACTGGATTAGGCTTGGACATAGTTGAGGCTAACAAGGTTTCTCACCATTTAAAAAACAGTTTTACCTAAAGGAAAGTCAGTAGAGTTAGATGCAAAATCGAGCCCTTCAGTGCTTGAAAAAATATAGAGTTGGGGCACCTGGGTGGCTCAGTTAAGCATCTGACTTCAGCTCAGGACATGATCTCATGGCTTGTGGGTTCAAGCCCCACATCAGGCTCTGCGGTGACAGCTCAGAGCCTGGAGCCTGCTTTAGATTTTGGGTCTCCCTCTCTCCCTGCCCCTCCCCCTGCTCGCACTCTCTCTCTCCTCTCTCTCTCTCTCTCTCTCTCTCTCAAAATAAATAAACTTAATAAAAAAAAATTTTTAAAGAAAAATTATAGAGTGGCCCTTGATGTTTGCAATGGATCCATCCTAAAACCCTCCTGAATCCCAAATGTGACAACAGCATTATCACATAAAACTTTCCCCTTTATTAGTCTTTTGATTGTAAATGATAGGCACTCGAATGACAAAAAAAGTAGTATATCACAGGACAGAATTCAAGGAATGGCTGAACAACCAAATCTAAGAAAAGATAGGGGTGCAGTAGGCTACCAAAAAAAATAGGACCCAGGGACACATACACTGTCCAGACTCTGTCCATCTCTCATTTATACTTCTCCAGGCAAGCCATTTTCATTTCCTACTCCACACGATAGGAAACGTGGCCATTGAGAGGTCCATCTAGTATTACCATTGGCAAGGAGTTGCTCAAATTTTTTCTGGTCTTAAGTTCAAATATCCTGAGAAGAGTCTTTAATTGGTCAGCAAAGGTCAGGTGTCCACCCTGGACCAATGAGCTCTAAGAACATGGCAGTTCCTTCTAGAATCACATGGCTGAAGTAAAGGAAAAGCTGATCTCAGTATACAGAAGGTGCCAGACAGACCAAAATAAATAAACAAAAAGACAGAGGGCTACTACACTCCAGTATAAAAGAATATTGTAAAACTGAAAAATGTAAGTGACATTTCAACTTTTATGGGAGTCCTTTTTTATTTTTTATGCAGCAAAGCTACAGCGAGATAGAGACTGGGCCTTTGCCTAGGTGCTCTCAGAAGCAAGGAGCTTCCCTCCCACACACCAGCCTCACAGCACACACAATTCAAGATTATTCCACCTTAGCTCAATCCAAACTGTTATGTCATGGATTCCGATTGCTCACAGATGGTAAATTATAAATAACAAGGGTCTATAATGCCTCAGAGAAAAGCATTTTTAATGGAAGGTGCTTCTCTAAAATGAATAGATTATATAAAAAGGCAGAATGATTCTCAATGAGCCTACATCCTGACTCATCTTGACACCACCTGCTCTTTACCACCCACTCAGTTACCAACTAAATCCTATTATTTCTATGTCAATAGCAACCCTCCATCTAGTCCCCTCCCCTTGATGTACCACCATCCTGGTTCAGGACATTATAACCAGGCTGAATCATTCTATAAATACTAGAAAGAGAAATAGGATGCCTAGGCTCTTATTTGCAAAATACCTATTGAGAAATAAATTATTTTTAGTCCCAAAGTTTAAGATTAATGAAGCCAAGCCTAGGAAATGACAAGAGCATGGATGTTGAAACCAGATAGCTCTGGTTTGAACACAGCCCTGTTACTTACTCTCTGTGTGACCATTGCAAGTTATTAGATTTCTCTGAGGCTGATTTTCTTATAAAACTGGCATAATAATATTTGTCTTGAAGACCTTCTGTAAAAACAGGTGACAGAATTTAAAATGCCCAGAATATTAAGGGAATATCTAATATTTGCTTCTGATATTAGAGGACTTATGCTAACCTTACGAAGGTCAATAAGCAAATACAAGGTAAATGTTTAAGCCAGTAGACTAAATCTGCTCCCTTCCTCCCATCCTGCTTTGGCTCACAAAGAGCCACCATTTTTTCCTCCTAAGCCTGGAAGGTATGCCTAAATAGTAGATCTTAGTTTCTTTGTTAAGCACTGCTTTGATGCAGAACAGTTATCTGTAAGAAAAAGGCTTGGAGTCTTTCTTGGGACTGTATTTAAGGAGACAGAAAAGTTTGAGAATGCTAATTCCCTGAATGCTTTAGTAAAATTTGAGTAACTTAAGTAATTTTCACACCATACTGCTGAACTGTTAATGATGGGGTTAGGAGGAGTGTGTAGCATGTGCCAGTAAATTTAAATGTTTGAAGAATTATGACTAATTTGGGGTAGGAGAAAGAATACAGGGCTTTGGATCAAACACCTGGAGCATTCTGTCCTATATTATTATATGATATAAATTGCAATGGAATATAACGATAGAAGATATAATTAGAGAAGATTTTGCAATGTTGAAGATGGATTCAATAAGAAGATGTTCTGAGGCACCTACGTGGCTCAGTTGGTCAAGCATCCAACTCTTGACTTCAGCTCAGGTCGTGATCTCACAGTTCATGAGATCAAGCCCCATGTCTGGCTCTACACTGACAGTGCAGAGCCTGCCTGCTTGGGATTCTCTCTCTCTCCCTCTCTCTCTGCCCCTCCCAGCTTGTTCTCTCTCTCTTTCTTTCTCTCTCTTTCTCTCTTTCTCTCTCTCTTTCTAACTCTCAAAATAAGTAAATAAACATTAAAAAAAATCTTCCTGAAAAAATTTTTTAGTCAAATTCAACATAGAATAAACTAATCTCTTCTGACCTTCTGAGGACAATGAGGTCAACAAAATCTCCTAAGAATCTTTAAGCCAGAGAATTTCTATCTCTTTTTCCTTATTAAACAATCCTACAAGATTATGACTAGGGAAACCAATTCTGGTACTAAAAGTAAATACTATGTTGCTTTCTCCCATTTTAGGTAACATTTATAGGACTTTACATCTCAGGGAAAATCTCTTACGTTGTATTATAGAGAGTGCTACTATCTTCCCAGCAAGTATCAGCAAACAAACAACATAAGCCATCAGTGAAAAAAATGTAAAACACTGCTGAAAGAAAGTAAAGATCTAAATAAATAGGAAGACATCCCATGTTCATGGATTAGAAGATTTAATATTCTTGAGATGATACTTTTGGGTACAAAGCAACACATAGATTCAATGTGGTCTCTATCAAAATCTCAAAGGTCTTTTTTTTTGAAATGGAAAAACCCAACCTAAAAATTTGCACAGAATTTCAAGGGACCCAGAATAGCCAAAATAACCTTGAAAAGGAAGAACAAAGTTGGAAGATTCACACCACTTGATTTTAAAACTTATTACAAAAGTATATAGTAGTCAAAACTGTGTTGCTGGCATACAAACAGACATATAGACTAATGGAATAAAATTTAGAACTTAGCAATAAACCAAATCTATGGCCAACTGATATCAACAAGGGTGCCAAAAGCTCTCAAAGGAGAAAGAACAATCTCTTCAAAACTGATGCCAGAAAAACCAGATGTCCACATGAAAAAGAATGAAGTTGAGCCTTACTTTATACCATGTACAAAAATTAAGTCAAAATGAATCAAAGACCTAAATTTAAGAGCTAATACTATATACTTAGAGAAAACATAGGGGAAATTTTGGATTGAACTTGCATGACCTTGGATTTGTTAATGGTTTCTTAAATATGATACCAAAAGCATAGACAACACAAGAAAAAATAGATAAACTGGACTTCATGAAAATTGAAAACTTCTGTGTATCAAAAGACACTATAAAGAGAACGAAAAGACAACCCACAAAATGGGAGAAAATATTTGCAACTCATATATCCAATACAAGTTTAATATCCAGAATACATAAATAACTCCTAACACTCAACAATACAAAAACAAACAACCCAGTTTAAAAATGGGCAAAGGGAGTGGTAGAAGGGAGATACAGATAAACAGGTGAGACACAGAGGATTTCAGGACAGCGAAATTATTCTGTCTGCTACTATAATGGTGAATATATGTCATTATATATTTTTAAAACTCATGACCTCCAATGTAAACTATAAACCTTGGGTGATAATGATGGGGTGCCTGGGTGGTACAGTCAGTTAAGCAGCTGACTTCTTGATTTTGGTTCAGATCATGATCTCAAGGTTTGTGGGATCAAGCCCCATGTTGGGCTCTGTGCTGACAGCATGGAGCCTCCTTGGGATTCTCTCTCTCCCTCTCTCTGCCTCTGCTCCACTCACACACACTCTCTCTTTCAAAATAAGTAAATAAACTTAAAAAAAGATAATGAGGCATCAATATAGGTTCACTGATTGTACCTCTCTGGTACTAGGTAAGCTGATCCTAAAATCCAATGGAAGAATAAAGAACTAGGAATAACAGAAAACAATTTTGAAAAAAATAAAAACAAGGTAGACCTCCTGTCTGTATGAGGTATGAAGATATATAAAAAGTTATAGTATTTAGATAGTGTTATATTAGCCCAGGAATAGATAACTAGATCAATCAACCAAACAAGTCCCCAAAACAAACCCAACTGTATGGAAACTTGGTTTCAGACAGACATAACAGATCAGTGGAGAAAGAAACTGATTTATTTATACAATAAACGTGCTGGACTCATTGATTATCTGTATGAAAGAATAAGAGAAATGGATACCAATCACAGAATAAATTCTAGATGTGTTACATGATTAATGTGAATATCAAACCTGAAAAAAAATTTAGAAAGAAAATATGCATATGCTTTTGGAGTGGGAGAAAAAAAAATTTAATAAGACCTGAAGGAGCACCTGGGTGGCTCAGTCTGTTAAGCGTCCAACTCTTGATTTTGGCTCAAGTTGAGATCTCACAGTTCGTGGGGTTGAGCCCTACATCTGGCTCTGTGCTGACAGTTTGGAGCATGCTTAGAATTCTCCCTTTCCTCTCTCTCTCTCTGCCCCTCCTCTCACTTGTGCTCTCTCTCTTAAAATAAATAAATATTTAAAAATAAATAAGACTTGAAAACACAAATAATAAAGATTGTGAGGTCACTAAGTTTACAATTAAATTTGTCTGTATATTGAAATACCCCATAAACAAAGCAAAAGACAAGCAAGAGACTTGGAGATCCCTGCACAGTGCATGACTAGTAAAGGGTAAGTAACCAGAACATACAATGAACTACTTCAACCCATAAGAAAAAGAACAACACAGGAGACAAAAAAGCAAAGAATATGAACAAATAATTCAACAAAGAGGAGACTCAAATGGCCAATAACCACATGAAAAAATGTTCAACCTCATTAGTAATCAGGAAAATACAAACCATTATGAGAAACCATTTCACATGGATCAGATTGGCAAAAAATTGTAAAAGTCAGACAACAGTAGGCATGACTATTATAAGTAAGGCAGTGCAGAAGCAGAAGCTGTCACACAAACCATCAACTGGTACAACCACCATGGAGAGAAATTTGGCGAAAGCAGGGTACATTCACTATGACTCAACAATTGCAGCTATAGACAAACACCCTAGAGAAACTCCCACCCAAGTGTACAAGGACCCGGCTACAAGAATATGCCTCAGAGCATCATGCGTTAAGTGTGTTTATCCACATATGTATATGTAGCAAGTGACAGAATGAAATCATGCCCTGTAACAATACTTCAGAACAGTCGTGGCCTCTGGAAGGGAGGGAGGGAGGAGAGTGAAATTGGGGAGAGGGCTTCACCGAGGATTCAGCTACATGCATACATTTTCTTAAAAAAAAAAAAAAAGGAACTGGAACAAAAAGGCAAAATCTTAAGATTTGACAAAACTAAGTTGTGAGTACATGATGTTCTTCACACTTTTCTAGACCCTTGAAATATTTCATAAGAGCAATTTTTGAAATTCTAGCAGTAGTTAGCCAGCATGGCTTTGAGGACATGAACATTCCAGACAGTTGGGCAACTACAGAAGATGAGAGATATTTAGAAGCTGGAGAAGCTGCATCTTTCTTTCCTAAAGACTCCGAGCCAGGAAACATAAATGATGCAACATCATCAGATACAAACCGGAGGCATCAACTTCTTTGTTTCCTTCCTGGTAGGATGATCAGCATCAAGGGAACTCCCCTGGGAGTCTCCCCCCAGACCCCATCTACGTGCGTGCCGCTCTCAAGACTGCACCGTGACTTCTCCCTCTAATGGTGACCCCTTTTCTACACATGGAGGAGAGTCATTTATTCCCTCTCTGAGTATTTCCTGCAAAGATAATTAAGTATTTTAATACGAAATAAGGAACACTCAAATTTCATTCCCTTGAAGCTCCCACTGCAGAGAAAAAAGCATTGGCAAGAAAGTGAAGAAAATAACAATCACCAATGACTTACCAAGTGTAGGCGGCAAGGTGTGGTGGTGAAGTGGCTTTGAATATGAACTCCTCCACTTATTTGCTAACTTAATGTACATTACCTCTCTGATGCTCAGTTTCCACAACATCAAGTAACAACAATAATCCCTACCTCACAAGGTTAATGAGAAACTAAGATTATATATGAAAATCACTCACACAGTGCCTGGCACATAACATATTCATAGTAATAACAGAAATTTGTATTATCAGTAACCATGGGTTGGACTACATTGTATTTAATCTTTGCATTTGCTAGAATGTAAACTCCATGATAACAGGAAAGTCTGTTTCGTCTTTTTTGTTCACTGGTAAAACCCAAGTACCTAGAACTCTGGCCCACACTAAACACTCAATAAATGTTTGCTGAATGAATGAGTGTGAATCTCAGTATTTGGCACATATTAGGTACTTAATAGTTGCTATTTACTGAGAGCTTACTATGTGCTAGGCATTATACATTTTGTTTCTCATTTAATCCTTACAACAACAATGTATTATACTATTCATTTTATACATGAGGAAACCGAGGCCCCAAGAAATTAACTTACTTCTCCAAGCTCACAGAGTTAAAGGGAAGAGCCAGGATTTGATTCCAGGTTGTCAATTTTCAGATATTTGTTGAATTAATAGCTCAGAATTATTTTGACAATTTAGTAAATGTTCACAGTAGTTTGGGTAAGAGTGATGAGTTACCCTAGGTGGCCAGGTGAATTATTACGAATTTTATAGTAAATTGATTCCCCTTAATTTAGTATTTATTATGTGTACCTATGGCTTCTTGGCAAAGATTGGCCATGTTCTAGTCCAGGAGTAGAGCCCACTATCCAGTGTCTCTGCTGGGATAGTAATGAGGAAGTTCTTCACATTTCACAGAGAGTTACTAGACAAAAAGCTAAAAATTAAATGTCCTAAGTTCTTTTATTTTTTAAATTTTTTTAATGTTTTTATTTATTTTTGAGACAGAGAGAGACAGAGCATGAGCAGGGGAGGGGCAGAGAGAGAGGGAGACACAGAATCTGAAGCAGGCTCCAGGCTCCGAGCAGTCAGCACAGAGCCTGATGCGGGGCTCGAACTCACAGACTGTGAGATCCTGACCTGAACTGAAGTCAGACACTCAACCGACTGAGCCATCCAGGCAGCACTAAACGTCCCAAGTTCTAAAGAGAATTGAAGTAAACTAGTGTGCTTTCTTCTCACAACACTCCAACTAACATAGCTATTGATTTGGAATCCACTGCATCTAGAAAAAACAGTATGAAGGCAAGAAAGTAAAAGAAACACTTTCCTTTTCATAAGACCTCAAATATCTCCACATTTATTTATAATCAATTACTTCTCAAGAAAAAGATCATAGAAAATAATGACATTAATGAAAACTGTTTTGTTTGGAGCAGTTTCTAATTTAAATATAACCTTATAGAAATTTATTGTATAAAAGTTTAAAAAATTACAGATTAAAAAATTGATTTCATTACCACCATATAATCTTTGTATCTCCTCCTAGTCATTTCTGCCTATTTTTCTTCTACAAAAGTGGGGTGAAACTGCACACTTTATTTATTTATATATAAATACATATATTGAGAGAGAGAGAGAGCATGCATGCCCACGGGAGAGAGGCAGAGGGTGAGAGAGACATTTAAGCAGGCCCATGCCCAGCACCAGCCCCATGCAGGGCTGAATCCCACAACCCTGGGATCATGACCTGAGCCGAAATCAAGAGGCGGATGTTCAACCAACGGGGCCACCCAAGTGCCCTGAATCTGTATACACTTTATAACTTACGTTTTCCAATTAATAAAGGTAACTATCTTTATATGTCCATAAGTGCATCTTTTTTAACTGAGGAATTCCACTGTATTTATATGTTAAGTCCCAGTGGCTAAAAATTCAAGTTGTTTCTGATTCTTCCCCATTATAAACAAGGCTGAGATGAACATGGTAGAGATAAATCTTTTTGCATGTGTTTAATTATTTCCATAGGATCGATTTCGAGAAGTAGGCTTGCTGGGTCAAAGGGTTACATTTGGAATTTTTTAAGTTAAGCACAGACATCTGTTTTAAATATACTTTAACTTGTCTTTCACTTCATTTTTAGTTTCCTTTTTAGTATCAAGAACTACGACAAATAACATGCCAAGCCTCCAACAGAGACTGGTTGATTGAGCATCTCTTTATATATTCTATTTCTCTCTCTCCTCTTTGGAAGAAATAGTATCTGCAAGTTAAAAAGAAGGGGGTAAGGATGAAACAAAACAATGTTGACCCAGAGTGAGAAAGACTAGTTGGTAATACTGTGGCTTCTCAAATAGGGATAATAAAAGTTCATGGCCCATCAAAATAAAACAAAAAACAAAGGAAGAATAGCTGGCCCCCAAAATAGGTTGGGAAACAAAATTCCATCATCAAAGGCATATGCACAACATTGCATTAGGCACCCTACGAAGATTTAGAAGAAAGGAAATATGTAGGGCTAGTCCGAGCCCTTGAAAAGCAGGGCATCATGATGAAAAAATATATTGAACATTATATTTTAAATTAATGCTTGAAGAACATTTATTTATACACAATCTCTGAATGAACCGTCAAGGCATTTTCTTTTGGAATAGGTCCATTAACTGGAGTTTCATAATGCTTTGGTTAAGTGGTTCCATTTTTGGTTTCCTTACAATTCTTTTTTAAATTTTTAACAAATTAAGTGGCCTTGAGGATAACTTGCACTGGTCTACCTTCTGCTTCCCTGGAAAGGATGAATTTACATCATTTGACAAGCCTATTTCAGGTTTTTTTGTTGTTACTGTTTGTTTGCTTGTTTTTGTTTTCGCAGCCTAAAATTAAAATGTCATATAATTTTAGTTCTCACAAAAATAAAGTAAAATAAAAATTTTACTAAATTAAAATTTTAAATTAAAAAATTTTTAATTAACTAAAAACTTTCCCTAATATTTGTTTCCTCACCCATACCCAATTCTTTTTTTTTTTTTAATGTTTATTTATTTTTGAGAGAGAGCGTGAGCAGGGGAGGGGCAGAGAGAGACAGGGGAGACACAGAATCTGAAGCAGGATCTAAGCTCTGAGCTGTCAGCACAGAGCCCAACACGGGGCTCGAACTCATGAACTGTGAGCTCATGACCTGCGCTGAAGTCGGATGCCTAACGGACTGAGCCACCCAGGCGCCCTCACCCATACTCAATTCTATTATAATTATCCTTAGTAAGTTACTCTCACCCAGTCTTTTTCCACATCTCGACTTGGCTTTTATAAAAGCAATTCTCATCGCTTCTTGGCCTTTTGGCTAAAATCAAGTGTAGAAGCAATTCTCTTTTCAAGCTCCTGTTGCATATTGGACATCAGAGAGGCAATGGAGAACAGAAGTTCACACGAGTTAAACAGAAGTGTGTTGCTTCCTTTACACAACATGAGTGTTCCTCAGATCAAATCCAGATGGCATCTACTCAGTAATTACCCTTCTGAGGCAAAACAGTGAAGCAATGAATCCAACGCATAACTTCTAGTTCTTTGTTAGAGAGCCAAGGGCATCCACCATCAACCCTACCTGGGAGGAGAGAACTCCAGATGACACTTGGGTATCCACAGACCAAGCAGTGGTTTTCATCCTGAGAAAGTGTTAGAATCTATTGAGATGTACAGGATCATGAAGTATATTTTAAAAAGTAAAACGTGAGGTTAGAGGCAATAAGATTCCTTTGAATTAATATAATAATCATACTACACTAGTCTGTTAGAAGTGCTGATATCATGATGCCATAGAAGAAGAAGCCATTCTGCAAGTCATGAGCTCTGAGTTCTAGTCCAATTAGCTCTGTGGCTTGTACATGTTACAGTCCCTCTGGGCTGTCTTTCTCATCGGCCAAATGAAGGGAGATAGATGAGTGCTAGGATCCTCTTCGGTTCTAAAACTCTACTATTCTTGGGTGCCTGGGTGGCTCGGTCATTAAGCATCTGACTTCAGCTCAGAGCATGATCACACGGTTTGAGCCCTACTTCAGGTGAGCATGAGCCTTGCTTTGGGTGAAAAAACACAAGCCCCGGGTGAGTCCCACTTCTCTCTCTCTCTCTCCCTCCCCCTATCTCTCTCACTCTCTCTGTTCCCCCCCCACACTTGTGCCTGAAAGAAAGAATGAAAGAAAGAAAACTACTATTCTTTAAGGAAAAAACACAAGCCCCGGGTGAGTCCCACTTCTCTCTCTCTCTCTCCCTCCCCCTATCTCTCTCACTCTCTCTGTTCCCCCCCCCCACTTGTGCCTGAAAGAAAGAATGAAAGAAAGAAAACTACTATTCTTTAAGGAGGACCAATAAGCATAGTTTCAAAAAGGCAGTAGACATTGTATTCTAGATATTCCAATAGCCTATTGAAACAACCCAGATTCTAAAATCTAGAAGAAAACTGGAAAATCCTTTAGGACAATAATGTCTCATTTTATGTCACAATTGCAATAAATATTTATTGAGTGTCTTACTCTGATGCTGAGGATATTTCATAAAACATGGGAAATGTCTGCTTTCGCAGACTATATGGTCTGCTGCGGGGTATAGATGATTTAACAATTACAACAGAGTGTGATAATTGCTAAGATGGGAAAGTAGAACGCTCTTACAGGAAAAAATATGTGCACAATGCAATATGGAAGGCTTTTCTCAATACAGTTGTATCTAATGTGGGAACTGAAAAGAGAAGTAGAGGTTCATGAGGAAGGGGGCTCAAGAGGGAAATGGTCCAGGTGCAGGGAGCGCTACGTGAAAAGGTGCACAGCCGGGAGACAGGCGGCTAATCTGGCATCTATGGCTGAACTGCCTAGAACAAGAGATGAAGTCAAAAGTGAAACAAGCAAGAGCTGAATCACACGAGTGTTTACAGAACTTAACTTGCCTTTAGCTTCCCACCAATGTGGGGTCATCAAAGGCTTGTGATAGGATCAGATGAACATTTTCAAAAGATGACCCTGGTTGGAATGTGAAGAAAAAATTGAGAAAATCACTGGGAGGCTGTTGCAGGAATATAGACAAAAAGTGGTGACCTGAACTAAAATACTGGCAGCAGAGAGGGGATAGATATTTAGAAGCTGGGATGGGACTTAGTGATTAAGCAGTGGGGGAAGAGGACTCAAAAACTGATTCCTAGAACTCCAGATTGAGAAATTGGGTAGAAATTTTTCCATTGTTTGTTAAGAGGATTGGATATAAGCCTAGAGTTGCTGGCAGGCATTTTGCCATCATTTGGAAAGAGGCTGCCTGAGAATGGAGTCAACACAGGAAGAACAAAGCTAAGAGATAGAGTGAGGCTGTTTGTGACGTCCTTATTTTATGTCTCTGGACCGGCTATCCCAGCAGGCACATGAATCAATGCATTTCCTTTGTTGTGGTTTTTGGTGGTGGTGATGGTGGTAGTGGTGGTTTGGTTGGTAGGTTGTTCAGTTCAATTTGAATTGGGGTCCTATTACTTGGAACCAAAAGAACGCTGGGAAGAGTGGGGGCAGAGCCCAGGGTAGAACTACCACTGAAGAGGTGACACAGGAAAGTGAGCCCAAGAAGAAAGCAAGAGGAAAAAGGAACCCAGGAAAGTATAGTGCCAAAAGAAGAGAACTCTTCAAAGAGAAGCATGTAGTCAGTAAAGTCAAATGCTTTTGAGAGATAAGACAAATGCACTGGGGTCAACAACACGGCAGTAGTCAGTGGCCTTTGTGAGGACAATTTCAGTGGAGTGATAAGAGTACAAGCCAGAGTAAAGAAAGCTGAAGAGTTGAGATGAGGAAGTAGAATAGAAACAATTCTAAATCAAGAAGCTGAGTTGTGGAAGCACCTGGGTGGCTCAGTTGGTTAAGTGTCTGACTTCAGCTCAGGTCATGATCTCATGGTTTGTGAGTTCAAGCCCCACATCAGGCTCTCTGCTTTCAGTGCAGAGCCTGCTCTCGGCCTCTCTGCTTTCAGTGCAGAGCCCACTTCAGATCCTCTGTCTCCCTGTGTCTCTGACCCTCCCCTATTCATTCTCTCTCTCTCTCTCAAATAAACGAACATTTAAAAAAATTTTTTTTAAATAAGTCATGTCGTGAAGACAAGGGCTGTCCGAGAGAGTGATTTTCAGATGGGTGAGATGGAGGCATGTATAAAGGCTAGTGCCAAGAACTCAGCAATCATTGGGAGGGGTCCCTGAGAAGGAGAGTGGAGAAGGTCCAGAGCACAGGCCAAGGCACAGATTTAAAGGCTGGCCCTAACTCAAGGGAAGGATACCTCTTGAGTTGGGACTGTACAGAAAGAGCAGAGGATACATGCAAAATTAACCAGACATTTTCACATGGCAGTAGGAACTCAAGGCATTACTGTTTGACCGCCTCTATCTTCCCCGTAAAGTAGTGGGCATGGTCCTTTGTGGAGAGCAAGGAGAACCTGGTTGGTGGGAGGTTTAAGGAGAAGAGAGGCTGTTTGAAAACTTGCTCTGGGGAACAGGAGAGAGGCTAGGAAAATAAAAAAGAATTGACTAGAAACTCTGAGGGCCCACTTTATGACAGTAACCATTCCCTGGTTTTACCCAAATCTGGTAAGTCGAAGAAAGAACGAAACCTGAAAGTAAATTTCTAATGATAATGAGACAACTGATTTACAAACGAGACCATTATAAGAGAGTCTCTTTTATAAATAAAAGAAAATGTTAGTACTGGAATATTCGTCATTACTAACCTAAAGGAGGAACTGGTAAGTATGCTTCTATGACATTCAGCTTTTCTGCACAGTGAACTGCCAACTTGATGGAGATAAACCACAGGAAGACCTCACAAAATGGCGTGACCAAGCCCAAAGTGGCTGATAAGATGCAGCAGGCTAGGAGATGATAAGGAGTCTGGGTTTTCAAAGCAAATCAAAATTCAAACCATGCTGGCAAACTAAAGGTTTTGAGATCTTAGTGACAGCCCAATGAAGAGATCGAAGTTATGGGCAACAGCTCTCTGCTCTCTGTAAGAGCAGATACAACCCCTTGGGCTGACAGAATATCAAATATCAAGAGGCTACTAGATAAGGCCCCTTTGCAGTGTCAAGACTCTGAAGTTTCAGACGAGAGTGACAAGAACTCATGTGAGGCATCTGCATGAAGAGATGGCCTTCCTCCGTCCAGTTAGCTATCTATGTGTTCAAGTTTATCCATATACCCTGTTCCATTACCATCATGTGGTTTGGGGACCATATTAGCTCAGCCCTTCCTGAAACATCTTCTCTAAATTACAATGGAGTCTTGTGATGTCTATCTTCAGGAAGCTATGATGCCAATACTCTGAAGAGTGTTGTCTTTTAGGGTTGAGGGTACTCCTAAATGGAATTACTCAATGTTCTTCAGAAAACAAAAACAAAAACAAAAACCCAGCCAGGAACTTTGCTACCCTGGGTCCTCCATGCCTGGATTTTCGTTTATCTGCCCCATTTCTTACCTATCTTTCCAGGTTCTTGAGCTGGAGATTCATTCCTCCTTTAGAATACTGTGATTCTCCTTCTCGGCCTTCACACGTGGAGGTTACCACGTCCCAGAAGTAAGCGATTAGGACATCTTCCCTAACTTTGAAGGATTCATAGACTAAGTAAATATAAAGGGACAGGTGCTGTGATAGGAGGTACACGGGCAAAAAGGTGGGAGTGATCATCTCTTACAGCATGGGCAGAATTTTACATCATTTTCATTTGTCATGAAATAGTATTCTTCTGACTTTTTCAACCATGTAAATATGTAAAAAACACTCTTACCTCACTGTCTATACAAAAACAGATATGAGCTTGATTGCCTGTGGATGAAAGTTTGCTGACCCCTATTCCAAGCACGAGTTCCCAGGGCAAAGATGGCCTCCTTCATTTTTATCTACTCAGTTTATTATTATAACTGATACCAATAATACTAATACACACCAACTGTTGAGAACCTAGGTGCCAGGTAGTATGTACCACAGAGAACTGCTCTGAAGAATAAACAAAATAATGCATGTAAAGCACTTCACATAATGCTTCATCCAAAGTAAGCATCAATAATTGTTAGCTACCATTACTATTTTTGTTTATACATCTTATCCCTGATCAGTAAAATGACTCATAAAAGGAAAATATTACCATCCTATGGAGGATGAGAAAAAGGAAGTAATTTGTGAAATCACATAGCTAATAAGTAGCAGAGCTAGGAATTGAACCTGATTTATCTGACTTCAAAGCCTGTGGCCTTTCCATTACCTCACAACCTCCTGTTTAGTTAACATGAAGTAAATTCACTGCCTGCTTGTTACTTGCTGGCCGATCCGTGAGCAGCAGGTACTATTGTTCCTGGAGCCTGCCATCTTGTGTCGAGAGTAGCACAGGGCTTATTCTATTCTTGCTTCAAAGCTTAAATGCCTGTTGGGCCACTCAGTTCTTGTTTCCTGCCAAGGGATACTCTTCTTTATGACAGTAAAGATGACTAAACTCAATGAACAGTTAAGCCTTTTCCTGCTCAGGTGTCCAATTCTGTCCGCTTCCCCAAGTTCTTCTGATGACTCATCCTTAGGTAACTTCCTGAAAATGACTCCCCTGGGATCCTACCACAACAGCATTCTAACAGAAAAGTACTTTACACTTCCAGTGATAACTCCAGATAGTTTCCACCAAAGCTAAAAGTGTTAGTTGCATAAAAACCATTCCTATCTGCATGATGTTTTCAGAGTGGATTATAAAATAGTATTGAAGATATTGTCCACAGCTTCAAAATTATATTCAAGGGAGCCTATGTGATAAATCCTTCTTTGAATTTAGTTCCAGAGGAAAAAAAAGGTCTTCTCTATAGTTGAATCTGTATATTTTATCTTGCCGGAATAAGAATATGATGTAACCCAACCTGTTTCCTCTTATATTGTGGCTTCCAAGAAACATAAAGCCAAATTCCATGCCAAAGCGTCTCATCCCAGGTGCCTAGTAGAATCTATTTCTGCTTCATTGCTATGACCACTTTTACATGTTACAATTTTAAATCTAGCTCGAATATAATGTGTGTCTCCTCTACGCCAGGCACTGTGACTTTCTCATGTGCCCTTCCTTCTTAAGTGGTTTCAAATCTGGTGCTTGTTTTACTGAACTACCCTAGTGCCTTATTTTTTAAGTTCTGTTTTACCTTATGTCCTATACTTAAGATCTCCTGAAAGCAGGTAAGTCCATACACTGGAAAGAAAAAAAGCCTCCGTTCACCTTTATGCACATAGTTGTGAAGGGCCAACCTGGCTTTATCCTTACAGGCCTCACAATAGGGGTGTCATTCCATGAATGTCAGGGCTTTTCCAGATTGCCCTGTCTTCCACATCTCTCTCTTTCTACCTCTGCTTGTCTCTTGTGTATCACTCTTTTTGTTTATCTTTTGGGGTTCCCACTGTGGGTATCACTGACCCTCCATGCAGTCATTAAGAACTTCAGGCAATCCCCACACTTGTCTGTGCCGGGGAGAGTTACATGAGTAGGACTCCCATCCTGATGGGTCTGCAGCCACTAGACACACGTCCTAATGAGAATCCTTTAGCTCCATGTGGCTTCCTCTCGGGAAGCACAACTCTCTTTGGTATCTGTCACCCTCACGTCACTTCCCCTCCAATTGTATCTGTTCCCCTCTTGACCTTTCTGTAAGTCAGGAAGGTTAATGCAACTTAGAGTTTATGTCCAAGGGTGATTGGCAGAGCAGCATCTAGAATAAAGCTAGCAGACAGCTGTTACTTGATGGAAAAATTGGAAACTGGAAAGGATATGTGGCACAACAGAGGCCCTCAAATATTTGATAATGAATGAATGAATGAATGAACAAACTCTAACTTCTCCCCACTTTCCCACCTCACCTTGATACCTAGACAAAGCCAGCAACCAAACACCAGTGCCAAGCATGCAAATCTCTGCAGTAATTGTAATCGTCTGCATTGACTGCAGCAAGGCTAATAAAGATGGAAATCCTGGTTTCTTTCTCCTTAGAAAGAAAGCCAAAGCACACCTCTGTCAGCTCAAAGAGGTGCCTTGCCAGTACCAGGCACAACTGTCTGGCAGAGGCCAGGTTTTTGCTTTAAATTCTCCCTTTGCCTGAACTTGCTCAGTGACCCTGGGCAAGTCACTTGACGACTCTGGGTCTCACTGTGCTCATCTGTAAAAGGTGGAGGTTGAACTAAACGGTACCTCTGGGACCTTCCAACTTTACACTTCCGTAATCTGTCCTCCGGGAATCCAGCCAGCATTCTTTGCTTGGGCTGGGCCTTTTGAGATGTCTGCTTTAATTTTTGACTTACATTGCCTAGTCTTCTTATCACAAATTTATTTAAAGTTTCTGGACTTTGGTCATCTGACCAAAGTGCTCAATAGGCTCAATAGGCTTTTTTTTTTTTTTTTTTTTTTTGTGGTGGCGGTGGTGGTAAAATAAAATCGATCACTTTAGCCATTTTTAAGTGTACCATTCAGAGTCATTAAGCACGCTCACACTGTTGTGCCACCATCACTTCTGCTAATCCACAGAAATCTTTTCATCTCATCTAAACTGAAACTCTACCCATTAAACAGCAGTTTCCCACTCTCCTCTTCCCCTGTGCCTGGCAACCACCAGCCTACTTTCCATCTCTACCATATGTAAAATCCTACACTATTTGTTCTCTTGTGACTGGCTCTCTACTTAGCATGATGTCCTCAAGGTTCATCTGTCTTGAAGCACATGTCAGAATGTCCTTCCTTTTTAAGGCTGAGTAAATAATACTTCATTGTATGGATAGACCACGTTTTGTTTATCCATTTGTCCACTGATGGACACTTGAGTTGATCCCCCTTTTGACTCCTGTGAATAATGTTGCTATAAACACAGGCATACAAACATCTGTTTGAGGACTTGCTTTCACTTTTTTGGGTAATACACCGAGAACTGGAATTGCTGGATCACATGGTAATTCTATGTTTACTATTTTGAGGAACTGTCACACTGTTTTGTTCAATGGGACGTTTAAATGCAAAGACAGAACTACTTAGGAAGCTAGGGTTGCAGGGGTGCCTGGGTGGCTCAGTTGGTTAAGCATCAGACTCTTGGTTTTGGCTCAGGTCATGATCTCACGGTTTCGTGGGTTTGAGCCTCACATTGGGCTCTGTACTGGCAGCACAGAGCCTGCTTGAGATTCTCTGTCTCCCTCCTCTCTGCCCCTCCCCCACTCATGCTGTCTCTGTCTCTCAAGATAAATAAAATTTAAAAAACTGGTATTTCAGTCTTTTTGCCAGGCTGACTCCTGAGAGGTGTTTCCAGGGTATAGATTTGCCTAGAAGGGTTGTCTTGCCTCATTCTCAAGAGGGGCAGGACCCACTTGCTGTTCAGAATGAATCCTGCACTAGACACTGGATCTGGAGCCACTTCTGACTCTGCCTCAGTATCAACATCTGTAGAGTAACCTCATAATACTTAATTTGCAGAGTTATTATGAGGGTCAAGGATGATGCACACAAAGCACTCAGGTAAGCACTTAGAAAATGAAGACATGAATCTTACCCTACCCTGATTGCAAAGGGTGGTTCTAAAAACCAAATGAAAATATGAGAAAGCCAGAAATAGTAATGCATTCTACAAATGCTAAGCCCTCATCATTGCTTTTCCAATCACTGCTATCGCCACCTACCTCCTGGCCTCCCAGGTCTAGCCTTCACTCAGGCTTGAGAGTAACTGTCTAAAGCACATACAACCCTGTTGTTCTCCCGCTAAAGATTTCAGTGGCTCCCCTCCCCCTTGCCCAGGCCTTTTCTGCGCTGACCCCTACCTCTCTCTTCAGTCTTATTTCTAATCTTTGTAGGCCTCCTATATTGCCACTTCACCCCCATGATTTTGTTAATACCTGTCCCCTCTACCTGGAGAACTCTTCCTCCCCTTTCCTCGCTAAAAGTCATTCTTTCATATGAATTTCAGGCACTGCCTTTTCCAGAAGGCCTTTCCCAACTCCACCAAACCATAATAGGAGCCCATAGCAGCATGAGCAGACATCATCATACCAAGCACACACTTTCTTGGAATTATCTGTAGGTTGATTTCCCCAACTAAATCAGCTTCTTAAAGTCAGGGGTTAGATTATTTGCATTTCCAGTGTTAGCACAGTGGTAGGATGTTTATTGAATAAATATATGAATATGAACAAATAGGGTGATTTTATTGTAAAGTTGGGATAGTTCACATATGATTAACTCTTGAGTTAATGCTTCTATAATCTCATATTACATGACTCCATCATTAGAATAATTTTAGTATCACTATATAATGATTTTTTTGTTAATTTGGTGTCTTTTTGTTGTTGTTGTTAATTGGCACCATAAGGGATAGAAGCCAGAGGGGAAATATTTAAAGGTATTTTCTCTATCCCCTTCTCCTTCCAAAATAATTGGTGTGTCTTTAAATTGAGGTCCTCTGGTCTTCACGGTGCTTCTTCTTTAAAAAAAAAAAAAAGTATTTATTTTGAGACAGAGAGAGCGCGTGTGCGCATGCATTCAAGGAAGGGGGCGCAGAGAGGAAGAGAGAGAATCCTAAGCAGGCTCCATGCTGTCAGGGTGAAGCCCGACCTCACCAACCATGAGATCATGGTCTGAGCCAGAAGAGTCTTGATGCTTAACCGACTAAGCCACCCAGGCGCCCCTTCACGGTTCTTTTGAAAGATGCTTTTGCTTCCTTAGCAGGCAAGAACTATCCAGGCCCTTAACTGTATGGTCCTGATGACACAGCCCCCAATAAGAGATCTTCCCTACAGCTATTTTTCACAAGGAGTAGACTAAAGCAGTGAGTCCACTCTTACACTTAGTAGGTGCCTGATAAAGATCTGCTCAAGAAAGGAGTAAATTATGAGTTGCTTGTTTGTGCTAACTCCTGTAAACCAGCTTGTGGCTAGAGGTCAGTTTTTAAGTTGATCTCCTTCAGAAGCAAGAACTGTGCCAGCTGTGCCATTTTTGAATAAGGGCATTGGAAGACTGTAAAAGCAATGGGTTGTTTAAGCTAACTAAAATGCATATATTTACAGCTGATATAGGAAACATTTGATCTGCTTATTTTTTGTGAGCCCACGAATTTGTATTTAAGTTTCCTTATGTGGGTGTCGGTGTCTTTCCACATGACTCTCTTGAGGCTATGGGCTCACTGATGCTTACAATGTACTATGCAAAGTTATCTCTAACATGTTCTTAAACTGCTCCTTTTAAGCTTCAAAGAGTCCCCTCTCGTTCTTATGGGTGTTGGTGACTATTAACGACATACTGGATTTTGGTTTTATCTTTTGTGTTTATTGCCAATAACCGAAGACCTCATGATGGGAACCACTGATGTATACCAACACAATTTTTTTCTTGTATTTAGTTTTTTAAAGGTTTGTATCTTTTTACTCATAAATACATAATGCTATAAAATAACAGTAATGTTAAATGTGGAGAATACAAATCTTTTCCAAATAGAAAATATTTTACATAACGAGTAATTCATAATTTCACATTTTGATAGAAAACTGACGTTTCTGGAGCAAAGTACCCAGAGACAGCATTAAGGACCATTAAGAATCCCTGCTTAACAAAAATTTAGAATCCTAACAATTTCTAGACCTACCCTCTTTCCTTGGGCATAGGTAAGGTGGTAACAGTTCGAAAGAATTTTCTTAGTTTTTATTGGTATCTCCAATCAAGAGCTGTGTCTAGCAAAAAAAAAAAAAATCTGTGTTGATTCATGGCATTTTATATTTGAAAGGAACAATAAAGAAAATTTAATCATCCAACAGTTCTCTTCTTGGAGGCAAAAATGTTTTATTTTATTTTTTTGAGAGAAAGAGAAACAGAGCACAAGTTGGGAAGGGGCAGAGAAGGAGGGAGACACAGAATCTGAAGCAGGCTCCAGGCTCTGAGCTGTCAAAACAGAGCCAGAAGCGGGGCTCAAACTCACCAACCGTGAGATCATGACCTGAGCCAAAGTCAGACGCTCAGCTGACTGAGCCACCCAGGCACCTCTAGGCAGAAATGTTTTAGAATCAAGCTTGTCTGATTTCCCATCTTCTGCCTTTTATGATGAGCTAGTTTGCTAATTAGGATCACGTTCAACTGAAGAATATATCTTTTAGCTTTCCTAGTTATAATCTTTATTATTAAACAATAAATGAAACTGCATGTATATCATAAGTAAAATCAATCAATTGATAATGATTAGAATGGATATAATATAGGGTAAGGGTTTTTAAAATCTATATACCTTTAAAAATATAATTTATTTTACGCTGGGGATAGGGATCAGAGGACTAATGGGCTTTTCTGAACCTTTAGAAGTGGGCAAAAGGGACATCATTTTAGAACCAAAGCCTGGAGTTTTCAGGATGGGATTATTTTGGGTTGGCATTATTACCAGGAAGGGAGACTGAATGAATGGAGCCATGCAGTGTGACCCAGAAACAGGCTGAGGAGGACAGACGCCAACAAGCTTAAGCTATCGCAGGTGCCCACTCCTCCATTCAGTGCATTCAATTTGGCAAACTTTATTTTTTGGAAAGCTCAAACTGTGCGATCTCCAAACTAGGCTCAGCTGTGCTGTTAAGGGGGCTCTGGCTGTGGCAGCAGGGACTGCCGGGAAGCAGGTCCTGGGAAGGAGTCCTGGGGTGCGGTGTGTTTGGGTCTATTATAACTTGAGGACACCCACTGGCTTTCGATCACAGGATAGCCACCTCCGGATAGGGTGTCGCAGGCGGCGCACGCGACAGACGCCACTCACTACCTGAAACAGCAGGGGCTCAGGATCCTCACGCACACTGTGAAACAGACCCCGACCGACATCTAAATTTTCCTGAGTTCTCACACATGCACACATCCGAAGAAACCCAGCCCACACCCACACAAGTTCTCACACATTCTAACCCCACCCCGAAGTCTGCACACACAAGGCAGAACGGATGAACCAAGAGCTTGAAATTACCCAGGCACAAACTCCCCAAATCAGGCTTCCCAAAGCCCAACAGAGTCTAGAGGGAGCCGAGAAGGGGTCGCAGACAAAAGAGTTTTAAAACAGATCCCTTGGAGCCAACCCGGTTGCTCCATGTCTAAATTTTGGCAGCTTAAGTCTTCTCCAGTTTGAACAAGAAAAGACTCCACACACACCCCGCCACAGGGACGGTCCTGAGAAGCCCCCCTACCTTACTACAGCGCCAGGTGGACAGCTCCCCGAGGCTGGGAAGGGTGCGACGTAAATCCCGGCGGCTGCCCGCAGGAGCCACACAGCTGTGGGCCACAGCGGCTGCGGCGCCTGGCCCCGCCCCCGCCTCAGCCCCGCCCCCCTGGACGCCCCGCCCCCCGGACGCCTGGCCCGCGCGCCCCAAACCCTCCGGGCTCAGCCGCCGCCGCTTGGTCCCCTCCCGGCTCGCGGACTACAGGTCCCGGTGCATTGTGGGAAGCCAGAGCCCAAAGCTAGGCGGACGCTGACCCCTGGTGGGTGCAGTTCCAAAGGGAGCCGGCGGCTCACGGTGGGGGCACTCGCAGGAGCGGCGGGAGCTGCAAGCTAAGAGAGAGGGAAGGCCGACCACCCAAGGCCACCCCAGCGAACTAGTGTCTATTGCACATCGCTCCTATGTCGGTAAAATAGCACTATAAACCCAGATGCTTTCAAAGTGCCTGGGGCCCCCTGCCTAGTAGTGATATAAGTAAAAACTAAGGAAACTAAGGAAAGCTTTTTTTTTTTAATTTTTTTTTTTAACATTTATTTATTTTTGAGACAGAGAGAGACAGAGCATGAACGAGGGAGGGGCAGAGAGAGAGGGAGACACAGAATCTGAAACAGGCTCCAGGCTCTGAGCAGTCAGCACAGAGCCCGACGCGGGGCTCGAACCCACGGACAGTGAGATCGTGACCTGAGCCGAGTCGGACGCTTAACCGCCTGAGCCACCCAGGCGCCCCAGGAAAGCTTTTTAAATAGGGAAATTCATTTTTTAAATTGTAAGACTAAATGACGTCAACGTTATGGAAAAATCTGCACTTAATTTTTATTTCTGGTAAAACCACAGATGGGCTCAACCTGTCTAGAGAATATGGGGAAAAAATGTAACAGAAACTAGGAAACTGGAATCCAGGACTTTCTCTTCTGGGCATGTGTACCTCAAGGAAATAGTTCAAAAGAAGTATGTTTTTAAAGAGTAAACTATATAAAAATATTCATAGTGAAAAATTAGAAAATAACAAATGACCGATAATACATGAAAGGCACAAAAATAATGCGTACCTATTTAAATAAGAATATGAAGAGTATCACCCTGTAGAATGATTTCTATCAAATAATGTTAAATGAAAAACACAGAACACAAGAAAGCACAAAGCCAATGATTCCAACCATGTGAAAATGTATGTGTTCACAAATATAAAAAGAAACTTTGGAGTAATGTGAATACAGTTTAATGTGTCTTAAGATTCTTTTATTTTTATTAAATAATTTTTTAAACATTTCTAAATTGTTGGGGCTAGTTCTAATTTTGGATAGCATATGCAAGATTTCAGTTTCCCCTGGCTGTAAGCAATAAACAAAGTTATCTAAAAAGAAAAAATTCTGAGGCTGTAGTGAACCATGATAATTTTACTTGTCTACAAATGCTGGTGGGACACAAAAGGAAATAAATTTATTGGGAGTGGGGTGGGGAGGTGTATTAATCTGCCAGGACCGCCTAAGGAAGTACCACAGACTGGGGGGCTTAAACAGATATGTATTGTCTCGCAGTTCTGGAAGCCGGAAGTCTGTAATCAAGGTTCTCTCTGAGGGCTGTTGAGGGAAAAAAAATCTGTTCCGTGCCACTCTGTTGGTTTGTAGACGGCCATCTTCACATTCACATGGTGTTCTCCCTACATCCATGCCTGTGTCCAAATTTTCCCCTTTCATAAGGACACCAGTCATATTGGATTAAGGGCCCACTTTAGTATGACTTCCTTTTTTCTAACTACATCCACAACCATATTTCCAAATAGGTTCATGATCTGAGGTACTAATGATTAGGACTTTAGTAATTGGAGGGTGAGGGAGAGGGGTGGAAAGAGGACACAATTCAACCCATCACAGGATTCCAAGTGTAATCTTACGAAAATTGTACCTGGCGAATGACAAAAATAATAGTATAACGTACGCAATCTCAAAACATATCAAAACCCTAACAACTTAAACACAGTAAAACCCAGTTGATTACAACTTTCTTCTTTCTGTCCTTTAACACCATCCAGGCCTTTTTAGTTGAAACTGGGGATGTTAATGAGCTAACAAAGCCTAGAGGCTTTAAAGATAATATATCTGATGTGTCCAGTCTCCTGCAGCAAGGCCTTGAAGATGTGTCCAAATGCCTGGGAGGAGGGTGGCTTCTCTTGCGTTTGAACCTCAGGAACATGGGCAGAGAGAACATGGGTTGAGAATTACAGGAAGCAGGATCCCCATCACTGGAGGGCGCCCACAAATACCCTCCTGCTGAAGAATTTATCTTTAGTGCAAGAGGCTGATGAGAGCCCTTGCAGCTTGGGGGGGATGCCCTACTGGGGAGGAATCTGGTCTCCCCAAACAGAGCCAGCCTCTCCCAATTAACGTTACCACGTGGGTGGGAAGAGAAGCTCTAAATCTTCACTGAGCCCTGCCTCCTACCTTCTGAGGTAATGAGGACCCAGAAGATCTCTGAGAGAAATGAAGTCCTTAAGATTTCTGGATCAGTTTGCTTGTTCGTTCATTTGTTTAAAGAACCAGAAGCCCAGTCAGTGGTATACTGATAAAAAGGACAACTGGCTCTCCAGAAAGAAAAGCTCTCATTTGTGGGGTTTACAGATTTCTGTGGTGTAAACACTCCCACCATGGCTGATTTCAAGCTGCCAACATGAGCTCACTGAACACAGAGTTGAAGCTCCAGCACACCACCAAGCCCCCATAACTGGCTTAACAGAGTCTCAAAGCTGGGGAGCAGGGAGCCATATCTGGAGCACCCCAGTGAGAGGTGGAGAGAACGGGCACCCCTTGTGGGTTAGGAGAAGAGCCCCCGGCTGGCAGCCGTACTAGTGGGGAGCCATGGGCAGTGGGATGACTCAGTGAGAAGCAGGGTCCACACATAGCCTCCAGGGCAGTGAGGATGGCCGATGGGCAGGAAGGTCAAACATAGCAGGCAAAAAGGAGGAAGTGCATTCTTTCAGAGCTGAGAGAGGCTCACCCGGTCTGGTAGGAGAATTAGGACAGGTAGCTTTAGGGCAGGAGAGGCGATCAGAATTTTCTCAGACTGGAGAGAAACACCCCTCTTTTATTTCCTTTATGAGGGCATTTTCCCGGGAGGACCTTACCAGGAAGCGACACATTTAGGTTAGAGCTTCCAGGGCTCACACAGATGATCCTTGTCAACTGAGCTAAATCCCACATGGACTTCCTCCCCGTGTAGAGATTTGGTGTCAGGCTGAGCCCAGCAAAGGACACATGTGGGCTCCTGTTACAACAGGGTAAAGCTTGTGTGAAGGCAGGTAAGAAAACCAAGACAACTTGGTGGGTCTCCTGTCACTTACACTGTATCTCAGGGGTGTCGTATATATGGTGGAGATCAGTGGTGAGCCTGGGCCACAGCTTAGTAACTCTTGCCTAGCCACACCTGGCAGTGTTCGTACTCAGCACTGCTTTCAATACTGTTCTTGTACAACACATCCCCCATACCTGCCAGAGCGATCTGTCTCACAGGCAAACCTGATCATATATATGTTCCTCCTACTTAAGAACCCTTTCCTGGGGCCAGTTCACTGTCATTCGGCACACAGGCTTTTCCCGATCTGATGTCTATTCATCCCTCTAGCTTTATCTGCTGCTCTGCTCCTGGTAACTTCACTCTATCTAGGTTGCCATTCCCAAACAAGCTCTGTTTTCTTGATTCTAGGCCTTCTTTTTGTGTTTCCTCTAAGTTTTTACTCTTTTCCTAGCTCTATGAGTCTATTCCCATGCCAGGATCTTGAGTCACATCTATAGTTTTATTATTAAATTCCTGTTTTTTAAATTTTACTATCTTTTTATTGTGGGAAAATATATAGGACATAAAACTTACCATTTTTCACCAAAAAATTTAGTGGCATTAATTACATTCACAATATTGTGCAACCATCACCACTATTCCCATAATTTCTCATCACCCTAAACAGGAACTCTGTACCTATTAAACAATAATAACCCACACCCCACTCATCCAACCTCTGCTAACATCAAATCTACTTTCTGTCTCTATGAATTTGCCTATTCTAGATATTTAATATAAATGGAATCATACAATAGTTGTCCTTTTGTGTCTGGCTTCTTCCATTTATCATAATATTCTCAAGGTTCATTCATGTTGTAGCATGTGTCAGAACTTCTTTCCTTTTCCATGGCTGGATAATATTCCATTGTATAGACATACTACATTTTGTTTACACATTCATCTGCTGATAGACACTTGGATTGTTTCCACCTCTGGGCTATTGTGAAAAATGCTGCTCTTGAACGTTGGCATATACTTCACGCATTTTTCCCTCCTCATGATAAGATCTTATTTCTCTTGTAGACCTGGTGAACTCCTATTTATGGTACAGAATCCTTTATATGTAGAAAATGGAGCCCGAACCCAAACCTCCTGACTATGACCAAAGATGTTTCCACTTTGCCCCACTGAATGACAGTCTTTCCTGGATGGGCTATCAAAATGCAAGGGTGGGCCAAGGGTGGCAAAAGTGGGTCTGCATTTGATACTCATAAATGTCTCCAGGCAGCCATTTTCATAAAGTAACAATATGTGTAGGTCACTGTAGGGTGTGCATGTATGACTAAGTTAACAGGAGAAGAGTAGAAAAGAATGGGAGGCAGATGAGAAAGAGAGACATGAGAATAAATGGTCATGTGAATACTTAACAGAACTTTAGTCAAGCTACTAAATCATACTATAACAACAACAAATATGTCCCCACAAGGACAAAGCAGGTGGCGGGATGCCAGCATGCAACTTCATTTCGTTTGTTTTTACATGAAAATAAGTAATAGAGCATACTGAAGACAAACAAGGATATTTAATTGACCATATATTAAGTGTCATGATCTAGACTGAATTGGTCAAACCCAATTCATTGCTATTAATCTGCCCCCTAAGAAATAGTCACTGAGAGCCTTTTGCTCTCCCCTGCCCCAAGGCCTTGAGACCTTGTATTGAATATTGTCAGCACTTACTGCAAAGTTGTAAGACATTCCAAATTGTACACTCAGAAGTCCTTTTATTTTTTTAAGTTTATTTTACTTATTTTGAGAGAAAGGGAGAGAGAGAGAGAGAATCCCATCAGGCTCTGCACTGTCAGCACAGAGCCTAATGTGGGGCACGAACCCACGAACTGTAAGGTCATGACCTGAGCCAAAACCAAGAGTCAGACGCTCAACCAAATGAGCCACCCAGGTGCCCCAGAAATCCCTTTTGTAACCCTAGTCATGGGTCATCATGAAGCAAAATTGGAAGTAAACAGCCAGTATCTTCTTTCTGTGTCTTTTCCTTCCAGGCACCAGCTGTTAACAGGTATGAATCATTAAGGGCGGAATTTTAGGCATGAGTGGAAAATAAAATTTTTTGGATGTAGCAACCTTTCTGGCACTCCTTAAATCACACCATCAAGACACACCACATATTCAGCTTGGCTGAAAGGCCAGTCCTGCCTGGACAGATCCTCTCAAGCCTGAGACACTCTGACAGGAAGCCGGCTTTGAAAGAATGTCCTGCTTCTTAGGGTTGAGCATAACCAGACATACTGGTGCCATCTTGATGCAGTCTGAGTAAAAAGTGTTCAAGGTGATACAAGAGGATGTAGCTAAAAGAAGGAAGCAAAAAGGAACCTTGGGGAATAAGCCTGGGAATCAATTTTGCCTTTCCCTCAATTTCCTAAGCCTAGTGAGAGAAACCACAGAAAGTTCTAAGACCTACAGGGAGCCACTAGGTATTGTGGCACTGGGCCATTCCTTAGAGCCCTTGTGTATTCGTAGCTCCCTCTCCATATCCAAGTCTACCCTCGGTGCACAACTGCTAATGGACTCACTTAGAAAGGAAAGCCTAAAGCATTCAGGCAACATCAGCCTTGTGCATAAATCTCAAAGAACACAAGATTTTCCTTTTACATCTGTCTCTCTCCTTTCTTTCTGTGGAGCTTGAATCTTCCTGTCTCAGTTACAGACTCTTAATCTCTTACCACTTCCCCATTTCTTTCCACGAAAAATTATCTTTACCTTTAACAGGATCGTCTATATTAATTCATACTAAAGTATACTCTGGTTTCTCTTCAGATCACATAAACCTTTTGCCCCTTTAATTCATACTAAAGTATGAATGACTGAAAATAGCTTACACACTGTCTTTTGCAAGAGTAGTTACATTTTCCAAAGTAATACTTTCATCAGTGATAGATTTCATGTAGTATTTTTTAAAAATTCAAGAGATAGGGGCGCCTGGGTGGCTCAGTCAGTTAGGCGTCTGACTTCGGCTCAGGTCACGATCTCACAGTCCGTGAGTTCGAGCCCTGCGTCGGGCTCTGGGCTGATGGCTCAGAGCCTGGAGCCTGCTTCCGATTCTGTGTCTCCCTCTCTCTCTGCCCCTCCCCCGTTCATGCTCTGTCTCTCTCTGTCTCAAAAATAAATAAACGTTAAAAAAATTTTTTTTAAATAAAAAATTCAAGAGATGGAAAAAGGTACACCCTGATAACACTAATCAAAGGAATGCTAGAGTAGCTACTAGTTATATTACTTTCAGATAAAGCAGACTTCAGAGCAAGGAAAATTATCAGGGATAAAGAGGGGCATTACATAATGATAAAAGAGTCAATTCTTCAAGAAGACATAATAATCCTTATTGTATATGTGCCTAACAACATTGTTAAAATATGTGAGGCAAAAATGGATAGAACTACAAGGAGAAATAGATGAATCCACGATTATAGTTGGACACTTCAACGGCCCTCTGCCAGAAATGGATAGGTCCAGCAGGCAGAAAATCAGTAAGGACAGGGGTGCCTGTGTGGCTCACAGGGGTGTCCGACTTTGGCTCAGGACATGATACCACAGTTCGTGAATTTGAGCCCCACATTGGGCTCTCTGCTGCCAGCATGGAGCCCGCTTCAGATCCTCTGTCCTCCCCACCCCACCTCTGCCCTCCCTCACTCATTCTCTCTCTCTCTCTCTCTCTCTCTCTCTCTCTCTCAAAAATAAATAAATAAAGTTAAAAAAATCAGTAAGGACATAGTTGAACTCAACTTCACCAATCAACTGGACATAATTGACATCTACCAATTACTTCACTGAACAACAACAGAAAACACATTTCTCTCAAGGTCACATGGAATAGTCACCAAGACCGACCACATTCTGGGCCATAAACACATATCAACAAATTTAAAAAATAGAAACTATACAAGGTATGCTCTCAAAGCATACAGAATTAAACTAGAAATCAATCACATTAAGATATTCTAATGCTTATTTATTTTTGAGACAGAGAGAGACAGAGAACGAGCAGGGAAGAGGCAGAGAGAGAGACACAGAATCTGAAGCAGGATCCAGGTTCTGAGCTGACAGCAGAGAACCTGACGTGGGGCTCGAACTCACAAACCGTAAGATCATGACCTGAGTATAAGGTCAGACACTTAATCAACTAAGCCACCCAGGTGCCCCAACATTAAGATATTCTAAAATATTTAGAGAGTAAAAAACACACTTCTAAGTAACATATGGGTCAAAGAAGTCTCAAGAGAAATTTTAAAATGTTTTGAACTAAGTGAAAATGAAAATACAACTTACCAAAATTTGTAGGATCCAGTGCAAGGAGTGCATAACAGGACACTTATAGCACTGAATGCACATATTAGAAAAGAAGAAAGACCTAAAACCAGCCATATGAGCTACCACCCTAGGAACTTAAAGAGAAGAGCAAATTAAATCCAAAGTAAGCACAAGAAAATAAATAACAAAAAATAGAGTAGAAATCAATGAAGCTGAAAACAGAAAATCAATTTTAAAAATCAACAAAACTAAAGTGGATTCTTTGAATAGATCAATAAGATGGATAAACCTCTGGACAGACAAGCCAAGCAAAAAGGAGAGAAGATACAAATTATCAACACCAAAAATCAAAGATTCCATGTACATTCAAAATCCATTAATACATTATGTAGATATATAGTTAAAAACCATAAATACTGATCCCATGGACATTAAAAGGATAATTAAGGAATATTATAAATAATTCTATGCTCACAAATTTGATAACTTAGATGAAACAGGTCAATTCCCTGAAAGACACAAGTCTTCTACCAAGTTCATTTCTAGCAAAATTTATACAAGGAGAAATATATAATCTGAATAGGACTTTATCTATGAAAGAAATGGAATCAATAATTAGTAACTTTTCAAACCTGAAAGCACCAGGCTCAGATGGTTTTACTGATGATGCCAACAAACATTTAAGGAAGAAATCACATTGATTATCTATCACCTCTTCCAGAAAACAGAGGCAAAGGGAATATTTCCTAATTCATTCTGACGACAGCATTATCCTAATACCGAAACAGACAAAGCCATTGCAAGAAGGAAAACTACAAACCAGTATCTCTCCTGAACATAGTTGCAAAAATCCTTCAACAAATTATTAGCAAATGGATTCCAAAAGTGTGTGAAAAGAATTATACACTACAACCAAGTGGGATTTATCCTGGGTGTACAAGGCTAGTTCAACACCCAAAAATCAGTTCATGTAATCCAGCATATAAACAGACTAAAGAAAAATCATTTGACCATATCAATAGATGCAGAAAAAGTACTTGACAAAATCTAACATCCAATCATGATAAAAATTGTTCATGTTGGATCTTTCATAAAAAATAAGATAAGGGGAACCTGGGTGACTCAGTCAGTTAAGCGTCCACCCTCGGCTCAGGTAATGATCTCACGACTCATGAGTTGGAGCCCCATGTCAGGCTCTGTGCTGACAGCTTGGAGCCTGAAGCCTGCTTCAGATTCTGTGTCCCTATAGGGACACTATAGGGGATAGTGCCCCTATCCTACTCATTCTCTCTCTCTCTCTCTCTCTCTCTCTCTCTCTCTCTCTCTCTCTCAAAAATAAATAAACATTAAAAAAAAAAAAGTAAGATAAGGGCCAGCTCAGTCCATGGAACATGTGGCTTCTGATCTTGGGGTCATGAGTTTGAGCTCCATGTTGGGTGTAGAGATTTCTTAAATAAATAAACTTTAAAAAATTAATAAGACAGATACATTTCACCTAAATAAAGAATACTAAGAGAGAAAAGACTTGGCTTCCTAGAGTTTTAAAACATGTTATAAATGGACAACCACTCCCACTTATTCAACCCCCAAGATAACTTTTGCACTGAAGATAGGTTTTGACCAGGGGCACCTGGATGGCTTGGTTAAGCGACCGACTCTTGATTTCAGCTCAGGTCACAGTATCAGGGTTCGTGGTGCTCTTTTTGCCCCAAGCAGGCAAACATCAGTTAAGGAGGAGCCACTTGCCCTTTGCTGGTGGCAAAGTCTAAAGGAAATGATGACCCTGGAATGTGGAGCCTCTGCTCTCACAATGGAGTCAAGAGGACGAGGTCTGGGGTGACAATGGCAGGCTTCTGCTGCTAGAAGTGAACAGACTCACTTCTGATTTAACCCCGTGTCTCCTTTGACATTCCTCTGGCCAACTTGGTCTTCAAAGCACAAGGATTTAGAAGATGAGAAGGATTTTCCAGACATAGAGGAAGAAAAGAAGAAATCAAGAGCTGTAAACAAGGGGGACAAAGAAGCTAAGACAGTATCCTTTGTATTTCTAAGTGGCCTTCACTTCCTGGTGTCAGAAGAACAAACCCCTGTGCCGGATGCTCCAGATTTGAGGTCATTATCCTCTCTGGCCTTAAAGGGGTGGGAATCATGCTCTGGTTAAAGCATTTGTCACAGTATGGTTCAGAACTCTCACTCAGAAAAAGAATTAAACTCATTCAAAGGCATTTAGAATCCCAAATATTAGAGCTAGTTGAGGCCATAAACATTGATTTTTTTCATGTCCCCTTTAATGAATGAGAAGACCCCAGCCCAGAGAGGTTATAAAAGACTGGCCGCAGGACACACGACAAGGAAAGACAACAGAGGATAATGCAACCAAGCAGACCTGGGCTGGATTCCCAAACTTGCAGAAATCATACTTCATCTGTCGGAGTCCCTGCTACTTCATCTGTGAAAAGGGGATAAGAAGAACCATTTTGCATGATTGGTGTGGAAACTAAGATAGAAAACCTGCAGGGGTGCCTATGTGGCTCAGCCCGTTGAGTGCCCTTCTTCACCTCAGGTTGTGACTCTTGAGCCCTGCATCGGGCTCCCTGTCATCAGTGCGGAGCCTGCTTTGGATCCTATGTCTACCTCTCTGCCCCTCCCCTGCTTACGCACTACGTAAAGTACTCAATAACTATTTTCCTTTCCTTTGGTTTCCAGTGTCAGAGCCAGTACTCAGTGCCTGGGCTCTGGAATCCCAGTTCCTTCCTCTTTCCTCTGGTCCAACTGACAGCAATAGGTAGTGTAATGCAGGTATCAGGTCATGTTGGAGAGGGGCGAGGTCACGGGTGGGCTACAATGGGTCTGTGCTTCTGCTACCTGCCATGGGACACACTCAGCTGGTTTCAGCTTCTGCCTCTCCCACCGATAAGCTGTGCAGGAAAACCTAGATCCACCTATAGTTTCATTTTTCCATCTGAGAAATAGCGCAAAGGCCATTAAAATGGATATTATCTGGTATTTTAGAAGTCTCCCCAGTGAACTTCTCTTCATCTGTATTTATGTGTACATTTGCTGCAAGAAAAAAATCCAAATTCCTTCCCCTGAGTCACAAAGTCCTCAATGACCTGGCCCCAGGCTGTCTTTCTAAGATCTCATACCCACTGTCTGTGTGCTCACTGTGCTCTAGACAAATTCGCCTTGTTTCTGTGCCTCAAATATGCCAATCTGGGTCCTGCCTTAGGGCCTCTATACTAGCTGGGCCTCTGCCTGGAATGCACTTCCCTCACATCTCTGCATGGAAGGCTCCTTCAGAACTCAGCTTGATGTCACCATCTCAGACAACTCATAGAAGAAACCACCCATTCACTCACTATCACATCACCTTATTTTAATTCTCTATGTAGTTCTTCTCACTTGTCGATCATTTTCTTATTTCTCTAGTTACTGTCTGTCTCACCCTACTGGAAGGGAAGCTCTACGAGACAGCAATCTACCTTATTTATTGTACCTTAGTGTCCAGAAACTGTTCTTGCACATGGGAGGCACTCAACAAATACTTGTTGATTGAATAGAATAAGGAATGAACTCCAAACCACCAAAAGTGAACTAAAGAGCATTGTCTCAGGGGAGTGTTCATTCTAACTAAATCCTGCCTCACAGAAAGTTGCCAAGATTCAGAAACTCACCAGGTCAACCAGGCAGCAGTACATGAGTGAGAAGAGCATGGGCAAGGGACGAATCTTCTTCTAAAGGATCTCAACTGGCTGGACATCCAAAGGCATCTCTACCAGGAGACCTCTGAAAATATAGTTCTCTATGTGTTTCTGCAATGAGACTGGCTCAAATATCCATTTAAAGACAGTTAAATTGTGTTTCGAATGCTCCCTGCTATATAAATGCTATGGTCTCTCTTAAATGAGACAATTCTGAATGGGAGTGGTGCTCTCAAGCCAGGGCAGAGCAGTTGTTAAGAAAGATTAGTTACCTAAAGCAAATGTGAACTTTTCCTATTTTGCCAGTACTCAGGCTCTTTCCCACCCCACCTCCAATCTGGACTCACTGAAATCCTGCTACTTCATTTTTTTAAACAAGTTTATTTATTTTGAAAGAGAGAGAACCGGCAGGGGAGGGGTAGAGAGATCCAAAGCAGGCTCTGTGCTGACAGTGGAGAGCCCAATATGGGGTTCGAACTCATAAACCCCGAGATCATGACCTGTGTGACCTGAGCTGAAGTTGGATGCTTAACCGACTGAGCCACCCAGGCGCCCCCCTACATCTTCATTTTTAAGGCACAACTATAATGCTACAGCTTCTGAGAAACTCTTCAATAAGCCAATACTTTCCCAAATTTCATTACCCTTTTGTATATAAATCCATTATATTACTTATTTTATTTACTTTATATTATAATTACATTTATATACCTAGGGTTACCCTAGAAGATTACAAGTTCCTTTATCTCCCCCTAGCAACTATCACAGTTATTTACACAGAGGAGGTGCTCAATAAGTGTTAGTAAAATGAAGAAAGGAATAAGAGAGGGTAGTGTTACTCCTACTCAGGTGGTGGCTAAACACTGATTTAGGACTGAGAACAGCAGACAGGGGCAGGGATCTTGAACTTCCACCAGCATTTACTTATATGCACAGACCTTCTTTCCTCTCAGCACTGGGAGGATGAAAAGGCAAATCAACGCCTTGCTATGATTTGCTCAATTAACCCGGACGAGATGAACAGACTTCCCCTAACAGGCTTCCAAGGCATGTGATGTCCAGCTATCCCGAAGGCTGAACATTAACTGGTAAGATCGGATATATTACTTACAAAGTTGTTCTCGACTGCAATCTCTAAAATAATTAAACTGTTTTAATTTTAGGTAAATAAGGCTGGAAAATTCATGCTGGAGACATTAAGTTTTGATCTACGATAACCAAGTCTTCACCATCACTACCACAGGATGGCCACAGAACAGGATTTCAGAGGGTAATGATTTTTGTTTTTGTCTTCAGGGAAATGAATTTACTCATTTTTATAGGCAACTGGCTTGGTTCCAATTGGTTTTGTCTTCTTATACAACTTTGTCTTCTCCATTTTTTTCTCTTTTGTGATCAGCAAGAGAATATTCACTACTGAAGAACCATCCATAACCAGCCACAGTGTCCTCTCTACGGTCTTCATTTGCCTTGACCTCAACATCCCATAACCAAATCTTAACTCCATGTGCTGGAGCCCTGTCTCCCATTTCTGTTTTCCTTCCTGCTCTGTTTCTTTTCTTTTATAATCTCCCGTCAGAGTACTCCTCATGTCCCTCCCTATTCCCCATCCTCTGACAGTTTACTGAGTCTTCTACAAAACTACCGATAAGAGTCTCTATGGAGAATTCTTGTCACTCTAAGGCACTTTGGATTAAAGTAACCAAGGGTTCCATCACCTACTAAATCTAAACCTGTATATATCCTCTGACTCAGTAATTCCACTCTAGGGTACATATAGTAAAGAACTGAGTGTCTATGCACACCCAGCACATGTACAAGAATGTTCACAGCAGCTTTATTCATAATAACCCAAAGCTAGAAACAACAAAATGTCCATCAACAACAAAATGGATAAAGTATGATACATTTACACAATGGAATGATACACACCAAAGAAAAAGAATGAATTATTGCTATACACAACACCATCCATGGATGAATCTCAAAGAGAATGATGAGAAAAAAGAGCCAAAACACACAAATGTCTCCTGCTACCCGCCCCCCCCCCCATATATATAAATCAAACAGGCAGAGCTCATTTATAGGGATAGAGACTGGCAAAGTGGTTACCTCTGGGGAGATCCAGACTGGGAGAGAGCATAAGGGATGCTATTGGAGTCCAGAAACACAATTTACCTTAATCTGGTTTGTGGGTGGTTACATGGTCCTAATACACATATTAAAAGTTGTCATGATTAGTATACTTTATAGAAGTTATGCATCAGTTAAAAAGAAAATACATTGAGATAAAAAAAAAGAAAGTAACCCATGTATTACCACAAATTCCCAAACAAAAAACAAGCTGTGCTCTATCCCTCTCCCCCACATTCTAATTTCGCTTCCTCCTTTTGTGTTTGTGCCAGGATGGCACACGATGGGTGCTGTTAGCATATGACGTGGGGAGAATGTGCAAAGCAAGCAGACAGCGTGGCAGATGGAAGCATACTCACCTTGTGAGAGGAGTAGTTCTGGACCTTCCTTTTGCAATTTCTTCAGCTGTGGCTCTGGAAGATGAGCATATGCCCTGAGAAAGACAGTGGAATAAGCAGTCTCTCTGTGATTATTTTCCCCCTTGCCTTTCCTCTGATTTCACCCTCACACTCTACCTCATGGTCAAGGAAAACTCTCTCTTAAAGCACCAACACCCATGTTCTCCTTTCCATCCATTTAACCCACCACGGCAGGCACGAGGCGCAGTGCCCAGCATGTCTCTCTTCTCTTTTCCCTGCATCACCTGTTTCATCCTCTTCCTCACATCCTTCTCCCAGCCCTCCCCCCACTACATTCCCTCTTTGTCTTCCTACTTCTTTTTCTATCCCCACCCCTCTGTGAGTCCCTCTCTCCTCCCAATCTGCTCATCCATGTCTTTTCTCCACAGTGTGGAACAAAGATCTAATGATTTTCTACAGCATTCTGAATTGTTTAATTTTAAAAAGGAATTTGGGAAAAGCCAGATTTGGGTTTATAAATAACACCTTTCCTGTTCATTGAGACTCATCTACATCATGACATGGATGTTTGATTTTTAAACTGCACGGCTGTCACTGTAAAGTTAGAAAAATGAAACCTAATGAAATTGTGGTACGGTGGGCTTGCTGTTCTCTCCTTAGGAAAACAATTTCCAGCAACACTGTTATTAAGTACTGAAAAGATTTACTCAAAGTGAAAGTCACATAAAATTTCTAAATGACCTCGATTTATATACACAATAACTTACAAAATGCCTAGTGGTAGAAAAGCAGTTATGGGAGATTTGTTTCATTTCTACTTTATGACCCACAGGGAGAGGAGTAGGGGCGGGGAGGAGGGAGCTCCCCTGGGGGAGGGCTAGACTGCAGAGGTCAAAGGGATGTGCCTGGAGACCAGGCAGGTGAGAGGCAGATGGAACCAGGGCTGGACTGCGGTAGCCTCAGGAGGCTAACGATTTACCTGGCCTTCAAATCCGCAGTCTTTAACCACTGTTTAGTACTGGGAAGGAGGGCGAAGGGCTGCTAAGTGCGGAGGTGTCCGGAAGCAGGGGGGAGGGGGAAAGGGCGCCCTCTGGCGGCAGCTGCTCAGCCCTTCCTCCGCTGTCTTGAAGAATTCCGCTCTAACGCAGCATAGCAACCCAGCAAACCAGAACCTGCGTCGCTCACCCTCCCGCATACTCCAGGAGGCCGTTTAGCAGCCAGGGGTTGATTTTACCCCACCGCCAGGGGCCCACCGACTGTCTTTTACAGCTGTTTACTCCTTTCCCCCAAGAGAAGTACTGGAAATAAAACATTCTCCACCTCGCTAGATTTCAGCAGGTGTCAGCACTCTTTAGAGGATGATGCTAGGCAACTACAGTTGGCCCCACCTTTGATTCAGCTCCGCAGTAGCTATTGTGGGACCCTTCAGAATGTCCACAGTAGGGGGGTGCCTGGGTGGCTCAGTCAGTTAAGCATCTGACTTCAGTTCTCACAGTTCACAAGTTCAAGGCCCACATTGGGCCATGCAGAGAGCCCATTTCAGATCCTCTGCCCCGCCCCTCCTCCCACTGCTCCTCCCCTGCTCATACTCTCTCTCAAAAATAAATAAAAGGGTTTAAAATTAGAAACAGAATGTCCACAGCAGGAACATGTTCCTAAATTTTCAAAACTAGAATAATAACTTTCAAAACTAGGAATAATAATACCTACCTCCCGGGGCTGTATGAGTTACAGTGCCAGGCACACAGTAGTGCTCAGTAAATGCTGGTTCCTTCCCATGTCCCTTCCACATCCATCCCATGTTCCTTAAAAAAGATGAGTTGGTAAGTTTATTTCCTCCACGCTACTTGGCTGGCAGGGCCAACACAGGCTTGTGGCAGTTTGGTGCAGCTGCTTTGATGTAGGAGCATCTTAATATGGCCTAAAAGGCCATCAGTGTTTTTTTTCCTTAAGCAATATCACCAATAATGTGAGAAACAGATATCCTCCCTCCTTCCCTGAGACTCCCATCGATGACTTCCATTTCCCATCCCCAGATGGATGTCAGCCTTGCACATGGTAAGAAAACAAACAGACAAGGGGCGCCTGGGTGGCTCAGTCGGTTGAGCGTCTGACTTCGGCTCAGGTCATGATCTCACGGTTTGTGAGTTCGAGCCCCACATCGGGCTCTGTGCTGGCAGCTCAGAGCCTGGAGCCTGCCTCAAATTCTATGTCTCCCTCTCTCTCTGCTCCTCCCTGGCTCATGCTCTGTCTCTCTCTCCTTCAAAAATAAATAAAAACATTTAAAAAAAAAAAAAAGAAAACAAACAGACGAGGAAGCCATTTTACATTTGGACACTGCCACATTACATCACCAAATCCCTAAGTCAAACAGCAACCTCAAATCAGTTGCAAAAGGAGGTAGTGACCAAAGAGCTCTGCTTTATTACAATCATGTTCAGAAGCTGGCAGAGTTGACAGCTTCAGAAAATGGGAGTCCTGTTAGGGTATGTTTTAAAGTCATCTTACAAGCTGCCTTCAAGAAAAATAGGTCATGCTCAGAGAGGCAGGTTCTTTTATTCTGCTGAGCTCTTTGATGGTTATGGCTAAGCAAAGGGGGGCCTGGAGCTAAGGTCTCCCATTAAAGCCAGAAAGTGTCTTATAGACTATTTTTTTTAACCATAGCCCTTATTATTTATACGGTATGATCAAAATGCATTTCACAAAACAATAGTTACTATGCACACACTTGTATTTTCTATTTTATTTAAAAGAAAATCTTTGTGACCCTCTAAATTGGCTCTACCACCCACTAAGGGATTATGACACAGATTGAAAAATGGTGGGCTAGGATGCTGAATTATCCTGTTAAATAGAGAAAAATAAGTGTGTACTAGGATAACTGGGAAAAAGCATGTGAGGAAGAGAGGCAAAGGAAGAGCTGTAAGATGTAGTGAAGACAGAGCAATAAGGCAGGTAAGATGACCAAGAGCCAGCACCCTGGCTGATGGACTTTTAAAAATAGAAATTTCTTGGGGCACCCAGGTGGATCAGTTGGTTGAGCGTCCATCCCACTCTCAGGTCATGACTCTCACAGTTTGTGAGTTCGAGCCCCCCATCAGGCTCTGTGCTCATGGCACAGAGCCTGCTTGGGATTCTCTCTCTCTCTCTCTCTCTCTCTCTCTCTGCCCCTCCCACACTCACACTCTCTCAAAATAAATAAATACACTTAAAAAAATAATACTTTTCCCTTTCCAGACTTGTTGATATAATTAAGGTGTACTATGTGATGGTTTGATATATGTATATGTTGTGAAGCGACTACCACAATAAGGTTCATTCACACGCCCTTTACCTCACATGTTTACCTTCTGTGTGTGTTTGTGGTGAGAACTTTTAAGACCTACTCTCGGCAACTGTCAAATACCCGATACACTACTGTTAACTGTGGTCCCTGCGTTGTACATTGTTCATCTTAACACTGGAAGCTTGTACCTTTTGACTACCTTCACCCATCTTCTTCCTTTTTCCCCAGCCCCTGGCAATGACCAATCTCTCTCAAAAACAGATATTTGGGTATCTGGGTGGCTCAGTCACTTAAGCATTCAACCCTTGAATTTGGCTCAGGTCATGATCTCAAGGATCCTGCTTCAGATTCTCTCTCTCCCTCTCTCTCTCTGCCCCTCCCCTGCTCATACTTCTCTCTCTCTCTCTCTCTCAAAATAAATAAATAAACGTAAAATTTAAAAAAACACACACACACAGAAAAAAACACAGGAATTACTGATGTCCCTTTTGAAGCTGTTTGCCTTGAAGCATTTGTGACCCCCTACTCTTGAACACTCAGTCAAGTTTGTTCCTCACACAAATACCTCCTGTAAGTAGGTTTGGGGCAGAAACGGAGGGAAAGGCTGAATCTCATTTCCAGGTGGACACAGTGCAGAACACAGACAGCTCTTACGGGGTGAGCATGAGACCTGTAAGCTACACTAATGGTAGAGGCAGGGCTCAGAGTCAGGAAATAACAGAAATGGGGGCAAACTTCTGGACTCTTCCCTGGGGTATTCAAACCAATCTTTCTTGGATCTTAAGGGCAGGGTTAGGCAGGATTTTGAGACTGAACATCCCAAATCCCCAGTTCTCAGGAGCAGTGTCATACCTCTGTCAGAGAAGGTGTGTGGGAATGGCAGAAGAAAAAGGTCCCTCCCATGAAAGGCTCTGAGAAGAGAAGGAAAGAGGAGCAGTCAGTAGTCATAGGGGCTCTTACCTGGGAAAAGGAATGAGGGGCTGAACCTGAGCCTGTATGAAAACTTAGGAGAGGGAAGAGTATGTGGGAGAGAGGGTGTAGGAGAGAGACAGGGGAGACATGGAGGTTAAGAGAAAAGGAGGGATGCATGTGACTTAGGGTGGACGAAAGGCGAGAGTGTTTAGGGGCAGAGGATTGCAGGGGAAACGTGATAATACTGGAAAAAAACCTATATCTATGCCATAAAAGCTGTCCTTAGATAAAAGAGGCAGATGAAGCACCTGGGCAGCTCAGTGGGCTAAATGTCCGACTTCACCTCAGGTCATGATCTCACAGCTCATGGGTTCAAGCCCTGTGCCTGGAGCCTGCTTCAGAGTCTGTGTCTCCCTCTCTCCACCCCGCCCTCCCTCCCTCTCTCTCTCCCTCAAAAATAAATAAACATTAAAAAAAAATTAAATGAGAGGCAGATGGCTTGGGCTACCTCCCAATTGCTGAATGTCAAGGTAACATTTTGCTACCTTGCTAAAGGTAATGCTTCAGCATTAGGAAATGCTTCACTTGAGACCATGCCCTGGGCACGGGCACAGCTTCCACCTTCTCTGCCCACAGCCGCTGAGCACAGTGATAGTGCAAGACACAGCTGTTTGTTGTGCGGGAGATGATCAGGTCCGCGTAGACGTCAGCCAGGGTTAACATCGCTGACTCTTGTGAGCTGCCCCTGGGGCTCATTTTTGACAGGGGTGATAATCCCTTCCTCAAAGCGAACTTGTGAGGAGGACATAGATTGCTGTTCCTCTGTATGCCCTCTGTTTACTTGCCTGTAAACATGGAAGCAAACCTCTTAAATGAGCTGATGATCTCTAAACTAATACCTCAAATGAATCTGCGAATTGGGAATTTGTGAAGCTTTTGGATTATATTTTCTTGAATTGCTGATTACAACCCCGGTGCCAAAGCAAAATAGGGCTATTTATTTCATGTAATACTGAAATCCTAATGCGTCAGTTTTTGGAGAGGTGGTATGACACAGTGTTTAAGAGCGTAGGTTTTGGAGCCAGATGGCACAGTTCAGATTCTAGCCCCAACAGAACTAGTGTGCAACCTTGGGAAATTTACTTCATCTTCCTCTACTTTCCCCATCTGTGAGACGGACATGATAATAGAATTATGAAGATGAAGTGAGTCAATACAAAGAATTTACAACAGTGCTTAGCAGATATTGCATATTTGGGGTTTTTTTTTTTAGTTTATAATTTATGAAATTAAATATCGGAACAAAACTTTAGTGCACTTCAAATTAAACAATTGTAAACACATAAAACCATCAGATAGAAGATGTATATTTATAAATGGTATTTAATGATACCGAAATGATAAAAATGAGGGGCTCCTGGGTGGTTCAGTCGGTTGGGGGTCTGACTCTTGATTTAGGCTCAGGTCATGGTCTTCTGGTTCATGGGTTCTGGCCCGAGTTGGGCTCTGTGCTAACAGTTGGAGCCTGCTTAGAATTCTCTCTCTCTTTGCCCCTTCCTGAATGCACATGAGTTCTCTCTCTTTCAAAATAAACATTTTAAAATAATAATAAAAGAAAATAAAAATGAAAATGATCATGAAAAATTTTAACACGAAATTCAATTTCAGCTCTTAAAAAAAGTGAAAAACTAAAGAACAAAATACTCCAATAGTATCACTGTTCATTTTTGAGTATATGTGTACAAATTTTCCCCATTGCTGAGAAAGCATTTTTTTTTTAAACATTTATTTATTTTTGAGACAGAGAGAGACAGAGCATGAACGGGGGAGTGTCAGAGAGAGAGGGAGACACAGAATCTGAAACAGGCTCCAGGCTCTGAGCTGTCAGCACAGAGCCTGAAGCGGGGCTCGAACTCACAGACCACGAGATCATGACCTGAGCTGAAGTCGGCCGCTTAACCGACTGAGCCACCCAGGCGCCCCGAGAAAGCATTTTTTAACTCTACCCTAGTTAGGGGGAGAGTGAGAAAATACTAGTTATAAGGTATTTCCAAATACTCTCCTCTGAGTCCATCTTCAAATGATATATATATTTTTTGTTATGCTTTGTAACTTTGAAAAAATCTTTTTAGGACAGCTTCTTCCCCACCTCCGCACCCCAGAGATAGCACTTATTTCATTGTTCTAGTTTTTGTCTGCATTGTTTTAACCTTTTTTTGTTTTTGTCACATGTAGCTGGCGATTCTAACACAGAGTTATCTGTATCCATTTCAATGATGTCATGTTCATTCTTTGCTTGTTCAAAAGTCTTTGAAAACAAAGACCCTTTTTTTTTTTTTAAGTAGGCTTCATGCCCAGCAGCATGGACCTCAATTCTGGGCTTAAACTCACCACCCTGAGATCAAGACCTGTGCTGAGATTAAGAGTCAGATGCTTAACCCACTGAGCCACCCAGGTGCCCTGTAAGAGATTATCAATTATTTTTCTTTCTTTTCTTGAACATTATAGGGACATAAAGTCCTCCCGGATGAGTACACATTTACTCCATTTGAAAATTAATGGAGTGTCTAATTTTATGACTACATCTCAGGATGTAAATGTTTCTGATTTTAAAAATACCATGATGGTGGGGTGGCACCTGGGTGGCTCAGTAGGTTAAGTGTCCAACCCTTGATTTCGGCTCAGGTCATGATCTCACGGTTGGTGAGTTCTAGCCCCACGTTGCTGATAGCACAGAGTCTGCTTTAGATTTTCTGTCTCACTCTCTCTGTGTCTCCTCTGCTCTCTCTCTCTTTCAAAAGTTAATAAAATAAACATTAAAAAAATATGATGGCAGCATCATGCAAACAAAGATACTGGAATATTAATATATCGAAACATCAAAACACTGGAAAGCAAGATTGCACTTTGTACAGATTGTACACTTGAATGTCAAAGATCTGCTCTAATTGTTGAGGTAAATCAAGGAGGGTCTCCTATTGCTCAGATGTCAGACCCTTCCTTGTTTCCTCTGCCTCTTCCCTCTGTATGTCTGCAGCCATCTTTCTTGATAGCCCAGCAAACTGCGGAAAACAGTCCCTGCTCATGGACTCAAATTCTGTTAGGTTTATTGTCTTTTGGCTTATCCTCCTCCGCCATGTAGTAAGCAACCTAAAACTGTGACTGTAGGGGGAGCAAGCGTGCTCCGGGTGTCTAAAGACCAAGGTCAGGAAACCGTTCTCATGCACAGCTGTGGGCTCATGGGGGCAAAATCGACTCTCACAGATAAGCTAAGAAGTAGCCAACAACTATCCCTCATATATATATATATATATATATATATATGTGTGTGTGTGTATATATATGTATGTATATATATATGTATGTATATATATATACACACACACATACACACATATATATACATATATATATATATATATATATATATATATATGGTTTTTTTTTTAGAAAAATCTAAAATGTCCAACTCAGTGGCTGTTAAAATTAGGAACATAGGGGCGCCTGGGTAGCTCAGTAGGTTAAGAGTCCGACTTCAGCTCAGGTCATGATCTCATGGTTTATGGGTTCGAGCCCCACATCAGGCTCTGTGCTGACAGCTCGGAGCCTGGAGCCTGCTCTGGATTCTGTCTCCCTCTCTCTCTACCCCTCCCTGGCTATCACTCTGTCTCTGTCTCTCCCTCAAAAATAAACATTTAAAAAAATTTTTTTTAATTTTTAAAAAATTTTTTAAAAATTAAAAAAAAATAAAATTAAGAACATAATTAGGGAGCCTAAACATTTAGCTACTGAGCACCTCAACATGTGACAATTATTAGTGTTTATGTTTGTATTATGGGCAGATTTCAGAAGGAAAAAGAGAGGGTACGGGGCAGGAAGCCAAAGGTAGAAGGAGAAAGAGAGAAGACATGAGAGAAGAGACAGGAAGGCGTGGGCTGAGGGAAGAGGGTGAAAACAGTGTAACTGTCAGAATCCTAGCGAGGCAGAGGGAGGCTCAGAAAGGAGGCAAAGGAGGAAAAATCTAGAATAATGGTTCTTAACTGTTTTTAGTGATAGTCCACTTTGAGAATATAAGAAATGAGAGACCTTTTCCCATAAAATGCACATATGTTTGTATATTCCAGGGCCCCACGAACCACAGGTTGAAAACTCCTGGTCTAAACGGGGATACAGAGAAGCAGAGAAGCATCTTCTTCAGAGGAAGATGCAGAGGCAGGAAGATGGAGAGGTGGGTGGAAAGAGCCCCAAGGAAAAGGGCCGGCCCTGGTTTCCACCTCCTCTCTCACACCTACATCAGTGCTGGACCTGACTTTGAAGCTGGGCCTTCCTCAGGGCGTGTTTGATCTCCCCATCCCTTCTTCTCTCTCATCCAGACACACCCCCCCTTATGACAAGAGCGCACTGTGGCTTAGAATTTACAGATACGAGCTATTCTAGGGAAACCTCAGAAAGGAGACCTCACTCCTGAGCAGCGTTATCTCAGCCGGTCTTTTTCCTCTCAGAGCCCCTGTTTCTCAAGGGATTCACACAGATGAAAACGCACATTTGTGAGTCACTGCGACGTCAGCTCAGAAGTTGTCCAGGGCTGGGTCAGTAGGAGTCTTAGGTGACATGGAGGGACAGCAGGAGCAAAGGCTGCCAGAAAGACCAGCTAAGGCTTCCTCTGCCTTCCAGCCCTGTGCGCTACAGAAACAAAGGCAGGAATGGAGGGAAACTCCCTTTTTTGGGGAGAGGGAGGAACCTCTCTTTTTGCACTTCTGTATAGTGTGGTCTTATGGTTAAAGAAGGTGGCTATCTATGTCGAAAGCATCAACCATAAAGAATCTAAATCTGACCATTGCCTTAGGCCTCTTCCCTTTCCTTGGAGAGTTGGATGGAGATGGCCCTGGAAAGCAATTTGAAATTGAGCCCCATAAACTCCATCTTATCTCATAATTTAACATTTATTTATTTATTTATTTATTTATTTATTTATTTATTTTAAAGTTTATTTTTGAGAGAGATAGAGAGAGAGCGAGAACGAGTGGGGGAAAGGCAGAAAGAGAGGAGACAGAGAATCCCAAGCAGCCTCCCTGCTGTCAATGCAGAACATGACACAGGGCTCGAACCCATGAGCCTCAAGAGCATGGCCTGAGCCCAACTCAAGAGTCAAACGCTTAACCACTGAGCCACCCAGGCACCCCTTATAACTTAACTTTTAATTCCAATGTATACGCCTAGCTCTAGAGTTCTTACAAAGAGATGAAGAACTATGAGGAAAAGGTACTGTAGGGGGTTTGAAATTGGGATAATGTCAGAAACGAAGTTTCTGGATTAGGCCAGTCCCTTTACAGGAATAGGGACTCCTGACGTAATATTCTTAACCACACGTTGTTTTCTTAGGGGTTATATTTCCTAAGCATCTGGGGGATTGGGGGGCAGAAATTACTCAAAAGAACAGAGGCTTTGTTTTGGATGACTTGGAGCAGACAATATCCCCATTCAAGGGATCAAGGTGCACTGGGCAGGGGTAATGGATTGAGGAAGAAAGAAATAGATCAAGTGTGAAAATTCCATGCCAAACTACCTCCACAAGCTTCCTCCAGCCAATCTGACCCTTTTCAATGAGAAGTGTGAACCAAATTGTTGCTTTGATGATTTTTCCACTTTTTTCTACTGAGGTGAATAAGGAAGCCTTATGGCATCCTTTCATCTGCAATCCCAGAGAAGGCTTCAGGCCAAAAATGCATAACAAGCGCCTCCCCCCTAGTCCGTCAACAAGTGATGCTCATTAGGAAAGCTGGCTCAAAACTGCCCTGTCACCTCCCTAGAGTTAAACTTCGCCCACTAGGCCAGCTGGCAGGTGTCGGCATACTTCCTGCAGGCCCGCCCCATGGCACAGGCAAGCTGCTACAGACCAAGGGATTCTGGAGCAAAGGGGAAGGGAAAAAAATCGGGAGAAGTATTCAAAACCATTCCTCATCCCCCGCTTACTTGTCCATCTGTGATACGGAGGATTTACTCGTTGCCTAGGGGATTCAAGAATCTATGATGTGGGGAGGGATATTTATCATGTGTGCTTTTTTCTGGGTCCTACTTCAGACCAAATGAATCTAAATCTATGAAGAGTGGGCCTGAGAATCTGTTTTTTCATAATTTTATCCCTTCTATCCCCCAGGTGATTTTTATGCAAAGGAAAATTTGAGAATCTTTGTTGTAGTAAGATGAGCTCTTCTCTGAGGCTCAGGGAAAGTAGATTCTTGTCCTGGCTTTCCTTCATGCTAATTGGATCTCAGTTTTATCACCTCTTGGGGTGGATCAGGGGTTAGCAAACTATGGCCCTTGGAACAAATCTAGCCCACTGCCTGGTTTTATAAATAAAGTTTTATTGGAAAACAACCCCACCTGTTTATGTGTTGTCTCTGGCTGCTTTTGTGCTACAACAGCAGAGTTGAGTAATTGTGATGCAGATTGTTGAAATTTGAGAGCCTAAAATATTCACCATCTGGCCCTTTACAGAAAAAGTCTGCCTGTCCCTAAATTAGATGATGTCTAGGGCCTTTTCCAACCCTGACATACTTTCATTTTTTTTTTTAAGTTTTATTTATTTATTTTTGAGAGAGACAGAGAGCACACTCAAGAGTGAGAGAGGCCCAGAGAGAAGGGAAGAGAGAGAATTCCAAGCAGGCTCTACCCTATCAGTGCAGAGCCTGATTCGGGGCTTGAATTCACGAACCGTGAGATCATGACCTGAGCTGAAATCAAGAGTGGGATGCTTAACCGACTGAGCCACCCAGATGCCCCCCGACCCTGACATTCTGTAAAAGAAAGTTAACTGCCCCCTCCACAGACATATTTACGTTGTTTCTGTATTAATAATTTATTTTACTTTAGGCATGACCAGGGAAAGTGAGGGAAGCCAGAGATGAAAGAGGAAGAAGACAACTTTTGGAGACAGAACTAAGGGAATTCCAGAGAAGGCAGGTTCCTCGCCGAGTTTGCTTGTTCAGTTGTTTTAAACTGGCAAGGGGTCATCTAGTCTAAAACCATGAGGGGCGCCTGGTGGGCTCAGTTGGTTAAGCATCCGACTTTGTCTCAGGTCATGATCTCGCAGTTCATGGGTTCAAGCTCCGCGTTGGGCTCTGTGCTAACAGCTCCAAGCCTGGAGCCCGCTTTGGATTCTGGATCTCCCTCTTTCTCTGCTCCTCCCCACACTCGCACTCTGTCTCTCTATCTCTAAAATAAAAATAAACATTAAAAAAATTTTTTAAACCGTGAAATAGATGAAGTTGGTTTGGGTGCCTAAAACCTTTGACCTGTCCTCATTCAAAGCATTTTCCCAGCACAGGCCTTCCAGCCGCAGGCTCAACCACTGTATTTCCTTCTGCCTCACAGAATTTCCTGTCTTTATCTCACCTATTCCAAAATAAAGATGTTCATCTATAAATGAATCCAGTGAATCCATGTTGATGAGCTAATGAATGAATAAAAGAAGCTCACGCTCAAGTAGAAAACGGACTTTTTTTTTTAATGTTTATTTATTTTTGGCAGAGAGAGAGACAGAGCATGAGCAGGGGAGGGGCAGAGGGAGAGGGAGACACAGAATCCAAAGCAGGCTCCAGGCTCTGAGCTGTCAGCACAGAGCCTGATGTGGGGCTCGAACTCACAGACTGTGAGATCATGACCTGAGCTGAGGTTGGACGCTCAACCGACTAAGCCACCCAGGCGGCCCTAGAAAAATGACATTTTAACTGCATCTCTTTGTTATCTACTTGTTACCTCTAACCTATTAATAACCCTCAGTTACCTCATCTCCAGTAACCATCTCTGATGCTCCCCCTTGGTCATCTACTCTCATCGATATGCCTAGACTTATCTCCATTCTTAGTCCCACCGGAAATGGGTTTTCTGCCTCATTCCTCTACCAAAAGCATGTGTTTGAAACTGACTTGCAGTTGCTAAATCAATGGCCATCTCTCAGTCCTCATCTTATTAGACTTAGCAGCACTTTCCAACAGGAGAGTTGATTATGCAACCCCCCTGGAAAAACTTCCTTCCCTCGCTTTCCAGGACAACACATTGCCTACCTTTCTGGCCACTTCTTGATCCCTCTTGCTGGTTTCCTCTTACACTTTCAACTTCTAAATGTTAGACTGTCCAGGTGAACCTCTACCCGCTATCTCTGTGTAGACAGTGTCAGGATGGTGTCATCAGGGCCTGGTTGGTGGTATGTGTGTGTGTTGCGGGGGGGGTCCCCCTCAACATACACTCTAGAATTGGTGATCAGGAACAAAAGAATGTATATATAGCAAAATGATTACCACAAATTTAGTCAACATTCATCACCTCATGTAATTATAATTTTTTTTCTTCTGATGAGAACTTTTAAGATTTACTCTATTAGCAACTTTCAAATGTACAATACTGTTAACTATAGTCACCATGCTGTCCATTACATCCCCAGAATTTCCAGAAATTTATTTTTAATGAATGATGACTCAAGTTTTTAGTGACGACTTTGTAGGTATTGACTCCACAGTTAAAGTCAATCTGGTTTTTTTTTCCTTAGTTTTTTTGAGGTGTCATTTACCTCAAAAAGTCACCTGTTTAGATTTATAGGAAAGTTATATGAAGTTGTGCAACCATCGCCACAGTACAATTTTAGAGCATTTTCATCATTGCCAAAAAAAAAAAAAAATCTCTCATGCCCATTTCCACTAATCTATCTGTCTCTATAGATTTGACATTTCTGCCCATTCCATAAAAATGGAATCATACAAAATGTAACCTCTTGCATTTTGCTTCTTTCATTTAACATAATATCTTTGAGGTTTATTTCCACTGTATATAGTAGTAATTCCTTCCTTTTTATTGATGGATAGAATCTCATTATATGGATATGCCACATTTTGTTGACCCATTCACCAGTTAACAAGGATGTGGATTGTTTCCATCTGGGGGACTGTTATGAATAATGCTGCTATGAACATTCACGTGTAAGTCTCTGTGTGGACATGTGTTTTAATTTCTCATGTGCAAACACCTCATAGTAGAATTCCTGGGTTGTATGTTAAATTTATGTTTAGCTTTTTAAGAAAGTGCCCGATTGTTTTCCGAAGTGTATATACCATTTTATGTTCTCACCAGCAATATATGAGGTTTCCAGTTTCTCCACAGCTTCATCAATACTTGCTATTATCTGTCTTTTTTAGCATAGCCATTTTGCTGGGGTATGGTTTAACTTGTAGGTTAACTGGAATTAGCCTAGTAACTGAGATTGGGCATCTTTGCATGTGTCTATTAGCCAAGTATACATCTTCTTTGGGGAAATGTCTCTTTAAATCTTTTGAACTTTAGGGGTGCCTGGGTGGCTCAGTCAGTGAAGCATCTGACTTCGGCTCAGGTCATGATCTCACAGCTGTGAGTTCAAGCCCTGCATTGGGCTCTGTGCAGGCAACTCAGAACCTGGAGCCTGCTTCAGATTCTGTGTCTCCCTCTCTCTCTGTCCCTTCCCTGCTCACGCTCTGTCTCTCTCTCCTTCAAAAATAAATAAACATGAAATCTTTTGAACTTTAAAAAATTGGGTTGTTGGGGTGCCTGGGTTGCTTAGTCAGTTGAGCATCCAAACTTTGGCTCAGGTCATGATCTCACTGCTCATGGGTTCAAGCCCCACATCAGACTCTGTGCTGACAGCTTGGAGCCTGGAGACTGCTTCAGCTTCTGTCTCCATCTCTCTGCCCCTCCCCTACTCGTGTTCTGTCTCTCTCTCAAATATAAAATAAATCATAAAAAAAAATTAAACATCCAACTCTTGATGCCAGCTCAGGTCATGATCTCATGGTTTGTGAGTTCGAGCTCCTACCAGCAAGGAGCCTGCTTGGGATTCTCTCTCTCCTCTCTCTGTTCCCCATCCTCTCTAAAAATAAATAAATAAACTTAAAAAATTTTTTAATTAAAAATTGGGTTGGGGCGCCTGGATGGCTCAGTTGGTTAAGCGCTGACTTCGGCTCAGGTGATGATCTCGCGGTTCATGAGTTCCAGTCCTGCATCAGGCTCTGTGCTGGCGGTTCAGAGCCTGGGGACTGCTTCGGATTCTGTGTCTCCCTCTCTCTCTGCCCCCCCCCCCCAGCTCACACTGTCTCTCTCTGTCTCTCAAAAATAAATAAATGTTGAAAAAATTTTTTTAATTGGGTTGTTTTCTCATTACTGAATTGTGAGAGCTCTTTATATGATTTTCAAATATTTTTTTCCCACGTTGTGGCCTGTTTTCTAATTTTCTTAGTAGTGTCTTTTGGAACACAAAACTTTTTAATTGTGGCAAAGCCAATTTACCAATTTTTATTTTATGGATTGAACTTTTGTTGGACAACTTTTGTATGTTGTCACATCTGAAGATTTATATCTATGTTTTCTTCTAGAAGCTTTTTAGTTTTGTTCTTACATATTGGTGAACACTGTATTTAGCTGAACATTTGTGTATAGTATGAGGTTAGGGTCTAAGTTCATTTTTTTTTTGCAAGTGGTTATCTACTTGTCCCAACATAATTTGTTAAAAAAGAAAACCTATCCTTTCCTCTCTTGAATTTTCTTAGAACCATTGTTGAGAATTGATCAACCATAAATTAAAGATTTTAATTGCTGTCTGCCTATCTTTATACCAATACCACATGGTCTTATTTATTGTGGCTTTATAAGTTTTGAAATTCAGTAGTGTGAGTCCTCCACCTTCATTCTTTTCAAAATTGTTCTGATTATTCTAGATATATTATATTTCCATAAATTTTAGACTCAACTTGTCATGTTTTACAAAAGTCCTGCTAGAATTTTGACAGGGATTACATTAAATTTATAGATCCGTTTGAAAAGAATTTCAATCTTTTTTTAAATGTTTATTTATTTTTGAGAGAGAGAAAGAGTACGAGCAGCCGAGGGGCAGAGAGAGAGGGAGACACAGAATCCAAAGCAGGCCCTGACCTGAGCTGGAGACAGACGCTTAACTGACTGAGCCACCAAGGCACCCTGAAAAGAATTTCAGTCTTAATAATACTGAGTCTCCCAAACCATGAAGATGGATTTAGCTCTTCACGGTTTTGAGATCTTCTTTAGCTTCTTTTAGCAATGTTTTGTAGTTTTCAGGGTACAGGTTTCACAATTCTTTTGGTAAATTTATTCATATTTCATTCTTCATGATGCTGTTGTAAATGGACTTTAAAATTTTATTTGGAAATTGCTTATTGCTAGTACATTAAGAAAATAAATGATTTTTAAAATATTGATCTTGTATTCTGTGACACTACTAAACTCATTTATTAGTTCTTCGTAGGTTTTTGGGTGTAGATTTTTTGGGATTGTCTCCATATAGTGTTGTCATATGCAGATAAAGATAGTTTTCTTTCTTTCCAATCTGAAATCGTTCAATCATTTTCTAGGCTTTCGTACTAGTCACAACCTTGTACAATGTTGAAAGAGGAAAGAATAGACATATTTGCCTTCTTTTCTTTTTTTTTTTTTTTATTAAATTTTTTTTTTCAACGTTTTTTATTTATTTTTGGGACAGAGAGAGACAGAGCATGAATGGGGGAGGGGCAGAGAGAGAGGGAGACACAGAATCCGAAGCAGGCTCCAGGCTCTGAGCCATCAGCCCAGAGCCTGACGCGGGGCTCGAACTCATGGACCGCGAGATCGTGACCTGGCTGAAGTCGGACGCTTAACCGACTGCGCCACCCAGGCGCCCCTATTTGCCTTATTTTCAATCTTAAGGGAAAAGCATTTAGTTTTTTATGATTAAATAAAGTGTTAGTTGTTCACAAATACTCTTTATCAAATTGAGGACATTCTCTTCTGTTCGTAATTTACTAAGAGTTTCTACCATGAGGGGGTGTTGGACTTTGTCAAGTGCTTTTTCCATATTGAGATGCTCATGTGACTTTCGTCCTTTTGTTCATAATACATTGCATCTGTTGATATTTCAGATGTTAAACCAACATTGCATTCTTGGGATAAATCCCACTTAGCCATGATGCATATAATTATTATATATAAATATTTTATATATAATATATATTTATATATAATAAATATAAATATAAATATTTATATATAATATAATATTATTATATATACAATATTTTATAATATTGATGGATTCAGTTTGCTAATATCTTATTAAAGATTTTTTTCATCTATGTTCATGAGGTATATTGGTATATAGTTTCATTTTCCTGATGTCTTTGTCTTTGATATTAGGATAATAGAATGAATTTGGGGTTGATCTTTCTAAATTCATTGTTGTTGTTTTTTTAAGTTTATTTGTTTATTTTTGAGAGAGAAAGACCATGGGAGCAGGGGAGTGGCAGAAAGAGAGGGAAAGAGAGAATCCTCAGTAGGCTCCACTTAGTGCAGAGCCTGATGTGGGGCTCAATCTCACAATGTGTGAGATCATGACCTGAGCCAAAACCAAGAGTCAGATGCTTAACCAACTGAGCCACTCAGGTGCTCCTCATTGTTTTGTTTTCATTTTCATTTATCACAAAATATCTTCTGATTTCCCTTGTGACGTCTTTTTAATTTGTGAGTTATGTAGTAGTGTGTTTCATATAAAAAATAGTTATTCAAGATTTCTTTCTGTTAATGATTTCTTATTTAACTCTGCTGTGTTTGAAGAAAATACTGTGCATTCTTTCAATCCTTTTACACTAATTGGGACTTGTTTTATGGCATAGCACAGAGGTTGGCAAACTATGACCCGCAAATCAAATCTGGCCTGCCACCTGTTTAGTAAACAAAATTTTATTGGAACACAGCCATGCCTGTCTATGCATTATCTCTGACTAGTTTTGTGCTACAAGAATAAACAGGCACAGCTGCAGCAGAGACTGTGTGGTCCACAAAGCAAAAAAAAAAAAAAAAAAAAAAAAATTATTTTCTGGTCATTTATAGGAGATGTTTGCCAATCTTTGCTCATAGCATATGGTCTATTCACTAGAATGTTCCATGTGTCCTTGGAAAGAATATGTATTCTGTAATATTTAATTATTTATTTATCTATTTATTTTTAAGTGTTTATTTTAACAGAGAGAGAGAGAGAGGGAGAGAAAGAGAATGTGCAAATGGGGGAGGGGCAGAGAGAGAAGGAGAGAGAGAATCCCAAGTAGGCTCCATCAACACAGAGCTCCATGCTAGGCTCAATCCCATGAATCATGAGATCATGAGTGGAAATCAAGAGTCCTTTGCTTTACTGACTGAGTTCCTCCGGTGCCCCTGCAATATTTAGATCACATATTTTATATATGTCAGTTAGGCTGAGATGTTTGATAGTTTTCTATATTGTCACTGCTTTTATGTCTAGTTGTTCTACCAGTTACTAAAAACCCCAAACCATTACTGTTGAATTGTCTATTTCCCCTTTCATTTCTGTTAGGTTTAATTCCATGTATTTTGAGGTTCTGCTTTTAGGTATGTATACATTTATAATTGTTACATTTTCCTCAGGTATTGACACTTTTATTATTATAATAATTCTATTATTATAATAACAATATTGATTCTCTTTAACATGTCTGGTGTTAGCATAGCCACTATAGCTCCCTTATGGTTATTGTTTGCATGGCATATCTTTTTTCGTGTTTTTACTTTCAACCCATTTGTGTCTTTGAATCTAAGGTGTACCTGTTGGAAAGAGCAGATAGGATTAAATTGCTTTTTTGTGCAGGTTGTTGACTGATAGCCTTTGAGGGAGGATTTATCATATTCATGTTAATAAATATAATTATCGATATGGTTAGAGTTACATTTGCTACTTTGTTACTCCTTTGTTATATCTCTTGTCCTTCTTGTTCCACTATTCTCCCTTTACTTCCTTCTTTTGTGTTAAAGAAAAAATTATTTAGGAGCCCCTGGGTGGCTCAGTTGGTTAAGCGTCTGACTTAGCTCAGGTCATGATCTCAAGGTTTGTGAATTCAAGCCCCATGTCAGACTCTGTGTTGTCCATCTCTGCTCTCTGCCTCTCCCCCTCTTGTGCTCTGTCTCTGTCTCTGTGTCTCTCAAAAATGAATAAACATTAAACAAGGTTTTTAAAAAATATGTAGTAGAACATGCTAATGCCTATTTTGATTTTTTTGCTGTATTTTTTTACAGTTATTTTCTTGCCATATGGATTTTCTTTTACGAGGGATTATAGTATGCATTATCAGAACTACTTAAAATTAATACTAATTTATTGCTAGTATAGACTGTTCCAATGTAGCTACATTCCCTTCCCCCTCCTTTGTGTTTGTCATATATGTTGTCAAATTATCATATATTAGTATATAATATAAATATTATAAATCCAACAAATTTTAAATCTTTTTCAAAAAATGTTTATTAGTTTTAAGAGAGAGACAGAGCATGAGTAGGGGAGGGGTGGAGAGGGAGGGAGACACAGAATCCAAAGCAGGCTCCAGGCTCTGAGCTGTCAGCACAGAGCCCAACATGGGGATTGAACCCACCAACTGTGAGCACCCAGGCGACCCTAAATCCAACAAATTTTAATTATTGTTTTATATAATAAAATTATTGTTTTATGTAATAAAACATATAAAATAAAATATATTTTTATGTTTATAATATATAAAATAAAATATTTTTATACTATATAAAATTATATAATAAAATATATAATATAAAACATAATTAAAACTTGTTGGATATAAAACAATACTAATACTATAAAATAATTAAAATAGGGGCGCCTGGGTGGCTTGGTCGGTTAAGCGTCCAACTTCGGCTCAGGTCATGATCTCACGGTCCATGAGTTTGAGCCCCGCGTCGGGCTCTGTGCTGACAGCTCAGAGCCTGGAGCCTGTTTCAGATTCTGTGTTTCCCTCTCTCTCTGCCCCTCCCCTGTTCATGCTCTGTCTCTCTCTGTCTCAAAAATAAATAAACGTTAAAAAAAAATTAAAAAAATATATAAAATAATTAAAATAATTAAAAATAATTAGAAAAGTAAGAAAGTGTTTCCCTGAGTTCTATGAGCTGCCCTAGCAAATGAATCAAACCTAAGGTGGAGGTCATTGTGTGGCTGGTGTGTCAGAAGCACAGGTAATAGCCCAGGGCTTGTCACTGGCATCTGAAGTGTGGTTGGGGGCGGTTGTATAGGACTGAATCCTTATCCTGTGGAACCTGATGCTATCTCTGGGTGGACAGTGTCAGAATTGAGTGGAATTCTTGGACACCCTGCTAGTGTCTGAGAATTACTTGGTGGTGTGTATGGGAAATAGCCTCCCCCCACCCCGAAAATGGATCTAGGAAACTTAAAAAACATATGAACCCACATATTTATCATTTATCCATTTCCTCCTGTGTACTTGAGCTACTATCTGGCGTCATTTCCTTTTGGCCTAATGGACTTCCTTCAGTATGATTTTTATATAATCCAGTATTTTGACTGCTTTCATTGGGAGAGTCATTGAAAGTATGTAGTCTTCCAGCTGCTCAAAATGCGAGTTCCCCATTTACTTTCCAATCCACTCCACAACGGCTTCTCTCCCACTTCTTTTCAATAACCTACATATTGTAAAATCATGTCGTCTTCCTTAGTCATCATCTTATTTGATCTTTATCCATCATTTGACCAGTTGAACTATTCCCTCCTCTTAGAACACTTTTCTCTCCCGGCTTCCCTAACATATTCCCTTGATTTTCTTCTTAGCTAACTGGCCTCCCCCTCTCAGTCCCCTTTCCTGACTTTTTGTGCTCTACACAACTTCTCTTCTCTATCCACTTTTTTCCAAGGTGATCTCATATAGCCTGATGGCTTTAGATCCCATCTACACCTTGATGAGTCTCAAATTTCTATCACAGGTCAAAATCTCAACTGGAGCTCCAGACTCCTATCCAACAGCTTACATGGCATCTTCACTTGGATAGCTAGTAGTGTTACCTTAAGCTTGACCTGTCCAAAACAGAACCCTCTAACATCTATACTTCTTCCAGTCTTTTCCACTTCGGTGACATCATAACCTACCTAGCTGCCCTGGCTAAAAAACTAAGAATTATCTTTTATGCACCCCCTTTTCCTTATCTATAACATCCAGTATATTGGTCTTATTGACTCTAACTTCAAAAGACATCCTTAATCTTCCTTTTTTGTCCATCTCTGCAAAACCATCTGCATGAAAGTCACTATTATCTCTAACCCATATTAACTCAACTGCTTTTTTATTGGTTTTCCTGTGTGAATTCTCAGTCCTCATAATCCATTTTCATAAAGCTACCAGAATAATTTTTTTAATTTTTATTTATTTTTGAGAGAGAGAGGGTGCCTGTGCCTGCGAGTGGGAGAGGGGCAGAGAGGGGGTGGTGAACAGAGGATCTGAAGCAGGCTCTGCACTGACAGCAGAGAGTCCATGAGGGCTCGAACTCACAGACTGTGAGATCATGACCTGAGCTGGAGTTGGATACTTAACTGACTGAGCCACCCAGGTGCCCCCAGAATAATTTTTTATTTTTTATTCATTTTTATTTAAAAAATGTTTATTTATTTTGGGGGGGGGAGGGGAAGAAAGAGAGGGAGAGAGAGAATGCGGGGCTGGAACCCATGAATCGAGAGATCATGACCTGAGCCTAAGTCGGATGCTCAACCAACCGAGCCACCCAGGAACCCCCAGAATAATTTTTTATCTTATTTATTTATTTATTGCATATAAAGTGGCACATTTATTTATTATTTTTTTCAATATGAAATTTATTGTCAAATTGGTTTCCATACAACACCCAGTGCTCATCCCAACAGGTGCCCTCCTTGATACCCATCACCCACCCTCCCCTCCCTCCCACCCCCCATCAACCTTCAGTTTGTTCTCAGTTTTTAAGAGTCTACTATGTTTTGGCTCCCTCCCTCTCTAACCTTTTTTTTTTTTTCCTTCCCCTCCCCCGTGGTCTTCTGTTAAGTTTTTCAGGATCCACATAAGAGTGAAAACATGGTATCTGTCTTTCTCTGTATGACTTATTTCACTTAGCATAACACTCTCCAGTTCCATCCACATTGCTACAAAAGGCCATATTTCATTCTTTCTCATTGCCACTACAATTGCCATTGTAGTATTCCATTGTGTATATAAACCGCAATTTATCCATTCATCAGTTGATGGACATTTAGGCTCTTTCCATAATTTGGCTATTGTTGAAAGTGCTGCTATAAACATTGTGGTACAAGTGCCCCTGTGCATCAGCACTCCTGTATCCCTTGGGTAAATTCCTATTGCTATTGCTATAGGGTAGCAGTGCTATTGCTGGGTCATAGGGTAGATCTATCTTTAATTTTTTGAGGAACCTCCACACTCTGAATAATTTTTTAAAAGAAAATTATGTTAATCACTTAATTAAAATGCTTCAATGCACCCTTTCGCATTTTGTGAATTTTTTAAATGTTTTTTATTTTTGAGGGAGAGAGAGTGAATGGGGGAGGGACAGAGAGAGAGGGCAACAGAGGATCTGCAACAGGCTCTGCACTGTTAGCAGAGAGCCCGATGTGGGGCTCTAACTCACAAACAGATAGATCATGACCTAACAGAAGTTGGACGCTCAACCGACTGAGCCACCCAAAAGGCCTGAGCGCCAAAAGGCACTCCCACCCTTTTGCGTTTTGAACAAAATCCATTAATTTTTTACCAAGACTTTAACCCCCTGCCTATAGGAAAGTTATAGCATTTATTATCTTAATATGTTAATTTTTTACTTAGTTATTGTCTGTTTCCTCCTTTTGCACTCAACATTCTGATTACAGGACTGCCACAGAACAACTGCCTGTTTTGTCCCCTACATAATCAATTAATTCTTTCACATTCCATAAAGTTCTCTGTATGCCCGGTCTTCATGGCGGAAGTAAGTTCTTCCACATTTGTGCTTACATAACACTTTGAGCACACCAGTGTTAGAAATCTCATCTCCTCACTGGAGTGTGAACTTTGCAAGAGTATACACCATGTCATTTTCTTCTTTGAGTTCCTAGGGTCTTACTACTTGGTAAAGAGTAGGTCAACAAATGAGTATTTGCTGAATAAAAGAATGAATTAATACATGCTATTGAATGCTCCCAGAAACATGAAACATCATTTACTAAAGTAGCTTTCATCAACGGACAAGAAAAACACTACAAATATGAACTTGGCTCTGAAAAAAACAACTAAAATTATGATCGCTAAAAGTCTTATAGTTAAATATGGCATGGTTCTGCAAAGGAAATTAACAGTAAGTAGAAAAAAAGAGAGGAAAGGAAGAATTTTTAAGTTTAAATGATTTAGTTTGTTCTCCTCTGGATTTACTAACAAATTTAAGTGCTGTAGCAATGGCTCCAGAAACAAGCCAGTATCTGGCGGCCATAGGACCTAGACAATCTTTGGAATTTTCAGAATGCTTATTTTCACTCTGAGAATGTGAGGGACTTATCTCCTCATTGTTATGCTAAGGGCTCATTTGGAATCGACTAAATTTATGGCCAAGGGCACCTGTATTACCTCTGCCTTCAGGACTATTAACAGTTCCTTTAAACTGGCTCAACCATGCCTGATCTGTTGCCAGAGAACACCCCGTCTGCCCTTTTAGCCACCAGGACATTTGGGAAACCCGAAGTCTGCATGTTGGTATTAGTGTGTGAATTTATTCCCCATATTCAGCACTTTCTACCAAATCTGGTGCCAAAAAATTCTTAAAATAAAAAATATACCTACTTCATTGATTCACCTCATGTGACATGTTTAAATGCTTCAATTGTATTTATTACCGTACAGTAGCTCATCTAATATTATTTGAAGTTGATGAACTATTAGCCCCTTAGGGTGTTTAGTTTTGAGCTGTCTACAGAGATAGTGAAAAGTGCTCAGCATAATTCTTCAGCTGCAGAATAGAAGATAGTGACTAATCAATACCTTAGCAAAAAGCTTTTGTTATTTTTCAAAAATTTTTGAGTTCCTGTTTAGCTTAGTTTAAAGAGAGAAATAGAGAGCATGAGTTGGTGAGAGGGGTGGGGGTGGGGGGGAGAGAATCTCAAGCAGTCTCCACGCTTAGTATGGAGCCCAACGCGGGCCTCGATCCCATGACCCTGGGATCATGACCTGAGCCAAAATCAAGAGTCAGACGCTCAACAGACTAAGCCACCCAGGAGCCCGTTTTGTTTTGTTTTGAATAAATCAATTTGCATATAACCATCTTGGTGCATGGAGTACCCAGACCATGTGATAAAGCTACGTTTCTTAACCTTTTGGCTCCTTGCTGCACCTGAAAATCTTGATATTTTTCCAAGGCTTATTCTTCTGACAAATGGGTGGGTATGCTGGTGGGAATGTGGAGTAGATAAAAACATATACTTGACTAACAGGGAAAAATGAACAGCAGAGTTTTAAAGAGGAGGAAAGGATGGAAGAGAGGATAAGAGGAATGGGAATAAATGAAAATGAAAAATAATGGTGGAAAAGATGAAGACTAAAAGAGAGAATAGGAAGAAAGTCACCAGGGAGTGACTGCTCTTATTAATACTTCCAACCTGTCTCCACCAACCTCAACAGTCTGTTGCAGGCAACTCACCAGCTCTCTGAAGTGCTTCTGATTCTTAATGGACTCCTTGAGCCATTTTCCATTACTTGTTTTTTCACTGCCTACACTCTGCAGATGTGGGGGTATGAGGCTCAGTTTATTAGTTTTTGATTCCTGCTATAACAAATTACCCTAAATTTAGGGGCTTAAGCAACACAAATTTATTATCTCTGTAGGTCAGAAGTCTGACATGGGTCTCATGGGGGCTAAAATGAAGATGTCAGTAGTTTCTTTCTGGAGACTTCAGAGGAATATTAATTTCCTTGTTCATTCTGGTTGGCAGAATTTAGTGCCTTGCTGTTGTAGGACTGAGATTTACGTTTTCTTGTTGGCTGTCAGCTGAAAGCCATTCCTAGCTTTGAGAGGCCACTACATTCCCTCACTCATGGTCTCCCTCCTCCACCTTTAAAGCCAGCAACAGTGGGTTAAGTCCTTCCCATGTTGCATCTCTCTTACACCTTCATCCTTTTTCACCTCCCTGCCCGCAGCTGGGAAGAGTTCTCTGCTTCTAAGGACTCATGTGATTAGACTGGGCCCACATGAATAATCTGGGATAATCTCCATCTCAAGGTCTGCAATCTTAAATTCATCTACGAAGTCCCTTTTTCCATGAAAATAACACATTCACAAGTTCTGGGAATTGGGGGCCATTATTCTGCTGACCACACTCAAAAGTCTGGGGTGATTCTGATTGTTATTCCTGGAAACTTTAGAAGAAGGGGAATGGGAACAGGCAAAATGTATGGAGCACATTAGCAGGGTCTTGTTTCCATGTGAGAATATCAAATTAGGAAAGGCAAAACAAGAACTGAAGGACTCCTGGGTAAATGACATTTACCAAGAGTCTCTTCAAAAATAATTCTAATAGGTTCTTTAGAATTAACAGAAGGAAAAAAACAGCTAGAAAATGAATGGGGCATTAATTACAGAATTTTAGAAGGGACCTAAGATCACTTAGTTCACTAATTTAAAAAATTTGTTAACCTTTTTGAGATACAGATTTACATGCAGTTTTAAGAAATAATACCCATACCCAGTGTTCCCCAATGGTAACATTTTTTTTTGTAACTGTAGTGCAATAGCAAAACCAAGAAATTGGTATAGATACAATTCATCTATTTTATATAGGTTTCACAAGTTTTACAAGCCCTCATTTCTGTGTATAGTTCCCTGTAATTTTATCACATGTGTAGATTCATGTGACCACAGCCAGAGTCAAATTGTAATGTAATTTATAAAGTTGGTTCTTTGAGCTCTTAAGAGTTCTGTCTAGATGATTCAAGGATGCTGTAGTGAAGAGATAAAAGGACTAGGTCAAATAATTAAGATTTCAGGCACTTTCTCTTTTAAAAATCCTGCTTTTATCTGTTTTACGTACTGAGACATGTACTATTTTATTTGATGAAATGATCCCATACCTAAAAAACAATGGTTTAGTCTATGTATTTGCCCCAGCACATACACTATGATTAGTACTCAAACTATTAATGATCAAAATTTGTGTAGTTAGCTAATGATCACCATAAAACAAAACACTCAAAAAAATTCTTCCCTAATTTAGCAGTCATAAAACAATTTAGGGTATTTTCCCATCTTTATTAAATATTTGGTTCACCTTAGAAATAAACTGTCAGGAGATTAAGAATTTTATTTAGTTCATTGCCTGGCACACAGTAAATGACCAATCAGTGCCTTAGAGAAATATCTGAAATTGGCAAACATTAGAGTTTGAACAATTGATGGACATGTATATATGCATATCTTCATCCTTCAATAATTGGAGGGAGATCATTAAAAAAAAGTGCTCCATTCTTCTGTGATAAACTTAATACAAGTAATAGTGTACAGAATATAGTGTACATTAGATTCTTCACTAGTTTTATAGAATCTGGAGATACGTGTTCAGTTCTATGGAAATTTTAAGAGGAATATTCCTAACTGTAGTCTTTTGGAAGGGAACAACTAGGATCTGATAGGAAGTCATGGAGAAACTGGAAAATAGGACATGTTTTGCTTATAGAAAAGATCTGGAGGAAACAACATATCTTTTCTCCAATGTCTAGCAAATAGTCCTGTGAAAGAATCACGGTGTATCTGTAGAGTACTACCAGTGTATGAAGGTAACAAAGAAATACATTTTCCACCCTATATATGCAAGGCCTTTTACAACAATTAGAGTTTCCTCAAAATGGAATGGAAGGCCTTACAGAGTAGTGAGCTTCCTGTTACTGAAATCATTCCAGCAGAGGCTTATAAAAGATAGTTTTGAAGAATTTTTGTACTGGCTTGGAAGTTAGACCTTATGATTCCAAAGGTTCCTTGGAACCAAAGGCTGTATGATCCAGGCAAGAAACTCTAATAATAGTTTGAATCCTGGTCTGCCTTCCTGTGCATGAAAAAAATCAACTGATTTGTTAATGTGAGTAGGATTTCTAATTAGAAAACTGATACAGATACTTTTCAATTTTATCAACAGATATGTATTGAACCCCTATTATGTGCCCAGTAGTGTTATATAAACAGAGATAAGTCTTATCTATATTGACAAAATAAGTGTGAGAGAAAAGGATATGATACTGGACAGTTTTTGTTTACATATTTCTATATTCCAGAATAATGTGAATTCTATGTTATAAATGAAAAATATTAGTAATATTAGAATATAAAATATGAAACCCAATTGAAAAATAGCAGTGTAATATGTTAATTAAGTAGTCTAGAAGGTGATACAGAAAATTATATGCAATCAGATACTAATGACAAAATAGAGAACAATTTAATTTTATTAAAAATTTCCAATTTATAACCAAAATATACAACCACTACATTTAAAATCAGTTTGTACACTCACAGTTAAAGTGCTAAGTAAAAACATTTACAAAAATGGACATCAGTCTACTGTAAACAAAATAAATCTACAAGAGCAGAGTGCAAAGCACATCCAGCTAACGTGAAAGTACAGTTCATGCTCTAATCAAGTGCACCTGCCCTATACATATCTCAATAACAGTAACTTTCCCACTCAGAAATGAACAATTTTAAATACATAAAAAAGAAATGTGAAGAACTAATGCCACAAAATACAAGTCTTTAGCATAAACACTAACTAGATGCTTACATGATAAAAGCAAGATTAAGATTTTAGAATCAATTTTAGAATCACCGTATCAATTTAATTCAGAATAGGGTGTGAAAACTAAATTGCTAAGTGCCAGCTGTTTAAAAATAATTGTTTTTTTTTAAATAATGAAAAAGGAATATCGCTTCTACCTTTTTATCTCTTGAAAAAAGGAGAAGGTGGTGTCACTGTCAATAAAAGTAAAATGAGGAAAGCTATTGTCTATAGTATCAATGAGCAGAGCTGGAAGATAGACAGGACTAGCTGGGAGGTAGAGAAAACTGAGGCTCGAGCACAGAATCTTAAGAGTGTGGGTGACGGACATCTAAGATGCTCCTGACACAGCTCTTGAACTGAAAAACACAGGATCAGCAAGACCCTGACTTCAATGACCCAGAATTACAAATGACTAGCTCCCCTCCTCAAAGTCACTGAAAATATACGGCACTTTCAGACATCACATGCATTCAGAGAAAGAGCAAGAGATGCTTAAGTTAGGTCACTTAATGGTATCTCTTGCCTCAAAAGAATCCAACCAACACTATTTCCACTTTTGTTTTAAAGCTCAATATTCCAATTGATAGTAATTTGTGCTAATAGCAATGTGTTTGTCTTTAATGCAGATTTATCTTTAAGCAGGTTAAAAGGGCTATAGTGACTAACACTTGAATACAAATTAAAGCAAATTTCCTTCTTCCTAATGCTTGAATATAGATTATACTTCGGAAGTATTGATAAGGAAGACTGGGGATAGAAGGCAGGTAGGAAGGTCTTGAGGAACGTAGCATTAGAGGAATAGGCCAGATGGAGAGTGTGTGTACCTGGGCAGGGCTCAGGGTATCTCCTAGAAAGAAGTATACCAAGTGATTACTGAGAGATCTAAGTCAATTTTCCCCACCATAAAAGTATAGTCAAAACTGAGACACTAGATTAATATGAAGTGCACCAGATCAGCTCTTGTTGGCTAATGTGTTGCCCTTATTATTCATAATATTATTTATATGAGATGTAGTGTGAGTTTAGAACAATCCAATTTACAACCTCTTAGATAATAGCTCTTCTAAAATTCTGGATTTCCTGTGTAGGAGATTCATATTTTTTACATGCATTTTTATACCCATATACTTTGATTCTTATAACTTGAAACATAGGTATAAAGAAAATCTTTAAATGGCATTTTAAGGCAAATCTGTTGACTCTATAACATAGTAGTATCATTTCAGAATGCCTACGAAGAAGATAAAATTCTATAGCTAGCAAAATTTGAGTCCATAGTAGATATGGAAGGGGGGGGGGCACTTATTTTGCCTCTAATGATATTTACATACTAGTTCTTTGATATGTGATAATATCCCAGGTTATGAAAGTTTTTATATAACTTACATATTCCCAAAAGGTATTTGCTTTCAATTACTAAAATCATTTTGACTAAATATCTTTAAAACTAGGCAATTTAACTACAAAACAAAGCAGACTTTTCTTGATGGACCTATGGTTATCTATAGTTTGAATCTCCTTCGTAAGGTCTCTGATAGGTTAATAAGAGGAATTAGAATGGAAAGTTAATATATTTATTCTAAAACACCTTTTGTTTGATTGTTTCTTGAATATATATTATGAAATTGCAAACATTTGATCACTCTTGATGAACAAAACCAGCAATTTCACAAAACCAGCAAACTCAGGATAATACTATCCAACTATGATGACATAGTATAAATCTCTTTAAATTGTTCTTTCTGAGAATCAGGCTATCTAACAAAGGATTTTCTGCTGAGAGGACCATAATAACCTAACACACAACACTAACAAAACAAGACAAAATAAAGGCTTACCAAAAAAATTTAAAAGAAAAAGTTCACATTAAATAAATTTAAGCTTCAGGTATCACAATATTATAGAAAACAAAATAACTCAGAACTATTATTAGTTGTAGACACATATATTTATATAAACAATCCCCTAAATTCACTATCAGATTAAAATACAGTAAAGTCAGTATTTTCTTGAACAATTTTAAATTAGAAGAAACAGCTTCCATAGCTCTTCCAAATAAAAAAAAAGACAATTTAATAGCTTTTGAGTGTCAAATGAACTCTTCTTTCTGGGTTTCGGAGAAAGCAGTGGTAGTGGTATTATCTTTATCATACCAAAGTAAATGTCTAAACTGCAGTCACTCCTTCACATATGCAATACTTTGAAACTTCAATGAAGAAATAAAACTCAAAAATAAAATTTGGCGTTTGAAAACAGAAGCAGAAAAGTTGTTTGAAGTTGGTGTTAAAGATATGTGAAATGGACGGGGCCCCTGGGTGGCTCAGTCGGTTAAGCGGCCGACTTCAGCTCAGGTCATGATCTCACGGTCCGTGAGTTCAAGCCCCGCGTCGGGCTCTGTGCTGACAGCTCAGAGCCTGGAGCCTGTTTCGGATTCTGTGTCTCCCTCTCTCTGACCTTCCCCCATTCATGCTCTGTTCTGTCTCTCTCTGTCTCAAAAATAAATAAACGTTAAAAAAAATTTTTTTAAAAGATATGTGAAATGGAGTAATTCTAGAGAAGTTAGTTTTTTAAAAAGATGAATGATAAAGAATTCAGATTTACTCTGATAAGGTAGAAATAGCACCTGATGACAAAAGAACTTCCAGACTAATATTTTCAAATCAGAGACCCCTTTTTATAATTAAAAAATAATTTTAAGTTCACATATTAAAAAAATACAGTATTTTCAACTACATATTCACCTCAGTTCAATGCCAAGAACTTTTTTGTTGATCTTGTTCCAGAAATATAGAATCATTTCCTATTAAATGTTTCTGCTGACAAGAGTAGTTAGGGAAAAACTATGTGAGGCAGGGGCTAACTAAGGGAGTGAAGGAAGACAACTCTAAACGTCCTTTTCAAAACTGGGGAGGGGAGAAGTAGGTAGAAAAATGGTGGATGGATAAATATAAATTAAATCACACTAGGATTATCTGCTTTATCTTCTAGAATATCCTATTATCAAAACCCAGAAAATCTTCAATGAAATGTTTGGACCTCAGATTCAAGTTTAACAAGTGTAATAACAAAACATGCAGAGCCAGAGAACTGAAAATAAAGGTCTGGTGTTTGTTGCTGTTGTTGTTGTTTTTCTTTACAGGCAATCAAAATAACACTGTAATATAGCTGTGTCTGAATGAGAGAAGCTAGTCATCTCATTTAATTTCTGAAAGCCAGGAAAGTTGATCCACTGGACTGACCAAAGACAAGGAATCAAGTATAGCCTAAGATATCACACCATCTTCCAACATCAACCTTCCATTATTCTTCTCTACCTAGCCAACACCAAACCCAATACCTGGATTATAAATCTATAGACCAATGTGTTCAACAGATTGATATGAGCTAATGCAGACAATTAGAGAGAGGCAGTGATCTCTAAAAGTAACAAGTAACTTCCTTGGCTCTTCCCTGGTTCTCAGAGAGCACAATTAAATCTGTAAGAGAACTCTGCTGAGACATGGAACTAATGCAATCTCTATTTTATTAGACAGTTAAGGAGGCTTTATGAAAACATCTTCTGCATAGCCAGAAAAAAAAAAAACTACATTTATCTCTAACATTTTAAAGTAGGACAATGCTCATGGCAATCTGGCAATTACACTTATTCAATGAATCTAAGAACATTTTAAGAATAATTGTTAAACAGAAAAATTTCAATCCACTTCTCGAAATTCCTTTTACATTTGATAATTATATTAATGTTGGTAAAAGCCAAGAGCTTTTTAATTAGCTATATGGGCCAGTGCTATCACCGCTTTGCTCACTAATTTTATCATGAATACATTTTGTTTAAAGTTAAGGCTAAATAGCTATATTCATATTTAAGAGAACAAAGACCACAGAATTTTGTCATTTTTCTCCTTTACATCAGTTTTAAGGTGCTTATGTTAGTGCTTTAGGAGATTTTTCCTATGGAAGAAAAAAAAAGGTCGTGTCAATTATTTGTAACCTTTCTTTTATTTTTATTATCTGTAATATAATTTCCTCCTTAAAATTACTCAAAATTATAAGTGGAAAACAAAGTTTATAACATACCTGAATCCTAGCAATTTAAGCATAGATTTCATTAACAGTACAGGCTGAACTAGTAAATATAGTTCATGGGAAGAATAACAAGAATAAAAGTAAGCCAGAATAATGATTACAAAATGGTCAAGCGACACCCAAATTACAGGCAGGTGGAATTTGAGACACTACCTAAACTAGTCCCCTGTTTCTTCACATCTATTCACAGATGATAAAACCTGAGGTCCCAAGAGGTAAAATTCTAGTTACAAAGCTCACTGAAAACAGAGGCAATACTAGAAACCAGGTCTCCTGACTCAAAATTCTGTGGTATTTAAAAAATAACATAATGTATTTTTACTAAGCATTAGGGAAAGAAATCTGCCAATTCTGAAAAGAGAAAATTATGAAGCTCTAAAGCTTTTTAAGTCAATAAGCACAAGACAAAGAAATATTTGCAAGTTAGCAATATAAACAAGGTGACATACAACAAAAACACCAGGGCTACAACAACAATAAAGTAGTTCACCCTACTTCAGGAATTATAAAATAATAAGTTTAAAAATATCACTGTCTTATAAATACTAATATTACTAGTAAATGGTAATCATCAAAATAATGGAACACCGAATCTTTAAAAAATGAATTATTACAAGGTAAAAAACTTATTTATCAGGAAAAACTGGTAACAGTAGCCAATAAAATGAAAATAAATTAACAGCAATGCTAGCATACCAATGAAAATGTCCAAGAAAGGACATAATAGATTTCCTGAGATAAATAATTACTAAAAAAATAATAATCTGAAGGGAACTATTCTTTAATGCATTTATATAGATGGAACTACTTTCTTTTATAGGATGTAATGTTGTACTGCTGTGGGATTTGACTAAAATATAAGTGAAACTTTACTTTCTTTTATCTTTATGGCAACAAAATTTTACTTTCTAATTAGAGATCACAGAATAGGAAATATGCTTATTAACTTAGTATATTACATCTTTGTGAATCCAATAGAAATGTCTAAGAAATGGCTGGTTTTAGGTAGACCTTAGTATTTTCTATCCTAGAAGATTTTGGATCCTGGGAGAAAATTACAATCCTATTTCAGTTTGACTATTAAAGAAGTATAGGATTAAAATTAAATTAGAAAAAAATCCCAGGAGACTGTTTACAGTCAGATGAAGGGTACGGGATGCTTAGTCTCCCTATTCCTTTCCCTAAACCCATACAACTGGAACAAAAAGAGAAGAGAATTAGTTAAATTATGAAGAGATGTCAACATAATTCTTTTCATATAAAATAGAAATGATACAAGAATAATGTATAAATGTGGCTACTAGGAAATAAATGAATATAAACACTTTTTCTTATTTTAGTCAGTTGTAAAAAGGTATAAAAGAAATTAAAAGAAGCATGAGTTCCTTGGTAAATCTAGGTTCCATAAAAATGCTCTTTTGTGTGTTGATGTGCGGAAAAGAATGGAGAAATCCTTACTTTATGTAGGTTTAAAAAAATTATATATACAAACATACAATTAAGATAATTTTAAATAACTTAAAATTTCAAGTTTTGCCATGATGAATATCAGCAAGTTACAGCTATTACCTTTTTAAAACTTGTTCTTAATCAGAAAGAAATAGGCACATGAAAGTCCTCAAAGAAAAGTTAAAGGGCCTACACTCTTCTTTGTATTTTTCTTACAAGTTTCAGTGAAGTCAAGCTCATGTACTTACATAATTCCATCAAAAGAATAATATAATGGAGATCTCAAACTTGCTGTTGAGATTGACCTGCAAATTTAATTGTATACAATTTGAGAGCACACACTGGCTATATATATACTCAAGAGCTAGCACAGTTTCAGGACATACCTACTCTTGAAAAAGAACCTCATTTTCAAAAAGTTAATTGGATTGTTGATTTAAAGATTGTACCAAATTGTATCAAGATTGTACTGGTCTAATTGCCTATTTTGTTGTTGTTGCTAAATACTACTGAAGACCATATCCTTGTTTTCTACAACCCCCAAATTCTAACAAAAACAAATAATATCAGAGCAATTTATAGGTTAGAGAGCATGATAATTCATGTTATCTCATTTGTTCCTTACAACCAAAGTCCAGTGAGGTAGGTTTGGGGCTCAACAATTAACTTATCCTCATTTTACACTGAAGAAATTGAGACTAAATGACATGTCCTGTTCACATCATAATTATGGGTCTCTGAATTCCAAGCCTAAAGGGATTTTCACTGCACTAGATGATGAAAATCATCCAAGTGATAATACAGGAATATACCTCTGGCATGTCAAAAGCAGTACAAATATCATCATAATGAAATTTTGGTCTGTTACTGTTTTCTAAGCTCTGGCCACCATTTTCTAAAAACATTTTAAGTAGTTCCTTTTACATCACAGGGATATAGCCTCAACTAAGATAGGTATAATTTGTTATATCCAGCTCTTATCACAAAGAAACTAATGAGGTAGGCTAAAATGTAGGAAATTTTTCTAATTTAAAAAGATTTTTAGAATTTTCATACATTTGCTCTAAGAAGCAGCAGAAAAAGAAAATCACTACTAACAAAGGTTTACTTGAATATTTGTTTACCCAACTAGTATACAAAGATTTAATTTCACATAAAGCAACAAGAGCTTAAATACTTCTAAGAATTGGTGTTCACCTTTTAAAATTAATATCAAGTTTTGGTACAAGCTTATGTAAATATTTCTTGTGTAAGTTATGTATTTATTACTTGCCACATGTTATTCTGGTAAAGCAGAGACTTCATTTCATTCAGTTTAAATTTAGATACTTCAAATTCCCTTGAGGTGAGATTCTCACTACTAAGGGTAAATGTGAGTTGCATAACATGAGTTGTTCATTCGTAAATATTTGTTGAAAAACCTACTCTGTACTTAGCCCTGTGCTAGTTGTTATTAATCAATTGTTCTTTCAAACCAATTATTGTTTTGAGCTTAGTATGATCTTTTGCTTTAATTATTGAATAAATTAAATACAGTATCGCTAAAATCAAAGTACTTTTTGAAAGCTCTTGATTATATATTAACATCTTGGAGAAACTATTATTTTCGCAGTTGTCAGCTGAACAAATAAAATACTAAACATTATCACATGCCAATCAAAACACAAATTAAAGTTAAACATATGGTAAGAAAGCTGTCTCGACTTGTTCAAGTTGGTTTAAGGGAACTGAGACTTTGAAATTGCTGGTTTGCTATAGTTCTTTAACAGTTTCTTAAAAATATTTCTTAATTTAAAGCACCAGTTTGATAAATAACCTGACCCAAACTAAATACTGTTATTTAAAACAAGGGACTGATGATATTAAGTAAATTTCATGGAGCAAAATTAAGATACTGAAAGTAAATGAAAGATCAATATAGCATTTACATATATGCCAACAGGGAGTTTAACAAACAAGAGAAATGAATATATAAAAATCAGGAAGCACAAAAATTAAGATTTTCATAGGGATGTGCACTTAACTGTCTACACTTGGCCTACTTGCACATGAAAATCAATTAACATTTTGGCAATTGATAATATAATGCAGATGGCAATGGATGACAACATCTTTGAGCTCAAACTGGTACCTTCTATTTTAACTTCTTATTTTTGTTTCTGAATGTTTGTTTTGGTCTTCTCATGCTGTTCTCAGGAGAGATTCTCAGAAAAAAGCCTTATGAATTATTGATTTATTGTATAAACGAGTTGTTCTAAGTCTGGCCTTCAGAGAAACGGTTTACTAATTGTCAGTTATGAGGGAATTTCAAATTCTGCGTATTTTGAGTACGAACTCCAGCTCCAAGGAGAAAGACAATAAAGACAGAGGCAAAAGAAAAACACTTTGGGGCTAAATGTTCAAATATGTCCTATAAAGAGTCAATAATAAACAATAAGATATATGTACTTTGAAAGAAATATGATATACAAATTATTATCAGAAAACTGACTTTTTTTGCATGATGAAGCCTTTTTTTCAACACCTAATTTCTTGGTATTTTTGTTTTAAAGGAGAGAGAAAAAAGTACACATAAATTAAACACATGTCAAGGAATGTACAATAGTAGCCCTCAAATCTCTTAAATCCTTAATCTTAATCCTTTATATTTCATAATGCTTTACAGTTTTCAAAGAGCTTTTGTATGATTTTTCATTTGATCCCTATTCGACAACTTTGTGAGGTAGGTACTTCTCCTCTATCTTCATTTATAAACAAGGGAACTGAGGCTCAGAGCAGTTTACTTGTTAAAGGTAAAAAACTGGCATATGGCAAAGCCAGGCCTCTCTAGAGTCTAGAACATTTTTCAAAGTATGATTCTTGCATTACCTGCATTAAGAATTACGTGTGATATTTTTAGAACTCAGGTTTTAAAGTCCTACCACCTTTGACTTACTGAATAAGAAACTTTAGGAGTGGGGCCCCAGATTCCACATTTTATAATGGAAAATAAAGTGGAGAACAATTGCATATCAGGTAATGATATATAAAAGCACAAAATTGAGTCCGCCTAGATATTCATGTGATATCATATGATGCCATCAGATCACTATCAGGGGGCAAGTTAGTTCAAAACAACCTGAAGTCTGGCTGCAGATTAGAATAAAACATAGAAAACTTAAAAAAAAAAAAAAAACCCTACAAATTCTCCTCTGAAAGAGAGGAAGGTGTTGGGCATCAGAGGTTCCCCAAGTGATTCTTGTCTAGTCAAGGCTGAGGACCACTTGTTTAAATACACTTTACTATAAAACACATCCACCATTTTCCAGAATTTTTCTTTCTCTTCTGATCAATTTCATGCCTAATAAAGTTCACGGTTTTATTGTAAATTATTTAAACATTACACAACAGAATGTCAAACATTTTTGAATTGATATTGGTAAGACTAAAAGATACTTCACAGCAAGACTAATCATGCTTCATTTAGTTACAATGGTTTCCAAATACCTCAAATTAATCACCACTTTGGACTTAAGTTATATATATTTCAACTGTAAGGAAAGAATGATCCAGAATCTGAAAATAAGAATGTGGGGGCAGAAAGCTGTAGTCTAGTGGCTCCTGGGCAATGCAAATGCACACAATCAACTCACTGTTAGGAGGGGCCTGGTGGCTTTGGCAAGATCACATCTCACTGTAGAAAAATACAACAATGAATGTAGAGAAAACATTTTGCCATTTTGTAATTGTGGTTCCCACAAAAAAAGCTTATAATGTGTGATGCTTATCTTATTACATGCCTCCACGGAACAGATCTGAACATGAAGTTCTCTATGAATCAATACTACTACATGGAAAAAGGTGGCTACAAATTAAACTTTTTCCACCATGCATATGGTTAAGTTATAAAAACACAGCCAGTAAAAGTAATATTTACAAAAGTAATAAAGACAGCACAATCACAGGGGAAAAAAGATCCATCTCTGTTTTTATTCCATTGCTAATCCTAATCCTGTGTGTCTCTGGATGAAGATTATTTTGATAGAATTTTAAAAGAGCCTTCAATAGACTATTCAGTTTCTTCTGTTGATCTTGTATCTTATTAGCTAAAATACCCTTGTTGATTTATCAAATTCTCCTACAGTTTAAAAACACAGTTCTTTTTCACTTAGTGGAAAGAAAACTACAAAGTCCAACTATTCATCTGAGAAATAAACCTTGCATAGAAAATTTCCTTAATTCTGAAATTTTGTTTTATTAATACAACTACCAGAATGTTATCTCACAACTAGTTGATATCATATGAAAGTTTGCTACAAAGCAGTCACCACACATTTAGGATTTTTCTAAATATAAAATAAGTAGGTTTATAAAAATGCTTACCAGACAAATAATCTCTTCATAACCTAGAAATAAGAATTATTTATGTGATGACATAATTATTAGCATTTTTGATGCCTTGATGTTCTAAGGTTGATGCAATATAAAAAGCAAAAATTTACTTTCCCAATGGACACAATCTGCACCTGACTGAAAGCATGGTAACGGTTGAGTTACAGCAATCAGTCATGCAAAGGCAAAGAATAAAATCTGCTTTTTAAACAGCACAAGTTCTCCGTCTTAGGACAATTTAAGCACTGGTTCCATCTTCTTCAATAACCCGATTCATGCTGGTACCATGTGTGATGTGAGTCATAGGATTACTACTGAGATCTCTGATGCTGCTATGCCGTGACTGTTCATTGAGCCGATGAGAACTACTGTGTCTGGAGTGATCGGTCAGTCGTGATGTGCTGCCATGAGGGAGCCTCTCTTCCATTCCTCTGTAACTGCAGGGCGTATACCTAACACAGAAGAGTTTATTTTGAAGTAGGTAAGACAACACACTAGAAAATAAAACTAAAAATCTCATGAAAACGTCTCATTAAGCAAAATGATTAGGAAACCAACCAGTGAAAAAGTAACCATCAATTTTTGATGATTTATAGTAATTTCAAAAAGTAGACATTCACACGGCTAACCTGAAAGGGTAAAAACCCATCTCATTAAATTCAGAATGAAGGTCTTACTCATTGCACAGGGACAGATATTAAGGTTAAACAGAGCTGGCTGATACAGAGCTATGCTAAGCATGGATACTTTGCTCATTCAAATGGGAGAGGAGGAACAATGATAGAAGCAACATGGCCTTGTCCCAGGGAGCCTATGAGGGTGGTTATAATCAGTAGTACAACAAAACAAATTTTATTGAAAGACTAGGGTTGGAAGAGGGAGCATATGAAATTAGAGGACAAATTAGTGTAACCTAAAAATAAAAAGGTGAATGAATTGGCAAGCAATGATGACGGTTATGTGCCGACAGCTTCTTTCCAGATAGCCCAGCTAACGGCTGAAGAGCTACCTGTAAATGTCTTAATTACTTTTCATTAGGGCTTGAGGCTGTGAACATCTATTTCATAGAAGCTACATTTACTTAAATATTCTAGTAACATCCTCTGAACATTTGTAGCTATATTCCAGACGAAGCAAATTCTCCCCTTACCCCTAGCCCAAGACCCAGCTTTTGAGTAGTACAATGTATAATGTATGCTAACTGAGCTACACTGCTTAGTGCAGGCAGGCAGTCTTCTCTCCATCACTGTGCTTATCTTGAAAGGCAACAGTGGGAACATCAAAGATAAGAAAACACACGCACACCTCTTAAAGTATTTAATTTAGTAAAACAAAGCCCAAAGAAAATGTAACTGCATATAATTTATAATTTTAATAGATACTAAATTTTACTTCAATACCTCTAAAATTAAAAAGGATTCAGCAGGACATTCCGTCTTAAAATAGTCAGCAAAAGAACGAATCCTGAGCAGCTGAAGATCTACTGGCTGTCAAAAATCATTCCTTTATCATTCCTTCATAATAATTACAAATTTCATAATTCAGTAAGAATCATTTATAAAATTTAAAGATTTTAAAGACTGATTCATACACTAGTGAGGTGATTTAGTTTTATAGAAGTGCTTATCAAATAAAGTTTTCATCAGATCACAGAGTTTAACAATTGAGAAGTCGTTTTATTTATTTTTATTTTTTAAAGATTTTATTTTTAAGTAATCTCTATATCCAACTCACAAGCTGGAGAGTCATATGTTCCATCTACTGAGCCAGGCAGGCACTCCAGAAGTCCTTTTAAAATGATAAAAAGAAAGCATGTCTTTTGCTTCCAGTTTGAATAAAGCAAAAAAGAAAATATGAAAATGAAACGATGCATTGCGGCAACTGAGTGGCTTAGTTGGTTGAGCATCCCACTCTTAATTTCAGCTCAGGTCATGGTCCCAGGGTCATGGGATCCAGCCCCTGTATTGGGCTCCGTGCTCAGTATGGAGCAGGCTTAAAATCCTCTCTTTCTCCCTCTGCCCCTCTCCTGCTCTCTCTCTCACTCAAAAAGAAAAAAAAAGAAAAAGAAAAAGAAAAAGAAAAAGGAAAAGAAAAGGAATGAAAAGATGAATTTCAAAAATTTAAAAAGCTTCTTATGCTAACAGGTAAAAAAGCATTTAATTCTTATCTATTAAAAGATATTTCACATTCAGGGCAAACAGTTTTAACTTTGATTTGCATGTTTGGGTAAACTAATTACATTGTTTACAAATGAAAATATTTCAGAATGAGCTTGTTATTCTAGTTAATAATTATTATTTGACATCATGATTATTGTCCTAAATCAAGTGAAAGATTATTTCCAAATGTAATTTGCCAGCTAACTGGAGATCTTTCACCTCTCAAAATGATTTCATAAGCATCTATTTCAAATGAATTGGCAAACAAAAAAAAGCAAAGTATGATGCAGTGCTTACTAAATGATATCAAAGTAGTTAAAAAATGAAAACCAACCATTATTTAAAAATATGAATTGAGTATTTTCTAAAATAAAACTAAATCTTTGAGTTTACCAAATAAGACTCAAAGAATACATTTTTCATAGAAAAAATTACCATACTGAGTTCTTTTGTCTATTTAAGTGAAATATAAGGCTATTCATGAAATTCTAGAATATGAACAACCTGCCCATGGATAATTAGGAATCAACTACACAGAAAAATAAATTTAATTATAGTGTTTAATCTCAATTGTATATATAGCAATTACCAAGTTTATTTATCTTTTGCCAGTCATTTAAAAAACTGTAACCATCTACTCTAATACACAATATAAAAATGTACATTAATTTTAATATAAACTTAGGCAAAATAATTTGGTTAATTTGCTGAAAAGATAATAAGGTATATTTCCAAAGTCAAAATGAGAGAAACTTAAAGATGATTTATTCTTTTTGGTTCTCTAAACTAGTTGCTACCATTTATATAAATAATTGAATTCATTTGGGTTTAACCAGTATCTCATTATTCATTCTCTAGCTTTCCCTTGTCACCCTCTCATGTCACCTACTTATCACCACATCATTCATTTCCAAACCTCAACCTACTTACTCCTCCACTTCCTTTTCTACCCATCCTCTAAGCCAACAATACTTATAATACACATAATAACAATTACTTATTCTTTGAAGTTGACATACATGTGTAGGTGTATTTACCTCAGGCTATTTTATTTCATGGAGCACTGAGATCAATAAGTATCCATCAAGGAGTCTACACTAGAGTGAATATGGAGAAGCAGGTAGGTGTGTGTGTGTGTGTGATCTCATAGTCAAGATACCATGAGATGATGAGAAAGTGATGGCCAAAAGATAGTGTTAACATGTAAACTTAAAAACTGACAGTTAAGAAAGAAATCTCTACGAGATGATTTTTGTAATTATGAAAACCCCTATTTAGACTTTTAGGTTCAAGATGGCCTTGGACTCTTTCAGATCTGCTATTTTAAAGTTTTTACTTATTTATTTTTGAGAGAGAGAGAGAGCACAAGTGGGGGAAAGGCAGAGAGTGAGGGGGTCAGAGGATCTGAAGTAGGCTCTGGGTGGACAGCAGAGGGCCTGACGTGGGGCTCGAACCCACGAACTGTGAGATCATGACCTGAGCTGAAGGCAGACGCTTAACCGACTGAGCCACAAAGGCTCCCCCAGATCTGCTATTAAGTTCTGGCTATGGCAGAGGGCCTTGCAGTATGAATATTCATGTACCACACACAACACCCTTAGTAGACTGTTGTTTTAGTTTTGGGCCCTGAATTCCTGGGAAATGTGACCCTTCGCTTCCCTTCCTTTCCCTCCCTCCCTCATTCATTCATTCATTCACTCATTCACTCATTCATTCAAAGTAATCTTTACCGCGGGGCTCAAACTCATGATACTGAGCTCAGCATGCTCCACTGACGAAGCCAGCCAGGTGCCCCTAAATGCCCACATTCATTCATTCATTCACTCTTTTTCTTTCTTTCTTTCTTTCTTTCTTTCTTTCTTTCTTTCTTTCTTTCTTTCTTTCTGTTTTTTAAAAAAATTTTTAAGTGTTTGTTTATTTTTGAGAAAGAGAGACACAGAGCAGGGGAGGGGCAGAGAGAGAGGGAGACACAGAATCCGAAGCAGGCTCCAAGCACTGAGCTGTCAGCACAGAGCTAGTCATGGGGCTCAAACTCACAAACAGTGAGATTATGACCTGAGCTGAAGTCGGATGCTTAACTGACTGAGCCACCCAGGTGCCCCGCCTACATTATTTCTAAAGTCATCTATTCAACAGATTTATCTCTCTCTCTAGATAGATAGATAGACAGATACAGGAAGATAGATATAGAAGATAGAAATATATGCCTAGAACTGTGCTAGGTACTGTGGGGAAATACAGAGATGTCTGTCATCTAGTTCTCATTCTCTAGAAGTTACACATTTAGCTGAGGAAAGACTGCTGTATGGAAAATAGGTCATACCATAAAAATGATTAAAAAGCAATTAACTGCCATGGACATGGGAATTAAGCAGGCCTTAAAGGATGGGTATGATTTTGATTAAGCACAGAGGTAGGAAAGGCCATTACAGGAAGTCATAATCTATCCTCTGGTTCTCATGACAGTATACTTTTATAGATTCTTTCATATGCCAATAAGCTCTTTCTTTGATTCACATCTTGGCTATTCTTCTTGTATTATTATTACTGTAAGTATTTATTAAGGTCTTGTTCTTGGTCTGTTCTTTTTTTTTTTTGGTTATGTTTCAAGTAATTCTATCTCACAATTTTAATTATCAACTACCCTTTTTTTTCTTTTTAATTTAAATTCAAGTTAGTTAACATACAGTGTAGTATTGGCTTCAGGAGTAGAACCCAATGATTCATCATTTACATATAACACCCAGTGCTCATCCCAACAAGTGTCTTCCTTAATGCCCATCACCTATCTAGCCCATTCATTCCCCCACTCACCTCCCCTTCAGCAATCTTCAGTTTGTTCTCTGTGGTTGAGTCTCCTATGGCTTGCCTCCCTCTCTGTTTTTATCTTATTTTTGCTTCCCTTCCCCTGTGTTCATCTGTTTTCTTTCTTAAATTCCACATATGAGTGAAATCATATGGTATTTGTCTTTCTCTGACTTATTTCGCTTAGCATAATATATTCTGGTTCCATTCACGATGTTGCAAATGGCAAGATTTCATTCTTTTTGATGGCCACGTAATATTCCAGTGTATATACATACCACATCTTTATCCATTCATTAGTTGATAGACATTTGGGCTCTTTCCATAATTTGGCTATTGTTGATAGTGCTGCTATAAACATTGGTATGCATGTGTCCCTTCCAATCAGCACTTCAAATTGTTTTTTATTTTTAAACTTTTTTTAAAAGTTACCTATTAATTTTGAGAGAGACAGAGACAGTGCCAGTGAGGGAGGGGCAGAGAGAGGAGAGAGAGAATTCCATGCAGGCTCTGCACTGTGAGCACAGAGCCTGATGTGGGGCTCAAACTCATGAAACTGTGAGTGACCTGAGCCGAAACCAAGAGTCAGATGCTTAACTGACTGAGCCACCCAGGTGCCCCAAATTAGCAATTTTGTATCCTTTGGATAAATATCTGGTAGCACAATTGCTGGGTCGAAGGGTACTTCTATTTTTAATTTTTTGACAAAAAGAAGTAAAAAGGATACAAATTGGCATAGAAGAAGTCAAATTTTCCCTATTCACATATAACATGACACACTCTACGTGGAAAATCCAAGACTCCACCAAAAAACTGCTAGAACTGATATGTGAATTCAGCAAAGTCAGAGGATAGAAAATCAATGTACAGAAATCAGTTGCATTTCTATACACCAATAATTAAGCAACAGAAAGAAAAATCAAGGAATCAATCCCATTTACAATTGCACCAAAACCCCTAAGATACCTAGGAATAAAGCTAACCAGAGGTAAAAGATCTGTACGCTGAAAACTATAGAAAGCTTATGAAAGAAATCAAAGACGACACAAAGAGATGGAAAAACATTCTATTCTCATGGATTAGAAAAACAAATATTGTTAAAATGTCAACTACCTTAATGATTATAAATGTCCTTACCTAAGTTCCAGTTCCATTCAGATTAGAAAGACTGAATACCCTATATTTATTTGCCTTCAGAAATTCTCTACTCAGTATCAACTTATTTGTTATTACCATTCATTCACCTTCCATATTTCCTCTAATGTTCTATAATGTCAATTGTCTCTAACAATCACTGTTTTAATTATATGTTGGCTTACACTGTTATGTAATTGGCTCCTAGGTATATGTCTTCTCTTTTTTATAAGATTATGCTCCTAGAATGCAGAAATTAGCTTTCTTCTATATATCCCTTTACACACAGAATGCCACATGCATAGGAGGTGTGTTATAAATAATTGTTCATTCCTTATTGAAAAGGATGAGGCTAATAATGTCCAATGTCAAATAATACTGATAGTTCATAGAGGGTAATGTTGACAAAACATATTCTAAAAGACTCTCAGATCCCCTCCCTCCTTATGAGTATCTTAAGATAGGACCCATAAATTACTGCAGAAACTTCTCAACTGCAATTACTTACAATCTCCTCTTCTCCGATGCTGTTGCCAAAGTAATCTTTCTTAAACACAAATCTGATTTTATTATCCCCAGGCTCCAAATCCAACTATTAAAGAATAGTTTCTTATTGCTGTCAGGAAAAAAATCCAAGTTTCTCAGCATGTTTCATCTGCCCAAGTGTACAAACTATGCTCTAGCCATACTCTGGTACCTAACTGCCTGCTTGACCTCCTTGCCTCCACATATGCTATTTTCCTGTCTTTAATTTCAACTGCCTCCTCTGCATCCTATTCCAAGTAGAAATGCTATCTTGTTTGTGGGGTTTTCTCTGACTTTCTATAATAAGTTAAATGTTTTTCTTCTCTGAGATTTCAAAGCATTTTGTATATGATTTTATTATACCCATTAAAGTGTATTATAACCGATTGTTTACTCTTCTGTCTTCCATCTGTATGTCCTTAACACTTAGAAGAGCACTTCTCTCATACGAGTGTTGAACGCAAGGAAAAAAGCAAAGAAGTGAAAGGATCTTTGAATGTGGTTAAAACAGGTCATTGGTGATGTTAGAAAGTACAGTTTAAGTGGGTAAGAAGAAAAAAAAAGACTGGATATATATGAAATGAAATATTCAAAATATTCATTTAAAAAATTTGGCAGGAAAAGAAAAAAGAAATGGATAAAAGATAGAAAAAATATCACAAAGACACTGCTATTTTTTTTTAAACACAGAGTAGCAGACCAAGTTAAAAGGCAAAAGAAAGCAAGTTGAAAGAAAAAACCAGAGGTTTAAAAGAGTACATATAAGAATCATGACCTATGCTCAGAGGACAGAGAAGACTGGGAGAAAGGCTAGAATGAGATTGAAGGATATAAGACAGTTGTATAAACAGGTATTTTATTTATTTATTAAAAAAAATTTTTTTTGAATGTAAAAAAGTTTTAAAAGTTTGTTTATTTATTTAGAACACAAGCAGGGGAGGGGCAGAGAAAGATAATTTCAAGCAGGCCCCGAGCTGTCAGCACAGAGCTCAATGCAGGGCTTGAACCACAAACCACAAAATGAACCATCTGAGCTGAAATCAAGAGTCAGATGATTAACCAACTGAGCCACCCAGGGGCTTAAACTGTCTTAAAGTGAGCATAGCCTGCTTTCCATTTCAGGCATTAGAATTTTCATTCTTTCAGTTTCCTAAACTAGAAATCTTAAAAACAAAAAAAACAAAACCAAATAAACAAAAGATCTTTTGGCACATTTCTTCTATCCAGCTGTTATTAATGTGTAATCAACTACTATCATTTCTTCTTTCTACATATTTTTCAAATCAGCTCTTCCTCTCTTCCCACTGCAACTACTCTCCTAATATAAGCCTTCATCAACTCCCAACCGAATTATTGCAAAGCTCCTAAGAAGTTTCTTTTTTTTTTAATTTGTGTTGTTTTAAATGTTTATGTATTTTTGAGAGAGAGAGAGAGAGAGAGAGAGAGAGAGAGAGAACGAACACATGCATGAGTGGGGCAGGTGCACAGAGAGAGGGAGCAGAAGATCCAAAGCCAGTTATGTGCTGAGAGCGGAGATCCCAATGCAGGGCTCAAACTCACAAACCATGAGATCATGATCTGAGTCCAAGTCGGAGCTTAACCAACTGAGCCACCCAGGCCCCAAGTCCTAAGAAGTTTCTAATTCTGGTGTCTCCATCATCTAATTTGAAAAAACACATCCAGCCTTCTCTCAAAGATTCTCTGTGAAGCTATCTGACCCTGTCCCCGACCAGATTCACTCCCTCCTCCATGCCACTACTGCTCCTACAAAATGGGTTGGCAAACTGGCTCAGTGGCCAACTCTGGCTCTTCCTATTTCTATAAATAAAGCTTAATTGAAAAACAAATAAATAAAAAGGAAAAGCTGTTTCCATTTGACTGTACACATTTTCTATGGCTACTTTCATGCTACAACAGAAATGAATAGCTGCAACAGAGACCGTGTGCTCAACCCACAAAGCCTAAAATATGTACTAAGTGGCTTTTTATAGAAAAAGTTTGCCAAGTTCTGTACTCTGCCATCATACTTATATTTTACTTTACTTGTTCATTTACAGTAACAGAAGTTGATATCAGGTATCTACTGAGATAAGCACTGTTCCAAGCAATTACCCATATTATCTCATTTACTCTTTACAACATTCCTAAAGGGGCAGATATTTCTATTTCCATTGTACAAATGAGGAAACCGAGCATTTTCATTCCAGACCTCATGTTTTTAACTACAGCACTAATACTGACTACACTATCTTTCTTGAGCTTATTAAGAACAAAGATTATACCTAAATCATCTTATTCCCAGAGTCTAGCATAGTGTTTAACATAGTATGCATTCTGTAATTGCTTGCTAAATATATCTTACTAAAATATCCACTTTCACCCTGACCTTCTCCCTGCTCAAAACCCTTCAATGCCTCCATTATTTGTTTACTGCATCAGGTCTAAATTCTAAACTCCTCTGAGCGGCTTTAAGTCTGATGGACACAATCCAGGGCAACCATACCTAGCAAAGTTTAAAAGCTTAATAATGTCCAACTTCTAGGAATTTTATGGTTTCAGGTCTCACATTAGGTCTTTCACCCATTTTGAATTTATTTTTGTGTATGGTGTAAGAAAGTGGTCCAGTTTCATTCTTTTGCCTATTACAAAAAGTCCAGTTTTCCCAACACCATTTGTTGAAGAGACTGTCTGTTCTCCATTGTATATTCTTACCTCCTTTGTCATAGATTAATTGACCACATATGTGTGGGTTTATTTTTGGACTATCGATGTGTCTATTTTCGTCCTAGTATCGTCTTGTTTTGATTACTACAGTTTTATAGTATATTGTGAAATCTGGGATTATGCTACCTACAACTTTGTTCTTCCTTCTCAAGACTGCTTTGGTTATTCAGAACTTTTGTGGTTCCACTCAAATTTTAGGATTATTTGATCTAGTTCTGTGAAAACTACTGTTGGTATTTTAACAAAGATTGCATTAAATCTGTAGATTGTTTTGGGTAGTATGGACATTTTAATAATATTGGTTCTTCCAAAACTTAATCATGGAATATTTTTCCATTTGTTATGTCCTCTTTAATTTATTTCATCAATGTTATATAGTTTTCAGAATATAGGTCTTTTGCCTCTTTGATTTATTCTTAGGTATTTAATTATTTTTGGTGCAGTTGTAAATGCGATTGTTTTTTGAATTTCTCTTTCTGCTACTTCATTATTAATGTAAAGAAATGCAACAGATTTCTGTATATTAATTTTCTATCCTGTGACTTTACTGAATTCATGTATCAGTTCTTACAGTTTTCTGGTGGAGTCTTTAGGGTTTTCTCTATATACCATCATGTCATCTGCACATAGTGTTAAGTTTTATTCTTCAGTACCAATTTGGATGTTTTGAACATAGGCCAGAGAAACATTTTTCTAGATCTGTCTCCTCAGGCAAGGGAAACAAAAGCAAAATTAAACTATTGGGACTACACCAAAATAAAAAGCTTTTGCACAGTGAAGGAAACTGTCAATAAGCAACAAGGCAACCTACTGAGTGGGAGAAGATATTTGCAAATGATATATCCAATAAGGAGTTAGTATCTAAAATATATCAAGAACTTACACAAGTCAATACCAGAAAAACAAATAATCCAATTAAAAAATGAACGGAGGACCTGATTAGACATTTTCCCAAAGAAGATACATAGATGGCCAACAGACATATGAAAAGATGCTCAACATCACTAATCATCAGGGAAATACAAATCAAAACCATGAGATATCACTACATGCCTGTCAGAATGACTAAAATAAAAAAGGCACAAGATAACAAATGTTGGTGCAGATGTAGAGAAAAAGGAACCTTAGTGCATTATTGGTGGGAATGCAAACTGGTGCAGCTACTGTGGAAAACGGTATGGAGGTTCCCCACAAAATGTAAAATAGAATTACTATATGATCCAGTAATCCCACTAGTGGGTATTTACCAAAAGAAAATGAAAACACGAGTTTGAAAAGATACATGCACCCTTATGTTTACTGCAGCGTTATTTACAATAGTTAAGATACGGAAGCAACCCAAATGTCCACCCATATATGAATGGATAAATAAGATGTGGTATATAGGGGCGCCTGGGTGGCTCAGTCGGTTAAGTGTCTGACTTTGGTTCAGGTCATGATCTCATGGTTCATGGGTTCAATGCCCAAGTCGGACTCTGTGCTGACAGCGCCAAGCCTGGAGCATGCTTCGGATTCTGTTGTCTCCCCCTCTTTCTCTCAGTCCCTTCCCTGCTCATGCTCCATCTCTCTCTCTCTCTCAAAAATGAATAAACTTAAAAAAAAATTAAAAAAAAATAAAAAAGAAGATGTGGTATATATAAAAAAGGGAATACGGGCACCTGGGTGGCTCAGTTGGTTAAGCATCCAACTCTTGATATTGGCTCAGGTCATGATCTCATTTGTGGGATCAAGCCCCATGTCAGTCTCCATGCAGAGTGTAGAGCCTGCTTGGGATTCATTTTCTCTCTCTCTCTCTCTCTCCTCCCGCTCAACCTTCCTCTCTCTCTCTCAAAATAAATAAATAAACTTTAAAAAATAAAAGGGGGTAACATTACTCTCAGCCATAAAAAAGATCTTGCCATCGGTGACAACATGGATAAACCTAGAGGGTATAATGCTAAGTAAAATAAGTCAGACAGAAAAAGACAAATACCATATGATTTCACTCACATTACATTTGGAATTTAAGAAGCAAAATAAATGAACAAAGAAAAAAGAGACAAAAAAAGATTCTTAAATTCTTTAAGATGGGTGAAACAGACTAAGACTATAGTTTTTATGATGAGCACTGAATAATGTATAGAACTGTTGAATCATTATATTGCACACCTGAAAGTAACATAACACTATATGTTAATTATACTTCAATTAAAATTTTTTTAAAAAAATACAAATGATGTCCAACTTCTATTTCAGATTTGGCTACTCTTCATTCTTAAGTTGTGTGACTAATTCAACTTATGAAATAAACTAAGCTTCCAATAAAACTCACCTGCCATCACGGGATCTGTGGAGACTGCCGTGGTAGCTGCTTACTTTGCTGTGGACACTCCCTGCTTTGCTTCTCTGATCATCCACCATAGCAAGCTGGGTTGAAGAAGCATGTGTGGATGTTCCTTGAGTGGAAGTTCCCCTTGATTTTCTTATAATAGGAGTATTTGGATCCCTCAGGAGAGACTGAGCAAAATCAGGTTCCTGTAGTACCTGTCGGCTCTCATTCACTATCCTAGAAAACAAAATACTAAGTTTAAGATACAGACTACCATTCCCATAGACCAATAAACAACACTTTGGTGACATACTGACATTATTCTTGAAATTAATTGCTCTTCAAATAATGTCTTTAGCAGAGATATAAGGTAACATCGTTGACAGAGGAAAGAATACAACAAAAATCCCTATCAATCTGTACTCTAAAGTGGTATGATGGAAAGAAGCCTGAATCAAAATAAGGAAATCAGGATTTTAGTTCAATAAATACACGATCTTAAGCAAGTCATTATTCCCTTTCTTTCATTTTCGTCATCTATGAAATGAAGCTATACAATTTTATCATTTCTAAAAGGTTCCTTTCAATTAAAGAAGTTTATAATTCTAGGAGTGCCTGGGTGGCTCAGTCAGTTAAGTGTCCAACTCTTGATGTCAGCTCAGGTTATGATCTCACAGTTTGTGAGGCAGAGGAGCACAGAGCCTGCTTGGGATTCATTCTCTCTCTCTCTCTCTCTCTCTCTCTCTCTCTCTCTCTTTCTCAAAATAAATAAATAAGTAAACTAAAAAAAAAAAGAAATTTATGATTCTCAATCACACTGAAATATTATAAAAGATTTTATAATAAAGTAGAGAAATTTGTTCTTGCATGGTTTATGGATGTATCAGAGGCCTCACTGTAACACAAATATTTTTTGAACTTGTAAGTTACAACAGTTGTTTTTAGGCTACAAGTTGGTTTTATGGTAAAGCAGTTGTTCAGTGCTAGATTAAACATGATTGGTCATAATTAAAACAAAACATATGAAAAATTAAGTGAACATAAAATTAACTACCGGATATATTAAAGCCTCAAGGAAAAAAAATTTAAGGAGATGAATTACTGTCAAGAGCAAAAGTTTTTAACTGCTATGAAAAGGTTAAAAACATTTATTTATAATGATAAACAAAGTAGTAATTAAACTGATAAGAAGAGCCAGTGAAATAGTTGCAAAGATCAGTGTCAGTTTATGTAAACAAGCAACTATGAGAATCAGACGTTTAAATTAAAATTAGATAAACAATTTCATGAAAAAAACAAAACTCTAACATATAAAGACTGGATCATACATTAACAAAGTGCATATATTCTAGGGGCGCCTGGGTGGCTCAGTCAGTTAAGCGTATGACTTCAACTCAGGTCATGATCTCGTAGTTCATGGGTTTGAGCTGTGGGGCTCGAGCCATGGGTTCATGTGGGGCTCTGTGCTGACAGCTCAGAGCCTGGGGCCTGATTCGGATTCTGTGTGTCCCCCTATGTCTCCCCCATCCCTTGCTCATGCTCGGTCTCTCTCTCTCTCAAAATAAAAATGAATAAAATTTAAAAAAATGAATAAAATGAATGAATAAAAATTTTTTTTAAAAGAGTACATATATTCTAAGTTTTCAGATTACAAAAGGATTGTTGTTACTGTTACTGTTTTAGCAGTGAGGTAAAAGGGCTAAAGGAAGGCAAATATCTGTTGAGTACCCACACTGTGCCAGGTATTTTACATACACTCTCCTTTGATCCTTCTTAATAATGTTTTTATTTTATTATGGAGATCAATGTCCTAAGAGGGTATCTCTAAGAGAGTATGAGTTATCTGTTATGAATAGGTATCTATTAAGAATAAATACTGTGATCTCTATTTTATAGATGAAAAATCTGAGGTTCCAAAGGATTAGAGAACTTCCAAAAGTCACGCAATAAAACCAACAGTCGAGGATCAAACTTAATGATAAAACATAACATACGTGTGTGTGTGTGTGTGTGTGTGTGTGTGTGTGTGTGTGTGAGAGAGAGAGAGAGAGAGAGAGAGAGAGAGAGAGAGAGAGAGAGACAGACACACACACACTGGAAACAAAGTGTCAAAAACTGGACAGAAGAAAGAACAAGTCAAAGATAGCTGAAAAAAACAAACAGTATTTGCTTCTCCTTCATCAGAGGCCCTACTCATATATTCATAAATCCCAAGTCAGTCTTGATTGCTGACTTTATTTTCTAAACTTATTTTTAAAACTTGGTTCAAACTGACATCTGGTTATGCCAAAAATTTAATCCACCTTGAAATGGTAAAGGTTTGTCCCCTCATTTTACAGAGAAATTAGGTGATATGATCCAGATAATTCCAAAAGAAGATTTCTAAAAATATTTCAATCAGTGTCAGCATTACTAGTATAAGCACAACCTTAAGTGTGGCTTCACTTAGAGGGAAAACACTAATTTGATTAGCACAATTTTAGAAACTAGTCTCTTTGTAGCACAGTACATAACAAAGAGGTTGAGAGCAAAGACTAGAGCCAAGAGTCAGAATGCTTGGTTCTGAATCTCAATTCTAGCATTCACTATGAAACCCTGAATCCATGCCTCAGTTTCCTTATTTGTAAAATGATGATCTTTCTTACAAGGCTTTTTGAAGGATTAAATGGTTTAATAATATATACAATGTTTAGAACAGTGCTTAGAATACTAAATGTGCTCAATTAATTGGTAACCATTATTACGATTACTCTACAGTTATTTCTCAAGGCTAAAGTAGAAGACACATGTTAGAAATAGCTATGGGATGCTCATACCCTTGAGCTCCAGCATAAGGAGCTGCCCTCTAGCCCAGGGCACGGTCCTGGCTTGGAGGATTACAATGGCTTTGTTAGGTGGGGATCCATGGTCACAGAAAACCAAATAGAAGGGTCTTGGGAGTTCTGACCAGTTTCAAAATGATTCTGGCCCAACCAGGATCCCCCAAATAATTAAGATAATTCTCCATAAGAGTAGCTTGGGTTTAGTTCTACCTAGACTTTCTAATATAACCCTATTACAGAACTGTTTGTATAAGGTCCAGAGGTGACCAGAAATGTTTAATACAAGACCTTTCCTCAGTATTATCTCTTAGTGTGATTAAAATATATTTAAAAATTTCAAAGAATATACACATAAGTCACAGTAAATCCCATAGGGACAGATATTCCATGAAAGCAGGGACTCAGCCTATTTGTTTGCTGCTGCATCCCTGGTGTTGCAACATAGTTCATGGCACATAGTAAGCATTCTATAAAGACTTTCTTAAAAAAATGAATGCCCAGGAAATAGGTTTTTGTTGTTATTGTTGAATAACTCTTTCCCCTTCTTTCCTTCTCTGCTCTGTGAAACTGTTACTTAAAGGAGAAATGCATTATCTGATATCACTAGTAGCAGTCTCAGATATAGTAATAAGAAATGTACATTTAAAATTTTTTTTTTCCCAACGTTTTTTATTTATTTTTGGGACAGAGAGAGACAGAGCATGAACGGGGGAGGGGCAGAGAGAGAGGGAGACACAGAAGCGGAAACAGGCTCCAGGCTCCGAGCCATCAGCCCAGAGCCTGACGCGGGGCTCGGACTCACCGACCGCGAGATCGTGACCTGGCTGAAGTCGGACGCTTAACCGACGTGCCACCCAGGCGCCCCAGAAATGTACATTTTAAAACTGTGCATTTTTATCTCAATCTAATCTGTGTAATAGTAACGCCTAATTACTGTACTTAAGAAAATACAGATTTTGTTAATGAGGCATTTTAAGTTGTATGGGAAAAGTACATTAACCCATGTATGGCACAACATTAAAAAAATTTTTTTTAGTGTTTATTTATTTTGAGAGAGACAGTGTGAGTTGGGGAGGGGCAGAGAGAGAGAGGGAGACACAGAATCCAAAGCAGGCCCCAGGCTCTGAGCTGTCAGCACAGAGCCCAACTCAGGGCTTGAACACACGAGCTATGAGATCATGACCTGAGCCAAAGTCGATGCTCAACCGACTGAGCCACACAGGCACCCCAAGGCACAACATTTTAAATATAACCTTAAGAGCTTCACAAACCTTCTCCCAAAACCCATTTTCCATGGACCTTAGTTTAGGTAAAATCATAACCATACAGACTCAACTTAGAATTTGTGATAATTCAGGTATAGTATACATGTAAGATTTAGACTGAATAAAAGTTTGAAATGATTTGTTCCTTTGTGAATACTGTAGTCTTGTTTTCCTTTTGCTTTATGATTAAAGATGCTGTAAATATATTTTACCATGACATTCTAATATGCAGTGTGGCCAACAATGATTTAAAATAATTTCTTTAATGTATTTCATTATCATTTTATAATGCATTTAATATCATCTATTTTGGCTTTAACATATACTTTATCATAATGGAATAACATGTTATCTCTTTATATCATTTCTGGTATACTTGGAAGAACAATGGGCAACTGAAAAGGAAAGTCTAACCTGATACCTGTGATTTTGGCCAAAGCATTTAACCTCTCTGTGTCAGTTTTCTCATCTGTAACACAGAAATAATACATACCAGCACTCACAAGAATACTGAGAAGATCAAATAATAATATATATAAAAGCATTAATTTGTTAATTTTAGTTAAAATTTAAATTTTTGAAAATAAGATTGGCTTTCTCTCAAATATTCTGAATTAGTAAGGCATAGACCTCAAGTCTGGTTCTACCTGGCTACGTTGTCAGAATAAACTTTTAGCTTTTGACATGCTACTGTGCTAAGTGGTAGCAGCTGAGGTTATAATCATGTCGAAACACATCCTCCAAATTCAAAGTGTTTTAACATAAGCAACGTAAAACTTTTATGTGAATATGAGGTTTGTGAACACTGTGATAATTTCAACTTACTCTTTTTTCCTACGACCATGAAAAAAACTGGCCCATTCAAAGCATGTCTTTTTGCTTCCAACCCAAAAAATGGAGGGAATACCAACTATGAGAGCCATCAGGTATTTCATCAGAAAGAGAATCAGGTCTGGACGACTCATTTGAGTAACCTACAAGAGAAAGAAAAATACCTTAAATATATAGAAAAAACTTTCTATCAAAGGCCATTATAAATCCTTTAAATAAACAACAGTAAAGTAATTCTACAATTTGATATTTTCACTTACATAGTTCTACAGTTAATTTTGTTATATGTAAAAGATACACACTCTTCAACTAAGTTTCTATTTTGTATTTTGAGTCCTATATTTTTCTTATTAGCTCACAATGGTATCTTCTAAAGAAAAAGATTATTAATGTAGAAAATAAGCCATGAGTAGGAATAGAGCCTCAAATATAATACCTATATTCTTCTTGGCCAATTCTGTTAGTCCTATCATTGATCATTACAATATAAAATTAGGGAAGTATTAATCCCCCCCCTCCATTTTATTAGTTTTTGTGCTTATCTTTTATAGCCCTTCCTTCTACCTACCTGCTGGCTGTTTTCAAGCTTCCTCTTTAACCTATGAGTTATCTGTAAGTACATTTTCTAGTTTCTATTGATATGAGTTTTTAAAAATCTCTTTTTATTGTTGGTTTCAATTTTAATTATTGTGGTTAGAGAACATGGTCTATATTATTCTGGTTACCTTAAATTTTGGAGACTTCCTTTGTGATTTAGGACACGATTTTTCTAAGTATTCCTTGTGTACTCGAAAATAGCACATACTCTCTGTTGGGTACAAAATCTCCTCTGTGTACTATATCAATTAGTTCTGTCGTTCAAATTTTCTATACATTCAATTTTCTGTTCACCTGTTTTAATAGAGGTATGCCAAAATCGATCACATAACCAGGGACTCATCAGTTTTCTTCGAATCCTGTCAGTTTTCACTTTCAAGCCTCTGTTAGATGTTATGTAAATTCAATAATGCTCTAGTTGCTCATTTTGCTTATTAATGCTCTTCACCTTAAACTGTATCTTATCTGAGATTAATATTGTCACATCAGCTTTTCACTTCATCACAGCAATAGATTTTCCAGGTGCATCCTTTCCTGTCTACCAATGTATTCAAGTCTGTCTGTTTGGGTTATACTGTTTCTTTTAAGCAGTATACAGTTTACTTCCACTAAAATATACACTCCATGAAGAGATTATTTTCTCCACTGTTTTATCCCCAGAATCTAGACCAGTGCCAGCACATAGTAGGTACTCAATAAACACATACATTTAGAAAATATACTTCATTTTATTAAAAAAAATTATAGCTAAAATGATCAGCACCTTCATCTTTTTGAATACTCCTAGCACACTTTAGCCAACTATGGATTATTTTCCAGAAATTCAAAGCAACCTTTACAAAAATAATTATTTTTATTATCTTTAGTTATACTAAAGACAATAGTCTTTTTTGTCAAAAAGTACACCCTATGCCTACCTTTTGATTCCCTTTTCTTCTTGCTAAAGGATGACGTTTAGAAATTCTTACAGATAGGGTATGCCAGCGATAAATTATTTTAGTCTTTGCCTGAAATGTCTTTATTTTGCCCTCAATCTTGAATGGTGGTATAGATGGGTAAAGTTTCTCTTAGCATTTTAAAAACATTAGTTCATTGTCTTCTAGTTTCTATTGTTTCTGTTGAGAAGGTTAACTGATAATGTTTTAGAGATTTATTTCCTCTCTCTGGCAGCTTTTAAGTTTTTCTTTAACCTTTTCACTTTGTAGTTGCACTGAATGTTTCTCATTGTGATTTTTATTTCTTCTGCTTAGTATGCAGAATGTACTTTTAATGTAAGGACCCAAGTTTTCATTTCTGGAGAATTTTCAGACATTAGGTCTTTGGTTACTGCTTCTTAGCCATTCTTATGGCCTCTTCTTCTAGAACTCCCATTAGATGTATACTGAAATTCCTCAATCCTTATTTTTCATGTTCTTAACTACATTACATAATTTTTTACTATTGCATGTCTCTCTATATTCTGTATTCTGGGTGAACTCTTGAGAATAACTTTCTTCTTCCCTAATTCCCTCTTCAACCATGTCTTATGTTAGGGTTCATTCTATCTACTGATTTAATTTTCATAAATTCAATTCTAAGATGTCTTAAAATTGGTTCTTATTTGTCTATTATTTCATTTCTGCTGACTTATCATAATTTCTTATTCTTTTAAATGGTTTATATTGTTTATCTTTTGGAGAATCCTAAACATTCTTATTCTTAAGTCTTTAAAAAATTATCTTACTACTTTCATTTCATCTGGTAGCAAATCCATCTTCTGATTGTTGATTTTGTTATATGCTTTCTAGGTTTGGCCTTTTTTTTAAAATTGTACTTTGGGATTTTAGTTTGCAGATCTTGAGTAAGAATTTTCTCTCTCTCTCCCTTCTTCTCTCCCTCATCTCACCCTGTCTTATGGCTTTTGGTTTGTCTTCACCAGTGCCCACAGGGACCTCATCAAAAACCAGGTTGTGTATTATTGGTTACTGGAGATTCAGGTATGGAGTCATTACAGTTTGGCTTAAATATTGAATGTCTTAAGGCTGTGCTGGCGCTCTCCCACATCTATAGATAATATTTTTATATTAACTACAGCTTCAGGGGACAGGTGGTATCACTATACAAACTTCATTTCAGGAGCAGGGAAGCCCCATTTCCAATTCCTTTTTTTTTTTTTTTTTTTTAATGTTTATTTATTTATTTTGAGGAAGAGAGAGAGGCAGTGTGAGCAGGGAAGAGGCAGAGAGAGAAAGGGAGAGAGTCCCAAGTAGGCTCTGCATTGTCAGTGCAGAACCCAACATAGGGCTTGATCTCATGAACCGTGAGATCATGACCTGAGCTGAAATGAAGAGCTGTCCACTTAACCAACTGGTGCACCAATTCTTATTTTTAACCAGTGAGCCTAGTTCTGGTCCTCTGACTTCCATGTGATACTTATACTTTTCAATACTCCCCAGAAACTGAACACCAAATCACCTCTTCATACCTGAAGTCGAGTAGGCCCATGTTTTTAATCACTGGTCATCAGTTTGCATTTCTATTATATAAATCAGTTTGTCTTTTATATTGATTTCATTTAGAAATTTTGTTATGTTTTATCTGTAACTGTGATTTTATGTTTATGTTCAGATTTTATGTTTATGTTTATTATAGTAGCCTGGTAAGCTCAAAACATAGAACTTATATTACAATTGTAACTTAGAACTAAGGTGTGATTCCTTTAGGATTTACCTAAAAAATCAAACAGCAAATATTTATAGATCATCCACCACTCTAAGAATAATTCTTTTCAAAGTCCCATGAGACTTATAAAACAGATGTAAGGTTTGATTAATGTTTCCATCAAGCTGATAATCTAAATGAAAATACAAATTAAAGAAACTACTGAATAGTTAAGAACTATAATTAAGAAGCAGATGGAGATGCTAAAGCAGATCACAAATAACCTCCTCATTAAAAAATACAACGGCTTGTTGTTGTTTAAGATTTTATTTTTAAGTAATCTCTATACCCAATGTGGCGCTTGGACTCACAACCCCAAGATCAAGATCAGTTGCATGGTCTACCAACTGAGCCAGCCAGACATCCCTGTTTCACTTTTTCTTAATACTTCTATGTAGCATCAGTTATTGATGACTATCTCACATTTTACAAAACTTTTATCTCCCCTGGCTTCTAGAACACTGTATAGTCATGATTATTCTCCTAATAAGGCATTACATTCTCACTTTCATTACTTTCTTCTTGACTTCCTACTCCTGTTCTTCTACCCTTTGTTCCCCCACTACCGTCTATACAAGAGTTCTTAAAGTCACTCCTCAATTCTCTCTTTATACTCTCAACTATCATTAAGACTTAGAAGTCATCTAGTCTTATTCTTTACCTAACAAATTAATTTGTTTTCAACCTAGTTATTGTATGAATATAATTAGACAGTGGTATTGATGATAAAATACAAGCTTGCTTCTTCTCACTTCCCTCTTCTAGCTATTCTTTTTTTTTCTTAATTCTTTTTAACGTTTATTTATTATTGACAGAGCATGAACAGGGGAGGGGCACAGAGAGAGGGAGACACAGAATCGGAAACAGGCTCTAGGCTCTGAGCTGTCAGCACAGAGCTCGACGTGGGGCTTGAACTCACAAACCACAAGATCATGCCCTGAGTCGAAGTCAGACGCTTAACCGAATGAGCCACCCAGGCACCCCCTCTTCCAGCTATTCTGGCCACCTGTCCTAGTTTTGTCCTTTGGTGCTATAAAGAATAAGGCTACCATTCCAGAAGTTCTTGCCAGTTCAATAAGATGCCGTGCCAGAAGCAACACACACACAAAAAAACACTGTAAATATTGGGAACAAGGAGACAAAAGACTATCCAGAAAATCCAAGAGAATCAAAGGGTTCAGTAACTAAGTTAGGCAAGATCATACAAAAATCAAATGTTTTCTTATATACCATCAATAACCAGAGAAGAAACATAATGAAAACAATTTCATTTATAATGCAAACAAAAACTAAAAAAATATCTAGAAATAAACCTAGCAAGAAATACAAAGAAAATGATAAAACTCTATCAAAGGACACAGAGAAAAAGAGTTCACGTTTCTACATGCAAACACGCAATGTTTTAAAGATATCAATTCAATTATCCCCCAAATTAATCCTATAAACTTGGTACAATCCAAAAAGAGCAATAGGATTTTTCATAGAATGTTGAAAGTTTAGTATATAATAAAAGTATTTCAAATAAATGGGGGAAAAGATCATATATTGTTTAATAAATAATTTTGGGATGGTTGGAAATCCATCTGGAAACAAAATAATTTAGATGTCACTTCATATAAGAAAAGGAAATTCTAGACGGATTACAACAAATCATAAAAGTATGAAAAGAATGAAGAACATTTTTATAATGATGGTGCAGAAGGCCATTTTAAAAACAGTAACACTAAGGGGCACCTGGTGGCTCAGTCAGTTAAGCAACCTACTCTTGATTTTGGCTCAGGCCATGATCTTACAATTTGTGAGATTGCAGCCACGACAGACTCCATGCCTGCTTCAGACTCTTTCTTCTCTCTCTCTCTGCCCTTCCCCCTGCTCACATGCTCTCTCTCAAAATAAATATTTAAAAAAAAAAAAAAAAATTAAAAAGTAACATGAAAGAAGCCATAAGAGGAAAAGACTGACAGTTTTGATTACTAAAAACTTAAAATTTCTGCAGAACAAGAACTGTATTCACCTTAATAGATCAATGACTAACTAGGAATGTTAACTATATTATCTATCAATAAAGCAAACTAAGGAACAGAAACTAATAAAAATAGAAGAAACAAACAAAGGGAAGAAAACAGCAAATACACATGCACATGCCTGCATTCACACAGCTACAATTAAGAACAAAAATGGGGCACCTGGGTGGCTCAGTCAGTTAGGCATCAACCTCTTGCTTTTGGCTCAGGTCATGAGCTCGTGTAATTTGCGAGATTGAGACCTGTGTTGGGGGGAGGGATTCTCTTGGAATTCTCTCTCTTCCTCTCTGCCTCTCCCCTGCTTGCACATGCTCTCTCTCTCAAAATAAACATTAAGAAAAAGAGAACAAAACTAAAATAGCTTTAAGAGATTACTTTGCTCAATTCCATTCAAATAAACTTGAAAATCAATTGAAACAGATGATAGTAAAATATTAACTGATTCCACAAGCAAGCATAAAGTTGTACCTAACTCAACAGACTCTATAAAACAATAAAACTATATGTATCATTTATGAATTTTTATGCAAACAGAATCCAACAGCAAATTCAAAGAATATGCCATCACCAAAATACAAAGTACAAAAATACAATGATGGTTCAATAGGAAACCAATTTATAAATTCAACACACTGGATCAAAGGAAAAATATACATAATCATTTTCGTGTACGCCAAAGGCATTTGATAAACTGAACATCCATTTTTGTTTTTTAAAAAGTTATAATAAAATATGGAGATGATGAATAAGTTCTTAAAGTAACAAAATAACTATCTTGAGGCGCCTGGGTGGCTCAGTCGGTTAAGCACCCAACTTCAGCTCAGGTCATGATCTCACAGTTTGTGAGTTTGAGCCCCACGTAGGGCTCTGTGCTGACAGCTCAGAGCCTGGAGCCTGCTTCGGATTCTGTGTCTCCTTTTCTTTCTGACCCTGTCCTGCTCCTGCTCTTTGTCTCTCAAAAATAAAGTAAACGTTAAAAAAATTTTTTTAATAACTCTATCTCAATCTAAAAGTATCATGCTTAATGGGAATGCCAGAAGCCACTAAATATTCTCATTAACGTCAGGAATACAAGAAGAATATGTACTATACCACCACTCTTAGCCTTGTTTCAACAGTTCTAACAGATTGCAACCAAAGAAACAAATTGTGAGTATAGAAACTATAAAGGAGATAAAATTATTATTTATAAGTAATAATTTTATACCTGGAAAAACTAAGAGAAAGGTAAAAATTATTACAAATCATAAGGTGGCAAGGTACAAGGTAAAATACAGAAATCACTTTCATATATACATACATAACAATCAGTTAGTAGGCAAAAAAAAGGCCCTAAAATTCATATGTTGAAGTCTTAACTCTCAGTACCTCATAAGATGACTCATTTGGAGATAGAGCCTTTAAAGAGATAATTAAGGTTACATGAGGTCATATGGGTGGGTCCTAAACAAATCTGACTGGTGTCCTTACAAGAAGAAATTTGGACACCTACACACCAAGGATGCACCATGTGAGAAAAGACCATATTAAAAAAAAAAAAAAAAAAAAAAAAAAAAGACTACTAGAAAAGGCCATGTGAGGAAATGGTAAGAGGGTGATCATCCACAAAACAAAGAGAGAGTTCTCAGAGGAAACCAACCCTGCTGATACCTTGATCTTGGACTTCCAGCCTCCAGAACTGTGAGAAAATAAACTTTTGTTGTTTAAACTGCCTAGTCTATAGTATACTGTTATGGCAGCCTTAGCAAACAAGTACAAACACAGTTTAAAAAAAAAAAAAAGCTAAACAACTAGGAAGGAATAAATTTAATAAGAAAAATGAGTGATATATTGGAAGAACTTTAAAATATACTCCTCTTAAAACATGTTCTTTGCTAGAAACAATCACTATTATAAAAATGCAAATTCTCCTTGATTTCGCCATTAAATTTAACACAAGTCTAATAAAAATACCAACAGAGTTACCTGGGAATTAAACAGGATGATTCTAAAGTTCATATAGAAGAACACACAAGTCTAAACTGAAAGAGAAAAGAAATATGTAGGGGCCCCTGAGTGGCTCAGTTAGTTAAGCATCTGACTTTAGCTCAGGTCATGATCTAGCAATTTGTGGGTTCAAGCCCCACATCAGGCTCTGTGCTGACAGCTCAGAGCCTGGTGCCTGCTTCAGATTCTGCGTCTCCCTCTCTCTGCCCCTACCCCACTTGCATTCTCTCTCTCAAAAAATAAACATTAAAAATAAATAAATAAATAAGAAATAAGTAGAATTGAGCTATAATATAATTGTGTATACTGGAAGCATAGTTTTACTATTTATTACATGTGATATTTCAAGTCATCTGGAAAAGATGAATTATTCAGTAAGTGGATTCTAGTTAGGTATTTGGAAAAAAATAGCACTGAAGCCACACCATATCTCATACCAGGATAAATTCCTAGTAGATCAAAATTCAAATGTAAAAAAAAAGTAAACAACCAAAAAGAAACCACAAAGTTCAAGATGAAAGCTTTTAAATTCTCAGGATGGAGAATGACTTTCTAGTTATAACACAAAATCTACAAGCCATAAAAGTGAAGACAGATAAATCTGACTTCATAAAACCCCAACATTTCTGCATGGTTTAACTTCCATAAAGCCAAAAGACAATAAAAAAGCTGGTATAAAATTGTTACAAATGTATGGCAGATAAGGGGACTAATTTTATTAATAAATAAGTTTTATAAATAGATAAAAGTCTACTACTTAAGGAAAATTAGCAAAAGATATGGATAGTTTATAAAAAATGAAATACAAATATACGAGCTTAGGCTCACAGTTTAAAAAAATTAAAATTACATGACAATTCTACATTTTTAATCTATCAGATAGGTTAAGATCCAAGTCTGATAGTATGTTGCATTTGCAAATGTGTGGAGAAATATACTCTCATATATTGGAGATAGGAATATAAATCCATACCACTTCTATAAAAGACAATTTGGTAATATTTACCAAAATTATATACTTTATGAAGCTAATATAATATCATATGTCAACTGTATCTAAAAAATTATACTCTTGATCAAGCAATTCTTTTAAAAATTTATGTACAGATTTATTCACATTTATGTGAAATGATATATAAAAACTGTTTGCAATAGTAAAATATTAGAAACAATGTGTTTATCCAGTGAATGGCATATTATGAGGTCATAAAAAATATTGAGGAAGCCTTTTCTCTTCAGGTATTAGTCTCCAAGATATATAGTTAAATGTGAATAGTACCTACCATTTGAGTGAACAAAGAAAAAGGAATATACCTGCTTGTACATGCATAAGCATCTCTGAAAGGATATAAAAATTCATTGTAATATTCAAGTTACCTTGGGAAGGGCACTGGGTAGCTGGGAGACACAGGCATAAATGGGAGATTTTTTTTCCCATATACTCATATAACTTTTGGGTTTTTAACTGTGTGAATATCTATTAAACATTTTTTTTTAATTTTTTTTTTTAACGTTTATTTATTTTTGAGACAGAGAGAGACAGAGCATGAACAGGGGAGGGGCAGAGAGAGAGGGAGACACAGAATCTGAAACAGGCTCCAGGCTCTGAGCTGTCAGCACAGAGCCCGACGTGGGGCTCGAACTCACGGACCGTGAGATCGTGACCTGAGCCGAAGTCGGCCGCTTAACCGACTGAGCCACCCAGGCGCCCCTCTATTAAACATTTTTTAAGAATAAAAGTAGAGAACTTCATTTTTTTAAGTCTGAGCATTCCAAATATAAAACTAAGAGTTGGGTGTGGTATGAGGAAATATCTCCATGGAAGAGCAGTATATAAATGAGTATAATATTTCTGATAGACAATCTCACAGTACTTACTAAAAATTGTAATGTGTATACCTTTTAAGTGACAAATTCTGTTTCAAGAAATACACGCTAAAGGAACAGTAGACCAATAATAGGAAATTGTTTAAATAAAGATACATTCTAGTTAGGTATCTAGAAAAAATAACCAAATAAGTAGCCATTCAACAATGATAACGTAAGTAAAGTGAAAAAAGGAAGATACAGTGGTATGCTTATAAATGTTTAACAACTGGCTTTCTGGATGGAGGTAAGCTCTGTTTTGTAGCATCTACAAAGTCTGTAGTGTAAATACACCAACCATGCCACTTTCAAGCTACTCACTTACTATGGAGTCATGAAGAAAGGCACACAACTGCCTCTTGTGAGCCTGTGTGAGCAACCTCTAGTACACTACCAGGTGTAGACTAATGTGTCAAATATGATATTTATTTATTTATTTATTTATTTTTTTGAGAGAGAGCGTGCAAGCGAAGGAGGGGCAGAGAGAGAGGGAGAATCCCAAGCAGGCTCTGTGCTGTCAGTGAACAGCCCCGACATGGGACTCAAACTCACAACCTGTGGGATCAGGACATGAGCTGAAATCAAGAGTTGGACGCTCAACCACTGGGCTACCCAGGCCTCCCATTTATATTTAAAAATTACATATAATATCTGTAACATATTACATACATATCGAATATGACTTTTTAGTGTTTTGTTACATATCACTATGCACTGTTCTAGCTATCTACTCTTGTGTAGACACCAAAACTTAACACCTTGAAACAGGTACTTATTATCTCTGACAGTTCTGTGAGTTGACTGGGCTCAGTTGGGTGACTCTCACTTGGGTTCTTGCATAGTTGCAGTTAATTCCAGCCCCATTTGTCATTTAACTGCATCATCTATCTGAACGTAATACTGAGATGGATATACATATAAGATGGTTTCTTCACTCAAACATGTAGAATATCAGTTAGGATTGCTGGGAAAGGTGGGAGGCTGGCTGGGACCTTTCCCTGCTCTCCTCTTCCTCCCTTCATGCAGCCTCACCATATAAGCTTATGACTAGTTTGGAGTTCCACACATTTTGTGGTTTCAGAGCAGGCTGACTTCTTACTAGAGGTTCGTTCCTCTCACAGGAAGCATTTCAAGAAAACCTGGAAAAAATGGCAAGGCTTCTTATGACTTAGCCTCAAGGTCACACAGAATCACTTTTGCTGCATTCCACTAATCAAAAACAAGTCACAAAGCCAGCCCGATTCAAGCAAAAGAACTACGTAGACAAGAGCGAAAAGTGTGATTCACTGGCTGGAGGCAACAGAGTATATATTTCTACAGTAGCTACCAAAATGTTAGAAAGGGGTGCCAGCTTGGCTCAGTCAGTAGAGCATGTGACTCTTGATCTCAGGGTTGTAAGTTCAAGCCTCACATTGGGTGTAGAGATTAAAAATAAAATCTTTAAAAAAATGGTAGCGTCAGAGGCTTAACTGACTGAGCCACCCAGGTGCCTCTGACAGCTCAGAACCTGGAGCCTGCTTTGAATTCTGCGTCTTTCTCTCTGCTCTCTCTCTTTCTCAATAAATAAACATTATTTTTTTAAATGTTAGAAAAATATAAAGAAAAATGCAAATACTGGTTATACTGATGGGGAGGTGTGTTTTTCTTCCTAGCATGTTTTACAATAATATTTTCCTAATATTCTGGAATTTTTTTAAGTGGAGAAAACCATATGTATATAATCAACATTTACAAAACATATTAACCACGAGAATTTCTCTCGTATTAATGGAATGTTAAAAGCTCATGAGATACAGTGTAAATCTAGATTATGGTAGATACCAGTAAATGTTCTACAAATGAATTGCTCTAAGAAAATACCAAGTTATATTCGTATTTAATAAAGTGTATAGTGAATAGCATAAGTATCTAAAGTAAGTTATAAAAAGAGACCAATGATAGAACACTTGATGATGAGCTGTAAATGAATCAATGCCCAGGACTTATATTCAGCATTTACACACACACACACACGCGCGCGCACACACACACACACACACATCTTGTGACTTCCTTATATTCTCTACTATGGCACATTATTTCTTGAACACAGATCTTCACATAATAATAAGAACAAACGAATACAGACAGTATGTAAAATGAGTTGAAACATGTAAAGTACTTAGAACTGCACTTGACATCTAATAAATGCTCAAACATGTGGTACATGGGTACTACTGTCCCAGAAGATACTAAAAGATAATCCATAGTAAGATATTCTGTGGTAAAATACAATTGGATATTATTATAATTCCTCCTTGGAGATTCACATGCATATTCATATATTAAAGGCTCTGAGAAGTCCTGAAGTAAACAACCATTTATCTTTGTTTATTCCAGTGTTTCCAATGCTATTATATACAGTTAAATTTCCCCATGTGAAAATTGAGGGATTAGACTAGGTAAATTCTAAGGTTTATCCTAATAACCTGTAGCCCTATTAATCTTTTTTTTTTAACTTTTGTATTTATTTTGAGAGAGAGACAGACAGACAGAGCAAGCACAAGCAGGGAACAGGCAGAGAGGGAGGCAGAGAGAGAATCCCAAGCAGGCTCTGCACTGACAGTGCAGCCCCTAATGTGGGGCTCAAGTTCACAAACTGTGAGATCATGACCTGAACCCAAATGAGATGTTTAACTGATTGAGCCACCCAGGCGCCCCTAATCTTTTTGTTTTTAATGTTGTTGTTTTTTTAAATTTATTTTGAGAGAGCAAGCGAGTGAGCAGGGGAGCGCCAGAGAGAGGAGAGAGAGAATCCAAAGCAAGCTTGCATTGTCAGCACACAGCCCAAGGTGGGGCTTGATCTCAAGGTTAGTATGATCGTGACCTGAGTCGAAATCAAGAGTTGGATGCTTAACTGACTGAGACACCCAGGCACCCCTGTAATCCTACTATTCTTGAAAATTTTTCTAGGGGAATTAGAGACTAGTCTCTAATTTTTATTAGGTCTAATTTTGCTCCAAAAGTTATTTTCCATGATTTAAAAATCTATCATAGTAGTTAACACATATATTTTAACCATAACTATATACTTTTGACTCACAAAAGAGAAAGTTCCTATAAAAGTGGAGGAAGATAAGGGGAAGAATGAGACCATTCAGAAGCATGCTTCAAATCATATCAGCTTATATTCAGTGAATGGTGAGAAAAGAATAACTGAAGAAAAACAATTACTTGTAAATGTAAAGACAGGGCTCACATAATAAATAGGAAGAAGGCCAAGAACCTAAAAATTAAAACTAGTCAAAACTGTAATTAAGGTATGGAGGGAGATCTAATCAGATTTGAGTACAGAAGCAGAGCTATTATGTAATGTGAAAACAGCACTGGCCTGAGCAATGTGACCTTGATAAAACCATTTTTAAAAAATTGCAGGCTTTAACTTAATGACTTTGAGGTTGCCTTCAATTCCAGATGACTGGTCATCTGCAGTCTAAAATACTCTTCTTCAGAGATCTTATCCAGTCAAATTCCTTCGTTTTATATGTGTGGAATCAAAGTAGGGAGGTAGACTGATTTGCTCAAGGTCATATAGCTAATTATTTCAGTCACTCAAGTACTGAGTGCCTACTATATCCTGGTACAAGAGATTTAACAGTAAATGAGTCAGAAAATTCTCTGCTCCACTGAGCTTACATTCTAGGGAGAGGTGGGGGCAGGGTGAGGGTGGAGTGCTGTCAATTAACAAGGAAATAAAGAAATCCTGTGATATCAGGTGGTAATAAAAACTCAGAACTAAAGCAGAGCAGGGGATAAAGTTTTGGAGGTGGTGCAAGTGCATGGGCCACATATTTTAGATCAAAATAGTGAGAAAAGGCATCTCCGAGAATACAGTATTTAAACAGGGATTCAGAATATACTCTGCAGTGAGAGTATTTCAAGCAGTAGGAATAGCAATGACAATAATCCTGAGAGAACAAATCTGTTGTTTCTCAAGATCAATAACAAGGAGACCAGCGTGTCTAGAGCAGAGCAAGCAAGCAGAAAGGTAGGCAGTAGGTCAGAGAAGGCAGGAACCACATTATAAATGGCCCTGCAGGCAATAAAGAAAATGATGACTTTTTTCTTAAGAGTAACAGGAAGTCATTTGAGGGTTTTGTTTGAAGGCACAATATGATCTCATTTATGTTTTATTTTTTTAATGTTTATTTATTTTTGAAGGAGAGAGAGACAGAGTGTGAGTGGGGGAGGGGCAGAGAAGGAGGGAGGCACACAATTGGAAGCAGGTTCTAGGCACAGAGCCCGATGCGGGGCTCAAACTCACAAGCTGTGAGATCATGACCTGAGCCGAAGTCAGACACTTAAACTGACTGAGTCACCCAGGCACCCCTCATTTATGTTTTAAAAAGTTCACCCTGGTCACTTATTGTAAACAAATTGTAAAGGAACAAGAATAGAAGAAGATGAACTGGAAGGCCACTGTTGAAATATCAAATAGCGTTGGACCAAGGTAGAAGTGAAGGTGGTTGGAAGTTGATGGGTTGGGTGTGATGAGGTATGTGAGAAAAAGAGGGTTCGAAATGGCTCCTAATTTGGGGTGAGAGCAACTCATGAATCATAACATAATTTACTAAATGGGGGAAGAACCGGGGATGTGACACAGGAAGCAGGTTCTAGGAGAAAAACAAAGAGTTCTGTTTTAGACATGTTAAGTTGCAAATGCCTTGTAGATTTCTGAAAGGAAATGTCGTGTGTGTGTGTGTGTGTGTGTGTGTGTGTGTGTGTGTTTATGTCTGGAACTCAGAAATGAAGTTGGGCTATATAGTCTAAAACATGGGACTGGACAAGACAATCCAGGTAAGGGGAGGGAGGAAAAAAGATATCCTAAGTGAGAAACCATGTCTTCTAACTTCTTTAGTGTTTTAAACTGCATTGTACTGCCTTTTATGAATCAGAAATACTGTCCACATAACAGAAATGCTTGAATTAAAGGGAAGAAGTGCTAAAAACAAAAAGCAGTGAAGTCAACAACAAATCAGTAAAAACAGCAACAACCAAAATCTTCAATCAGGCAAGGCAATACAGTGAGGAACTGAAGGACAGAGGGATATAACATGGAATATTTTGTATTATAAGATTCTGGTTAAAACCAAAATTCCAGGGATGACAAATCAGCACCTGCCCATGTTCAGAATACAAAGCAACTCAAGAAATACCTTTGTGAACGTGCCGTATGCAAAGAGTGCTGGAGCCAGAGGGCCAAGACTCTGCAAAAGAATGGCCAACCTATTGCTGTAAGGAAAGGAATTTTCCCTTATACACAAGGAAAAAGAGAAAAGAAAATGCATTATTATCTAGCTGTAAAACACACAAAAAATTCAGGCAGTTAGCATGTAAAACAGGATCTGTAGTAGCTAGAAAGGCAAAACTCACTAAAGAAAAATATTTAAATAAAGGAAAAGGGGGGCACCTGGGTGGCACAGTAGGTTAAGCTTTCAACTTTGGCTCAGGTCATGATCTCACAGCCAGGCTAATGAGTTTGAACCCTGCTTTGGGCTCTGTGCTGACAGCTCAGAGCCTGGAGCCTGCTTCGGATTCTGTCTCCCTCTCACTCTGCCCATCTCGCACTCACACTCTCTCTCAAAAATAAACATTAAAAAAAATAATAAAGGAAAAGGAATACAATGTTCAGTTTTTATTTTAAAACAGCCCTATATTGAGCTGAATGCTTACAGATTTTTTTTTTTTTTTTTTAAGGAAAAAACCCACCAAATACCTCAGTTCCTGGTATAATAAGAATGGACAAACAAGAAACTTTACTGTCTCATTTATAACTGTCCTTTTAAAACACTATATTCCTGGGACGACTGGGTGGCTTGATTTTGGCTCAGGTCATGATCCCAGGATCATGGGATCAAGCCCCACATCAGGCTCCATGCTGAGTGTGGAGCCTGCTTGGGATTCACTCTCTCTCTGCCCCTCTCCCATATGTACATGCTCTCTCCAAATATAAAAAATGAGTAAGTTTTAAAAAGTTAAAAAAATAATAAAATGCTATATTCCTACTGATGCTAAAATAAATCAACTTAATAATGCAAAAAACTGACCTGACATATTTCTTTGGTCTATTTACTGGGAACTAAAGGAGAATCCCAGGAAGAGAAGGTAGACAATCAGCATCTACTCTAAGCCCTGTATCTTGATTACTATAATTTTTCTACAACAGCCTGGCTAGCTGTGAAAAGCCTACATTCACTCTCTTCTGAATAACTGATCTCCTCTACCACCACTCTAATTTCAACCAATAGAAAGTTGCAATATGGTATTATTCAACCATAATATGAAAAATATTTTTCCATATTTTGTTTTTTTCAAAATTAGAACCATAATCCACCAAAGACCCCTGAACTTAAGTTCTTTTTAATTATATAGAAAAAATTATGTTATGGGAGAAAACAACCTCACAAAGAAAGAAAACCACCAAGGGTGTATTTTTGGCTGTTGTGGTGACCTAAATTCAATTATTGTTTTTGAGACTTTGGATTTGAATCAGGTTGCAGAGTCTTTGGCCACTTTCCCTATCAAGTGGAATCTATACTAATGGAAACACATATTGCATTAGGTTTGCTTTCATTTTATTTATTTAATGTCATCTTATATAACCTTCTTTTATGTTATTTTCTGCCTGTTTTGCTTTCATTTTTAAAAAGATCCATTACAAATGTTGACTTACATTAAGCCTGTGGTCCCCTAAAGCCCACATAAAAATAAACTATTGATCAGGCTCATGCAGAATCTATCATGTTGATAAGTGACAACAGTTTTAGAATACAGGTCTTCTGATTCCAAATTTTGTGCACTTATACACTACATTGCTCTATCTGCCTTTCATTCTGCTTTGAAAAGTCACCTACTTGCCCCATCAGATATAAAGACTTATGGTAATGCTATGGTAATTAAGACAATGATAGAAAATAAAGGACAGAAAACAAACCATGGAATAGTGAAATAAGTTTCACACATGTAACTTAACATATGACAGAGGCAGCACTACAGATCAGTAGATAAAAGATGGACTAAATAAATAGCACTAATTGGATATCTATATACTTAAAAAATAGTATTTCCCCTGCACACCAGATATAAAAATAAATTCTATAGTTTAAAAATCATAAATCTGGAAAGCAAAACTTTAAAACTGCTAGACAAAAACACAAATGAATATTTCATTTAAAATTTTTTTTCATGTTTATTTATTTTTGTGAGAGAGAGAGAGCATGAGCAGGGAAGGGGCAGAGAGAGAGAGGGAGACACAAAATCTGAAGCAGGCTCTAGGCTCTGAGCTGTCAGCATAGAGCCCAACGCAGGGCTTGAACTCACGAATGGTGAGATCATGACCTGAGCCAAAGTTGGACACTTAACTGACTGAGCCACCCAGGTGACCCCAGATGAATATTTTTTATGACCTTCAGGTAGAGATTTCTTAAAATACATTAAAAAAAAAAAACAAAGAAAAAATGGATATCTACATTAAAATTTTAAACTTCAGTTCAACAAAGGACACCATTAAAAAAGTAAAAAGCCAAGCTAGATGGTATCTGTAATGTATAAACTGACAAAGAATTGTAATCCAGAATATATGTGTGCATATTTGTGTGTGTGTGTATAAAAAAAAGCAATTCACAGAAGACAAAACCTAAACAGTTAATGAACATAAGAAGTTCAATCTTACTAGCAATACAAATTAAAGAATTTGAGGAATTCTCAAATTAGGGAAATACAAATTAAAATAGCAATGACTACAATAAGATTGCTCAAAATTAAAAGGTCTGATGACACCAAATGATGATGAGGATGTAAAATAATGAAAACTTTCTGTACTTTCATATGGGGGGGGTGTCTAAACTGGTTAAACCAGGGGCACCTGGGTAGCTCAGTCAGTTAAGCACCCAACTTCAGCTCAGGTCATGATCTCACAGTTCGTGGGTTCGAGCCCCACGTCAGGCTGTGTGCTGACAGCTCAAAGCCTGTAGCCTGCTTCAGATTCTGTGTCTCTCTCTCTCTGTCCCCCCACCCCCAACTCATGCTCTGTTCTGTCTCTCTCTCTCAAAAATAAATGAACATTAAAAAAAAAAAAAACCCTTTAAATTGGTTAAAACATTTTGGAAAGCAATTTGGCAACATCCTAGTAAAGCTGAAGAATCACAGATTTTATGACCCAACAATTACATTTTTAGGTATATATTCTAGAGAAGCTCAAATGGATACACAAGAATATTCATAGCAGCATTATTTATAATAGAGGAAAAAAAGGTACAACCTGAATATCCAGAGTAAAATAAACAAACGTGATATAGTCATACAACAGAATACTGAACAGCAGAAAAAGCAAATAAACCCTTATATATTACCGCATCTCACAAACACAATGTATGACAAAAGCAAGCTGTAAAAAATGCATAGTTTTGACACTATAACGTTATAAAATAAATACTATATATAATTTAGGAAAAAATACATGTAAGTAAATATCTAAGTAAACATACAAAAACACCAAGTTCTAAATAATGACAGTTTAGAAGAGAGTTTCAATCAGGGAGGGAGATCTGAGGTTTTGGTAGTGTTTTATTTATTAAGTGGTTGACAAATCTATTGGTATCTCATGTTTACTCTTCATATATCTCTGTATGTCAGAAACATTTAAAACAACTTTTAAAAAGAAAAGACAAAAAGGAAGTCAAGGATCCTGTAATTACAATACTTTGTTCCTCTCGGGGTGGCAATAGTTCTAAAATTTATTTATTTATTTTTAAATGTTCATTTATTTTGCGAGAGAGAGAATGAACACAAGCAAGGGAGGGGTAGAGAGAGGAGAGAGAATTCTAAGCAGGCTCCACACTGTCAGTACAGAGCCGGACATGGGGCTCAATCCCACAAACCGTGAGATCAAGATCTGAGCTGAAATCAAGAGTCGGAAGCTTAACAGACTGAGCCACCTAGGCACACCAAAGCAGTACTATGTAGGATAAGTAGAGAGCTAATTAGTAATTCACTTCTTTCATTAGATCTGTATCTATGCATCTTCCTTTTACTTTCCAAGTTTATCTTTTCCAATCTTTGGCCTATTGACTTATTTCTAACCCTGTGAAAATAAATACAGTAAGCTGATTAGGAAGGAATTAACTAGTAAATGCTCAGAAAGGTAACCACAGAGTATTATTACCTCAAAAATTTATCATGACATCTTGATATATTGTGCCTATTATTTAATTAACTTCATAAAAACCCACAAATGAGGTTAAGGCTTAAAGCCAAAATTTATCCAATAACTTAAAATGAAAGCAAAAATAATTCAGTTATCTCATTCCAGTCTACCTTTGCTTTGATGGCATTATGAAAAAGAAAATCTCTTCTTCAGAAGTTACACTTGATTAATAAAGCACAACATCTTGAATTTTCATCCAAATTATACCTGAGATAAAAAATAATCACTGTGATGTCACTTTAGTCTTACAAATTAGAAATAACTAGAAAATGGAAAGTATACTATATACATATACTTTACAATATGTATGCAATAACTGGGAAGCAAATAACTAAAAACATTGTAGAATTTACACTTGATCTTGATGCACATAAAGAATTCTCATGTTCATTCACAATATGATGATGACCATTCATCTTGTGAAAAGCATAATCTTTCTTTTTTAGATTAAAAAAATAAACTAGTTTTCCCCCCAACAAATAAAGGGTAAATCGTTCTGAAAAGTTCCATTCTCTCTTCCAAAATATTAACTGAAGAAACTAAATTAGTATGTCATTAAGTATAAAATAATGTAACAGAAACATGGTTTAGATTTTGCCAAGCATTATTACTACAACAGATCAACTTCCTCAGCCTTGCAAAAACTATTTAGGGGATAGACCATGTTCAGAAATGAGTTATTTGAAACTCCTCAAAATTGCTCTGCAATCTCATGATTTATAGATTAATAAAACAAGACATTAATGAAAGAAATGCAAGACAAATAAATGGAAAGGTAATTTGTGCTCATGAATTAGAAAAATTAATATGGTTGAAATGTCCATTATTGCCTAAGAAAATCTACAGATTAAATGCAATCCCTACCAAAATTCCAATGGCATTTTCACAGAAATAGAACAAATAATCCTAAAATTTGTTTGGAACCACAAAACACAAAATAGCCAAAGCAACCTTAAGAAAGGAGAACAAAGATGGAGACATCACACTCCCTGATTTCAAACTATATTACAAAGCTATAGCAATCAAACCAGTATGGTATTGGCATAAAAACAGACACGCAGATCAACAGAACAGAGAGCCCAGAAGTAAACGCATGCATACATATATGGTCAGTTAATTTACAACAAAGGAGTTAAGAATATACAATGGGGAAAGGATAGTCTCTTTAATAAACAGTGTCAGGAAAACTAGACAGTTTTAATCCATACACAGAAAAGGACTCAAAATAGATTAAAGACTTGAATGTAAGATCTGACACCATTAAACTCCTAGAAGAAAACACAAGCAGTAAGCTCCGTGACTTGGTCTTGGCAATAAATTTTGGGATATGACAACAAAGGCAAAAGTAACAAAAGCAAAACTAAACAAGTTGCACTACATCAACTAACAAGTTTCTGCAGAGCAAAGGAAAGCATCAACAAAAGGATGCTTCCATACAACCCACTGTATGGAAGAAAATATTTGCAAATCATATAGTTGATAAGGGATCAATATCCAAAATACATAAATAACTCATACAACTTCAAAGCAAAACAATATTCAATCCAATTTAAAAATGGGCAGAAGATCTGAATAGACAGCTCTCTGAAGACACGGCAGACATGTACATGAAAAGATGTTCAACATGGCTAATTATCAGGGAAATGCAAATCAAAACCACAACATCACCTCACACCTGATAGGACTATTATCAAAAAGGCAAGAATGCGTCAGCAAGGATGTGGAGAAAAGGGAACCCTTGTTCCCTATGGTGCAGGCACTATGGAAAACAGTGTAGAGGTTCCTCAAAAACTTAAAAATAGAACTACCATATGATCCAGCAATTCCACTTCTGGGTATTTCTCAAAAGAACATGAAAACACTAACTTGAAAAGATCTATGCACCCCCGTGTTCACTGCAGCATTATTTACAATATCAAGATACACAAACAACCTGTGTCCACTGACAGATGAAGTGATAAAGAAAATGTGGTGTACACACACACACACACACACACACACACACACACACACACACACACACACAATCTTAGCCAGCCATACAAAAGGATGAACTTTTGCCGTTTGTGGCAGTATGATTGGATCTTTACAGCATCATGCTAAATAAGTCAAACAGAGGAAGACAAATGCCATATGATCTCACTTATATGTGGAATCCAAGAAACAAAACCAAGCTCACAGATACAAATTGGTAAAACAGATTGGTAGTTAAGAAATGAGTGAAGGGGGTCAAAAGATACAAACTTCCAGTTTTAAAATAAGTCATAGGGATGTAATATATAGCATGGTGACTAAAGTTAATGCTACAGTATCACATATTTGGAAGCTACTAAGAGTAAATCTTAAAAATTTTCCTAAGAAAAAATTGTTATAATTATGTATGGTAATAAATGTTTAAACTAGACTTATTGTGGTGATCATTTCACAGTACATACAAACATTGAATCATTATGTTGTACACCCTAATGTCAATTATACCTCAATTAAAAAAACCTGATCTTACATTTTAATACTTAAAATGATAAAAACAATTTCCATTTGGAATAAATAGGCACAAACTTTCCAATTTCATGAATATATTCTGAAACACCTGAATCACTTTCCAGAAAGCATGAGTTTCTATTAATCACATTCACTTTAAAAAATAGTTTTCCTTTCAATTAGGCCAATGCTAGGAAAGCTCTTTGAAATTTTCATTAAGACATGCATGAAATGTGGTTTTATGGTTCTAATTTATGTTTACAGGTATAAAGCAAAAGTTATGACACCTAGCATCAAAATACATGGTTAATTATGCTTTCTGGATCTTAAGGTCAAAAATGGTTAAGGAATGAAGGGAATTAAATTTAGTGACTTCTTACTGTGTGCTGAGCTCTTTTAAGTATATTAGGTCTTTCTCAAGACAGTCTCAGAGGAAAAAAAATTCTGTATATAAATACAAGAAGCTATGGACACGGGGTGAAAATTGAGAATATGAGGAATAAAAGTAGGAATAATGCTTTTAACTATACATTTTTACTATTATTAATCATTCTAACACAGCACCTATTCAAAAAGTTAAAAAACAATCAGGAAAAAAAACCCCAAACCTCTGAAGAACAAGTGGCCAATGGGAGAGGGGGCAGGAGAGAAAGCAAAAAAGGGTAAAGAGAGAAGGGCATTTAATCAGGGATTCTGGAATAATAGTTGATTTCTGATGCAACTCACTGATTGAAGCATTAACCCAATGATGGTCTATATACATTTTTTGTACTTTTTTTTCTACTGGATTTTAGGTATGTATTTTAAAACCCCAAGTTATGCAGCTACTAGTATTTTACAGAAACTGTATTTGCTTTGCTTAATATCCAATTTTATTTCCTTGTCATTCTTTCATCTCCTATCCCTCAGAGATCATTTCATTCTTCTTGAAATACAACCTTTAGAAATGCCTTTAGTACAAGTCTCTTGGTGATAAACTGTTTTTGTTTATATGGAAATGGCTTCATTTCATCCTTGTTCTTGAGAATAGGCTGAATTCTCCAGAAGATGCAGAATTGAATTTTGGAGTATTAAGGCATTTATGAGGAAGAGACCTGTGAAGCAAAGGGTTCCATGGAAGCAGGACTGAGCAAAGGAAAAGTGACCTGCCATGAATTCTCAGAAAAGCCTCCACTAACTGGTAGGGAGTCTTGGAGCAAATAATGACCTTTAAAATGTCCCACGTTGGGCCAATCGCCAGGGCTATCCCACCCTAACAATTGGTAGTTGCAGGCCATCCCAGGAAGGGATGAAGTCAGATAAAAGGCAGCTCTCTGAAGCTGAAAGGGTGTCTGCCAACCACACTTCCTGCAATGGAGAGTCTTTCTTTGAAGGCGATCTGGCAGTGCATCTCCATGCTTACCACAGCAGTTTCACAAGGCGCAAAATTCTGGTTGAAGTTTTTCTCCATATTTAAAGATATTATACTGTCTTCTATTTTCATTGTTGTTGTGGACTCTGCTATTATTCTGTTGGTCTTTTTTGTTGTTTTGCGTTGGGTTTTTTTTTTTTGTTTTGTTTTGTTTTTTTGATGAGCTGTCCTTTCTTTGTTGACTGTTTTCAAGATTTTTGTCTCTGGTGCTCACCAAAAGTTTCACAAAAGTGTTATTCTTATTTATTCTGCTAGGGGTATATAGTACCTCCTTGATCTATGGATTCACATATTTGCAGTTTTGTAAAATTTACAGCCATTACCTCCTTAAATATTGTCTCCTATGCATTATTTCAGTTTTCTCCTCTAGCAAGTCATTTCCTGGGACTCTAATTTTCCTCTTTTTAAACTTCTCATTCTGTCCTCCATTTCTCTTAATATCACTTTCATATTTTCCCTGTCTCTCTTGCTGCATTCTGGATAACTTTTTCACCTACATACACCAGTTAAATTTCTCTTTAAACAGCAGTCTAACCTGTTTTGCATTTCAAAATTCAGTTTCTATTTCAAAAATTGTTTCTAGACATCTGATTTTTTTAAACAAAAACTGTTATTTATTCCAAGTAGTTTCTTGTAGATTGGTAATCTTTGTGACTATACTATTATTTCTATAAATATTACATACTTTGATTATCTCACAATTTCAGTATCTGTGGTTCTAAGTTTGATGTTGTTATATGGAATGACTCAGTCATAGGGGCTTGTTTTCTAATGTGTTTGGGAGCGTTATATTGCCAGCTATTTGGTTAATTACTCAGTGGGGATCCTGCAGAAAAGAATTTGCTTCTGCTGATTGCCAGGACATAGAACTAACTTGCAAACACTTAAACCTCTGACTCTGGTGATCTAGGCTCACAAGGAGTACTTGACTCCCTTTCTTAACCTTAACTTCCCAGCTGGCTCAGGTCTCAATTTCCACCACCAACCCCTCAGACAACCCCTCCCCTTCCATTTGCCTGAGAGCCCCAGTTTGACCAGCCCTACTTCTTACTGTGCTGGTTCCAATTTATATTTTTGAAGTGGGGGACCATTTGGTGATCTCTCCTAAATCATGTAAGATCAGTGATGTCTCAAATAGTATATTGTTCCCAGATTTTATTGGTTCAGGCTTTAATTGTTGATGCTTCCATTCAGACATATTGTCAGGAGTCTTACTGTCATTAGGAAGTTGAGTGTATTTTTAATTTTGCTAGTGCTCTACTAAGAGACAAACTTCTTAGCTCTTTCTTTAGCAAAATCTGAAAATATCAGTGAACTCAGTCACCTGATAAAATATATAAGGTCACTGATAAAACAGGTGTGATTCACTAAAGGATACAAAATGGAAGATTTCATATTTGACATAATCGGGCAGTTGGTTAGTATTAAAAAAAAATCACACACACAAAATATATTTATTTGGAATTAACAGCTAATCATCTGATGTAAGGTCAAGGCTTTTTCTTTAATTGCTGATCTGCTAATTAATATTTGTTATTTCTTAGATGTTACAAGCTTTTCACCATCCATGATTTCCAGTTTCTATTTCTTTAAGGTGAACAGAGAACTCAAATACTCATAAAGCAATCTATGTGCAAATCCTTGATGTTTTTCAGTCTCCTCAACCCAATCTTTAACACTTCACCTTGCCTATATTAACTTCAATCTTTTTAAAAAGCAACTTGACTTCATCAAGTCTTTCCAAAGCAGTCAACTTAAGTTTCATGAAAATAATGCTTTCTTTTCCAATCCATTCTTCAGTGGTTTACCTAATATTTAATTCAATTCTGCACTGAAGTAACACATACTACTTGACATAAACAGGTTTTAGAATAAACATAATTTAGAATAGACACCATTAACATGTAACCCTACTGGTAAGGAAGAGAAGTCTGTAGGTATTCCAGAAAATAGTCTTCCAGCCCAAGCATCCAACATGCACTGATTATCAGTTTATTTTATAGAAGGCTTGGGAAATATCCTTCAACCTAGCAACTCAGAAAGGTGTCTGATACAGACCAAGAACAAAATGGAATCCCCAGAGAGAACAAATATGGCAGTGTACCAACAGATAAACGTTTTGTAAGAGGAGGAAAATAACTGAAAAGGATTGGGTGAAAACTCTAATAATCCTCTTTGTCTTTTTTCCCTTGCTGATGTGTCCCTTCCATTGTAAGGGCTATCAAAAGTAGGCAGCGATCTGGGAGAAAACAGGCATAAAGGGTAGTTTATAAACACTCAGCTTTAAGCCTTAGGATAAGTGTTATTATTTTCAGATCTTCACTTTCTCCAATTAAGGTACAAGTGGTAAATGTCAGATATGGCCAAGACCAGAAGTCGACCTAGGACAAAAATTTATAAAGCAGATCATTTGGCCTTTCTCTTGTTAAAAAGGGGCAAGAGGAAAGCCATTAGACAGATGGACGCACACACATCCCTTTGAAAAAAACATCACTGTAAGCAGCTAGTCAAGAATTTGGGCTTTAGAATTAGAGCCACCATTCTCTATCAGCTTTGCAAAATGTACTATAATATTCACATAAGAACATATATTTGTATGCATAGTGTTATATTTAGTGGTAGATTTAAGACATCACTTATTTTTATTTTTTCCATAGTTACCCAAAAGGGATTACTGAGACAGCTAAGTGCTCCTGTATTGAACATTTTTAATACCATTATGTAATTGAGTAAAATAATGATTCTCAGAAGCAGTAATGAGAATGAAACAGTGACAATTTACATGGGACACAAAAATGCCACAGTTCACCATGTTATGAAAGAGTAATAAAGAATAATGTTTGCTGTAGATCAGGGGTTGGCAAACTACAGCCTGCAGACCAAATTTGCTGCAATTCTGTTTTTGTAACTAAAGCTTTATTGGAACTTCCATTTGTTCATGTACTGTCTATGGCTGCTTTTGTATTACACCAGCAGAGTTGAGTAGTTTTGACAAAAAACATACAGCTGGCAAAGCTTCAAATATTTACTATCGGATCTTTTACAGAAAGTTTGTTATGCCCTGCTGTAGACTGTGGCAAGCACACTGAATTATTCTTAAAAAACCATTTGTACACCAGATATATCTGAACATAAGACTTACACTAAACTCATGGCTTCAGCTATTCTGTGTAACAGAAGCCAGAATAATAGGGACTTGTATGTTTTAATCTATTTATTCAAAAGTGCCATTGTGACAGCATTTTACAACCTATATATGACAGTATTAATAGTTTTCTATAAATTTAATATTTAATATTTTATATATTTTTGTACAAGGAATATATTTTTTCAGGGAATTCTCTTTTCCTCCACTACAGACACTGAACAAATTTGAGGAAAAATTAATTTGGTGCTAGGAAGTCACAGGCAACATTTACCACTTTAAAAATTGCAGAAAAAAAAAAGATTGGTAGTACTATATATATCTACACAGAATTACTCACTGTTGCTAATGTGAGAAGTGTCCCATATTACCCATTTCCCCTATGGTCCTTTCATAGGCATTGCTGATACCTTTGGGAATTGCCTGGTAAAGTGAAGCACTCTTATCAGAAAATGAAGCTAAAATCATAACAAGTTAGATTTGACGTTATTCTGCTATTTTTGCATTTTTCTGGATCAAGACTAGATAAATAACAGATGGGTTCCCTTGTGTGACTGAATTCAAATACAATTTTTTGTTTGCTATAAGATTTTTTTTTCAGAATTCTACAAATGGCTCTAATGTGAAAGTGACAGTTTTAGCTAAGCTGCTTGTATCATGGTAACATATTTCTATTACCAAAACACAGGTTCTAGTATCAAAATTCCTTGAGACATAGAGCACTGAATTGGATGGATGGAAGAGATTTTAAAAAAAATGAAGGGGCAGTTTAGGAAAGGACACGTGTTCTTTTGAAAATGAATGCTTAAAAGAAAAAAAATGAAGGATAGGGATAATCTTTCTTCAAATCTCAATTATTATGTACTTATAACAGCATTACTGAAATTTTTCTTTGTGCAAGGCACTCTACTACAAGGTTTAAATTTATTGGTTCATTGAATCTTCACAGCTACCCATGAGGTAAATATTACTATATTTAACCTATTGTTTGTGTTTTACATAAGGAATTGAGCTCAGAATGTTAGGGGCAGAACATAAAGCCAGCCAGTATGACTTAAAGCCCATTTTTTAACCAATATATTATGTTCAAATGGCTTTCTAAGAATATCAACAATCTTTGAGACTTTAACTATTTTATAAAATGCTTTAAGCTTCTTTGAAGGCACTAAGTAGAGGGAATTATTTTTAAAGAAAAAAACTCCCCAAGTACCTGGAAAATTATTGTGTTCTTTAAATAATACATAAGATAGAAACATATTCTAGGAATATACTCTACTGATCTTAAACTATAAAATATGCACCATTCTGACAACTCCGGCTAAATTTCATAATTAATTCTGGATTCAGGCATTAAATACTACTTTCTCAAGTGTTATTTAAAAAAATTTTTTTTTAATGTTTGTTTATTCTTGAGACAGAGACAGAGCGTGAACAGGGGAGGGGCAGAGAGAGAGGGAGACACAGAATCTGAAACAGGCTCCAGGCTCTGAGCTGTCAGCACAGAGCCCAACACCGGGCTCAAACCCACAAACTGTGAGATCATGACCTGAGCCAAAGTCGGACACTTAACCAACTGAGCCACCCAGGCGCCCCTCTTAAGTATTATTTAATACATTTTTAAAAATCATTCTTGCTAAATAGTTGGCAAGAAGTATTTTAAATATTTTAGAAGACTTTACACCAGCCCATTTTCCTTCAAATTATTTCTTCAAACTAATACATGCAATTTGCATTAAATGCAATTAGTGTTCTGAGACAATGATCAACTACTTCACAAACCTATTAAATATTTGAAACTTCAGTAACATGCAAAATGACTATTAAGCAACCTTATTTTAACTTTTTTTTAAGTTTATTTATTTTGAGAGAGAGAGACAGAGCAAGCAGGGGAGGGGCAGAGAGAGAGGGAGAGAGAATCCCAAGCAGGCTCCACACTGCCAGTGGGAAGCCTGATGTGGGGCTTGAACCCATGAACAGAACTGTGAGATCATGACCTAAGCTGACTGAACCACCCAGGCTCCCCACAACCTTACTTATCTTAGAGCCAACTTATTCAAATATTATGTTAAGTCACCTGAAGAGGCTACCCCAAGGACAACATCACTGTTTAATACATTTTTTTTTAATTTTTTTTTCAACGTTTTTTATTTATTTTTGGGACAGAGAGAGACAGAGCATGAACGGGGGAAGGGCAGAGAGAGAGGGAGACACAGAATCGGAAACAGGCTCCAGGCTCCGAGCCATCAGCCCAGAGCCTGACGCGGGGCTCGAACTCACGGACCGCGAGATCGTGACCTGGCTGAAGTCGGACGCTTAACCGACGGCGCCACCCAGGCGCCCCACTGTTTAATACATTTAAAAAACTTCCCATTAGGAATTATTATCAGAGGCTGTTAAGTATTCCTTCAGGTATGCTCAGTGATATGACTTCAAATAGGAATTTGTGATCTCCGGTGCTCAATTCATAAGTCTATATGATTCCTCTAAAGGAAAATTCTGAATAAAAACTAATACAAATTCTGGGGCGCCTGGGTGGCTCAGTCGGTTAGGCGTCCGACTTCGGCTCAGGTCACGATCTCACGGTCGGTGAGTTCAACCCCAAGTCAGGCTCCGTGCTGACAGCTCAGAGCCTGGAGCCTGTTTCAGATTGTGTGTCTCCCTCTCTCTCTCTGCCCCTCCCCTGTTCATGCTCTGTCTCTCTCTTCTCAAAAATAAATAAACGTTAAAAAAAAAATGAAAAAAAAAACTAATACATATTCTAATACTTGAATATTAAAAAAAATCATAAAGTAGGACAAATACTGTATGATCCCATTTATATGAGGTACCTAGAGTAGTCAAATTCATATAGACATAAAGTAGATGATCATTGCCAGAGGTAGGGAGGCAGGGAAAAATGGGAGTTAATGATTAACGGGTAGAGAGTTTTTAATTTAAGAAGATGAAAAGGTTTCTGGAGATAGACAGTGGTGATGGTTGCACAACAATGTGAATGTACTTAATGCCACAGAACTGTACACTTAAAAATGGTTAAAATGGTAAATCTTATGTTATCACTTACTGGGGATATTTTACCACAAAAAAAAACAACAACAACAAAAAAAAAACTAACCCAGATGGCCGGTGCTATTGTTGGTCAGTGGGCTATAGTTTGGATGGGCTATAGTTTGCTGACCCCTGACACAGTTTATTAATGTAACTCTGAGTAAGTCATATTATTCTTACTGCTTCACCTTCCTCCAATTAGAGTGTCAGAAATGAAGCCATACTATCTATTTCATATGGTTCTTGTGGATATCAAGATAACAGATTTTAACCAAAACGAAGTTTATACTAGTAAGACTTCATATTTACAGCACTTTTTTTTGAACAAGCAAGATTTAATTCAACATCTATTACTTAAACAAGATTGAAAAGCAGGAGTCACAAGAGAATTAATGAGATTCACACACAGATAAAGCTTTAATCACTCCTGCACTATGTTCCAGAATAGCCTCTAAACTATTATGCTAAAGACAAATGTTTTTTGTTTTTTGAAATTTAATATTTTACAGCTTTATTGATATATATATATTTACATAAAATTCATCCTTTTAAAGTGCACAGTTGAGAGTTTTTAGTATACTCAGAGTTGTGCAACCATCACCATAATCTAATTTTTTGTTATATATGTATCTTTAACGCAAGGTAGTTAACATATAGTGTAATAATGGTTTCAGAGTAGAATTTAGTGATTCATCACTTACATATAACACCCAGTGCTCATTCCAAGTGCCCTCCTTAATGTCCATCACACATTTAATACATCCCCCCCACTCTCCTCCTTCAGGCAGCCCTCAGTTTGTTCTCTGTATTTAAAAGTCTCTTATGGTTTGACTCCCTCTCTGTTTTTATCTTATTTTTCCTTATGTTCATCCATTTTGTTTCTCAAATTCCACGAGTGAAATCATATAACTTTCTCTGACTTATTATGCTTCATATAATACATTCTAGTCCCATCCATGTTGTAGCACATGGCCAGATTTCATTCTGATCACTGAGTAATATTCCACTGTGTGTGTATATATACCACATCTTCTTTACCCATTCATCAGTCAGTGGACATTTGGGCTCTTTACATACTTTGGCTATTGTTGATAGTGCTGCTATAAACACTGGGGTGCATGTGTCCCTTCGAATCAGCATTTTTGTATCCTTTGGTATCCTAAATACCTAGTAGTGCAATTGTTGGGTAATAGGGTAGCTCTATTTTTAATTTTTCAAGCTTATCCATTTATTTTTGAGAGAGAGTGAGCACAAGTGGGCAGAGAGAGGGAGACACAGAATCCAAAGCAGGCTATAGGCTCTGAGCTGTCAGCGCAGAGCTCAACGTGGGGCTTGAACCCACGAACTGCAAGATCGTAACCTGAAGTCTGATGCTCAACCAAATAAGCCACCCAGGTGCCTCTATTTTCAACCTTTTGAGGAACCTCCATACTGTTTTCCAGTTTGCACCAGTTTGCATTCCCACCAACAGTGCAAAAGGGTTCCCCTTTCTCCGCATCCTTGCCAAAGTTTGTTTCCTGAGTTGTTAATTTTAGCCATTCTGATAGATGTGAGGTAGTATCTCATCGTGGTTTTGATTTGTATTTCCCTGATGATGAGTGATGCTGAGCATCTTTTCATGTGTCTGTTAGCCATGTGGAGGTCTTCTTTGGAAAAGTATCTGTAAATCTCTTCCACCCATTTCTTCACTGGATTATTTATTTTTTGGGTGTTGAGTTTGAGAAGTTCTTTATAGATTTTGGATACTAGCTCATTATCCAATACGTCATTTGCAAATACCTTTTCCCATTCAGTTGGTTGCCTTTTCGTTTTATTGTTTGTTTCCTTCTCTGTGCAGAAGATTTTAATATCCCAATGAGGTCTCAAAAGTTCTTTCTTGCTTTTGTTTCCCTCACATCTGGAGACATGCCTAGTAAGAAGTTGCTACTGCCAAGGTCAAAGAGGTTGTTGCTGGTTTTGTCCTGTATGATTTTAATGGTTTCCTGTCTTATATTTAGGTCTTTGATCCATTTTAAATTTATATTTGTGTATGGTGTAAGAAAGTGGATCAGGTTCATTCTTCTGCATCTTACTGTCCAGTTTTCCCAACACCATTTGCTGAAGAAAGTCTTTTTTTCCACTGGGTATTCTTTCCTGCTTTGTTGAAGATTACTTGGCCATACATTTATGGGTCCATTTCTGGGGTCTCTATTCTGTTCCATTGATCTGAGTACCTTGTTTTTGTGCCAGTACCATACTGTCTTGATGATTACAGCTTTGTAATAGTTTGAAGTCTGGAATTGTGATGCCTCCAGCTTTTTCTTTTTCAACATTACCTTGGCTATTTGGGATCTTTTCTGGTTCCACACAAATTTTAGAATTGTTTGTTCTAGCTCTGTAAAGAATGCTGATGTTATTTTGATGGGGATTGCACTGAATATGTAGATTACTCTGGATAGTATAGACATTTTAATAATATTTATTCTTACAATCCATAAGCATGGAATGTTTTTCCATTTCTTTGTGCTTTCAATTTCTTTCATAAGCTTTCTATAGTTTTCAGTAAACAAATCTTTTACCTCTTTGGTAAGGTTTATTCCTAGCTATCTTATGGTTTTTGGTACAACTGTAAATGTGAAGACAAAGGTTAATACTAACTCTGGGGGGAAAAATACATACTGCAGGAAATTAAAAAAACAATGTATGTATTTGAGAATTATTAATCCATGAGGTGTTAGTGTGAAATACAGCCCTTCCATCAGATTTAGGAAATTTTCAATGAAGAAAAAGAGGCCAGAGAGTCCCTAACTTGAATTAATAAAAGGTTGTCAAAAAGAAAAAAAAAAAAAAAAATCACAAATATGCTTGGAGCCAAGTATGAGAAACAAAATGAGTGACCAACATGGTTAATAATAGTTTTTTGGTTAAATTTAAAATGACTATGGTAACTTTTTTAAGTTTATTTATTTTGAAACAGAGTACAAGTGGGGGAGGGGCAGAGAGGGAGAGCAAGAGAGAATCTCAAACAGGCTCCATGCTGCCAGTGCAGAGCCTGATGCAGGGATCAAACTCACAAAACCGCAAGATCATGACCTGAGCCAAAACCAGAGTTGGATACTTAACTGACTGAGCCACCCAGAAGAGCCTAAAATGACTATTAAATGCACTTAAACAATTGGAAAATATTGAAAATGTATGAGTTAAGCTTTTAAGAATATAGAAAAACAAAGTAATTCTAAGAAAAGCATTAGTAAGAAAATTAGCACAGAAATAACTGAATTAAAAAGATAATCCTCTAACAAGACTGATCAAGGTAGAATAAAGAGAACATACATTACAAACAAAAAAATGGTAACAATTCACAAAACAAAACATACATGAATAACTTTATACCAGTGTATTTAAAAAGTTAGATAAAATAATATTCAAAAAAGTATATAAATTAACAAAATGCCCTAAGAAGAAATAAAGCTATGGGGCACCTGGGTAGATCAGTCAGTTAAGTGTCTGACTTCGGCTCAGGTGGTGATCTTGCAGTTCATGAGTTTGAGCCCTACACTGGGCTCTGGGATGACAGCTCAGAGCCTGGAGCCTGTTTCAGATTCTGTGTCTCCCTCTCTCTCTGCCCCTCCCCTGCTTGCACTCTGTTTCTCTCTCTCTCTCTCTCTCAAAAATAAAAAAAAAAAACATTAAAAATAATTTTATTTAAAAAGGAGAAATACAACTATTACTATTTGAGAAACTGAAATAGTAATTTAAAAACCTAGTGTCTTCCACAACTTCTCTCTTCTTACTTTAAAGCTATTAGGACAGTTTTTAACAGGAGGCTATACCAACTCTTTCAAAGAGCAGATAGCCCCTATTTGCTGTAAAAATTATTTCAGAGAATTAAAGAAAAAAAAACACCTCTCTTTATGAAGCTGTTATAACCTTGACACTCAGAACTGGACAATACAAGAAAAATAAAAATTATCATAAACTATTTTACTTATGAGTATAGATGCAAAAATCTTAAAATGTAAGAACCAGAAAGCAAGCAAGAGACAAGTCTGTCCTTATTTGCAGACAACAATTCTACAAAGAATATTTAAAAGAATCTACATGATTAGAATTCAAAAAAAAGAGTTCATCAGAGATGGATGCTTGAGCATCCATTATATTACTTACTATATGTCTATATATTTAAAACATTTTACAATATAAACTTCCTTAAAAGGAAACACATTTTAAAAAATAAACTAGAGCTATAGCATTACTATAAATACATCTCAAAAACTAAATGTTAAAAGTTAAAAAACCAAGTTACAGAAATATGTGTAGTATAGTATCACTGTATTACATATTATGTAAAACAAAGTTTTACTATAGCTCATACATATTGGCAGTTGTATAGACTTTCATGGAATGGCATACTCAAGTTCAGGATGACAGTTACCTCTGGGTAGGGAATAAGAGGTGAAGAGGCCTGGGGAAGGGTACATAGGGAGCTTCAGACAAATCTGTAAAGATTTCTTTCAAAAGTCTGAAGCAAGGGGCACCTGGCTGGCTCAGTCAGTAGAGTGTGTGACTCTTGATCTCGGGGTCATGATTCAAGCCCCGCGTTGGGTGTTGAGCTTAAAAATATTAAATAAACAAAGCGTGAAGCAAATACATCATTTGGTAAAGATTGGTACTGGATGGTTTTAAGAAGCCCATATTCATATATGTATATATACACACAAATGCGTGTAAATAACAACAGTAGGAACAATAATAGGTGAAGAAAATGAGAGCTAACATCCACGCACTTATGTAGCAGGCACTCTTCTAAGTGTGTGTGCTTCTCTACTCCTAAGAACAACCTCAGGGGATAGATTCTACTTATATTTCTACTTAACATTATCTATCTATTACTATTTTACTGCTATTATAGTCTATTATTCATTTTACAGATGAGGAACTAAAGCAGAGAGAGGTCAAGTTGGCCTAAGGTTATAAAGCTAGTAAATAATGAAAGTAAGATATGAAGCTGGGATTCATGTTCTAGGGTTTACAGCTTAATAACTACGTTATTGTTGTTAAGTCATTCTCTATTCTTTTCAGTATTCATTTCCAATGTTATTTCTATATGCTGGAAATGAAAAACACTTTTTAACCCATGACCATAAAAAGATGCATACACACACACATATTTCTGTGTAGCTCAAACTGATTATAAAGATGCTGAGGGGTGCATGGGTGGCTCAGTCGTTAAGTGTCTGACTCGATTCTGGCTCAGGTCGTAATCTCGTTGTTTGTGAGTTTGAGCTCCACGCTGGGCTCAGCACTGACAAGCATGGCAAGCCTGCTTGGGATTCTCTCTCTCCCTTTCTCTCTGCCCCTCCCCCCGCTCGTGCTGGCTCTCTCTCAAAATAAATAAACATTAAAAAAAGATGTTGACAGGGGTGCCTGGGTGGCTCAGTTGGTTAAGCGTCTGACTTCAGTTCAGGTCATGATCTCATGGTTCGTGGGTTTGACCCCACGTCAGGCCCTGTACTGACAGCTCAGAACCTGAAGCCCACTTCAGATTGTCTCCCCGTCACTCTACCCCTCCCCCGCTTGCACTCTCTCTCTCTCTCTCTCTCTCAAAAATAAATAAACGTTAAAAAAAAAAAAAAAAAAAAAGATGCTCATAGGGGTGCCTGTGTGGCTCAGCTGGTTAAGTATCCAACTTTGACTCAGGTCATGAACTCACCGTTTGTGAGTTCAAGCCCCAAGTCGGGCTTTGTGACAGCTCTGAGCCTGGAGCCTGCTTTGGATTCTGTGTTTCCATCTCTTTCTCTGCCCCACCGCTGCTTGCATTCTGTCTCTCAAAAATGAATAAATGTTAGGGGCGCCTGGGTGGCTCAGTCGGTTAAGCGTCCGACTTCAGCTCAGGTCACGATCTCGCGGTCCGCGAGTTCGAGCCCCGCGTCGGGCTCTGGGCTGATGGCTCAGAGCCTGGAGCCTGCTTCCAATTCTGTGTCTCCCTCTCTCTCTGCCCCTCCCCCATTCATGCTGTGTCTCTCTCTGTCTCAAAAATAAATAAACGTTAAAAAAAAATTAAAAAAAAAATGAATAAATGTTAAAAAAATATATATTAAAAAATAAAAAAAATTTAAAAAGATACTGAAAGAATTCTAGGAATGTCTTGAAAACAGTGGCATCCCAACTACTCTAATTTATCAATTTACATGTTTCAGGTTTGGTATTTTTTAGATCATCATTTCATAGTCAAATATTATTCTTTAATAGTCCTAAGATAACATATATTTAGAATCCTAAATAAGTTATATAGAGAAGCATATATGATGTAATTCTACCATCTCTCTCTCTCATTAAAGGCAAAATTCCATTACTTGGCTTCAGGTCTGAAAACTAATATTAAGAGTTTTAAATAAGTCATTCTGCCAAGAAATTCAATTTCAATTATTATTATTATTTTTTTTTTGGTCTCTCAGTAGGAGTTGGTTTTTTTTAAAAGCCCAGAGCTAATATTTATACAATAATAAAAATATTTTGTATAGGACTGTTTACACTGCAAAATAAAAGAAGGGGAATTGGCATTCTCAGTCATTAAATATTTATAAGCATTGATTAAGTGCTAATCACACTTTGTTCCCAGTACCACTGTTACCAGTTCTTGAAAATGTCTTTTCTCCATCTATAGCCACATTCTCAATGTTATCATCTACTAACCTACAGAATATGAATTCAGAAATTATGAAAATAAAGGGGCGCCTGGGTGGCTCAGTCTGTTAAGCTTCCAACTTCAGCTCAGGCCATGATCTCGTGGTTCGTGAGTTTGAGCACTGCATTGGGCTCTGTGCTGACAGCTCAGAGCCTGGAGCTGCTTCAGATTCTGTGTCTCCCTCTTTCTCTGCCCCTCCCCTGCTCACACTCTGTCTCTATCAAAAATAAACAAACACTAAAATAAAAATAATTATAAAAATATGAAAAAAGTTCTTGCTTTCAAAGAGTTCACTGTCTAGCAGGGGAAAGAGACAAGTAAACAAAAATTATCTATAATACCTAAGTACTTTAATAAAGGTAATTAAAACACAAAGATCAGGGGAGATGAAAGGGTGGCTGGTGCACTTTTAACAGCAAACCTGAAACACGATGAAGGAGACAGCAATGGAGACTGCTGTTTCAAGAAAACTTGTCTTGAAGGGAGGATGATAGCTAGGGGCACAGGTTCTAGAGAAGGTTTTAAGATAGAGACGTAACTTAGCATCAACTATTCTGGACTACTTTCCTTGCTTCATTCCTCCCTTAGCAATGAAATCTCAGTTTGAATGTAAGAAGAAAGTCATCGAACATTTCTAAGCCTCGAATGAGACAGATGTTTAAGAACTCTAAATTATAAAGGAAACGAATAAATTATCTCAAATTCTTTCTAGACCTAAAATTCTATGATTTCATGACTATGATTATCTGATCTGTTTAAATTCAAAGGTAAATCATAAAATATTCACCATGCAAAAAAGAAAAACTAAGACCAATTAAGGGATGAACTAGTTCATACAAGTGCATTCTATTATTTTTTCGAAACTGTTAAAACAATTCCTCTTCCGACCATCAGTAAAATTTTCACAAAAGACAGTGCCTTTTTATCAGTTGGTAAAGTGCTTCTTGCTCTCAAACCTGTAGACTTCTAAACAATCAACAAGCAAACTATTTTGTGAGAACAGAAGTAAACTGCTTAAAAGCCCATAGCTTAGACTTGTAAAAGTCATCTTTTAAAAAGAAGACGTTTATGGAAACACGTGCATTACCTTCTTTCTACAATGTATTTGTTCATTATCTTCACTTTAAAATTTTAATGTACAGATTGAAATTCATAAACAGTTTTGTTTAAAATAAAAAAACTAGCTAAGATTAGATCTTCATAGTAATATGCCTTCTTTCCACTATTACACATTCTGAAATTTAGAACAAGGTTTCCCTTACCTGATATGGACATGGAATGTGATATTCTCTGCAGCGTTCTTGTATCCATGTTGTTTCCCAGATGCCACGGTAAGCTTGCTCATAAAAGTAGCATCCAATTACAACCAAGAGTGGTACGAGATAGAGAATGCTGAAAACACCAATCCGGATCATAAACTTCACCAATTTATCTTGGTTCTCCTTTTCTAATGGAATTTCAATTCGAACTCTGTTTAAGGATATAATGCCAGCTAAGAGGAGAGAAACTCCAACTACCACATACAGGCAGAGGGGAGCAAGAACAAAATATCTCAATGCATCAACATCGTAGAGGCCAACAAAACACACGCCACTGATATTGTCACCTTCAATTTTATTCATCGCTAAAAGGATGATAGTTAGAGTTCCGGGGATGCCCCATGCACTGGCATGAAATAGCAATGCTTTCTTCTCAATAGCTTCACTACCCCACTTTGGCACAGCTGCCAAGAACCATGTGATGGTAAGAATTACCCACCAAACACTGCCAGCCATAGTAAAAAAATAGAGTACCATAAAAAGCATGGTACAGGCTTTATTATGAGATCCTTGTGTCACTGTGGAAGCCTTATACTGTGAAGGGCTAGATGCATTGCAGGCTACTCGGTCCTCAAGCAAAAACCCAATGAAGAAAATTAATGACACCATCATGTAGCAGACTGCATAAAATATAATAGGTCTTTCAGGATAACGGAATCTTGTGACATCAATCAAAAAAGTTAAAAAAGTAAACAACGTGGCAGAGAGGCAAATGATTGAAATCAATCCTATGAAGTATCGAGCAAATGAAAGTTCTTCTCTCCTAAAGTACATATTTGGACAAGGAGGTGAACAATCACGCACGTGTAAAAAAGAATAACCAAGATCAGGATCAATTTTCAATTCTCGAGGACACCAAAAACCATAGTCCCTCTGCACTGCCACTGGAGCTCCTTCAGTAGGATCACCAGCTAAATTCAGATCCACAAGTCGAGGATATGGCTCATCACAATCTGGGAACCTAAAAAACGAAACAAAACAAGATGAGAACCATTTTCACTTACTGGGAAATCTATGGATACCAAACAATTTGGATTTCCAAATTTAGTACTCATGACCTTATTGATTCTTATATCCTTAGAGTACAATCACATTAAGTAAGAATAAAGTAAATGTTGATATCTTGTTTATGGGTCATACAACTAGATTTTCCATTGTTGATCAAAAAAGGATATGGTTTGGGGTGCCTAGGTGGCTCAATCAGTTGAGCGTCCGACTTCAGCTCAGGTTATGATCTCATGGTTCATGGGTTTGAGCCCCACGTCAGGCTCCGTGTTGACAGCTCGGAGCTTGAAGCCTGCTTCAGATTCTGTGTCTCCTTCTCTCTCTGCCTCTCCCCCAGCCCCCACTCACACTCTGTTTCTCTCTCTCAAAAAACTAAATAAAAACTTAAAAAAAATTTTTTTAAACTATATGGTTTTATACTTAATTTTGTTTTGGCTTCAAAAACAGTACTTTTTTAAAGTTTATTATCTTTTTAGTAACCGCTATACCCAACATGGGGCTCAGACTCATGACTCCTGAGATCAAGAGTCCCATGCTCTTCTGACTGAGCCAGCCAGGTTCCCCAAACAGTACTCTTTATTACAATAGTCTAACATAGCCATCAATAAGTAACACTGTATAAAGAAACTATTTCTGACATTATCTATTTATTATCTCCCACTACTACCGTAACTACTAGAATTTTAGTTCTGTAAGAACCAAGACTATATTTTGTTCACTACTCATCTTCAGGATCTAGACTAGTGCCTAGCACAGGGGACACATCCAATTAACATTTGCTGAGTTAATGACTGTTGAAGAAATATATACATATAGACCTAACCCAAGTAATTAGAAATATGACTAGCAGCAGTGTGGAAGACAGACTTGGGCAAAAATGGGAGCAGAGATACTAGCTGAGCCAGAATGAAAACCAGATAAGGTAGGGGCACCTGGCTGGCTCAGTCAGTAGAACATACAACTCTTGATCTTAGGGTTAAAAGTTCAAGACCCACACTGGGTGTAGAGATTACTTAAAAATAACAAAATCTTAAAAAAATAACATAAAACAAAGACAAATAAGGCAGTTGGAATGAGACAGACATGAAACTGATTAGATAAAAGCAACAGTTTGTAACTGATTGGATGCAGAAGCTAAAGTGAATGAAGGAGAAACAGAAGATAACTTATAGAGAATTAAAAAACGAGCAAAGGAATAAATCAATTTTAGGTCTGTTGAAACTGAGGAATTTAAGACAAATGCAGGTTAGAATTTCCAAAATGGATGCTAGATACGCAGATTTGGAACTCAGCAGAAGAGTCAAGTCTAAGATTTAGGTGTAGGAGTCATTAGCAGATGAGTAAGAGTTAAAATGAGTGAGATGAGATCATCCAGGGAAAGCACATAGAATAAAAACGAATAGGTACAGAACTCTGTGAAGCACCAACATTTAAGGTGTAGAAAGAGGAACAGGATCAAAAAAAAAAAAAAAAAAAAATTGAGAATAACTGGTTTGAGAAGTAGCCGACCACAATAGTTCATACATTAAGGCCTAAATGATCTTCATGAAAAGAGGGCAAACTGAGGTTGAGGGGAATATATAATAAAGGCAAAATATGGGTTTGAAGCAAGAGATATAGATTTGGCAGAGATGCTGAGAGTAATAAACAAATTATTCTGTTGATCAAACTGGAAATTTACCAAAGACAAACAGCAAATAGAACGGCTATGGTTGGCATCATTAAATATATAGCATAATTAATCTGTTGGAAATTGATTCAATGGATCCAGCTGGGGATCTGAACAAGTTTAGTAGAAGGAATGAATTGAAATTGCTAGCAAGAATGTTATTACAAGTGATGGGCCACAAAGCTTAAGCTAAGTAAGGAAATAAATGAGATTAGGAAGAGGGATATGAGGAAGGGGAAATACAAATCCAAAGTCTGGGAGTGTCAATTAAGTTCAAGAACAGCAGGAACAAGGATTTGAGCAATGCAGAAGAATGAAAGGTTGTTAGGGGCGCTGGGTGGCTCAGTCGGTTGAGCGTCCAACTTCAGCTCAGGTCATGATCTCGTGGTTGAGGAATTCGAGCCCCGCATCTGGCTCTGTGCTGACAGCTCAGAGCCTGGAGCCTGCTTTGGATTCTGTGTCTCCCTCTCTTTCTGTCCCTCCCTCGCTCATGCTCTGCCTCTGTCTCAAAAATTAGCAAACAGTAAAAAAAAATAAAAAATAAAAAATAAAAAATAAAAAAATGAAAGGTTGTTATGAAAGACCACCGTGCCAGACTTTAAGGTTTCAGAGTTACTCAATCCCAGACGACAGTAAGGACATAAAATAGATTTAATCCCAACAAAACAAAGAAATAAAGATAATAATGAGATATCTATACTTGTATACAAACTGTTAATATAAAAGACTACTAAACAGTGGGAGTTAATTACAAGAAACAAAATAGGGTTCTTGCCCAAGCAATTCATAGCTATTATAAACACCAAGAAATTAACAGACTTCTAAAAGAGGAACTATAAACACTACCATATTCTTGGGGAGAAGGTGGATGAATGGCTACATGGGGCTAGATAAGAAAACAGGTTAAACATGTGGGAAACAGAATAAATAAATACAAGAAAGCAAAATGTCCGTGAACTGACTAGGAGAAACTAATATATGTTTTATTTCTTAAGTTTTTCAGATGCCAGATGAGAGTAACAAGTCCTGCTATTAACCTACCTCCAAGGGCCATTGTTAGGTGGTAAACAAAATTAATTTTAAACATGAAGGAAAAAAAGAATGTTCACTGCAGCATTATTGATAACAGCAAACACCCAGAAATAACTTAAGTGACCATCAACAGGAAATGGTCAAATTGCCCTAGAATATTAATACCATTATGTAGCAATTAAAAGGAATGAACCAAATCTACACATACAACTATATATACATATAAAAAAATTAATGTTGTTTATAGATATGTATATATGTAGCAAGAGTATAAAAACAAATATAGGAATGATTAACAACACAATCATTATTACCTCATCTCTGAGGAGGAAAGAAGGGAATGAAATCAAGATAGGTACCAAGAAAGGAACTTTCAACTCTATCTGTATTGTTTTATTTGAGGGGGAAAAAAAAAAAAGTGACTGAGGCAAGTATCACAAAATGTTAAGACTGGATAAAGTTAGACAACAATAGGTACATACCCATTTATCTTACTATTCTTTATCCTTGAAATACTTCACAATACAGAAAGGTACATTATCATATAAGAAATACAGTATTACTGTACACATTATTACTCTCATATAAATCTGTAAGACTGTCTAGTAAACATCTTTGAATCTTTAGAAAATGCTTACAATCTATATTTGGAAGTGATCTGAAAAGTATCTGACATTTTCTGATTCTGGTTTGCTAATACATGACAGAAAAGCAGAGTTGACAGAACTTCTTTAGTCATTAACACATTTAAATCATATGGATACTTAACTTCCATTAAATCATCATTAAAGACATTTAATGGTGAGGTAATGAATGATTATTTTCTTCTCTGTATTTTCTAACTGCATTACTCATACTTGTATAACCAGAAATTTTTTGAGGAAAAAAATTCTTGTTTTTCTTCATTCTTTTAAAAATTTCTTCACAGAAACGTTTTTTCTTTTCTACCTTTTTCATTTAGTGATTCCAAGTCCCTAAGGAAATGAACAGTTCATAGGTCATGAAACCTCTGTTCAAAATTAAAACTAATATATACTACATTTCAAAAGTTTTAAAAAACTGATGAACTAGAAGACAAGTAATTTTAACATACTGCAGCATACCATAAGTAATGATCTATGAAAATCTGATTTTCGCACCTACTGCATTCCATATCTTCAGGCCAAGGAACACCAAACATCTCCATGAGCTCCGAACACTCACTGTAAGCCCGCTGACACAGCCTACGACAGGGAAGTGTGACACGTCCATATTCCATACAAATAGGAGCATAGAGTGCACAAAGAAATGGCCGAAAATCCCGAGAACAATCCAGATTCACCATTGGGTGGAATGGCTAGGAAAAAGTTAAAATTGAATAATTAGAGAAGGAGTTGTATACAAGTTAAAGTTTACTATATGAAATATTACAAGATTCTTTTTTTTTCCATTTTAAAAATGTCTGGAGGTTATTAAACTTTTCTGAAAAAAAGATTTTGTTTTTCTAAACAAAATCCTCTTAGCTATATCCCTGAAGAGTCTGAATTGGTTAAGACTGAGTTATATCTCAGAATCTAAATTTTAATTCTTAAAGGTGATATTAATGAAGAGGCAGGGCTCAGAATCACATTATGATCCATTTTACATATGAAAATAAAAATTCATGAAAGATATGCCAAAAGCTCAAAAAGTGATTACTGCTTGGTGACAGGATTTTAAGAAATTTTGATTTTCTTCTTTTCATGTATTTCAATTTCTACATTTTCTTCAACTAACAAGTATCAACAGAGAGCAGACAAAAGTTAAAAGAGGAAAGGGAGAGGGGGTGGAGGAAGAGAAGTAGTTATACATAGCAGTAGTTATTTTGAGCGTAAGGGAGAGGGAAGAATCTTTCACATTTGTCCATATTTTCTTGTTCTCGTTACATTAAAAATTTTATAGAGAGTTCTTTGAACTCTGGTATCGCATAATGTAAGCAGAAATAACACTGTAAGCTGATATTAAGGAAACAAAAGGAAAAAAATAGCGGCGCAAACATAAAACCATGTTAAAATAATTATAACCACAAGAATAGATCAAATATCCCAATAAATGTGCACCTGAGTTTTTGACTATCAAATACATTTCCCACTTATTTATACAATAATTTCAGAGTCATTGCTGATTTTGATCTGGTAACACATATTTTCACCACTAAGCCTTTCTACTGAGTAAGAATCAATTTCTACATTGATATACAATATTTTCCAAAGGTCCGCCATACACAATGCAGTCAGAAAACCAAGAGTCACTTAAGGAAACTGATGTCAAAGAAGTTAACTGTATAATGGATGTGGTAACCAACAAATAACAACAAACTGTATATGGCCATCACTTCCATGAAGGAATAGTTTATGTTATACCAATGTTTCCATCAAGAACAATTTTAAAATACAGAAAAAAAGTTTAAAAACACCTATTTAAAGCTACTGAAGAACTGCTGAAGTAAAAGAACTAAAAGAACCAAGAATACAGAAGAGCAGGGAAACATAGAGAAGTGGCCTGATAAATGCAGCCACTTTTCCAAGGAGGCATTTGTTGAAATTGGGCATAAGGCAAGAGGCCATGAATCAGGCTTTGACTGGGCTGGTGCTAGAAAACGGAGAAACCAGCAGAACTGTGGTGGTCTTACAAGGCTACAAACAAAATTCAAAACAAAAGGAATAACACACAGGTGAGAAGGGCAAGTGCCAAGGATAGAGTCTGACACACAGCCAATTTTCCCTTCAAGAAATTTGAAAATTCTGAAGCTGCATAAGGAAGGACACTAAGAAGCTAAGCAGAAAACCTCTGAAAAGCAGAGTGGAGATTTTGGCAGTTTTACATGCTGGGTTAGAGTTCAAGTTCTGCCAGGGGAACTGAACATACCAGACTCAGCCTCTGAATGGCTATACTCGAGTTGCAGGAGCAAATCAGAGGGAGGCAGAGACCTGCCAAAACTGTAACCCAGCCTCAACTCAGCTCACTTCCTGATGGAAGTAAGGTGATCTCCCATTTATCTGCTTATCAGAAGAAAGGGTGAACCTCCTCTGGAGCTATATGACATCATCTGGAACCTCGCCAATATTTTGTAATATCTAACACTCAATAAAAAATTACTAGGCATTTCTAAAAACAGGACCACATTGGGCACTTGGGTGGCTCAGTCGGTTGAACAGCCGACTTAGGCTCAGGTCATGATCTTATGGTTAGTGAGTTTGAGCCCTGCATCGGGCTCTGTGCTGACAGCTAGGAGCCTGGAGCCTGCTTCAGATTCTGTCTCCCTCTCTCTCTGCCCCTTCCCAGCTCATGCGCTCTTTCTCTCTCAAAAATAAACATTAAAAAACAAAACAAAACAAAACCAGGATCATACGATTAAAACCCAGAAAAAAAATTACATCGATTTGGTGACCCAGCTATTGATCTTAATACACAAGACTGTATATAATTACATCAAATATATTCAGGGAAACAAAAATGTATTTTATCAGAAACTAAAATCTATTATAAAAGGAATCAAATGGAAATTCTATAACTGAAATATACAATCTGAAGAACTCATCAGATCAGAAGACAGAATTGGCAAAACGGAACACAAGACAATAGGAAATATTCAAACAGAAGCACACAGACCAAAAAAATACTGAAAAAATACATAAAATAATAGACGTGTAAAACATGGAAAAGTCTAAGATATGCATACCTGGAACCTCAGAAGGAGGGGAGAGAGAGAATGTGCAGAGGCAATGTATAAAAAGATGATGACTGAGAATTTTCTAAAACTAATTGAAGACAACAACCTACAGATTCAAAAACTTTTACAAACCCCAAGGATAAATACAAGAAAATCACACCTAGGCAAATGTTATCTCGATTGTTGAAAACAGAAGAAAAATATCTAAAAAGCAGCCAGTGTTAAAAAAGACAACTTACTTTTAACAGAGCAACAGTTAACATTCAGAGCTTGCTTTGGAAAACCATAAATCAATAGAGCTTCAAGAGCTAAGAAAATATAACTGCAAACCCATAATTCTATAGCCAGCAAAAATATCCTTCATAAATGAAGGCAAAGTAAAGACATTTTCAGACAGACAAAAATGGGAGAAAATAGGTCACCAGCAAACCTGCACTACAAGGAATACTCAACAGTTCTTTAGACAGAAGGAAAACGATCAAAGATAAAAACTCCAGAAGTACTTAAAAGAAACAAAAGGGGTGAATATGTGGGAAAATATAAATGAATACTCCTTGTACCAATAACAAAATAATGCCTTAAAATACATACAACCCACAGGTATATTAATATATAATAATCAAATGGAAAAGACGGGAGGCCAGAGGAACACTAATGGGGTAGTGGTTTAAACAATGATTTTTATTAGAATATTATATATTATAAGTCATGGGTACATATCAATTTCTATGATAAGCAATAAAAAAATGCACAACATGGTAAAAGAGAGGCAAACAGAGTAACACAAAAGGCGGCAAAACTGGAGAGAAAGAAACACAAAACAGTCTGCACATACTGAAATCAAATAGTAAGACAGTAAATATTAACCCAAGTATATCAGTAATTACTTTAAATATACATGGACTAAAAACTCTAAGTAAAAGACTAAGAGTTTTGGACTAGGTAAAAACAAAAACAGGAAAAAAAAACCCAACTATGCTGTTTACAAAAGACATTTTTCAATATAAGCAAATGGGTTAAAAATAAAAGAAAGAGGGGCACCTGGGTGGCTCAGTCAGTTGAGTGTCCAACTTCAGCTCAGGTGTCATGATCTCACAGTTTGTGACTTTGGGCCCCGTATCGAGCCCTGTGCTGTCAGCTGAAAGCCTGGAGCCTGCTTCCAATTCTGTGTCTCCCTCTCTCTCTGCCCCTCCCTCACTCACACTCTGTCTCTCTCTGCCTCTTAAAAATAAATTTAAAAAAATTTTTTTAAATAAGTAAAAGAAAGGTAAATGGTAATGGAAGAATTAGCCAAAGGAAAGAGTAGATTTTATGACAAGTGTTCCCAGAGATAAAGAGCATTTCATAAGACAAAGAATCAATTCACTGATCCTAAAAAGCAAATCTAAACATATATGCACCACTTAACATAGCTTCAAAATATTTTAATCAGAAATATACAAAATAAAAGGGAAAATGTACAAACCCACACTCTGAGCGAAAGACTGATACACTTCTTTCAGTAAGTGACAGAAGAGTGAGGCAAAAATTCTGTAAGAATACAGAAAATCTAAACAAGCCAACTACAAATTTGATCTACATATTTATAATCATGATGCCCAACAATGACTGGATCCTATTTAACAGACACATGGAATCTATCAAAATTGACCATATTCTAGATCCTAAAAATCATGCCACAACAAAACAGAGAACTAAAATCATTCATAGAAGGTTCTATGACTAAAATGTAATTAAGGTAGAAAAAAGTTACAGAAAAAGCCCAAACCCACTGTTTGAAATAGCAGACAACAAGCTTGTAAATAACTCATAATCAACAAAAGGAATCATAATTGAAATTTAAATTGTATAATTACATAGATTATATAGAGAAGTAAATAAAAACAATAAAATAACAGCAAAAGCTGTACCGAGAAGAAATTTACAAGCCGATATACACATATAAGAAACTAAGAAAGCCTGAAAACAAGCAATGATATTAGCACCATCTCCAGAAGCTAGAAAAAGAGTGGCCAAACTTAGAGAATATAGAAGACAGACAATAATTAGGAAAAGAAAAGGGAGGGGAAAAAAAAAACCCCAAATCTCAAATTACCAATATCAGAAATGGAGGAGAGAACATTACTAGAAAAATAATGTAGATATCATAAATAATAAATTTGATATGTTAGATGAAATGAACAAATGCCTTGGGAAAAAATTAAAATTTACCAAAACTCAAAGAAAATCCAGTCTTCTATCTACAAAGAAATTTAATCCATTATTAGCAATGGCCCCCCCTCAAAGAAACCCCTAAGTTATGATGTCACTAGAAAAATGTATCAAACATCAAAGCAAGAAGTTGCAGTAATCATACACAAACTCTCTCTAAAAAAGGAAAAAAAGGAACCTTTCCCAATTCATCTTATGAAACCAGAGTAATTTTTATAACAAAACCCAACGGGACTACCTAAGAAGGAAAATTATTCTTCATGACCATAGATGTAAAAATCATATCCCAGTATCAGTAAATTAATCCATAATATATAAAAAGTCAATATACCACACTAAATGCATTTTTTCCCCAAGGATTAACATCTGAAAAACCAGTTAATATAATTAATGTCATTAATTGAAAAAGGGGGGGTAATCACATGATCCATTAAAAAGCTGTAGTAAAAGTATTAGATGAAATTCAACATCCATTTATTATGAACTCTTAAGAGACTAAGAAATTTCCTCAAATCTTATGGCAAGTATATACATCAAACCACAGAAAACCTCATACTTGTTGGTAAATTATTAAAGGCTTCCTGAGATCAAAGATGAGACAAAAATAACTGTTACCACTATCTTATTTAACACTGTATTGAAAGTCCTCACCAAGGCAGTAAAAATATAGGAATAAAAGGTAAAAGAATTAGAAGGCAAGAAATATAAAAATTAAAGGTATATGGATCAGAAAGAAACTATCATTATTCAGAGAGGACTTGTGTTCTAGTTACCAAACTTTTATCTCTGTTCCACATTCACTCTTCAATATCAATGCTCTATGATAATAGATGGGATTTATGTCACCACTTCTCCTTTACAGTAAGCATGTGTTTAAACTTTCTCAATAAAGAGTGTTAGAGGAACACTGCAGGACAAAGGGGGCTTCCTTGTTGGTTGTGGCTGCTGTGCAGTCAGGCAGCAGTGCAAATGTAAAGAAATCTATGGTGCTGTGTCCCAGCCATGTGCCCAGAAATGTCTCTTAGTAAGTAGCCTCACAATCACGACATAGCCTAGTGACACCCTTCCTGCAGCCCTTCCAATATGGACACTGCATGCTTGAGGCCTCCTACCTGCGGCAGTGCCTTGACTCCCTTTATCTACTCAACCACCAGCTAACACTTGCCTATGTATGCCCTGAAGAACTGCTTCTTGCTTGCCCAGCAACCATGGACCCAGCTCTGGCCCAGGCAACCCAGTGAACGTCTCTACCATCCACTGAGTTGCAACTACATCATCTACAATTAAGGTCTGAGCCTTGGTGTTTGGAAGTCCCTTCCAAGATTGTCCCTCTGCCCTAGAGAGCCCTACTGAGCTCTCTCTATATTTTATAAATACTCTCCTATAATGGCTTATTATTTTTATTATACTTCCCTTATTTAAATCATTGAGTGTGTCTGCCTTTGTTTTAAACTTTTTTTTTTAATGTTTATTTTTGAGAGAGAGAGAGGCGGGGGGGGGGGGGGGGGGGGGGGGGGGGGGAGAGGATGAGTGCCAGAGGGGAAGAGAGGGAGACAGAATTTGAAGCAGGCTCCAGGCTCTGGGCTCTGAGCTGTCAGCACAGAGCCCGACGTGGGGCTCGAACTCATGAAATACAAGATCATAATCTGAGCCGAAGTTGAACGCTTAACCAACTGAGCCACCCAGATGCCCCAAGAGTGTCTGTCTTCTAATAGAACCAGACTAATAAAAACCTGTCACAAAGAAAATCCAAAATAATCTATAAACCATTAGAATAAATGAATTTACTAGGAACACTGGATATAAAGTCAATAAAGATAAAAGCTATGTTTCTACCTTTCAGCAATACACTAAAAATGAAATTAAAAAAAAAAAAAAACAATTGAAATTAAGAAAACAACTTCAGTTTAAGACCATCAAAAGGAAAGTACAGCATCCTATATTCAGGAATAAAGTTAACCAATGTGGTGCAAGACAGAAAACTACGACGTGTTACTGAAAAAAACTGAAGACTACCTAACAAATAGACATCCTATATTCAGGAATTAGAGGACAATGTTGTTAAGATGGCAATAGTCCTTAAAGTGATCCAGAGATTCAATTTAAACCCTTAAAATGGCAGGTTTTTTTTTTTTTTTGCAAAAATGGAAAAGTTGATCCTAAAATTCCTATGGAATTGCAACAGAGTCTGAACAGATCAAAACAACCTTGAAAAAAAGAACAAAGTTGGTGTACTCATACTTTCCAATTTCAAAACTTAACATAAAGCTATAGTAATCAAAACACTCTGGTATTGGCAGAAGTCTAAACATGCAAAAGAATAAAGCTGGGGACCCTGTGTTATACCACATACAAAAATTAACTCAAAACTTGTAAAAGAAAATAGAGGTAAACCTTCATGACCTTGGATTTGGCAATGGTTTCTTAGATCTGACAACAAAAGCACAAGCACAAAATAAAAAAAAACCAGATATATCAGACTTCATCTAAACAGAATGCTTTCATATATTTCAGAACATTTTCAGTAGAGTACACAGACAGCTCACAAAATGGAAAAAAATATTTATAAGACATATATCTGATAAGAGTCTAGTATCCAGAATAAAGAACCCCACAACTCAACCAAAAGACAACCTAATTTTTTGAATGGGCAAAGAACTTGAAGAGACATTTCTTTAAAGAAGTTAATGCAATGGCCAATAAACATATGAAAAAATGTTCAATGTCATTAGGAAAACGTAAATCAAAATGACAATGAGATACTATATTACACCAAGATAGCTGTAATCTATAAACAAATAAATAAATGAATGAATAAATGAATAAATAACAAATGCTGACAAGGATATGGAGAAATCATGGAGAACACATGGAGAACCCCCATGTGTTGCTGTGGGAATGCAAAATGATGCAACCACTACGGAAAACAATTTGGTGATTCCTTAAGAAGTTAAACATAGATTACCATATGACCCAGCAATTTTACTCCTAGGTATATACCCAAAAGAATTAAAAAATGACGTTCAAGGGAAAACTTGTATATGAATTTTCACAGAACATTATTTGTAATAGCCCTAGAGAGCAAAATAAAGCAAAAACAAGCAAAGAGAAGGAATAAAGAAGAAAAATTGGGGCACCTGGGTGATCAGTCAGTTACACGTCTGACTTCAGCTCAGGTCATCATTTCGTGCATGGTCCAGGAGTTCAAGCCCTGCGTCGGGCTCTGTGCTGACAGCTCAGAGCCTGAAGCCTGCTTCGGATTCTATGTCTCCCTCTCTCTCTGCCCCTCCCCAGCTCACGCGTGTGCACGCATGCTCTCTCTCTCTCTCAAAAACGAACATTAAAAAAATTAAAAAATTTTAAAAAAAGAAAAAAATCAATAAAACTGGAAACAGTAAAATAGAGAAAAATCACTCAAATAAGAGATGGTTCTTTGAAATTACCAATAAAATTGATTAGCTTCTGGCAAGATTATTTAAGTTTATTTATTTTGAGAGAGAGAGAGAGAGAGAGAGAGAGAGAGAGAGAGAGAGACAGTGTGTGTGTGTGTGTGTGTGTGTGTGTGTGTGTGTGTATGGGAGGGAGGGAGGGAGGGAGGGAGGGAGGGAGAGGAAGGGAGGGAGAGGGAGAGAGACAGAGAGAGAGAATCCTGAGAAGGCTCTGAATTGACAGCATGGAGTCCAACGCGGGGCTTGAACTCTCACAAACCATGAGATCATGACCTGAGCAGAAATCAAGAGTTGGATGCTTTTAACCAACTGAACCACCCAGGTGCCCCTAGCAAGGCTATTAAATAAAAAGGAAAAACACAAATTACCAATACTAAGACTGAAAAAGAAGATGTCACTGAGGCTCCACCAGCATTAAAAAGGCAGTTAAGGGGGGGCGCCTGGGTGGCTCAGTCAGTTAAGTGACCAACTTCGGCTCAGGTCATGATCTCATGGTTGTGGGTTTGAGCCCCACGTCAGGCTCTGTGCTGAACACTTGCTCGGAGCCTGGAGCCTGCTTCAGATTCTGTGTCTCCTTCTCTCTCTCTGCCCCTCCCCCAATTGTGTTCTGTCTCACTCTGTCCCTCAAAAATAAATAAATGTAAGGAAAAAAATTTTTTTAAATAAATAAAAATAAAAAGGCAATAAGGGAATATTACAAACAACCCTGTGCACATAAACTAGATGCCTTACATGAAGTAGACCAATTCTTCAAAGTCAGACTACCAAAACTCACTCAAGATGAAGCTGATAATCTGAATAGTCCTGTTAAGTACTAAAGAATTTGAATTTGTGGTTAAAAACCTCCAGAAAAGAAGTCCAGGCCAGATGGTTTCATAGCTAAAATCTAACATTTAAAGAAATAGTAACACCAACTCTACATAACCTCTTCAAGATAACAGCAGAGAAGGGAACACATCTCAACTAATTCTATGAAACAAGGGGTGTTTAATATTAAAACCAAACAAAGATAGCACAAAAGAAGAAACTACAGACCAATATCTCTCATGAACATAAATGTAAAAATCCTTAAAAAACAGTAGCAAAGCAAATCCAAAAATATATTAAAAGCATTATATACCACAACCTAGTAGAGTTTCCTCCAGAAATTCAAGGCTGGCTCAATATTCAAAAACCAATTAATGTAATCCCAATTACCAGGCTAAGAGAAAAATCGCATTATCATACCAAATGATGCAGAAAAAGCACTCATGAGGGGCACCTGGGTGGCTCGGTTGAGTGTCCAACTTCAGCTCAGGTCATGATCTCACATTTCATGAATTCAAGCCCCACATCGGGCTCACTACTGCCAGCACAGAACCTGCTTCGGATTCTCTGTCTCCCTCTCACTGTCCCTCCCCTGCTTACACTCTCTCAAAAATAAATAAAACGTTAAAAAAAGAAAAAGAAAAAGAAAAAGCACTCATGATTTTAAGTTTTCAACAAACTAGAAATAGAGGATAATTTCCTCATCTTGATAAAGAACATCTATAAACACCCTGCAGCTATCATAATTAATGGTGAAACATGGATTCTTACTCCTAAGATTGTAAATAAGGGAAGGATGCCTATTCTTACCACTCTTATTCAACATGGGACTGAAAATCCTGCCAATACAATAAAGCAAGAAAAGGAGAGACTAGAAAAAGAAAACTGCTCCTATTTGCAGGTGACATTATTGTCTACGTAGAAAATCCCAAGGCATTTACAAAGAACACCTCTTTGAACTAGTGAGTTCAGCAAGGTTGCAGGACACAAGAAAAACATACAAAAACCCCAACTATTTCTATATAGATTTGCACTCCATATATAAAGAGCACATGAAAAACTAAAACAATACACTTATAACCACAAAAGAAAGAAAGAAAGTGAAAAAGAAAAAGAAAGAAAGAAAAAACACCTGTGTAGAAATTCAACAAAACATATATAGGGCTTGTATGCAAAAAACCATAAAATGCTGATAAAAATAAATCAAAGAATATAAAAAAAAAGACAGATATATACTTGTGTTAGTTTGCTAGGGCTACTGTAACAAAGTACCATAAGCTGAATGACTTAAACAACAGAAATTCACTGTCTCATATATCTAAAAGCTAGAAGTCTGAATCAAGATGTCAACAGAACCATGTTTGCTCTGCAGATGCTAGAGAAGGATCTGCTCCAGGCCTCTCTCCTAGCTTTTGGTATCCTCAGATTGTGATAGCATAAATCTGATCTTCACATTGCATTCCCCCTGTGCCTCTTCACATCATCATCCCTCCATGTGTGTCTGTGTCCAAATTTCCCTTTTCTAAGGATACCAGTCATAACTAAATTAGGGACCCTTCCTACTCCAGTATGACCTCATTTTAACTAATTACACTTGTAATGATCCTACTTCCAAAAAAGGTCACATTCTGAGGTACTGGAGTTAGTACTTCATTATATATGTTTTAGGGGGACTCAATTCAACCCATAACAACACTGTTCATGGTTTGAAGATTCAACATTAAAGATGCCAATTCTCCCCCAAAAGATTTCCAGATTTAACGAAATTTTTATCAAAACTCAGCATGACTGTTAGTAGATAAAAAGGAACTTATTCTAAAATTATATGGGGAAAAAAATATTTTGAAAAAAAAAGTGGAAAGAATCATGCTATCCAATTTTAAGACTTACTATATTGTTAACAGTAATCAAGACAATGTGGAGAATCAGTGGAGACAATATGGACAATCAGTGGAGAGACAGATACAAAAGATCAACAGAACATAAAGAGAACCCAGAATTAAACCTACCTAAGAATGGACAACTGAGTTTTGAGAAAAGAGCAAGAGCAATTCAATGGTGAAAGGATAGTTTTTTCAATAAATGGTGCTGGAACCAGAGGACATTAATAGACAAGAAAATGAACCATACTTTATACAGATTAACTCAAAAGTGATCATGGATTTAAATGTACAAAACGAATAAGAAAGAAGAAGAAAAAAGAATTCTGGACCAAGAGTTAGGTGAAAAGTTCTTAGAAATTATACCAAAAGGACAATTCATAAAGGAAAAAAAAATTGGTAAATTGGACTTAATTTTAACATTTACAACTTTTGTTCTCTTCAGGACCTTGTTAAAAGGATATAAAGACATGCTACAGACTAGGATAAACTATTTGCACACCATACATCCAATAATGGATTTGCATCCAGAGTATGTATAGCATTCTGAAAACTCAAAAGAAACCATTGCAAAACGAACAAAAGACATAAACAGATATTTAACCAAAAAGGATACATGAATGACAAATAAGCACACGAAAAGATGTTCACTATCACTAGCCACAAGGGAAATGTAAATTAAAATCACATGAGGTATCACTATATACATATATACTATATATATATTAGAAAAACTGAAATAAAAAACTGTGATAATACCAAATGATAGTAAGAATGCAGACAAAGTAAATCTCTCATACACTGCTGGTGAGAATGTAAAAAAAAATTTTTTTAACATTTATTTAGAGAGACAGAGAGAGACAGAGCGTGAGCAGGGGAGGGGCAGAGAGAGAGGGAGACACAGAATCAGGAGGCTTCAGGCTCTGAGCTGTCAGCACAGAGCCCAATGCAGGTCTCGAACCCACGAATCATGAGATCATGACCTGAGCCGAGGTCAGACGCTTAACCGACTGAGCCACCCAGGTGCCCCTGTTGGTGAGAATGTAAAATGGTACAACCACTATGGAAAACAGTTCAGCAGTTTCTTAAAAATCCAAATATATGCTTATCACATGATCCAGCAATTACACTCCTGGGCATTTGTCCCCCAAAATAAAAATGTATGTCTACACAAAAACCTATACACCAATGTTCATAGCAACGTTATTTGTAATAGCAAAGAACTGGAAACTGAAATGTCCTTCAATGGGTGGTTGATTAAACAAATTGTGGTATATCTATAAAACAAAGTATTCTGAAATTAAAAATAATGACTACTGATACCTGGAATAACGAGTATGGATCCCAAACGGTATTATGCTAAGTGAAATAAAACCAATCTCAAAAGATTACATACTATATGACTCCATTTATACAACATTCTTGAAATGACAAAATTATAGAGAACAAAGTAGTGGTTGCTTAGGATTGGAAAAAGGGAGGAGAGAGAAAATAAGCATGAGGGAGTTCCTTGGTGGTGATAAAACAGTTCTTTAACAGTATATATTTTATATATAATTTTTATATATTTTATATATTTTTTTTAAATTTTTTTTTTAATGTTTATTTACTTTTGAGACAGAGAGAGACAGAGCATGAACAGGGGAGGGTCAGAGAGAGAGGGAGACACGGAATCTGAAGCAGGCTCCAGGCTCTGAGCTGTCAGCACGGAGCCCGATGCGGGGCTTGAACTCACTGACCATGAGATCATGACCCGAGCCGAAGTCGGACGCCCAACCAACTGAGCCACCCAGGCGCCCCTATTTTATATATATTTAAGGGAAATAAATCTGTATCTGTGTATCTATATCTACATATAATTACAAAGACTAGGGGTGCCTGGCTGGCTCATTTGGTGAAGCATGCAACTCTTGATCCTGAGTTCAAGCCCCATGTTAGGCACAGAGCTTTTTTTTTTTTTTTTTTTTTTTTTTTTTTTTTTTTTTTTTAAATTGCAGGGGCACCTGGGTGGCTCAGTCGTTTAAGCGTCCAACTTCAGCTCAGGTCATGATCTCAGGCTTGTTGAGTTCAGACCCGGAGTCAGGCTCTGTACTGACAGTTTGGAGCCTGGAGCTTGCTTGGGATTCTGTGTCTCCCTTTCTCTCTGCCCCTCCCTTGCTCACGCTCTGCCTCTCTTTCTCAAAAAAAAACAAACATTAAAAAAACAAACATTTTAAAAAGTTGCAAAGACTACACATAGATGGACAAGTGCATATACACACACAAAACTGAGTACATGTAAAAACTGATGAAATATGGTAAGGCCTGTAAATAATGTCTATAGTACCAATGTTAATTGCCTAGTTTTGATGCTGTATGATAGTTATATAAGATACTAAGATGGGGGGGCAGCGGGTAGGGGTGGAGCAGGCTAGGTAAGGTACAAAGAATTTCTCTGTACTGTTTGTAAATTACTATAAAATTAAAAATTAAAAACATATCCACATGCTAATGATATATGTACATATATGCACATGTATGCCTTTTAATGTATGTCTTAGGTCTCAAAACTTGCTTGGTACTTAGCAATATATAAAATACCAACCAATCCAATATCGCTGTGTTACTATGTTAGTCAAACCTCCATCTGTGAATTACATATGAATTATAAAATTGATTTGAGTGGCTATTTTGTGCTGCCTGCAATGAGCCTAAATCTAGAAGTTCATGCTTTTGCCATTTATTAGCTATTAAGTATCCTGTGCTGAGTATCTCAGCTAGTTAATTACTAACACTAAAGGGACAGGCAGTGTTCTAAGTGTCTTACACACATTATCTCATTTAATCCTCTCAATAATCCCATAAGGTAGGTACTATTAGTAATCACATTTTATAATATATATGAAGAAAATGAGACACAGAAATCAAGTAACTTGGCCAAGATCACAGAGCTACAAAGAGACCCAAGATTCAAGACCCTGACATTCCTGTCTAGAGCCCTTGAACTTAATGTTCTACATAACCTCCCTAAACTTCAATTTTCTCCTCTGTAAAATGGTCTTAATAACATATAAATAATAGTATATTCAACAGTTAGCATACAGAACCCAGCAAAAGCTTTAAAAAGGGATTAAGGAAGCACTGCAAGTTAACAGAGCAATAGCAATCCTTTAAGGTGGGTGTAAGGAACCCTGAATTCCCTGTTCTCAACAAGTAAAAGTCAACTGGAATGATGTGACTAAAAAGAAAAACAAAACATGGATGAATATCAAAGTCATTATGCTGGGTAAAGGAAACCAGACAAAAAAAAAAAAAATAGGTACCATATGATTATATAAAACTCTAGTAAATGAAAACTAATCCACAGTGACAGAAAACAGATCACTAGTTGCTTGGAGCAGGGTGTAACGATGGGGGTAGACTACAAAGGCACACAAGAAAGCTTTTGAGGTAATAGAAATGTTCTATATCTTGATCGTGTTGATTGGTTTTATGGGTATATAATTTGTCAGAACACTGAACACTTTAGGTGAAGTTGTGTATATATACTGTACCTCAATAAAGCAGTTATACAAAAACAAAAATATTAATATTTTTCAAATGAGCAAATTGCGTTGACTTTAACAATTTTAAACTCAGCAAAATCAAAATTAAATGAGGTAGCCTGAATACTGTAAAGCCGAGAATATATAAGAAATACTATTAAAGTTCTATCAAATAGAAAAACAATTTAGCTGATTAATTTTTTAAAGATTCCTACTGAGTACCTCCTTAAATAGTAATACTTTTGTTCACTAAATCAAGACCAAGGTATACGAAGTTTACAAACTGAAAAGTAACATTCTAAAATTAAATTTCTGGTTTCTACAACAAAGGTGCAGTACATGGAACCTTCTATTCTTTGTTCAAATTCAAATCAACCAAGCCTTTGTGCTCCCATTCTCTTTCTTCTTTCAAATTTCCATTCCTGTTACCATAGGAACCTGGTAGCTGACAAGCCTTCAAGCAAGCAACAGCCCAAGCTTAGCAAGGGGTATGAAAAGGGAACAGAGTCAAAGGCCAAAATTTGACTCATGAGAATCAGAATTCCAATCTTTGTCATTCTACAAAGGGTCTGGTAACCATAGAAACTGTATCCCACTGGGTTTGGGAATATTATGACTAAATTCACTAAATGTGAAACCAAATGTGGAATGGCCTTGGAAATTCAAAAAAATGGTATTCATTCTATTTCAGATCCAAATTAGAATAAGAAATTATTCAAAAACAACTTTTTACAATAATTTTAAATGATTAAAAATAAGACCTTTAAAAAACTCCTTTTCTGTAAAAATAAATTCTCAATGAGAAAGGATCTAAAACTTTAGGAATTTTGTATTAAAAAAAGTTCTAGGTTTGAAAAACACCTTTAACCTATAAATTTGCTTTTCTTTTACAAATCTTAATTAAAAAAAAAAGTCTTGGGATAGCGGTTTGCAGAAATTTGCCATTATGAGAGGAACATGTTTATCTTCTTAAGTCAATGGAGAGTTCCCAGAGCAACCCGTAACATTTGACTTTAAGGAAGCAAATTTTAATATTTCAAATATCATGAACAGTTCTGAACTATGGTTTCTCTCAAAAGATAAAACTTTACAAAATTCCACCACACTTCATAATTTAATTGGAAATAAGTATTTTAAAGGTATTTCTTTAAAGTGATTTGTCATACAAGAAAATCAAAGAAAAAATTTTTTAAGTTTTTCCACAGAGTCAGAAATAAATAAATGCAATTAATTCTCTACTACTTCTATGTACATTTTTCGATTTAGAAGATTCTTAATTACTGACAGGTTTCCCTGTCACACAACAGACTTTCCAACTACTTCACTAGACTGTTGTTTGCTTAGGGAAAACCACCTATGAATACTAACCCAAACAAAAGATAATAAGGGAAATAAATTTGATAATACATGTATTCTGAAGATATAAACCATGAATTGCAAGAATATAATCAAATTTCGTTTTCTAAAAAGCCTACCTACAAAACATTAATTACTACTACTATACAGGGGTATATTATACTGTTTTCTTACAAAAAACAACAAAAAAAATCTGTCTTTCAAGGCCCATTCAAATACTTTCTACAACTGATCCCTTTCACATAAGATCCTTTGTTTCAGTCATTCAATCAAAATATATTTAATATACTAACTCTTAGGTACTACAACTGAGAACTAAACAAAAAAGAACAGTTTGGATTATTAAAAAAAAAAAGTTTCTGTACCAAATTACTATCTTAAAGGCACAATATGTTTCTTACAGAAAAATAAAAAAATACAAACATTAAATAAGACATAGAAAACACAAATAAATTGTACTAATTCAGGAAAACCACTGTTGGCCTTGGTGAAAATCCTTCCACATCACTTACTCTGCATAAACACACATATATATTTTTTTAAACAAAAACAGGATGATACCATACATGTTATCTACTTTTTTTTTCCTACTTAATAATGTATCAAATCCAACCATTACAATTCTGACAAAAGATAGAGACTATTTAAGGCAGAAGGAACATTAAGGGCCTAGAGATGGGAAAGGTGGGTTGCTCTGTTCTTTTGCACAATTACACCACTTATAAGTACAAACACATAAATGTTCAAAGTTGTGAGTCACTCTGACCAGTTGTTCCTCACCCCTGAAAAGGCAAAGTAAAATACTAGTGTTCACAGTTACATAGTACTCTTGGTACTGGGATTACCATCCCCATTCCCATCCAGCACACTCCTATTTACAACTGCAGGAGATCAAGTGCTTAGATATAACATCATAACCCTGACCAAGTCTGACTACTATCATCTCTTAAGGAACTTACAGTTTATAAAGTTCATTAATTAATTCAAACACTTATTTAGCACCTCCTATGTGTGAGGCATTATGTTGGGTACTAGGTATACAAAGATGAATAAGGACAAGCTCTGGTTTCAAAAGCAAAAGGCAGAAAACCCGAATGTCCATTAACAGTAATTGAATGAAAAAAATGAGAACTTAACACCCATTAGGATGACTATTATAAAAACAAAAAACAAAAATAAAAAATAACAAGTGTTAGCGAGAATGTGGAGAAACTGGAACCTTTGTGGCACTGCTGATGGGAATATAAAATGGAGCAACTGCTATGAAAAACAGTATGGTGGTTCCTCAAAAAATTAAACAGAATTATCATATGTCCCAGCAATTCCACTTCTGGGTATATATCCCCAAAAATTGAAAGCAGAGATTCAAACAGGTATTTACACACATGTTCACAGCAGCATTATTTGTCATAGACAAGAGGTCGAAGGAACTCAAGTGTTTGATGGATGAGTGGATAAACAAAATGTGGTGTGTATATATACCATGGAATATTATTTGGTTTTAAACAGAAAGGAAATTCTGGCATATCCTACATGAATGAACTTTGAAGACATTATGTTAAGTGAAATAAGCCAGTCACAAAGGAGAAATATTGTATGATTCCACTTATTATTGGGTACTTAGAGTAGTCAAACTCGGAGAGAAAGAAAAATGGAAGGAGGGTGCCAGGGGCTCAGAGGAGGGGAGAATGGGGAGTTATTGTTTACTATGTACAGAATTTCAGTTTTGTTAGATGAAAAAGTGCTACGGATAGTGGTTATGACTACATAACAAGATGAATATACTTAATGCACTGAACTATAGTGCACAATCCTTAAAAGGATTGGAATGGTGAACTTTATATGTATTTTGCCAGTTAAAACAACTATTTGTAATGAATATCTGTAAATATTACTATGGAATATCCATGATATTATTGTTAAACAGAAAAAGTAATATAGAGAAAACAAATACTCTATCAAAGAAAGGTAAAAGAATACATGTTTATCACATAAACATTTCACATAAATATATTTATGATTTTTTAATGGAAGAATAAGCAAAAAAAGTTTTTAAAATGACTACATTTAGGAGGAAGGAAAGAACAAGGTAGAAGGGAAAGGGCCAGAAACTAAACTTCTCTGAATATATCTTGTTCTATATATAAAATTGTGAAACACAATTATAAAATAAATTTTAAGTTTATTAATTTTGAGCAGGGGAGGGGCAGAGAGAGAAAGGGAGAAAGAGAATCCCAAGCTAGCTCTGCACCAGCAGCACTGAACCCAGTGCAGTGCTTGAACTCACAAACCATGAGATCAAGAGTCACTCAACTGAATGAGCCACTAAATTTAGACCAAAAAAAATTTAAGTTATTCCTCAAAAAATGAAACATAGGAATCTAAATGTGTTTTGAGTTTAACCACACAGAGAAATATTTAACTTTAAATATAAAACTTTAAACATTTAAATTTTTAAATTAAAACTTTAGAGTAATTTGTACTGTATATCAATGGTGAGTCACATCCCTAAAGACAAAAATAAGTACAAAACAATCAATCGGCTTTCAATAATCATATTGTTAGTAATAACACTGTTATTATTCTGAAATGATAGAATGTATGTGTAATGTAAAGCTTTAATATAAGAGAATAGAGAAACAAAAATAAGATATTAAAATGGTAAATAAAAACTCTGTGATAGAGGCACCAGATGGCTCAGCCAGTTCTATCTGAATCTTGATTTTGGCTCACGTCATGATCTCATGGTTCATGGGATCAAGCCCCCCATGGAGCTTTGTGCTGACAGAGTGGAGCCTGCTCGGTATTCTCTCTCTCCCTTTCTGCCCTCCCTCCTCAAAAAAACAAAACAAAACAAAACAACAACCAAAAAAACTGTGATATTGTTTGATTTAAAACATCAATCTAAACTCATGATGTACTTAAAAAAAATTTAAAAAGTGGGGAGCCTGGGTGGCTCAGTTAAGCATCCAACTTCAGCTCAGGTCATGATCTCACAGTTCGGGAGTTTGAGCCCCGTGTCAAGCTCTGTGCTGACAGCTCAGAACCTGGAGCCTGCTTCAGATTCTAGGTCTACATCTCTCTCTGCCCCTCCCCTGCTCATGCTCTCTCTCTCTCTCTCTCAAGAATAAACATTAAAAAAAATTTTTTAAACCCTGTGGAGGTTCCTCAAAAAATTAAAAATAGAACTACCCTATGACCCAGCAATAGCACTGCTAGGAATTTACCCAAGAGATACAGGAGTGCTGATGCATAGGGGCACATGTATCCCAATGTTATGGCAGCACTTTCAACAATAGCCAAATTATGGAAAGAGCCTAAATGTCTATCAACTGACGAATGGATAAAGATGTGGTTTACACCTACAATGGAATACTACTTGGCAATGAGAAAGAATGAAATCTGGCCATTTGCAGCAATGTGGATGGAACTGGAAGATATTAAGCTAAGTGAAATATGTCAGTCAGAGAAAGATACCATATGTTTTCACTCATATGTGGATCTTGAGAAATTTAACAGAAGACCATGGGGGAAGGGAAGGGGGAAAAGTTACAGAGAGGGAGGGAGGCAAACCATAAGAGACTCTTGGATACTGAGAACAAAGTGAGGGTAGATGGGGGTGGGGGAGAGGGGAAAGTGGGTGATGGGCATTGAGGAGGGCACTTGTTGGGATGAGCACTGGGTGTTATATGGAAACCAATTTGTCAATAAATTATATATAAAAAAGAAATAAGAAGAACTACAACTATTAAATATATAAAATGATATTTTAACTTATCCATAAGAAAAATGCAAATTAAAATCATACTAAGTGAAAAAAAACAATAATAAAAATTAAAAAAAATTTAAAAAGTGTTTCCTAGTTTTGTCTACAAATAGGCCTAAAAATGGCTAACCTAGTATCAACAGGCTTAGCACCCAGATAATGGTCTCTAAATATCATTTCCAACTAAAAGGAACCAGTGCTCTCTAGGGAAACCTCTGGTTCAAAGTTTGAGGCAGAATTTTAAGAAAGGAGCTTGGATCATACCAGAAAGCAAGCAAGCTAGAGTAGTGTCAAAAACCCAGGAGCTATCTTGAAGAGGCTCCCACTACCAAAGACAGTGCAGTTAGAGCTCCAATAGGAATAATAACTGGAGTAGGATTGAAACACATCAAATATGTTAAATTCACAAGTTCATAATGATACCTTAAAAAAAAAAAAAGACTTCATTGGTCACCTCTGAAGGATACTCATTATCTTAAAAACTACTAAATTCAGGAGAATGATCAAGTATATATCCTGTCTTTCTTACATAAACTGTACAAGAGTCTAACTCAGTAGCCCAACAGTAAAGACAGGAAATTTCTGTTTATAAAGCATTCCAGCTGAGAAAAGAATGACAGAATTAGAATATCACCCTTTTACAAAACTTTAATGAAATTACCGATCTAGGAAATGATCAAGAATGGCTGCTAAAAATTATAAAGAGTGACAACCAAGTATTATAGGCCTATGAAGTATTCTTTAAAAAAATTAAAAAGGGAGACAAAGGAACATGGTAAATCAAACCACACGGATGCAATCGGCAAAATAAAGACTATGGGAAACTCCATATGGCAAACGCATTACATGAAAAAAAGGAGAGAGGAAAGGGAAGGAGAAATTATATGTTAAAAGAAACTTAAGAGACCTCTCAATTGAATGGGATAGATGAACCCTGATTTGAAAAGCCAACTATAAAAAATGTGAAATGATCAAAGTAATTTGAACATCAACTGGACATTTGAGGATACTGACAAAGAGATAAAAGTATGGTGTTTATATATTTTGAAAGAGCCCTTACTTTTTAGAGATTTACACAGAAATATTTATGGATGAAATTATGGTGTTAGAGATTTGCTTCAAAGTAACCCAGCTGGACATGCAGTCACAATTGAAACAAAACTAGCTGTCAGTTGATAATTTTTGAAGCTGGATGATGGGTATATGTTGTCCACTATATTATCTTATCTACGTTTCTATATAATTGAGATTTACTATAATAAAAAGGTTGTGTTTTTTTTTTTTAATTTTTTTTAACGATTTATTTTTGAGACAGAGAGAGACAGAGCATGAACAGGGGAGGGTCATAGAGAGAGGGAGACACAGAATCTGAAACAGGCTCCAGGCTCTGAGCTGTCAGCACAGAGCCCGACGCGGGGCTCGAACTCACGGACCGCGAGATCATGACCTGAGCCGAGATCGGATGCTTAACCGACTGAGCCACCCAGGTGCCCCAAAAAGGTTTTTTTTTTTTATGTTTATTTATTTTTGAGAGAGAGAGAGACAGAGAGAGAGACAAGAGTGTGAGCAGGGGAGGGGCAGATTGAGAGGGAGACACAGAATCTGAAGCAGGCTCCAGGCTCTGAGCTGTCAGCACAGAGCCTGATGCGGGGCTCGAACTCACAGACTGTGAGATCATGACCTGAGCCGAGGCTGGACGCTTAACCAAACTGTGCCACCCAGGTGCCCCAAAAGTTTTTTTTTTAAGGTACAATTTGAGTTTGGATAACAGCAAGACTGGTTTGAACATGTTCTGTTCTTTACAAAAAAAAATTTTTTTAAATGTTTATTTTTGAGAGACAGAGAGAGACAGAGCATGAGCGGGGGGAGGAGCAAAGAGGGGGGGGAGACACAGAATCCAAAGCAGGCTCCAGGCTCTGAGCTATCAGCATAGAACCCAACACGGGGCTCAAACCCATAAACCTGAGCCAAAGTCAGACACTTAACCAACTGAACCAACCCAGGTGCCCCCAAACATGTTTTGATCTTAATGAATCATAAAGAATATCAAGGATTTGAGGCTTTTAGGCTCTGTTGCTCTCAGTAGGATCTATCCCACTGTCAGCCAGCTCTCCATGCTACAGAAAATCTTTAATGCTGATGACAAAAAACAGGAAATGGAGGCAAAACACAAACCATCCCAAAAGTTTTTCCTCTGATTATTCTACAGTGGTCAAGTTTCCTTAAAAAAAAAGACAAGTGATCAACCTCCTAAAAAGGTAAGAGTGCTTGTTCCACATACTAACTGAAGTTAAAAGGATGACAGGGCGACAGACAACAAGGACTACTATTTTGCATTCACACAGCACTTTAACTTTTCGAAGTTTTTATTTTTATTCTTTTGAGAGAAAGAGGGCACAAGTGAGGGGGAGAGAGAATCTCACAAGGAGAGAGACAGAGGGAGAGAGAAGCAGGGCTCATCCGAAGTAGGGCTCATGCTCACCCAAGCGGGGCACAAGCTCACCGGATGTGGGACTCGAACTCACAAACCATGAGATCATGAACTGAAGCCGAACTCAGATGCTAACGACTGAGCCACCCAGGTGCCCCTCACAGTTTTTAAATATACAGATCACTTACATCATTTGATCTTAACAACCTTGTAAAATGGACAGGGAAAAAGAATCACTTCCTAGAAGAAACCAACACAAAGAAGTGACAAAACTAGTTAGTGGCAAAATACAAATTTCTTATCTCCATTTCAGTGCTTTTTCCACTAAACTGTCCCCTTCCTATTCAACTGCATTTATTTAGTATAGGGGGAGAGGCTCTTAAGATCTCTTTTATTACCAATGGAGTCATAAATACCTGATAACGTGTGGTTGGTAAAGATAGTTACAATTTGTTGACAATTTGTTGTCCACGCTGGACAGCTCCCAAAAATTAACTTAGCAATCCAGACAGCTCAAAATGGTTTGGAAAACTCAGGAAGGAGGAAAAAAAAGTTGTTTTCTATCAAAAGCCACTGATGCTCAAAGAGAAAGATACCAAGTTAAGAACTTACAAAAATTTAGCGTGTGTGTCTGTGTATAGATGAGTATGTTTTGGAAGGGAGGAACAGAGAAACATACAAGCAAAGATCTTTTCTAACTTAATGAATTGATACATTAACCCATTTATTTAAACATGTTCCAATTTCAATGAAAGTACTAAGAACCCCGTATCTACAATGAAAGAACACCCAACCTGTTGACTATGAATAATCAAATTTGAGATAACCCAGATTCTATATTTCCTCTCATCTGTGGTATCCCTCTCTCACTGCCATATACTAGTATATTCCAGGCACTCATCAGTACAGGAATGAACCCTAGGCAGGCTTGAAACATGGGCCTGCTAAAAGATGCTGCACTTAGGAAATTATCCTTTAATTCACCAAGTCCCACAATGAACACTCAAAAATATCCTCCAATTGTTGGCTCCAATGACTTGCTCCTGGTAAAAGCTGACATACATTTTCTGAGAGCAGATATAGAGGGTGTCATCAGCAGATTCGAGTCCTTGTAAGGACCCAAGATCCTTACTTCCATTTGGAAGGGTGTGTTGACTGCTGAGTTCCCATGTCCTCTGCTATTACAGAAACTTTACACTCTCAAACTGTCTGACATCTCTTTTTGTCAGTGGCATCACTGTCCTGATATTGACAACCATGCAATAAAAAACTATCTGCAACTTTACTTCAAAGAACTGGAGCCTTTCCCTTAGAAAATATTGTCCACTGAGGTGCTCTCCCTAGAATGTGTGAAATTTAAACAGAAGCAACCTTATTGCCAATAAAATACGCAGACTACACAGGCAACTTTAAGAAGAGGTTAGTGACAGTTTACTATGTCATCATCGTGAATGTCCCAAGAGCCTACAAATGAATGCAAGTTCATTTGGAACAAATATATTAACTTTTCTAGTACCTTCTCTTTGGGATCATTTAGAAATGGAATTTGGAATAGAATTAACATTTGCAGATCACCTTTTGTATGCTACACAGTGTGCTAGCTACTTTATAAATTTCTTGTTTAATCCTAGCAGCCCTTAAAAGTATTTTTGTTATTACTGCCGTTTCACAAATGAAGAAACCAAGGCTAAGGGACTTGTTAAGGGACTTATTCAGTCTTAAAGCTACTACAAAGAAGAGTCAATAGCTGAACCCACATCAATTCAAATATCTTGATGACTTGCTTACTACCCTATCTACTTCCCAAAGGAATTACATTGATTTATGATACTAAAAACAAAGGTTTTCCTACTTCAATTTCTTTGTGAGAGAATTGATAGTTTCAAAAAACAGCAAGGACTGCTATGCCCAGAACCAAATTAATGTACTAAACCAATACCCATTTTCATATCCTAATCTGATAGTCTATACCAAATCTCTCTTGGCTAGCCTGTACCAAGCTAGTTATACCTTGTATATTCAGAAGAGCAGAAAATGTTTTGTTCAACCTCTATAATATTTTCAAATATTTAGAATATATAAGATGCCCTTCACATTTAAAAAATCTATGAACAATAATCTTTCTACCAATTTTCCTAGACACACTTATGCTAGTCTACTTGGAAGTAATGAATCTTTGGGTTTTACCATAAAATGAAAAATTCCAAAACACATAGGCCTCGATGTGCTGAAAACACTGTAACAATAGATTAAAGGCTAAAGTACAAAACATTCAATGTATAATTATTAATAGCTCCATTTTACAAGAAGCTTTACATGCCTTAAACTTACAAGAAGCTTTACATAGCAAAGAAACTACGGTAAGAAAGTTCACATAATTTGCCCAAAGTAATAAAGCTAGAAAGTGACAGAGCTAGAATTCAAACCCAGGTTTGTATAAGCCTATGCTCCCTACTGCCACCATCCACGGCCTCCCTAATTCTCACCTGGTAAACATATTATCCTTGTCCACAATTCTAAAACCTCTACAGAAATGCACGCATATTTATTTAAACCTACTGTTAACTATATTCATTAATTTGTCATAGTTTCTAAAGTAAAATCATTAAAAAGTTACCTGAAGAGTTACCACTAGAAAAATTCAAGAAAGGCAACAAATTTTCATAAAATTGTGACAGGTCAACAACAGAGAATTTACACAACCAAACCTTCATTCATCAGCAGTGATCCTTCTTAAATTGATGTGAACAAAGTAAAATGAGAAAAATGTTTTTAAATTTCAAGAAAATTCAAATATGACAAACCACCAGCCTAAAGGCTGAACAATAGAATTTATTTCACAAGATCATGTTACCTTCAGTACTTAAGGACTGAATTGTGAATATTATTATTATAGTCTACTCTTTATCTGAGGTTTTATGATCAGCCAAACAGGAAAAAAATGTAATCATAACTTGCACAATTTTGAATTTCTGAATAACTATTATCTCCCATGTACCAGTGTTTCATATTTCTTTATATAAAAGCATGTCTAAAAATAGGTCAAGAGTAACATTCCCCAAACATAAATTCTTCAATCTATTAGAGTTTGAACTTAAATCTCTAACTTTTTAATGTACAAGACAGAGTTAAAAATAATGTATTCTTTTGCTGTTATCAGACACTTTCATTAGATTAGTAACAAGACAATGTAAGAATCATTGTCTAAGATATGTCAAATAATAGAACAAGTCTTACCTCCATTGCTAAAGCAGCTGTCTGTTGGTCATAGTGATTCAGAAGATTAGGCATGAAGGTAGTATTATAAGGCAAATCTTGGCACATCCTCAAGGTAATAGGTTCGCAAGAAAACAAACTGTGCCCACCTATATGCCCCACAAATATAGTCAAGGGCCAAATGTAGAAGACAATCCAACTCATAGCCATCCTTCCTGGATCTGAATGAGATTCGGATGATGAGGCCTACTCAATATGTATTTTAGATCTTTATACACCTGCAGGTCTCAGCTTGAAAGTTTTTCTTCTATATCTTACTGTTAAGTTCTTCAAACAGTTAAATACTCTTTGCACCGTCAGAGGTTTGTTAGCTTGATCTCACAAAAGGCATTTGTTTTTGGTTTCACAATACGGGAAAATGACATCATCTTGTCTCTTCTTTTCATTTTATTACATAGGGCACATTTGGCCAACATATCAAGTTGATCAACCACATTCCCAAACAACAGATTCCATCTTAGGAGAAGAGCTATTTCTTCCTCTGATTGAAATATCTGAGAAGTATTTTTTAATGAAAGAAATTAATTTCCTCTCAAAATCTTTGATGAGTTCAGTGACGTTGCAGGATACAAAATCAATATACAAAAATCTGTGTTTCCGTACACCAACAATGAACTAAGAGAAAGAGAAATAAAACAATCTTTCATGAAAGATGTCATACTGACCTAATAGATAAAATACATGAGTATTTCAGAGACACAGTAGAGTTTTTCTACTTATCATTTATGCTATAGATATACTAAGACAATCCTTAACCAGAATTTAAAGGCAAATTTTCTTCCCTCAATTGCCAACATATGGTTTTATTTCTTATCTAGAATGGCAGTTTTTCATTTGTCACAGATATAACTGATCCATTTTAAAAAATGCTTATGCTATTGTCCTAATTTAAATATGCCATAATTGAAACTATTAAATTTAAAATGTACTTTATGTGTTTTAATCATTAATAGTACCTTTTTACATTAACTGGCTTGGCAGAATGTATTTGTGAAAAAGGTGAAATATAAATAACTGAAAGATATAAATTCAAGTCCCTTACTAGCTGTGTAAGTGTAAACGTACTATTTAACTTCTCTGAACTCAGAATTTTTCTTCTGAAAATACTACCTCCTTTACAAGGATGACATATGAGTGAACTGAGATAATATATGTAAACATACTTTATAAAATGGTAAAGCAGCATCAAAGATTAGGTAATTTTATTACTGAATCACAGTTATACAAAGGCTACCTCCATCAACCAATAGTGAACTGGCAAATAGAAGGTTCTAAAGTACTATCAGGAAATTTTTCCAACATTACATCATCTTTTTAGATAGTACAAAAACTTTGTACCATAGATGTAGAAATATTTGACTAACAAATGTTTCACTGCACAGCCAGGATGCAAAGAATAAAAATCATCCCTAAAAACAACAACAACAAAAAAAAAAAACACAGCAGGAATAGGATTCCCAGTTATGGTTTCCACTAAGCTTTATAGTATTTTCACTTGCTCCTACTTTTCCAGGGGCAAGAATACATATCTTATTTGGGGCTGAGAGGTGGTGGACGGGGTAGAAGGTAGGTCTGGTAGGAAGAAAGCATATACTAAGTTGTTATACTTTCATTTGGCTTAATAATAATGTTGAATTTACTTTAATTTCATTTTGTTTTATATGCATTGAGTATTTTTAAGTTTGTTGTGGAAAGCCTGAGCTCGGAAAACATGAGAAAGGTCAGGTTCAGAAATTCTCAGAGACACAGGTTAATAAGACAACTTAAATACTAGGGCCCATGACAGTTTAGATCTTGAGACCTGGACTGGTTTCACTGAAGCAGGGAAAGAAACTGTTCTTTGTTCACGCTCAATGCTTGGGACCTCTGCATCCCAAGCTTTAGTTATTAGGCAGAAAAAACTATTTGGATAAAATAAAGCAGTGGTTGAATCTTTCTAGTTTCTTCCTGTAGTACATGGTATTGAGTGGTGGAAGGGAAAAGGAGAGTCTAAGAATTAGAATTTGGAATATTAAGGTTATAAGCCAATCTTTGCTCCAAATGACTAATCTCTCTATACAAAATCTCTAAGTCAGAGATCTTTGCGACAGCTTCTTGGCCTGCCATATTTTTCCTTCCTTCAAACTGGCCCCAGAAATGTGGGGTCTGGCTATATAAAACTGGTAGTAAACATAATCATTTACAATTAAGCTTAATTACATGCAACACAGTAACAATCATGCATACCATTAAATGTGTGTCAAAAAAAAACTACTGAAAGCTTTATCAGTTTACAACATTAAAATATCCATGTAAGTTCAGTCTTTGTAGTTTGCTGCTTATGCAGCATGTTCATCTGCTTAGAACTTAAAAAAAAAAAAAAAAAAAAACTACTAAAGAGAACACTGCTCCTTACTGAATACATATATAGTAATACCAAAAATTTTTTGAAGTTCATTTAAACTGAAGAGTTTTTAAAATTTCACTGTTTCAAATTTGTGGTTCAAAGACGACTACCATATAAAAGAAGGAATGAAAAATACCTCACTGAGTTTTTAAAACTAGATGAGACACCTCCTGATACTTCTACCCACTTTATTTTACCTGATTTCCTCTCGGTTACTTCTTTTCCTCATGTAGAAGTGAAGCTTCCCACCGCCTTCTAAAATGGTTTCCTTTGTGTACCACAACATCCAAATTACCATATATCAAAACACTCCTGTAAAATCTATTGTTAGGCTGAAGTAGGATGACAATCTTAATATTTTAAGACTGTAGTTTATGATTATTGAAATAAGAAAAAAGTGAACTCAAAAAGACAAAAAGAAGAGTAAAAATCTTACTTTATATTTCCTCCAAATCAGAGGTTCTAATTTAAATGTGTAGCAGATTCATGAATCCCCTCACAAGTCTCAGAAATCTGAATCTCTGGAAAATGAACTGCATTTTCTAACCAATCATCTCAGATACTATTACAAGTTAAGTGGCCCATAAGTCATGTTTTGAGATATGCTATCCTAAAAGAGTAACAGAGTATAGGTATATTTAAAAATAATTAAATGCTTAGCAAAATACATAAAACAAATTTAAAAAGTAAAAGCAAATAAAGAATAACACTTTAATAGAAAAATGGGAAAAGAACATAAACTTATAGCCAAACTGCAAATAACCAATATGTGAAAAGATATTCAACTTTACTAATAAAAAAATGCAAATATGAGAGAACATTTTCACCACTCAGGCAAAAATAACAACGAAGAGAACACAGGATGGGAGAGGGTACAGAAAAAAAGAACACTTTCAACATTCTAACAACTTGAAATACTACTGTAAACTGGTTGGTATTTTAAAAAATGGCTACTTACATCAAAAGCCCTTAAAACGTGCACAATTTGATGCAATAAATATATTCTCTATTCTAAGTAAACACACAAGTACATATGATGCATAAACAAAATGTTAGAGTAACACTGTTTATAAAATAAAAAACTAGCTGGGGGGCCTGGGTGGCTCAGTCAGTTAAGCAATCCCGCTCTTGATTTCTGCTCAGGTTATGATTTCACAGTTTGTGAGTTTGACCCTACACTGGGCTCTGCACAGGCAGCATGGAGCCTGCTTGGGTCGGTTTCTCTCTCTCTCTCTCTCTCTCTCTCTCTCTCTCTCTCTCTCTCTCCCCCTCCCTCTCTCCCTCCCTCCCCCCCTCCCCCTCTCCCTCCCTCCCTCCCTCCCTCTCTCTGCCTACAGCATGGAGCCTGCTTGGAATTCTCTCTCTCCCTCTGCCTCTGTTCCCTCCCCCACTTGCAGTGTAGTGCTCTTTCTCAAAAAAGAAAAAAAACAAAACAAAACCTTGAAACAACCTAAAAGCCTACCAGTAAGGGACTTGTTAAAAACAAACAAACAAACAAACAAAAAAACTATGGTACAGGGGCGACTGGGTGGCTCAGTTGGTTAGGTGTCTGACTTTACCTCAGGTCATAATCTCACGGTTCAGGAGTTCGAGCCCCACATTGGGTTCTGTGCTGACAGCTCTGGGCCTGGAGCCTGCTTTGGATTCTCTGTCTCCCTGTCTCTCTGCCCCTCCCCTGCTAGCGCGCTCTCTGTCTCTCAAAAATAAATGGATATTTTAAAAAATTAAATAACAAAACAAAACACTAAGGTACAGGGGTGCCTGGGTGGATCAGTTGGTTGAGTGTCGGACTCTTGATTTTGCCTCAGGTTATGATCCCAGGTCATGGGATTGAGCCCTGTGTAAGTCTCTGTGCTGAGCATAGAGCCTGTTTAGGATTTTCTCCCTCCCTCCCTCTCTCTCTCTCTCCCCCACTCTCCCAGCTCACTTCTGTGTATGTGTTCTCTCTCTCTCTCAAAAAACAAAAAAACCCACTATGGCACAACCACGTAGTGAAATATTACATAGTCACTAAAAACAATGAGCAAGATCTGTATCTACTGACATGGTAAGACAGTAACAATAGGTAAAAAATAAAATTAAAACAATTTCCTAAACAGCATATATATCCATTTTTGTGAAAAAATGCACAGAATAAAACTATTTCAATTACTTAAAAAATAAAATAAATGCTCTGAGATTTTATAAAAGAACCTATGGTATATTACTCTGTGTATGAAATAATTAGCTCTGCTAAATCTATAAATGTGTACTGACTGGCTAACAAGAATAAACATTGGTGAATCACTGATTTATTGGCTGCTAATTGAGCAACAAGCCAGGGGACACTCTAATGCCTTACTGCAGGTAGAAAGAAAAGCAAAAGAGCAATGATCAATTTAGTTTGAGTAAAAACTGATTTTTGTTAAGTTTATTTATTTTGAGAGAGAGAAAGAGAGACAGACAGACAGACACAGAATCCCAAGCTGACTCCCTGCTGTCAGTGCAGAGCCCTATGCAGGGCTCGAATTCATGAAGCATGAGATCATGACCTGAACTAAAATCAAGAGTTGGACACTTAACTGAGTCACCAGGGGCCCCAAAACTGTTTTTCAATATATATTTTTTAACATTTATTCATTTGAGACAGAGCGTGAGTGGGGGAGGGGCAGGGAGAGAGGGAAACACAGAATCCAAAATCCACACAGAATCCAGAGCTGACAGCTCAGAGCCCTGTGTGGGGCCAGAACCCACAAACCGTGAGATCATGACCTGAGCCAAAGTCAGATGCTTAACCAACTAAGCCACCCAGGCAGCCACCTGATTTTCAATATTAAAAAAATCAGATGACCTATCAGCTGAATCAAATGGTATGCACATTTTAAAAGAACTCTTCAGGGGTGCCTGGGTGGCTCGGTTGCTTAAAGTGTCCAACGCTTGATTTCAGCTCAGGTCATGATCTCAGGGTTCATGGGATCAAGCCCCACATCTGCACTGTCAGTGCAGAGCCTGCTTGGGATTCTCTCTCTCAAAATAAATAAATAAACAAACACTAAGAAAAAAAACAAAATAAAAGGGGGCACCTGGTGGCTTGGTCAGTTAAGTGTCCAACTTCAGCTCAGGTCATAATCTCATAGTTCGTGAGTTCAAGCCCCACATCAGGCTGTGCGCTGACAGCTCGGAGCCTGGAGCCTGGAGCCTGGAGCCTGGAGCCTGGAGCCTGCTTCGGATTCTGTGTCTCCCTGTCTCTCTGCCTCCCCACCCCTGTTCCTGCTCTGTCTCTCTCTATATATTCAAAGTAAATATTTAAAAAAAAATTTTAATAAATAAAAGAACTTTTGATATATATTCCAAATCTCTCTTTAATAACAATGAGATACTGCTTCTAAACAGGATTGCGTGGGTAACAAAAGTGATTTTTCCTAAGGTTTTCCTAAAGTACAACTTAGGAAAAAGTTGTAAGTTGAAGTTACAGATCTATAGAAAATAGAGAAGATCATGGACCCAAAGAGGTCCTGCCAATGTAACAGCAACTCTTAAGCAAAGATTAACAGTCATTTTGGCATTCTTACTGATATTACACTGTTTACTACAGGAATCTGCAATATCTCAAATAAATAAAGGAACCTGCTAAGTTAACATAACTGGAGTAAACACCATCAGAAGCCAGGGCTCATCAGAAAGTGAGTGATATAGCAATAGCTGTTCATGCCCTACTTGTAGGAAAAGACACACACTCACTTCTTTGCAGAGAGCAATGAAAGATGCTTGGAAAACTAAGTTACTTGATTATCGTTCCATTAGAAAACAAAAGGACTTGACACATCTAATTTTTATGAAAGTGTAACATCAGAAATCTGATCTTAACAGCTTTCTTTTGAATATTAATTTTAAAAGCCCTTAAAATAGGGGCACCTGGGTGGCTCAGTTGGTTAAGCTCCAACTTCAGCTCAGGTCATGATCTCACAGTTCGTGAGTTTGAGCCCCGTGTCAGGCTCTGTGCTGACAGCCTGGAGCCTGCTTCCGATTCTCTCTCTCTCTCTCTCTCTCTCTCTCTCTCTCTCTCTCTCTGCCCCTCCCCCACTCATGCTCTGTCTCTCTCTCTCTCTCTCTCTCAAATATAAACATTAAAATTTTTTAAAAATAAATAAAAAATAAAAGCCCTTAAAATAAAATAAGCTAAGTATCTGTCCTGAAAAACAGCAATAAAGGGGCAGGAGGGGTGCCTGACATAGCTCAGCTGGTTGAGCATCTGACTCTTAATTTTGGCTCAGGTCATGATCCCAGAGTCGTGGGATCAAGCCCTGTGTCTGGCTCCACACTGAGCTTAGAACCTGCTTAAGATTCTCTCTCTCTCTCTCTCTCTCTCTCTCTCTCTCTCCCTCTCCCTCTCCCTCTCCCTCTCCCTCTCCCTCTCCCTCTCCCTCTCCCCCCTCTGCCTCTGCCTCTCAAAATAAAAAAAGGGGAGGGGGGTAGGAGATGCAACTTTTAGGAGGCTGTTTTCAGGCTGGCTACAAAGCCAGACCGAAAAAACACAGGTGGGAAAAGCAGGATGCGGCAACTGAAGAGGAAAGCAGACTGAATCCAGAAATACTGACAAAGTAGGCCCTGAGGGCTGTCAAGAGGGTCCCGCAAAAGATTATGTTCAGTAATTCTATTTCAATTCACATTGTCTGTAAATAAAGTGATCCATTTCATCATTCTCAGTTCAGATTTAATTTTCTTGACACCTTATATGTATATACAACGTTTTGCATTTCCAATTCAGAAATACCATCCCAAGGTTGTCTCACACACAGGGGCTACAGTGGGAACAGGAGGGATATTCTTTGTCTTCTTTCAGTTTCCCAAGAATGCACTGCAAGACCAGCAATGACTATTTCTTGATAATGAAGTTCCGCCTCCAAGGAAAATTACTGTATTGTTAGAGAAAAGATACACTCAAAGCATATTCACTGTTCTAAGTGTTACTTTCCTTTCCCTAAAATCCATATGTCCTTTGGCCATTTGTTTTCCACATCTTATTATCTAAAAAATAAATTCAGTCTCAAAATTTTGTTTCCTGGTTGCTGAGTTTATATAGCTTCATATTTAACTCATAGGGGCTCAATTCCTATTAATCTCAGAATGAGGATTTCTTTTCAGGTCTATTTCATCTAATTTTTAAAGTCCATGTGTGCCACAAATAACCTAATCATGCAATGTGCTCAGTGATGACAGGGTTTAAAAACCCAAACAGGAAAAACCAATACATTTAGGTTCAAAATCAAAATGAATGGCAGACATCAAAATACAGTCTAAAGAAAGCGGAAAAGCTTTTACAACCAACTTGAAAACCAAATGGAAAGTTAAAGAGGTGCCTGCTTGGTTCAGTGGGTAGAGCATGTGACTCTTAATCTTGGAGTTGTGAATTCAAGCCCCACATTGGGTATAGATTTTTTTTTTTTTTTTTTTTTTTTTTTAAATCCAGGGGTACCTGGGTGGCTCAGATTAGGTATCGACTTCAGGTCAGGTCATGATCTCGTGTCTCATGAGTTCGAGCCCCATGTCAGGCTCTGTGCCAACAGCTTGGAGCCTGCTTCGAATTCTGTGTCTCCCTCTCTGTCTCTCCCCTGCTCACATTCTGTCTGTCTCTCAAAAATAAAACAATTAAAAAAATTTTTTTTAATTAAATCTTTAAAAAAAGGAAAAGTTAAAAGATGGCCAGATTCTGAACTAAAAAAAAAAAAAAAAAATCATATTGAAATTCTAGCCCAGTTTCCTCTTCCAATTAAAATCTATTAATCATGGGGCGCCTGGGTGGCTCAGCCGGTTAAGCGGCCGACTTCGGCTCAGGTCATGATCTCGCGGTCCGTGAGTTCGAGCCCCGAGTCGGGCTCTGTGCTGACAGCTCAGAGCCTGGAGCCTGTTTCAAATTCTGTGTCTCCCTCTCTCTGACCCTCCCCCGTTCATGCTCTGTCTCTCTCTGTCTCAAAAATAAATAAAACATTTTAAAAATAAAAAAATAAATTAAAAAAAATCTATTAATCAGAAAACTCTAATATAAGCCCGATTTTTCCCTTAGCAAGGTTGTATGGTTTGTATGCTTTGGCTATAAAATTATTTCAGTAAGATAAAATTTAAAGACCAGGATTTCAGTTAAAACCTCTTTCCTGGCCAGTAAAGAGTTGTTACTTTTTTTTCCAAATCTATATTGAATAATTTCTTCAACATGTACTTTCCAAATCATTCTTTTTATTTGATTTATTGCTCTTTTATGTGGGCAGCTACAGCTTTAAGTAGCCATAGTTCTAGAGTTTTTGGGGTTAAAAATACCATGAAGACAACATCACCTCTGTGAAAAGTAAAGATGTACCACGTCTCCTAAAGAAAATAAAATCAACAGCAGCCTAACATCAACAAATTAATATGCTCAGAATTACTTTTGAGTATACAATCTGATAGTTTTACTAACAAACTAATATGAAATTTAAGATGGGTAGAGTTTTTCCTGAAGCCAAATGGGAAACAGAGGACTTATTATGAGTTAAACTCCTTTCTCCTTCTCTGATGGCAAAGCCTTCCACGCTGTACAATACAAAGGAAGAATGTGCACTTTATTAAGTTGCTCTCAACATTCCCTATTTCAAATATTTCAATCATGGAACTCCCAAGAAAAACCCACCTAAATAAATGCCCAAAGCACAAAATAAAGCTCAAAGGAATACAGCAGCTAAAATGGGGAAATGAATGATAGAGCTCACAGTCATTTCTTCTATTAATGGGACACTCTTACAGATTTAGAAGAGGTGTAGAGGTAGAGAATATTAGTAAGTGGATGAGATTAAAAAAAAAAAAAGTAGGAAAGGAAAGGGAGGATGGTAGGTTTTATTATTTACTTACTCTCCTAATAGTTTCAAAACATTTGGGGGGCTGAGGAGGAACATGTTATTGCACTAAATAAACGGCAACAGGGTAAGAAAAGGGCTGCATCTTAATTAAATCTTGAGCTCCATCCTTCCAAGCCAGCCCAGTTAAGCTTTCACACCTCTTTCCTACACTCCCTAATTCTGAATCTTTTTGCCTTTTTGTGGCAGCTTGTGGCTTAGTAGTTCACGTAAATGCCTTGTTTTTTTTCCCCTGGAGGAAAAAGACAGTATTGATTTGCTTAAAAGTATGTATGGAAAGCATTATCTTTCTTCTTAATAACAGAATTAAGGATTTGTCTATTCCTTAGACTGTCAGCACACCACTGAAGACTAAAAGAGGCTGAAGAGGGAGGTAACATCCCTCATGTCAGTCAGGTCTTTGTTTCCTTGCTCTTGTGGTGTTGGCTTTGCAAAGTAACCCAATTCCCATAAATAAACATTACAGGTCTATCAAAGCTACTTTTATGAAATAAGATTTTAAGATACTTTTATTTTTTATAGCTGTTAGTCTGCTCTGCTGCTGCATCTGCCCAAATTTAGGGAACCAAAATTAAAAATTTAATTTTAATACAGGGGAAAAAATTGGATTTCTTTTATTGAGTAGGTAACTTTCAACTTCAAATCTATCCCGTGCCTAAATTGATGGCATGCGCTTTTGTTCTTAAAAAAAAAAAAAAAAAAAATAGGAAAGAAAGAAAAGAAAGGAAAAAGAAAAGCTTTCTCCTAGAGAGGAGCCGCCTAACTCCAAGTCTCCTGAGATTTAACGAGCCTCTAGGAAGATGTTAAAATGTCTTGAAACGTTTTCACAGCACCTTTATTTGCGAGGCCGTCTATTAATTACCCAGCAGTACCCCCACGGCAAATGCACATTAGCATAAAAGAGGGCAGCTGGGGGAAGCGTTGGGGAGGGAGCGCAGACTTTGCAAACTGATGGGATGGAGGGGACAACTTTTAGGCACTGGAAAGAAGAGGTCGGCCAAATGCCAACACAACATCTAAACCTGAAGCAATTCTAACGTGGATCTCCGGCCGGCCCCAGACGCCCAGGGCGCCAGAGCCCTGGATGCATTGTCCTCCCCCCGGCCGCCGCCGCGTCCTCCACCCACGCTCCGGCGAGCGGGGAGCGCCACACGCCCCCGCGGCGCCGACCCAGGGAGCGGGCGCCTATCGCGGACGCCCTCCTCCACCAAGGATTTGGGCAAGGGGGAGGCGGAAGGGGAGCCGCGGTCCACACTCGCACAGGTTGCCCAGCGCGGGCTTAGGACACAGAGGGTTAATAATCTCCCGGGCGTCTGCCCACCTCAGCCCTCACCCCAAACTCGGCTCCTCCGCACCCCCTCGGCCCGCCGTCGGTCCCAAGGAGCCCCTCCGACGCCCCGCCACAGCCTGGCGCCGAAGGCTTTTGTTTTGGCCGCGACGAGAATAACGATCCCTGAGGAGGAGGAGGTGCCGAAGCTGCTGGTGGCTCCTCAGCACAGGGTTAGGCAGAGGAGCGGGCAGCCGCGGCGGCACCTCCTCATTCCCCACACTCCCCGCGCCCTTTTCCAGCTAAGCGGGACTGGGGAACCGCTCGCCTCGTCGCTCACCTCACATCTCGGGGCCGGGCTCCAATGGGGGGTTCAGCGCCGGCCGGGGGCGGCCACGGGTCCCTCAGGTAAACGGAGCCAGCGAGAACCGCCGACGCGCGCGCCGCTTCGGAGCAACCGCGAGCTTTCGGGAGCGCCGGAGCGCGCGGCCCAGGGAGCGAGCGCGCGCGCGCACGCACGGCGCAGGCGCGCTGCGCACACTCGGCCGCACGCTCCCATTTTGAGACCCACTTGGAGGTGCCGGCTCGGAGCTCTCGGCCGGTCTCTGCCTCGTGTTTGGGTGACGCCTTGCGCTAGTTATCCCGCTCCGGCGGAGTGGTTTCGAGCTCTGGAAGCGTTTCTCTGAAATGCGCTCAGCCCTCTTTGCAAAGCCCTCCCTCCCCCGCTGAAAAAGCGTGGCGACTCTTCTTATCCAAACTGGGGATTCTGTTATTGCAAGACCACCAAAACCTGTTCTACGAACGAGGGTGCTGACCTAGGGATCCGGGGTTGAAGGTGGTCAAGAGTAGGAATACAGGTGTTGAGGGTGGCACTGGGTGCAGATAGGAGTAGGCATCTGACCTGTTGCAGAGCTTCACGCTTAAACAACAGACTAGACAAGATTCTAGCCTAGGAGCAGTTTATATCCCCTTTGCCAGCACCTTAGTGCACGGGTGGAGATTGTGGTTATTGGTAGCATTTCCCATCTTTTTCTACATAAGCCATTTCAGAGCTGAAAGAGTTCTTAAAGATCATCTAAACTCAACCTCTCATTTTTCAGACGAGGAAAATAGCACTCAGAAGGGTTAAATGACATCCAAAGTCACACAGCTTTTTAAGAAAAAGTCTGGATTCATTCAAGGCCAGGCAGTTCTTTTTTACTATACTGTTTTCCTTTTCGTCCCATTTCAAGCTAGACTTAATAGGCATCATCTTGTTCTGTTGATAGCCATGGAACTTAAAGTATATTGATCCTGTTGCACAACAATGTGAATGTACTTGCCACTACTCAACTGTACATTTAAACAATGGCTAAAATGGTAAATTTGTGTTAAGTGTATTTTATCACAGTTTTTAAAAGGCACTGAATAAGTGTTAAATAAGCAATGAGTATTGAGCTTAGGCAGCCATAAATATAGTTTAACATCAGAAGGTGAGCTATGGGGAAAAGCAAAAATTAATATATGAAGCAACATTTTCAATTTTCATAGTAAATACTTGTGCAGTAACAGTTTTGGTTTTTTGTTTGTTTTTTAAAGTAATACTGATCCTCAGGCTGATTCTAAGCAAGACAGTGTGTCCTGTTGAGCCAACACTGGCTCTACTGAGGAGGAGTGAGAAGGCAAATAGTGTATGTGAAAATCTGTATGCGGTATGTACTTCCACATCCCTTGTCCCTGCAGAACCTCTGAAGATGTGCAGCTAGATGTACTTTTATGCAATTTACACACCATCCTGTGAAAACTGAGGCATAGGACATATCATAGCTCACATGGGAAGTGAGAGTGATGTAGAAATTATCACTGTGTGTGTCAACATGATTAAATCTCAGAAATATAATATTGAAAAAAGTGAACTACAAGATATGTAAATTATGGTATCGCTTTAAAAACAGCCATATTGTTTGAGATCAAACATGCATCTATAAAAAGCATAAAAACTGGAAAAGGAGGCTACACACCAATTTCATAGATGGTGGTTGCCTCTAGGCAAGCAGGGAGGGAAATAAGATCTGGAAAATGTACAAAAGGGGGCTTCAACAGTTAATCACACACATGAAACGAAAATGTTAATATTTTTTAAATTTTTGGTGGGGATACAAGGGTGTTTCTATGTAGTCTCTACATTTTTCTTTATATTTGAAGTAATGTTGAAGTATTTCAGACATTGAACTGATGTGCTCACTGTGAATATAGCCTGAATGTTGTCATTCAGAACAGAAGGTAAGGAGTGTCTTCAGTTAGATGATAAGGTGCCAGACAAGAGGAAGCCTAGAGAGTGCTGGTTGAGAGGATAGTCAAAAGGGAGCTTATTTTCACGTATAAGATTATTCAAATTAAACAGGGATAACATGAGATGGTTTCTTTTATCCCATCTCTCTTTCATTCCATGTTGTAACCACCAATAGAAAGTCTTTAATGAGTGAGAACTTCGCAGAGAGACACAGCACTCAAACGGAATGTTGTTAAAACTGGTCTCTTGATGAACCCGTTTTGAAACCATAAATGTTAACTGGCAATGCTGCACATGGTAATTTAGTATTGCATCTACTACCTCCCCCGAGGTCTCCACCCCCCACCAAAGGCTTTGTTTACTCATTTATATACAACCTGATCATGTGGAAAAACCACAAAGCTGGAATTCAAACAACCTGGGTTCTAATTTCAGTTTGGCCACTCACAGACCTTTGTTAAGTCAAGGAAAGCAACAATCTCTATGAGCTTCACTCTCCTAAGCTGGAGGTATGCAAATGTTGCCGATTTCAAAACTACAAAACACAATACAAACATAGGTTTACATTTAAGTTGGAGGAGAATATATTCTTATCTATTTTAGGAATGTAAGGTAGTGAAGTTTTGGGTTTTTTTGTTTTGTGTTTGTTTTTGGGATTTTTTGGTTGTTGTTTTTGCTTGCTGCCCATAGGAACTGCTTTATATTTATCATGGAGCTCCTTCTGAAATTTTGAATTTTTGGTTGTTTTCTAGCACTTGTTAATAGTTCTATCACAACAGTTATCAGTGTGGGCCTTATATTAGGTATTTACACATTGCATCTTCCAGTCTTCCTCATTTTTTTATCCTTGTGTTCTCACCCTGCCCTTTATTACGTGGTGGGTACTCAATAAATTTAATTAGACTGGATTGTAAAATTTTCTGAATTTGGAGTTATTCTTATTAAGCCATGCCATCTGCTGGTTCTCCAGTGTATCTGTCAGTCAGCCTGAATTCCTCTTGAAATTCAGGATGAAGCATTTGTGAATTTGTGTGTTGGGCAATTTTCCCATGTCCTCCCACTTCCTTTTGCAGGTGCTTTTCTTTAATTGAACCAGTCGCGAATTCTTTTTCCTCCTACCCTCTTTTACCTGTTGGCCACTCTTAAAACCTGGAAAAGTGGAGTTTGCATTTCGGAGCCTCGGAATGACCAGAGAAATATAATTGGGCATGCTCAGTTGGTTGTCCTGATTTGGAACACAAATATGTCTTGAGTGCCTGTCAATTCTGTTTGTTTCAGGATCAGATGCATTTTCCTCCCAGCATTATATTGGGAGATTGCAGCCCCTCCCAACCTCTTGCGCTCTTGCTTTTTAATTTTATCCGTGTGCCCAATTTTGGAGCCAGCCCTTCTGAATCTCTTGGCCAATCAAGAGACCACACATTGTTGCCTAAGAGACCCCGGATGCCAGCGAAAGGATTTATAGATGGTGATTGGACTACTGACTGGAAAGAAGGGTGGGGGCTGGACAGAGTCAAAGGAAAAGCTGCCATGGCAACACCAGAGCTTGAGGCCTGAAGAAGGAGATGAGCTAAAGAGGTGAGAGCAGTGGGCAGTGCATGAAAAAGATGGAGACTTTTTTGAGAGCTCCATTCTAAGATCCTCCTGGGCCTCTCACAAGCCTTGTTAGTGTTCCTGGGGATTACATTTCGCTCCGTTTCAGCTGCAGTTAAAGTACCAGATGCCTCGTACTTGCGAAATTAACAACAACAATTATTTCTATACCTAGCAAACACTCGCTCTTTGTATTGCAGTATAGTTTTTGCTTTGTCTCTACCCAGCTGAATGAAAGATGAATTCGTATTTAAATCTGACTATACCTTGTTGCCTGATAATTTCCTGATACTATCTGAGATCTTCTGTGATGATACTGCAGTGCACAATGAGTTGTGTGTTGGCAGAGAAACTCAATCTTATTCTCTGTGTATTCCAAATAAAAATCCGATAACCTTGAGTATAATTCCAGTGCTCAATTCATAATGTTCTGAGTTTTATCCTACATTCCTATTAGTTTTCGTCTTTAAACTGCTTCCCCACTATTGTATTCATTCAGTTGATTTAACCAATATTTGAGTACCAATTATGTAGTACTGGGATTCAGATTCATGTGAGCAATGTAAGAAAATGACATGAGCCAAGAAGCCTCAGAATTTTGTACTAGTTGTTTTGTACCAAAGTTCAGTGTGTCTGGGCGGATAGTGCACGGTGTGAGGGGCTGGGAGATGAGGCTGAAAAGGTCAATTGAGGTAAATTCTTAGTGGACCTAGACTTCCTTGCTAAGGAGTCTGGTTATGCTGTAGCCCTCAGAGAGCCTCTGGAGGTTTTTGAGCTGAAAAGTGACACAATCAACTGGTCCTTCAAAAAATACTTCCATTAGTAGATTGGTGGTTACCAGAGGCTGGGAGATGGGGAAAATGGGGAAACATTGATCAAAGGGTACAAACTTTCAGTTATAAGATGAGTAAGTTCTGGAGATCTAATGTCCAGCATGGTGACTATAATTAATAATAATGTTTTATACTTGAAACCTACTGAGTAGATCTCAAGTGTTCTCACCACACACACACACACACACACACACACACACACACACACAAATGGTAGCTATGGGAGATGATGGATGAATAATACTTTGTAATCATTTCACAATATAAACATACACCAAAACATTAAGTTGTACATCTTAATTATATACAATTTTTATTTATAAAAAATAAAACAAAAAAGCAACCCTTTCTGACAGTAGATTGCATGGTATATTAAAGCAGAGACTCTTATCTTTGTACCCCCTAACTCAGGGCTAATAGGTCCTTAGTATAATTGAATAATGGTGACAGTGTGAAGAATGGCTCAGAAAATGGGATTGGAGATTTGTGACCACTGTAACTTTACCAGAGGACCCATCCTTGCTGTTGGGCATGGAACTAGAACCATACCATACATTGGGGGTTAGGGCCAAAGACCCTCTATCTTCCTTTTTATTCAAAGAAAACTTAAAGGTCAACATTCCAGGATGGCAATTAAGATGGAAAGAGGTCACACACACACACACACACACACACACACACACACACAAAACAGCAAGCTTTATATGTGGAAGGAGAGGAAGACAACTTGCTTTGTCTTGCTGAAAGAGTGGGGATAGTTATTTCTTGTGCATGTTATATACAAGTGTCTGTCTTGTAATAGTACTGAGTGTTTATACCATGAACATGTGTGTGCATGCAGATATGTATACTGCGGGAGGAGGAAAAAAACACAAAAGGATAATGATGAAGGCAAGGGCAGGACAACCCCATTTGAATGCTTCAGCAGAACTGTATTACCAAGAGGGCTGTTTCTCCTGGCCAGACCTATCTCCTTAAAGCCAAGTTAATTGAAGAGAAGCTAATTTAAATAATTTCTAGCTGTTAGGCACCAGGAAAAAGAGAATAGCCAGTGCAGGGCCTTAGGGAGGCCCAAGAGAAGTTACTTTGCCCTAATTCAGAAATTGTACCTAGCTTGTTTCCTATACAAACTGGAAAGTTCTCAGCTTACAGCAGGAATTTTTCACCTGGGGTAAGCAAAATGTTATATTCATGTGCATTTTTCTACAGAAAGGATTCCTAGCTGTTATCATATTCTCAAATATCTTTATGGCCCTCAAAAAAAAGATTAAAAATAACAACTGGTTTAAAGAGAAAAAAGGTCAGACATAAATAAGAACAATACAAAAAGAAATATGTAATTTTTAACTGGGCGGATCTAGGCTCCGAGACCATGCTTTGTGTCTATAATTTGCCCACTCACATACTTTTATAGCTGCCAATTAATAATACTGTAATGAAATAATTTCCTATACCTTTTGCAATTTGGCTAAACATGTGTGACTCAGATAATTAGCTGTTAGAGGTAGGGAAGAACGTGAGTGCTGATCTGGGTCCTCTTTATATCAGTGGTATGGTGGCAGTAGGCTACTGCCAAGAAGGAATTGTGTAATGATGACCTTGTGGTTTTAAAATATTGGCTTTCTCTTCAGCTATAACTCAACCCTAAGAGAGAATATTACCTGTCGAGTGAAAACCTCAAAGATTTCAGATCTAGCATTTGGGGGAGCCCCATATCAGCCGAAAAGTAATGGTTTTTTTTTTTTAATTGTCCAAATTGTCCAGCCTTTGCTACCGTAGAGTAATTTTTGGAGCCCATAAATCAGGCACGCAAGCCCTAGCTTCCTCGGTCACTACTGCTTTTTAATATGCAACCCATCTTTAAAGAACAAGGAAGGCAGAAGCAAACAGAAACACTGAGGATATATATTGAAACTACCATCAGTCTGCTTCAAATGGTTTCCACCTTAAAATATTTTGCTATGGTTCTCTAATGGGTTTCGAGACACTCTGTAAATGACAGGAAGTTCTAAGAAAGGTTGCAAGGAAGCTACCACTTCTTGAGACCACTCATCTGTCAGACACTCTGCTGGACCAGTTTAATCTTCAAAACAGTGGTTGATGGTAGATGCAGATAGATTAAATGCTCACATAGATTGGGGGTCCCTGTGTGGCTCATGCAGTTAAGCATCCAACTCTTAATATCTGCTCAAGTCGTGATCTCATGGTTCATGAGTTCACGCCCCACGTTGGGCTCTGCACTGACAGTGCAGACTCTGCTTGGGATCCTCTCTCTCCCTCTCTCTGCCCCTACCCTTCTCTCTCTGTCTCTCAAAATAAATAAATAAACATTTTTTATAAAATGCTCAGATAGATCGAATACCTTGTAAAAAGTTATACAGCTAGTAGGTTTTAGAGCCAGGATCAAACTTGTATGAGGTAAAAAGTTTTGTAATTTTTTAATGTAAGCAAATGTAATATTTTCAATGAAGCAAATAAGTGAAAGAGGAAATTTATTGCAAGAATATCAGGTGGCTCACAAAATGGACAAGAAAAGACAGGGGGCTTCTGAGGGGTGAGGCAGTGGGAGCAAATTAACAGAACATCAGTGCTATTGTGAACAACCCTTCAGTTGTTAGGTAAGGATGAACTAGCACCAGTCCAGCTGGCCTAGCTTGGTTTTATGACCCCATCTTGCCTGGGAAAGGGGAAGCCACCTTGATGAACCAACCCAGCAGACTCTAAACAATGAGAAGAAAGTAATTCTTCATGGAAATTAAAGGGTTTGTTTTCTTTTTTAATTTTTTTAATGTTTATTTATTTTTGAGAGAGACAGAGCACGAGCAGGGGAGGAGCAGAGAGAGAGGGAGACACAGAATCCAAGACAGGCTCCATGCTCCGAGCTGTCAGCACAGAGCCCGACATGGGGCTCAAACTCACAAACCGTGAGATCATGACCTGAGCCGAAGCCGGACACTCAACCAACCGAGCCACCCAGGCACCCCTAAAGGGTTTTAATCAAATGAAGGCAGACATATACTGGGCATCTAAAAATAGCACATTTTCCAACCCAAATCTGTCCATCTCTAAAGGCTTGGCTTTGTCCATTACACCATTCTACTTTTTTTTTTTTTTAATTTATTTATTTTGAGAGAGAGAGAGAGAGAAAGTGCACATAAGCAGGGAAGGGCAGAGAGAGAGAATGAGAGAGAATCCCAAGCAGGCTCCACACTCAGCGCAGAACCTGACGCAGGGCTTGATCCCACAACCCTGGGATCATGACCTGAGCCAAAAGCAAGAGTCGGACACTTAACTGACTGCACCACCTAGGTGCCCGTACACCATTCTACTTCTTAAATATGGTGTCAAGCTAGAACCCTTGTTACTTAGAGATCAGAAGGAGGAGAGGAAGAAAGACACAGGGGCAAAGATGGAGTGCTTTATACTGCACTATGATTTTATAAGTTAAAATACTTCTTTCTGGCAAATGGGGTATATTTTTACCTGGGAATGATTTTAAACAGACCTGATCTGATTTCTAGTTCCAGCAGTTCCTGCTTCTGTAAACTTTGGCAGGGTGTATAACTTCGGTGAGCCTCATTTTCTTCATGTGTAAAATGGGCTAAAATCTACAACCTCACCAGATTGTTGTGAGCTTTAATTAAGCATGCATGTAAAGTGCCTGACATGTAAAATGATCCCAGTAAATGTTCTTCCCCCCATTTCCCTCTTTCAACATACTAAAAGATGACATGGTATTAGTATTTTTCATATTCTGAAGATTATATAATTCATTTCTTCTGATAGGTATGGTTTTTCTTATGGAAAGTATTCAGTTATTTCATGATGGCATTTGCACCTCCAAAAAGCATAGATGGCCCCAAAATGCAGACAAAGATGAGTACCTGGACACCCCTAAACCATCAGCTTTTGAATGACCGGGTAAGTGACCAGAGCTATTTTATCAATGAATCCATGCCTTAAGGTGGGGGGGGGGGGAGTATAAAAACGTTAGTTATCAAAATATGAACAGGAATTGTTTAGGATTGTGTAATGGGTTAAAATAAAAGAGAGATGTAGGATTTTTTCCAAAAGCTTTTATTGAGCTCTTGCTATATGGGCAAAGCTGGTTGTAGACAGAATCTTTGCCCATGATGACAATGTCTTAGATTTGCTCTTTCCTCTACTGTTGCTGCTCCTCTCTCTCTCTCATCCCAAGTGCCTTTTTTCTCCCATCACTGGTTCTCTGCTAGAATAGCCAGGAATGAGAGAGAAGAGGGTACTCTGTGAGGAGTTCCCCAAAAAGATTTTCTTGCTATAGTTGCAGTTACTGGATAATGGTGGACATTTAACCAAATAAATAAAATGAGTAAATCTCAACTGATGACTCACATTACTAGGCTTCTCCTAAAAAGTTTCTTTCTTACCTGCATTCTGGGGAAGCACGAGTAGAATACACCAAAGGATTGCAGAGATGGGAAGCTGAGTATCATGCTGGGGTGTGAGATTGGCCAGCCTCTGGGGATTTCCATTCCTGCTTCAGTTGGAGGCAGAATTTACCAACAGGCCTGTGAGCTCCTATTATCAATACCTATCCCAAGGACCACACCTCGTTGGCAGTAAAATACAATCAACATCAATAAAACTGACTTTATTATCTTGCTCCTACACACCAGTTCCTCCTCCTGGTAAAAGGCATCACTTTACACCAAGTCACTCGAGCCAGAAATCATCCTTCTCCCTGCCAGCTCTGGGTTGGTTTTCCCCAATTTACAAGCTCATAACATAGCCTGTTATTGATGGCATAGAAGACATTACTGTTTCATAGTAAAACACAAGATTCTTGGAGAGACAAAGAGCTTCATTACTCACAGTGCAGCAAGCAGCTGTAGCATCATGTTTGCATTGTTTCTTGCCCACCTTGTCCCACAAGAATGCTATAGAAGGCCCAGAAAAATACTACACACCATGGATTTGTAGCACAAACCCTTACTGAGGAACAGTAAACCCACTGCTTTTCTTTCTTTCTTTTTTTTTGATCCAAGTTAGTTAACATATAGTGTAATAATGATTTCAGGAATAGAATTTAGTGATTCATCACTTACATATAACATTCAGTGCTCATCCCAAGTGCCCTCCTTAATGCCCATCACCCATTTAGCCCATCCCCCCACCCAACACCCCACCAGCAACCCTTAGTTTGTTCTCTGTATTTAAGAGTCTCTTATGGGTTGTCTCCCTGTTTTTGTCTTATTTTTGCTTCCCTTCCCTTATGTTCATCTGTTTTGTTTCTTACATTCCTTATATGAGTGAAATCATATATTTGTCTTTCTATGACTGACTTATCTCGCTTAGCATAATACACTCTCATTCCATCTATATTGTTGCAAATGGCAAGATTTCATTCTTTTTGATCACCAAGTAATATTCTGTTGTATATGTATATACCACATCTTCTTTATTCATTTATCAGTCAATGGACATTTGGGCTCTTTCCATACTTTGGCTATCATCGATAGCACTGCTATAAACATTGGGGTCATGTGCCCCTTTTAATCAGCATTTTTGTATCCTTTGGATAAATACCTAGTAGTGCAGTTGCTAGGTCAGAGGGTAGTTCTGTTTTTAATTTTTTTTTTTTAAATTTTTTTTCAACGTTTTTTATTTATTTTTGGGACAGAGAGAGACAGAGCATGAACAGGGGAGGGGCAGAGAGAGAGGGAGACACAGAATCGGAAACAGGCTCCAGGCTCCGAGCCATCAGCCCAGAGCCTGATGCGGGGCTCGAACTCACGGACCGCGAGATCGTGACCTGGCTGAAGTCGGACGCTTAACCGACTGCGCCACCCAGGCGCCCCTGTTTTTAATTTTTTGAGGAACCTCTATACTGTTTTCCAGAGTGGCTGTACTAGTTTGGAAGGAATCCATTGCTTTTGTAGTAAGCAGTAAGCAAGTCTGCTCTTGGTCCCAAAAGGAGACAGTACCTCATTACTCAAAGTTGCCTTGCTCCAAACATAACTTGGAGAAATGGCCCAAGGAAAGAGCAATGACTCTCAGTATTCCAACACATTTAGGAGTATGAGAAGGAGGCCCAGGGAGGTATTTCTTCCAGCACCCCCTCATTTCCATATCCAATTCATTTTCAAGTTCTAGGAGACTTCCTTTTCATCCAGGGCTCTCTCCATTATTCATCTATATGCCTCCAGCTTCACCTTGTCAGTTCACACTCTCATCACCCTTTGCCTGATGCAGTGCTGTAACCCCTAACTGGCTTCACTCCCTCTAGTCCTACCAGTCCATCTTCTGCACTGGTCCCAGGATGATTTTTCTAAAATACCAAACTAAAAAAATTAAAATAAACATAAATAAAATTTTAAAGTAAAATACCAAGCTAATCCTATTATGTAAAACTGATAACACACCCTGCTCCAAAGAGTAAATTCCAAACCCCTACACATAGCATTGAGGATCTTTCTTAAGTTGACCTCAGCCAACCTCTCGGTTCCTACCCCTGCCACTGCTTCCTCCCATCCTATGTCCAGGCTAACTAAGTGGCCTCCAGATGAGCCATTGTTGCCCCCTCTAAGCACTAACTCCAATACGATTTTCTCTGGAAAGCCTCCTCCTGCTTGCTTTTCTTTGCTCTCATCACTGTTTACCAACTTTCCCACTCAACTGCAATGTGTTGAGTTGAGATTCTGTCTTTTCTCTCTGTATTTCCAGTGCCTGATAACATTCCTGAAGCACAAAAGATGGAGTCAGAATTCAGCCATCCTCCCTGGGACCTCCTTCAACTGACTCTCTTGCCTTCTAGTTCCTAAATCCCTCCTTTCTTAGTCTGGATTTGACCCTTGCCCTCTAAACCTAACTGATGTGCTAATCACTCTGGCAAAGCAAGAGCTTCAGTCCTGACCCCTCCTGTTCAGTACTTTCCTGTTTCTACTCTTCTGGTGTGAAACCTGAGTGACTTTGGGAGACAGATAAGCAGCCAGCACAGCAATCAGAACAGTGAGAAATAAAAGGGAGAGAAACTGAAAAGGAAAAAGATTTTTAAAAAAGTGAGGAAAGAAGAATGAGACATAGAATAAAAGGAGGGACCAGGAGAAACAAAAGGAAGGCAGAGAATGAGAGAGAGAAATCCAGCCTTCATCTGGCCATGAACACAAGTCTATTGGGAGTATTTTTTATTCAGCTCAACAACTGTTTATTGAGCACCTGTTTGTAAATGTTCTTAACTTTCCAACAGTTTATATAACAGCTTCTCTGCTTTCCCCCCCAAAAGTTCAATGTTTAGATTTGAAATCTGTTTCCACATAGAATTGTGAAGATTTTACACATATGTGAAAAAGTGACTTGAATTGAAATACATATTTGTTGGATGCCTTGATTTTCAGAAATTTTCTTTGAAAAATTGGAAGTCTTGATCGATTTAGCAGCTATGGAGAAAAAAAGTATCTTAGTTGCCTGATTGCCTGTTGCAGGTTGGTTAACTAGAGAAGCAGACTCTGGTATAGCATATAGAGCATCCACTGTGGAAGGCTTTCTGGATCAGCACTAAGGAAGGGAAAGGAGTAGAGGTAGGTGAGGGGGGAAAGGGAGGAGAAGGGAGAGAAGGTCGCAAGTTTGAGGCCTGGCACTGTAGCCACCAGCCTTTATACTTCCATATTGGGGCGCCTAGCTGGCTCAGTCAGTGGAGCATCCTACCCTTGATCTTAGGGTCATGAGTTGGAGTCCCACACTGGGTGTAGAAATCACATACATACACTTCTACACCGACCATTCAGTAGATGCTAGCTGCCCCATGGAAGAGCCTGACCTTGGACAAAGCAGAGCTCTCAACCTCATGGTTAACAGCCAGCAGCACTCCCCAACAGGTGGAATAAACCCAGGGCAGTGCATCACAGCAAGCATTACATTGTCTTATCATGGTCGTTGAAAAGCTTTTGTCTAGAAATGATAATTTCTAGAGATAATATTTATTTTGTTCTTTAGAGCTCTCATTTTTTACCGCAAATTACTTTTCGGTTTAGTTAGATTTTAGTTTGGAGTAAAATTATTTTTTTAAATCTTTGCATGTATACACATATGTATGTATTTATATAAATGTGCATAGACACACACATAAAATTTGTATATGGGTATACCAAACTATTAACAGTCGTTTCCCCCAAAGAGGTGGATGGCACTGGGGGAGGTGGTCCTGTAAAATGAAAGCTTTCATTTTTTGCTTTACATAGTGCAATAAAATTACAAATCTTAAAACAATTTTAAAATCATGTAAATAAAAATAAAGAACAGTAACTCTGGGAATTGGAAATTCTGGTTTCAGATCACCGATAATTTCCTGCATGACTTGAATAAGTCATTTACTTTCTCTGGGTTTTACCATCATCCTTTATAAAATGAGTATGTTCAAAAAAAATAAAAAATAAAATGAGTATGTTCGACCAGATTACCTTGGAGGTTGCTTCCAGATCTAACATTCTAACTGTGCAAAAGGTATTAAAAAACAGATACCAAGGATACAGCTGGCCAGAAGGTGTCCACACAATAATTTCAAGGAAAGAAATTCTTCTTTTTTTTTTTTTAATGTTTATTTATTTTGAGAGATGGAGAAAGCATGAGCAGGGGAGGGGCAGAGAGAGAAAGGGAGAGAGAGAAACCCAAGCAGGCTCTACACTGTCAGTGCAGAGCCCAGCACCGGGCTTGATCCCACAAACCGTGAGTTCATGACCTGAGCCAAAACCAAAAATCAGACACTTAATCCACTGAGCCATCCAGGTGCCCCTCTACACTTCTAAAACAGGGCATTTGTCATTAATGACCACTGTAATTTTGAGGTCCTGTTTTCTGTTTTTGTTTTAATTTTGTCTTTCTTCAATTCTGTAGTAATATGTAAAAGACATAACTATTTCAGACTGAAACAGGATCATAGACTTTTTTTTAAGTTTTTATTTAAATTCCGGTTAGTTAACATACAGTGTAATATTAGTTTCAGAGGTACAATATAGTGATTCAACACTTCCATACAACACTTGGTGCTCATTGGGTCACGGGATTTTTTTTTTTTTTTTTAATTTATTTTTGGGACAGAGAGAGACATAGCATGAACGGGGGAGGGGCAGAGAGAGAGGGAGACACAGAATCGGAAACAGGCTCCAGGCTCCGAGCCATCAGCCCAGAGCCTGACGCGGGGCTCGAACTCACGGACCGTGAGATCGTGACCTGGCTGAAGTCGGACGCTTAACCGACTGCGCCACCCAGGCGCCCCGGGTCACGGGATTTTAACTTCACAGCAGACTTTAAGCAGAGAGATTGAATTCAAATTTGGGTGTCTAAAAAATAGCATGATCAGCATAGGCAAATGTAACAGATTTCAAATTAATTTAGGCATTATGATTTTTAAAGGAAGAATGTTTTAAACATACACATTTCTTTGCCATCTAGTGTTTTTTTTAATTTTCTTTTTTTTTTTTTTAAGTTCATTTAATTTATTTTTGAGAGAGAGAGAGCAAGCCAGGGGAGGGGCAGAGATAGAGAGGAGAGAGAGAATGCCAAACAGGTTCTGCACTGTCTGTGCAGAGCCCAATACGAGGCAAAGCTGAAACCAAGAGTCAGTTGCTTAACAGACTGAGCTACCCAGGCGCTCCACCATCTAGCATTTTAATTGAAAGTAACCAACATTTCTTTTCAAGTACGGTTTACAAATGTAGTACAGTACATGTTAAAAGGGTGTTCTGAGAAAAACACCTAGTTGCCATCAATCAGTCATAATTTAGGAGCCCCTAAATGTCTTACTCCTACACTGTAATGATGTCACATGGTGAAATATGTAACTTCAGTGTCAACAGACTAAAATACAACCGTAGGATTTTGACTTAACAGCAGGCTCTGAGTAAACTGTGATATAAACAGACTGCAGTGTTCTGCGAGGAAAGAAGATCCATTTTAATATTTCTATTTTGAGTCAATACTTTGTTTTCCAGCTCTTTAAGACGATGAACCTGATTGCAAATCTTGGGAATGAAGACTTGCTCCAAACCAGAGAGTATAAGATTCTGAGTCTGACTGAGGACCTGACAAATAGCATGTCCCAAATTATATTTCTTGCAAGGGTAGAACAAGAACCATATCTGAGCTTGTCTAGTGGTTTTCCTCTCCCCACTCATTCCCATCCGTTTCTACTTGGGTCTAGATGCCTTTGGTAAGAACTGGATTTGCTTGGACCCGCTTAGACTTGGTCATTGGCTCTCTAAGGACTATTGTTTTAGCCTGAGTGACACTCCCCACCTCCCACCCCATTCCTTTCCTCCTACCTTCTTGCTGACTCTTCTCTCCCCTTCAAGTCAGTGCCCCTTTGTTTCCAAATGCCCCGTATTGTCATTGGGCACCATGATGGTCATCTCATCCTCCTTTTGAAAGGAGGTTGTGGTCTTGGAATCTAACCTTTTCTTATTCCCACTGTAAGGCCCAAGTATGGGCAGCAGTTCATTGTGAAAATAGGGCTGGGAGTCAGGACAGGGGAGACCAAGGTTTAGTGAGGAACCCAATACAGAGTTGAGCTGAGCAGACAGACTGGAACCAGTGATTCTTAAAAAATTATAAATGTAATCCTTCAGGCCTCTGCTTGTCCTCTCTAACATAAGGAAATGAAAAGCTCTTAGGGATTCCTTTTAGCTCTAAAATTCTATGACTGTTGAAGCTTTTTTATTGTTGTTCAATCAGCAGATGCTCGTTGAGGGCCTGCCATGCAACCCATACAGATTATAGAGAAATCTGTAATCCACATGGGAACATAAAATGACTGGAAGCAACTAGAGAGCCAGAGCAAACCCTATAAACCCCAAGTGGAGTGTGGGCTGTAAGTGGAATATGAGTTGAGAGGAGCCAGATCCCTAGATATCAGAGAAGTGCTGGTGCTGGTGACTTGGATTGGGCGAGAGATGATTGACAGGCTTTGGTTAGATAGAGGGCGAGAGTCCAGGAAATATTTGAATCCAGATTTTTAAATCTTCTGTATTCTATAGGTTCTCATCTGTTTTCATCTAGAAATCCTGAGTTTATCTGTTGCCATTATTTGAGAGTCCTAATAGCCCAGGTGACAGTTAACAGGGGGAAGGGGAGAAGGGCATTCTTTTTCTTCTTCTTTAATGTGCGAAAAGTGTTTACCTGTGATGTGTGAGATCTTCTGGCCAGGAGCAAAACCGATGTTTCACAGGCCATGAGGTTTCTGTTGGACCAATTATTTCAATTCTTATTTTCCTATGCCCTTTGAAACTAGAGTTTGAGAGTCTAAAAAAGGAAGGAAAGCATTATCTGTTAGAACATAAAACCAGCTCCTCACCCTCCTCCGCAAAAAGGGAGGAAATAGGCCTTAGCTTCTCTCCAAGGGGGAACATTCTTACAGGGCTGGAAAATCTAGGCAGTGCTAAGAGGAAGGGAGAAACATCAATCCCAATTTTGAAAGCTGCCAGTGGGGGTGTGTGTAGGAGTGAGAGAGACATTCATGTCTGCTCATGACTCTCCCTTGCTTCCTGTCTCCATAACTCCCTCCTCTGCCACACATTCTCATATCAGTCTCCTTCCCTCATTCATTCTAATGCACACATGACTCCTGAAACCAATACTACACTGTATGTTAACTCATTTGAATTTAAATAAATTGATTAAATTAAAAAAAACAATACACACATGACTGATGCTCAGAAAAACACCTCTGCGCTAACATATAAATCCATCCACATTGCACTGATACATCCATAAGGATATTCATTATCCAGCAAACACAAGTATCTGAGTATCTGTAATATGCTTTGCACTCTATACTGGAAATGTAAAAAATGGATCAGACGTGGTTTCTGTCCTAAATAGTCTATAATAACAAACCTATACAGATAAACACTGACTTGTATGTCCAGAGGTGTACATAAACACATTTCTAAGCCCACAGACATTTCAGTGCAGGTACACCCACTGAGGGGTGTACATACCAAGATATAAAAACAGAGCTGTTCATTCATAAATTTCACAGGTTCTCGTATGGTTGGTATTTGGGGGAGGATCTCTATTTTCCGTTTTTCCTTTATCAGGTCTTTCATCTCTTTTCAAATTCTAAAATTGATTTCACTTTACAATTCCATTCTTTTCTTATTTCTTGCCTTTAAAAAAAAGGATTACTTTTTCTTTAAAATGAATTATTCCCCATGGATAAACTGAAAAAAATGATACCTTCCCCAAGTTAAAAATAAGTAAAGTACCCTCTCAGGAATGAAATCTGTCTTTTTATACTCAGTTGGTACAGTCAAAAGACTGTCAATTTTTATTTATTGATACTTTAATGATGTCTTTCTTACAATGGGTATTTTGAACCATGAAATATAAAACCATTCCATTCTTTTTTATTTATTGCAGGTATTTGAAGAAAGAAGAGCTCTGCTTGGAAAATGGGTAACCATTCAAAATATAGTTACTTCAATATTATGTTATGTCACATTATCATAGAGCCCAAAGAATTCAGTTTGAACATAAACATAACTGAACACTTATTGCCTGAGAAATTTAACTGGTACCATCTGTGTGAATCGGTTAGGGTTCTACACTCATGAAGTAGGGTTCCATCTCTCACAAAACAGCGTTCAGAAAGGTGAGTTGGGATATGAGACGACCACTTAGTAACCAGCACGGTTCATCCATTGAGCTGCTTAGCATCCATCTACACCCTTCTGCCTCTATTTAAATTTCCAAAGGAAAGCTGTAACAACTTTATGCTTTTATTTAACAAGGTACCACTATTCGTTACACAACTGAAAACTTTCTCACCCTTTCCTCAAGGGAGACACAGAGTCCCAGTGGTCATTGTCCTTCCCTGGGTCATGATCAAACTCTAAGCAGTGTTTACTACTCATCAGATTCCTCTCTGAGCCCCACCTGTCTCTACCACCCAAGAGAACTGAAAGCATACAGTCATGCCAAAATGTGTACATGAATGTTAATAGCAGTATTATTCCTAATAGTCAGAGTGTAAATACCCAAATATCCATCAACTGATGAATAGATAAACAAAATGTGGTCTATTCTTTTTTTTTTTAACTTTTTTAAAATGTTTATTTTTGAGAGAGAGAGACAGAGCATGAGTGGGGAGAGGAGCAGGGAGAAAGGGAGACATAGAATCCTAAGTAGGCTCCAGGCTCTGAGCTGTCAGCACAGAGTCCAATGTGGGACTCAAACCCACAAACTGTGAGATCATGACCTGAGCCAAAGTCATATGCTTAACTGACTGAGCCACCCAGGTGCCCCAAAATGTGATCTATTCTATGGTAGACTATTATTCAGCCTTAAAAGGGAAGGAAATCCTGATACCTGCTACCACATGGATGAACTTTGAAGGCAATATGCTAAGTGAAAGAAGCCAGACACAAAAGGACAACTATTGTATTGATTCCACTTATATAAGGTACCTAGAGTAGTCAAATTCATAGAGACAGCAAGTAGAATAGAGATTACCAAGGGATGAGGACTTATTATTTAACAAGTACAGAGTTTCAGTTTGGGAAGATGAAAAAGTTCTGCAGATGGATGGTGGTGATGGTACATTACAACGTGTAAATGTACTTAATGCCACAGAACAGTACACTTAAAAGTGGTTAAAATGGTAAATTTTATGTTACATTTATTTTGCTAAAATTTTTTAAAGGTAAGAAAATTTTTAAATTTTTTGAAAGGTAGGAGAAAGGAATAAAGTAATGATACATGCTACAACATGGATGAACCTTAAAAATAATATGCTAAGTAAGGGGCACCTGGGTGGCTCAGTTGGTTAAGCATCCAACTGTGGCTCACGTCATGATCCCATAGTTTGTGAGTTCGAGCCCCATATCAGGCTCTGTGCTGACAGCTCAGACCCTGGAGCCTGCTTTGGATTCTGTGTCTTCCTCTCTGTCTCTGCCCCACCTCCCCCCTCAAAAATAAATAAACATTGAAAAAATTTTTTAAAAATAATAATATGCTAAGTGAAAAAAAAACAGACATAGAGGCCGCATACTGTATGATCCCATTTATATGAAATGTCCAGAATAGGCAAATCCATAGAGACACAAAATAGATTAGTGGTTTCCAAGAGCTGGGGGAATGACTCTAATGGGTACAGGCTTTCTTTGGGGAGATAATGAAGATGTTCTGGGGGTGCCTGGGTGGCTCAGTTGGTTGGGCATCCAACTCTTGATTTCAACTCAAGTGGTGATCTCATGGGTTTGTGAGATTGAGCCCCACATGGGACTCTGCCACTGATAGCAGAGCCTGCTTAGGATCCTCTCTTTCCCTCTCTCTCTGCCCCTCCTCTGCATGTGCTCACTCTTTCTCTCTCTCTCAAAATTAATAAATACACATTAAGAAGAAAAGAGGGGCATTCACTTTCAAATATCCCCTCTCTATAAGGAGAGCTTTTCTACTATTCTTCTTTTCTAATCTTATACTCTGTTAAACTTTTGCCTGCTGCTCAAAAAAAAAAAAAAAAAGTGTTCTGGAAATAGATAGTAGTGTTGACTACACAACCTTCTGAATACACTAAAAGCCACTGACTTGTAAACTTAAAATGCCGAATTTTATGGCATGTGAATTATATCTCAGTTTAGAAAATAAATTAGGATTACTTAAAAAAAAAAACTATCCGGGGCACCTGGGTGGCTTAGTAGGTTAAGCGTCCGACTTTGGCTCAGGTCATGATCTCACGGTTCGTGGGTTCGAGCCCCGCATCGGGCTCTGTGCTGACAGCTCAGAGCCTGGAGCCTGTTTCAGATTCTGTGTCTCCCTGACCCTCCCCTGTTCATGCTTTCTCTGTCTCTGTCTCAAAAATAAATAAATGTTAAAAAAAAAGAAACTATCCTTAGATTTCTCTAACTCTTGTTACATGTAATATACTTGAAATACCCCATTTTTAAGCATACCGCTAACACTTTTTCCGTAAGAGAGCATCTCTGACTGGAATGTAACTGGACAGGATGCCCTTTCCTATGAGTTACTGAAACTCATTTTCCTAAGGAAAATAGAAAGTTTTAGCCTGCTATAACAGCCTAAAGTTCTTAGGAAAGTTCGGGCTGCTATAACAAATTACATAGATTGGGTAGCATATAAACAGCAGAAGCTTATTTCTCATAGTTCTAGAGGCTGGGAAGTCCAAGATCAAGGCATGGGCAGATTCAAGTCTGGGAAGATCCCACTTTTTGATTCATAGATGGCCTTCTTTTCACTGTAGCGTCACATGGCAGGAGTGGGGAGAGAACTCTCTGGGATTTCCTTTTTAAGGACACTAACTCATTCATGAAGGCTTTATCCTCATGACCTAATCACCTCCCATAGGCCCCACCTCCTAGTACCATCACCTTGTAGGTTAGGTTTCAACCTATGAATTTTGGAGAGCTACAAACATTCAGTCCATTGCACTAAGACTAACATAAATACTATGTCTTAATGTTCTTATTTGTTTTAGTTGGTCACCAATTCTTTTTTGTGTTGGTCTACAAGCTCCTGTCTAGGATATTTATTAGCCTAAGTACATCTTTAAAACTTGTATACATAGTATATCTGGAAGGATACACAAGAAAAGAGGCAACATTGGTTTCCCCTAGGGAGAAGGATGAGTCTGGGACAAGGTGGAAGGGACTCCTTTAGCTGAATAGCCTTTTGTACCTTTTGATATTTTTAATCATATGAATGTATTACCTATTCAAAATAATAAAATTTTATAAATATGCTAAAAATTAAGAAATTAAAAACACCAAAATTTTAAACCTAGCAGAGTTTTTCTCATATCCTATTTACATTTTAAACATTTTATTTTTTTTAAATTTTTTTTTATTTGATGTTTATTTATTTTTGAGACATAGACAGAGCATGAACGGGGGAGGGTCAGAGAGAGAGGGAGACACAGAATCTGAAACAGGCTCCAAGCTGTCAGCACAGAGCCCAATGCGGGGCTCAAACCCACGGACTGTGAGATCATGACCTGAGCCGAAGCCAGTCGCCCAACCGACTGAGCCACCCAGGCGCCCCTCCTATTTACATTTTAAAACTAACTTCATACTTGTCACCAACAACTTAAAAAAAGGCTTACTTAGAATAACTGTTTTTACACTATCATTCCAGTGGAAATCCCTGAATTAATATAACCAAGGCCAGTTCAGCCAGTATTTGGTGTGACCAGCTTTTGAATGGTTGGTGGGATTGCTGGTTGTTAAGTATTTTTAATATCACCCTGTATAAAATTCAAGGTCTTTAAACCTTTAAAAATATTTTGTTTATTCTTTTCTTTTACCATAGCTAATAGAAATATATTTGCAAAGATCACTAATTATCTCTCTTCTCCAATAGACTAGTTTATATAGGGAAGGCATAGTTCTGTATCTTGCTCTTTGTACATTTCTTGACACACCCAGACATTTAATAAATACTTTCTAAATGAATAAGTGATAATTACTGGTTTTTCTCTTTTGTCCAACATCAAATTTATACCCCGAATTTACTATGTCATGTGGTAGTCTATATACCTCCACAAAAGCCACATGAATTGAGTTTGAGGAGATTATTTCCAATTTGCCCTATTAATTTTCTATCTCCATTTTAGATTTTTTTTGTTTATGTTTCAGGAAAACCATGAGACTGATAACATAAGAAATGCAGTGCCAGGGTGCCTGGGCAGCTCAGTCGGTTGAGCGTCTGACTCTTGATTTCAGCTCAGGTCATAATCCCAAGGTTGTGGGATTGAGCCCTGAGTTGGATTCCACACTAAGTAATACTTAGCATTACTTAGGCTTTTCATTATAGGGATCAAATATTGGTTTTAAAGCGCAATCTAGTATTAGAAGTAAAGTCATTTTTAAAAATAATCTGGACTGGGGTGCCTAGGTGGCTCAGTTGGTTAAGCGTCCAACTCCAGCACAAGTCATGGTCATATGGTTCATGCATTTGAGCCACGCATCAGGCTCTTTGCTGACAGCTTGAAGCCTGGAGGCTGCTTCAGATTCTGTGTCTCCCTTTCTCTCTGCCCCTCCCCCACTTCTGCATGTTCTCTCTCGCGTTCTCCCTTTCTCTCTGCCCCTCCCCCACTTCTGCATGTTCTCTCTCGCGTTCTCTTCCCTCCCTTCCTCCTTCTCTCCCCCCCCCCCGCCCCTTGTCAAAAATAAATAAATAAACATTAGAAAAATTTAAAATAATCTGGTCATTGTGAAGTAAGACATAATATAAAACCTATCCAATAATAGTCCAAAATATATTTGGCCATAGAATGTCATTTTTGTTCATACATAAGTGCATAGTCTTATCTGATATTTTGTATAGTAACAAACAAAATAATTAAGAGAAACTGCAAACCTCTTCTACTTTACTGCTCCCTGCTACTACTTCATCCTTTATGTCTTAAATCTTCTCTGCCCTTCAATCCTTGTTAGAAAAGGCAATTGCCTCCCAAGAAAAACAACTCTCCAAAACAAACAGAACTATTTTGGTTGAAAAGAAAGCATCTCAAACTTTTTCTAGGCTTCTGCATTGTTAACAGGAATAGGGGGAAGCCTGGCTGGCTCAGTCAGTAGAGCATGTGACTCTTGATCTCAGGGTTGTAAATTCAAGCCCCATGTTGGGTGTGAAGATTACTTAAAAATAAAATCTAAACAAACAAACAAACAAAAAGAATGTGTTAGAAAGAATTTGAAAAAAGTAGATGGCATCACTTTTAATTTGCTGGCAACAACTGTAATCAGAGCTGAAATTCAAAAGAGAAACAGGAGAAAAAATTTTGTAAATTGCATGATAGGTAAAGATTAATATCTAGGATTGTAAAGCATTTCTACAAATCAATAAGAAAAATACAGATATTCCTATGGGATAATGAGCTAATAGAAGAATGAGAAATATACAAAAATATACAAATGGCCAAAAAACTGAAATTAGAGAAATACAAATTAAAACAATGAGATTCCCAGTCCCTTCCTTTGCCTATGTGACAAAAATTAAGGAGATAGATAATATTCGATATAAGTAAGGATTTATTGGAGAGTAGGAGGATATGCTTAAACACAATTGGAGGAACTGTAAAATGGTAAAGACTTTTAAAAGACAATTTGACAGGATCAATTAAAGTTTTAAAGGCAAATGTCCTCTGAACCTGTAATTCCACTTCTGTGTTTCTGTACTAGAGAAATATTCACACAGGGCATGAAAAGGCATGTTTTGGAATATTGCAGTTGGTTTGTTTTTGGGTTTTTTTTTGGTCTTTCTTTCTTTCTTTCTTTTCTTCTTTCTTTCTTTCATATTGGAAACAACCTAAATGATATTGGTAGTAAATTGAGTATGTAGATCATGGTATAGCTATAATGAATGGATAAATGAGAAAATGAAAATACTATGAATGAATGAGAAAACAATATGCTCCAGGTTCATTACATATCAGGTCATTTATAGCTATATCTTGTTTGTTTGTTATTTTATTTTATTATTTTTAAAAATATTATTTGAGAGAGAAAGACTGAACAGGGGAGAGGGACAGAGGATGAGGGAGAGAGAGAGAGAGAGAGAGAGAGAGAGAGAGAGAGACCATCTCAAGCAGATTCCATGCTCAGCACAGAGCCCAATGAGGGGCTTGATCCCACAATCCCAGGATCATGAACTGAGCCAAAATCAAGAGTTGGATACTCAACCAACTGAGCCATCCAGGTGCCCCCTGTTTGTTTTTTAAACTGCTTAGCAGTATCCCACAGGATAGGTATACTCTAATTTACTTAAGTGTTTCCTTATTGATAGCTATAAGTGTATGCAAATGCATAGAAATGCACAGCGGTGGGTACCTGGGTGGCTCAGTTGGTTAAGTGTCCGATTTCAGCTGAGGTCATGATCTCATGATTCATGGGTTCCAGCCCCACATCAGCTCTGCACTGACAGCTCAGAACCTGGAGACTGCTTTGGATTCTGTGTCTCCCTCTCTCTCTCTCTCTGCCCCTCCCCTGCTATGCTCACTTATGTGTGCGCGCTCTCTCTCTCTCAAATATAAATAAACTTAAAGTGGAATTGCATGGTGGTTATTTCTGGGGAATGGAATGTGATTAGATGGGGAGGAGCAGTTACAGAGGATTTTCATGTTTAATTGTATATGTACCTGTTTGAAACTTTTTAAAAGTTTATTTATTTATTTTGAGAGAGAGAGGGTGGGTGCACAAGTGGGGGACAGGCAGAGAGAGAGAGAGGGAGAGAAAGAATCCCAAGCAGGTTTTGCCCTGTCCACACAGAGCCCAACATGGGGCTTAATCTCATAAACTGTGAGATCATGACCTAGGCTGAGATCAAGAGTTGGATACTTAACCAACTGAGCCACCCAGGCACCCCATGAAACTCTTGAATAATAATGTATCCATACCTTAATTGTGAAAGCCGGTTTTTGGTAACAGGACTCAGAAACTCAACCAGATTGGGACAAATAACCAATAAGCAAAAAATAACAAGCCTTCTTCATTTTGTCCCCCCACTCACAGTAAACTTTTCTTTGCCGGTCTGTGTGAGGTGAGTGGAAACTGATGGCTGTAGCAACTGTCCTGATGTCCTGCAACTGCATTAAGAATCCTTGGAACAACTACTCCAAACACAGGATTTTCACAATTCTGTTAAGTCCAGAAAGCCCTGTAAAAAGGCATTAAAATAATTATAAAATATAATTGTGATAGAACATAACGTAACATAATTGATTTAATGTAATATAATGTAAACAAAGGAACTAACTGTGAAGGGAGGTACCATCTGTGTGATACAGGATGGGAGAATGGTCCTAGCTACTCCCCAAATTTCACATATTGGATCCCTGGCTACAATGTTATGGGTATTTTTACTTGAAAGGAGATTATCGAATTCCTGGACAATTAACTCTTCCATGGACTATTTACTTTTTGGATTATTCCTAGCACCTTTTAAATTCCAAAGGGATTTCCCCCAACTGTGAAGCGTTCTTCTGAGTCATCAACCCACCTTCAATTGGTAGGAGTTCAAGGAATGCAAATTCATTTTGTATTAGCCTAAACAAACACAATTAGAAAGGAAAATCCTTCGAGGCAAAAAACACCTATCAATGCCAGATATAAATTACCTTTGACCATTATAATCAGGGAAATAAATGAGAAACCAATGTAATTATCTTTTTAATCTCTAGAGGAAAATGTTTTAATGTTTTCTTTTATAGATTTCTTCAGCACTTTATAATCCTAGTGTTCTTTTACATTCATTTTAAATCACTGTTATTCAAGCTGAGCTCATTCTCTTTTTGTGGGCAGCAATGAAAGTAGATGAGCTAACCTCCGTCATTCTAAATGTAATTCCCATCCTTGCCAATGCACAGACATAATTTTATGCTTTTTAATTTAATTGTTTGCATATATATTCTTTTTACACTGATTTAACCCACATACTCATTATTTTTAACATCACTTTGATATTTTATAATAAGCTGCCATGTATAATGAGTCATAAATCCTATTAAGAATTTTATACATAGATTATTTAATCCTCACAACAACCCTACCATTTAGATATAATTATTCCTAATGTATAAATGAGGAAATTGAGAGGTTGTTAGTGGTGGAGCTGGAATTTAGTGATTTATTTCCAAAGAGTATTGGAAATAATAGAATACTGGAAGTAAGACTTCCAATAGTCTCATTACCAAACCCATCATCAATCTGTAATGCCATCCTCTATTAGGCATTTTTGATTATTTCTGATTTTGTGCAGTGATAATAATATCTCATGAAAAATTTTTTTGTAACCATAATCATCCTGGGTCCCCATGTGGCTCAGTTTCTACAGAACCACAGAGCACTGCCTATAAGTCATTTTAAAAATGAATTCCAATTTTCACTTTGTGTCTCAAAGGAAAATCACAGCAGAACCAGTTTAAAACTCATAGCAGTACTTCTCAGGTCTCCTTTTGTTAAACAACAGAAATTCAGCCGAGTATTAAAAGTTAACAATTTAAAAGTTCAAATTGGCTTTATTGAACAATTTGTGAATCAGGCAGCATCCTATCTAGCAAATAGGAGCTCCATCAAGCTGTAGAAAAGGAAAGGTTTTTAAAGGTAGAGAGGGAGCCTAAAAACAAAATTACTAGCAAAGAATGCATTGTTTTAGGCAAGGTTTTCTTCCTAAGTGGAATGGAAGGGATCCATCAGTAAATTGCCTAGTACTAACCGGGAAATTCCATGTTGACTGGTTAAAGTTATATTCCTGGGGAATTTATGATATGCAATTAGGTTAGGTATTAAATCTTGGTTTGCTGAAGTGGGGCCCTTAACATAGGTGACTCCATTTTGGTACTGTGGTTTTCTAGTTAACACCTTCCTTCATTCCTCAGCTCTCTCGTTCTCTAATTGCTATCTAAGGCAATGAATGACTGTCTGAACCCCCAAACCCCCAACAAGCCAAAACCTTACTGCTTTTCTTTCTCCTCACACTTCCCCTTTGGTTCTTTATTTTATAGATCAATGCAGTTTCTCAGGCATGGTCCTTCCCCTGGCCCCAGTCATTCTGGTCTGGCTTCTCTCTCTTCATTGTAATAATCCATCCCAAAAGGAAAGAAGTCCTGTATTGTGAGAGTTGGAAATATGGATTGTGCAGAAATAGGGATAGGAGAAATCAGGGAACACTCACACACGAATAGATTTTTATTCATTTATTTGTAAGTTGAGGTTTTGGGCTTTTTCTTCCCTGCCATGAGCACACCATAGAGGCCTCTACAGGAGTTGTGTCTTGACAATGTCAGGATTCCAAACTCGATGACAATTCACTACCCATTTAACTTGGCTTCATACACGTGACACAAAACAAAGCATAATACAAAGTCACCCAACAAAGAAGATACAACAGGGGGCAAGAAATTAATGAACCAAATGTGAAGTCAGTCAGTCCCTAAGTGCACAGTTAGGGTAAGGCCGCGGTCCGGTCTAGGTCATCTCTCAGCTCACACTGCTTATTATGTTCAAAAAGTGGGCATCTCTGTTATGTTCAAGATCAATCAGTAGGGGCCTTTGGCAGCATTTGCCTTTCAAATATGGTCAGAAGTTGAAGGGTTAGTGTCTGGAGAGTCTGACAGTTTGCCGTAGAAATCCCCCCTTTTGAAAGGAGTTTAATTGGGGCGCGTGGGTGGCTCAGTTGGTTAAATGTGCGACTTCAGCTCAGGTCATGATCTCACAGTTTGTGAGTTTGAGCCCCGTGTCAGGCTCTGTGCTGACAGCTCAGCTGCTTCAGATTCTGTGTCTCCCTCTGTCTCTGCCCCTGCCCTCCTTGTGCTTTGCATATCTCTCAAAAATAAATAAACATTAAAAAAACTTTTTTTTTGAAAGTTTAATCAGTCTTGGGCCTTTGCAGGCCTCTTCTGGTTCTAGTGATTATCAGCTCTTGGTTCTTCCAGGTTCTTAGCACTTCCAGTCTGTGCCGGTTTGGGTGAAATCTGGTCTTAGCTGCAACACCCTTCGCTGCTTATGTCACTGTTTGACAGGAGTGACTCTATCTTGCTTATTACATTCACCCTCCCATCCTTGAATTATAGTCTGCAAACTGAGATTCCTGGGTCATTAAATAGATCTATAATAGTGAATAGTTTTTGATTAAGAAGTATTCTTGCCAGGGTGCCTGGGTGGCTCAGTTGGGTAAGCTTTCAACTCTTGATTTCAGTCCAAGTTGTGATTGCATGGTTCATGGGATCAAGCCCCACATCGGGCTTTGTGCTGTTGGTGTGGAGTCTGCTTGGGATTCTCTCTCTCCCTCTTTCTCTGCCCTTCACCTGCTTGCATTCTCTCTCTCAAAATAAATAAGCATTTTTTAACTTTAAAAAAAGAAGTATTCTTGCCAATTAAATATAAATACATATGACTATAATGAAGTTGATTTGTCATGCTTTATATGCCTTTTTAGGTAGTGTATTTTATGATTACAACTAAAGTTCCTTATAAAATTCTCATTACTTTATGATGACTGTAATAAATACCTATACATGATATGCAATAGTATACAGAATACAGGTAGCCCCAAACTTTCCTATTTCTCTTCTCTAATGGGCTAAGGAAAAAAAAGACAGATTTAGACTCTGGTAAACTGACTCATTCAATTGGTAGATGTTCCCATAAGAGCCTTTCTCTGGGTTTTGGCCAGCCCTCAAATTCTTACCTTTCATCAGTCATTGATCTTGGAACTGATTAAGGGTTATCTCTGGGGAAAATTATGAAGTAACCAAAGCTTTTGTTTGGCATGCCTCCAGATTACTCTGGCATCTACTTCCTGTCTCTGGCAGTCTTTTTTCCAGGTCCTCTTATTGACATTTTCTCTCCAATCAATCATTTACACATTACTGGGGCTTTAACCCAATATACTCCCCTTCTCAGGGATATTTGCATATTTTACCTTATCTCCAATTGTGAGTGCAAAGCTTTGTTTCTGATCCTGGAGTTTGGCACTAATGAGCTAATATAGAAACTCTGGTGGGAAAGGGGCTGCCCAGGTGCCTTCTCTTGAAATTGTATCTTTAAGTATATATTTTCTCAGTTTACAAATATGGCCAGCTCCCAACTTACTGATCTTATATAACGGCAAGTTCTGAGGTCGAGTGCACTTCTGTGTATGCACTCAGGTCTTGTACACGCTTGCATGTATAAATGTGAGGAAGACAGGTAAGTGGCAAAACATCAATTTACTAATTAGGGGAAGAAGTACATGCTATTCATTAGTAATAAAATATGAAACTTACTTTCTCTGCCATTCTTCTCTCTTCCTCTAATGAATCTCTGGTATCAGACTGAACCTGGAGGGTTTTTTCTTTCTTTTTTCCAGTTTGACAAATGGACAGACTCTCAACGGAGAAGAATCTTGACAGGCCTGTTAGAACGTTGCTCCCTGGCACAGCAAAAGTTCTGCTGTCGAAAGCTTCAGGAAAAAATTCCAGCAGAAGCTCTGGATTTTACTACCAAGCTTCCAAGGGTGTTATCTTTATACATCTTTTCTTTCCTGGACCCCCGAAGCCTTTGTCGTTGTGCACAGGTAAAGGCAAAGAATTAGTGTCCAACATTTTATAGTTATAGCCTAGAAAACTCTAAAATGAGAAGGAAAAAAAAACACATGCACAAAACCAAGAAATAAGATGAGATGGTCAATATGTTTAGTCTATATAGTTTGAATTAATCCCTATCTTCTTTGTACCTAACTCTGTATTTAGTGCTCAAAAGTAGATAAAAATAATGTAAGACATCATTAGTATCCGCAGAATAGTATCTGCTGGTTGGGGAGACAGATACACATATATGAAATGGTTCATCAGCAGGATAGTCTTACAGTGCATAGCATACAACTAGGATAAAATTCTAAATTGTATGGTACAGCCCATTCATAAACAGAAGAGCTCAAAATAAGGTGCTAATGAGATATGTACCAAAGACTATGAGAGTAAGAGTTCAGAGTGAGTAGACATGCTTCCAGCGGCCTTGGAAAAGGGGCTTCTGTTTTTTTATAAGTAAATCCACCATGTATTAAAGTATACTTCAGTCACTTATGAGATAAACTAGTAGCCATTTTATTAAGTGTTTCCATAGAGGTTTGTAACACTAGAAGTTACTAGTCACCATGCAGTCACATATGTGTAACATGTTAACTTTAGTTTTTAAAGTTAAGAAGATGGATGCAGTAAGAAAGATGAATTAATAAATGGTGTTAGGACAATTGGGCAGCTATCTGAAAAAAGTATTCTAGTAGGATAAAAGATTGGTATGAAATCAAAGGAAATCATAAAATACTCAAAGAAAACATAAGGAAGGAGGGCTTTGTGAGTATTCTATAATACCAGAAGCTTTTAAAGAAAATACACAATTTAGGGGCACCTGAGTGGCTCAGTCACTTAAGCCTCCGACTCTTGATTTTGGCTCAGGTCATGATGTCTCATGAGTTTGAGCCCCTCATTGGGCTCTCCACTAACAGGCTTTCTTGGGAGTCTCTCTCTATCCCCACCCCCCTCAAAATAAATAAATTAATTAAAAAAAAAAGAGTATCATATAGCTATATGATGAATTACTGTGGGGACATTAGAAAACATGTTTTCAAAACACAAAGATGCTTATAATATGTAAAATGAAGAAACACAATTTAAAATTGTGTATATAGAGTTTCCCAATTTTGTTTCACAATGCCTAGAAAAAAAGAAAAGAACTCTGTCAGGTTGTTAATAAAGGTAATCTCTGATTTTGGGGTTATGGGTATTGTTTTTCTTTTTAAATGATTATTTTATTTTATTTTATTTTATTTTATTTTATTTTATTTTATTTATTTTATTTTATTTTTTTTGAGAGAGAGAGAGAGAGCGAGCACACAGGGGGAAGGACAGAGAGAGAATCCCAAGCAGGCTTCAGGATGTCAGCGCAGTCTCTTTCTTAGGACTCAATCTCACATGGGATCACCACCTGAGCCAAAATCGAGACACTTAACTGACTGAGCCACCTAGGTGCCCCGGGTATTATTTTTCTTTAAACTTCTTGGAATTTTTCAAATTTTGCACACTGAGACTGTTTCCATTTGAGGGAAATGTTATTTGAAATCACTAATCCTATCATATATGTGTACCATATGTCAATCTTACAAGATCCTGGCATTATGTTTTTTTCCCAGTACTGACTGTGAAGAAAACACAGGCAGTTGTTCTTCAGCTAGATTTAAACAATGCCATTGCAGTAAAATGAGCTTTGAGTTGTTTAAAAAGATGGAGGCAGGAAGGGTCTGATAATTTCGAAAGCTCCTACCCTCCTACCTACTCTTCAATTTGCCTCATTCCTGTCTACCTTAAAAACAAGCAAAAAAAAAAAACCAAAGAGCAAAAACAAAACATACAAAAACCTTATCTACCCCCGGGGAGTGGGGGAGGGAGGGAAAAACTTAATACCCAGGTCAAAACAAGATGTAAGGAAAATAAGGGAAAGAGTGAGAATTGAGATATTTTTCTCCTCATCCCATCCCTCCGAAACCCCACCTCTCCACTGAATTCTGAGTTAATGAACCATATGGGGATTAAGGTTGCTGTTGTTTCATTTCTGCATTGAACAAAGTAGATGTGATTTCTGTTCCTGCCTGCAGGGCTCTGTCAGATTCTCTACCCTTTTTCATTCTTCCACCTCCTGAACCTGTTATTTCTTGTAATTGTGCCCTCCCCTCTCCTGTTTGTCTCCTCTTCAGCCCAGAAAACAATGCTAAACATAATGGAACTCAGTATTTGGTAGATGGAAGGAGGAAGAGAGGGCTAGATAAATGGATGGATGAATATTATAGTGTTCTGCCTTTGTGTGTGTGCTCAAAAATTATTAATGACTTAATCTTGAAAAAGCGACTAATTTCCCAAGATTGAAATTTAGGTTTGAAGGTTAGATGTTGTCTTTGCGACTCTTACAACACGACACAGAACCCCTGGGCTGAACTTTATATATGAACTAGCTTTCAGCAAGACTTGTTCAAAATCTGAAGTAAGTTACTATAAATACTGCTGCACCATAGTAGGGTCATTTCCAACATTTGCTGGATGTGTGAGAATGACCAGAATGCCATGGGAATGGAATGTAGAGAATAAACAGTGTATGCTCTATGGAATCTTAAAGGCTACAACGGGCACACCATAAGATATCAGTAATTGCGTTCTGTTTATAAAATTTCTATTTAGTTAAATCATAAGAACGGGGGGAAAATGGAAGCATACCAAAAATGAGTAAATAATATGCAGACCTGAATTTCTATAACCCTCCTATAACTTTCATATGAACTTCTAGGAAGTTCCAAAGTCTATTTAAGCCACGGTTGCCTTGTTTGCAACATGAGAGTAGTAATAACACCTACCTCCTTAGGTTGCTGTGGGGATGGTTAATAGGTACTTAATAAATATTAGTTGACTCTGAATCTAAGTGTGATTTAACATTTACAGAAAATCCTCCTGCCTAGGTAGAGAGCATTTCAGGTAGATAATTATTTAAGTTGTGATTTGGAGGAAAAGAACAATAGAGTTATCTCAGGTCCAGGGTGACAGCTCAAGACCTAGAAAAAATGGGCATGTAAACTGAGTTAAGTTTTTTTTTTTTCTTTCCAATTACTTTTTTTCAGGTGAGCTGGCACTGGAAGAACTTAACTGAGCTGGATCAGCTCTGGATGCTCAAATGTTTACGATTTAACTGGTACATCAATTTCTCTCCAACTCCCTTTGAGCAGGGTATATGGAAGAAGCACTACATTCAAATGGTAAAAGAACTTCATGTTACCAAGCCTAAGGTACATTTGGGACGAAAAGCAACAAATATACAAATATCAGCTATTTAGGAATACCAGAGGGGAGATGGATGGGGAGGGGGCGGGGAATGGGTTAAACAGGTGATGAGGATTAAGGAGGGCACTTGTAATGAGCACCTGGTGTTGTATGTAAGTGTTGAATCACTATATTGTACACCTGAAATGAATATTACACTGTATGTTAACTAAGTGGAATTTAAATTAAAACTTAGGGGCACCTGGGTGGCTCAGTCGGTTGAGCGCCCGACTTCGGCTCAGGTCATGATCTCATGGTCCGTGAGTTTGAGCACAGTCTGGCGCTGTGCTGACAGCTCAGAGCCTGGAGCCTGCTTCGAATTCTGAGTCCACCCTCCCCTGTTCTCACTCACTCTTTCTCTCTCTCTTTCAAAAATAAATAAACATTAAAAAAACTTTTTTTAATAAATTAAAACTTTAAAAAAAAAAGGGAATTCCAGAACTAAGACTAAATGATCAAACTTGAAGTTGGGGAGGGGACTTGGTTGAAAGGAAGTACACTATTAGGTCAAAATTTTCCTTTTCTGAGAACTTGATAGCCTTGTTCAAGACATCCATGCTAGTTGAGAGTCCTCATGGGACACTCCCAAAACCACAGTTCCACCCAGGAGGCTAGGACTGCGGAACTCCTCATTCTGTTCAGATTCCTGGATTTCTGTGTCTCTGACTCACACACCAAGCAATTCTGACACTGAGACTTTGTGGAGAATGTGCAGTATTTGCTATCAAAGGGTCATCAAATTTTACTTTATTAATTCAAATTTTCTGATTCTATCAGGTGAGCTAAAGTTTATTTGTGTATCATTTACAAAGAAAATTTTTCCAATAAATCTGTAATTATGGAAATGAGTAATGAGTATACTAAAGTTCTTTTTAATCTAGAAACTAAGCAATGTAAAGCATTTACATATGATCATAAAAAGTAAATAATGCAGGAATAATTTTTCTAGTTGTTTTGTCTGCATTATAACCAATGTTTATGTTCATTCTTATAGTCACAGTTAATTAGATAACTCATGGGAAAATTTTATGAGCCTTTTCTTTATGGTGTGATCTATACACATGCAGAGTTGTGCATCGTTTTGTACAGTAGATAAGTTCCTGAAAATTATGTGTAAATTAAATTTTTTAAATGATTTTTAAAACCACAGGGGTATCATATCCTGTGAAAAAATTGCAGTGAATCCTTTTAAAATTGAAGAATCCTTTTGAAAGATGAATAGTCAGCTCCTAACTTGTTCATTTAGGTTTAGTTTTATTGTTTTAAAGTAGAATCCATCTACATTTAATATAGTAATAAACTATGCATAATTAATATTGTTACAATTGCAACCATAAAACTAGTCTTTCAGATTTCAGTAATGGGTGTGCTCCATGAGGATTTCTTTTTTTTTTTTATTTTTATTTTTTTTTTTATTTTTTTTAACATTTATTTATTTTTGAGACAGAGAGAGACAGAGCATGAACGGGGGAGGGTCAGAGAGAGAGGGAGACACAGAATCTGAAACAGGCTCCAGGCTCTGACCAGTCAGCACAGAGCCCGATGCGGGGCTCAAACTCACATACCGCGAGATCGTGACCTGAGCCGAAGTCTGACGCTTAACCGACTGAGCCACCCAGGCGCCCCGAGGATTTCTTTTAAAAAAGAAAAGTTTAAGTTGCAGTGATGGAAGAAGTTATTTTCAAAATTACCATGACTGTGACTTCTTTTCAGATCTGATAAGGCTTTTCTTGACTCTCATTTTCAGTTGGGGGTAGGGAATGTCATTCAATAGCTGAAGCTTGGGCAGTTCTGGGGCAGAGAAGAGAAAAGTGATTAACCAGTTTGTAGAGGAAAAGAGGTTTTGAGTATTACTTATAAAACTGACTTTACAGCTTTGTCTTTAGCAATAATTCTTTTCTATAAAATATGTATAACTGTATTTAAAAATAATGAATAGTTCTGATGCGAGAAAATTGCCACCTCTTTGCTTAGTATTATATTTCTTTAGCAAACACTTTGTTATATTAAACTTTAATTTTTCTGCTTGATAAATAGACCTAAATCAGAACAACAAAGGTTAATAAAATCTACTAATAAACTTAATGATTAAAGAAATAGACCTTGGGGCACCTGGGTGGCTCAGTCAGTTGAGTGTTCGACTTCAGCTCAGGTCTTGATCTCACAGTCTGTGAGTTCGAGCCCCGCGTCAGGCTCTGTGCTGACAGCTCAGAGCCTGGAGCCTGCTTCAGATTCTGTGCCTCCCTTTCTCTCTTCCCCTCCCCTGCTCATGCTCTGTCTCTCAAGGTCTCAAAAATAAATAAAGACATTAAAAAAAAAAATTAAAAAAAAAAAAAGAAATAGACCTAAGTCAGAAACACTGAAGAGTCATGTGATTAAGGTTAATAAAGTCATGTGACTAAGGTTAAAAAGTCAACTGTCAGCACCATACATACTTGAGTAATTTGTGTAGTTTCCTGTGAGGTTACTTCAGTGATGGTGAATGTAGGCAGCCTCTGGAGTTTACCTTCACTCAAGCACCTCCCCCTTCCACCTCCCCCCCAACCCCCAGTACCTTGTACCTGGCATGTGCTTCAGCAGAGCTTTTGAAAGCATTTTATGAGCAAATGGTTGTGGTTAATATTAGTTTCCTCAAGCTTAACATGAAGACTGGACTAGAATGATCTTTGTAACTATCTGCAAGGCTCTGTTATCCACCCCACACAATATAATTTCAAAAAGACTCAATCTAGAAAAGGAAGAGTAAGCTGAACCCAAAGTAGATAGAAGGAAGAAATAATAAAGAGCTAATATCAATGAAATCAGAGTAAACAATAGAGAAAAATCAGTAAAACCAAAGCTGCTTCTTTGAAAACATAAATAAATTTCATAAGTTTCTAGCTAGGCTGATCAAGGAAAAAAAGAGAGAAAACATTCATTACTCGTAACAGAAATGAAAGAGGGGGCATCAGTACAGATCCTGTAAACATGAGAAGAATAATGAGAGAATACTATGAATTAGTTCACATCACTAAATTTGACCACTTAGATGAAATACAATTCTTGAAAATACAAATTACAAAAAGTCTCAATAGGAAATAGAAAACATGAATAAATGTTTATCATTTATGAAATTGAATTCATAATTTTCCATAAAACTCTAGACCCAGATAGCTTCATTGGTGAATTCTATCACAGATTTAAGGAAGGAATACTAATTCTTTTTTTTTTTTTTTTTTAATTTGAGAGAGAGAGCATGAGCAAGTGGAGGGGAGGGGCAGAGGGATAGAGAGAGAATCTCAAGCAGGCTCCACACTCAGCATAGAGCCTGATGCGGGGCTTGATCCCATGACCCTGGGATCATGACCTGAACTTAAATCAAGAGTCAGACACTTGGGGCACCTAGGTGGCTCAGTTGGTTGAGCAGCCGACTTTGGCTCAGGTCATGATCTCGCAGTTTGTGGGTTTGAGCCGTGTCGGGCTCTGTGCTGACAGCTCAGAGCCTGGAACCTGCTTCGGATTCTGTCTCTCTCTCTCTCTCTCTCTCTCTCTCTCTCTGCCCCTCCCCTGCTCATGCTCTGTCTCTCTCTGTCTCAAAAATAAATACAAACATTAAAAAAACATTTTTAAGAGTTGGATGCTCAGGGGCGGCTGGGTGGCTCAGTCGGTTGAGCCTCCAACTTCAGCTCACGTCATGATCTCACAGTCCAGGGGTTTGAGCCCTGTGTCAGGCTCTGTGCTGACAGCTTGGAGCCTGGAGCCTGCTTCTGATTCTGTGTCTCCATCTATCTACTCCTCCCCTGCTTGCACTCTGCCTCTCTCTCTCTAAAAAATAAACAACAACAAAAAAATTAGATCTTTAAAAAAAAAAAAAAAGTTGGACGCTCAGCCAACTGAGCCACCCAAATATTAATTCTACATAAATCCTTTTATAAAATGGAAGACAGGAACACTTCCCAACTCATTACCTTTATACCAAAACCAGATAGAACCTTTATAAGAAAACAAAACAAAACCCCAGACTAATGTCCCTCAGGAAAACAAACATAAAAATCCTTTAAAAATATTAGCAAATTAAATCAAGTTATTTATAAAGAAAGAATAATACATGATGACCAAGTGGGATGTATCCATGGAGAGTAAGGTTGGCATAATATTAAAAAATTAACCAATGTAATTCACGGAATAAAAGAAAAAAGATGTATGATCATTTCAGTTTATGCAACAAAAGCATTTAACAGAAGTTCAATATCCACTCATGATTTTAAAAATTCTCAAAAAGGCTTTAGGTGAACAACATTTTGTTTACTTAATACAGAGAAGTATCACAGTTTCTATTCTGTTTTGTTAAAGTGTCAAACATTTTGTTACTTTTCAGAATGAATAATGTTTGTATAAAATTACTAACACACATGAGTTTTTTCTGCCTGAAATTGTTTATTGTTGTGTATTATTTATTCCCAGTAGTATTAAATAAGGTCTTCAGCAAAAACAGACAGATTCTGTTTGATATAAGCTCAGAGAAATGAAATGAATGACCATTCTAAATGAGACCTGAAGAAAATATTGAATACTAAACCAATAATGAGCTATCAATTATATAAATATGAAAGGTCTTCTTAACAATCATTCATTAAATTAGTAAATATTTATTAAGTACTGTTATATGCTGGGTGCTGAGTATAAGGGTCCTAACCCTGCTTTCAAGGAGCCTAGTCTAGTGGCCTAGGACATAAACAAATACATAATTACAACACGGAGTAATACATGCTATTCTGTAATAGAAATGTATACAATGAACAGTTAACACAAGGATAAGAAACTAACTGATTCTGCTTGAAGAGATTGGGGAATTTATTAATTTTCACCAACAATTCAAGCAAACCAATTTACCACGCAAAGCTTCCCTAATCTCTTAAAAAACAAAAATTAAGCCTTTAATGGCTTCTCAACATACCATTACCACTTCCCTTAGGTTACAACCACATAAAAAACCTTATGAATTTCACACACAAAAATAGACTTTCAATTTGGGAAATTAAAGCAAAACTATTCTTTGGGAGCAGTTAAGGTTTTGAAAACCGATAAAATCTATAGTTTACCCCCCATATAACTCGAAGTTGTCCCTGTGTGTTATAGATAATTAAGCCTGGAGTACCTTTTTTGGAATGTGTACATTTTTAGGAATAAGTTAACTGCAATTGTGGAAAAATTATACAATGATGTGGTAGAAGAGGTCGCAGTACAGGATAGAGAGGTTTAGAGCGAGGACTTGAAAGCACGACAGTCCTAGATTCAAATTCTGACCCTTTGGGGTCCCTGGGTGGCTCAGTCCATTACGCATCTGACTTCAGTTCAAGTCACGATCTCACAGTTCATGAGTTTGGGCCTCGCATAGGGCTCTCTGCCATCAGCATAGAGTCCGCTTTTGACCCTCTATCCCCCTCTCCCTCTGATCTCTCCTTCCCCTGCTTGCTCTTTCTCTCTCTCTCTCTCTCTCTCTCTCTCTCTCTCTCTCAAAAATGAATAAACATTAAAGAAAAAAAATTCTGACCCTCTGTCTTACTACTTATGTAATAGTGGGCAAGCTCATTGGTTTATCCTATCTTCAGTTTCCGCTTCTGTAAATGAGAGTAGTAACTATTACCTTTTAGAATTAATATGAAGGTTAAATAAAATAATGCATGAAAACTTCCTGAGAAAGTACCTGACACATACAAGTACTCCTGGATTGGTGGCTGCTATAATTATTGTCACCATTATCATTGCAGTTGGGGCGATGATGATGGTGGTGATGGTGGTGTTTTGTTTTTCGTTGTAATTATTATGATGTTTTAAGAACAGAAATAATTTTCTTCTTCTAGACACCTCCAAAAGACAGGTTTGCGGTTGCTGACATTCAACCAGTTACAAGCAGTTCTCCAGAGGAAAAGCAGTTTCCAGCATCCGCTTTCCGGTCCTCTTCCTCTTTGAGAAAGAAGACTCACGGGGAGAAAGAACTCCCACCCTGGCGATCCTCTGACAAACATCCGACTGATATCATTCGCTTCAATTACCTGGACAACTGTGATCCCACTGTGCAAATCTGGCAAGGGTGAGAAGCTCCGTGCTCTTTTCTACTTATTTGCCATTAGACACAATTTGCTGGCACTTCAGTATAGGAAAAGATGAAAATAGAATTTACTGTGAAAAAAAATGCTCTTCAATGAATAGAAGCAAAAAGTAATTGAGAAGTAAACCATTATTGGTAAATTTGCCTTGTTCATTAGGTTTTGTTTGCATTTTGTAGCTCTTATAATTTCACATTACAGCTTCTTTTGATATATATTTTTTTAATGTTTATTTATTTTTGAAAGAGAGAGAGACACAGAGCATAAGCAGAGGAAGGACAGAGAGATTGGAAGACACGGAATTTGAAGCAGGCTCCAGGCTCCGAGCTGTCAGCACAGAGCCCAACACGGGGCTCAAACTCACGAACCATGAGATCATGACCTGAGCCAAAGCTGGACACTTAACCGACTGAACCACCCAGGCACCCCTTCTTTTGATATTTTAATACTTCAGGTTTCAGTCTAGCACCATAGAATTCATTCTGGTCTTTTCCTTTTCCATATTTACATCTCCCTTCTCTGACAGTGAGAAACCAGGCTCTCATATTTATTTATGCAAGTTATATATGTACATATATAATTTTGATTATATACTATATATATAATTTATATAAAAATTGCATACTATACACACACACATATACATGAACAGTATGTATTTACTTACAAATACTGAAAGTAATTTTAAAATTGCTAACCTATTTCATTATTAAAACAAATCTGCTGGGGCGCTTGGGTGGCTTGGTCGGTTAAGCGTCCGACTTCAGCTCGGGTCACGATCTCGCGGTCCGTGAATTCGAGCCCCGCGTCGGGCTCTGTGCCGACAGCTCAGAGCCTGGAGCCTGTTTCAGATTCTGTGTCTCCCTCTCTCTGTGACCCTCCCCCGTTCATGCTCTGTCTCTCTCTGTCTCAAAAATAAATAAACGTTAAAAAAAAAAATTAAAAAAAAAAACAAATCTGCTAACTAGACAGTATTTGCTTATGGTTCTTTTTTTTTTTTAATGTTTATTTTTGAGCAAGAGAGAGTGCAAGCGAGGGAAGGGCAGAGAGAAAAGGAGACACAGAATCCAAGGCAGGCCCTAGGCTCTAGGCTCCAACCTGTCAGCACAGAGCCCAACATGGGACTCAAACCCACAAACCATGAGATCATGACCTGAGCTGAAGTTGGACGCTTAACCAACTGAGCCAGGCAACCCTGTTTATGGTTCTTTTTGACTTTAGTCTGAGGGCATATATTCATAACACTGTGTTCAAAAGTTATGTGGGTTCTTTTTTTAAATATCTCCCTTCACTGTGGTTTGTTACATAGTTCTAAAGTTCAAACTACATAAAAGCAAACAAGAAGTGGGCGCACAAGAAGTGGCTCAGTAGGTTAAGCCTCTGGCTCTTAATTTCGGTTCAGGTCATGATCCCAGAGTTAGTGAGATCAAACCCTAAATCGGGCTCTGTGCTGACAGTGTGGAGCCTGCTTGGGATTCATTCTCTCTCTCTCTCTCTCTCTCTCTCTCTCTCTCTCTCTCCCTCTCTCCCTCTCTGCCTTCTCCCCCCAATAAATAAATAAAAACTCTTTTTAAAATGTATACGGAAAGTGCACAAAAGGTATACTCAGAGAAGTGCCACACCCCCATCTCTTCCATTCCTCTCCCATCCTGTCATCTTTTCCACCCCATTCCCACTAACAAACCTAATTATTTTACCATTTTCAACTATCTGATTGGCAAACAGTTTAAAGGTTGACAATACATTCTGTTGGTGAGGCTATGGGCAAACAGGCACCTCATACATTGCTAGTAGGAATATAAATTGGCACAAACCTTATAGAGGAATATTTGGCAATTACCCAGCAAAAATACATATGTCTTTACATTTTGACCCCAAAATCCCACTTCTAGGAATCAACCTTGAAAATAAGAAAAGTAGGGGCACCTGGGTGGTTCAGTCAGTTAAGTGTCTGACTCTTGATTTTGGCTCAGGTCGTGATCTCATGGTTAGTGAGTTTGAGCCCTGTATCGGGCTCTGCAGCGTGGAGCCTCCTTGGGATTCTCTCTCTCCCTTTCTCTCTCTGCCTCTCCCCTGCTCACACTTTCTCTCTTGTCTCTGAAAATAAATAAACTTTAAAAAAAGAAAATATGAGAAGTATATCTGTATAAGGATATTTATTGCAGGGGTGTTTCCTATTTTAAAGTATTGGGAATAACTTAAATTTTCATACATGGAGAATGTCTGTTGAATAAACTGGGTATGGTCCATTCACACAATGGAGTACTAGGCACATATGAAAATGAGGAAGAGCTCTCTGAACTGATTGGCAGTAAGAAGGTATGTTAAGGGAGAGAGGCACATTTCAAGAGAGTAGCTGTAGTATGCCACCCATAGTACAGAAAGAAGAGAAAGTAAGAAAATATACATCTGTGTCTGTATATACACATGTATCTGTTTGTTAATATACACATACATACATGTTTACAGGATAAATAAGAAATAAAGGAAATAAATTTTGAAATGTTTTGTAATGTTTTAATATGTCTGCTATGTTTTCAGAATATATTTAAACAGATTAACATCAAGGCAGCATAAGATAGTGAAAGTGTACAGGCTCTGGAGCCATACTGCTTGGGTTCAAATCCAGACTCCCACATTTCTAGCTTTGTGATCCTGGGGAGTTCCGTAACTTCTCTGTGCCTTAGTTTCCACACCTGTAAACTGGCAATAATAGTAATACCTAGCTCATAGGATCCCTGTGAGGTAATCCTCATATATGCAACATGCCTACGAAAGCGCCTAACACGTAGTAAGTAAGCACTTATTTTGTAGGATGGTTTACTCAAATTATATTATGTGGCTATAGTAAAAGAAAGGGTAATCCCACAAAGTCTGCTGAGTTGGGGACATTCAGATTACTTGTGTATTTTGTATTTTCAGGACTACTCGAGTCCCTTTGGAGGTGAGATGAGAGTGGTATCCCAAATTAGGCAAGAATCAAGCTCTTTGAGGGTGCAGACCATGTGCCTTACTCATTTTTATATCATCACTGACTAGCTTTGCAATACTCATTAACTGATTTTGCAAGAAGTGTAGCCTTTCTGTTCATAAACTTTAAATTTTAGTTGCATCAGAAAAAAATCTAATTGAGTTGCTAATAACTTAGAAAGTACTGGGTGAAAAAAAAAAATCAAGGTACAAAACAGAGTTTTAGGAGTGGCTCAGTTGGTTGAGCATCCAACTCAAAATTTCAGCTCAGGTCATGATCTCATGGTGGCGAGATCAAGACTGAGTCCCATTTTGGGCTCCACACTGGGCATGGAGCCTGCTTGAGGTTGTCTCCCTCCCTCTCCCACCCCCCCTCCCCCACTTGCATGCACGCACACTCTCTCCCTCAAAAAAATAAAATAAAACAAATTTTGGGGGCACCTGGGTGGCTCAGGTGGTTAAGCGTCCAACTCTTGGTTTCAGCTCAGGTCATGGTCTCACAGTGTTCATGGGTTTGCTGCGCTGACAGTATGGAGCCTGCTTGGGATTCTCTGTCTCCCTCTCTCTCTCTGCCCCTCTTGCATGTCCTCTCTTTCTCACTCAAAAGTAAATAAATAAAACTTAAAAAAAAAAAAAAAGCAGAGTTTAAAAGAAATACTACCATTTATATTAAAATGGGTGGGAGGGTGCCTGGGGTGGCTCATTTGTTAAGCCTCTGACTTTGGCTCAGGTCATGATCTCACAGTTCATGAGTTTCAGTCCCACATCAGGTGAGCTTGAGCCCTGCTTCTCTCTCTGTCTCTCCCTCTTCCTCTGCCCCTCATGGGATTCTCTCTCTCTCGAAAAAAAAAAAAAAAAAAAAAGGTGGAGGAGAAAGAATATATATATATATATATATATATACACACATATATCCATAAAATATCTATACATAAAGTATCTTTGGAATATACACAAGAAACTGATACTATACTGTTTGCCTTCAAGGAGAACTGTAAGTTGGAGACAAGAATAGATGGAAAAATTTCACTGTACATCCTTTTGAACTCTTGAATTTTGAATCATTGTGAATGTATTGACTATGTATTGATCAATGTATTCCTGAAGATAGTATTTAAGAGTTTGTGTGTGGCCCTTATACTGGACTATGGTGGTAAATAGGAGAGAGACAAACTTAGATACCCAGGCATATGAATAGTACATTAACATGAGATAAACTGATAATGTCCTGAGTTTTCTGTGAAACTCAGATACCATTTGTGAAAGGCAATAATCACATTAAGTGTTAATGCACTGAACACCCAATTAAAAGACAGAGATTATAGAATGGGTAAAAAGGCAAGAACTGACCATATACTTTTTCCAAGAGACACACCTTAAATACAAAGACACAGATAGGTTTAAAAGTGAAGTGATGGAAAGAGATGTACCATGCAAAGAGTAAGCATAAGAAGGCTAGGATGACCACTAATATCAAATAAAAGAGCCATCAGGACAAAGAGTATTACCAAAGATAAAGAGGGACATTTCATAATGATACAGGGGTTAACTAAAGAGGAAGATATAACTGTTACAAATGCATATCTACTTAATTACAAGGCTCAAAGTACTTAAGAGAAAAATTGATGGATCTAAAGAGATAAATAGACAATTCCACGAACACCCTTTTTTAAGTGCATGTGCTACATTCACCAAGACAGATATGATGCTTGGACTCTTCAAAAAGTCAGTGCCATGAGGAAAAAAAGAAGTGGGAAAAATGTTCTAGACATAAGAAACATAACAACCAAATGCAGTTTGAATCTATATAGGATTCTGATTTAAAAAAAAAAGAAAAAAAAAGACTGGGGTGCCTGGGTGGCTCAGTCGGTTAAGCATCCGACTTCAGTTCAGGTCATGATCTCACAGTTTGTGAGTTCAAGCCCCGCATCAGGCTCTGTGCTGACAGCTCAGAGCCTGGAACCTGCTTCAGATTCTGGGTCTCCCTCTCTCTCCCCCTCCCCTGCTCACTCCGTGTCTCTCTCTCTCAAAAATAAATAAACATTAAAAAAAAAAAAAAGGTTATAGAAGACATTCTTGGAACAATTGCAGAAATTTGAATATGAATTGAATATTAAATGATATTAAAGAATTACCATTCATTTTCCAAAGTATGATGACACTAATGTGGTTAGGTAGGCAAATACTCTCTGAGGAGATGAGTATTGAAGTATTTAGGGGTGAAGTGTCTGTAATTTATTTTCTTACAGTATGGGAAAAATGCATACATACATATATATACACACATACATATATACGTGATGTGTATATCTATATATATGTATCTATATATAGAGAGGGATAAAGCAAAAATATCAAAATGTTAGTAATTGTTGAATCTAGTTGGAGAGTATATGGGTAATCAGTGTGCTATTCTTTCAAATGTTCTTTATATTCAAAAGTTCTTAATTAAAAGTTGGGGGACATTTTTGAAAACTAAGCAACAAGAAATATTTGAGCAAAGCTGGACTTTTTAAATAAAAATTTTTATACTGGATATTCAAATATCAAAATACAACCACTTGTAACCATCAGCTAGCATTAACAGTTTTGAACTCATGACCAATCTGGTTTCATTTATCCCTCACCCCTTGTTCCCTTTCCCCAGGTTACTTTGAAGACAAATCTAAAGGTTGTATTATTTCATTCATATATATTTCAATATATATTGAAATTGTGATATTTCATATCACATCTAAATCCATGGATGATTTCGTAATAAATCAAATATCAAACCAGTTTTGAGGTATCTTTGTCTGATAAAAGGTATTTTTAAACAGTTGGTTTGTTTAATCAGCTTCCATATAAGGTTTGCATGTTGTATTTAGTCCATGTGTCACTTAAATCTTTTTTTTTCTTTTTTCTTTTTTTGGATCTATAGGCTTATCCTCTGTCCTTTTTTTCTCCCCTTGCAATTTGTTTGTTATAGAAATCAGGCTATTTATTCTGTAGAGCTTCTCACATTCTGATTTTGCTGATTGTACTCCCAACGTGCAGCTTGGCATGTCCCTCTGTCTCCTGTACTTGGCCATACTGGTGGTCAGAGCTAGAGGCTTGAGGAGATAGGATCATGTACTTCCATCATGAGGTGCAAATCTCCGGTTGTCCTTTTTTTGTGATGTTAGTGGCTATTGAGGGTCATTGCTTAGATCCATTACTTCAGGCAGACTTTTTTGGAAAGTGCCAGAGAATAAACGCTTTACAGGATATATCTCTGTCACAACTGTTCGACTTTGCCATTGTAGTCTGAAAACAGTCAAAGACGAGATGCAAAAAAATATAAGCATGACTATGTCCCCATATAACTTTATTTACAAAAATAGGCATTGGGCCAGAGTTCACCTCTGGGCTGCAGTTTGCTGATCCCTACTTTATCCTAATATGTACGATAGTTTTAGAAAACCAATACTAATATTAATACAAACAATAGGATTACTAAAAAACAGTTTAAGATTTCTTTGCCTGTATTTTTGTCCTTAGTTCTTAGTAGAATACTACAAAGAATATGCGGACAAATTACTGTGTTAAAGTCCCATGAACTAACTAATTCCTCCATGTGTAATAATGCCACTAACTCCATAGACAAGGTTGTTTCTTTTATTTGTTCTTAGATTTTAGGGATTTTCTTCCTTTGTTTTATTTTATAATTTTGAGAAAAATTGAGATGGTTCCAAAGTCAAATATATAAAACAAAGTATATTTGGAGAAGTCTAGCTTCTGTTCCTACCCCTCCATACTGTTCTTTGTTCTTGATTGGATCACATAGGGATCCTACTTATAGGTAACCATTTTTCAAGATGTTATGGTGTTGTCCTTCCATTTAAAAAAATTTAAGCAAATACACACAGGCATTTTTGAAATAAACATACCACTTTATTCACCTTTCTTTCTTTTTTTTTTTTTTTAACATTTTTAATGTTTATTTATTTTTGAGAGAGAGAGAGACAGAGTGTGAGCAGGGGAGGGGCAGAGAGAGACACACACAGAATCCAAAGCAGACTCCAGGCTCTGAGCTGTCAGCACAGAGCCTGACATAGGGCTCAAACCCATGAACTGCAAGATCATGACCTGACCTAAGTCAGAAGCTTAACCAACTGATCCACCCAGGCACCCCCACCTTTCTTTTTTCATGTAACAATATATCCTGGTGATCACTCCACAGTTGTATGTAGAATTACCCTGCCTTACTTTTTATAGCTCATGGTACTCCATTGTGTGGATGCATCAGAGTTTATTCAACCAGTTCTCTTATGATCTACATTTGGCCCATTTCCACTTGAGTGAAAACAATCATTTAAATCATAGGAACAACAAAATCAAACAAATAGCCATGCAAATTTAAAATGATTGTTTGTAATTTTCCAATGATTTCTAATTTACAGAAGGAGGAAAAGACATGAAATGAACCCAGATTTCAGCCGACAGTCACATGATAAGAAAAATAAATTGCAGGATAGATCTAAACTAAGGAAAGCACAGTCACTGGTAAGTATTGCTTACAAAAGCTTCCCCACCATAACATTTGTGAAGATTGCTGGATCTTGAATCCTATTTGTGAAACTAAATTTGTTTTTTTTAATCAGAATCATCAAGTGGTGGTTTAAATTCTGGTCTCTGACAAGCTGTGTGACCTTAAAGACATCTTTTATTTAATTTCTCTTAGGTTCTATTTAAAAAAATTTTTTTGAGTATAGTTGACGTACAATGCTGCATTAATTTCAGGTGTATAAAGGAGTGACTTAACATCTCTATATGTTAAGCTTTGCTCACCACAAGTTGTAGCTACCATCTGATGACACCACACAACGCTATCATAATATCAGTGCCTATAATCCCTGTGCTGTACCTTTTATTTATTTATTTTTAATATTTTAAGTGTTTATTTTTGAGAGAGAGAGAGAGAGGGAGAGAAACAGAGTGGGGGAGGGGCAGAGAGAGAGAGAGAGACATAGAATCAAGAGCAGGCTCCAGGCTCCGAGCTGTCAGCACCAGCCCAACACAGGGCTTGAACCCACAATCATGACCTGAGCCAAAGTTGGACGCTTAACCAACTGAGCCACCCAGGCACCCCTGTAGCTTTTATTACCATGAGACTCTACACCTCTATTTTCTTATCTGCTAAAAAAATAAAAAATAAAAAACAGACTGGATGAAGTGAAATGGATGAATCTGCTTTGAAAGTATACAATATAAAGGGAGCACAATTATCATTGGTTCTTTCTTCTGCTGTGAGTCTGTTGGGGTGGGGGGTCTCTATAGATTATTTCCTTATAGAGTGAAGGTTCCACTGACCTAAGAAAAAGGTATGCTTTCCTGCTCCCAGTGGGGCATGATTGTAAAAGTGCATTTGAAGTAACTTCAGAAAAAAGGAATTAGGAATTTTTCTTTCCCCAGTTAAAAAATAGCTAATTGACTACCTAATAAAGTCAGTGATTGTGATTAGGGAACATTATTATTTCAGAGCAGAGTTTCCCAAATTGTGGTTATGTACCCCCAGTGGATCTCTCTCAGCCTGTATGAGTCTTTGGAGCAAAGTAGAAGAGAATAAGGATGAAATAAAAAGTTCATTTTAGCAGTAAAGATTTAGGGAAAAAAAGCTGAGGATACACACGCAAGGAAAATTAATGTAAAGTGGATGTCAATTGGGAAAGGAATAAGTATGTACTCGTGAATAAATCACTTTTATAGCTCTCTTTTAAAGCTCTATTACTTTCTGTTTAAATGTATTTTCAAGTGTTATGTTTCAAAAAAAAGAGAGAGCTTTTATAAAATGAGCTTTTTTAAAAATAGGGCAGTCTGTATTCTGAGGGGCCAATTTTGTTGGACTGGATGAGGCTTATCACAGACATATGTACAGATGCCCAAGGGAATGAGGAAGCTGAAAGCAGAGCAGTAAAATTGTCAGTGAAAACCATTAATTGAGAAAAATAACTTTATGAGGCTTATCACATAGGCCATTTAGGCATGCTTCTGCCTGGTTTCCAGGCCCCTCCTGGGCCAGGAGTAGAAGAGAAATCCAGGGGAGAGCCAGGAATTTAAAGCACATAAAAGTTGATGGTTGATGTATGCTTACAAATTATCAGCACAGTCAAACATTTCTCTGGCCTAAAAAACAAAACAAAATCAAAGGCTAAACAGAAGCCTTCCCCATGGGCTTTTGACATTAACCATCTGTCACACACTAAAGGGGCTTGCTTAAGTTAAAAAATTCATTATATTTATAAACTTTAAAAGTTGTGCTAATTAAAGCTGGAAGGGAAACCAGGGCAAATTAAACAATGATGGAGAACAACGAAGCTATTAATAAAATGAAGTGTGCAATGGTGGTGATCTACTTGTGTTGTTTATGTAAATGTACTAATTATAATCACTATTTATGCTTCGTACTTTTGATAAGGAGCAGAAAGCACAATTAAACCCTCCAAAAGTGTGCTAGGATCTTTTTCTCAGTCTGATCTGGCCGTTTGGGCCACGAGGCTGCATGTGGCTAAGGTTTCCCCCTCTCCAGGCAGTGGCAGTTTGCTCTCTCAGTGGGCCACGTAGCTCAGAGGAAATAAGCAACCTCCTAAGTGATGCAAGGCAATTGTGCAAATTTTGGAAATGCTGGATGTGGGACCACAGAGAAGAGGAAATGGGTTTTGAAGAAATTGAATTAGGGGACAGAAGGAGAGAAGCAAGGAAAACTCTGAGAATTGCCACTATGGAGAGGGTGGTGGACAAAGCCCCATGCAATTGCAGCAGAGGGAACCCTGTGTTCATCTGATAGAAAGGTCTCACGTCATTAAGATAGGTGTATGTAGGAAGATTTCAGGAGGAACTAGAGAAACGGGAGCAGGCAGAACTCGGGAACATATTATTAAGGTGAGGATGAGAAGGACAGACCCACAAAGCTCTGCCAGCAGGTGCCTGACACCTGAACACTGAGTCTTTCTTGCCCCTGTAAGCAGAAAATACTTGGATACTTGGAAAAGGTAGAGCTTTGTGGAATGGAAGGGTTGAAACAGAACAAAGCTCGGGAGTATAAGAGAATACAGAGAATATTCCTTAAGTCATCTCTCCAGGACCGTGGCCATGAGGCTACTGAGACCCGTCTTCTTCACTTTTTGTCTGTCACGATTTATAGTTTTCAAATATGAGAAATGTCTCCAAAAAGAGAAATCTGCTTAGGGAAACAGTTTCAAATCCACATGCATTACGGTGAACTTGTGATGTTTTGTATTATTTACTAGACTTGAGTTTTCAAAACCTGCCCATTTAAAGGGTAACTGATTTCCATGTATGGCTTTCAATTCTAAAGCTGCCTCTTTACAGCTGTTTCATTTAACCCCTTCTGGTGTGAATCATTGATAGAAGATGGGAATAAAGCCTAGGTCTGATCACTAATGCTTTATAATTTTGAAGATTGTTTATTAAAAGTATATAAAGAAATGTCCGTTGCTCTTAGTTATTAAAATTTCATAAAGAACAAAGCAATTTAAATATATAAACGCCACAGTACAGCAAGTACTATCTTTTAAAAAAAATTTTTTTTTAAGTTTATTTATTTATTTTGAGAGTGAGAGAGAGCGCGAGCGTGCGCGTGTGCGTGGGAGCAAGCAGGGGAAGGGCAGAGAGAGGGAATCCCAAATGGGTTTAGAGCCTTCAGCACAGAGCCAGACATGGGGCTTAACATGGGGCTCAAACCCAAGAACTATGAGATCATGACCTGAGCCCAAATCAAGAGTCACCCAACTGCCTGAGCCACCCAGGGACCCCAGCAAGTACTATCTTAAGAAAATTTTCCATCTTGTATAAAGACATGGGAATTTCTTTTTTTTTTTTTTTCTCCAAATCTTAACAGCCAGACCTACAATACCTGTTCAGGAAGGGGAAAGAGGGAGCTGTCTCCTTGGGGGAAAGCTTTGATGAGCTTGTGGGGAGGGATGCCACCTTGAGGGCTTGGATGTTACAGGCACCTGGTCTCCAGAGGAAGGGAAACCTGCTCTGCCGGAGATTAGAGGAAGTTTGTTGTTTCTCTTCCAGCTTGGGAGGAGGGAGAGAAGTGGTGGAGAAAGAGCCAGCCAGGTGCTGAGACAGGTCGGGAAGTGAGGCCAGGACCCATTCAGATCCGAATTTATTTGCTGTTACTGAGATGTAAACCCCGCCTTCCATCTCTACAGTAAATTCTCAATTTACACATGGAAGCAAGATCTCGGAAGTCTAGAAGACAGGAAAAACAAAACCTCCTGGGACAATTCACAAAAACTGAAGGGTGGGCTTTGGACGTCCTGGGACCTGGAGGTAGACTCAGAGGACCCCAGCTGATATCTTGTTTCATGTCATTTTTCTTTTTCTTTTTCCTACCAAGTTAAGTGTAAAAACATTAAGTACCTTTTAGCTCACACTGCTTTTTCTTGGCGATCAGAGAAGTCCTCACTTTCTAGGTTCTGATCTGGCCACGGATTTCAAAAAGCTTGCTGTTTCAGACCATTCACCTAAATGCAAGTAACAAAAGCCTTTAATTGCCTGCTTACTCTAATTGCTCTAGATAAGACCTTATCTTTTTCTGTACTCTGCTAATTCAAGCTTCTGCAGTTACCTTCCAACGCTTTCCAAGCTAACTTGGTTTTTAGAGTCCTGATCTTTTAAATGCTTCTGTAAGCTTTGTCTCCTTTTTTTCATCCCCTCTCTGAATCAGAAGAGGAGGAAAAAAGAATATACTCCAAAGTGATAGCTGATTCTTGTCGTGAAAGAACAATGGCTTAAGAATCAGGAAAGCCAGTTTTCTGGCCTCTGCCCTACAATTAACTAGCAGTCACTCAAACTTTGAGTTTTCATTTTCCCATTTATAAAATGAGAGTTTGGATCCCACCATCTTTAAAGTCCATTCCTGTCTAACTAAAGCCTGGAGCTGCAGAACCCCACAGTCCCCTGCACATTTATTCCCTGGTTTCTTCTGATGCCAGAGGGACACAGCTGTGACTAAAGTGACTTTGCATAGAATACCAGAAAGAATCAATTACACTGGTGAGTTCTGATTATAAACCAATGGAAACTGGTTTCTGTCTCCTATCCTTTTCTTTGAACTTTAGAAAATACAATTAACTGTAACAGAAGTATTTACGAAACAAACCTATGCAGTGGTTTCCTTACAGGCAGTCTTTAATAGACTTCTTTCAAAGTCTGATGACTTCCCCAGGTGTTTGTTTATTTGGTTTGGATGGGCAGAATTAGAAATCTCAACAGGAGAGATCTTTAATTATTCAGCTCAATCAGTGAAACTCATGAGAGTTCCATTTGGAATACAGAGTAAGAAAGAATATGGGCTTTGTGGTCAGAGAGACCAGAGTTCTTTTACCAAATGGCACAATTTTGGATAAGTGAGTGACCAAACCTTTCTGAGCCTCTATTTCTTCATCTGTAAAATGGGAATAATGATTCCTCCCTTGCAGGATTGTTGTCCGGACTAAATGCCAGGTGTATCTTAGGTATTCAACACTTGTTTGTATTCTCTCTCCTTAAATACCATCTTATCTTGCAGGGCACCTGGCTGGCTCAGTTGGAAGAACATGAGACTCTTGATATCCAGATCATGAGTTCAAGCCCCATGTTGGGTGTAGAGTATTACTTAAATAAACTTAAAAAGAAATACCATATTATCTTTCACTTTGCTGACCAAGAGTATAGGTTTGGGACTCAAACAGCTTAGGTTCAATGCCTGATACCACAATTTTATTTGTTTTTTAAATGTTTATTTATTTTGGTGGGGGGAGGGGCAGAGAGGGAGACAGAGAATCCTAAGCAGGCCCAAACCCTTGAACTGTGAGATCATGATCCTACTGGAGCAGAAATCCGGAGTCAGATGCTCAACCACTCAACTGACTGAGCCACCCAGGTGCCCCTATTTTATTTATTTATTTTTTAAAAGCTCCAGACCCAACATAGGCTTGAACTCATGACCCCGAGAGATCAAGAGTCTCATGCTCTGCCAACTGAGCCAGCCAGATGGCCCATGGCACCAGTTTTATTAGCTCAGTGATTTGGGTCAGTTATCAACCTCTGGGAGGTTCTGTTTCCTCATCTGTAAAATGGAGTTAGTAATGACACTAACCTCACAGAGTTAGCAGAGGGGGTATAAGGCATTTAGTAGTGCCTAGCTCAAATAAGTATTCAGTAAGTAGCAGCTGGTGTGGGTAATAGCAATTACCAGTATCAAAATCCCACCAGGTCACTGCCTGAGGCTGCAGGAGAGAGAGAGAGAGAGAGAGAGAGAGAGAGAGCACTGATGGTGAAAGCTGCAGAGAGGTCAGGCAGCAGCCAAGGGACATTGGCAGCAGGCTCCCCCGCTATGGAATAAGCTTCTCTTTCTCGCTTGTACTTTTACTTGCCCTCAGTTTTAGCTCCCTTTGTCTTTTCTTTCCCCCATGGTTTCCACTATGTGAAAAGTGATTGCATCCATAGTGGCTGAAATGTGAGCTACCTATTTTTTTTCCTGCATGGTCTCTGTACAGTCTGCCCCTGCACATACATACATGTATTCCCTCCTCAGCGACATTGGGTCTTTTATTCCACACTCAGACTGAACTGTGCATGTGTGTTGAACTCAATACTGTGAATTCTGTGCTACCTGTGCTCCTCTGCTTACTAATTACAGTATTGGTTGTTGTTAATTTTTGATGCCTATGAGAAGAAAGGGCCTAATTGCTAAGAATCCCGGGGGCAAAATTAACTCTTAGGAAGGACCACTACTTAGAGTCTTTGCATTTATCCTTTGCCTCTAAAAGAGCATAGTTTTCTTGTTCTGTCTTGTTATCTTCTTTGTGATGCTTTGCATAATAAATTACCCTGGCATTTCCAACAAGAGTGACTCTACCTGCTTCTCTTTTACTGAATATTTATTTTTTATTAAAAAAATTTTTTTTAATGTTTATTTATTTTTGAGAGACAGAGACAGAGCGCCAGAGAGAGGCAGAGAGGGAGACACAGAATCTGAAATAGGCTCCAGGCTCTAAGCTGTCAGCACAGAGCCCCATGCGGGGCTCCAACCCATGGACTGCGAGATCATGACCTGAGCCGAAGTCAGACACTTAACTGATTGAGCCACCTAGGCGCCCCTCACTAAGTATTTAGACTGTAGCATAATGGCTACTTGTTTTTAAGAGTTACACACAAAATATTTGACACAAATTGGCTTCTCTTTGGGATCTATCAGAAGAAAAGAACCATGTTTGTGAGTTATGTAATATTATTAGTTATATACATATTAGTTATGACGGGTATTTAATCACTGTTACTGCTGGGTTTAAAATATATATGTATGTGGGCTGCCTGGCTGGCTCGCTCAGTAGAGCATGTGGTTCTTGATCTCAGGATTGTGAGTTCAAGCCCCACTTTGGGCCTAGATCTTACTTAAAAAAAAAAAAGTATAGGGGCGCCTGGGTGGCTCAGTCGGTTGAGCGACCAACTTCGGCTCAGGTCATGATCTCACAGTTTGTGAGTTCGAGCCCCGCGTCGGGCTCTGTGCTGCCAGCGCAGCACAGAGCCTGGAGCCTGCTTCTGATTCTGTGTGTGTCTCTCTCTGCCCCTCCCCCGCTCATGCTCTGTCTCTCTGCCTCAGAAATAAATAAAAATTAAAAAAAAGTATGTGTGTATATATATATATATACACACACACACACATTCATACATACACACATTTATATGTGAATGAACACATACACACATATATGTATGTAGTATATATATTTGTGTGTTGTATAACATTTAGTAATATAGCATTTCACCACAAACTACATTAGAAGCCAATTTTCTAAGACATGGCTGTTTTGAAATCCGAGTTCACAATCATTACTAACAAACAACCATTGGAACTTTATGGCCTATGCACATTTTGCAACACACCCCTACCTTACTTCACTTGGGAGACTGAATGGTGCCATCACATAGTCTTGGATTTAAATTTCAAAACCCTGCCTAGGGGTTGCTTAGTCTTCCTCCACAGCTCACAGCTCTACCCCAAGGTTCCTTAAAAGATAAACCAAGAGCAAAGACAAGCCTGTGACTTCTTTAAAACTCTGTTGATGATTTTTCCCTAACACCCTCCGTTTCTCACGGCAGCAGAGTGAGCAAGGACAAAAAGGGAACACCCTCTCCATAGTGTTGACCAAAGCAGGGGCCCCCTGGAAGGGTGACCACACGGCTCTGAGCAGCAATCTGGGATCCTAAGTAGGCAGGAGGACAGCAGGGAGCCTTCTCACAGAATTCTCAGATTGAAAAATCCAGGAAGCAGCTCCATTCTGGAGATTAAGCATCCAGGACTCTAAGACTTTCTTCCCAGAAGGAAACCCCTCTCAGGCGAGCACTCCTCAGCCACCTTCTCTGTCCTCTGAACCTTTGTCCCCACCAGTGACCCTTACTTATTGCTCAACCCATATCCTATGCTGAGACAGTTTCTAAGAGTGAGTTGAAGCTGTGTTTATATGACTAAAACAAAATACTTCTGACTTTATTATTTTCAAATACAATATTCCATGTTTATACATAGTATTACCACATTACTCTTGAACTGGGTGTCATAAGAAAGTGTTGAGTGTAGATTTTTGTAAAAGGGGAAGGTGGATAGGGTCTCCTACGGAGTGAAGATTGTTTACCTTTCTTCCTTACCTTTCTTTACCATATCACAGGCTTGGGAAGATTAAATGAAATAATAAAGGTATGACACAGCACAAGGCAGTCAGATATGTGCAATTGTTTTTACTGGTATTTCTAGAAGGATGATTGACACACAGCAGGGGCTGTCATTATGGTTACTATATCTATCTGTTTTCCATATCTAGACACTCCTTACCTAGTCTATTCTCTTAAATGATCCCTGGTTTTATCCAGTGGTGTTGTTTGTATCAATGATCATTTGCAAGTTTCTGCAAATAATGTGAATGGAGAACCAGAAAACAAAATTGAAGTGGGGAGTGATACCCAGAAGTATATTCAAGCTGCTATACACAATTCAAGCTGCTTGTTCCTGGGTTGATAGCCCTTCTTGGGTCATAGCCTCCTATAAGGTCCTACCCTTTCTTGGGTCACTCAGCCTCCATAGCCTCTCCCCATTCTCACTCTTCTGTGCCCAATAAAATGACCATCCAGTTTGAAGATAAGAATTTTCTATCTCTACTTCAAAGTCCACCTGCAAGGTGCTTTTAGCCATTGCCCTGAAATGAAAGAGGAAAAATCATTCATATATTTATTCATTTATCCAACAAATATTTACAGGTACAAGGGTGGGCATTAGGGATACAACCATAATAAGATACAGTCCCTGCCCTCCAGGGGCTTACAGGCTGGAGGGGGAAAGCTTCCAATCAAGGAAGGGGTAACTCCTAGGTATCTGGATTGGACAGTTGTGTTAATGCTCATACCACCCATCACTGAGACTGGAAACGCAGCAGGACATGCTAGGTGCGAGAGACCTGTAGGAGTACCAGTGTACATATTCAGAAGAGAGCTGAATTTATGAGCCAAGAGCTCAGGAGGGACAGTGGGGCAAGAGATATAAAACCAGCAATTGAAGATGTAGGTACTGATTGCCTAGGAAGTGGGACAAGAACAGAACCCTGGAGACTTCTGTTATGTAAAGCATGGCCTTTACATATAAATGTCTTCCCTTTTAAAGACATGCTGACAAGACATAGAAATATTATTGGGTAGGGGCACCTGGGTGGCTCAGTTGGTTGAGCGTCCAGCTTCAGCTCAGGTCATGGTCTCACAGTTTGTGAGTTTGAGCCCTGTGTCGGACTCTGTGCTGACAGCTCAGAGCCTGGAGCCTGCTTCAGATTCTGTGTGTCCCTCTCTCTCCGCCCCACCCCTGCTTGTGCTCCGTCTCTCTCTTTCAAAAATGAATAAACATAAAAAGAAAATTAAAAAAAAATTTTTTTAAAGAAATATTGTTGAGTAAATATCTCTAGAAAAAGAACAGTAAGGGGCTCCCAGCTGGCTTAGTTGGTAGAGCACATGCTCTTGACCTCGGAGTCATAGGTTCCAGCAGCATCGCATGTAGGGTGTAGAGAAAAGAAAAGAGAACAGTAAGTTCAACCAGCAAGAAAAATGTATTTAAATGATAGATGGTCCCTGGCTTTGAATGGTTTGATTTAGGATTAACCATCAACTTTACAATGGTGAAAGGTGATTCATATTCAGTAGAAACCATACTTTGAGTTTGGGATTTTGATCTTTTCCCAGGCTGGCAATATGTAGTACAACACTCTCTTGTGATGCAGGCCGGGGAGTCACAGCTCCCAGTCGGCCACACAATCACGAGGGTAAACAGCTGATAGTTACAACCATTCTGTATCCACACAACCATTCTGTTTCTCACTTTTTTAAAAAATTCAATACATTATATAAGCTATTCCACACTTTATTATAAAATAGGCTGTGTGTTTGATGATTTTGCCCAACCGTAGGCTAATGTAAGAGTTCTGAGCATGTGTAAGGTAGGCTAGGTTGAGCTATCTATCATGGTCGGTAAGTTAGGTGTATTAAATGCATTTTTGACTTACAATATTTTCAATTCATGGTGTGTTTATTGGGACATAACCCCATTGTGAGTTGAGAAAGATCGGTAGCTGATTCCCTCCCTCTTCATGGGAATAGACTGAGGAAAGGCTACAGCAGATGGACCTGCACGTAAGTAAAGATAATTTATAACAACATTGTTTGTAAGAGCAACTTCATCCATTTGGGATTCTCATGGAGGCTTCGGCACCAAGGCACAATCAATTATTAACTCCATTTCTAGCTCCTCTCCCCTCTCTGGAGGATGGTCAATGGGGCTGAAAATTCTAAGCTTCTAATCATGGCTTGGCCTTTCTGGTGACCAGTCCCCATCCAGGAGCCCATCCAGAGTCCCCTCAATAAAACAAAAGATGCTTCCAGTGCTCTTATCACTCAGGAAATTATAAGGGTTTGAGGAGCCCTATGTCAGGAACATGGAGCAGAGACCAATGTGTATTTTTCTATTATAACCAATGTTGGTATAAAACACATTGCCAGTTATTTTAACCAGATCATCAGATGCTGTGGATCAAGGTACAAGACTGTCAGATTTATACCCTTTATGTAACTTCCTCATGTTTTTCCCTTAAATCTTATCTTTTCTCTTGCAATGATGGAAATTAAAGCCTTAAAATGAAGAGGGTCTACGAACTTGTTTTCAGTGACAGAAAGAAAGGGTGAATGTATGGAGACCATCTTTCTAGAGCCAATCTTAGAGGAAAGAGGAACCCAACAGTCTGGATAGGCAATGACAATTACCAAGGGTGGGGGGGATGGTGGGTATGGGGAAGTGAATCCCTGGGACCTGCCTTGGCTAAAAAGGAGAGTTTGAGAGGAGCCTGCCTCAGCATGTGAACTTTCCCCCCGGGGACTTAGGAGAAAGAAGATCCTCAAATGCAGTGATAAATAAGCTTTGCAGAGTAACAGGATTAAATTTGAAACTGTTACAGGTGAGGTGACTAGCCCATTCTTGTATCCCAGAGAACTAGTCCTTTTTTTTCATTCAACAAGTATTATTTTTACCTTCATTGTCACTAAAATAGCAGAAAGGAACACCTCTGTTCTCTTTATGTTGATCTTAGAACACTGAAAATGCTTATTCTCCATTGCTCTTAAAACAACACTGAAAGCTGCAAAAGAGGGAAGATTACCTACTCCCTTTTCTTCCCCTTTTTCCTCTCCAAGTCTAACAACTTACTACATTTAATTCCAGTTTTACCTACTTTTTTCCAGAAAAATTATCAACAAAAATGTATGGATCTCCTATAGGCAGGAACCCATAGATTCACTGAAGTGTAAGATTCCAGCTTTGCTCTCAGGAAGTTTGCAGTCCTGTCAGGGCACAAATAATTACATCCAGGAATGAATACAAATGTCCAAGAACATATGTTTAATGCAAAGTCTGAGGTCTCAATAATAATGGCTTCAGGAATCCAGCTGAGGCAGAAATCCCTGAGGGTTAAGACACTCAAGCTTCTTGGAGAAGGTAGACATTGAAGGATAGGCTAGATGTAGAGAAGAAATAGAGTGCATGAGGCTAGTGTAGGGTGTGAGGCAAGACCAGACAGTGTGGGGCATCTTTGTGGAATAATGAGGGACCTGGTTCCCTGGAGAAGAGAACAGGAGACAGCAGTCATTGGCTAAATCAATTTCTTTTTTTGTTTATTTTTGAGAGAGACAGAGACAGAGCATGAGTGGGGGAAGGGCAGAGAGAGAGCGAGACACAGAATCAAGAGCAGGCTCCAGGCTCCCAGCTGTCAGCACAGAACCCGACTGGGGGTTCGAGCCCACAAACCGTAAGATCATGACCTGAGCCAAAGTCAGACACTCAACCAACTGAGCCACCCAGGCGCCTAGGCTGAAGCAATTTTTGATTTGTCAAAGCCTAAAGTAGGATTACTTCCAGATTAACAGAAACTCTGCTGCAAACATACCCAGCAGAGCATGAGAGGGATATAACAAACCATCTGACGGCTGGGCCATGCCAGCTGAATATGGAATCTTGTGGGATCAGGATTTTATTCAGGGAAGGCTACAGTATCTGCATACCTGCCCCGTCTCCTTGTGTCTCTCTGCCAAGTAGGGGCCAACGCAAGAGGGAACTTACAAGACTCCATTGCTCATGCTCCTGCAAGCTCAGCTCGTATCTTTTTTTCTCTTGTTCTCCCCATCTTCCCCTCTTCCCTTTCTTGCTCACGGCCAGATGTCCAGGAGATACCCTTTCTCACTGTGAGTTTTGGTTGGAATGTCAACCAAATATGTTGCCTTTGCCTTTTTAGAACGAATGTGTGCATGCACAGATTAGTAGTGAGTGAAAATATGGGAACTCTACCTATGCTCACCTGACCTGAGAGTCCCAAGTCTCGAAACCAGGCCCTAATACCTTTCTGGTCTGTGAACTTGGGCTGGCACGTAAACTGCCTGTTCTTCGGTTCCATTTATTTGTAAAACGGAGATGCTAATGCCTCCCTACCTACCTTGCAGAATTTTCTTGAGGTTCAAATGAAATTATGGTTGTGAAAGCACTTTGGAGACTAACAAACTTATTATTAGCTCAAGGTGAAGATTGCATGGGGGTTAAGGGTGGTCATATTAAAAAGTCTCATTAAATCCCATCCAGCCCTACAATTTGATAAAGCTGTTTTGTGTCATTAAAATAAGTTTAATTATATGGCTTCCTCTGTGATGTTTTGGTGGCTGTCACTTGAACGATGTGTTTTTCCTCCCTAGATATCCCTGAGTGCAGAACCCAGCCCTGCTCTACAAGTTCCTGCTCATCTCGCCTGGTCTCCTCATGGGTGGGCAGGGCTCCCAGCCACCGAAGCAGCAACGAAAATCCTCACACAGCATCTCCAGAGGCACTCTGGGCTTCAGGCAATACCCATCCAGGCTCCAGATCCGGAGTCAGTTTAAACCTGTGAAAGGATTTCGATAGAAATGACAAGGTGCTCTACACATTGGAGAGTTGGATAGTACTTGGCTCATCTATTAGAAACTTTCTGCTTAAGTACCTTCCTGGGATAGCGAATTCTATAGTATTTCAGTGAAAGGTATTCATGGCATAAGTGCTGACATATTTACACACTTAGATACAAATGTGATGATAGATACCATGGGGTTGATAAAGGGACACAGGTTAGCAGGGATGGCCTGCTTTTGAGGAGGCAAAAGGGAAAGGGCCTGTTGTTGTTCTAGAACCCAGGAAGAGCTGTAGCCACAGGAGAGGGGCCATCCAACAGGATGTATTCTGTGTGGTGCAGGAACACAGCCACTTCAGAAACCAAGGCCTAGTAGGGAAGGAAGAGGGAGAAGACCCAACCCCTCTCACTCCCTGGCCCTCGACACTGACAGTGCTTGGCTTTGGTCAAACCTATCTGGAAGTCAGAGAACAAAGAAGCCTGGGGAGAAATGTGGCCAGGAGTGGGTCTGAGGGGTGTTTCCCAAGAAGGAATTACATTTCCCGAGAAGGAATTATAACTGATAGTCAAGCAACGTAAGTGGGCTCGAAAGAGTAATTTGGAAAATAGAAAATGTTAGTTAGCTGCAAAAGTATTAGTCATACATTCTAAACTAAACCACCTACTCATGTACCATTTCAAGGTCCCAGAAGTTACCATTCTAAGATACTAATTTACCTAAGTAAAGCAGAATGATAGAAAAATAAATGTTTGTCAATCGTGCAATCCTGAACATGTTATGTTATTATATTGCATACCATAACATGTACTAATATACACATATTTGAATGTTTAAAATATTCAAATTCCATGGTCTGGAAGCATGGCCCAGGATACAGTGGTTTGGATGCCCAAATGATTGGTGTAGGACAAAACATGACCAGCTTACATTTGATTAATTTGCACCACCCAAGGTGACACTAATACAGGACTTTGAGGCAGAGAAGAAGGAAAACACACCCAGGATGAGACCTTGTGTTCTTCCCATGGGGCAAAGCAGCTGACTATCAGTTAAGATTTCTTCTTCCTGAAGGCTGAGCCCTCATGGTCGGCCCCCAGGAGTCAGGTGCAGCTGTGTAGCTGGGATGGCCTACAGCTTCTGCCCTGCTTTGCCCCACTGGCCCCCCTGGGTTATGTCAGGATCCAGTCACATTGTGGGCATATGTTTGAATGAACCAGTCTAGAGTATGTCCCCAGTATCTTCTGAAATAAACCAGAATCCTCTGGGGCAAGGACCTATCAAGAGAAAGAAGGGCTCGTCTAGTACAAGTGGTTTTATCTTAAGCTGTATTTGAGTTACCTATTCCTATAAAACAAGCCACACCCAAACTTACAACAAGAGCCTGTTATTCCCCTCATAAATATGCAGTTTGGGAGGGTTCTGGGGAAGAACTTGTCTCTGATCCACACAACACCCTCTGGGTATTCCCAACAGAGGGATGGAAGAGCCAATTCCAAGATGGTGTAGGGGCACGGTTGGGAAGTGCATGCTAGCCTTCCACTGGGTACTCAGCCAGGGCTGAGGGCAGGAGCCACTGTTGTTCTTCATTTGGGCTGGGATTACCTAGCATGGGGGTTGGGTTCTAAGGATGAGCATCCCAAGAGAGAGACAGGTGGACTCTGAATCACCTCTTTTGTCTTAGCCTTGGAAGTATCTTGGTGTCACTCCATTGTTCCCTGGAGACCACAGAGGTTTGTCCAGTTTCAAGCAGAGCGGGCATAGAGTATGGAGAGTTGCAAGGTTCTGGAAGAACATGTGGGATGAGAAAGAGAATTGTGACCATTTTGGAATAGACTGTCTACCTCAGGGTAATGGTTCCCTGTGTGCCCCTTAATTATCATTGGTCACAGCACAGTTATATGAACTAGGTACACCCATGGAATTAGTCTGCTTGGGCAGCATAACAAAATACTACAGACTAAGTGGCTTATATAGCAGACATTTATTTTCTCAAAGTTCTGGAGGCTGGAAGTCCAAGATCAAGGTGTTGGCGTGGTTGGTGTCTGGTGAGACCTCTCTCTTTGGGTTGCCTTTTCTTTGTGTGCTCACATTGCCTTTCCTTGGTACTTGTGGAGAGAAAGAGAGAGAGATTTCCCTGGTGTCTCTTCTAAGGACACAATCCTCTCAGATCAGGACCCCACTCTTATGGCCTAATTTAACCCTAACACTTTTTTGTTGGCCTGATCTCCAAATACTGTTAGTATAGGGGTTAAGACTACAACATATGAATTTGCATGGGGACACAAGCATTCGGTACATGACATCCCCCATAGTGATATGAATTAGATGACAATTGATAAAGATAAATTTATATTGATATTCATTAATTCAAGAGAACTTTATTGAACACCTACCTTGTGCCAGGCACTCTGCTAGGCTCTGGGTATATAGGTAGGAGAAAAAAACCTTCCTACCTTTAGTGGGTTTATAATTGGGGGGGGGGGGAGACAAAACAGCCATTAAAAGAGAGTGGTAGCTACAAGTTGTGCAGGCTGCGACAGCTCTGGGAAGGGACAAATAAATCGCTCCTTGTGGAGCTGCACAAGTGATGTCCAAGCAGAAACGGAGGATGAGTAGTGTTGAGCAGTAAATGGGAGGTGGGTCAAACAAGGGGAGGCATTCGAGAGAAAGGAATGAGCCATGCAGAGACCCAAGGCAAAACTAGGGTGACCGCCATTCTGGTTTGCACAGCCCTGTAGAGCCTGGTCTTTGTACTGAAGTCCCACATCCAGGAACACCTCAGTCACTGTGCCTTCCTGATCCTTGGCACTGTCAATGGTTCAGTACAGCTGGCACACAGAGGGGGTGCAGTGGCGGCAGGATTGGTGAGAGAGAAAGCTGAAAAAGTAGGCAGGAGTCCAAACGGGAACCAAGACGTGCTAAGGAATGAATACTTCATTTTGAAAGAAGTTGAGCAATCAATAAGCGATCTCCCATAGGAGAGTGACTGGCTCAGATTTGGATGGAGGAAGAGCTCTATCTTCTGGGTAATTAGGAAGAGAGACAATTCTGGGGGTGCCTGGGTGGCTCAGCTGGTTAAATGTCTGACTCTTGATTTGGGCTCACGTCATGATCTCATGATTCATGGGATGGAGCCCTGTGTTGGGCTCTGTGCTGACAGCATGGAGCCTGCTTGGGATTCTCTCTTTCCCCCCTCTGCCCCTACCCTGCTTGCACACGAGTGCTTGTTTCTTTCTCTCTCTCAATATAAAACAAAACATTTTTTTAAAGGGACAATTCTGAAAGTCAGTGAGGAAGCCATTGTGGATTTCCAGGGTCAAGACAAGTTTGACTTAAAATAATGCAGGGGGATGGAGAGAACCCTAGGATTTAGAATATCTTGAGGAGAAGTAACAGAACTTAGAAATGTAGATAAGGGGGTGAGAGACAAGGAGAATTCAAGGATGACTCCCAGATTTCTGGCTTGGGCAGCTGGAAATAGCTTGGAAATACCTTCCCCACACCACCCTACATGAGAATACCAACAAAGCAACTATTCTTCTGCTTCCCATACAGCTCTTGCTGACCTAAAAATTCTGTTATTGCGCCACTGACCCAGAAGTCTCAGCCATAGCCATTAGACTTACAGGAACAGAAGGAGGCTGGGGGCCAGAGGGGGAAGAAGATGGGCGTTTATTACATGCAGTACTTCCTAAATGATTTATGTACTCTAGCTTATTTAACTTTCACAAGAATCCTTGGAGGTAGGCAGGCTGTTACCCTCATTTCATAGCATCAGATTGGGGATAAGGTGATGTGCTGCAGGTGGCCACAGCTACAGGCAGCAGAGCTGGGCTTTAAGCCCAGATGTGTTTGACCATAAAGAACTGTTTGGTTTTTTTTTTGTTTTGTTTTGTTTTGTTTTGTTTTTTACACGATGCTGCTTCCCTAATGAACATTAGTTTCTATCTGATTGGATATTTTGTCACATCTACTGCCATGCCTAGCTCCATTTTCATTCAGCATTGAAGAAGGATGAAGACCAAGGGAAGGACTCTACCCACTCTAAGAGGCCAGCTGGAGGTTGCTTCTGGGAGCAAGGATTGCGAGAGAGCCTTTTAATCCTTTATAACTGGTCCCCATACTTGTTATATGTGCAAAAACCCTAAAGCCAGAGGACCTATGTAATTATTTTTGTGAGCATCGGGGCCAAGGGAAGCTATGAGACAGTGTCCCAGTCAACAGCCAGTTTAGGGAAGGAGGAAGTGTCAGGAGATGATATTCAAGAGATAGGGAGCTAGGGGAAAGACACAAAAGGGAAGAAAGGAACACGGGATGAGTTCCCAGGGCCTCCCTCCAAAAGATAGATGAGCTTGTCTAAACCTTGCAAAGAGCTCTGGAAACCTAACAGCTAGACCCCTGTGCCCCCTTCATGGAGGCTGCCCTCCCAGCTCAGGGACACCCTGCATCTGGAACCTTAAGAGAATCTCCAGTGCCAACCACAGCTCCTTCTTAGCCAGCTGGATTTACATTTTGATACAAATTTTGGCTTATCCCCTACGAAGTATTAATCTTTCTGTATCCACATAGCAATCTATCCATTTTGCTTCTAGTCATCTATTGTTATTTCTGCAATATTTTACTCTCCCCACCCACCACCTGCCTTCTAAATTTTTTGTTAACGTTTATTTTATTTTTGAGAGAGAGACAGAACACAAGCAGGGGAGGGGCAGAGAGAGGGAGAGGGAGACCCAGAATCCGAAGCAGGCTCCAGGCTCTAAGCTGTCAGCACAGAGCCTGACCACGGCTCAAACCCACAAACTGTGAGATCATGACCTGAGCCTAAGTCAAAAGCTTAACCAGCTGAGCCACCCAGGCGCGCCCCCACCTGCCTTCTAGATTGGGAATTCTTCAGAGGATCCCAGTTTCACTTGCTCTGTATTTCCACATTCTCTTTTATGCAGTAGGCACATGATTGGAGTTTGACTTGTCATTGGAATGTCATCAGAAGGTCTGAAATGTTCATTTCTCAGCGGGCTTCCTTATCCACTGACACTGGCAGAGAAAGGGCACAAGAGGGCGCTCCTTCCTCTCTTATCTCAGTCCAGGGAGCAGCACCTTTTCTGCCCATTTATGTCTCTTGAAAATTCACCATATGTTTTCACTCTTATGTGGATCCTGAGAAACTTAACAGAAACCCATGGGGGAGGGGAAGGAAAAAAAAAGAGGTTAGAGTGGGAGAGAGCCAAAGCAAAGAAGACTCTTAAAAACTGAGAACAAACTGAGGGTTGATGGGGGGTGTGAGGGAGGGGAGGGTGGGTGATGGGTATTGAAGAGGGCATTTTTTGGGATGAGCACTGGGTGTTGTGTGGAAACCAATTTGACAATAAATTTCATAAAAAAAAAAAAGAAAGAAAATTCAGACATGACTGACATGGGTGAAGACATATTTTTACTCCTATTGGGGAGAGGTTTGGGACCATTTTGAATATTTATACAGACACCCTTAGGGAAATATGTATTCAGCTCAGGTCTTTGATTTCATTTGAATCAAATACCCAACAAGTCAGAACTTTGAGGAAGAAATATATATTTTAAAAAGTAACCTACCACTTTACACCCATTAGGATGGCTATTGTTGAAAACATCAATAACAAGTGTTGACAAAGAATGTGGAGAAACTGGAACCTTTGTGTATTTGTTGGCAGGGTTGTAAAGTGACAAGTGCTATGGAAAAATTAAACATGGAATTACCTTATGATTCAGCAATTTGGGTATAAACCAAAGCAATTGAGAACAGGGACTCAAAGAGATACTAGTATACCCATGTTCATAGCAGTGTAATTTATAATAGCCAGAAGGTGGACGCAGCACAAGGGTCCATTGACAGATGAATGGAGAAACTAAGTGTGATCTATACATACACTGGAATATTATTCAGCCTTAGAAAGGAAGGAAATTCTGACACAGGCTACAACATGGATGAACCTTGAGAACATTACGCTAAATGAGAGAAGCCAGCCTGGCTGGCTCAGTTGTTGGAGTGTGCAACTCAGGCTTGATCTCAGGCTTGTGGCTTTGAGCCCCATGTTAAGTGTGAAGATTACTTAAAAAAAAAAAAAAAAAAGAATCTTAAAAAAAAAAAAGAAGAGGGGTGCCTGGGTGGCTCAATAGGTTAAGCATCTGACTTTGGCTTGGGTCATGATCTCACGGTTTGTGAGTTTGAACCCCGTGTTGGGATCTGTGCTGACAGCTCAGAGCCTGGAGCCTGCTTTGGATTCTGTGTCTCCCCCTCTCTCTGCCCCTCCCAAGCTCATTCTCTGTCTCTCAATAATAAATAAACGTTAAAAAAAAAAAAGAAGAAGAAGAAGCCAGTCACAAGAAGAATTACTATATGATTCCACTTACATGAAGAACCTAGAGTAGGCAAATTCAAAGAGATGGAAGTATAATAAAGGTTTCCAGGGTCTGTGGAAGGGGGAAGAATGGGGAGTTAGTGTTTAGTTGGTATAGAGTTTCTGCTTTGGAAAATGGGTGGTGGTGCCAGTCACACAACAATGTGAATGTACTTAGTGCCACTGAATCGTACACTTGAAAATGGTTAAGACTGAAAACAAATGGTTAAAATTGTAAATTTTATGTTATGGGTATTTTATCACAATAAAAAGGAAGAAAGGGGAGAAACACCCAAAATGTACAGTTACCAGTACTAAAATAGAGGCAAGTACTGATGATGGAGAAGCAGCTTATTTAAAATTTTTTAAATGTTTATTTATTTTTGAGAGAGAGAGAGAGAGAGCGTGAGTGGAGGAGGGGCAGAGAGAGAGGCACAGAGCCAGATTAGGGCTTGAACCCAAGAACTATAAGATCATGACCTGAGCTGAAGTCAGATGCTCAACCGACTGAGCCATCCAGGCACCCCAGCAAAACAGATTATTTTATGTGGGGAGAGAGACTAGGAAAAATTATAATCAGGGATAACACTGATCTGGATCTTAAAGGATGTATGTCTTAAAGGTAGGTAAAGCAAGATATGTTCTTAGGTTCTTCTTTATGCCCTAAATTATAGTTTTTATGCTACAGTAGTCTCTCTGACACTCTACATTCTCCCCAAGCTTATTTTTTTCTTTATTTTGTGTATTTCCATAATTTAGGTTCTCTAGCTCCTGCCCTGATTTTATCAGAATCCAGATTTTTAAAAATAGTATTTGCTAGATTACAATGCCCTTTCTCCTACACGATCAACACATTTGAAACTTTATTTTTTTTTTAATTTTTTTTTAACGTTTTATTTATTTTTGAGACAGAGACAGAGCATGAACAGGGGAGGGGCAGAGAGAGAGGGAGACACAGAATCGGAAGCAGGCTCCAGGCTCTGAGCCATCAGCCCAGAGCCCAACGCGGGGCTCAAAATCACGGACCGCGAGATCGTGACCTGAGCTGAAGTCGGCCGCTTAACTGACTGAGCCACCCAGGAGCCCCCACATTTGAAACTTTAAACAATCTCATGAGACAAACATGGAAGATACTCCTTTCACCAATATACAGGTGAGGATTACAAGATTCACAGATGTTAATGGACCCTGCCGGGGTGTTCCAGTTAATATAGAGCCAAGGCAGGAACCAGATCTGTACTTCCTTTTCCTGGCGTTGGTTCTAAATACCATGTGGCCTCCCCTATCCTCTGCATCCACCCCGGGGTCAACTATTGCCAGCGGCCCCACTCTGACCTTGGGTTTTCTTCCTGTAGCTTTTCAGTTTAGGAGGGTTCATTCTCTCCTCTCACTGCATTTCTGCCCTTCCTCCTTACATCTCATACCCTTATTACTCTTAAGATCCCAGTTGAGAAATAGCCCAAATTCTTCCTACTTATCCTGAGATTTCTGTAGTAGAAATAAATCACCTTGTTAAGCCCTAATTTTGGCAGGATCAAAAAACATATTTATGAGACAGTATTTAAGAGATGTATCTTTTATACCCGTGTTCATAGGAGCATTATTTGTAATAGCCAAAGGTGGAAGTAACCCAGGTGTTCATTGATGGATGAATGGATAAACAAATGTGGTCTATCCATACAACGGGATATTATTCAGCCTTAAAAACAAAGGAACTTCTGACACATGGTACAATGTGGGCAAACCTTGAGGACCTAATGCTAAGTGAAATAAGCCAGACACAAAAGGACAAATACTGTGTGATTCCACTCGCATGAGGTACCTAGAATAGACAAATTCATAGAGACAGAAAGTAGAATGGGGGTTGTCAGAGGCACCAAGTGTTTAATGGGTACAGAATTTCAGTTTGGGAAGATGGAAAAGTTCTGGAGATGGATGGTACTGATGGCTACACAGCAATGTGAACCTACCGAATTCTACTGAATCTTACACTTAAAGATGGAAAAATAAACAAAGAGAAAGAAAGAGAGAGAGATGTGTTTAAGAGCCCAGTTTCAGATACAGCCTCATCTCTTACGGCGGTGGAGACTCTAAGAGTTGTGCGTTGCTATGTCTGTAAGGGAGAGGACCCAGGTTTCTGACAAAATGGCACCCGCGGAAACTAATGTTTCCACCCACCTAGGCTCCTGGTTCCATCCTCTGCGCTGCCTAGGACCATGCCTTCTCAGTTAAACCTTTTTCAGATGTCTTACATTCTTCACCTCACATTTACAACCTGCTTCCAAAATGTCATGATTTGACCCAGACTTGTTCCTCTCCTTCATTTTCACTAAACACTCTCCTGCAGGTGACATGCGTCTCTTTCTTCTGTTCTTCAAGATCTACTCCCCTTAAATCAGGAAATCTGGTCTCAGCCTCACCCTCATGGCAATTGCATTCTCATGGTGTCTTAATCTGTTGGGTGGCTCAAACAAAATATAGCCACATAGATTGGGTGGCTTATAAACAACAGAAATTTATGCCTCACAGTTCTAGAGACTGGGAAGTCTAAGATCGAATTGCTGACATGTCTAGTGTCTGCTTCCTGGTTTATAGACCACAGCATTCTCCCTGTGTCCTCACATAGTAGAAGGAGTAAGGGAACTCTCTGGGGTCTCTTTTATAAGGGCACTAATCCCAATTGTGGGGGCTCCACCCTCATGACCTAATCACCTCCCAAAGGCCTCCACCTCCTAAAATCATCATCTTGGGGGTTAGGATTTCAGCGTGAATTTTGGAGTGACACAAACGTTCATACCATAGCATGTAGGTTCCCAGGATACTTCTAATTGCCAAATCAAATGGTCATTTCTCCCATCTTCATCCTACTGGATCTCTCTGTAGCATTTGATCTAGATGAGTATTCTTTTCTTTTTAGAAGTCTGTCCCCAGTGTGGTGACTGCTGCCTCCTCATGAGTGCACCATTACACACAAATGGGATCTAAGGTAATCTAGAGAGGCTTCTGCAAGAGTAGATGAGTTGTTTGTCAGGGTGGCCTGTTCCTGCCTGAGAAGAAGTGCATGTAATTCCTGCACCTGGCGTATTTGTCGAGCAAACTGTCTTACTCATTCATGCTCAAAGATCAAAGAACACTCTAGGAAAGGTCCAATTGTAACCCAGTGTGAATGAAATAATCTCTCTTTTTTTTTTAAGCAGGCTCCATGCCTAACATGGGGCTCGAACTTATGACCCCGAGATCCATAGTCACATGCTTTACTGACTGAGCCTGCCAGGTGCCCAGAAATAAGCTTATTTTAATAAATATCACCAATAGTTTCAGCATTCTCATGATTGGTGATCTCAACCCCAACACACATAAAGGAGATGACTCTCCTATTAGTAATTAGTAATAGTACTAGTAGATCTCTGTGGTGATGATTCTGGGGGAATGCATAAATATCAGGGTGGGTAATGTGATATCCAACTCAAGATATTTATCCTTTGTTAATATTGTTGAAACACTGAATAGCTGATTCATCATGAGCCCCCATCCACCTGGTGATCAGTGTATTTAGCAAAGATACCATCGTTTGTACTCAATAACAAAGCTGTTTCTTTTCCAGACCCCTTAAAAGATTCTAAAGGTAAGATAGGATCCCTGCAATCCAGGAAACTAACAATGTGACAGGAAGGTGTGCCTGATAGACAAGAAAGTACTGGAGAACCTCTGCATTTTAAAGATGTTAAGCATAGTTGTAGTTCAAAGAACAAAGTCAGTGTGGGCAGGAGTGATCGAAAAGCAGTTGTGAAGGTGACCCAAGCTCTGGAGGAAGGGTGGGCCTTGGATAGGCAGAAAGGAGGAGGCAACTGTAGGAGCCAGAAGAGTAGGAAAGGGTTTGCTACTGGGAGAGGAGTCAAAGCTTGACCTGTGTCCCGTGAGGGCAGAGCAGGAAGGGCAGGTGGAGAAGGCAGGGCCAAGGGCAGGCAACACCTGAACAAGATGTAGTGAGGAGCATTGTGGGCCGCTGAAGAGAGAAATAATATGGTGAAACCATTTCCAGAAGATTAGTGAGAAACAGGATAGATTTGAGAGGTAAAAGACGAGGGTAAAACCATGCAGCAAAAACCATGCGTTGACGATGCAGCAAAATTCAGGATAAGATAAAGAAGGGCTGGATTAGGGAGAGTGGCCCTAATGATGAAAATAAATCGATGGGTTAAAATGATAGGACTTTCTCAGTATCCACAAATCAATCAACATGATACACCACATTAACAAAATGAAGGAGAAAAATCATATGATCATGTCAGTAGATGAAGAAAAAGCATTTAACAGAATTCAATCCATTCATGATAAAAACTAGGTATAGAGGGGAAATACCTTGTCATAATAAAGACCATATATGACAAGCCCACAGATAACATCACACTCAATGGTGAAAAGCTGAAAACTTTTCCTCTGAGATCAGAAAAAAGACGAGGATGCCCTACTCTTGCCACTTTTATTCAACATAGTATTGGAAGTCCTAACCAGAGCAACGAGGCAAGAAAAAGAAATGAATAAAAGAAAAAGAAATAAAAGATCAGAAAGGAAAAAGTAAAACTGTCTCTATTTGCAAATGACATATTATGTGTAGAAAACCCTAAAGATTGTCCAAAAAACGATTAGATATAATAAATGAATTCAGTAAAGCTGAGACATAAAAAATCAATGTACAAAAATCTGTTGTTTTGGGGCACCTGGGTGGGTCAGTTGGTTAAGCATCTGACTTTAGCTTAGGCCATGATCTCACATTTCGTGGGTTCGAGCCCTGCGTCAGGCTCTTTGCTGACAACTCAGAGCCTGGAGCCTGCTTCGGATTCTGTGTCTTCCTCTCTCTCTCTGCCCTTCCCCGCTCTCTCTCTTTCTTTCTATCTCTCAAAAACAATGACTATACCTTTAAAAAATTAGAAAAAATCTGTTGTTTCTATATACTCATAAACTATCAAAAAGAGAAATTAAGAAATTACATCAAAAAGAATAAAATACTAAGAATAAGGAGGTGAAAAATCTGTACACTGAAAACTGTAAGACGATGAAAGAAATTAAAGGAGATACAAATAAATGGGAATATATTCTGTGCTCATGGATAGGAAGAATAGTGTTAAAATGCCCATATGACCCAAAGCAATCTGCAGATTCAATGCAATCCCTATCAAAATTCCAATAGTACTTTTCATAGAAAAAGGACAAGCAATCCTAAAATCTCTATAGAATAACTCAAGACCCCAAATACCTGAAGCAATCCTGAGAAAGAATAAAGATGGGGGCATAGTGCAGTCTGATTTCAAACTACATTACAAAGCTACAGCAATCAAAACAGCATTGTATTGGCATAAAAACAAACCCGGAGATGAATGATACAGACTAGAATCCCAAAATAAACCCATACATATGTGGTAAATTAATTTACAACAGAGGAGCCAAGAATATACCAAGGAAAAAGGACAGTCTCTTCAATAAATGGTGTTGGGAAAACTGGACAGCCAAATATGCAAAAAAATGAAACTGGACCCTTATCTCACACCATACACAAAAATCACCTTAAAATGAATTAGAGACTTGAATGTGAGACCTGAAACCATAAAACCCCTAAAAGAAAACATAGGGGTCCTTGGACATTGGTCTCGGGAATGATGTTTTAGATTTGACACCAAAAACAAAGGTAACAAAAGCAAAAATAAACAAGTGGACTACATCAAACTAAAAAGTTCTGCTCGGCAAAGGAAACTATGAACAAAATGAAAAAGTAACCTACAGAATGGAGAAAAGATTTGCATATCATTTATCTGATAAGGGGTTAATAATATCCAAAATGTATAAAGAATTCATACAACTCAAAAGCAAAAAAAAAAAAAAAAAATCCAAATAATCTGATTTTAAAATGGACAGAAGAAATGAAGAAACACCTTTCCAAAGAAGACATACAAATGACCAATAAGTCCATGAAAAGGTAGTCAACATCACTAATCATCAGGCAAATGCAAATCAAAACCACAATGAGATATCACCTCACACCTGTTAGAATGGCTAAAATAAAAAACACAAGCAATAACAAATATTGGCAATATGTGGGAAAAGGGACCCTCGTGCACTGTTGGTGGGAGTGCAAACTGGTGCAGCCACTAAGGAAAACAATATGAGGTTCCTCAGAAAATTTAAAATAGAATTACCTTATGATCCAGGAATCACACATCTGGTATTTATCCAAAGAAAATGAAAAAGGATATCAAAGGGGCCTCTGCACTCCCATAATTGCAGCATTATTCACGATAGCCAAGGCATGGATACAAACTAAGTGCCCATCAACAGGTGAATGGATAAAGAAGATATTATTGAGCCATAAGAAAGAAGGACATCCTGACATTTGTGACCACATGAATGGAACTTGAAGGCATTATGCTAAGTGAAATAAGGAAAACATAGACAAACACTGCATGGTATCACTGCATGGTATCACTTTATAGAAAGAAAGAGAGAAAGAAAGAAAGAAAGAAAGAAAGAAAGAAAGAAAGAAAGAAAGAAAGAAAGAAAGAGAAAGAAAGAAGGAAAGAAAGAAAGAAAGAAAGAAAGGAAAGAAAGAGAAAGAAAAGAAAGAAAGAAAAGGTGCAAATTTTAGCTGTGAGATGAAAAAGTTCTGAGAATCTAATATAAAACATTGTGATTATAGGGGTGTCTGGGTGGCTCCTTTTGTTAAATGTCCAACTCTTGATTTCCGCTCAGGTCATATCTCACGGTCATGAGATGGAGTCCCATATCTGGCTCTGCGCTGGGCATGGTGCCTGCTTGAGATTATTTCTGTCCCTCTGCCCCTCTCCCCAACTCATGCCTCTCTCTTTCTCAAAACAAGAAATATTGTGATTATAGTTGATAACACTGTATTGTATAATTGAAATTTGGTAAGAATATAACTTAAAATGTTCTCACAAAAACAAAAAACTCTGCATTTTATTTTGTATTTTCTTAAATGATCATTTATTATGAGAGAGAGACAGAGACAGAGACAGAGAGAGAGAGGAAGGGGCAGAGAGAGAGGGAGAGAGGGAATCCCAAGCAGTCTCCATGCTGACAGCAGAGCCCCACACAGGGCTTGATCTCAAGAACTATGAGATCATGCCCTGAGCCTAAATCAAGAGTTGGATGCTTAACTGACTGAGCCACCCAGATGCCCCCAAAACTCTGCATTTTAGAAAGATTTCCAGGTGTTTCTTATGCCCTCTGATGTTTGAGAAACTGCTGCATACCATTGTGTTCTTTCTCATGCGTTTTCCATGTAACATAGTGCGTTAGAAGGAGAGATAATCATGATTTTAGAAGTTTCACCAAGTGGAGAGTTGATTTGGTCCTTTAAGGCTGTATGGGGTTTGTTTGGACAGGCGTGAGCCAGGACAGAGTTCCCGGGAGATGGAATGGTTTGTGCAAAGCAAAAGGGGAAAAAAAAAAGCAAAAGCGAACAGAGATTAAACAACTTTGTCTGAAGTCAAGAATTCATGAAGGGGGAGTAGTAGCGATAAGGTTGGAAAAACCCTGAATAATAGGTCAAGGTATTTATTTGGGAGTGCAGTTTTTTCTCAAACTTATCTATGATGAAATTTTAATACATTTCACTTTATCATAAAAAAGCAAATTTTAAGGAAGACAATGACTATACAATTGACATGCATCATAAAAATCTCAGCTACCAAACATGTGCCCATGAGAAAACCAAGCTGTTGAAGTAAACATGATCTGTTGTTGCCAAATATGTGTTATTAATTTGCTGCTTTTTCATTCAGTTTGTCATCTGCTTATGATAGCGAATAAAAGTTGGGATTCTTACTACATGGGGAAAAAATACATAGAGGAAAAAAAACTTACAAGTTGAGGACATTCTATCCATTAAATTTTATTTTCTCTATGAATAGGACAAAGGTCATGGTTATTTGATATGATGGCAGACCACCTTGGTGCAACTCAAAGAACATCAGTCTTCCTAGGGAATATGGATTAAGCCCCACTGTGCACCGTGGGAAGCAAGGGCCCTAAAGGATAAATGTGTGCTTTTAGGCAGATTACTCTGGTAACTGTATACAGGATGGGTTGTTAAAGAGAGCGACCAAAGACAGGAAGAACAGTTAGAAAATTATAGCAGTAAGCAGCAGTAATCCAGGCTTGAGATGGAGAGATAGGACTTTATGTTTATATGGTACTTTGTTATACAAATTCTCTTCACAAAAGCTCCTTAAAACGATCATGTGCGGTAGGAAGTATCATTTAAAAAAAAAAAAAAACAAGCTGGAAGTTTAATTTGAAAGGTGTCTATGTGAGAGATATTTAAAAAAAATAATTGACAGGACTTAGTAGTCAAGTGGTGAGAAAGGAGTTGGGGTGAGGGGCGGTGGAGGAAGAGGGAGAAATCAAAGATGATCCCAAAGTTTTTAAACTTGGAAAGTGGGAGAGGCCTAGAGGAAAAGCTCATTTGGAGGGGGGTAAATTTTCTTTTTTCTTTTTCTTTTGAAATAATTTCAAACTTAAAAAAATATATATGTATTTATTTAAGTAATCTCTACACCCCGACGTGAGGCTTGAACCCATGACCCTGAGATCAAAAGTCACACGCTTCTCTGACTGAGCCACCCAGGTGCCTCAAAATAATTTCAAACTTTGAGAAAAGTTATACTAAGGGAATAGTACAAAATAAGTCTTCTATTCCCTTTGCTCAGAGACTCATTCAGCTTTTACCTGTCATCTTAATACCATTCTTTGTAGCAAAAGGATCCAACACGGGATCATGCATTGCACCCAACTGTGGTGTCTTTCAAATCTGCATCCTAGAGAAAAATTCCTCAACTTTCCTTTACTTTCATGGCCTTGGCTTTTTTTTTTTTTTTTTTTTTTTTTTTTTTTTTTTTTAAATATTACAGGCCATTTTGCAGGCTGTCCCTTGGTTTGGGTTTGTCCAGTGTTTCCTCATGATTAGACCAGGTTATGCACCTTTGGCTGGAATACTACAGAAATGGCTGTGTGCTCGTTGCATCTTCAGACGGCACACAGTACCGATTTATCTAGTACTTGTGATGTAACTGTCATGATGCAAGATGGTACCTGACAGTTTTTTTCTATGGCAAACTTACTCCCCACCTCCCTTTTTGATTACTAAAATATTTTGTGAGGAGATAATTTGAAAGGTGGTGGCAAGGCTTGGCTTTGTGGCATTGCACAAAGAAGGTCCTGCACTTAGAAGGGACCCAGGCTTGGTTTATTTGTTGCTCAGTTCCCACAAAGAAAGAAGGAAAGAAGGAAGGAAAGGCCGAAGAAGCATACATTCAATTTCTGACTTGTTACATTGGAGTTGCCAGGACACCTAAGAGAAAAGCAAGACGAGGACTTGGGAGGGAAATCTGGGCTGGAGATAATGACTGGAGCTTTACATGCACACAGGTGGGGACTAAAATGGGGAGGACAGTCTCTCCAAGGGAATTAGAGAGAAAATGAGGAACAGAGGACCTAACCTTTGGGAACACACACAGATGCAGAACAGGAGAATGGGAAGCCAGCAGAGGAGTTGGAGAAATGCATCAGAGAGGGAGGGAAATTCAATAGTGCCCTGTGACAGAAACCAAAGGAAAAGGGGGTTTTATAAGGAAAAGTGTAGTCAGCCACGTCAATGCTGTGAAGAAGTTTAAGGAGGTAGCTGACCAAGGGAAAAGATCCCCAGTTCTAGTAACTAGCCACAATGAAGAGATTGTTTGTTCTTTTAACAACAAAGGTTTGTGGGTGCGGGTTAGAGCACAGGCTTGAGAATAGAAAAGGTGCTGGTAGGGCCAGCTTCATGGGTATACCACCTGTGGAGACACACAGGGTCCTGTACTTGACAACAGTCCCTGGCTGGGGCACCTGTGTGACTCAGTCAGTTAGGCTTGGGACTCTTGGCTTCAGCTCAGGTCATAATCTCAAGATTGGGGTGTTCCAGGCCTGCATGGGGCTCTGTGCTGACAGCTCGGAGGGAGCCTGGAGCCTGCTTCTGATTCTGTGTCTCCCTCTCTGTCTGCCCCTCCCCAAATCCTGCTCTCTCAAAAATAAATAAACATTAATTTTTATGTAATGTAATGTAATGTAATGTAATGTAATGTAATGTAATGTAATGTAATGTAATGTAATGTATAGTTTCTGCCTTGGTTTAGTGCTCTTGAAGTTCTCAACATTTTGGCAAGAGGTCCAGAGTTTTCATTTGGCCCTAGACCCTGCAAATTATGTAGCTGATTCTGGGGTGAGGGGGCAAGTGTAAACTCTCTTTTTCTTTGGGAATGTTTGTTGATGGCAGTGAGAGGGCACTATCTTGTGTCCCAATGGCAAAGTAGAGGTAAAATTTCATTTCGCCTTGGGCACGTGTGTTGGCAGAGGGTAGTGGATGGTAACGAGTTTACCAAAGCTGGTGAGGTAAGGCAGATTTACAGAAGAGAAAGACAGGTTCAAGGCCTTTGGTGCGGCAGACTTAACCTTGGGAAGAACTGCGGCAGAACTGGAGGAAACTGGTCGAGAGACAGCCCAGGCGAAGAAGGACGCCAAGCGCCAACGCCAGCCCTCAGCCTCCCGGGCTAGCCCACACCGACGCTAACGCGCGCGCACCGCTAGGGACGCGATTCCGATCCGCCAGCCGAGCACGACTCTGGGACAAAGGGGCCCAAAGAGCCAGAAGGCCGAGCGTCCGGCCTGCGGGCCGGGTCCCGACCTCCTCCGCGTCCCTCCCTGCGTGCCCCCGCGGGGCTGGGCCCGGAGGGAGCAAGCCGCGCGCCCCGGGGGTGGTGCCGGGAGGCCTCCGTGGGCCCGGGCACGTCCGCGCCGCCGCCCTCCCGGCCTCGCGCGCCCTGAGGCTGAGCTGGCGGGGAGGGGCCTCGCTCTCCCTCCCGGGCTCGGGCGCTTCCGCCCGCCGCGGCCAGGGTTAGGCGCTGGGCCCGGGGAGAAGACGGGGCGGGGGGCGCGTGTGGCCTCCGTTCCTGGGCCGGGCCCGGCGGTGCGCGGGGTGGAGGGCCGACGAGCCCACACGCAGCCTCTCCAGGATTCGCCGCGCGCTGCAACGGAGCGTCCGGTGCCCCGCTCCTCGGAGGACTGAGGACACGGAACCGCTCTGGCCGCACAGCCCCATCTGCACTCGCGGTGGGGGAAGGGACGCGCAGAAACCCGCCCGAGCCAGACACCGCCGTCCCCGGAGGGCCCCGCGTAACCTTCAAAACTTTTCAGAGGGGCCTCCCAGGAAATAAACCTGATTCAAAGAATTGGGAAGGAAACTGAGGAGATTTGAGGTCGGTTTCAGCCTCCGTCTGCCACCAAGTAATCAAAGTAGTATGTGCTTACTGTATAAACTGTGGCAAATACAGAAAAGTGTAAACAATTAGACCAAAGAAAAGCACCCACAATTCCACTACCCGCAAGCAAACACTTTACATATTGGGACAATCCTTCGCATGTTGGTACACACACGCACACACACAATTGCTAATTCTGTGCAAATTATCTTACTTTTGTGTTTAAACATTTCTCATTTTCTTGCGCATGTCATTTTTAATGGTTCTATACTAACATTGTATAGCTATTCCAAAATGTAACCATTTTCATTCTTTAAAGGTCCAAAAGATAACATATTTGTAAAATTCTTGATTCTTCATATTCAATTGTTCTCCACAATGTGTGCCTTAATATTTCCAGTCTCTCTGAGTGAATGGCCAGTCTTACTATACCTATGAACAGCGATCAGAGAAAGACACCAGGCCTTGAATGGGTATCCCCATCTCTCCTAGGCACCAAGCCTCTAATCTACCTTCCTCCTCTCATGAAAAATGTAAAGAAAAATTCAGAGCCTTTTGGATTCAGACATTCAAACTATTGGGGACTTTGGCCAGTTCTTGCTTTTCAGTCTCCCCATCATTTTCTATTCCCCTAAAGCTTAAAAACAATACCACCCAATCAATATCTTAAAGATGGCAAAGGAATCAGTCGGAAATCTCTCTTCTAGAACCCTGGCCTTCCCTACCTCCAGGTGAGGCTCCTTCAATATTTTCCTCAGGAGCTTCAGCCTGCTTATAGATGCAGTGGCTCCCGGGGTGGGGGGTGTCAACAAGAAGTCAAAGCTTAGGTATTAAATAATTATTCCTACTAAGAATCCCCGGGATGGGAGCCTGGGTGGCTCAGTCAGTTGGGTGTCTGACTCTTGAGTTCACAGGTCATGATCTCACAGTTTGTGAGATTGAGCCCGGTGCTCACAGCACAGAGCCTGCTGGGGTTTCTCTCTCTCTCTCCCTCTCTCTCTGCCCATCCCCCACTCGTGCATGCATTCTCTCTCTCTCTCTCTCTGTCAGAATAAATAAATAAACATTAAAAAAAGAAAGAATCCCCTGGAGAAACAACCTAAGTGTCAATCAATGGAGAAAGAAGATGTGGTGTGTTTGCAAACACACACACACACACACACACACACACACACACACACACACCCCATGGAATATTATTCAGTCATGAGAAAGAAGGAAATCCTGCCATTTGCAACACTGGATGGACCTTGAGGACATTAAACTAAGTTAAGGTAAGTCAGACAGAGAAAGACAAATATCATATGGTACCACTTACATATGGAATCTAAAAAAAGCCAAACTCATAAAAAGAGAGAGTAAAATGGCAGTTACCAAGGGCTGGGGAAGTAGGGTAGTAGAAGAAATGTTGTTTAAGAGTACAAACTGGGGTGCTTGGGTGGCTCAGTCAATTAAGTGTCTGACTTTGGCTCAAGTCATGATCTCACAGTTCATGAGTTTGAACCCCACTTTGGGCTCCATGCTAATGATGCAGAGCCTGCTTGGGATTCTCTGTCTCTCTCCCTCTCTTTGCCCCTTCCCCTGCTCATACTCTCTTTCCCAAAATAAATAAACTTTTAACAAAAGTACAAACTAGTAGATAAATAAATCCTGGAGATCTAATGCTCAATATAGTAATTATAGACAATAATACTGTATTAGAGACATCGAACTTGCTAAGATAGTAAATATTAATTATTCCTACCACAAAAAACAAATGATCATTTGGTGACACGATAGAGGTGCTAGCTAATGCTACAATAGTAATCATATTGTAATCTATAGATGTATCAAATCAACATTTACACTTTAAACTTCCACAATATATATTTCAATACAAAAAAGGTCCCATATAACTTGGACCTTCCAGAATAAAATAAATTGGAGGGTAAAGAAGCAACATTCTGCATACAAATGACCTCACTCAGGCTTATCTCACAAAAAATTAAAATTAAAATTAAAAATTAAAATTAAAAATTTAAATGGACAAATGCTATAATAAAGGTAAATGCAAAATGCCATGGGGGGAGGGGGAAGAACCCTCTGGAAAACTCTCCCCACTCAGGACACTTTGGCAAGTCATGGTCCTGGAAGATTTATTCTCCGAATCAGTGGCTGAAGGGACTGTGCAGCTTTCTGGAGCTTCGGCATTGCATTATAATAATGAATAATAATAGCTATTCTATTGAGCCCTAGCTTGCTCTGAGTTATAACAGGTCACAGCCACCCCGTGAGGAAGGTAGTATTATGACCCTCATTTTATAGATGAGGAAACTGCAGCTCAGAGTGGCTTTCTGATTCCTTGATACTCTGTAACTTATAGCACGTTGCTTTCTTTCTCTTCTCCCACTTTGCACCTGCAGAGAGTGTGACCTGAATAGGACATACACTTCTCACGTATTTTACACCCTTGTGTGCTATACCTACTCAATCACAGCATAGCACTGATGGGATCAAAACATAGCAGCAGCAACCACTTTTCATGTTTACTTCTATTTGGCTGCAAATTTTTCATCATGTGGTTTTACCATATTCTATCTGTTGAGCTGGCCTGCTTCCCCAGCCCCATAAATTCAGCTTGCTCCTGCTGCTGCACCCAGAGCCTCTTGTTTTGCCCTTATCTTTGAAACTTTTTTTATAATGTTTATTTATTTTTGAGAGAGAGAGAGAGAGAGAGAGAGAGCGCAGCAGGGGAGGGGCAGAGGGAGAGAGAGACACAGATTCTGAAGCAGGCTCCAGGCTCTGAGCTGTCAACACAGAGCACGACATGGAGCTTGAACCCACGAACCATGAGATCATGACCTGAGCTGAGATCGAGAGTCAGACGCTTAACCGACTGAGGCACTCAGGCGCCCCTTTGCCCTTATCTTGGAAGTCGGTAATATTCATGTGTTTGCCTGGCATCTCCCATCTGGGTCACTGGCCTTGTGATAATTTTGAAGACTGCTTTACCAACTATTCTTTCCAGGGTGGGTTTGCTATTTACTTCTCCTTTCAGGTTTCCTTAAGACTATTCTCTCAGTATCGCTAGATCACAAAATGATTGCATTTTCAATCTAGAAGAGACTATCCATTCATTGCCTAGCTATCATTTTACAGAAGAGGTGCTCAGGTTACAGACGTCCAGTGCTCTTTCCTTCAGTCTCTGGTCCCTGGCTGTTTCCTTGGCTGCAGGAGCTAGCCTCACAGATAAGAGTAGGTATCCCACCAATGCCCTTAGAAAGAGCAGAGGCCTCTGTCTCTTGGCTCCTTAGGATGATTGCTTAGCCAATCCTGAATTAGTGAGCAATGTGGATTTTTCCTGTGTTAACTCCATAAGACATCCTGATAAACTGTCTTTTTTATTGGTCTGCCTCAGCTAAGTATCTGACCCTCAGTAGTGTAAAAGGGAGAACAGGTATAAAGGAAAACCTTTCAAAAATCCTGCTAGGTCATGCAGAAGAAAAAATCCTCCCTCCTCCTGGCCCAACACTTAAAGTTTCCTTAAAGCTGGATAGAGAGCTTTATTTTGTTTTTCAAATGATTTAAAATTTATTTTATTTTTTTATTTTTATTTTATCTTAATTTTTTTTTAAGTTTACTTATTTTTGAGAGAAAGAGAGTGAGAACAAGGGGGGTGGGGGCAGAGAGAGACACACACAGAATCCGAAGCAGGCTCCAGGCTCTGAGCTGTCAGCACAGAGCCCAATACGGGGCTCGAACTCATGAGCCACGAGATCATGACCTGAGCCAAAGTAGGATGCTTAACTGAATGAGACATCCAGGCACCCCTAAAATTTATTTTATAACATTACCGCAAACATATAGCACATTCACACCTTTCTAATTCATTGTCAGATTTTTAAAATATTATTCTTTGTGTTGTATTTTTATGTAATTTATATATTATTTTAATTTTGCAATTTGCTTTCCTCCCTCTTTGTACATATACAGAGAGATGCAGGTATCAAAAGTGATGAATTTTCCCAAACTGAACACGGTTATTTGCATTCAGATCAAAAAAAGTTTCCATCATCCCAGAGCCCCCCAGTACAGAGCTTTTGGTTGTTCTTTGCTCTCTCCTTTCGGAAATTTGCCTCATGTGAGAATAGATTTTCATTTGATTTAAAGGTGGCACATTTCCCATCTTCCTAACCTGCCAAATGTATACAATAAAAGAAACATTTCTTTCCTTCCCACCCTTATGAGACCAACTTAAAATTAAGTTAATTAAAAACTTTGGCATCTTAGGAGAAAGTTGAAGGTGGATTCATAGATTCATACATGGTTAAAGCTTCGGGAGACTTTGGAAAGAGGAGGTTATGGTTAAGATGTTGTCTTAGAGCCCAGGCCTCCCCACCCATATCTTTCCTTGCTTTGTTGATATTTTGTAAATAGCCACAACAGAGAGTGGAGAGAACTCTTAGGAAGAGAGACTTCAGGAAGATTTCCTGTGGAGAACTGAATAGTAACACTGTGGCAGATTGTGGAGGGTAAAGGTGGTTCCCCCTCTTCTATTCTGCCAGAGGGAACTCTGATGCCTTCTGGTTACTTCCTGGAATAGTCTCTATTCCTTAATGGTCCTTAATGGATGATACTCAAATTGTGAGCAGAGGCACCCCCTAGGGACAGAGAAAATTCACAGGGGTGCCTCGGAATATTTTACGTTTTTGAAGGAAAGATGGTGATACCTGACATCTGTCGCAAACTGTATAAACTGTTACTTAAAGGAAATCCACAGTTTCAACATTAGATTGCATGACATTTCTTTTGACAACATCCTACCTTTATAGAGTTGGGTTTTGAGTGGATGCTGTGTTCCAAAGAAAATTGATGGGGAAAAGGAACTGAGGGTGGTTATATGCAATCTGATTCCAAGGTTTGAGTTGTACAGTTCTTCACAGGTGCACAAATTTCATTACAAAGTAGTTATAGTCAGGGTGCCTGGGTGGCTCAGTCGGTTAAGCGACCGACTTCGGCTCAGGTCATGATCTCATGGTTCCTGAGTTCAAGCCCCTAGTCATGCTCTGTGCTGACAGCCCGGCGCCTGGAGCCTGCTGCAGATTCTGTGTCTCCCTTTCTCTGTGCTCCTCCCCCACTAGCCCTCTGTCTCTCTCGCTCAAAAAATAAACATTTAAAAAAATTAATAAAATCGCCTTAAAAAAGAAATTGTTATTTAAAAATAAAATATAAACATCTGGTTCTTTCCATTTATGTGTATTATTTTTGGAAACAACCACTAAATTGTTTGGATCTAACTGCTTAACAAATGGACCCATTAGGTGTTTCCTTTGGCCTAGGGTCTCCGTGAACCTTTCCCTTAGGCATAGGCTGGGTGAGATCAGCTTTTTTAGTAGTGTGTGTCAATTGGATGTTCAGCTGGTAGAGGCAGAGTCTAGGTGATTTTATTCAGATGAGGAAACTGAGTCTCAGAAAGTAAATTGACACAGATCATCCAGTAGGGCAGAGCCAGGTTTTATGGGCCTGAAGCCATACAATTGTTGGAGCTTTGCACTTGCCCTCTTTAAGTACCACAATGCACAATTAGTTTCAAATTTGGGTAGAGGGCTTGCCAGGGGCCTATTCATGTAAGGGGTTCCTGAAGCTTAAGGTTCATTGGCTTCACAGAAAGTCCACTTGGCCGCCAGCTGGTAAGTGGTGGAAATGGAATTCAAACCCAGCTTTATCTGCCTCTAAAGACACAAAATAGGAATTTTCTTTCCCTAAAGATAAGCATAGAAAACCAGGGATGTGAAAATACTGCTAGAAATGTAAGCCTAGCTGGGTTATCTCCACACTTGACACCCACCCCCGTCCCCAAGAAGGAACCTGAGAGTAGGAACATAATTCCTGTATCCTCTCACTGGAAATTTGTGACAGGGGACTGGAGAGAGCTTTGGTGTCAAAGCTGAGTTTGAATTCTGGCCCCATGGCTTCCTAGTTCTGAGATCTGGGAAAGTTACTTACCATCTCTGGGTGTTACTGGAGCAGCAGGACCCACACCCCACCAGACTGGGAGGATTAAATAAGCTATCACTGATGAAAGTGCCTGGTCTTACAGCAGGCACACAAACTCTGTTAATCTCCCACTCCTTCCTCTGCTCCCACACAGATATGTGTATTTGGAGACTAAATAAATACACACAAGCTAGTTGGTAGAGTTTCCTTCATGTGTGGGTAAATTAAGTAAATGCACGTATATGGCAAGCAACTGTCTACAAAAGATGCAAATCAGACCAAGTTGGCAGATGCTTGCCTGGTGTCTTGGTTCAGTGCCTAGCTCAGGGCCTACTTTCAGGGGTTCCCCGTTATCCACAGACTAAGGTCAAAACTCCTTACGCTGGTATCTGAAATTTTCCTAAATCTGGCCTCACCTTAACCTACCATTTTCTCCCACTATGATCCAACCCAAACCTCTCTTCTAACCCAACTGGTTTCCTCAACCTTTAAATATCCACCGTGGCCTCAGTGGAAAGCCACTTCCCCCACCAGGAATTCTCTCTCTCTTCTACTGTCCTGAATCCCACCAATCCTTCAGGACCAGTTCTGTCTCTTGCAGTATTTTCTGACGGATCCCAGCCCTTGGGGACGCTAGTCCTGTCAACTCCTACCTTTCTGCCCATTTGTACCATGCCTCATATCTTAACCACACACTGCCTTACTTTGTTCTACAGCTTTTAGGGAGTTTGTTTTTCCTTCCAATTGCACTGTAAGTTCAATGCAGTGTCATGGAAATAACATCAGACTGAAGCAGAGACTTAGCTTCTGTTGGCAACTTGCTGTATAACCCCAGGCAAACAGCTTCCTTTAACTCAGAAGTGAGGGGGTTGGATAGGCAAACTCTGAGATTCCTTTCCTAAAATCAGGGCCCTCTCCACAGGGCCCAGCTCCATGACATGTATATATAATTTCACTCGAAAAACACTCAAACATTTGTTGATCACTGATTGCCAAAACACTGGCTAAAGGATAAATAAAGGGGAACACAATACAGGGCTTGCTCTTAAGGAACTCACAAGGGAGGACTAGATACACATAGTCACTTGTAGAATTTACTGAATGAGGGTCAGAAGCGAAAAGGTCAGGAACTGGTTGATTATCTGTCTGACATTCTGCCTGGTGGTTGCCTTTGTCTCCTCTCTGCACTGTTGGGCTCCGTGGCTGACAGCGCCAGCCCCTCCCATGCTCACCTCACTAATGCAGAGCTCAGAAGCTCCCTACTTCTGTCCTCACTATGCCACACATCCTGTTCCCCTCAGCTTACAAGTCAGCTGTGCAGCTCTCAACTTGGGGATGCCCCAGTCAACGTGGCTACCCTGCCCTCTGCCCTTCCATAACTGTCTGCTGGAACCTGAAGGCAGTCCTCTAAAGCTGGGCCTGACCTAATAGATTAAAATCTGGCTGCAATATAGAGTGGGAGGCTTCAGGGAAGAGGAAGAACATAGAGCATCAGGAAGAACACTAAGAAAACCAGCATAGTGGACAGCCCAGAGTTATTTCTTTGATGAGTTTGTTATATGCCAAATGCTTTCCTGAACACTATACCTATATTAACTCCTTTAAACCTCACAACATTATTCTCGATTTATGAATGAGGAACCCGAGGCCGAGAGACGTCAAATAACTGCCCAGATAGCTAGTAGGTAGAGAAGCTAGAACTGGAATTCAGGCTGCCTGGCTGCACAGTCCGCTGTCCCAACCTCTAGATATAAAACCGCCTCTTCTGCAGTACCCGGTAAAAGCTTTCTTTTCTGTCAACTACGATTATTTCCTGGAGCTACCCTGAGACAGACAGAAGGTAACAGGCAGATACATTTTCCCTGGTGTGTGGTGGGATCTGGAAGGTGCAAACTGGGTAATCAAGACTGGAGTTACCGGTTTCAGGGTAGTCAGTCTGACTCTGAATTGCAGGAAAGGATCAGGCTACAAAGAAGGCCCTGGCAATAGGAGGTCTGAGCTCCGGTCTTAGTTCCAATCTAGAAAATATTTCCACCTTGCTGAACCTCAAGTTTCCCCCAACTTAAAAGTGACAGAAAGGGAAGGGAGTTGCACCAGGTGAGCTCCCCGGCCCCTTCAACAATCCGGTTACGGAGTTGGTAATGGAGAAGTGTGGGAAGAAGACCGTACAATATAAGGTCTGTGTGTGCAGAAAGACGTCTCTATGGGTGGAGGCAGGAAGGCGGTGTGTTTATGCAGCGGGGGTTGGGGGTGGGGGTGTGATTATACAGGGTCTGTGGAACCCAGGCAAGAAACTTAAGGAAAGAGGCTTTGCCGGGTAGGGACTTGGGGGAAAGAGTTGAGGGCGAGCCCCTAAGCCGCGCTGCGCGCGGAGGGTGCATGAGGAGGCGCCGTAACAGTGGCAAAGTCAACGGGAGGCCTAGCGCAGCGCTCGCCGGGCGAGGAGCCAGAGCAGGGCCCCGGCCGGGCCAGAGGAGGGGCGGGGCGGGCGGGCCGACCGAGGCCTACGCGAGCTCCGGGGCGAGAGCTAGGCGAGGCCCGCGCCCACCCTCCCCCGGGCCCCCTCCGCCGGCGTCTCTGCCGGCGCAGGCTCCGCCCACAGCACGTGTCACGTGTGCGCCACGCACCCTCCCTCGGCGCGGGCCGGGGGCGCTCGGGCGGGCCGCGGGGTCCCGAGGGAGGAAGCTCCGGGGGCGGACCAGGGACTGGGCACGGGGCCGAACACTGGGCACAGGGCCGGGACACGGCCAGAGCCGGCGGACGCCGCCAAGGGGAAGGCGGGCGACTTGGAAGGCGCGGGGCGGGGCCTGTCGTGAGGGGCGGGGCCTGTTGCTGGGGCTGGCGCAGGAAACGAGGAGAAGGGGCCAGTCCTACTGGCTGCCTGTTTGGGCTGCTTGTTTACTCCTGGCGGGGGAGCTTTAACCCGAAGGGCGGGAGAGAGAGAGGGAAAACGCGGAGCCGGATTTTCGAGCGTCTGGAGCAGGAGTGGGCGGAAGGAGGGGACTGCCGCGAAGGTGCCAAGGCCGCTGCGTTCCTGGAAGGGTCCAGCAGCAGACATTCTGTAGTTTTTGTTTTTGTTTTTTGGCGTGTTTTTAAAATTTCCTAGTCTGTCTTGTGCTCCCTTCTTCTCCCGCCTCCACTCTTCTCTTCTCTCTCTCTCTCTCTCTCTCTCTCTCACATACACACACACACACACACACACACACACACACACACACACACGTTAGGGATCGGTGCTTGGCCCTGAAATTCCATAACCCTAGAGTGGACTCCCCAGAGGAGAGGGCTGTGCCTACGTGCTCATAGGGATCCCTGCCTTATGATGTGCGTGCCTGCGTGCGTGTTGTCCCTGAGTGAGTCTCTGACACTTTTCTTAATCCAGGAAATGATTCAATTGCAGTATCGTCATATATTTTGCGTGTCTGCGTGTGGGTACAGTTACACAAATAAGTTAATTTTAGTCTGTATTCGAAGCATTCCAGCTCCTTCAGCTTCGTTTTCCAATTTGTGTGGTAGATGAAAGAGCTTTTCGTAAAATGTGAAGTGCTCCATAAATGTACTTGCATAAAAATAGAGGAGTGGGGGCCGGCGCTGTTGCATTGCCTTCTTCAACTCAGTTTTTCATTATCTGAAAATTCAGTTGGTACCAGCACAGAGATACTGTAACATATAATTTAATATTGTACTGGCAACTTCCATATAACCATTTCATACGTGAAGAGTTGAGGCTCAAAAAGGCGAAGTGGCTTGTCAACAATCACACATCCCAATCACAAAGAGCACAGGGACACAAATCCTTTCACTCCCAAACGGTGTCCTAACCCTCCATCCATTCGTGTAGTGGACATATGTCATTTTCTCTGTCCAGCATTCATTCTTTTGGGACATCAGTCCTCTCCCTTTCCTGTGGTTTTGTGTAGGCTCAAAACTACAGTATCCCATTCCTCTGGCAACAGTGGACCAAAGGGTGGGCATTTCAACTAAGCAGAATCAATTAGAGTCTTTCCCTGGAATTAGTATATGAATACCAAGAGAGGGATTTTGTGTTCTGCTGGTATTGCTAAATTGGGGTGTCATAGTTGGTAACTGCCAGCAACAGTCTTCCCAAGTGTATGACAGAAGCTCTTTTTTTGGGGGGTGGGGGAACTCTTTTGAAGTAGGAAAGACTGGGACTAATAAGGGGCAAAAAGAAATGAGAGGTTTAGAGGACAAACCCTGACAACTTTGTTTTAACCTGGGGCCTAGCTGTGTCTGTGGCCAGTACAAACTCCTGGATTTCCCAGTTAAGTGAGCCAACAAATTCATTTTTTTGCTTAAGCTAGCATGAATTGAGTTCCTGTCACTTGTCTCCAAAGAGAGGCCTGTCTAATAAGTTTGGCACAGTATTATTTATTTATCCCTCAGAAAATAATGGAAGTTGGGTGCTTGCCACAACTATCACTTCTTAAGTATTCTAGTTCCCATGAGTCATACCAAGTGTGAGTTCCATGGATGTGGGTAGGCAGAAGAAAATAGAATTCTTCCTCAATATTATTGTATGATAAACAGGACACAATTCAACAAACCCAAATTAGAAGTTGGACAGATAACATTTAACTTTGGTGTATTGTGACGGCCTGAAGCATGAAGAGGGTAAGACTGAGATTTTTGAGATGAGATTATTAGAAGGTTTTCAGTGCGATGGTAAATAAAGAGGGACTGATAACAACTGCAGTTGGAACAACGTGAGGGTTAAGAGTGCCCACCCCCATCTCCCACCCAATGCCTCTGGAAGTCAAAAATCCATGCAGAACTTTTGACTTTCTGAAAACTAATGCCTAGCAAGCCTTACTGGTAATACAAACAGTTGATTAACACATATTTTGTATGTTATATGTGTTATGTAGTGGATTCTTACAATAAAGTAAGCTAGAGAAAGGAAAATGTTATTAAGAATATCATAAGGGGTGGGGGGCTCTCTTAACCCTCACGTTGTTCTGAGTCAACTGCAGTCCGACTCTTGATTTCTGCTCAGGTCATGATCTCCTGGTTTTTTGAGTTCGAGTCCCTTGTCGGGCTCTGTGCTGACGGTGTAGAGCCTGCTTAGGATTCTCTCTCTCTCCCTCTCTCTCTCTCTCTCTGCCTCTCTATTTCTCTCAAAAATAAATAAATTTTAAAAAAGAAACTTTTAAAAAAAGAAAACTTTAAAAAACTTAAAAAAAGAAAATCACAAGGAAGAGAAAATACATTTATGATACTGTATGTGTCTTTATTTTTTAAAAAATCTGCTCATCAGTGGACCCACGCAGTTTCAAACTGTGTTGTTCAAGGGTCAACTGTATGCTATTGGCTAAAGGATAGAAAGGTGAGCAGTCAGTTTTAAAGAAGTAATGAGGACAGGGCATTGAACTGCAAGGAGCAGGGGCATTTGGAATCACAGACACAGAAGGAGTCCCTGACAGATCATTCTTCTTCCTCCTGAATGATTCTGGTGATGGACAGCTAGCTAGGTCACCAAGCAAAAGGTGGTCAATGGTCCAAGGAGAGCAGCGAAGAATGGTCCTTCACATCCTTTGTCTGCTGTTCTAAGGGTCTGGGGATAAAACTGTAGAGGCCCTGTGTGTGTTCCTTGGGAACTCAGCAGGGAGACTGGATCTGGTCTGATACTGCTGTCATGAGAAGGAAAAAAAATTAAAATTTAAATGTATACAATACCAGTCCCTTGCCATTCCTTGACTTCCAGAGGAAGGATTCTTGGCTGGCTCACTCACCTGCTAGGTCTTTGACAAAATTAAGAGACAGAAGTCAGGAGTAGGCTTATTTCTCCACTTGAGGAGGGAGGAAAGAGGGAGAAGGGGTAGTAAGGAAGCAAAGAGAACAAGGTTGAAGACAGTGGAAGAGAGGAGGAGGGGAGAGAAACAGCTGTTGGTGGGAGGTGGGGGGCAGAAATTCGAAAAGAGGATTCCCGGGAGCTTTGTTGGGTGTGGTGAGATAAAATCCTTCCTTGGATTCCTCCTAAAGAGAATCTCAACAAAAACTCACATTATTTTCAAGGCATTTTTGAATTGAATTTGCTTTTCTCCTGGCTCTGTCACCCAGACCTCGCAGGTCTGCCATCAGCATTTTGAAACTCCTCCAGCTAACTGAAGGTGCTATCACATCTCACCTCCTGCACCTTTTCCCAACACATGGAAGAAACCAGAGTGACAATAATAACTTCCATTTATCAAGTGGTGGGTTAGCATACTGGCAATGGTGCCAGTGGAAGCTGAAGTACATGATAGTAATGATTTTCCAGCCATTTTGACTCTTAGTATTCATGTCAAAGAAGCCTGGCAGATTATTGGCTAGTGCATTTCAAAGATTCTCTTGATTAGTTTAGATCAGGAGGTAAACCATGAGGGAAGAGTAAAAATGTCCAAGAAATAACAACCTAGAATGGTCTGGGAGTGGATAGAAATCTGGTTTTCGTATATGGCAGATCTTCACTCCCATGGCTGGGTGCTAAATGGCTGAAAACCCAGTTGCTAGCCATTTCTCTTGCCCTCAGGAATCACTGCAAGCTTGTTGGGGGAACCTGAGAGGCAATCAATTATACTGTCAGAAGGAGCTGGTTGAGATTTGGTGATTCAACAGTTTATGAGAAGATTATGAGATTGGTCATGTCTGAAACCGGGATGAGAAAATCAGAGTGCTCCCAGGTGGATAATATAAAAAGGTAATTGAACAGGATTTTACTAATTCACATGATTTGTACTCCAATGTATTATAAGGATTATTGACCCAGGATATGGCCTAAAGCTAGCTGAATTGTAGGTTAAGAAAATCTGTGTGGAACTGGATATGTTATCAAGGTAAGATTATGGGTAAGTGTTTGATTGACTTTCTCCAGAAGACTAAAGATCAGGAGTCCCATTCTTTTCATCTAAATTAATTTAGGCTGGTCTGTGCAAAGAGAAGCTTTTGTGACTAAATGATTTGAACTTGGAAAAATTAAATTTGAAGGAGAATCTAAGTTTCAGACATTGCTATTTGTACTGAAACACAAAAGGGAATTAGATGATGTGTGTCAATCCCTTTTTGCTTCTAGCATCTTACAAATTGGTCTTGTGCAGTGGAATATCCCCCTGGATGGTGATGGAGGCTAGCCTATGATAGATGTAAGAAATTGTGCTAACTGCAAATACAATGAAATGTTTGGTACAAATAGGGAACAGTCCCTGATGTTCGATTCATAAGAGCCAGAAATTGTCATAAAATAATTGGCAGCGTTTAAAATGCCTTTAGAAACACGCTTTTGTCTGATTGGCTTATGGGTTTACGGAGTTTTAGAAAAATCTTTTTATTTTGTTTGTCAAAAAGTCATCCAGTTGATCAGCCCCAAATCCTGGGCAGTGGTTAGCTGGCCCAACACTGGTGTGGCCCTGTGGAGATTTTAAGTATTTCCTGGTGTTGATGGTGCTGCCATCCGACGGTTTAGAGAGTGGGTGCAAATCATCCTGTGCCCATTGTGTTTAGCTTGTCAAGAAGTATGGTACTCTTGCACACTTGGAGTTAAACAGGGTTTGAAACATTCTTTTTTTTTTTTAATGTTTATTTTTTGAGAGAGAGAGAAAGAGGGTGAACAGGAGAGGGACAGGGAGAGGGGGACAGAGGATCTGAAGCAGGCTCTGTGCTGACAGCGGACAGCCTGATGTGGGGCTGGTAGGACTCCCAGGGCTTGAACTCGGGAGCCATGAGATAATGACCTGAGGAGAAGTCTGATGCTGAACCGAGTCACCCAGGTGCCACTGGGCCATTCTTGACATCTGGGTGGTCTGGGTTGTGGCAGGCATACCTGCCTTGGCAGGAGTTTGGTCCTATAGAAGAATAAGGAAGAATGGCAGAATGCTTATGTGAGGCTAGTGAACAAAATGGAATATATTTGAGGGGATGAAGTTTAACAGCTTGACAAAAATGAAACTCTGGTAACTTTACTAGGCCAGCAGCCCCTTCTGCCATTACAGGGAAAGTAGGAAAGCTTTAAGGGCAGAGTTACATGACCAAAACAGGGGACAGAAAAGTTAATTATTACTGTTGATTGGAACCCAAGAAAATAAAATAAAGGATGGCCTGGGTGGGCATTCACAGTGTATACTTTTCTGGCAATTCTGTGCTTCTGACTGGTTGTCCTGCCTTTGCTTGATCTCTCCTCTCTCTCTTTTGATAGCCCCCAGTCTATTTTTTGAGTAACATTTGTAATCTAGGGGCCGAGGTGACTTCAGGCTCCCTGCAACCCCAAGCATAACCCAGTCCTCTTTAATTTCACAGTCTAATGTTTCTTGTCCTTTCCCACCTTATTTAATGTTGCTTATCTCTTAAATAGCTCGGTGTTATCTCTCCAATGGGTGGGAAAAGCTGGCTACATCAGCCCATTTTAAGGACTTTCTATGAGAAGATTATTATCACAGAGGTTATAATGTGGAAACCTTGTAGAGAAGGACTCTGTTAGTATTTAGTATTTAATAGTATTTGTTGAGTTGAGCTGAATTGGTATTTTCACCACGTGGTATTTTCCTGTACCTGGTATGTTTCAGAGTGAAATCCATGTCTAGATAGTCTTAAGCCTGTGCAAAAATTATTTCCTCGGACTTGCACTCCTCTGGTCTCAGTTACTAGCACCTCCCCCGGGGCACAGTGTAGGATGAAGCTGGAGTTGGTCCACCCTCAAAATGGTTCTGTTCTGGATTTTATCTTTCTGCTCTGACCAGCGAGATAAACATACTTTTAATCCCCATTTTTAATGCACTCACTAGAAAGCAGACAGGGTTGTTCCAGAATGGATTTCCTGTGTCATAGAAATCACAGAAGCATAAAAGGAAAAACCAGATGTGCGCAGAGAGCCTGCCTGGGCTTACACATTCTTTCATACCCAGAGTCATAGGGCTTTATGGTCCATGTTCCCAAAGCCAGCTCATTTTTTCCTCTTTCGATTATGTACTGTTGTCCATATTCACAGAGTTTTAGAGCTGGGAGGAAGCAGGCACGGATCTGGGTGTTTATGCAGTGGGGTGTATCTGTGGGTATCTTAACACATGTGAGGACTTGTTTGCTTGAAAGCATGGCTGTGCTGAGCCAAGCAATCTATTCCAAGGATACCCTTAAGCTTTGAACAACCTACTTGCAACCTATCAATCCTTTCTCTTTAATGAAATGCAAAGCCCACCTTCTCCAGGAAAGCCTTACAGATTGAGCAGATCAGAGAGAAGACACCATTTGCCCTAGGCATACTTGAATACTCCTTTCTCTTGAGAGTTTCGGAGTCTTGTGCCTTTTAGAATGCAAAAGCTTAAAATAAGTGCTGGGCCTGTTTTGTCCAGTAGGATATATTGTGCTTTTTCTCAACCAAAAAAAAAGCAAAAAGTATGTTGCAAATGCAGACTTAGTGGTATTATCCTTTTCACTTGAAACCGTAGCCTGGTTTGAGGCTGTGTTTAGAACTGTGTGGCATCTCTGATAACTCAAGTCCTGAGTGTAAGTGGATGAGAGACAGGTGGCAAGCAATTGGGCAGCTGGGACCTTGATGCCCTAGTGTAGGAGAGCTAAATTCTGGAGGGATTATTTGGGACTAAAGCGGTGGATAGGGACCCAGTACAGGGGTAATGTTCTGGCGGTCTAACCAGACCCTTGATTCGTGATTATTTCTTGAATGCGTATTCTATGCCGGACACTATTCTAGAAGCTGGGGATACAGCAGGAAATAAAAAATAGTTTCTGTTATCCTTGAACCTATAGTTGAGTGGATGGAGACAGGCTGGCAGGTGATGATAAGTGCTAAGAAGAAAACTAAAGCAGAGCCAAGGGATGGTTAGGTGGTGCTATTTTAGATAGATTAGCAAGAGAATGTCTTTCTCAAAAGGATGCCTTTGAGCAGAGACCTGAATCAAGAGATGGAGAAGTCATGTGGGAATCTGGAGGAAGAGCATTCCAACTTAAAGGAACAGCCTTGGAAAGGCTGAGTTGGGTTGGCCAACCCAGCCTTTGGAACTGGGTCTGAGAATAGCAAGGGAGCCAAAGTGGCTGGCACTGGGTGAACCAGGGAAGTGTGGTGGGCAGTCAGAGAGTTGACTGGGGCAAGACTAGGTAGGACCTTCTGGTGAGGGAGGTGGGAAGCCACTGAAGGTTTTGAGCAGAATAGTGATATGAACTGACTTAGGTTTTAAAAGGATCATTCTGACTGCTATGTTGTTGAATATGGAGGCAACAGAAAAAGCAGGGAGACCAGTTAGGAACCTCTTATGGAAGTCCAGGTCAGGGAGGCAGTGGTCTGGGTAGGAAAGTCATGGAAAAGTAGTGGAAATCACCCCCCCCACCCCCATTTCCACTACTTTCCCACTACTTCATAGATAGAACCAACAGATTTTCTGGTGGATTGGACATGGATTATGAGAAAAAGTAAGGAGTTAAGGATGACTCCAAGTTTTTGTTTGTCTGTTTCCTGAGCAACTACAAAAATGGAATTGGCATTTACTGAGAGGCAGAGAAGCAGAATTCTGGAGGGAAATCAGAAGTCTGGTTTTGGACATGGTACATTTGAGATGTGATTGGACACCCAAGTGGAGATGTCAAATAGGGAGTTGATTGGTGACAAGAATCTGGAGCTCAGGGGGCCAGGGTAGGTATAAAATCAGGCTCTGGTGGAAGTGGAACCTGAGGACTCAGTTCATTCCATAGGCCTCATCCTGTTCTAAATAAATGGTTAGAAAGTCTTCACCAGCCCTGGAATCTAACTGAGCATCTGAGACATATTTTGAACCAGGGATTGCCCAGATCATGGATGAAATAGCTCTATCAGTCCCCCAGTCCAACTAGCAATTCATTGTTAATCAATGTTTATCAAGTGCCTACTACCTGCTGGCACTGTACCAAATGTTGGGTATTCAGTGGAGAATAAGAGACGTTCCTCGTCCTCATAAAATGTTTAGTCTTATAGGGGATTAGGACAAGAGAAAGAAGCTCTCAAGACAGTGCAGTGGGGTAAGTATGGGGTAGTATTGGACACAAGGGAGAGGCACGTAATCCAGTCTTGAAGGCTAGAGAATGTGCTATGGAAGCCAGCAGACTCCTGAAGAATGAGTAGGGATAGTTAGGTAAAGAGGTGAGAGAGAGGGCTGGAGAGTGTTCTAGGCAGAGAAAAGAGCATGTATCAAGTAAAGAAAGTCTGTTCAGGCAAAGGACAAAAATTCCGTTTAGCATGTCTGGAGTGCAGTGTGAAGGGGGTTGAAACAGAAGGGCAGGTAGTAGCTGGAGAATTAATTAGGAGTCACACCACGAAGGATCTAAATGAGCTTTGCCAGGACTTTATTATAAAGCTATGGGAAGAAAGCCTTTGAGGAGTTGCGAGGCAGAGGGAAGAGGCCATAGTAAAGAGTGAATTGGAGGGAGGCAAGGCTGGAAGCAGTTACATCAGGGGTTTGGGGATAGTGGCAATCTCAGACTCATATTGCCCTAAAAATCACCTATAAATATACCCATATGATATGAGGCAGAGCCTGGGCTGCTTTGCTTAACCTTAGCTAATGGGAGATGCTTTCCAAGAAGATAATTACTGTGATGGAAAAGAGATACAAGATGCTTGCATTGTAATGGGGGGCTAGGGTATGGGAGGAAGCAAGGTGGAGGGAGAGCCTCCAGGAAGGGCAAGCTCTAGTCGCTGGCTGGCGGTGGGGGGAGCCAAGATCGCAAAGCAACAAGTTAAAGTCTTTCTACAGTTTGCTTTGTGTAATGTGTGTGCTATTCGGTGCGTCTTTAGGACAGGGCCTGGATTCTGTGTGAAGAGGCTGAGTGCTGGGTGTGTGTTTGGTACTGGATGTTTGTGATGGGAAGTTCTCTCTGAGTCTCTGTTAATGTGCAAAACTCTGGAATGCAAACTGTACAAGTACATACCTGCAGTGGAAAGGGGTATGCGTGCAGTACATGCTGTGAGAGAGCACAGGCCTTTTTCTGGCCTGTGTTCACAAGACAGTCTCAAACAGCATAAACTACGGGTTCTGTTCAAACTTAGAGACCCTTTTGGTTCACTTTGCACCCAGCGGGAACTCACTTATTTGTCAAATGAATGATTGTTCCTGTTTTATTAAAGCTCAATCGTTTGGGGGGGAGGATTTATAGGTTTGGTTACAAGCAGGAACTAGATGTTTTAAGAAAAATAAACTGACAGCCCAGCACCAACATCCATTTACAAAATCTGGCAGTTTACGTACTGTAATGGAGTTTATATACTAGTTGGAGTCCTACCTTGTGTAAAAAGCTTTCACTATTTCATTTTGTTCGACAAACATTTACTGAACACCTCAGCCACGTAGGCAGCACCGGGCTGTTGCTGCCGGAACTCATTTCCCTCTCCTCTGAGCCACCTTAGTCTGGGTGCTGCAATTAAAGCTTAATTATATGCTATCTTGTATTGTTCCTTAATTGTTGCATGTGCATGAATCCACTTCAACAAGGCTGTCTGTTCCTTGGGGGCAGGGACTATATTGCAAACTTCAGGAATAGGCGAGGAGCTTAGCAAAGGTGAATATACAGTCAATAAACACCCGCTGTTTGAGAAAAAAGGGAAAAAACATGAACCTATTTGTAAACCGTAGTACTACATAACATATACGATACCTTAATAAGGGAACATAACATTATTGTAATTAACGAAAATATTCTTGTAATAATAAAATGTGAAATTCGAATCTGCGTTTTCCTGGTAAAGAAAGGTTTTGTGCATTAATAGAATTGCTATGATCCTCACAGTGGCTTCATTCTGGTTCTTTTTAATGCAAAACAAGAATGTTTCCTTGAGGATGAGAGTCGAAAGGTACAATCAGTCTTTGGTGAACTATTGGATAGCAGTATTATCCGAAGCAGGATTTCTCAACAGTGGCACTATTGACATTTGACACCAGGTAATTCTTTGTTGTGTGGGGCTGTCCTGTGTGTTGCAGGATGTTTAGCAGCATCATTGGCCTATACAAATTAGATGCTGGTAGCACTCCCCTCCTCCTACTGCCCCCCACCCCCACCTCAGTTGTGTGCAGACATTGCTACCATCTCCTGAGGGCAAAATCACCCCCAGTTGAGAACACATGTCCTATAGGAATTTTGTTCTATTTAGATATTTTTCTAATGTAACAAATGGTGGGAGAAAGGGGATGGGAAACGATATTTATTGCCTATTTGATAGGAGCTAGGCACTACACCTATGTTTTCTATTTCATCTTACAGGTAGAGAAGCTGAGGTTCAGAGACATAAAAATCTGCTGAAGATCATAAAGATAAAGCAGGAAAGTCAGGATTGCAAACCAGTCTTGTCTGACTGCAAAGTTTAGTCCTTTCCAGCACACACCCCACTGACTCTCTGCAAGAAAAACAGCATACCTCAAGTTGAAGAAGTGCAACAAGTATGTTCAAAAATATTTAAAACTTTTTGGGGGAGGGAAATTATTGCTTCTATTCCTTAAACTTACTTGAATGTAACTGTATATTGCCCATACCTATCGACACAGGGGCCCCTCACTACCGTTGTAACTCTGGTCTTATCTCTGAAAAACATAGAGCAACACAATGGAATAGCTTCAATTCTCCTTGTTACAAATTATACAAAAGCCAGAGCCTAACGGTGCCAAAAGCAACTGGTGTCGTTTACATAAGGGCTCGAGAGCTAATAGTTAACTTTCTCTCATTTAATTCCAGAAAGAGTAAATACCGCCTTACTTTACAACTACAAACGGGTAAAATCGAGTAAAATGTCATAAAATGGAGAAGAAAACATTAACCCAAAAGGAAAATGGAAAGGTTGGCTCCGACGCTCCCTCCCTCTCACGCTTTCGTTTGCGCTCCGGGCGGGTGCCGGCTGCGCGGCCTCGGACTCTATCGCCCCCGCCAAGCTCCCGTCCTTGGCGCCTCGAGCTTTCTGGCTTCCTTTCCCGCCCTGGGGCGAGCTCGGCCTCTAGCGGAGAAGCCCGTCCCGGAGCCAGGCCTGGAAAAACAACAGCAAGAAACTTTGGCTCGGTTTGCGGTTCAGTGAAACAAGGCAAACACTCAAGTTTGGTTCGGGGCTGCAGCCGCCGGTTCCGATTTTGGGGTGGGGGTGGGGGTGGGGGGAGGTGTCACAACTCGGTCAGGTTCAAGTGCGCATGTGCGCGTGGAGTCGCTCGGGCACTTATTGAGCGCCCACTGTCTACAACCCGCCGGGGGTGTGTATCCCCGGCGCGCGGTGGGTGTGTGGGGAGGGCGCGTGCGCGCGTGGCCGGCGGGGGCGCGCGGGCCGCGTGCGCGCGCGCGCGCGCGGCGCCTGTGGCTGGGGAGGGGGGCGGGCGGGGGGGTGTGTCCCCGAGGCTCGCTCTTTCGCTCGCTGGCTGGCGCGCTCCTCCGCTCCCTTCCCGGGCGGGGAATCCGGGCCGGGTTGTGGCCGCGGCCGCGTACGTGAGCGCAGTGTCCCGGAGAGGGAGGGCAGGCCGGCCAGGTGGGCGCGAACGGAGCCTCGGCGGGCGGGCGGCCGGAGAGGAGCGGGGCGGTGGGCCGCGCCGGGTGGGCGGGCTGGGGCCGCGGCAGCTGCAGCCCCGAGCCAAGCCGAGCTGTCCGAGCGGGAGCTGCCCGGCCCGCGCTGCTGCTCGTGGCGGGGCGAGGTGAGCTGCGCGGGGACCTCGCGGCGCTGCAGCCCGGGGACTGGGGCGGCCCGGGAACTTCCCACGCTCCGCGCGCCCGCGGGGGCCGGGCCGGCGGCCTGGGGGCCCGGGAGGCGGGCGCCGCCGGGGCAGCGGCCGGTCGGGGCGCGGGGGCGCTGCGGCAGTGCCAGTGCCCGCGCTGGCCGGGTGGGGGGTGGCCGCCCGCTCTCCCGTGCGCCGCCTTGTTTATCTCGCCCGCCGCGGGCGCTCGCAGAGGAACCCCCTCCCCAACTTTGAGCGGTTGTCCGGAGTCGCCTCTTCGACGGAGACTGAACTGCCCCCTCCCTGACCCTTTCCGGCTGGGCCGCCAGCCCAACCCTCCCGGCGCCTCGCGCGTTCCTGCCCACTCCACCGAGCGAGCGAGCGAGCGGGCGAGTGCCGGTCTGCGGGACGCGCGGCGCGACACACCCTCCACCTCGGGGGTTGCCCCCTTCCCTTTCTGGCCCCTTTTGTCCACCCCCACTTCCTTACATGCGGTTTAATCCTGCCTCTCCTCACCGGTGTCTCCTGGCCCTCCTTGGAACTGGCACTGTGGGCAAGTGGGGTGCTCGGGTGGGGGCCTGGGCTGGGAGTTTGTCATGTGCAAACAATTTCAAAGGCAGATTTTTCTTCCCTGTCTTGGAGTTCAGGGCTCAGCGCCTTCACTTTAGGAATGACTCAGAAATCTAAAGAAGCCCACCTGCCAGGCAGTGGGGGTGCCACCGCCTCCTTGATATCAGGCAGTCCTAGGCAGTTTTCGGGAGCTTTGGAACATTTCCACCAGGCAGGCGTTTTCATGATGTCAGGCCGCCAGGCGCAGGGTTACGTATAGGCCACCACTATCTTCTTTACACTCCTCTTTCTGGAAAAGTGTCTCTGGTGCAGTTTGCCTGAAAGTGAGTGATCAACAGGTATCACAGGCTTTTGTGACGCCCTCCTAAGGTGTTGTGTAAACAGAGGTTCTAGGTCTCAAGGAACTTGAAACACAGGGGAACATGGGAATTAAGTTAAACTCTACAGGCACTTTTGAGGGGCTGCTGTGTTCTCAGCACTATGCCAGGCTCTCAGGGAACGATGATAAGAGGCACACAAGAAATCTAAGGCCTCAGAAATCCCATTGGTGGAAGTGATTTGAGAGCTCCAGTTCAAATTAATGTGCTATGGCTGCCTGAGGCACTGTAAATGCTGGGGGTGGGAGGAGGAATATGGAAGGAAAGGTTACAGTTGGGGGATGGATTTATGGTACTAAGTCATGAAGTAAGTCAGCACTTGGAGAATAACTCGCTGGCCAAGGCCCAAAGGCAAGAGAGGGAGAAACTACAGGTGCCAGAGGTAGCAGAGGTACTGCCAGAGGAGAATAGGTCTGAACAGTTATCTCAGTGAGGGAGGATACAAAAGATACAGGAGATGATTCCGTCCAGGACTTAGTCTCAGGGAGGAGACAGAAACACTTAAGCACGTGAAATAAGACCTCAAGATAAGGCACAATTAACTGTCGAAATGCAAGGTATAGGAGAGGTGCTGCTGGAGCTCAGAGAAGAGTGTTATGGGCAGGAATCGCCAGGACTTTATTCCTGGAGGATGAGACCCTTGAGATGGGTCATGAGGTGTGATTGAACATGGCTTTCCTGAGAGACAGGAGGTGGGCTTGGCCAGACCAGGGAACGTTTCCTGAGCAGGAGATAAAGATGGAGAGGAACAATGGTTAGGATTGTGAAAGTCCTAGAAAGCCAGGCTGGGGAATTGCACTTTACCCTGTGTGTGCTGGGGAGACATTAAAGGATTTTGAGCCAGAGAGTGACGTAACAGGAAGGTATTTGGAAAGGTTTTTTAAAAGTAATGTTAGGAGACAAATCAGTAGACTGTTACAGTTGTGGAGTGCTCAGAATTTGGACTGGGATAACTGAAAATGGAAAAGAGGGTGGATTTTAGAAGCATTACTGTTGAAATAATCTGTTGACAGGGGCAGGGTGAAGGAAGGAGATGAATGGAAATTAATTCTTTGTGGAAATTGATTACACGCCAGGGCCTTGGAACTGCTGTCGTTGGTAACTCGAGAAATCGGAAATGTGTATTTTGGAGAGAAGCAATTGACACTCAGGCTGCGGAGATTTCCTGTATTTGCCAAGACATCCAAACATAGGTGTCCTGCAAGCCACTGAAGCTCTGGGACTGGTGGGAAACCAGGCTGCCCGAGCTGGGGGAAAGAAGACCCTCAGAGTGGGGCATCGGCTTGGTCATAGCAGTAGAGGATGCTAGTGAGTGGGACTGAGAGTCTGAACTGGAAGACTGAGCTGTATTGCCATTCCTGTGACATTGTCAGGTACTGAACCTGAAGTTGGCAAAGCAAGTTGGGATTGGAGATTTGACGAAGAATGGAATTTGCTAAACACATAAATTGCTGGGCTTTGAAACAAGTTAAATTTTGCTCTCCACCGAGACCCTTAGGCTAGTAGTCCTGGTGTCCCTTCATAGGTGTGTGTGTGTGGGGGGGGGGTGGGGGTTGGGGTGGGGAAGCAACAAGATGGGGGAGCAGCAAGGTGACAAGGAGCAAGGAGGAAATTTGGGGCCCAGGGATACTGCCTTTCCCAGGGCCAGGTCTGTCCTAACCTGTGCCATTACCAGTTCCCGAGGAATGTGCAGTGGGAAGCTAGCTGGTGCCGGTTTTTTCCTGAGCTCTGAATTCTGCTTTCTTGTTGCAAGGATGACTTAGGGTGATTTGCTGAACAAATTCCCCAAGCCTCAACTTGCAACATCTGAGGGCTGGCGAGTTTGAAGGATGATTGCAAAAAGTTGCAGAATGGAGTGGAGAATAGAATAGCAGTTCCTTAGCCTCTGTATTTCTCTGAAATGCAAGATCAGTGAACTAGCAGGGGAAGCTGACTTGGGTGGGCAGAGGAGTCCATTGGATATTTTTTCTTTATAGGTAATATATAGGTATAGGTCAAAAAAATTTCACAGAGCAGTGGTTGAGCTAATTTACTCTTTAAGAATAGGGTGTTTTGACTGTGACCTACATTAAGAAATGAAAATTACGTCATGACCTAGGTACACTAAATCATGTATGTAAGAATCTTAATTTAAGTTCACAAAGCACTACCTTCTTTTGCGTGGTGCAATCTCCTTTGGTACTTTTATTCTTTTATTTTTCATTTAAAAATGCTTTTTGTCTCCCACTAAGGTGACTTAACTGCACTGTAGTGGATGTAACCCATGGTTTGAAAACCGGTTAAAGAGAGTTTTCCAATCTAGTAAGTATTTATTAAGCTGCTCAGGTGCAGGGCTCCCCTTACTGGTGCCGTAAGTGGAAGCAAGCATGAGGAAGAGATTGAACATTTACAGGCTAGTTGGAGAGATAAGATATACCTGTGATTAAGAAGCAAGGCAAGATGATTAAATGCCAGAGTGAAAAGTAAGTACCTGTAGGGTTCATAGGAGGGGGCGAGCATCTTGTGCTGGAGTGGCTTGGGAAAACTTTTGGGAATAGTGAAGGGAGTCTGGGATGAACTCTTTGGGGTGTCTTATGGTGCCGCATAGGTAGGAGGGTGTGTAACACAGACAGAGGCTTGGAGTTAGGATGTGCACAGTATATGTAAGAGTGAATCAAAGGGTTCTTGTTAGAGAGTGGGGGAAACCAGTCTAGAAAGGTGGGTTACGATCAAAGTTAGGGGTTGTAAGCCAGCCTACAGAAGTGTTATAATTTTCAGTACACAAAGGTTTTAAAAAATTGGGAACAACCCAGAAAACCTCCAGGTTTGGGACTCTATAAAGAAGCAGATCAGGCAGTGAGCAGTGGCTGCCTCCTGTGCACGGGAGATGGGCCCTGTGGTCCCCAGTTGTCACTGTCCCCAGACTCCCTGTCACATCGTGTGGCCGCTTGACACTCCCTGTTTAGTCTTGCAGGACTTTGGGTTTGCGACCTGATCTTTCAAGAGGCTTAAATGCCAACCTGGGGGAATTTGGGATGGCTGTGCAGGCTCCGGGTGGCCACTGGCGGATTTGGGTGGGAGTCTGACATGATGGAATCTGAGAGATTTGTGTGCAAGTGATTTGTTTTAGGCAAGTCAACAGTACTTTCTGAGTTGCTGCTGGCTAAGACTTTGGAATCTTTTTCTGATGATTGGAATGGTGCTAATTAGGGAAGGCTTTGGGCTGTATTCTCTTATTGTGAGGCCAGTTTCTAGTGACCCCAAGATCTCTCAGACACTCCCATTGTCTGCTTCTGGCTGGCATGATTAGATGGTGGCTCCTGGTATGTATGTTCTGAGAATGCTGTTGGGGTAATAATTTGGTGTGATGTGAGTCATGATTGTCAAATGCCATACGACATTAGATTAGATCTTTGGTCATGTGATTCAGTAATAAAGGAACAGCAAAGAGAGGGGCTGTTTCACTTCTTATTTCCTTACTCCTAGGATTACCCCAGGGGGTAGGCCTCTAGGATCCAGAGATTCATAAGCCAGTATTCAAAATGACCACAGAATTATTGGCTCAAACTCAGGTGTTTGTGCAAAACGACTCCTGAAAACTAGGCTTATTTTGGGACGAGCTGAAGTGAGTAAATTCAGGTCTCTGTGGTCTAGAGACAGTTTGGTTTACCCTGGAAGTCCATAGCCACCAGTGATTCAGAACATTTCCCCAGGTAAGCTACAGGTGAGAGGGACCAAACAGTAGTCACCCTGCTTTATACAGGTTGCACAATCTGATGACTTAAAATTTTGCTGTTGTAACATTAACAGAAGTCAAAACTGAAGTGCTCTTTGCTGAAAAATGTGTATTAAGGACATGGCTTTAGGACATGAGGATAACCAGAAGTCAGCCTAATGGTATCAAACTGAACCCATTTCCTGTCTTACGTGGTGGTTTGGTTACTAGAACAGAGGAATGAGGCAGTAGCTGTGGTGCACTGTGACTTTGGTAAGGTATTTAACAGTTTCTTGAGATATGATGGTCTGTATTAAATAAGTCGTAGAATGTGCTGGTTGGTGTTATTAATTTGACAGTTGTATGCAAAATCTGTTAATTAGTGGCACTGAGTCAGCCTGGAAGGGGGTCTGAAAATGAGTGTCACAGGGTTCTATTCTTGGCCTTGAGCTGTTAACATTTTTTCCAGTGTTGCAGATGGCAATACAAGAAGGTGCGTTTGTCAACTTTGTTGATGGCGCAGAGGTGGGACAGATTGCTTATTTAGTAGATGAATCAAGGTTCACTATCATTCAGAATGAAGGCCCAAATTAAAAAAGAAATGCAGTAAGGGGTAAATGTAAAGTCTGATGTCGTTTTTAAAATTTGAATTGTAATTTATCGAGATGTTCATACGTTCTGGTAAGTTAGTTCTACTTCTAGAGGTACAGCTAAGACCATATCCAAAATGTAGATGATGTTTTATGCACAGAGATTATTCAGAGGTTTTTTTTTTTTTTAAACTGGAGTGAAAAATTAGAAACAGCCTAAATATTCAGTGGTATGAGTGGGCTGGAAGTCATCTATAAGTGATTCTGATGGATATGTCTTTATAATGGAATATTATGAAGCCATTAAAAATAACGTTTAGGAATAGCTGTAAAATAACATGCACAAATGTTTCTGCTAAAAGCTAAGGTGCATCTATAATATGATTTCAAATCTTAAAGAAACAAAGTGTATAGAAAATGGCTGGAAATGGGGCACCTGGGTGGCTCAGTCCATTAAGTGTCTGACTTTGGCTCAGGTCATGATGTCATGGTTTGTGAGTTCGAGCCCCGTGTTAGGCTATGTGCTGACAGCTCGGAGCCTGGCTCCTGCTTCAGATTCCGTGTCTCCCTCTCTCGCTGCCCCTCCCTCCCTCACTCTCTCTCTCTGTCTCTCAAAAATAAATAAACATAAAAAAAAAAAAGAAAATGGCTGGAAGTAAATATATTAGTAATTCTGATACCAAAATACTAACACTGGATGGATGGATGGAGTTAACGGACTTATTTTTACATTTTACATTTATTATTTATATACTCTATAACATGTATTTATAACATAGTGGGGAGAAAACACTGCTATATATTTTTAAATGTATTTTCTAGAGTAGTTTTGGGCTTACAGCAAAACTGAGAAGGTACAGAGATTTCCCATTTGCCTGGGACGCATGCATAGCCTCCCCGACTATCAGTTTCCCACCAGAGTTGTACAACTGTTGCAATTGATGAACCTACATTGACCCATCTAATCACCCAAAGACCATAGTTTACATTAGGGTTTACTCTTGTACATTCTAGGAGTTTGGACAAATGTATAATGCCATGTATCCACCATTATTACAGTATCATACAGAGAGAGTACTTTTACTGCCCTAAAATCCTCTGTGCTTTGCCTATTTACCCGTCCCTCCCCCCAACCCTTGGCAACCACTTTTACTTTTTCCTGTGGGCAGTTTAGCTTTTTCCAGAATGCTGTATAGTTGGAATCATACAGCATGTAGTCTTTTCAGATTGGCTTATTTGGCTCAGTAATATGCAATTAAACTTTCTCTCTATCTTTTGATAGTTTGATAGCTCATTCCTTTTTAGCACTGAAGAGTATTCCATTGTCTGGATGTGCCACCGTTTGTTTATCCATTCCTCTACTGAAGGGCATCTTGGTTGCTTCCAAGTTTTAACACTTTTTAGGAATAAAGCTGCTGTAAACATCTGCAGCTGTGTAGGTTTTTGTGTGGACATAGTTTTCAACTCCTGTGGACAAATGCCAAGAGGTGTGATTGCTAGATCGTATGATAAGAGTATGCTTAATTTTGTAAGGGACTGCCAAACTGTTTTCCAAAGTGGCTGTACCATTTTACGTCCCTTCCCCCCCCCCCCCCCCCCCCCAGCAGTGAATGAGAGTTCCTGCTACTCCACATCCTCACCGGCATTCGGTGTGGTCATTGCTCTGGATTTTGGCCATTCTGGTAGGTGTGTAGTGGTGTCTTGTTCTAATTTGCATTTTCCTAGTGACATGCAGACGACATCTCTTCATGTGATTTTTGCCATCTCTGTATCTCCTTGGGTGAGGTGTCTGTTAAGACCTTTGGCCCCTTTTTTAAAATCGAGTTGTTGTTTTCTTACTGTTGAGTTTAAAGAGCTCTTTGTATATTATGGATAATTGTCCTTTATCAGATGTGTCTTTTGCAAATATGTTTTCCCAGTCTATGGTTTGTCTTTTCATTCCCTTGAACACTGATGTTTAAAAACACAAAACATTTTATTGTTCAAGGACAGGATAGGGTAAGGGTAGATGGTTTATTCAGTGACTGATCTTGAGTACCTACCTGCTATGTGTCGAGCAGTGGATTAGGCACTGGAGTCACAAAATAAGACTCAGTCCCTGACCTGACGTTGATGATCTGATTGCAAGGGGGAGATCGTCCTGTGAATAGACAAGCACACTGTAGCCTGGGTGGTACTGTAGGCACACTGAAGAGGGCAAATCATGTGGGGAAAAAAGTTTTGAGATTGCTCTGTTGTTCATGGTTTAATGTGAGCCCTGAGTGGGATGAGGCTTTTAAAAAATTGAATCTAGTTAGTTCATAACTGGATCAGAAATTCATTGTTCCAAGCAAAGGATCTAGTTTTAGCGACCTCTACCGGTCATTTGACATTTGGGCCATGAGGGGGTTTGGGAGGCATGATTTAAGGAAACATGAACAAGAATGACTTTATCCCCAGGAAGGACACTAGGATGATGCAGGATCAGGAATGATGGGAGTGAGGACGCTCGTGGGGTGGGTACAATAGTGCTTTTGAGTATTTTCATGTATTAGCGGGTATAGGAAAGAGTAGATTTACTCATTGTTGCTTTTGGTGTTGGAATATGACCAGTGGATAGTACAGTTGCTTTATCCTTTCTAGCTTCAGATTTCTTATCTGTAGAATGATTATACATTATAGGATTCCTTATCTGTAGAATGATTACACCAGGTTGTTGAGCTCTCAGTTTCCTTTTAACCCTAAATACTGGGAGAACAGATGTCAGTTCAATACGAAAAAGGGCTTTTTAGCTGGCAGAACTGTCCAACAATGGAAATGTCTGCCCATGGAATAGTAAGTTTCCCGTTGTCAGAGGTATTCAATTCGGGCTGAATGCTGTTGATAAGAAATGCCGTAGAAGAGAAGGACAGGAATTAGGCTGACCTCCAAAGTCCTTTCTAGCTGTTAGGGTCAGGTTATTAAGTGACTTGTCAAAGCTGAAAGATAATGTGGAGGAGGGGATATACCTTTAGTTGCATAGTATTTGAGTCAACATCATCATGTAAGCTCTTGTAAAAATGTTTCTTAAAAAAAATGTTTTTAAGTGGGTCCCCACACTTGAGAGACACCTTTGGGGTCATTTTAGAAAGGTTGAGGAGACCCGTTTCCAGGTTGGTTAGGGTTGTGGCCCCAGGGCTACTGAAAATTGAATTTGGTCTTTACGAAAAGCAAGAAGGTGGTGGTGGGGTGGAAGTGGCAAGTACTAATAAAAGAGATTAACATGTAGAAGACCAATGTGTGTATTGGCCAGTTTTATTCCGTAATAATGAATGAATCAAGGTGGGGTCCCTTAATTGAACACTGGGTTCTCTGCTTGGCTTTGGAAGGACCAGGGAGTGCCGTTGACCATCTCCTTCCTAGTTCATTTCCCACATTGCACACATATCACCAGGTATCGCACGTTAAACACCATCCTGACATCAGGGATAACACTGAGCCTCGTGATGGCTTTGTAGGTTTAGGGACAAAGAGAATGAGGGATGGATAAATTTAAAGAAACTTTGGAGTGGGATTTTCCAGGAATGTACATAGTTAGTTTATATCAGACAATAAGTTTGTGGTTTCAGTTAAAAATGTTTACTTTTTCATTTTTATTTATAGCTTACACGTAGAAAATTTGATTTAATTTTGTCTAAATTTTACTTAAATATATGGTTTGTTTAGAATCCACTCTGATTATTTAAAGTTTTTAGATTTTCTTCCTGCTACTTTTGGATTACTTTTGTTGTTGGGGGCACTGTTAGGGCTAAATCCCATAGCAGAAGTTTCTTGGCTCTGCAGAGAGAATGGAGGTTTATCTCATCTTTGGAGAATATCATGAGATGGTTTCTGTCTCCATTGTCCATCTTCACATTTTGGCACTTGAAAAATCAGTATTTGGCAAGAAGGTGCTCTTTTTGCACAGAGTAAAAGAATTAGGGGGTACACAAAATAGGGAACGACAACTTTAGCTGCGTGTAAGAAACATAGGCAGAACTTGGCCATTTAGAACTGTGGTTGGAAATGCTTGTGTACTTAAAGTGCTCGGGTGTCCTCTATCTCAGTATCATTTGGGGCTCACAGTGTGCGGCACATCAGCTGTGCTTGTTGAATTGCTGTGAACTGGTTCCTTGGGCCACATACAGGAGGCATGGAAACCACTCAGAGTATCATATGCTTTTTTTTTTTTTTTTTTAAAGCAAAGTATGATAAGAGATAACCGCTCACAGCCTTTTTTGTCCTCTGAGTATTGGGAAGCCATAAAACTCTTTTAGTAAAAACAACCACATTCAGTGGCTGTTTTTTTTTTTTTCTTTTCCCAAAGTGCTGGTGGAATGAAAAACTCCCTCTCCTCTTTCTATTTTTCTTCTGCTGCAAATGAATTGCTCTTGGTGTGCCGTTCTTAAATTCATGTGTCCTCTATCCATTTTAATCTTGTTATCTATTTTTATGGTGACTGTCGCCATGGTACTCGAGCTCTTTACATAGCACAACAGAGATTTCAGATGTCTGATAGGACAGCTCAAAGTTCTGCTGCAGCTAGCAGAGAAACAGTGTTTGAGTAGCTTTTTTTTTTTTAATTGAGGTATAATTTGCATACAGTGGAATGCTTAGATCTTAAGTGTGCTGTTCAATCAGTTTTGACAAATGCATTTTGAGATAAGACATTTCCATCACCCCAGACATGTTCCTTATGACCATTACCAGATTATCCTCCCCTGTAACCAGAAGTATTTCAGCTCTGATTTCTGTCACCCTGGGTTAGTTTTGCCTTAGTAGGTTCTTAATTTTAAAATGTGTTTCTAGTAGTGCTTTGAAGAGGTGGAGGAGTATTCTATATGGCTAGGTGGCCCTGGTAAGTAAATAATTTTTGGCACTTGTGTGCTGGGGCATTCAGATTCTTTCTCATAAGTCCACGGCATCCAGATTAATGTCAGAAATTCTGATTCCCAGGTAGAAGAGTCTGAGGCACAGCCAGCCCAGTGTGGGATATGTGTGGTTGGGCAAGGGTGTTTAGTTGGTTGTGTTTGGGAGAGCTAGAACGCTCAGCCAGAAGAACTGGAATTGCTCCTAGGACATCCCCTTGGATTACCCAGAAAGCCCCCTGACATACTTTCTATCTTTTGCCTCTTCCTTGAGCTAGCATATAAATTTAAGAATTCACAGAGTTAGAGCGTTGGACTTGTAATATTGTAACAAGATTGGTGTTACAAAACCCACTCTCTGCACTGCTGAGTGCTCAGCCTCCTGGAAAGCATGTGTCAGATTCAGATAGAAATTGCCCCCAACACATTATGAAATGTATTGAACCGGGTCAGTTTCTTTCTTTTTAAAAAACTTAAATGGCTAAATGAAACTTTCATTACAAAAGTAGTACATGAATACATTCTCTGTAGGAAAAAAAACAATGCAAACCTTCCAGAGGAAACAAAATCTTCCTTGACAGCCACTCCTAATCCCAGTCCTTCTCCAGAGGTTAACCACTGTTAGGAGTTCGTTGGTGTCCAGATGCTTTACATACTTGGGTTTATACCTATAGAACTTAAAACAAGTTAAGTGTATTTAACTGGCACTAGGAGCACTGTGCTGTGCTCCCTGTCTTCCACAACAGAACATCTTGGTGATTGCTTCCTGTACGTATGTATATCTAGGACTTCTTGATTTTGTCCATCTCCTGCATGGCCTTCCTAAGAACCTTCCTAAGCAATGGACATTTAAATTATTTCTAAATCTACTGTTACAAAACCTGTTACAATAAACTCAGCTGCACATGCCTCTTTGCAACACAGGTGAGTATTTCTCTGGGGTAGGGAAAGAGCAATTGCTGAGTAATGGGGCACTCCAATTTGAAATCTTAAGGAAGATACATTATAAGGCTAGTTCTTAGCTTAGACTTAATGTAGGCCTGGGCATACTTGAAGCATGCTCACATACAAAGTAAAGTCTTCCCTCCCTCCCTCCCTTTCCTTCCTTCTTTCTTTCCTTCCTTCCTTCCTTCCTTCCTTCCTTCCTTCCTTCCTTCCTTCCTCCCTTCCCCCGTTCCCCTCCCTCCCTCTCTTTCTTGTTGACACACAATGTTATATTAGTTTCAGGTATACAACACAGTGATTCAACAATTCTATACCACATGTGTAGCTACCATCTGTCACCATGCAACTTTATTACGATACCACTGACTGTATTCCCTATGCTGTGCCTTTCATCCCCATGACTTAACTCATTCCATGACTGGAAGCCTGTACCTCTCACTCCCCTTCACCCATTTTGGCTGTCCTCCCACCCCTGTCCCCTTTGGCAGCCATCAGTTCTCTGTACTTATGAGCCTGATTCTGCTTTTTTATTTGCTTTGTTTTTTAGATTTCACATGAGTGAAATCATATGGCCATTTGTCTTTCTCTGACTTATTTCACATAGCATAATACCCTCTAGGTCCATCCATGTTGCTGCAAATGTCAAGACTTCTTGTTTTTATGGCTGAGTAATATTCCATTGTGTATATACCCTGCATCTTATTTATCCATCCATGGACACTGGGTTGCTTCCATATCTTGGCTATTGTAAATAATCCTTCAGTAAACATAAGGGTGCATATATCTTTTCAAAATTAGTATTTTTATTTTCTTTGGGTAAATACCCAGTAGTGGAATCATATAGTATTTCTATTTTTAATTTTTTGGGGAAACTCCATGCTGTTTTCACACTGGCTGCACCAATTTGCATTCCCACCAGCAGTATATGAGAGTTCCTTTTTCATTACATCCTCACCAATACTTGTGATTTCTTTTTTTTAATATTAAAATTCTTAAAATTTCTTTTTGATTTTAGGCATTCTGACAGGTGTAAGGTGATATCGCACTGTGCTTTTGATTTGCATCTCCCTGATAATTAATGATGTTCAGCATCTTTTCATGTGTCTCTTGGCCATCTGTATGTCTTCTTAGAAAAGTGTCTATTCAGTTTCTCTGCCCATTTTTAATTGGATTTTTTTTTTTTTTTTTTTTTTTGGTGTTGAGTTGTATAGTTTCTTCCTATATTTTGGATGCTAACCCCTTATTGGATATACTATTTGCAGATATCTTCTCCCATTCACTAGAGTTGCCCTTTTATTTTGTTGCTGGTTTCCTTTATTGTGCAAAAATTTATTTTTATGTAGCCCCAATAGTTTATTTTTGTTTTGTTTCTCTTGCCTCGGGAGGCAAGCCTTGAAAAATGTTGCTAAGGTTTCCAATGTCAAAGAAATTACTGCCTATGTTCTCTTGTAGGATTTTCATGGTTTCAGGTCTCACATTTAGCTCTTTGATCCATTTTCGGTTTCTTTTTGGGTATCGTGTAAACAAGTGGTCATTCTTTTGCATGTAGCTGTTCCATTTTCCCAGCACCATTTATTGAAGACACTGTCTTTTCTCCATTGTATATTCTTGCCTCCCTTGTCATAGATTAGTTGACCATATAAGCATGGGTTTATTTCTGGATCTATTCTGTTCTTTTGATCCATGTGTCTGTTTTTGGGCCAGTACCATACTTTTTTGTTTACTACAGCTTTGTAGCATATCTTGAAGTCTGGTATTATGATACGTCCAACTTTGTTCTTCTTTCTCAAGGTTGGTTTGGCTATTCAGGGTCTTTTGTGGTTCCTTACAAATTTAAGTATTACTTGTTTTAGTTCTGTGAAAATTTCTGTTGATATTTTTGGTTTGCATAAAATCTGTAGATTGCTTTGGGTAGTATGGGCATTTTAATAATATTAATTCTTCCAATCCATGAGCATGTGTCATCTTCAATTTCTTTCATTGATGTTTTATAGTTTTCAGTGGTATACATAGATATTTTATTCTTTTTGGTGTGGTTGTAAATGGAATTGTTTCCCTAATTTTTCTCTCTGCTATTTCATTATTAGTGTATAGAAATACAACTGATTTGTACGTATTAATTTTGTGTCCTGCAACTATATTGAATTTATTTATAACTTCTAATAGTTTTTTGGTGGGGCTTTAACTGTTTTCTATGTATAGTATTATATCATCTGCAGATAGTGACCTTTTAACTTCTTCTTTACCAATTTGGATGCCTTTTTTCCCCCTCTCATGTCTGATTGCTCTGGCAATTGTTTTCTAAGACTAGGGCAGGATTTAGGTTGTGCTAGATGTATGCCCCCCATGAGTCAGGGCTGCTTGGCTAGAAGGGTTGGTGTTGCAAGAACCCCTTTGAGCCTCATGGTTCGTTCTGTTTGGTCTCCCCAAGGACTTTGGTCTGCATGTTGGTTGTGGTTATGTGGAGAAGAATCACAGGATGGATAAGCAGCACACTGAGGATTCTGGATGATAAATTTTAAATCCAGTTAATTTCCTAACGGGAGACCTTCAATGCATCTGTAATTCTTTTCCATGACATCTTTAGAATACAAAGTGTAGCTTAAATGCTCAAGCCAAGGGCGAGGCACATTTGGAAGCATTTTAGTGTTATTAAAAAAAAATCTAGAACACTGTCATGTTACTTTTATTAACAGTTTCATTTTATTTGGAGAAGGATGATGTGTGTCTCTCTGTATTCACACTTCTTGCCATCATCTCTGGATTTCTGAGAACTCTAGAAATGATGAAAATTCATCATGTCAAGCCAAGTCCTTGCCTTTAGGAGCCAGTGTGGCAAAGGAGGACTTGGCTGTGTCCCTCTTGAAGGCACATGCTGGTGCTGCTGGTCACCTATTTGCTGGTGAGAGGTGGAACCCTTTTGCAGCCTGAATTATTTCACATGTATTTGCCTTCAGATCCCTTGTGCAGATACTAATGAAAACAGTTCTGGTTCTGACCCCAGGGGAACCCCACTGTTGCATTAAAACTATTGTCCAAACCCAGTAATGCATTTATATTGCATTTATATTGCCTTCTTTTGGGGGGGTATTGAGGCATCTCCTTCTCCCGTCTCCCTGGAGTGTTAACAGGCATTCCCTCCTCGGTCATTTAGGATTTGGGGACAAAGTTGGCATCCACCTTATCTCTCCCGTTTGATAGATTCTCTCGAGGCCCTCCTGGCCTTGATCTTTCTGGCTTTCTTAGCATGCCCTCCCCATCACACCACACAGCCTATGTTTTACAGTATCTCTTTCTTGTTGGGCAGCAACCAGTGTCCCCAGTGTGTATGAATCTCTAAATTTATGGCGTGGGGGGTAGGTGGGTGGTGTGTTTCTTTTTGTTTTTAGTACTCTTGTAGTGGTGCTGGTGCTGGACAAACAGTTGGTTTGTTCGTCTTTTGACTTTTGTGATCACAGTAGTATGACAGTCTGATCTGTAGTGACATACAGGTCTTTTTATGGCGTTCTGACTGTTGCCCCGGAGCTTTACATGGTTATACTGTTTTTTCCTTAAATGTACTACATTGCCTTTATCATTGTTAAAATTTACTGGCTGCTTTCCGCCCTATTCAAAATTTCCCCTGTGATCTTCCCATAAGTTTGGCTCATCACTACCCGGAGTTTGGTGCCTTATTTCTGTTATTATTATTATTATTATTATTATTATTATTATTTTTATTTATTTATTTATTTTGGCTATCACTTATCTGCAAGGAAGGGACAACGTTTAGTACTTGAAGTGCATTTTTTCATTTTTTTTTCCTAGGCTTCTCTGTCAGACTGAGGGAATCAGAATCTCTAGGAAGAGGAGTGTGGAGATTCTTTAAAATTTTTTTTTTTTCAACGTTTTAAATTTATTTTTGGGACAGAGAGAGACAGAGCATGAATGGGGGAGGGGCAGAGAGAGAGGGAAACACAGAATCGGAAACAGGCTCCAGGCTCCGAGCCATCAGCCCAGAGCCTGACGCGGGGCTCGAACTCACGGACCGCGAGATCGTGACCTGGCTGAAGTCGGACGCTTAACCGACTGCGCCACCCAGGCGCCCCATGAGACTCTTAAAAACCAAGACACTTTGGAAAAAAGCTGCATTGCTTCCTCAAAGCTCCAAATTATCCTTTGAGTAGGAGCCAATGTTTTCCTCATTTTACAGGTGAGGAAACTGAGGCAGAGAGGTGAGGTAATCTGCCTGAGGTCACATAACTGGGAAGTTAGAGTTCATTTGCAACCCAGTCTCACTGTGCATTCTCTCTGGGGTATTTATAAAAGTGTTAAATAAGAATAATTGTAGTCCTAATCCTGGGTAAGCCCCACACTTGATACTTGGCTATCATAATGCCCATTTCATTTCCTCTTCCAGGCCCAAACCACCAATACCACATTAACCTCTCAGTGACTCAAAGTTTTTACTAACAAGGAGCCTTTAAGAGGCTATTTAGTCTAGCCTCTTACTCTTCCTGATGCATAGTTTTCTTGCATAAGATAGTAGACAGAGCATAGCTTTTGGAGTCAGACATATCTGATCTGATCACATGTCTGTTCTGTCACTGTCTAGCTGTGTGGCTTTGGGCATATTACTTAACCTCTCTGAGTTTCAGCATCTCATCTGTAAAAAGGAAAAGATGATGGTACTTGTCTCATGAGATTATCGTGAGGAATGAAATGTGATACCATATATGAAATGCTCAGCAAGTGACTGGCATATAAGTCTTTGGCAGATAATAGCTATTGGAACATTCCTGAAAGAACATCAGTCTTTGAAAGGCTGTTTATTCCATAGAAGATCCCTATTTTTCTTTTGCCAGTTTATTCTCTAACAGTTCTAGCAAAGTGGTTAGATGTGATTTTGTGTGTGTGTGTGCGCGCGCGCGCGCACATGGCAGTGCCTTTTCCCTCAAAAGGTCCTAGTCCTCTGAACTAAGTATAGTCTACCTGCTAGCCTGATACAGGGCTGAGATTCCATGTGGCGGTGGCCTCCTTGACTGTCCTTGGGGCAGGCAGGAGCTCACCAGTGCCGCGTAACCATGGCCTGTGTATCTTGGCCTACTGAGCACTGATTTCATCCTTCACTTGTCTCAAAACTCAGGAGCGTGAGCCATCTGGTCTCTGTGATTGATCCACATTTGTTTTGGCATTTTGGCTTAGAACATCCTCTCCAGTGAGCGCTCTCTGACCAATGCCATTAGCCTATCCATTTTAGGAGAAACATTCAAGAGTGGACACCCTGATATCCTGAGCCAAGACGGGGGTGACTGACCACTCATTCATCCAGTGTCTCCATCTCTGTTTTGTATTTGAACTCATCGTCAGCCCCACAGTTATGGGGGCATGAAGACGCCTTAAACAGCCTTCTTCAGAGAAAGGTACTTCCTTAGTGGTCATGCTTTGGGTAAGCACCTTGTCCACTGTGTTCATTTTTCACTGTGTATTTAAACAGTCTTCCTTTATGATGTCTGTAGTCTTTTCACTTAGGCCGACTTTCTATTTTCTGGGGAAACGTGTCTGTCTCCCTCACTCTCCAAGCACCCAGCAGATTTTTTTTTTAATAGATTTATAACATACTTTATTTCGGTTTAATTAACTTATGTCAAACACTTAAAATTTTAACATGCACATTCATCTAACTTTAGGAGCTTAATGCTAAGAACCATCTTTTTCTCAGGTTTCAGTGTCAGAGTGCTGGGTGTTCTTTGCCTTTTCCTGAAAGAAGCCCATTCTGATTCATTCATCTAATTATACAGCGCAAATATATGAATGTAGCTCCGGAGCATATTAAGTGCTTTTATAAACAAGTGCTGGATGTGTGATCCAGGTGGGAGCTCATAGTTCTTTAAAGGCAGGGTCTGAAGCTTAGGCTTCTTAATTATTCTGTTCAGTTCATTGGTAAGAGCCTGGCACGTGTGTTGAATATCAGCAGGTTTTTAAAAACGCTGTTCTGGGGTGCTTCTTTCCCTGGGTTTCTGGTGAGTTGGTGCTGAATTGTTTCCCATATGGGTCTGCACCGGTGTGGGCCTGATCCGGATCTGGGACAGCTGGAATCTCAGACTGAAGTGTCTGCAGGAGGCAGGCCCTGGAGGTTGTTCAGAGAGGCCGGTCAAGTTACGCCTCAGGGAGCTTTGGCAGCAGGCCTTGAACCACCCTGGGCAGGGCACCAAGAGTGAGATTTTGGCTTGGGGGAGGAGAGCAGGATTGGGACCTGTGTGCAGAGAGTGAAGTGAGTAGGGGCCAGGTCATGTGGGAGACGGGCAGTGGCCTGGGGCTCTGGCTTTCAACTGCAGGGGCAAAGCTGTCTGGCTTGGTGTTGAACTCTAAACCCTGGTCCCTGGGGTTGATTCATTGTGGCCAGCAGGCCTCCAAATGGAATATGCTGGACTCCCCTATCTTGCCGAAATCAGTTTTGTTGTGATTTCAGTTAATCAGTGGCTTACCTGCAGTCTACTTCTTGGTTTCCCTTAGAGCCAGTTGTTGTATTACTGGTTCTGGTTGAATATCCTTTGCTAATCGCAGTTCCCAGATGCCAGCTTGACAGTGGCTGCTGAGCATTCAGAGTGGCCCGTTGTGGTACGTAGCTATCTAGCACTGGTCTGGAGTAAGGGGACGGGGAAGGAAACACGTCTGTCGAGTTCCTTCCTGGTGCTGGGAACTTTTCTCAGTTTTCACAGGTGAGGCCGGAAATTGAGGTTCCAAGATGGTGACTGAGTGTCACAAGTCACACAGGTGGAGGTAGACCTGTTCGCATCCCTATCTACCAGCTGTTCTTTCCCTAGAGAAGTGCCCCCTGCAGGGAGTGTGCCTTGGCTCAGCTTCTCCTGCACAGGCTGGGTGTTCATTTTGATGAGCCAGGTTCAGCCCCTCAGCAGTGTCTAGCCTTTTTTCCTCTCTGAGCCATGGCATTCCTGGGGGATTGGAAGCATTCCCGTTGGTATTGGAGGAATGCTTCCCTCTCAGAGCATAGCAGAGTCTCCCAGGGGAAGGTGATAGAGTGATAGGGTGAGGAGCTGCCCCCCATCTGGAAACAGAAAACACACATAGTTAATTGGGGAGTGGGAATAAAGGGAAAAGTTAGATTAAAAGTTGATTTGTAGTAGCTTGCCACCTCCCTTCTCCCCAGACAGGTCTGTAGCCATTGGCTAGTCAGCCATTTTGGTCTTAGAACAAATTCTGGTGTCCAGCTCCTATTTCAGGATTTAAATGCTTTCACCCACTAGAATATTCTGCCAGGCCAACATCACGTTTCTTGTGATTTATAGTTTCCGAGATTATAGCTTCCCATTAGCTTGCCTTTTAGACTGGTGCCTCCCAGATGAATCTTGGATTCCTGAGAGATATTGGGGGCACCTTGATCCCTTTCCTTACCTGTTTATCTTTCCTGGTTAGGTGTCTCTGAGTTGACCTGTCTTGTCTGCATGTGCATGGTTTCTTATGTTTAATTTTGGGGCTCACTCTGCTGGCCCGCCCCCAGACAAGGTGGCACCTTTCTTGGGCACCCGAAGCCCCTTTGTGCTCTGATCATTCGCCACAGGACAGGGCTGCTGCCTTTTTATTACCTGTTGATTCCAGCCAGGCAAGGCAGCGGGTGGCTCACACCCTCCTTACAAGCCCCACTATCTGTTTACTTAGCATTGTGGACAAATGCGATTATTATTTTCTCCAGTTTTATTGAGAAATAATTGACCTGTATCACTGCAGGAGTTGAAAGCATACAGCATGATGGTTTGATTTACATATTTTGTGAAATGATGATTGCAACAGATTCAACTAATACCTGTCATCTCATATAGATACAATAAAAAGGAAAGAAGAAAGGGAGGAAAGTGTTCCTCAGGATTTACTGTCTTAACATCTTGTCTATAGATCACACAGCAGTGTTGGCTCTAGTCATCATGTTGGGACATCACTTACTTATCACTGGAAGTTGGTGTCTTCTGGCCACCTTCCTCTGATTCCCCCCTTCGCCATCTGCCTGCCTTTGGTAACTACAAGTCTGATTTCTTTTTCTATGAGTTTCTGTTTGCTTGTTTGCGATGTTGTTGTAAATGGTAGGATTTACTCGTTTTTCATGGCTGAGTAACATTCCATAGTGTATGTATACATATTCTTTATTCATCCATTGATGGACACTTAGGTTGTTTCCATTTCTTAGCTATTGTAAATAATGCTGCTGTGAATGAAGGGGTGCAGAGATATCTGACTTAAGGTTTTCTGTACCTTTGGGTAAATTCCTAGAAGTGGAATTACTAGTATGGTAGTGCTGGTTTTAATTTTTGAGAACCCTCCACACTGTTTTCCACAGCAGCTGCACCAGTTTGCATTCCCTCCGACAATGCACGAGCGCTCCCTTTTCTCCACATCCTCACCAGCACTTGTTGTCTTTTGTCTTTTTGATGATGGCTGTTCTGACAGGTGTGAGGTGTTATCTCATTGTGGTTTTACTTTGCATTTCCCTGATGATGAGTGATGTTGAGCATCCTTTCATGCACCCATTGGCCTTCTATATATCTTCTTTGGAGAAATGTCTGTTCAGGTCTTTTGCTCACTTTTAATTGGGTTATTTGTAGGTTTTGTTGTTGTTTGTTTCTTGCTGTTGAGTTGGATGAGTTCTTTATATGTTTTGGATATTAATCCCTTATCAGATATATGGTTTGCAAGTATTTTTTCCCCCATTCTGTAGGTTGTCTTTAGGGAATGTGATGATTCATTCAAATGACTGTTGAATCCAAAATAGTTTTTTCTACTTTAACCACTTACATGAAAAAAAAAAAAGTAGAGAATGAATTTCTCTGCCTTTTTTTTTTTTTTTTTTTTTGTCTCAGGATTGGCACCTTGAGCGTCATTACTGCACAGGCTTCCCTTTTGGCATGTGCACTACTCAGGGCCTTATGCTAATGGGCTCTGGATTGGTAGGCTTTTTAAATTCTCACCTCCATGTTTTATTCTTTTTTTCTAAATTCTTTTTAATGTTTATTTGTATTTGAGAGAGAGAGAGGGAGAGAGAGACAGTGCATGAGTGGGGGAGGGGCAGAGAGAGAGGGAGACCCAGAATCTGAAGCAGGCTCCAGGCTCTGAGCTGTCAGCACAGAACCCGATGTGGTGCTTGAACTCACCAGCTGTGAGATCATGACCTGAGCCAAAGTCAGATGCTTAATGGACTGAGCCAACCAGGTGCCCCTCACCTCCATGTTTTATATCTTTGGGGGTGGTTCTTTTGTTGCCAGCTTGAGCTTTGCATTACTATGAAAAGTAATAGGTCCCTTCTATTAGATCCCTTCTTCTGATAGATCCCTCTTCCCAGTGAAACTCACACTTTCTTTCTCATAGTCCTATGAAGATCAGATAAGGCCATGGGGAAGGCATCAGGGCTGGGAACTCCAGAGCCCTCCAACCTGAGCCCCTGTCCTGCTGCTGGGTCTCCACTTGTACAGAAGACAGAACTAGATCAGAGAGGATCCAAGAAAGCTGCAAACACCACAGCTTGCTAGCTTGGGCAAATAAATGACCTTGAGGAGCCTCAGTTTTCTGAGCTGTAAAATGGAGATTATATTGTCCTTCCATATTTTTTTGAGTTGGTGGGAGGTCAGGAAGAAAAGGAAGACCCCAAATGTGTGCATTAAAGTGAGTGTAAACCCAAGTGTCATTTGAACAGTCCTTGGTGGTTTGAGTTAATGAGCAGATCTCTTACATGCCTACTCTAAAAACTGCTAGAGAGAACTGTTAGTTCTCTGTGGCTCGTTCTCCAGGACATAGTCAGCTCCTGGTTCCCTCCCTCCCACTGGGCTCTGGGTAAAATGCCGAGTCAGCAATCACTCATCTCCCCGCCTCCTTCTGGAACGCTCATAGTTTTAGCCCAGTTGAGATCAGGTTTAACCACAGTGCATGCACGCACACACACGTACATATGTCCTTATGTGCTCTCCCTTCCCCCCATGCATGTACAAAAACAGTGCTGCATAAACTGTCTCCCTCACACAGCACATTTGCAAGCATGTTTTTCTTTAATGCCTGCTACTTTATATAAATTCTCTGCCTGTTTTCAATAGAACACTAAAACTCTATCTTTGCTTTTGATAACCTGCCTTCATTTTAGGGCAAGCCGCAGGTATTCTTTCTTATGACGTTACTTTTGAACCTGGGACTCTCCTCACCCACAGGAGTATCATCCATTTAAAAATCCTAAATCTGATGGGCTAAACGAGATTTGGTCTGTGTCCTCAAAGGGCTTACAGTCTAAGGGAGTTGCAGCCCTACTGGCAGCGGTAGAAATAGATCCCTGAGCCTGACCATGTGCCAAGCACTGGCCTGAGAAGTGTCTCGTGTAACACAGAGTAGTGTATGCAGGCCAGAGCAGCGGAACAAAGGGCATCACAGCAGCGGTTTTGAAAGCGACCCGGGGAGCTAGGTGTGAAGGAAGGGGAAGTGCTTGTTCCTGGGCAGAACTGTGAAAACAGCTTTCCTTCCCTGCTGGCAGTGCAAACAGAATGGTCCCTTTTACTTGATTGAATGATCGCTGTGCAGTCAGACTAACAAAAGTGTTTGTTGATGAGGGTCCTTTATTATTTGCTGGAGAAAATTCAGTGTAACTAGATCAGATGACCTATTTCTATGGCCCATCTGCTGGAATATGAAAATAGCAGTGCTATTTGGGACCCTTATTTTTTCCTTCCATTATTCTATTACATGTATTACAATAATGGGAAGGCTCGGTACTCACAGGGGGATGCTGTGGAGAGGATGGGGGATAGGCAGCCTTTAAGGTGCCTGTCAATCCTGATAGTCTATAATTTTAATTTTACTGGTAGTCTAACCCATCATATACCGATGTGGTGTAATCTAGCTTTCTGAAACCATCAGAAAAAGAAGATGATTAGAATGCCCTGAGAGTCCAGATGGTCATTTTTCAAACAGCTGATTTAGAAATGTTGGTACGGAATCAATCACTAATGTGCCCAGTGCTGTATATCTTAAAGCTTGTATTGTGAAAATCTAAAATGCACACCACATATTTTGAAATGCTATAATAGGGCCTGATAAATAACTTGAGAGGTCTGAAAGTTTTAGCTTAGGCCCTTGGCCACTCTTGGAGGGGTTTCTTTCAAAAGCCAGGCTGGGCAGAGTCCTCTGGGAAGAAAGGTTGAGGTATGACCAGTGAAGGCAGTATTTTGTTTGTTAGTTTTTTACTTTTTCTGGAGAAGGCACTCCAGGAAAAAACACAAAGCTTTAGAACCACCAGTGGTAATAACAGAGTATGACAGCTGGTTTCTGCCAGGGTTCAAATGGTGATCTGAAAACTATGAAGACCACAGACGTGTTTGCATATTGTCATAAATATGCTGTAAATGCACATGGCATCTCTTGACAGAGATCATCCCTGGCTAAGAATTGCTGGAAAATGAATTGTGTGGGAATCCTGTTCTCCAGTGAGTTCTGTTGTAAAATAATAGATATGCTTTGCTACAATATTTTGACCTTTGGATGAGCTTAGAAAATCACTGTGGGGAGTGCCTGGATGGCTCAGTCAGTTAAGCGACCGCCTGGATTTCAGCTCAGGTCACATCTCGCGGTTCATGAGTTCGAGCCCCACATCGGGCTCTGTGCTGACAGTGCAGAGTCCGCTTGAGAGTCTCTCTCTGCTCCTCCCCAGCTTGCGCACTCTCTCTCTCTCTCTAAATAAAGAAACTTAAACTTTTTAGAAGAAAAAAATCACAGTGAAAACAATTTTAAGTTAAAACTTTATAGTTTTAAGAGAAAAAAATAGCTTTCTGATAAAAGATTTAAGACTGATATGCAAAATACTAGCCAAAGAACTGAAAACTCAAGCTGTTATTCTGGGTAGTGGTTACCCAGTGGAGATCATAAAATAGGCAGAAAGCTGAGGTTTAGTAGAGGACCTGAAACTCTTGGCAGAGGGTTGATGTCCCTCACCATGCTCCATAAACTATTCATTAGAGAGGAAGCAAGCACCCAGGATTTAGCAAATGGGAGCCTTATTCCAAATTTCACTCTCCTTAAAACAACAACAACAACAACAACAACAACAAAAAACTCCCAAGAAATCCCATTAGTTGTGTACTGAATCACGTTGCCTTACGACTTGCATCCTGTAAGTGCCATTAGGTGATGTCCTGGCTTGCTGCAGTGTCCTTGGGTGGTAGGAGAGAGCAGCCATCGTGCATGAGTACATGCACACACACGTACGTGTGCTGAGACAGGTGGTTGTCCAGCACCAGTCACATGTCAAATAGCAATTTGCAACTCAGAACCACAGAAAGGGTTTGTTTTCCTATTCTGTCTGTTCCAGTTATTTAACTGATGGCAGATGTCCTCATTAAGGGCTATTAGCACATCAGAATATGTTTGCTGAGCCTGGAAAAGAGTTAACCCCTTTTGGACACTGACCAATATATGAGGGCAGCCAACCCCACCCATTAGTGACAACAGCAGGGTGAGAAGCACAAGGTGACTCAGGATCCTCTTAAAGCTGTCCATAACTGGGTAGGCTGTTTTTTAGAGTGAGTTTATGCTTCAAAGAATTCTACAGATAACTTCATAAAGTGGGATTTGGCTACTTGTTGAAACACTTTTAGCGTTAACCTGAAATAGATGTTTCTTGATCTCTTTTTGTTGCACTAGACCCATATAGTAAATTAAGGCATGGCTCTTTATGTGGACCACCGATAGCTCCCAAGAGAAAATCCATATGGGGAATGACTAGAAGTAGATATGAGGGAAGAGGGGTTTGAAGGAGGCTATAGTTAGACTGAGAGAAGCATGCTAAGGAGGGACGGTAGGATCCTCACTCAAGGTGCAAAGTAGTAGGTGATCCTAGAAAGTCACTCTAGGTCCAGAGTTAACCTGGCTCCTTTACCCACTTGCATCATAGACCCCTGTAGGTACTGCAGTTCATTTCTGAATCCCTGAAGGACTCTGTTGATGATGTTGTCCATAAAGCCATGTCCATAAAATAATGAGTTTACTAATGAGCACAAGAGAGGCATTGATCGCCCCTGGTGATGCTGCCTGCTCTACATTTAGTCTGATTTGTATTCTTCACTTCCAGCTATCAATTCCCAGTATAAACTTAGCGAAAATTTTCCTTAACTTTTGGGATTGTCCCATTATCTCTTTGTGCCCTCTCAGAGGGCAATCAATAAGTGTGTAAAGGTCTTCCTGAACCACTGAATGATTAACAGTGACTTGGACTGTTTGACAAGGTCATGCTAAAGCACTGACCTTTATTTTGTAGGTAGGAGGCCAAGTGGAGAAGAGATTTTCAAGGAAAGAAAATGCACAAAGAAATGGAGAGACTTGCAGGGAGCTATTTTTTTCTATCAAGGTTCATTGACATAGGAAAAAAATACCATGTAGATGAAAAGTGGCTTAATTGACTGTTTTATTTTGAAAGACCCCACACCTACTAGAAACCTCCCTTCCCCTGCCCAGGAGCACTGGCTCCTATTTGTGTAGCCTCAGCAAGCTGACCTCTCTGTGGCTCAGTTTCCTCATCAGAAATAGAAGACTGTTGATCTCAAGTTGTTTTTGAGGATTTAATTAGGTACAATCTGTGAAAGCTAGTGCCAATTAGGTACTTAATAAAGGCAGTTTCCCTTCCTTGTTTCTCTTCTGCTTTTAAAAATTAAGATGTGGGCATACTATAAATAAATCAAATAATAAAATGTATTTCAGTGGATTTGGGCCAGTTAAAGGAGAAAGGCCAGAGAGAATGAAAGCAAATGCTGGGATGAGCATTGGGTGTTGTATGTAAGTGATGAATCACTAAATTCTACTCTTGAAATCATTATTACACTAACTTCGATTTAAATAAAACTGAAAAATTAAAAAAAAAATTAAAAGTAACAACAAAAGCAACGAAACAAGCATCACAACAAAATGAAAGCAAATGCATGTGGGGACAGGCTGGAAGTGGACAGGTTCACCAACTTGACACAAATCCAGCAGGCTTTGGAGGGCTTGGGAGTCACAAACCAAGTAAAAAGTATCCTTTAAATTAAAAAAGAAAAAGGCTTACAAAAACATCGTCAGAGTCTGTTAGCCAAATATTTCAGGCCCCATCTGAAGACTGGAAGCCCAGGAATTTTGGAAATATTATCCTTTCTTCATTTTCAGTGCTAGAAACCTCAGACTTCCTGCTGTGGAAAAGTGGGGGTGGCCACTGTGTTTTTTGGTCAAGAAAAGGTTGGTTTTTTTCCTTTTTTTTTTTTTTCTTTTCTTTTTTTTTTTTTCCTGGATGGGTGCTGCCATCTGATGTCTCCAAGTGGCACTGCGGCTTTGCCTCTAGCTCTTAGGACCACATTGAAATTAAAAAGTCAGAGGTTCTTATTTCTGGCTGGAGGCTTCAAGGATGAGGGTAGATGACTGAGTTCCTAGAACTGACTTAGCTTGGATATACTTTTTTTTTTTTTTGTAGTGGTAAATAATTTACTCCTTACATTTTTCTTCCTTTTTAGTGTTCTAGTAAAGCTTCCCAATAGTGTTATTCAGTAACACTGTGAAGTCACCAGACAGCTAAACAGGAACTCTATAGGATGCTGTGACTCTGACCTTTTCTTATCTGTTCTTTGCTTTCTAGGGAAATCATGGTAGAGATTCCATGCTATCTGGTTCCATCTGATTCCGATACCATGCTATCTGAAGCTTGGAGTAAAATACTTGTAAAAATGAGCCAGTTACTTTTTCTCGGTGTCTGCAACTTTATCGTTATCTTTTAAACTTATTTTTCCCATTTGTGTTACTGTAGAGATGTTTGCTTAGCATAATTTGCTGGAATATGGTTGGAAAGAGGCCAGGATTAGGAGATGTGGAGATAGCATGGGACCCAAACAAAGCCCCGAGACACTTTGGGACAAAGTAGGGAAAGTTTATGGAACTGTTCAAAATAAGTTTGAATTCATAGCTGTGATGATGGTTTTCTTCTGGTGTGAGTGTGGCCAGGGGAGGGGGAGTGGAAGGGAGGAGAAATGTGGCTGGAATAGTCTCTTGAAATGCCAAACTTAAGAGACTGCAGTAGAGTTAGCCTGGTGGGGAATGAATTATCATTGGTATAGAGGTCTATGAACATCCTTGTATTTTATACCTCCTACAGCACTGGGGAATGTGCTTTGCACATAGCAATTCCTCAACTAATTATTAACGAATAAATGACTAGGAGGGTACAGAGGACCTGGAACGGCAGAGATTAGGAATGTGCTAGCGAACCCAAAGGAAATGAACCACAGGACAGCCAAAGAACTATGAGTGCTGTGCAGAAGGAGGGCAGCCTGAGTTTGAAAAGGGGTGGGTCTAACTCTTCTTCTGCCAGGAGACCCAGGACTGAGAGGTAGGCCCCCTGGTAGGCACCTGCCCCTGAAACCCTGTGTAGGAGCAAAGGGTTCAGGTTTGTGGTGGTGAAGGGACTGCAAAGGCCTGTCCTGTTGTTAGGTGACCAGTGGAAGTCAGTTATCAGGAGTTGGTGAGAAGGGCACCTAAGTAGGCTGGGGGAACCAAGAAGGAGGCTTCTGACAGTGCTACTTTGTATTTCTATCATACTTCACAGGTTGTGAAGAGCTTCTACAGAATGTTCTCATTTGCTCCCCCAACATATTGGTGAAGGGAGTATTAGTGTTGTGATTTACAGATGAGGAAATAGGCTGTGAATAGGCACTGACCATGTGGTCTGAGGGCAGATCTGTGTTTTCCCTGCATCTCAGTGGGAAGGAAGGCTGCAGGGCAGGGGAGGGGTTTCCCAAGGGTAAGCTTGTTGACTGATTCAGATAACTGAGGGATCTGGAAGATGAAGTTCTTGTTTTCTGGAATGGTGTAGGTGCATGAAAGTCAGGGAGGGGCCCAGAGAACTCCTGAGGGTCCCACCCAGCCCTGGAGTTCACCGAGGGCCACAGTGGTTAGAACCCCTCCTCTCTCACAGGAGGATTTTGACTAGTGAAACATCAGACCAAGGTTTCTAGCTTCAGTCTCCTCCCTAGCTTTTCCCTCTCTAGAATGTGGTACCCAGTTCCCTGCTTTCTGCAGTATGATAAATGGGGGTACATGGATGCCTCAGAGTATGCTGAAAGGACACTCCCCATTTTTCACAGTGGCTCCTGTTTATCATGGGATAAACACGCCGACCACTTTTACTGCTGTGAAGTCAAGCTCTCAGCGTTAGTTTCTCAAGTGTAAAGTAAGGAAAGGAGAGTTAGCTTCTCATTTCTGTGGCTCTTTGCAACTTTGAAGCCAACTAAGCTTGAGAATCTACGAGTCTCTGACAAATGTCCTCATGCTTTGACTTAGCGATGTCCTACATAAGGACCTGACCTAAGGAAGCGTCCTTGGTATGTGTGTGCTGAGGTTGAGCTTGGAGGACGCTCCTTGCAGGCAGAGCAGATTAAACAGCACAATGCAGGATACAGCCCTCAGGTACGATAATAAAGGATGTGTTAAGTTAGCAATGATGCATCTGCCTAAGAAAATACTTTGTGGCTTCTAAAAGCATTTTTTATAGAATAGCATTTAATGATACAGTAAAACCTACACAAACTATTAAGTGAGAATTCATGATCCCATATTTGTAGAAACAGAAGTATGTAAATATGTATGTAGAAGAAAGCATGGAATGTTACATAGGAAAATTGGGTATCATCTCTGGGAGGCAGCATTTTGCCTGGTTTGTTTTTCTTTGTGCTTATCAATATTTTCTAAATGTCCTACTAGACTGGCTATTACTTTTGTAAAAACAAAAATTGTAGAAGTTACTTTACAATGTTTCTTCTACTTTAATGGATACTTCTGGACTCCTGCTGCATGTAGGGCGTTGTACTAAAAAGCTTCCTGATTACTCCAGATAGTGGATAAAGGACTCCCTGTCCCCTTTGCCTCCCCAGGAAAGGCAGCAGCATGGCCAGCGTGCTGTCCCGGCGCCTTGGTAAGCGGTCCCTCCTGGGAGCCCGGGTGTTGGGGCCCCCTGGGGCAGCCCCATCCTCAGAGCCTCAGACTGAGCTGCTGGAAGGGGCGGCTACCCAGCACTTCCTCGCCTCTAAGGACACTTCCTGCCGGGAGCAGCCCAAGGAGATCCTCAAGGCTCCTGGCCCCTCGGGCCTCCAGCAGGTGGCCTTTCAACCTGGGCAGAAGGTAGGTTGATTCACGTGTGGCCAGGTGTCTGATCTCCCCAGGCTTGGGGCTGGCAGGCCAGCAGTGCCCTGAGCGACAGGCCACAAACTCTCTGGGCACCAGTTTGTACACAGACCTTTTACTTGTATCCCTGTGAGCCCTTGGGCAGCAGGCTTCTCTAGAGAACGAGCCATCGTTAGCAGACCCAGGGCTCCTCCATGACAGTGCTGTCTGGTGTCTGTTATTCTGGACTTAGGCCTACTCAAAACCTCAGCTCAAAGCATGGTAAGAGCTCAGTTTCTCGTCTGCCTCTGCCTCAGTTTCCAGCTTGATAAAACAAGAATCTCAGGCTCATGAGAGACAGATAATATTTCATCTTTGAATCACCTTTAGACATTTTCAAGAGGCAAAGGTGTTTGTTAAGTCAGGATGACATTTGGATTTCCTTTTCTAGTGTTCTCTCCCCTTGTGGCAGGGCTCAGTCATCACCTGTACCTGATATTATCACCAGGTCCAAATGCATTGCCTTCTCAAGGGCCCATAAATAGAGACTCTACCTTCTACCTCCTTGCTGAGGCTTCTGTTGTCCAGGCCTCTCTTCCCATGATATAAGTTGACTTGCCAACTGCTAGGCACCCCTTGAGAGAAGTCAGCCTACCTCTCCACCCCTCTATCTAGTCCTTAGGTAGACTTAGAATTCTCTGAAGGGAAAAATTCAGAGTGTGATCAATTCAAGGTAATAGTTGGAAATATATATAGGCAGCAGATATAAAGGACTTCAAAGGCAAGACGGAGTAAGACATCAGGAGGTTGGATACAGATTCCAAATTCATTTGGTTAGAGAATTTAATCCATTTACATTTAAAGTAATTATTGATAGGTAAGGACTTCTATTTTGTTAATTGTTTTCTGACTGTTTTGTAGTTCCTTTCTTCCTCTTGCTGTCTTTTTTTGTGAATTGTTGATTTTTTTGTAGTCATATAGTTCGATTCCTTTCTCTTATCTTTTGCGTATCTACTAGAGGTTTTTTTCTTTCCTAACAGAAAGCTAACAGAAAACATCTTATGGTTATCACAGTCTATTTCAAGATGATAACAAGCTAACTGTAATTGTACATGGATTTCATGATCAGAAAATAATTCCAGAAAATGGCATGTTTGCTCTCTCCATCTAGAGACTTTATACGGATCTGTTTTGGGAAGAACTGATCCGCTGTGGCTAATTTGGGTGCCCAGGTGGGAGCAGGTACTTGAGCTGGGAACATCTACTTGAATTAAAAATGAGTCAGAGATAGGGGCACTTGGGTGGCTCAGTTGGTTAAGCATCCAACTTCAGCTCAGGTCATGATATCATGGTTCATGGGTTTGAGTCCCATGTCCGTCTCTGTGCTGACAGCTCAGAGTCTAGAACCTGCTTCAGATTCTGTATCTCCCTCTCTTTCTGCCCCTCCACTACTTGTGCTCCATCTCTCTCTGTCTCAAAAATGAATTTAAAAAGTTAAAAAAATTTAAAAAATGAGTCATGGAACTAGTTTGTGGCAGGTGGATCCTGGCTCTCACAACTGGGGGCATATGGCATAAGAACTACCAAGTACTGACCACTGGTTGCTCTTTTTTTCCCCCCTCAGGTTTATGTGTGGTATGGGGGTCAAGAGTGCACAGGACTAGTGGAGCAACATAGTTGGGCAGAGGACAAGGTGACTGTCTGGCTTTTGGATCAGAAGTTACAAATCTGCTGTAAAGCGGAGGAGGTGTGGCTGGCTGAGCTGCAGGGCCCCATTCCCCAGGCACCAGCCTATAGGCCTGTCTCCAGGAACATTGATGTCCCAAAGAGGTTTGTGTGGGAGCGCTTGGGCTCTGGGCTCTGGAAGTCATGTGGGTGGTGAGGTACGGGGTTGTGGGACGTCTTGTGATGGGAAAGGAATGTGAAAGTCCTAGCTGTCTAGTTGTCAAGATACTGGACAAATGGGATACAGAGAGGGGGCATCCTTTCAAACAAACAAACAAACAAACAAACAAACCCAGAATGGTGTCTTTTCTTCCCTGTAACTCTATTATGAGTGGTATATCTTTGGCATGGCTAAGGGCTATTTTTGCCCCTTCATTCTTAAATTAAAATTAGTAGTTTTTCATGATGAAAGACGGGAAAAATGGCTTAGATCAGGAGTTGGCCAACTTGTTCTGTGTGGGCCAGATAGTGAATCATGTAGTGTGTGGCCCAACCAGTCTTTGTCCCAACTACTTAGCTCTGCTGTGGCAGTGTGAAAACAGCCACAGACAGTACACAAAGGGCATGGCGGTGCTCCAATAAAATGTTACCTATGGACACTCAGATTAAAATTTTATCTAATTTTCTTGTGTCACATATCAAGAGAGAATTATTTTTAGAACCATATAACAATTGTGCCACTCTTAGCTTATGAGCTGTATAAAAATAAGCAGCAGAGCACGTTTGTCCCATAGATTGCTGACCCCTGGCTTAGATCTTCAAAACCGCTGATGAGTGAAGAATGCCTATTTTGCTTTAGAATTTTATGATACAATTTTCCCCCAAGAATGAATGAATATATATATATATATTATATGAATATATATATGAATTATGTGAATGAATATATATATATATTCTCATCTCCTAATTTCTGTATTATATATTCCATTGGTCTTGTAAGACTAAGAAGGAAAATTGGCCAGTGGGGATTGCCATATGTTCAGGGTGTACAAGTAGTCAAGCCCCATTCCATTATTTCTGTGTCTGTCTGTGGGTACTACCCTTGTTGACAGCATATCCAGTGTCTTCAGACCAGACCAGAGCAATAGTATTTGCTTGTGAATTCAGTAGAACGCTGGCAAAGAAATTGTTTTGTTATTCTATGGAAATAAAAATTCAAAGATGACACACAAAAAGGGGATGCTAATATGTTTACTATATTACTAGTCTTGGTTTAGCTGCCTCAAACATGGTCCCAGATTTCAGTGGATCTGAACTGTAAAGAAAGAATTAATATAGTCCTTTGAAATAGATGAGCCACCTAGAAATTTACTTCAGAATAACTTTTCATACATTGGCCGTAACTTATAGACAGCTCTAAGTTTACTTCCACATGATGTTTATATGGATTTTTAAAAGTCCATATGGATTTTTTAACATATGGATTTAAAAAAATTACATGTAAAATTTTATAGACCTCTGGTTTCTAAGCATTGAGATTTATACCAGGAGATTTAGTGTTTCTGGTTTACTTGCTCATTGGCTTGTGTACTATGTTCAGGAGCTATCAGAACACCTCATCATTTTTCTTAAGGGGAAGGGAAAAGAACTGGTTAGTGTAATTGCACCTTTCTTAAATTTCAATAGAAGATGAGGAAAGGAGGGTAATTTTAGTGCCTTTGAATTCCAGCAGGCGTCTTTTATCCCTGTGGTTGATTTTATTGCTTTTGCTCTTCTTCCTTTCCCCCAAGTAAAATTCTCAATTTGAAGCCACAGTTAGAGTTACAAAGTGAATTTCGGGGACAGTGGCGCTGCCTCCAGGTGTCAGCAATGGCATGGGGACCGACCTGCTTGCATTGGAGTTGACTGATACTAGAAATGCAATTCAGAATGGGTATTTTTCATGAAGAATGAGGAGAGAGACCTTCATGCTTTAGTTAGCATGCACACTGGCTGAGTGGAGTGGGGGTATAGAAGGGACAGTCCAGAAGTGCAAGACGATCATGCTACCCGCTGTGTCGGAAGTAACCTTTGGCATTTACCCACTTCAATCTAGGAAGTCGGATGCAGTGGAAATGGATGAGATGATGGCGGCCATGGTGCTGACATCCCTGTCCTGCAGTCCAGTCGTGCAGAGCCCTCCTGGGGCTGAGGCCAACTTCTCTGGTGAGGAAGGGGTCCCTGGTGGGTACTGGGTGTGGCACAGGCCCGCCACTAACTGCCTCTGCTTAGACCAGCCAATTGCCTGGCAGTAGGATTTCCGGAGTCTCTTCTCACTTGCATCTCAGACTGGCTGAGTGGCATTGAGTTAGATGCTTCCATTCTTTTTCTTCAGTTTCCTCAGCTGGGGAGGAGTTTCCTGGTGCATTGTGAAGATGATTGAGCATGAGGCTGAGCCACACTGGCCACTCGAGTAAGTTCTTCTATGGGAGTAAGTGAGTGAGGCACTTTGGTGGGGGCCTGAACAAGGCCAGTAGAGGAATATTTAGTTCACAGAGAAACTTACTAAATGGTCCCCTAGTGGCCTCAGAAGATTCATGCCCCCATTCCAAGTGCCTAATTCAGCCTTGTAAATTCGTGCGGGCCTACAGGCCAAGGACCTGGAATAAATGAGCTGAAGTCTAACAAATCCAATTGCTTAACACAGAGCAATAGTATGACTTCACAGCAAATTCCTGAATTAAAAGAAAATCCTTCTGGTGCGACCCCTAAAATATATATGATCAGTAATATGGGAGGAAGAAGGGTTGCCTTATGTTAGTAGTTTGACCAGACTGATAGTGAACCTGAAGTTGTTTTTGAACTTCATTATAGGGCTGGCCTAACTTACTCCCAGGGAATAACTTTTCTTCATTGGTGACATCTAACTGAATTGTAGGCTACTTAAAAGCTTACAGGAAAATATGAGTTAGCTGTGAACACTTGTCAGGAGGAAGGTGGCCTTTGCAAGTATCCCTCATAAGGAATTTCCCTAGATAGAAGGTAAATTGAAAGGTGTGGTAAAGCAGGCTTACTTCCTTCACCCAGAGCCTGCCAGACGGCACCTATGTGTGAAGCTGAGCATTGCACACCTGCTCTGTTAGTGCCTGGGAGCTGCACAGGCAAAATGGGGAGGAAAGGAGCCAACTTTAAGTTTTTTAGGAAATTCCACAAGTTTCGGAGATCCAGGAGGAAGATCAGGAAAGTGTCATAAAGGCAAAGAAAATCATTGACTCCAATTCCCATTAGGTCGTGTGCGTCTTATGTGTGTATCATACATAAGTACAAGTTCACACACACACATCCCAGCACCAACATTAGACACATCTAACTGATAATATGCCGTGATCCTGATATCTTAAGTCCCAGTTTGACAGACATTTTTAATGGTCTATTAAAGATTTTTTTTCCATTACAGTGTATTTCTGATCTTATGGTTGAAGTCAGTGGAAAAATAAGATTCCTTGGCAGCTAATTATATTGAAGTATTTTGCCAGGTGTGGTCTATGCCTTGCTGTAATAATCATAGGTACTATTTGCACAGAAACCACATATTCTCTTTGTTCTCTGTACTGTTGGGATGGCTGTGTGTGTGTGTGTATGTGTGTGGAACAGAGGGAATTCTACACATTTCTGAGAAATTCACTGTAAACTCTCATAGCTGTGCATTTGCAGAGGAGCGCTTTGTTTTCATGGTATAGAAAATCTGTTACCCTTGCCCTAGAAGATCTTATGATCTAAGGTAGAGTCATTTATGTTTATCTTATAACATAGAGATTAATGTATGATACTACATTTTTCTTTTGTTTTCTGTTTTTCTCCCATTGTATGTCAATTTGCCAGTTCCAGTGTTTGAGCCATTTGGGCAGTTCCTGTGTGGAAGGCTGCTGTACTATAGGGTGAACCTGCCATTTGACCTGCCCTTTTTCTCCAGAGGCCTGGTCACACTAGATGCAGCATTCTATTCCCTGGCCTGTCTCTCCCTGATGTACATGTGTGGGCCTTGGACCTGTTGGCCCATTGGTGGCTTCTGAGTTCTTCCCTGAAGGGTTATCCTGTTTTAAGCCCTACATGTGCATGTTTTCAAGACATGGGTCGCTTCAAACTGGGTTTTCAAGAAGTCATAGCTTTGAGACTTGACAGTGATACTTAGGGAGGGAAGAGTTCCTCCATCCCATTCTCTTCATTTGGAGGAGAGCCTGCCTTGGAAACACGGAATGCTGGGAATTTCAAATGTCTAGATTAGCCTAGAAGTAGGCTAATCGAGCTTGGGAATCGAGCAAGATGAGAGAAAAGCATTAGGGTTTTTATCCTGACCATAAGGGATGTAGTAGTTGACCTTAGAATCCAGGGTAGGGCAGCTGTTTGGAATGGCTACCCATGCCAGCAGGTGGGGCTTTAGGGGACATGGCCATCATATGACACATGTCACAGTTCCCCACCCCCCCCCTTCTCTTGCTATTTCTGTGTCTCAAAATTTCACATTCTCCTGTACTATAAATTAATCTGGATTTATGGCCTAGTCATGGAGAGTCTAGGTTGGATCTAAAGCAGCAACAGGCAGTTGTTTGTTTGTTTGTTTTAAATGTTTATTTATTTTTGGGGCAGAGAGAGAGGGGGACAGAGGATCCCAAGTGGGCTCTGCTCTGACAGCAGCGACCCCCATGCAGGGCTTGAACTTAGAAATCATGAGATCATGACCTGAGCCGAAGTCTTGTGCTTAACCAACTGAACCACTCAGGCGCCCAAGACAGGCAGTTATAAACTGAAAATTGCACCTGTCTCCCTGTGGTCTTCTTCCTGTCTAGACGCACCACTGGGAGCAGGGCAGTGGGTTCGGGGCTGTGTTGGATGGAAGGGCCTCCCCGTCAACTCATGATTATTTGAACTGGCTTTGCCACTCCATGGTGGGGCGGGGGAACCCTAAAACCTCTCATTTCTGAGCTCTGGTAAAAGGATCCCTGCTCTGCACTACTGGCCATTTCTTACCACAGCCACGTGGGTAATCATTAACCGACAGACACACACTGCAACTTTGTTTTATGTATTATTAATAGAAAGATAACGAACTCTCAGAAGTTCGTCTTTCCTTCTCCAGATGTGTTGCTTGTGGATAAAAGCAGGAGTTACCCAGGCTGTAGCTAGTCTAGTAAATGTCACACCTCTTGTAGCCATAAGAGCCGGTGCAACTGTTTTTTCACGTGCAGGTTTTGAGGGCCTTCCCTGTGTTTAAATTCTTGAAAGGCATTTTTCAAGAAAGCCTGGCCCAGAAGCCCTTAAGTTGGCCTTGCCATCTGACTCTGCTGCTGGAGGAAGGATCCCACATGAGATCCAGCAGGCTTGTGGTGCAAGTTCTCATCAACCCTTTCAGGCCTAGATGCAGGAGGAGGGGCTCTCCCTCCCCACACCCCACTCTCCTCCCTGCTTTTCTTTTTTTTTTTTTTTCAACGTTTTTTATTTATTTTTGGGACAGAGAGAGACAGAGCATGAACGGGGGAGGGACAGAGAGAGAGGGAGACACAGAATCGGAAACAGGTTCCAGGCTCCGAGCCATCAGCCCAGAGCCCGACGCGGGGCTCAAACTCACGGACCGCGAGATCGTGACCTGGCTGAAGTCGGACGCTTAACCGACTGCGCCACCCAGGCGCCCCCCTGCTTTTCTTTTTAACATATAAAGTGAGAAATACATTTTAATTAGATTATCTTTCTATTAACAACACATAAAATGAAGTTGCATTGTGTGTATGGCGGTTAATGATTACCCACGTGGCTGTGGTAGGAAATGGCCAGTAGTGCAGAGTAGGGATCCTTTACTGGAGCTTAGAAATGAAAGGTTTTAGGGTCCCCCCCCCCCCCCCCCCCCATGGAGCGGCAAAGCCAGTCAGAGCCAGAGCCAGGAATTGGATTCAGGAACCCAGACTGCAAACTAGAATTTCATGGTCTCTGACTGGGGCTGTTGGTCTGGATCTGGTGTAGACAGGTGTGCCAGAGGTGTCCCCTGCCTGGGGATAGCGTGTGAGCGCCCTCTGTCTTCTCTCTGGTCAGTTTCCCGCGTGGCCTGTGATCCTTGGAAGGAAAGCGGTGATGTGTCGGACAGTGGCAGCAGCACCACCAGCGGGCACTGGAGCGCGAGCAGTGGCATTTCTACGCCCTCGCCTCCCCACCCCCAGGCCAGCCCCAAGTATTTGGGGGATGCCTTTGGTTCTCCCCAAACTGATAATGGATTTGAGACCGACCCGGATGCTTTCCTGTTGGATGAACCAGCTCCACGCAAAAGAAAGGTATGTGATGTGGTGTGGGGCTGACGTCAGCTTGGGGCTGGCTTTGGAGGGCATGGGGGGCCCCCCAGGTCCTGGGTGTTCTCAGGCTCCATCCCATTTCAGTTTTCCTTTGTTCCTCTGTTCTGTCATGATATCCCCAGGAGCCCACTCCTCCTCTTTTATGCTTGTTCCTTTTCACCTCTGCCCTGATCCCTGCCCTCTTTGCTGCTCTCACATAGGGCCTGTGTGTAAGGGCCTCTGGCAGGGTCTTACCCACAGCACGAAGCACTGGTGTTGGCAGTGGGACCGAATCCTGGGACCAGGCTCTCTGCCCCTGCCTGTCAGTTTCTCTGGTCCCAAATCCCTTCCCTAGAGCCTTTTGTTGGCTTGTATTTGAAGGCAGCTCAAGTCTCCACTGGATGAGGGTGAGGAGTGGGGAGGGGAGGGGCACATCCCAATGCTCCCATCTTCCTTTCTCCTAGAACTCTGTGAAGGTGATGTACAAGTGCCTGTGGCCAAACTGTGGCAAAGTTCTGCGCTCAATTGTGGGCATCAAACGACATGTTAAAGCCCTCCACCTGGGGTAGGTATCAAGCCCGGGGCATCTTTGCCTAGAGACCCACTCGGGTGTTCCTCCAGCCTGCCACCCACAGCCAAGAATGGTTCTGAGAAAACGATTTGCTGAGAATACCACCTGGTGCCTATCCCCGACCCCTGTGCCTGGCAAAATAGCCTGTTGGAAAGAGATCTGTGCTTGGAAGGGAAGACCCTCTTCTCATGATGAATGATGATGCCATTCATGGGGAAGGAGCGCCACCCATCCTGTGGACGTGTCTTGCTGCCTCACTGTAGGGGGAAAGATGTGTGAATTCTGGGTAGAAATTGGGTAATTTGACGACACCTCATTGCGGCTTCTGCACCTGCTTCCCCTCAGGGAGCTGGGCTCCATTAGCTCTGACTCCCTGGAGCCAGAGCTGCTCAGGGAGGTGGAAGATGACCCCTCAGCCCTCTCCCTTGAGGAGAGAGTGTGACCACAGGTAGGTGGGACCTGGAGGGGACCCGGGGCAGAGCCAGATGGCTGTTGCAGGAAGAGAGACACGTTCTGTGAGAGGAGGAGCCTGAGGTGCCAGGAAAAACCGTGTTCAAGCACGTAATCCTCTATGACGCCTTCTGGCGTCCCAGGACAGGGCCTTCTGGATGTTCTCGCGGGCTCCTTCCCTGACTTACTGGGTGGGCCTGGGCAAGTGCTCTTCCCTCTTCTGCCATGCGTTTCCTGAGGCAACTTGTTCCTGACCCTCACTGCATCTCCTTCCCTCACAGAGACACTGTGGACTCCGACCAGTTCAAGCGGGAGGAGGATTTCTACTACACAGAGGTGCAGATGAAGGAGGAAGCTGCCGCTGGTGCCCCCACAGCTGACCCAGCCCCAACCCCCAGCATGACCAGCCCGCCCCTTGCTCTCCTCCCACCACCTCCTCCCAAAACTCAGTCCTCAGGCCCAGAACACCCTGGCCTGGAGTCTTATCTGCCCTCTGGTGCTCTCAGCAAGTCAGCTCCTGGCTCCTTCTGGCACATTCAGGCCGACCATGCATACCAGGTATGAGGCTAGGGCACATTGGGAGCTCAGCCGTGTGGCCGTAAAGGATATTTGGTGTCTGACATGTCACTGGCCAGCCTGATCACAGGCCACTGACCACCCTGACCGAAGGCTGAGCCCTTTGGCTAAATTGCTGATCTCTAGCTTCTATAAAGAGGGAAAGAAAAATGATTTCACACTCAACAAATGTGGGAATTCCAGAGTTCTGCATCAGTGGCTGTCATGAGTAGTCACTAGAATCTGGCTGAATCCCTGAGTAACCAGGTGGATGGATTTGGACTGGGGAATCGTTACATCACTGCTTACAAAAGTGGATGGAATAGTGCAGTTGGGTTGCCCAGAGTAAATCTGTAACTTCTCTAAAATTGTGTTACATTAACAATCCAGCACCCTTTGTTTTGAATACCTACCGTGTGTCAAACATTGGGCTAAACTTTTTTTTAAAAAAAAAATTTTTTTTTAATGTTTATTTATTTTTGAGACAGAGAGAGACAGAGCATGAATGGGGGAGGGTCAGAGCGAGGGAGACACAGAATCCGAAACGGGCTCCAGGCTCTGAGCTGTCAGCACAGAGCCCGACGCGGGGCTCGAACTCACAGACCGCGAGATCATGACCCGAGCCGAAGTCGGCCGCCCAACCGACTGAGCCACCCAGGCGCCCCAAAACTTTTTAAATAGAATAAGACATAGTCCCCAACCAACCTTGTGAAATGCATGGTTTAGCTGGAGAGAGAAATGAATATGTAAGTTTGATTGAGTATAATGAGTGGTCAAAGTACCTTACGAGAGGCATGAGAAATTGCTGTGGGCACAGGAAGAATCACGCTGTTATGCCCATGTAGCTGGGAAAGTTGTCATGGAGGGGGTTACATGTAGGATGGTCCACATAGGTACTCTGAACACACAGTTTGCTTTCTGGCATTTTTTTTCTTAAAATCCTTTTATGCCTTCAGCTTGGTTTTATCAGACTCTAGGGTGATTTACACGTTAGTGATTAAAAAGCAGTGCTCTCAGACAGCCGTCACAAAATGAGCCAGCTCTCCTTCTCATTAGAACGAGTGGCTGCCTGGTTAGTTTATGTTTGGCCAACTTCAGGAGGCCCTTCGGGAAGCTGGCTGACCCTGCAAGTTGGGACCTATAGAGGGCGGCTGCATCCGGGCTTCCAGGAAAGTGTTGCTGCTTCCCAGTGGTTGCCTGGGGACATCATATACTTGGTGCAGCAACACCACCTGTGCTCAGAAGGGTTTTGGACTGCTTCGGGGAACTGCCTGTAGCATGTTCTTGGTAGGTGAGCCAGCTGAGAAGCTAATCCACTGTGATGATTCAGTCATGGGGCTGGCCTGAAGACCAGCTCTCAGAGAAGGGATCCAGCAAACAACTGGAGCCAGGGACTAAGGAGGGTATCAGAGTTGGGCTCGCTCTGCCGGGAGCAGAGTATTCGCGTGCACCCCCGTCTTTTCCTCTTGGAGGCCCATGCTCTGTGGCGGACCGTGAAGTCGCAGGGAACATGGGCGGACTTGCTAGCTGCCTGACTGGGCTCCAGGCTGACCTGCTCTCATCTCTGGCAGGCTCTGCCATCTTTCCAGATTCCCGTGTCGCCACACATCTACACCAGTATTAGCTGGGCTGCTGCCCCCTCCACGGCCTCCTCCCTCTCTCCGGTGAGTGTGCCTATTTCTGAGCCCCCGTGGGCCCCCCTGGGGGTAAGCCTCCGCATGTTACCAGTGCTGGAGGCCATCTCCCCGCACTTGCCTCCAGCGCCCAAACTTCCTGAAGGCCTCCATACACTCTCCCCCTTGCCTTGCCCTCCCTAGTGGGTCACAGCCCTCCTAGGAGGTGCAAGGAGTGTGTCTGCAGAGGAGAAGCCAGATAAAGCAAGTTTAGTGCCTAGGAAGTCACCAGGCAGGTCTGCATTCAGTGCCCTATTGAGCTCTGAGTGTGGGTGGGTGCTCGTTAAGGTTTCAGTGTGGAGAGAGAGGAGGGCAGAGAATATGGAGGAGGTGGGGAGGATGAGGGGAAGAGCATGAAAGAAGATGGGTGCTAGTGGGGGCACTGGGAGGACCGTGGCCTTAGGTGGCTTGCCTCTGAGCTAAAATAAATCAGATGTCCTTTTGAACCACCCATAGTGGTCGTGGTCTTAAATATCGCCTATAGGAAGGCATCACACATTGTCAAACCTGGGTGCCTGAAGGTGGCTTTCAGGCAGCGCAGTCTCTCCCTTGTTCCACATGTGGTAACTCCATCTAAACCTGCAGGGAGCAGCCCACCAGGAGGCCAGGTCAAGAGCCTCCCCTGTTCAGGTCACTCACTCTTTCGAAAATGTGGTTTAAAGGCCTGTCCCTCACTCTGCAGCCTTTCCCCCCTACCTGGCGCCTGCTCACCTGTGCCTGGAATATCTTACCAGGGAAAGCCTCCTGCCCTCCTGCCACAAAGAGGGGCTTGGCGGGTGTGGCTGACTTTCTGGTGGGATGGTTGTCTCACCTTTTGCTTCTGCCCTCATGCCCTTGGCCTGTGCTTATGGCCTCTCTCTCTCCCCATGGCCAGGTCCGGAGCAGATCACTAAGCTTCAGCGAGCCCCAGCAGCCTCCACCTGCAATGAAATCCCACCTGATTGTTACTTCTCCACCCCGGGCCCAGAGCAGCGCCAGGTGAGACAGTTTGCTCCGTGGCCTCCCTTCTGGTTTCTGTCCTCACTGTCCCCACTACAAGTGTGGGTTCTGAGTCCACCAACCCTAGTCTCCTGGGTTAGTTCCCCCAGGGTGGCTGGGGGTGAGGGGGTGGGGGTGGATGCAGGGGAGGGTAGATGCAGGGGCGGAGGCCTTTGCTCCTCTGGCCCCTTGGCTCTTGCCCTTCCAGCCTCTGCTGGTTTGCTCAGCCTCTTGCCTGGCCACTGTCCAGGTCTGCAGCCGCCACTGCGTGTCTGTATCCTCCTTATTCTTTTTTGCCAGGAAAGCCCGTGGGGAGGCTAAGAAGTGCCGCAAAGTGTATGGCATCGAGCACCGGGACCAGTGGTGCACGGCCTGCCGCTGGAAGAAGGCCTGCCAGCGCTTCCTGGACTGAACCCGCCCTGCCACCGGCTCATCCTCCCTGCTCCCTGCCCCCACCGGCAGCCAGACCGCGAAAGACAGACGCGTCCCACGCCCTCTGCAGAAACCTGAACGATAAAGAGTGGACATTGGGAGTTTGGGTTCTATTGGCTAAGGTTTAATACGTAAAACATTTCCCCCCTCCCTTTTGGGAACATTTGAGTTTTTAAAAGAAGAAAGGAAAATATTCCCCCATACCCCTAAAATAGGAGAGAGCCGAAACTGACCAAGGGTATTCTGCAGTGAACCAGAGACCAAAGAATTAATTACCCTCTCTTTCCCACGTCTCTGTCTAGGGGATTAGTTTGCATGTATCAAAAGAAGGAACAGCTCATTCTGTTTTCCTGCTGAGTTGGTGAATTCTTTGCTTTCTCAACTCTTCCAGAAGGGACTGTGAGCAAGATGAATTTACTTTTCTTAAAAAAAAAAAAAAAAAGAAAGAAAAAAAAGTTTCTGGCTGATGACTCCGAGAGCAGGACCTGCTGTGGTTGGTGGGGGGATAGTGGGGGTATCTGTGCACTTTTTAAGGTGCAGCCAGCCCCTCTTCTCCACCCGAATCCAGGAGAAGGGAGAGCCTGTCCTCACCGAGCAGCTTCTATGGAAGTAAAAGGAAAACCCTTTCTTGATGACAACTGTTTGAATCTGGGTTCTCTCTGAAGTTGGGTTGCATCCCAACAAGTATTGTATGGCTTCTTCTTAAAGCCCAGACTAATAGGTTTTTAAAGACTGTCCCCAAATAGCTGAGCCAAAAGGCTATACGAATTCACTTTTTGAAATGTGGCAGTTAAACACTACCTTGATCATTCTTTCCTCTGTTCCTTGAGGAAACATTGGAGGGTTTTAGTGTTCGTGAAAGCCCTCTGCTGTTACCTGAGTGAATAAACTCCCTCTTGATGTTCCTCCCTCCAGTTGTGGAGGTGACACCTTTAAAACACTTTGTTTTCTTTTCCCAGTGTATTCAGAAGCCTTTTATCTGATTCAAGTTCCCTTTCATTTGGGTGAGAGACCCCACCCCCACCCCTGTGCAGGTTCCTCTTTGTCTCTGGCTTTACTTGGGATTTTCCCATTCCCTCCGAAGGCTGCAGTTGGGGCTGGCGTAGGGGATGGAGAGAAAAATAAAAAAAGGAGAGAGAAAGGTAAGTGGCAGCTTGCCCCCATGTTGGAGCGTGAGTTGGCAGGTTCCCAATTTTTAGGTTGGGTCAGAGGGCCTGGGAGAATGTGATAGGACAGGACTCTGCCATCAGTGCAGGAGGTCTCTGGAATTTTATCAGTGTTGGTCCAGTTCCTGAGATGGGAGGGTCAATTTGATGTGGTGTGACCTTCTCGGAGGTATCTGCTGAGCACCATTTCTTGCCTGCAGGTGGGAGGGGGAAAGTTAACTCTGAAGAACTCTCTGGAGGAGGGGTTGGGTTAGCAGCTCCTAGTGCTTTAGCCCTCGTTTCTGGAGGCCTGAAGAACTGAGAGCAGCCTGGATTGCATTGCTTGGGAAGTAAATATGCAAAACTATTCTTGTTGATGAGGGAGATGTGGACGGGGAGCTTGGGGCCCTGCCGATCAGTGCTTAATTAAACTGTTTCATCCATTTCTTGGATGAAAGACAAGCTGAGACCTCAAGGGAGGGCATGTTTTGTTTTGGGGCTCCCCTTTCTTTTAAGCCTGACTTGTTTGGGAGTTTGTCAGGCCGGCATGAGCATGGCCACTCGGTGCCCAACTGTCTGCGGTCCCAGTACTGCACTTATATCCCTGAAGTCGGGGGCTCGAGAATCCCACCAGACCACCTATCCTGGGGCTGGGCAGCAGCGTCCGTCCCCTGGCTGTAACCAGGCCATCCTCTCTTACTCCCAGGTGGAGATACTGGCCTACTGAGGATCCTTTGGCCACTGCATGTGGGACTTGTGCAGGTGCTTGTCAATCTGTGACAGAGTATTAGAAAACCCGCCAACCTTAGAAGCATGGTGTTGTGAAGGGTGATAGTGACCCGGGTTTGGTGATGGAGGGAAAGACACTCATTCATAGGTGTCTTTGGTGGTAATGGGGTATATTTTTATAACTTAGTAAAAAAAAATGTGGAATCTGTCCCTAAAGCTAGAAACCAGGCCAGCAAGAGGTGGCCCAGTGTCCTTCTTCCTGTCTCTTCTGCCACCCTGAGAATTAAAAGCTGATGGCAGGTTGTGGATTGTCCTGACTGCTCACTTCCCTCGTTCATCTTCAGATCTTCTTGGTGAGGGGAGGGAGCTTCTGAGACGTAAGGACTCTGCCCAGCAGCATCCTCCCCTCTCTTAATCAGGCTCTTGTTGAGTCTTGTCTTCAGAAAAGCTGTTTTCATTTTCCCCCTCAGTTTGGACCGTGTCGATATAACTGGACAGCAAGACTTCCACTAAGTGAGGTAGGCTTCTCATGTCCTTGGTACACAGGGCAGAAAAGGAAGAGGAGAAACAAGAAATGGATGAAACAGTTTAAAAACTGAGGTGGCTTTTTTTTTTTTTTTTTAATGTTTTATTTTGGTGCAGCTTTCCCCTATCTGTATGTGCTCCTCTCTCCTTTTCCATGGTGATGGCCTCCTCTAGCCTCTGCCCTCTCGCTCCATCTTGTGGCTGTTGTGTTCTTGACATGTGGTCTGTCCTTGGGGTTGCCCCGTTTGTTCTCGGAGGGTGGGGGTGGCTTGTGAACTGATCAGCAATTTTGCCTGTTCTCTACATCTTTGTGTCTCTCCCTGCTTCCCAGCCCACCTGGGCAGCAGAATCTGATAGGTCAGGTGCCACAGGAGTGCATTTGAAACTAACAGGACTGATTTTTGAAAGAAGTGATGTTGGGAAACCCATTTATTCCAGGGATGTTGACCCTATTCAAAGTATTTCTTGGAATTTACCTTTGGAGTCTGTGGTGCCTGCTTGAAATAGCCTTAATGATACTAAATCTGTACCTATGCTCATTCAGTGCGGAGTCTGGTGAATGATGTCTGTGGTCAAGTAAGATCACAGGCGCAAAGCTCATGGATGGACCAGTGAGGAAAATAGCTTGGATTTATGTGGTTCTTAAGCTGGCTGTGAAAGCAGGTTTGTAATTTCAGAGAGCGTTTTGAGTGATAGCCACATTGTGATTCTAAGCCTATAGCTTGACTCCTTGGAGGACATTATTAATTTGGATGTGGAAACTCTGATTTGTTTGAAGAAATCTGTCCTGTTACTTTCTGGACCTCCCAGGTTCTGACTTTACCAGGGGCCAAAAAGAAAAAAAAAAAAAAAGAAAGAAAAAAAAAAAAAAAGAAAAGAAAAAAAAAAACAAAGGAAAAAAGGAGAGAGAGAAGAGGGAGATAAATCCCATCTGTGAATTTGTCTTATTGGCGCCTTTTCCCCCAGCTGTCTTCCAAGTATTATTTTTACTGTTAAAAATTTTTTTAAAAAAATGTGAAATGTAATGTTTTTACAGCAACAATATGAAATATATTTTATAAGGAATAAAATGGTACATTGTCTGATTTAATGTGTGCCTGTCCCTCTACCCCTTCCCCCTACAAAGGATAAGATTACTGTTGTTCTTGGTGTTAAACAAATGGTGGCATGTGGGCAAAGCGTACACATTCATTCATTCATTCATTCATTAGCTTATAATAACGATAGGGACCAAGGACCAGGCCAAGTGCATACATGAATAACCAAGTGCTGACCTAAATAATCCAATGAGAGAGTTACTACTACTATTCCCATTTTACAGATGAGAAGAGGGAAGCACAGAAGTCAAATAACTTACCCCAGGTCATAAACTGTGAAATAACGGCACTAAGATTGTAATCCAGGTAGGAACCATTTTATATACTGCTTGTATTGACAGTGGGGAGCGTGTTCTTGGCTATATCCCTGAGTTGGTTGAGGAGTTGGCAAATGATTTAGGAAAAAATAAGTCCTCTTCTGCTTATGGGATGGGTTCTGACTTCAGGGAACAATACGGGACACTCCCCAAGTTCTTTGATTCCATGTACTGTGATGGCCCAAATGGCTAGTTAAAAGCTGGCCTACGTGGGAAGCAGAGAGCAAACTCCCATCCTTGTGCACTGGGGCTGCTTTAAGCAATTTTAGCTTCCGGGACCATAGGCGTCTCTGGGAGCAGGATCTGGAGACCCCTAAAAGGCCCTGATGGTGAGAGTGGTGTGCCCCTAGACCCAGGGGCTGGATTACATCACTCAAGCCCAGCAGCATGTAAAGCTGGTATGGGGATGGCCATTTTCCTTACCTCGTGGTAGAGCACAGGGCTTCTTTTGCCCCGTTTTCCCTTGTCCCCTGCCTCCCAAGAAAATTCCCAGTAGAATCCATTGCTTCACTGCCGTTTGCCCAAGCTCCTCTACATCACTTGTGACTCTGGGCTACATATTCTCAATTTGTACTTCCCAGGCTCACCTTTATGGCTGCATGCACAGACTCCCTAACTTTCCAGCTTCTAGTTGGGTTTGACCCACAGGTGACAGACTGGGGTTTGAAGGGCTGGAGGACAGAGAAATTGGGGGATTGCATCACCTAGCCCTTCCTGCAGTGTCTGAATGGCTAAGGTTCCCTACTGAGAGCTCAGCAGGGCTCTCCAGTTCCCCAGCAGAGCTCCTTACCCTCCTGACTGATTTCCCATCATCCAGTATACACTCTAGACACTTGAGTCTCCTCAATTGCCCTGTCTGGGTGCACCATATGTTTCTTCGCCTGACAGTTACACCTTGACATGTTTCGTGTTAAATTGGAGATAAACATGACATCAGCGAGTTCATCTAGGCTCTGCCCTTTTCCTCATGTCTTAATCCAGTGGTCTCAAAACAGCAAGATCTGCATCACTTGGAACTTGTTAAAAATGCAAATTCCTTCTGAGTCAGAAACTGGGGGTGGATTCTGTGTCTCCACCAGCAACCCGCCCCAGTGGTGATGTTGACAGGCACCCGGAGGTTCTGAGCACCCTGCCTCTCCCCTCCCCACTCATCCATTCATGCACTTGCTGGAGATGCAGTGCAATCGGAGTGTTTATGCTCCGTGTTCTTGCCTGTCGTGCTTTATATAAAGCAGAGCCATGTGCTTTTTGCTTCTCCTTCCCAAGAGAGGCAGCGCTGATGGTGTGTTTGGAGTCTGGGCTTCTCAGACTCCTCAGATGGACATACAGCCAACCAACTTATTAACTGTTTGCTGAGTAGAAGTTTAATGGAGAAATATCTGTTTAAAACAATCAGCCAGAAAGAACAGCTCTTTTACAAACAAGTTATGGCAGTGACAAGTCAAAACCCCGGGTTTGATTTCCTGTTCCTTTGACCCACCCCTGGAAGAGGAAAGAGGGAAGTGAGAAGGAAAGATGGGGCTGTCAATATGTTAGCTGGAGGAATTACAAAAATACACTCTGATGTAGCAACAAGATTATCATGAAACATGCCATGGGGGTGGGGTGGGGGAGTGGGAAGGGAAAGACAGACTGGGAGAGTCTCCACCCTGGGGTGGAGACCTGGAGGCAAAGCTTGCCTCAGTGTCTTGGGGAAGAAGGAATCCCGATTCCCAGCCGGCAGGTCTGGGGCTGGAGACATGCTGTTTTGGGGATCACCCGGACACCTGGGGAGACAGAAATGATTAAAATGGCAAACTCAGTAGTTTTCCTGACCTTTCAATCCTATTTGTCCTGGTGACTGAGCAATAGAAGGGAGGCAATAAAAAGCTTGTCAATGGAATAAATAGCCACTAAAACAGCAAGTAGGGTTCCCTAACTTCTATACACCTTGAGTCTACCGGTAGGACTCACGGAATAAAGAGGAGGTCTGTGGGCTGGGACTTGAAAGGCATAACATAGGCCCCATGCCCAGAAACAGCTCTCTTATCCCTAGTATTTGGAATCCATATGTAGTAATTAATTCATTTCTTGAGGCTAAATAGTGTTCTCATTTATGGCTCTTTAAACCAAGTTTCACTAATTCCTCACCATGAATGAATCTGCTCACTTTCCACTGTCTACAACGGTTAGGGGATGGGGGCATAAGACATAGTGTGGGGACAGGGAAAATGATGGTAAGTAGATACCCCTTTTCACAGTTCTGTCTAGGACTGGACCGCCATGTCCCTCTTTCCTAACACATCATTACGCATTCTAAATAGGGCTCTTTATCCCATTTCGCTGTTAGGTGGCCCTACTTCCTCTAACCTTCTAAGTATAGATTAGTATTGGATATCTCAGAAGTCCAGAACAGCCCTGGCAACAGGATCTCCCAAGATGGAGAAATCTCAGGCATGTGTAGGGTTGGCTGGGCTACGTGTAGGTGAGTGAAGACAAGGTTTAAGCTGCCTGTTGTGGACTCATAAGTACGTATCCATATTGGAACTCAGCTACCATGAATGTGTGCAAAAAGGAAATTCAGAGATCATTACAGTAAGAGGAAGGAGAGCAATCAATAATACCCAACATGAACTGGTTAACGTTTCCAATGGTTCCATCAAGAACTTCGTATCTTGAGCAAAGCAGCAGACAGAGGCTAGTTGCCAGTTATGTTTCAGTGCCTCTCAGTGGGAAGCTTAATAGAAAATTAGGAAAATCAGTTGCCTGAATAGGGGCTGAAATCATTTCTTTTTGTTCTGTTTTTAAATAAATTGATTCCTGCTAATGTAATTGATTTTAAACTGTCTTTAGGTAAAGAAAACGGTTGTGGTTCAAAATTAGACAAGAGCCTCAGTGTCCCTTAAGAGCCACTTTAAAGAAGAATAAATGTCTGAGATTTGAAAGAATTCAATCCATGCCACTTCTGAAGGATATACTGAGTTAGGTAATGTGCAAATATGGCTTAGGAAGAAATAGGGTGTTGGTTAAGGATCCAAGAGTATGACTTCAAAAATGGCGTGGGTTAATTCAGGGCCTTCGGAAATTAGTCATTCTGCTAAAATATACAGGGCAGGCTTCTCCTCACAACTTAATACATATGTCTGTATTTGGCAATGGGCCTGTTGCAAACCAGATTACCTGCAAGGAGCTATGTGGGCTGCCTCCATGCTGAAGTGTGTGTGCCAAAGATTAACATTTGTATTAATATACTTTGAATGAAGATTATTAACATTTATTTACTTTTGAGAGACAGAGAAGGAATGGGAGAAGGGGAGAGAGAGAGGGAGACACAGAATCTGAAGCAGGCTCCAGGCTCTGAGCTGTCAGTACAGAGCCCAACATGGGGCTCTAACTCAGAAACCGTGAGATCACGACCTGAACTCAAGTTGGACGCTTAACCGACTGAGCCACCCAGGCGCCCCATTTGAATCAAGATTATTAATGATCTGCCTACCTTTGACATACGGGAAGCAAAACAAAACAGCACATATAGACATTTTTTTTTGTTTTATGCTTCTGAGTCAGGGAAGACCCCCCCACTTGGGTAATGTTTGGGGAATGTTTTTGACCAACTGGTTAATTCTTTCCATTAGGGTAAGTTTCTAGACTGTTAGAGAAGAGGTATGAGGCTCTGAAGATAATCAGAATCCCAAATATGAATTAAGGCACATATGCTTGATGGGTGGGATTTTCTTAGATTTTTGGAAAATTCCACTGTGCTAGTTTCCTATGCTATTCAAAGTTATGTACAGGTTGATGGGCTGAGGAAAGTGGAGTTTGTAATGACTGGGCAATAAACTAGGGTTTTTGATGTTTATTATCTGATATGTATTTTAGTATCCGTATAAGCATTCCCATGGGAGTAATGGCCAGGACGGAGAGAGGAATAAAAGCAGGCAAACAAACAAAATAAAACAAAAATGGCCTCTGGGAAGAAAGTGAGGAAAGATGATGATCTCTTAGTCTCTGTTCTAAAACTACTGGGTCAGTTGGGCCAAATCCTCAAAGGCTTGCTCAGTAATGATGCCATTGACATCAACAAATCAGTCCATCTCTGGCAAGGTGGCAGTATGGACAGATGACAAGTGGAAGAAAGAAAAGCAGAAAGTGTAACTCCTGGTCCTAACAAGAACTCCTTGATGGGGGAGAGTGGGAAAGTGTAGTGCTTTCTGTGGAATCCAGGCACCTTGAGATACAGGGGGTAGAGGAGGAGATAGCTAAGCTGTCTCTGAAGGTGAAATAGCAACAGCACAGCCACAGAAATCAGGCAGCAGATAGCTAAAGGTAGGTCTAGCTATTGGTTCTTAGAGATAGTCTCTGAGGAAAGGTGAATTGAATGGTTGTTATGGCAACCGGATAGGAGGATTGGTCCACTTAACTGTCCCCATAGTAACTGAGCTGCTGGAGAGCTATAGAGGAATTAGTTATCTTAACATGCTACTATTATCCCCATGGTAACCAATCTCTAAATGGCAGTGGTCAGCCTTAAGGAGTAATCCCAGGAAAATCTTTGCTCCCTAGAGAAAGGGTGGGTAGGAGGCAGGGAGGTGAATTGACTTCCCCTGCCTCCCAGAGGCTGAACACCTTGAGGTGGTGTAGGGTGTGTGTATGTGGCTGGGGGCTAATGTGCTTCCAGGCCCAGGAGGAAGGCTAAGACAGTTGGGTATATAAGGTTTCCTTTGGCCCCCAGCTCATTCGTGCCCAACTCACTCATGGGTTGAAGTGGATGGTGCAGCTGGGAGGGGCTCCCCTTCCGGCTACACATTACCATTCTGATGCAGAGTGCGCCGGCGCTGGCTGGACTGCAAGCTCAGGACCAGGTACTGCCTCATGAACTCACTGAACCGCTTCTGGTTGGCCAACTTCCGGGCCGACTTCCGGGCCCCGGTGAAGCCCCCAAACCTCTTTTGCAGCTGCTTCTGCTCCATTTCTCCAGTCTCATCCATGCCGGGCTCTGTCCCTTTCTGGGCTTGGATTAGGCTCCTGATGCGAGGCATTCGCTTCAGTTGTATCTCGGAGGAGGTGCTTGGCTGGTAAAGGGCAGCTGCCACGTGCTCTGGGTCAGCAGGGCTGAGCTGCCAGGAGCCCCTGGCCATGACCTTGGTGCATGGAGTCCAGAGAGGGCTGCTGAAGACCTTCCCTTCACACTCAAGGATGCACACCTGCAAAGACAGAGGTGGGAGAAGGGAGGAGGACCAGGAATGCCTATTATATTAGTCCAAAGAAATAGTCTTTTTCTTTTTTTTAATGTTTATTCATTTTTGAGAGACAGCATGAGTGGGAGGCAGAGAGAGAGAGAGAGAGAGAGGAGAGAGAGAGAGAGAGAGAGAGAGAGAGGGAAAATCCTAAGCAGGCTCCAGGTTCTGCACTGTCAGCACAAAGCCCGATGTGGGACTCAAACTCATGAACTGTGAGATCATGACCTGAGCCGAAGTCGGACGCTTAACTGACTGAGCCACCCAGGTGTGCCAGTAGTCTTTTATTGTATACAAAATTTACATCGATACCAATACAAATGCTTCAGAAGCATCTCTTTATTAAGTCACCATTCAGTAGTTACTTTGGTTCAGAGAATTTCCAAGTTATAAAGAAACAGAAAACAATCTGGCCAAGCTCCATCATGTCACAAAGGAAGAAACCTGGGACTCAAAGAGGTGAGATTAATTTGTCCCAGGTGACACAGAAAGTTAATGCAGAATGAGTGCCCCAAACTACACACAGAGCCCTCGTTGAGTTTTTGAAGCCAAACACAACTCATGGCACCCACAAAGAAGAATTTTATTTTGTTCTCTTTTTGGCTTGAGAGAGGTCGGATTGGCTTAAGAAATTGGGGATGTCAAAGCATGTGCTGAAATCTGCAAGGCTATTTTAAGGACACTGTGTTAAGACGAACCCTGGTGTTGTTCATTTTTTAGCCCACATACTCTAATTATACTATCTGTGCATCAGCTCTAGAGAATGAGGGTCAAGACCCTTTGGGATGTAGGTAGGTTGGGCAGTTGGGTTCCAGGTGGGGAAGAGGGGCCATCAGATGCAATCTTTTAGACTTGCCAGGCCCCTGGGAACTTCGGGCACTGCTCTGTCTCTCCAGGCATCTCCCACTTCTACTCTAGACCAACAGCTTGACCATGCTGTTTCCACGTTCCTCCTAACTGATCCTGGCCTTGGCCTTGCCTCCCACATTCCTGTCTCTGATTGGGTCTTCTGGAAGCGTCTACCTCCAATTTTTCTTATTGTTTGCTGTTTTGGCTTCACCTCGAATGCTTCTCTGTGAAAATCCCACTGCAGCTTCTCTTTGGACAGCTGCAGGACATCAGAAGACTGGTGTATGTGCCCAGTACCCCCTATCTGGGGAGCAAAACCCTCGCCCCGGTGTTCAGAGAGGCACAGATGCCAATACGAGCAAGGTTTCCAACCTGACCCCTAACCGAAGAGTGAGATGTGCATGCAGCTATATCACAGACCTTACAGCCATTCCACCAAACCCTAGAAAATGTCTCCTCCAATCCTACTTCTCTCGCAACCCCTTGCCACCCCTGACCCTGACTCTCTTTTGTCCTCACCAGGCTTCTCCAAGGTGTGGTCTGCACTCATGCTTCTATCTCAGCATCTTCAATTTTTTTCTCATGTCCTTGAAATCTGCTTCCCACCCTCATCTTCCACTAACTGCCTTCTTCAGGACCACCAGTGAATTCTGGTCACCAGATCCAATTAGCCCTCATTCTCTCTGACTTTGCAGCATTTGGCAATGTGCACCACACCCTCCCCCAAATTCTCTGACATTGCACTCACCTCTCAGACTATGCACCTTCCTCCTGTGTTCTATCTTTAAGATTCTTTCTTCTCATCTCTCTTTATAATCTACCTCTTGGTGACTGTTCATTTCTGTGATCATGGTCATTTCATCTAGGGCATCCCAGGTTTATATGTCCAGCATCTGATATCTATCGAACTCCAGACACTTCTCTGATCCCTGTCTGGTATCTCCACCAAAGTGTCTGACTAGCACTTAAAACACAATTTGTAAAGAATGAAGCCTACCTTCCCTTCTGGGGCAGAGACTGCCAATGCACATAGGATACCTTTACTAACAGGACACTTGTCCTCCCCAAGGCCACATGTATGTTTCTCAGTCTCCTTTGTAGCCAGAGGTGGCCAATGACATATAAACGACAGTGACCAAGTGAGGCTTCTGAGGAAAGTAGGGGGCTGACTTATCTGAGAAAAGCATCCTTTTTTAATCTTCTTCTTCCCCTTCTTCCAGCCTCCTGCTTAGAATGTGGACATTTTGGCTGGTGCTCCACTGGCCATCTTGAAGCCATGAGGTGACTCAGGGTATGGAAGCCATGTGAGGGTGGCAGCCATATACAGATAAAGCAGAAAGGGAAGGAGCCTGGGACATGGGTGATGTGGAGGAGCTACACAATACCAACCCTGTATTGTCCACCTGCCAACTTCTGCATAGGGAATCAAATCTCTGTCTTATTTGAGCCACTGTTACTTTAGGTCTCTCTTACTAGCAGGTGGATTTAATCATCCAGTATTACTTTTAATCATCCAATAGACTTTCACTACCCTAAGTCTGCCCTTCTGCTTGGTCTGGGTGTGAATCGAAATCATCTCAACTTTAAAAATATTTTTTAAATGTTTATTTTTGAGAGGGGGGGAGGGGGAGGGAGAGAGAGAGGGAGACACAGAATCTGAAGCAGGCTCCAGGCTCTGAGTTGTGCTCTGTCAGGACAGAGCCCTACGCAGGGCTCAAACTCATGAACTGCAAGATCCTGACCTGAGCTGAAGTTGGATGCCCAACCGACAGCCTCCTAGGCACCCCCAAATCATCTCAACTTTAAAAAAAGACAGAATTCAAAAGCCAGTTAAATTCCTGAGGAATAGCACTGGCATTTAAAACTTAACTTTTACAGGGGTGCCTGGGTGGCTCAGTCGGTTGAGTGTCCGACTTTGGCTCAGGTCATGATCTCACGGTCCGTGAGTTCGAGCCCCACGTCGGGCTCTGTGCTGACAGCTCAGAGCCTGGAGCCTGCTTCAGATTCTGTGTCTCCCTCTCTCTCTGCCCCTCCCCCACTCACACTCTGTGTGTCTCTCTCTATCAAAAATAAATAAACATTAAAAAAAAACTTAACTTTTACAAAGCTCAGGTAATTCTGATATCTGCCTGGGTTTGGAAACCACTGACGTAGTCCATGTTTGCATGTTATGATGAGGTTCGGTAATGTGTCCAAAACTATACTGTTAGACAACGTATCACCTGAACAAGAAACCAAATGTCTTGAGTTCCAACCCAGGAGCTCTGTGTGCTTGCAATACAAATTGGTGGAAATTAATGCAAGAGTAAGGATCTTGTGAGACCAAAGGTAACGTTCTAATGGGAAAATTACTCACTTTCTGTTGGGTCAGAGTGGGGAAAGAGACAGTATCCAGTGGGAGTGCCACTCCTCTTCACTGATAAAGTTTCCAAGGTGCATCCTTTGCCAAGCCCTCCCCCACGGCCCCCTGCTAGCCATAGGTGGTGACAGGGGTCCCTGTTGATACACAAGTCGTGGGCTTTCTGAGCATGTCTTTGCCATTTAGATTTTCCTCAGAGATGCTGACAGAACGAATATCATCAGTGCCAACTTTTTCACACCCACAATGTCACTGGGTATGAAAGAATGATAGACAACTTCCATTGGTGGGGATAGCAGAGTTTAAAACAATGGTCCCTGCAAACTTGAGTGTTCTTTAAGAATTGCTACTGGTTTGCTAGAATCCAAAATCTTTTTTTTTCATGTTTTTATTTATTTTTGAAAGAGAGAGAGAGACAGAGTGTGACCAGGGGAGGGACAGAGAGAGAGAAGGAGACACAGAATCCAAGGCAGGCTCCCGGATCTGAGCTGTCAGCACAGAGTCCGATGTGGTGCTCGAACTTGTGAACCACAAAGTCATGACCTGAGCCCAACTCATGAACTACAACATCATGACCTGAACTGGAGTCGGACACTTAACCAACTAAGCCATCCAGGTGCCCCTAGAATGTAAATTCTTAAACTACACCCCTGGAGACACTGATTAGTAAGCCAAGGGTGGGGCCCAAGAATCTGCGTTTTTAACAAACACTCAGGTGATTTGGAGGCTGGACTGTGAGAAATCCTGCTTTGGAACTTGTTCTGAGGAAGGTGTCATCATGGAAGTGGTCAGAGTCTCCTTCAGAGAAAGGGTTACTGGGGTCTGTATTTAGCCTGCTCCTGAAATATTTTGAATAAAACTAGGTAGAACCAATTTGTAGGATGTTCTTTCAGATCAAAATCCTATTGGGTTATTACTGTATAGCAGTGGGTGTCTCTGGGGACAATTTTGTTCCCAGGAGCTATTTGGCAATATCTGGAGACATTTTTGGTTGTCATAAGGTGGGTGGGGGTGGGGGAGATGCTACTGCTATCCCATGAGTAGAGGTCAGGGATGCTAGTAGACATCCTACAGGACAGCCCCACATGACAAATAATAACCAACTTAAAATGTCCACAGTGGTGATTCTGAGGAATCCTACCTTCCAGGATAAAAGGGAAAGCATGAATAGTATTGGGAAAACCTGCAGAAGTGTCAAATTTTGGCACCAACAAGGACTTTGAGCGGACTTGGTCCAATCCTCACAGTATAGGAGCCCCAAATGCTTGTTGAACTGTTCTGTGCCTTCAGTTTACAAGAACAGGTGGAGGTTGTTAAACCTAGAGGCTATTAGATCTTCTATGAGCCCCTGGGTTGCTAAGCCCAGATGGTAATTAGATTGTGTGTCAATCAGAGAAAATGCAATTCTATGATCAAACCAGATGCATAGGTTGTACAGAGACTCAACATACTGTTAGATGCATTAGGTACTAACAAAATCATCTCAACTCTTGATTTAGGAGAAGGTTTGGGGCAAATGTGGAGGATCCAAATTCACAACAGCATTTGTGGCGCCAGATGGGCATATGAGCTTAATGCCTAACACTCTGGTCTAAGGGACCCACCAGCCTCTTTCCAGAGATTGGATAATGGCCTCTTAAGTGAGCTGGACACATTTTCTCAGCCCACACTGATGACATTTCTATATTAAGCCAGAGTGTGGATGAGCATCTGGAAAGTTTCAGACTGGTGCCAAATTGATCTGTAAAGCTGGGTTTGTGGGGAAACTGAGCAAAGGGCCATTTGGACATCTGAGATCAAACATTAGGGAAATAGGCACATGAGCCCACTGGAAGGAAACGAGGAAGCTCATTGATATTGTTAAGCGTTTGCCACTAAAGAATCAAATCGCCTCTGACCAAGAGACATTTGGGAGCTATTTGTTTTAGGAGGTTGTTCTAGAATATCTGAGGGCTAACACGAATTGGCAAGCAGATGAATAGTGCAAAAGAAAAACATGCTAGGAACTCTTAACTGCAAATTAACTAGGAAGAGTTTTTGTGTAATGAAGATACAAAGCACTACGAGAAGTTAGTTTCTTTTGCTATTAATCAAGTTCCAGGGAGTTTTAGATAAATTTCCCCAGACCTTGAGGGTTACTTTCTCCTTTGTCTCTAAAACAACTCAGCGAATCTTGTTTTTTCTACTTTAGCTGAGGGGGTAAGTGCCATTCATAATTAGGTGGAAGGAGCCCAAGATATTGCAGTGGGTTTGAGTGTATGAGTCATTTACTGACCAAAATTATAGTCTAACAAAAAGCCAGCCATACTTGGACCATTGACCTGGAATGAGAAATGCAGAACTTCTTGATAAAACCAAGAACTTAGGGGGTCCTAGGAATCGCTCAGTAATACATAACTTAGTGGAGGGATTGGGAAGGTGACCCTTGCTGAGATATCTAAGTTCCCCCCACCCCCCATAATTCACAGAGTGGAAAAAGGTTGCAAGATTTGGAAATAAGGTGTGGTTGCCAACATTCTAGGCATTTCATCAAACATCTGAAAATAGGTTAAAAGTGAATACAAACTAGAGGCAAAACAGCCAGGCAGCCGTCAGGTCCTCTGAAGGTCAGCAGGCACTTTGAAGCATTTATCCCTCAACCATGAGGCTGTAACTGGCCATATTTTAACTTGTTTCAAAGAAGTATCTAACAGCGTTTTCAGGACCCCAGAGATTTAACATGCTATGGAGGAATGAAAACAAATTCTTTAATGGCTTTGAAAGGCACCAATGTGAAAACGTGGCAGCGTCTGCAGTGGATGGACCTATTAGGAGACTAAGGGTCTCGCAATTTTACAGTTTCCATGGGACATGTTTATTGAGTACTGCTCTGTGCCACACTCAGTGCTGCATGCTAGGGATACCCAGGACAATCAGAAGAGGAAGCTCACACATTATGGTGAGAGAGTAGCAGATACGGATAACTGTCAGAAGACAAAGGAGTGAGGGGCTGGCTCTCTTGGGGGCAGGTGGAGAATCAGCACAGTGTTCTCACAGGTGAAATTTAATCTGAGTTTTGAAGTAGGGGTATTGGATGAAGATGAAGGGAGAGGCATGTGCGAGATGGTGGGGCAAGTTCCTGAAGCCTTAGCAAGGCCGGGAAGGGAAAGTGGGATTTCCCAGGAACTATGAAAAGTGATTGAGCCCAGCAGAGAGGAGGTGAGGCATGTACCTTTGGGAGTCCCCTACAGCCTGGGGAGAGCTGAAGGCCTGGGGTCCAGGGATGGCATCTCAGAAGGAGAGAGTATGGGGAGGAAAGATTTCCTGAATCTTGATCACTTAGGTTTAGAGGGTGGGGAGGGGAACAGGAACCCACCAGGAGGTAATAAAAAATGAATCGGAATGGGGAAGAGAACCAGGCGAATTCACCGAGTTGACTGGGAGAGGACAGGGAGGAGGAAACCTGCAAATTGGCTCCAGACCTCTGAGAGAGCAGATAAGAAGTGATGCAGCCCAAAGGGGTGAGGGCTGCAAGTGTAGATTACTCTCTGGGTGTACAGATATCTTTTCAAGTCCTAATGCTTTCTTTGATGGGGGAAAACAAAGCATTGCCATGAAAGCTAGAGATTCCAGCATTGTGCATAATTTTCAGTCTTGTCTAGGCTGCAGATGGAGAATTTAGCAGTGTGGAGATGATCAGATTATTGCTTAATCAACTCATCATTGGTTTACATGTAAACCAAGTTGGCCGCTCTCCTTACTAAGACTAGGGCAGAGTGTTTTTTTAGATGAGCTTTTAAGCCTCTCTGGGCTGCACGGAAAAAGCCTGTGGGCCTTCTGTGTTCCAGCCAAACTCAGCTTTTCTCAGTTCCGTAAATGCCACTTCCCTCTGGCACAGGCATTTGAACGTGTATTCCCCACTCTCTCTATCACCTGGGACCCTCTCTCTGCCTCTTCGCTCCCATTCTTTAGGTTTCCTTAGAGACTTCAGTTCCTTCAAGAGTCCCGTCTGTCCTTCTAGTCTGGGTTGGGATCCACTGTCTGTGCTTCCCCAGCATCCAGTAGTTAAGCCCTCTTGAAGGGATTGTGGGATCTTCTCTCCCACTGGTTGCAGACTCCATCCATCTGCTTCCTGGACCCTTTGGCCTGGCCCTGTGCTCAGCATACAGAAAACCAAAATGGATGAATGAGGACGGGCCAACTTTGGATGGGTCATCTGGGGATGCTCTTCATGATGCTGTAGAAACCCACCGAGCAGGCGAGGGAAGAGCTTGCTGTTTGGGTCTGTAGGGCCTGTGTCTGCTCATCATTAGTGAGCTAGCCCAATGTAAATATGTGTTCTATATTTGTACACTCGCCTTAAGGAGCAGTAGTTACTTTTGGTTGTTTTTAACGGTTGAGGAGTTTGAATTATGACATCTTTTGAAAGAAGTTTGACTACAAAGAAAAAATGATTGAGTTATATTGGATTTAATAGAGGAATAACTCTTTAGGCTGACATGAAAGCAGTTGAGAAAGTTTATTTAAGGAAAAGAAATTTAATGCCAGATTAGAACCTCAAATTAAAAATTTAAAATATAGGGGCTCCTGGGTGGCTCAGTCGGTTAAGTGTTCAACTTCGGCTCCGGTCATGATCTCATGGCTTGTGAGTTTGAACCCCGCATCGGGCTCTGTGCTGACAACTCAATGCCTGGAGCCTGCTTCGGATTCCATGTCTCCCTCTCTCTCTGCCCCTCCCCCTCTTGCACTGTCTCTCTCTCTCTCTCTCTCTCTCTCTCTCTCTCACAAATAAATAAAACATTAAAAAAAAAACCTAGGAAAACCAAAAACCAAAACAAAATTTAAAATATAAACAAAATTTAAAATATAAGAGAGCATTTGGGTATTCACTGTAGAATTATCTATAATATCAAAAATGGAGGGCAACGTACATGTTAAACAGGAGGGGAATAGTTAAACAAATTATACTGTATTCCTAGAAAGAAAGAACTTAAAATCATGTTTAATAACATGAGGAAAGTATCCTGGTATAATGTAGCAAGTGAAAAACCAGGACTCTTTCTCTGACAGGTGGGATTAAAGTAACGTTCTTCTGTTACACTTCTCTGAATTTGCCAAATTCTCTAAAATGAGTATGCATTATTTAATAATGGGAACAAAATGGCAGCACAGGCAGGTCTTTATTTGAAGTGGAAAAGGGGAAAGATGACAGAGTTTGCATTTAGAAGATGCTAAAGTCAGCATCTGTTTCCTATCCACCACGTGGCACCAGGTGAGTCACATGCCCCCTGGGCAAGGCCTTAATTTCTCACTCTGGGTTGGAGGAAGGAGGGAGAAGAAGACGGAGGGCGTTCCATGGCCTACCTCAAGGTTGAAGCTGTCAAGAGCTGGGCGGAGCTTCTCTCTGCAGGTCAGACAGTCCTTCTGGCAGCTGCTGGACACGCTGGAGAAGAGGCTGAGCAGCAGGAGGTCACAAAGCAGGATTTTCATGGTGCAGGAGCAGGAAGCAGGGGGCTAAAATACTAAAAAAGTGAGGGTGCGCCGCAATTAGAACAGCCTTTCTGGGGGGGTCTCACACAGGGGATGCCACCAGAGGGGACGGCGCCAGGCCCAAGATTCGCCTCCCAGGAGGGAGCGGGTTGTCAAGGATACAAGAGGCTTGCTCCTGCCAGCCAGGCCTACCGTTCATGCAGGGGTGAGTGTCTGGGATCCTAGGCGGAGCACCCCTGTGATTCCTGCCACCTAGCTGGCCTCGACGTGCACAAGCACTTCCAGGGGCATACAGACCTCACTTTGCAACTTACTAACTTGTGGCTGTAAGACAACCTCTCCAAGCTTCAGTTTTCATGTCTGTAAAAGGGGGATAGTGCTACCTGTCTCGTCATAGGGCCATTGCGAAGAGATGAGATCTGTAAGGAGGTTTGGCAAAGTGCCGTGCATGAGTGAGACATGTGCAGTGAGGTTCATGGATGACTCGTGTCCTTTGTCTCCTCCTCCCCAGCCTTCCCTGCCTCAGCCAGGAAAGCCCCACATCCCAGAATTTGCTCTTCCAGGAAGCTCCCAGATTCCTTGTCTGTTTCCCCTGCGAGAGGTGAGCTTGCTTCCTGAGCACAGGGCCAGTATGTCCACCCTGCGAGGCCATCCAAAACACAGGACCAGGTATGTGGAGTTATTTATTGAAAAATGAACAAAGACACTAAGATAATAGCTCAAATTATTATTAGTTGGACCAGTAGTGTATAATTTTTATGTAGGATGGCCTGAAAGATGTGCGGTTTTTCCTGTTCCTCTTTAAATTTATCCTGTGAGCAAGCCTCCTGAATCAAAAAGCTATTTCCTTAGACTGCATCATTTTGGGTCCCTGTAGAAACATCTGTATTTGGAAGATTAAATGGAAAGGGAACAAAGGAACTTTCTGGCAATGTTGTGAATGTTCTTGATTGAGGTATAGGTCGCAGGGGGGGGGGGTATACATTTGCCAAAACCTGTGTGCATTTCCCTATATGTAAATTTTACCTCAACAGAGTCCAGCGTAGAGAAATAAAAATTATCGCCTTGATTGCTTTTTCATCAGACAAAACTAAGAAAATGTATAAGCCTTGCTACTCAAATGCAGTCTGCAGTCCAGCATCAACATCAGCTGGGGTCTTGCTAGAAATGCAGAATTTCAGGCAGGAACCCAGAACCACTGAATTTGATCTGCCTTTTTAGCAAGATCTTCAGGGGATCCATACACATGCTAAAGTCCGGGAAGCCCTGGGAGAAGATGGATGTGGAATGGAGAGGGTCAATAAGAGAAGGAAGGGGATCCTGCAGTTGAATTCACCCAATGGCCATATTGGGAGACTCCCCCAGCCCTTCTTGTGTGTCATCCAAGCATCTCCTACCAAGAGGATGTCCACTAAAAGATGCTCAATCAGTGTTTTGTTTTTTATTTTGTTAATGTTTCTTTATTTTTGAGAGAGAGAGAGACAGAGTGTGAGCAAGGGAGGGGCAGGGAGAGAGGGAGACACAGAATCCGAAGCAGGATCCAGGCTTCGAGCTGTCAGCACAGAGCCTGATGCAGGGCTCGAACTCATGAACCATAAGATCATGACCTAAGCCGCAGTGGGACACTTAACCAACTGAGCCCCCCAGGCATCCTAGTGTTTGTTAAGTCAAAGAGGTGACATTTGAGATGGGTTTTGAATGAATGACAGTTTTCCAAGAGGACAAAGAAGAGGGCATCTGAGCGGCCCGAGAAATAGCCTTTGGAGAGGCAGAGTCAGGCTCACAGCCTGTGAGGCAAACAGGCCGATGTACTGGGGCCACCTGCCCACACTCCCTGAGCGAAGCTCCCTGCTAAAAAGAGAGGTTCGGTCCAGATGGAACCAGGTCTTGTTTGCCATCAAAAGGGTTTGGGCTTTATCCTACAGGTGATGGGATGTCCAGGGCTAATGAACAATGAAGACAAACACCTATACAAATAAACATATCATACGCATTTTTCTTCTCTATCTCAAGGGCCAGTGCTGTAATTGAGACTTATTGCCTTGGTTATTGTGATGACCCCTAATTAGTCCACCTAATGATCTGGCCTCCCACCAAGCCATGTCCACATCTGATGCCATCACTTCATACTTAAAATAAATCTGTAACCTCCAATGGGACTTAGTATTCCTCCTGCCTGCTTTTTGTAGCGTTCTCTCCTATCATTCACCCTGCTGTCTCTTCCGGTCCTAGCGAATCATGTATAGCTCCCAATTCTATCCTGTCCTTAATGCATTTGTATCTTGGCAAATGATCTTCTTTCTGCACAGACTAGTTGTCTCCACCTCATACTTCTGACACATCTCAAGAGTTATCCCCTCTGGAAAGCCATCTCTAACCCCTGGTCTGAGTTAGATGAATCTCCTCTGCTTCTATGGCATCGTGAAACATATCACAGTGGGAAGGCACAGAGCCTCAGGGGCCTGTCAAACAGGCACAACAGACCTGTGTGATAGAGTTGTGATTTTCTTACCTGCTCATCATTGCAGAGTGACTGGGTTCAGATTCCATACCTGCAACTCAACCTCTCAGTTCCTCATCTGTAAAAACTGGACAATAATAGTACCTATCTCATATGATGATGAATGTGTTGATGTTTGTAAGCAGTTAAAATAGCACCTGGCACATAACCAGAACTATACCCAGGGGCACCTGGGTGGCTCAGTTGGTTAAGTGTCTGACTCTTGATCTCAGCTCAGGTCTTGATCTCATGGTCATGAGTTCAGGCCCCATGATGGGCTCCGTGCTGGGCATGAAGCCTACTTAAAAAAAAAAAAAAAAAGAAGGAAAAGAAAGAAAGAAAGAGCCCCAGTACATAGCCTTCACTTTATAACACTATCATTGTCTCTCACATGGCACTTATGACATTATACTGTAAACTTCGACTTAGGTATTTATTTCTCCCACTGGACTGTGACTTCCTAAAGGGTGGAAACCATGTTCTATGGTTCTCTGTATTTCCAGCACCCAGCACAGGGTGAACAGGCACCTAAGAGGTGCTCAGAAAGTCTGATAAGTGACAGTGGAGACTTTTAGGGACACTTTTTGTTCTTAGTTACCATAGAGTTGAGGAGTGTCTAGGAGCATCGGCCCCACTAATGGCACAGGAGCCACTTCGGGACCCGTGTAACTGACAACATGTCCATTAGCTAATTGTTCAGTTCAAGACGGGGAGGGGTGGGAACCATGTTGTTCCAGAGCAAGGCAAGATGCCATCCTAATCTGGAACCCCATGCCTGCTGTGGCAGAAGACTGGTTACAAATGGCTGTGAGGGCATGGTTGGAATAGTGTCGTATGGTAAATTTGCAGGTTAAATAGGTGTTGGTACGCCAGCCACAGAAGCTCATCACACTTACAGACTCTTTTGAGGACTGCTTGCATATGTCTTTTGTTTAACTTGAGACTTGCCTTTACATTTCTTAATCTACTACACTTGAGTCATTCTACTTAAAGGGACATTTGTGTAGAACTTGTCCAGAATGGCATGGCTGTGCCCTCTATGGCCACGTGATGGCAGTGCCTGTACGTCACAGAGGAAAGGGAAGGCTAGGAGAAAAGGGACTGTTTCCTTCCCAATACACAATTGCAATACATAATGTTTGCATAGGCTGAGCTGATAAGTTGTGACAGATGTTAATGAAATGCTCTCCAGCTGAGGTTTTTCATGAACCTCATTAACTGCGGCTACTTGTACATTCAGGAAATGCCTGGTGGATTGATTGATGTTTGTTATCTCAAATTCCGGGTAAATGGGTTTTTAGGGTGAGGTGAAGAAAGAAGATGAGCTCCTGGGACATTTAACGTGTAAAATGTGTTTGAGAGCCTCCCTGCATGTAAAATATGAGCTGTCCTTGGTTTGGCACTTGGCAAACCTTGTCGAATTTACTTGGCATTAGCTTGGCCCTCCGGCTGGTCCCTGATACGTCACTCTTCCAGTCTCCAACCACCCTACCCTCTGTGTCCTTCCCACTCCTCATTTTGAAAAAGTGACTCCACCTGTTATGCAAAAACCGTCCACACACAAAGCTATTTATTCCCTCCAATTCAAAGAATCCTTAAAATGGGTCCGACCACATATGCCCATCTCAGGCCTATCCTGGTTGTGATATTTCAGTGACATCAATGTAAGTGAAAGCTCAAAGTAAATCTAATTAATCCTTACAAAGGGGACCATATTTTGTACCCTTTGGCATACTCCTCACAACACCTAGTACAATTGCATTCTAGGTTAAGTTAGATTTTGAACTGTATTAAAAACTCAGTAGAAGTTTTTCATTTGTCAGAAATCTCAACAACATCTACATGCTTTTTTTTGTAGCTCTGTGTACAAGTTCATGTCAATTACAACGAAGGCAAGTGGGGCTCCCGAGTGGCTCGGTTGGTTGAGCGTCCGACTTTTCGATTTCAGCTCAAGTCATGATTCCAGGGTGATGAGATCAAGCCCCACATCAAGCACCATGTGAGCATGGAGCCTGCCTGGGATGCTCTCTCGCTGCCCCTCCCCCACGCACGTGTGCATGCTCTCTCTCTCTCTCTCAAATAAAAAAATAAAAAAATAAAAAAAAATAAAATGAGGGTGAGGAATTAGTTAATTCATGGGTTATATTTATATTTCATCTTTACTCTTTGTGCAACTCTGGGCAAATTATCTTACCTCCGAGAGTGTTTGTCTTCTCACCTGCACAGTGGGGATCATGACAGGTGGTTGTCATTTATTGCACAGTACTGACAGTCAGTAAGATAAAACTGCCCGGAATATGTTGGAATTTTACCTGTATTTACTTGTATTTCACTTGGCGACCCACGCTCAGGCTAACACGTCCATGTGGTGATACTATAATCTGGACATCTCTTATTGAATAAAGAAATGTTTAATTACCTTTTATTTCAGTAGTGACACCTCCTAAATTTAATTGTGCCTCACGGTTTATGAAGACAAAATACCACTGTGTGTTAGCCTTAATCTATTTGCATGTAATCTTCCTTCCAAGGGCAATATAATTAGTTGCTTATCTGTTTGGAGGATTACGTATGAAGCGAAAAGTTAATTGAGTTTTATCTCGTGACCTATGAGAAAGCCTGTAATTTTGGAGCTTTTAGTGGAGAAGGGAGGAGGGGCCTCCTGATAGAGGCACATATGTGTAGATGTTGTTCTCATCAACTGTGCGTGAAGATACTGCTCTTCTACAGGTAACGAATGCTTTTCATATTCATATAAAACCTTATCATCTAGGGTTAATAGTATACTTCTTTTTGGGGCCCCTGGGTGGCTCAATCGGTTAAGCAGACTTCGGCTCAGGGCATGATCTCGCAGTTCGTGAGTTTGAGCCCCGTGATGGGCTCTGTGCTGACAGCTCAGAGCCTGGAGCCTGCTTCGGATTCTGTGTGTGTCTCTCTCTCTGCCCCTCCCCTGCTCGTGCTCTGACTCTCTCTCAAAATAAATAAACATGAAAAAAATTAAAGAAAATAATATACCTCTTTTTGAGAGGCACATAAGTTCATAGGGGTTAAGCAACTTGCCAAAGATTATCCAGCTTATAAATAGCAGAGCCAGGGCTTAACCTCAGGTGTTTGAACATCAAATTGTGTGTTCTGGGAAACCATAAATTCTATATTCTGATTCTGCTTCAGAAAGGTTGGCAGATTCTGGCGGAATCTCACTGGAATAGTCTCTCTTTGTATTTAACAGTAATCCCATCACTATTATATTCATAATACGATGTGCCAGGTGCTGTCCTAATTGCTTTGTAAGCATCCATCCTATGGAATAAGTGCTATTATCCCCATTTTACAGCTGAGAAAACTGAGACTGGAAGAAGAGAAGTAACTTGGAGCAGCAGAGGTGAGCCTCAAGCCCCTCTGATTTCCAAGCTCATGCTCTCACTAGGCTATTCGTTGATCTCTGCAGCTGTCTGTCTCCATGTAAGTGAATTCTTTCTAAGGACCTGAACCCTAGGCTTCCCCTCTCTGATTGTGACATCCTTATTGTTGCCTCCCCTTCGTAGAAGAATTTTTCATTGCCTACAGGCACAGGGTTTATCTTCTACACCCCCCATTTCTTTGACCCATTGCAGACAGGACTCTTACACTGAGATTTTGCTTGTTTACCAGCTATTGCTGAGGAAGGCGTCTGTAATGTCTTTTCCTCCTCTGACTAATGCACTTACATCCCAAAAGGTCCTTCTTCTGCTCTAAGCTTCCACCTGGAAGGAGGCAGTGAGCATAGAGGAGGTGGAGAGCAAAGCAAGTCCCCCGTCCTACAGAGACCAAGTGTGCCTGGTGCTGGTGAACAATGAATGAGAGCCCTGTGCCTTGAAGCAAGAGGCCTGGGCTCCAACTTCTACTTTGTAGTTACCTGTGGGATCTTGAGCAAGACCTTTTCTTTCTGTGGGCCTCAGTTTCCCCTTCTCTAGAAAGAGGCAATTGGGTTAGAAGGTTAATATTTTTTATTTTATAAATACCCAGATATTTGTGCTCTCCTGGTAAGAGGAAGCAAGAAGGAAGGAGGGAACAGGGAGGAAAGATGAGGGTTTCATGAGGCAGTGGCTTCGGGGCAGCACGGGACAGAGGTGGACACAGCTGGGGCTCAGGAGAGGACCTGGGGCAGGGCAACAGACACATTTCCTGTCAAAGCTGCCACAAAGTTAGAAAGGTAACACCTTTTTTTTTTTTTTTTTTAAGCAGTCTCCACACCCTGCTTGAAGCCCAATGCAGGGCTCGAACTCACAACCTTGAGATCAAGATCTGAGCAGACATCAAGAGTTGTCCAGCTCAATCGACTGAGCTACCCAGATGCCCTTGGAAAGGTATCGCTCTTAAATTTGATCTCCCGTAACTTTGAATTGCCCACGGTTCCACATACACTGTCAAAATAATGTAAATGGATTTTTAAAAGGCTTTTATGTACTTTTATAACAAAATCACTTAATGGTCTTTCAAAAAGATTCGAAAATACAAATAAGCAAAAGAGCTATGAATCTAGACCTATCATCTTCAAACTTCTTTAACTTTGTACCTCCAGCAATCCATTTTGAGCACACATTCCCAACTTACTTATAAGTTCTATACATTATAAAACCCAGTACAGTGCAAAGTAAGAGCAATAGCATAAAAAATAAGGATTTAATATCCCAAAGCCCAGTGGGTTGCTGGGCATCCATGCTCCTTTTGCAGACCATTAGCCTACACTCGTTAGCATTCAGCTACATGGATGTGGGTTCCAAGGAGGCAGAGGACAGTTTGACAGTCTTCCTCCCGCATTTAGCACTACTCAGCGTCTGTCAGGATCATCACATGTTTCTTGGCTGAATGAATGAAATGATGAATGGGGCGTGCGGGGTTGGGGAAAGAGGGGAGGTTGGCTCTGAGCCTTCGCTGTGTGGTGATTCACTGATATTTTCACTGGGACTTGGACTCCTTGGAAGCAAGCTTTGCACTTCACCTGCCAAGCCAGGCCCTTCAGAGCTGGCAAAACTTGTTTCTGCAATGCTGAGGCAGCAGCCAATATTTGCAAAACCACAGGATCACAGAAAGTCAAGACTGAATGTGATAGTAGCCTATCTAGGGAAATGCCCAGAAAAAATCAGCTTGCCCCCAAATTTGATGCGCCCCAAATCTCACGGTTTGTGGTTAGTGGGAAACCTTCATGTTAGACAGTGGGAGCACCTATAGGCATTTAAATAAAAGTGTTTAGAAAAATCCAGTGTGCTTAATGAATTCTCAGCCATTCAAGCCACTGCAAGATGCTGTCATGATGACTCCGTTTTCTGAGAAGGGCCCACCCCCTCCCAAGGATGTAGCTCCAGATGTGGGGTGATGGGTAGATTGCAAGTTTCCATCATGGGCTTTGGGAGCAGTGGGGCTATGGAGTGGGGCGCACTGAACCATGCTGACGAAAACATAGCACACTCACCCTAAACCTCACATCCCTACTGTGTATAGGGAACGTGGGGTTTATCAGCAAGGAATAAGCACGTAGAGAAGTTTAGCTCACTGCCTGGCACATAGTAGGTTTCAATAAAAATGAATTCTTTTGCCCTCCTTCTGTGCCTTTGTCCTGGCTGCCACCTCCCTCTCCAAAGCCCTTGACCCATCCAAATTTTACCTCTTTGCCTGCCCCTGGAATCTCTGGAGCATGTGTTCCTTCTTCCAAATCCCTCCAGCACTTGCTGTCTGGACCGTGCAATTTAGGACTTAATTACAGCCAGCCTTGCATTGTCTTCTAATTGTTTGTCCCCTTCCCCCCCACTGCCCCCCCCCCCATTAGTTGGTAAGCACCCTGGGCCCTGAGGGGGTGGCGTGCAGAAGCCAGGTGGGCTGGACTCAGTCCTCACAGGGCTCAGTCCAGTTCAGTCCTGAACACATTATTTAGCCTCTCAGCTTCAATTTCTTCAACTGCAACAAGGAGATAATGACACTACCTCACAGGGCTGTTGCTGGGGATAATGGGTGTGAAAGCGTGAAGATGTAAATCATTGTACGCATGGAAAAGGCTGTTATTGTCGCCTCTGTTGAATCCACCGGCCCCCGCCATGCACTTCCCTGCCTGGTGGAGTGTAGATGATAAATACCTGATTGATTGAATACAGAATAGCTTTGTGACAGCTCCTGTCATAGGCTCCAGAGAGCACGGGTTTGAGCCTAATCCTGCAATTACTCCCTTCATTGACAATGCAAAATCTCCTGCATCCTCTAAATCCTGGAGTACCCTCAGCCTTCAGCTGATAAAGCAGGGGCTCGTGCCCCATGGAGAACAGAGCTGCACCCCCAAAACAGCCCCAGGATGGGCCACAGTGCCCTCGAACGGCAGCATGCAGAACGGTGGAAACTGCTTCTTTTACTAGGGCGGTGGTTGAAGACAGTCTTTGCAGGCACCCTCGCCTGCAGAGGACTCAGCAAGCCCAAAGGAACACTAATCTTTTCTGTTAAAGGTATCACAGCATCAGTGGAAGTATATTGAATATTTCCCTGCCATACTTTATAAATGCGAAAAAGGAGCAACCACCCACAGGCAATGAGAAAGCAGCAATTTCTTTGGGAGGTTTTGATAAGAAGCCAGGCAGTTACTTTCCCCCTTCTATGTTGAAAACTCTGGTTTAGGCTTGCTGGCAAATGCCATGCAAAGCTCATCTTTTGTTAGTCTGCCGAACAATGTTATTGGTTATAATTGGGGCAATTATGGGCTGCTCGAGGAAGCGAAACACAGATGTTTAAGCCCAGGATCAGGGTATTCAAGTCCAAAGCAGCTTGCTTTAAATAGTCAATTTCCCGAATCATCCTGCTTTACTTGAAATTCCCCCAGAACTTGCCCATGTTCAGAGTGAGATGGGGGGGAGGGGTACTGAAGGGAGGGGAAGGAGACACACATGGGGCAGGGGGAGAGAGAGAGAGAGAGGTGCACAAAGGAGACAGAAAGGAGGCTGAGAAAGAGCAAGAGTTTGGATGACTTCTGAATGTTATATTCATCAGGACCCTCAGAGACCTTTTAGTGGGAGAGGTGGGCAGGAGGAGAAACATGCAAAGAAAGAGAAGAAACCGCCACATAATTCAGGGTCTGGGAGTCCAAGGTCATCCCTGCAGAAATCTACTTGGGATTCACACACAGTGGCCCTGTTCAGCACTGTACTGGTCGAGCACGGCGCCCCGGGTCCCACTTTTCCCCACATCATTACTAGCAATTTCTATTCAGTGCATAAGGGAGAAGGGTTCCCTCAGGACAGAAAAACTCAAACCCAAATCAAGTTCAGTGGTATGTTGAAAACCAGCCTGAATACACTACGAGGGAAAGGAAAGAAAGGAAGTCAGCCACAGAGAAAAATCACTCACAAGGATGCCCTGAAAGGCAAGTCCCCTGCCCCAGTGCCTGCTCCTCCCCTAATCCCACTCCTGCATCCACCTTTTCTCAGTAGGGGCCGCATCTGGGGAATCAAAACTTTTCTCATTTCCAAGTTCAGCTCTTTCTTCTTCTGCGTCTCTTCAGGATAAAAACCTCAGCCCTCCCCTCCTACCCCCCATCTGAGCACTGAAACTAAGACGAACGAAGAAATAATTCCCCAGGAGGCCAGCGGCATCCACCCTGGACAAAGAGAGGGTGAGGAGAGAGCCCCGGGCTCCCAGCTGTTTGTCTTGGGGCTGGGGTTCGCATGCAGTTGCCTACCTGAGAGCTGTCAGTAGCCTGGCTCCTTCGGATGTGAGGCTCGGTTCCGCCGTATCAGCCACACCAGCATATATATATCCTCCCCCCACCCGCTCAGCCCTCCCCTTCCCTGCCCACCTCGATGACACATACACACGCTGACCCCCTTAATCAAGCGAATAGCAGAACCTACAATCCTCCCTGGCTGCTCCCCGCCCCCTTGGCTCTGTGCTCAGACCTGTGACACCCCAGCCTCCCCCCCACCATCCATCCATTCTCAAGCCTGCTTTACCTGGACTCTGTTCAGCCAGGATCCCACAGCTGCCTTCCCTTTGCTTCCAGAGGCACGGCGAGGGCTGATGGGGAGCTCTGGCAAGTCAGAAAAAAAGACTCCTGGTGACAGTGACGAGGCAGACCCCAATCCTGGAGTCTCCTTGAACAACCCTTTTGCACAAGGAGTAAAGAGTAGGAAGCGGGCAGAAGGAGGGGGAATCTCACACGAAGCTCCCACCGGCACAGGGAAGCCCAGAGCTGGGCTAAGCCAAGCCCCCTTTACTGCAAATGCCCCACGGGCGGCAACTATAAGGCCACTCCAGGGAGTGGTTCTACCTGCGATGGGTCAAGTCAGGAGGCATTTTGCAGGTGCCCGCAGCCTGGCACAATGTAAAATGCTGAGCCTTTCAACTCAGAGTGAAGTGTCTGAGATTCTGGCTTCTGTCAGAGCAAGTTACTTCTCTTTGAGAACCTCAGGTCCTTCCTCTGTAAAATGGGTATGCTACTGCCGAGGGTGACTGTGAGTAGAAAAACGAGATTCTGTTTCTATTTGGAACATAGGAGACCTTTAATAAATGAGTGCTGCACCCCCTTCGTCCTCTTCACGTTAAATAAGACCAACTGAATCTGACAATTCCCTGTCAACAGCTAGTGTCACAACAGAGTACTTTCAGAGCTGCTGCTGTACCTTAGGGCGTTGCCCCCGAGTGCCTTGGAGTCTCAGAAGCTGTTGGAGATGCCCCCGCCACTCAGTGTGGAGCCTCCTTCCCTTCCCACGGGGAAGGCAGATCATGGTCAGCCCAGGCAGGCCATGTTTAAATCTGCAGCATTCTTGGGGATCCCTCCTTTCTTTGGCCCTAGGCGAATTGCACCATGACTTCCTCCTTGGCTCTCCTGAGAAGATGCAAAAATATTCCAGAATCCCAAGACATGAGGCTATGTCATTCAAGAAGTTCAAGCACCCTCTATTTGCCTCGAGAGTGGCAAATCTGGCTCTCTCATGGACCTAAGAACGGTGGGGAAGGATGAAAGAAAGCATCTGCTTTGACTGCTAATGGCATGGTTTTTTTTTAGGGGGTGGGTGATTGAAACGTTCTGGAATTAGATAGTGCTGATGGTTGCACAACATTGTGGATATACTGAAAACCACGGAATTATGTCCTTTAAAACAGTGAATTTCATGTTATGTAAATTACATCTCAATAAAAAAAATAGAAAGCAAGCGAGGAAGCACCTGCGCCAAGTTAAGATCAACAAGTTCTAAGAAGACAACTTCCCTTCCATCTGTATTCATAGCAAAAGGGTCCAGGAGACCAACATACCCTAATTTTAGATCTCTAGTGCCTGAAACTTACACTTTGTTGTTATTACAGGTCAAAGCCACCACTCTGAACTCTGAACAATTAGCATGATATGTGGTCAGTTTTGCATCCTGATGTATGTTGGAATGTAGGCATGGAGTTTGATTTCGCACATAATGGGGCAGATATTCCTGGTTGCCTTCCTGATACTCATTCCTCTGTTCTTTCTTACTAAACAGTAACCTTGATTGTATTCTAGGTGGCAATGTGCTCTGCTACCCAGCCTTCTTCAAAGCTAAAGGTAGCCAATGAGAATCAAGTTGCTAGTCATTGGGTGGGGCTTCCAGGAAATCTTTTAAAGGGGGCCAATTCAACTAGACAAAGCGTCTTCTTTGCTCTCCTTCCTTTCTGCCTGGAACACAAATGTGATGGCTGGAACTCTAGTAGCTATCTTGGGTCATGAGACAACTTTGAGGATGAAAGCCATGAACTAAAGATGGTGATGCATAAAAGACAGAAGAATTCTGGGTCCCTGATGACTATGGAGATGCCATATCCATCCTGGATTTCCAACCTCAACTTTTTTTTTTTTTTTCAAGAGAAAAACCTGAGATTTTTATTTTAAGTATCAGTCAGAGTTCAGTTAGCTATTGCTGCATAACAAGCCACACCAAAGTGAGAGGCTTAAACAAATCCTTTATGTGGCTCGTGATACTGCAAACTGGCCATTTTCGGCAGGGTGATTCTTTTGATCTCAGTTTGGCTTCCTCATGAATCTGCAGTCAGTTGTGTGTTGGCTTCAGGAAGTTGGCTGCTGTTAACTGCGGGCACCTTGGTTCTCCTCCATTTGTCTTATCCTTCATGTGTCTTTCGGATCCCTTCAACAGGCTGGTCTGGCATAGTTTCATAGCAAGGTTGAGGTGCAAGCCCAAGCAAGTATAATCAAGCAAGGAAACCAGCAGATGCACGTAGTATCACTTGAGACCTAAGCTCAGAGCTGGCACTCCACTGCTTTTGCTGCATTTACTGGCTCAAGGCAGTGACTCAAGGCCAGTCCAGAGCCAGGTTGGGTGGAAACTACAAAGTCATAGGGCAAAGGGGGTGGCTCTACAGAGGCTATTCACTGGAGCCATTGATAACTCTAATCTACCATGTTTTGTTTAAGCCACTTATTTGGATTTTCTGTCACATACAGTAAGAAAATCATCTTGAATGATATACCTGCCTTTGAGCACCTGGTCATTCCCAGGGTGTTTGGTAGCCAAGTGCTTTTCTTCCCATGCAGTTGAGGGAAAGAAAGCACAACAGTGAGAAGTCACAGCTTCTTTGAACTCTTCTCGCCTCATAGCAAATGAAAGAGTTGAGCCAAATGACCCAGAAGTTCTCTTTGGGTTGAATGAAGCTACATATTCTGATAGGGTCGTCTCCTATAATGCACGGAGGGGAAGGGCAGGAATGAATCTAGGACAGGACTTTACAACCATTGTTCTGTGGGGGGTATAAGAACCAAAAGCCAGAGAAGATTAGAAAGGGTGCAAATTGGGTATACTCACAATCACATAAAGACTTTCTCCTGGGCACTTTGCCCCTGAATCATGGCACCTTCCGGTCCATAGCCTTCCCTTAGGTGTGATAACTGGTCATTGAAGAATACGCTGTCCTCTGCTTTTCTGACAGTGTACATTTATTAAAATCATTGGTGAGGAAAGGTCACACAGCCTATCTCTAGCAATTACGAGGCAACGGCCGTTCACTTCTACTTGTACCATCTTGCCGTCCTCTTGCAATAGAGACACCCAAGTCAAAGGGGCTGCAAGAATTAGACTCCATTCTGTTCAGATGGGTAAGTTTTGAGGCAGCCGTTAGAAGCTTTTAAAACCGCCACCAGAAAATTTCAGTAAAGAGAGTATAAGGGGAAGAAGGCAGCCATAGCTAGGCTCCCACAGTGAACTCCTGGAACCTCCACCCACCCAGCAATTTTCCCCTCTCAACGTAAAGAGCCTCTCACCATCAGGTTTTTGGCTGCTCAGAGTTTACTGATTAATTACAGCACCTACAGCCAATTGGTCTCCTTAGTAACCACACTAGCAGGGTCCCAGCTGGAAAAGCTGCTTCTTATTTCCAAAGAGGGCGAACCCTCTTCACATTTTAAAACACCTCCAATTGGAACACAAACAGACTTTTATTATATTTATTTATTTGTTTATTTTTTAGAGAAAAACATCCCTGCTTGTTGCAACAGAGAACTTTATTTTTATTCATTTTTATCTTCACTTATTTTTAAAATATTATTTAAATCCAAGTTAGCAAACATACAGTGCAATATTGGTTTCAGGAATAGAGCCCAGTGATTCATCACTTACGTACAACACCCAGTGCTCATCCCAACAAGTGCCCTCTTAATGCCCATCGCCCATTTAACCTCCCCACCCCCTACCCCTCCCCTACATGTAGCAACCCTCAGTTTGTTCTCTGTATTTAAGAGTCTCTTATGGTTTGCCTCCCTGTCTGTTTTTATCTTATCAACAGAGAACTTTAAAGTATTAAGTCTGTTTTCCTTTTTCCTTTTTTTTTTTTTTTAAAGTACAGTTGACACTCAATGTTACATTAGTTTCAGGTGTACAACATAGTGATTCAACATGTCCGTTATGCTGTGCTCACCACAGGTTTAGCTACCATCAGTCACCATATAATACTATTATGATACCACTGATTATATTCCCTCTGCTGTACTTTTCATCCCTGTGGCTTATTCATTCCATAACTGGGAGCCTGTATCTCCCACTCCCCTTCACCCATCTTGCCCAACCCTGTACCCTCTTCCTCTCTGGCAACCACCAGTTTGTTCCCTGTATTTATAGGTCTGTTTCTGCTTTTTGTTTGTTAGTTTATTCACTTGTTTTTTATTTTTTTATTACTTTTTTATTTGAGAGAGAGAACCTGCAAGCGGGGGAGAGGGGAAGAGAGAGAAAGAGAGAGAGAGAAGCTTAAGCAGGCTTCATGTTCAGCATGGAGCCTGATGTGGGGTTTGATCTCACAAAACTTGGGATCATAACCTGAGCTGAAATTAAGAGTCAGAAGCTCAACTGACTGAACCACCCGGGTGCCCCTTCATTTGTTTTTTTAGATTCCACATATAAGTAAAATCATATAGTATTTGTCTTTCTCTGGCTTATTTCACTTGGCATAATACCCTCTAGGTCCACCCATGCTGTTGCAAATGGCAAGATCTCATTCTTTTTTTTTTTTTTGGCTGAGTAATATTCCAGCATATATAAATCCCACCTCTTCTTTCTCCATCCATCTATCTAACCCAACACTTGCGTTGCTTCCAAATCTTGGTTATGGTAAATAATGCTGCAACAAACATAAGGGTGCATATATATTTTTGAATTAGTGTTTTTGTTTTCTTTGGGTAAATGCCCAGTAGTGGAATTTACTGGATCATAGAGTAGTTCTATTTTTACTTTTTGAGGAAACTCCATACTGTTTTCCACAGTTGTTGCACCAATTCACATTCTCACCAACAGTGCATGTGGGTTTCTTTTTCTTCACATCCTCACCAGCATTTGCTATTTCTTATCTTTTTGATTCTAGCCATCTGGTAAATGTAAGGTGTCATCTCATTGTGGTTTTGATTGGCATCTCCCTGATTATTAGTGATGCTGACCATCTTTTCATGTGTCTGTTGGCCGTCTGGATGTCTTCTTTAGAAAAGTGTCTATTCAGGTTCTCTGTCCATTTTTATTTGGATTATTTGTTTTTTTGTTGTTGTTGAGTCGTGTAAGTTCTTCACATACTTTGGATATTACCCCCTTATTGGATGTGTCATTTGCAAGTATCTTTTCTCATATATTAGGTTATATTTTCATTTGTTGATAATTTCCTCCATTGCGCGTATTCCCAGTAGTTTATTTTTGCTCTTGGTTTTTTTCCCCCCCTTAGGAGACATATGTAGAAAAATGTTGCTTTGGACAAAATTTTAAAACAAACCCATGTTTCTCTACAACCTTGCTTCCAACAATGAATGGATTTTTGAGCAATTGAGGGAAACTTGAATTTTAGTGATCAGTAAGAGATGGGTTTTATTTATTTATTTATTAAATTTTTTTTAAATGTTTATTTATTTTTGAGACAGAGAGAGACAGAGCATGAATGGGGGAGGGGCAGAGAGAGAGGGAGACACAGAATCGGAAGCAGGCTCCAGGCTCTGAGCCATCAGCCCAGAGCCTGACGCGGGGCTCGAACTCACGGACCGCGAGATCGTGACTTGAGCTGAAGTCGGATGCTCAACCGACTGAGCCACCCAGGCGCCCCAGAGATGGGTTTTAAATGAAGATCTAGTCAAATATAATTTTAAGGCAAACAACCAGTTTGACCTTTACAAGTGTAAGTTTGACTACTCAGAGTATCTATTCGAGTGCTATGCTAGGCGATGTGAGAACAAGAAGGACCTGGACACAGGTGTCTGCCTCAAGAAGCTGGCCTGGCGGACAAGACATATGATAATGAATGGTGGCTCGGACAGGGTATACTATAGTGTCTCAGACAACTTAAGAATTAGAAAGGGGCGCCTGGGTGGCTCAGTCAATTGAGTATCGTTTAGTATCCGACTTCGACTTAGGTCATGATCTCTCTCGCAGCTCGTGAGTTCGAGCCCTGCGTCAGACTCTGTGCTGACAGCTCAGAGCCTGGAACCTGCTTCAGATTCTGTGTCTCTCAATCTCTCTGCCCCTCCCGTGCTCATGCTCTGTCTCTTTCTCAAAAATAAATGAACATTAAAAAAAAAAAAAAGAATTAGAAAGCACACAGTAAGGTGCTAATTGTACATCAGACTAGAGGTTAAAGAGAAGTTCAAGAGAGAAGGGAGAGAGGGCATGATGTCTATCTTCTGTTTTGAGTGAAATGTTGAGATGCAGATGATCGACAGCAGGATCTGAGTAGGAGAAAAGTGACAGCAGGGCTTCAATGTGGGTGAGTATGAGGACTGCGGGGACATTAGTCTGCTCCGGCCACCATAGCAAAGTACCACGGACTGGGGGTCTTCAGCAACAGGCACTTATTTTCTCACAGTTCTGGAGGCTGGAAATCTAAAATCAAGGTGTCGCAGGGTTGGTGTCTCTTGAGGCCTCTCTCCTTGGCTTGCAGGAGAGGCCATTTTCTCCCTGTGTCCTCACATGATCGTCCCTCTGTGTGTCTGTGTCCTAATCTCCTCTTTTTATTATATTTTTTATTTAAATGCTTATTTTTGAGAGGGAGAAAGAGAGAGAGCACAAGCGGGGGAGGAGCAGAGGGAGAGGGAGACACAGAATCTGAAGCAGACTCCAGGCTCTGAGCTGTCAGCACAGAGCCTGATGTGGGGCTTGAACTCACAAACTGTGATATCATGATCTGAGCTGAAGTTGGATGCTTAACCAACTGAGCCACCCAGGCACCCCATAATCTCCTCTTCTTATAAGAACACCAGCCATATTGGATTAGGGCTCACCTAATGGCCTTATTTATCCATAATCGTTTCTGTAGAGGCCCTGTCTCCAAATACAGTCACATTCTGAAGTGTTGGGGGTTAGGACTTCAGCATATGAATTTTTCTTGGTGGGGAGAACCCAGTTCAGCCTATAACAGGAGGGAAATGATACTGTGCCATTAGATAATAGTTCCAGAAAGGGAACTAAAGATCACTATGTGTTAGTGGGTGACTAGTGTGCACAGTGGATTTTTTCTACCCTCTGGCCCCCAGGCTCGGGCACTGGTATCCCCAGACACCAAGCTGATAATGTACATCCCGCTTTGACATATCACAGTGTTCCTGGAACATCCATGCATTTAAAAAAATTTTTTTTGGGGGGGCGCCTGGGTGGCGCAGTCGGTTAAGCGTCCGACTTCAGCCAGGTCACGATCTCGCGGTCTGTGAGTTCGAGCCCCGCGTCAGGCTCTGGGCTGATGGCTCGGAGCCTGGAGCCTGTTTCCGATTCTGTGTCTCCCTCTCTCTCTGCCCCTCCCCCGTTCATGCTCTGTCTCTCTCTGTCCCAAAAATAAATAAAAAACGTTGAAAAATTAAAAAAAAATTTTTTTTGTTTTGGTAATGTTTATTCATTTTTGAGACAGAGAGAGACAGAGCATGAGCAGGGGAGGGGCAGAGAGAGAGAGGGAGACACAGAATCTGAAGCAGGCTTCAGGCTCTGAGCTGTCAGCACAGAGTCTGGCTCGACGCGGGGCTCGAACTCACAGAGCCCAAGATCATGACCTGAGCTGAAGTCAGACGCTCAACCGACTGAGCCACCCAGGTGCCCCCATCCATGCAGTTTTCATGGCTATGTCTTAAGAGTCTCAGCACCACTGGGAGGTGTATCCTGAAACTTGGAATGTGCAGAACAGAGCAACTTCAGACATGCCATGCTCAGAGTAAGAAGGCATCTAGCCACTTTGGGCACTTCAGATCATGGTTCCTGAGAAGTTTGTAGGATGGTGCGGTTTTTCTCTGTGGGGTCAGTATCTGAATGCCAGGGGGTGGCTCCGATATCCTAATATTTCATTACTCCCTATAAATAAGTGCATGTTCCACATTGTAGACACAAACCCCTCTCCAGCTTGTTTCTCTGTCAGATTAGGCATGAGTTTTGTGTGCAAGCTCATTTTCTTCCACAGCTCCACCCCTTGTGGGGACTCTTAGGTCCCGCTCCTGTCCACATCTCCCCTTGAGCTTTGGATGCCATATTTCCAATACCTTCAAGATCTCCAGATGTCACATTGATGCCCACAAGGATATTGTCATAGCCCCCTTAACTAACTCCTGCCCACATCTGCTAGGCCTATTACCACATTCATTCACCCCTACCACTCAATTATCAATAAACCTAGGGATGGCCATCCCTCTATGAGCCGGTACTGTAGTTACTGGATTCCGTTATAAAACAAAAGCATCCTTAGCTCACTTCTTACCCCAGGGAATGCCTCTTCCTTTAATTCCTATGCTTGTAATTATTGAAACTATTAGCCTCTCCATCCAACCAATAGCCTCAGCCGTACGACTAATAGCCAACATCACTGCAGGCCCCATCTAATTGGAGGGGCTACTTTAGCCTTAATAAGTATTAGCACCTCTGTCACTCTGATCACCTTCATCATTCTTGTCTTACTAACAGTCCTTGAATTTGCTGTAGCCCTTATTCAAGCTTATATCTTCACCTTGTTAGTGAGCCTATACTTACACAACAGTACTTAATGACCCACCAAACCCATGCATATCACGTAGTTAACCTGAGTCCATGACCACTCACAGGAGCTCTTTCAGCCCTCTAATAACTTCAGGATTAGCAATATGATTTCACTACAACTCGGTATTACTATTAACTGTAGGAATAACAACCAATTTATTAACCATATGCCAATGATGACGAGACATCGTCCGAGAAATCACGTTCCAAGGCCACCAAACACCTATTGTTCAAAAGGGCCTACAATATGGGATGATGCTCTTCAGTATTTCAGAAGTGCTTTTCTTCGCAGGTTTCTTGGGAGCCTTCTATCATTCAAGCCTTGCTCTGACCCCAGAATTAGGAAGCTGCTGGCCACCTACAGGTATCACCCCTCTCAACCCCCTAGAATGGGGTCCAACACTTCCGTACTGGACTGACACTGAGAAATCTGGGCAGGAAATTTGTCTTGAACGGACTTCCTTCTTGCTCTTTCCACACCCTGTACCCAGGGTGTTATCGAATGTAATCATTTCATCTTTATTGCCATTTGTTAGAGCTCCAGCTCTCCATCTTTCTTCAATCTCGCCTATATACAGCAGCTTGCAGAATATTTTCTAAGCAGCATTTTCAGATTTCTTCAATCCCTTGCTCCAAAATTCCAATTTAAAGGCAAAGAGTGATAGGGTTGGAAGATAGTGGAGGTGCACTACAGAGCCCATTGGACTTGAACTCTAAAGACCCAGGTTGGAGTCTCAGCCCTTTTCCTGCCATGTGACTTTGGCCAAGTCACACCTGCTTTTAGGACCTTGTACTCTTATACATTTTTAAAAAAATTTTTTAACATTTATTTAGTTTTGAGAGAGAGAGAGAGTGCAAGCGGGAGAGGAGCAGTGAGAGGGAGACACAGAATCCGAAGCAGGCTCCAGGCTCTGAGCTGTCAGCACAGAGCCCGACACGGGGCTCGAACTCATGAGCCGTGAGATCATGACCTGAGCCGAAGTTGGACACTCAACTGACTGAGCCACCCAGGTGCCCCAGACCTTCTACTCTTATTCTTTAAAAAGGGACATAGTAATACCTAACAGTGGTGGTGTAAAATTTATACAGTTAATGTAAATGAAGGGGCTTTGAAAACTCTGAGCTACCTCACAGATAGAAAACACACCGATTATCCCTTAAGACCATCTCAAGTAACACTACCTCTTATAACTAATTAAAAATTGGCCTTTTCCTTTCCTGAACTTCCATAGCACTTTTCTGGACAGTGTTTTGTATTCAGATTTGCAGTTTGCATTGGATAGTGTGCCCCTGCTGTTCTCTGTGGGGTGGTCGTGGGGGTTGATATCTTGCCTGGCCAGGAAGACTGTAAACCACCAGAGGGAAGCAATTTGTATTCTCTCCTATTTCTCTCCAGTGAGCACAGAGCCAAGCACACCAAAGTCAACCAATCCCACATGCATGTGTTGAACAACAACTATTTGTTGATATGCACAAGGAACATATTAATAGGCAAGAGAGTGAATGAAATATAATAAAAATCCCAGCACTCAAAGAGCTCACAGTCTAGCTTGGAAGATAAACTGCAAGAGCTAAAAAGGGATGTACAGTTGACCCTTGAACAATGTGGTGGCTGGGGTGCCAACCACCCCCTCCGCCTCCCCCCCCACCCCCCCCAACCATGGAAAGGAAAATACATGGAGGGGTGCCTGGGTGGCTCAGGCGGTTGAACATCCACTCGACTTTGGCTCAGGTCATGATCTCGTGATTCATGAGTTCAAGCCCTGCGTTGGGCTCTGTGTGGACTGCTCGGAGCCTAGAGCCTGCTTCAGATTCTGTCTCCCTCTCTCTCTGCCCCTCTCCTGCTTGTGCTCTGTCTCTCTCTCAAAAATAAATAAACATTAAAATTTTTTTTTAAAGAATAAAAGAAAATACATGTGTAATTTTGACTTCCTCAAAACTAATAGCCTATTGTTGACCAGAAGGCTTACTGATAGTATAAACAACATGTATTTTATTTGTTACATGTATTACATACAGTATTCTTTTCAGTAAAGTAAGCTATAGAAAAAGGAAATGTTTTTAAGAAAATCATAAAGAAGAGAAAAATATGTTTATGGTACTGTACTGTAGAAAGTCCATGTGTAAGTGGACCCATGTATGAGTGGGCCTGCACAGTTCAAATCTGTATCATTCAAGGGTGAACTGCATAAGGCCGTTACACTGTTAGCACAGGATGGGTGGGGATTTAAGGGTGATGAATTCCCCTCTGGCTGGGATGGTAGGAAAGGCTTGGCCAAAAGGGAAGATTTGAGCTGGGACTTGAAAGATGGGTGGTATCTGGATAAGTAGAGATGGGAGGATGTAGGAGAGAGTGGACAGGACAGGTGAACTGAAACAGAGGAGCCTTTGCAGAAGAGAGTGGTAGAAGGGGCTGGACATTCGGTCTGCATGAGAAATAGAAGGTCTTGAATGGTGGCCTCAGTAATTGGTACGTTGGCAATCAGAAGAGACTGAAGATTTCTGCACAAGGGGTGAAATGTTCAAGGAGGTCTTTTGGGAGTGTGAAGCTAGGACTGACACTAAGTACTTATTGATTGGAGAAAGCAGGAGAGTATCTACCTGTGTAGGTGTTCATCAGTCTCTGTGGCTGGTTCTGTTTGGATGACTGAAGCCTCAAACTCCCACAAGAAATAGACAAATAGTCAAGCAACTGCCCTGAAAGCTTCCTATTTTTTCAGCAAATAATGTCACATGAAAATCTCCTAACCTCTTGACATTTCCAGTTTCTAGACCAACTCCCACCTCTCTTCACCATCACGATCAGAGCCCTAACAGCCAGGGACAGTCTGAACCTGTGCCTAGCAAAGAAGGACCCCTTCTTCCTCCCTCTGTTCAAAAAGTGGCTGGCGTAAATCGTAGAATGACATTTCACAAAATTGTGTTGTTGTTCATGCAAGATGACTACCTTCCTAGAGCCATTTCATGGTTCTGGAAGGGGAAAATATAAAAATAAAGATTTTTTTTTTTTGAGAAAGAAAATTGTTTCAGTCGTTTGCAAAGTAAAATAACGGATCTCCAAGTCCAATTTTTTTCTGCTTTAATTAAAAGATATTTCCTAAGAACCTTGTTGTAACCTTCTCCCTCCTGCATATCCTCTGCCCACCCTGGGTCTCTACTGGCCACACACAAACATACAGCTGGTACTTCCGGCTCTGTCTACGATCATTACAATAAAAGAGCTTTTTACCAGCACCCACATGAGCTGGTGCCATTAGAGTTACTTGCAAAATTTGTCTTGTTGAATCATAAGAGCACAGCGCCTAAAAGAAAAAAAAAATCCAAAGCCACTTGGCTGGTTAGGATAATGAAATTGTTTCTCCGAGGGAAAGCTAGGTGATTAACCTCTTGTGTCACATAATAACAAAACTGAGAGCAGACCGCCAGGAGAGGAACTTTTTCAGCAACGAACTGGTGCTTGCCAAACATTGGCTCTGCCTTTTTTTTGTCCCGTTGCCCACCAATGTGGAAGAGTTATCTAGTCCTAGGCCGCAGGAGTTCAGGCTTCTATCCTAATGACAGATAAGACTAAATGAGAATGGGACTCCCCCCCGAGGTAGCACATCTGTGTTCCAGGCTGCCACGCCGCCTCCGTGGGGCTGCATCCAGGACCTGAACGTTTTATTGAAGCATTAATAGTGAATTTTCTGCTTGGATTCCTTGCTGCTTGGAGACAAAAGGCACCAGAGGGCTCTGAGCCAGGGCTCAGGGGTGGGGTGGAAACATTCTTATTTGCATTCCATGGCTTCGTGTGTGTGCACAGTCTAAACGCACACCGACCATCCCCTCCCCGCCAGCATAACTACATATTCCGGTTAATTCATTCAGCAAACACAGACCGAGGGCCTCCTCGGTGGGCAGGCACTGTGCTAGGAGCTGGGCACACAGATGACAATGAGACAGGATCCCGGCTGCAGCACACCGTAGCCCTTGAAGCTTGAAAAATGCATTTAGGATTAACACAGAGCAGTATATCTGCCAAACATGAATGGATTGCAGGGGATTTTAAATTAATGAACAGAAGATTCAGAAGAAAGCAGTAAAGGAAGGCTTTACATGATTACAGCTGGGTAAATGATATGGATATAGATTGGTGGGAAACAGGAAAGAGAGAAATCATTGACATGGTGATTTTTCCTTCTTTTCAGAATTTTGTTTCATGTGTTGCTGTAATATTTATGCGGTAAAATAGGGAGAAAACACTTAAGTTTAGATGAGAAGATGTTCAAGATATATCCGGAGTCTTTGCAAGCAACTCAGTATTCTCTCATACTGAAATATTTGCTAAATGAATATTTCATCACACAAATAATTGTCTCCACCATTTCCAGAGATGGAAAGACAATTTATGGAATAGAAAATGGTGTTTTCCCCCCAAAATGAAAATAGTTATTTTTCTGACTCTGTAAGCAATGTGTGCTCATTGTAACAAAAAAAATAGACTATACCCCCCCCCCAAGCATAAAAATGAAAGCATAAAAAAATCTGGAAACCCACAGAGATATAGTCAACTGATCTTTGACAAAGAAGCAAAGGGAATACAATGGAACAAAGATAGTCTTTTCAACAAATGGTGCTAGAACAACTTGACATCCGCATGTAAAAAAAATACATGTAGACATAGACCTTACACCCTTTACAAAAATTAACTCAAAAATCCATCGTAGACCCAAATGTAAAACACAAAACTATAAAACTCCAAGAAATAACATGGGAGAGAACTTAGATGACCTTGAGTATGGAGATGACATCTCAGAAATGCTACCAAAAGAACAGTCCATGAAAGAAAGAATTGATAAGCTGGATTTTATTAGAATTAAAAATTTCAAACCCGTAGAAAAGTTGAAAGAACAGAACAATAAACCTTTCATGAAATTCATCAATTGTTAACATGTTTTTTTTTTTTCCATGTTCATGTGCCTTCTCTCTCCCCATACACACTCACACATTGGTTTTTTTGCTCAACTATTTGAAAGTCATGATACTTGAATCCTTCAGCATGATCTCCTAAGGTAGAGATGTCTTTTGAACAACTATACCCTTATTGCACCTAAGAAAATTAACCACAATTCAACAATATCATCTAATGTCCAGTATATAGTGGACACCTGGGTGGTTCAGTCAGTTAAGCATCTGATTTCGGATCAGATCATGACCTCGCCGTTCGGGAGTTTGAACCCTGCATCCAGCTCTGTGTTGACAGCTCAGAGCCTGGAGCCTGCTTCAGATTCTGTGTCTCCCTCTTTCTCTGCACCTCCCCCGCTTGTGCTCTGTCTCTCTTTATCTCTCTCTCTCTCAAAAATAAATAAACATTAAGAAATTTTTAAAAATTGTTTTTAACATTTATTTATTATTGAGAGAGGGAGAGAGAGAGAGACAGAGCATGAGCAGGGGAAAGGCAGAGAGGGGGAGACACAGAATCCAAAGCAGGCTCCAGGTTCTGAGCTGTCAGCACAGAGCCCAACACTGGGCTCAAACCCAGATCATGACCTGAGCCGAAGTCGGACACTTAACTGGCTGAGCCACCCAGGTGCCCCTAAGAAAATTTTAAGGTCCAGTATATATTTAAAATTTCCCAAGTGTCCCACATTTTCCTTTATAATTTTTTTATCAAGGATCCAATCAAAATTTTTATATTGCATATCTTTGGTCATTTAAAAATCTGTAACAGTCATCCTGCCTTTCTTTTGCGTTTCTTTCTTTCTTTTTTTAAATTTTTTGAAAGAGTGTGAGTATACACAGTGGGGGAGGGGCAGAGAGGGAGGGAGGGAGAGGACTTTAAGCAGGCTCCACACCAGTGTGGAGCCTGATGCAGGGCTTGATCTCATGACTGTGAGATCATGTGCTGAGCTGAAATCAAGAATCAGATGCTCAACTGACTGAGCCAACAAGGCACCCCTCTTGATATTGACTGTTTTGAAACATTCTGGCCAGTTGTCATATAGAATGTCCTTCCTTCTGGATTTGACTGGTGTTTCTTCATTATTAGGTTAAGATGAAATATATTTTTTGGTGAATCAATTATCTAGGTGATGTTGTGTACTGCTCATTTCATCACATCAGGGGATAACTCCTAGTGATATTAAGTTTGATTACTTAGTTAATATAGTAACTACAAAGTCTTTCCATTGTAATGATACATTTTGACTTTCTAATCAGTAAGAAATCTGTGGGTGATAACTTTGAGATTGTTTCCCTATAAATTTATCTAATATTTTTAATGAACTTTGCCTGAATCAATTAGTATTTTGGAGTTTGCAAAATAATAATTTTCTATCATTCCTTCTTTATTTTTAAGTGGCATTTTTGTAAAGAAGAGTTTTCTCCATCCCCTGCCCCTGCCCCCAACCTCATCTTTAGGGGAGCTATAGAATGTATATCTTAAAAAAAAACTCAACCTCAAAGTATTAGAAACACTTACTGTAATTTTTCTTTTTTGATACTCAGATTGCTCCCAAATTTGGCCAGTGAGAGTGCTTCAAGTTGGCTTTTGTGTCCTGAGCCGATGCTATTAATCTTTGAACACTGTGTTTTCTGGCACAATATGTTCCAGAATTATCTTGCAGTTCCTTGCCCCATATCTGGAATCAACAAAAAGAGAGAATCTAAATGGCTTAACATGAATCTGTTACCCCTCACCTTTGACCCCAGTGACTATGGAGAGGGGTAGGGTAGGGGGTAAGGGCCCCACAGAACAAACCTTCCTACCTGTGTGTGAGTGTGTTAGTGTGTGTGTGTGTCTGGTGGGAATGGGGATGCCTGTGGGTGCTGGAAAAATCTGGAAGTTTTAATATTCCAAGACACCAAGACTAGGACCAGTGACTAAACCAAGATTTTTTCACGTTACCCTTTTGGGACATCTCTATCACATCTTTCCACTTTAAATCTACTTCTGATGTTCACTTGAACCAAGTTTCACCTGTTTGAAAATACTGGTGGGAACACAGCAGTTTTATTTGGGCTCCTCACCTCTAGAGATCCACATTCAGAAAGACTCTCAGAAATTCAGCTAATGTTTACTGATCCCTCCACTACATTCCAGGATAGCTGATTTCACAGACATCATCTCATTTAGACCTAAAAACAATCATGCAAACTAGATACTATTGTTCTCATTTTACACACATGGAAAGGAGTGTCAGGTTAAGTAACATGCTTAAGGTCACATACTAGTAAGTGGCAGAGTCCAGGCTTGAATCCATTCTTCAGACCCCAAATGTGGGTATCTCCCATTCCTTGTAACCTTGTATGTGAAAACAACCTGGTGTCCTTATACAGTCAATCACCAAGTACGTCCTAAGTACCTATTATGTTTTCACCGCTACATTAGGCATGTGCAAGGATATATCATTTATTAAGCACTGACTGTATGCAGTGTTAAATTCATTAATGTAGCAAATGAACAGAAGGTATGATTCCCATTGTTCAGGACTTTATACTCTTGCTTGGGAGCGAGGAGAGACACACACAGAAGGACTCATATAAAGAAATAAGTGCAGGTTAGCTGGACCCAATGTGAAAAAGTGTCATAAGAATGTCTAACGAATAGATGCTGTAACAACCATGCTATGTTATTTCAACTTGTAAGAATTTTGTAAAAAAAAAAAAAATTTGACCTGGGAGCCAAAAGACTTTAATAATAATTAGATACTCCACCCTCTTTTTAACTGAAGTGTAATTAACATACAGTGTAATACTAGTTTCAGGAGTACAACATATTCATTCAACAATTCTGTGCAACACTCAGCGCTCACCAAGATAAGCAAAGTCACCGTGCAGCGTTGTTACCGGGTTATTGACTATATTTGCTACGTTGTACCGTTCATCTCTGTGACTCATTTAGTTTGTAACTGGAAGTTTGTACCTCTTCATCCAGAATGGAATTTTCTTTTTAAGGCATCCAGTCTGTGGTATTTTGTTATGGTAGCCCGCACAAGCCAATGCGCACCCATTCAAGGAAGGCAATAGGACCTCCACCTTTCAGACAAAGAGAACACGGTTCCGAGAGGCAAAGAAACTTTCCTAAGTTCCTGCAAATACGAAGTAGTGATAGCAGAATTCAAATCTAGGGCTGTCTCACACTGAAGCTATGACTTTTTTTCACTGCACTCTCCTTTGATTGCATTTGGGCACTGCCGCAGCTGAAGTACGTGCCATAAAGGCAAGGATGATGTCTAATTTGCCTACTGTTATGTCCGTATGGGCTGCTACAGCACCAGTCACAGTGCTCAAATGTTTGCTGACTAAATAAGCTTGCCCTAAAGAGCTTTATGATTTGGTTAAGGTAAGAAGTGAAGCAAATATATAACTCACATTTAACCCCTGGTATGGAGAAGGGTTTTGGGATGGTAATTCTGGAAGGAAAATTCAGGGTGGGCTGGAACATGAGGGAAGGTTCTAGAAGGTAGGTGGAGCTCCAGCTGGACCTGAACTCTCAGGACACAAAAAAAAATAGTCACCATCAGGAAGGCTCAATGGTTTATTTATTGATCTTTTATATTTTAAGTCATTTTGTGAATACAGAAGTGAAAATAAAGGGAGAGTGAAAAACAACTTGATTATAATTTTAATAAGAATCCAAACAAGGCAAACGTCTTTGTATCAAGTAAGTTTTGAGGCACAAACACCGTCAAAAACGAAACAATGGTGTCACATGTCTTTTTAGCAAAATGGGATAAGCCAGGTTCTGTCACAACCTATTGCATGAAGAAGTTCTTCCTTTGACTGACTAACTAGAAGAAAATGCCATCTTCCCTTTTTGTCCTTAAAAGCACATTATTCATATGTTGATTCTTAAATTTGAGAAAAATCACGAGAATAGTGTCATTTGAGGACTCACTGTCTGAGATTTCACTTATGGGATACATTTTACCGTATTAATTGGGTCTAGTGTGCTGTTGTCTGTCTCTTTTCATGTCATCTTCTGGTTGTCTAATAATTTGAGATATCTTCTCCCATTCATTTTCTTTTCTTTGCCTTTAAGAGTAGAAAATGAAAAATTCTGAATTGTCATTTGTTTCCAATGAAGGCTGAATGCAGACTACAAAGACGGCATGTCCCGCCTTCTGTTATCTGTTATGCCCCTTGAGAGATGATATATTTCTTTTAGCGATAGGAAAACCGAAAGATAGTGATTTCTTCACTACTGGTTCATCTTTCCAGACAATTCCATCATTCTTCCACCTAAAAGCTATAATTATTATCATTTTTTAGTATAGTTGGGGACAGTTGATGAGTAGTGATGAGGGATGATGAGTAACAATAATTCCAGGTAATGGAACAGTAACATGCTTGAAGATATAGGAAAAAATAAGATCATTAAGATCCCACATTGCATCTTAGACACATTGCCCTTCGATAAAACGGTTCATATGGTGATTTCAAGCTAAAATAAGTTTTGTGTAATTAAAAAACATTCAAGAGGTGCCTGGATGGCTCAGTCAGTTAAGCATCCGACTTCAGCTCGGGTCGTGATCTCACCATTTGTGAGTTCTAGCCTGGTGTTGGGCTCTGTGCTGACAGCTCAGAACCTGGAGCCTGCTTCGGATTCTGTGTTTCCCTCTCTCTCGGCCCCTCCCTGCTCATGCTCTGTCTCTCTCTCAAAAATAAATAAACATATTAAAAAATGCAAATTCTCCTTTTGTTCTTTGGAAGACCTCTAGGAAAGGATGAAGTCATAAATATCAATCCTTATAAACAGTTGGAATTCAGAAAAGAAACACAAAAGGGGACTTCCAGCTGTGTGGGGCAGAGTTGGCAAAACACGCAACTGGGAGAGGCAACACAGCACTGTGTGTACGGGAGTCCGTGAGTAGATGAGATTGATCACAGCTGATATTTTGTTAGAAAGTAGGGGGCTGATGATGGCTACCATCCACTTGAGCAATGCAGTCTCTATTCTGCAAGGCACAGCATAATAATTCTGAAAGCTTTTGAGCAGGGGTGGCAAGATGTGTGCAAACATTTTCTGGCTGTTTTCTACTATGATTGTGAAGCTTTATTCCTAAGGAAAAAATTTAACTTTGAACATGTAATAAAAATCATACATAAGAATCTTAATATTCAGTTCAGTGCCGAACGTATTTATTTTCTAGTCCTTCAACATGTATTTCATTCTTTTAAACAAAGTAAAAACCCATATGCTTTCGTCCAATTAAAAGCCAATGAAAACCATACACATTGTAACAAATAAATTACTTAGTAATGTCCCATTTCGTTGGGAGTTTATGCTGACTCCATAGGCCTTGAATGTTTTAGCTGCTGAACTGGTTTGCCAGTAGGGGATGTGATGAGAAATTCTAGACGGTTCAGCTTGGAAAGGTGAAGTTTGAGTGAATATGATTGTAAGTTCTGAAATGGTAAGTGCAGTACATGAATCGAACATGCATTTGTTTTTCCAGTTCTGGAAGAGTTTCGTAGGGAAGAAGCTTATGGAACCATTATCCCAAGAGGGGGTAGTGCCTGAAAAAGTAATTTCAAAGATTAAGATAAATGTGGAGATGACAGCCATAATTGGCTATTAAAGAAACCCAAGTGCCCTGAGTGGTACTCCCCTAGAAGCTATTGTCAGGGCCATAATTTCTAGCTGCTTAGGCTGAATCACACCTAGTATAGCCCTTCTTACATTCTTAGGAGTCAGTCTGTACCAAGAGGAGAAACTCAGAACACATGCCAATTTCCTTCTGCCTCCCTCCCTCCCTTCCTTCCCTCCCTCCAGCCCTCCCTCCCTCCTTTCCTTCCCTTCCTTCCTTGCTTTCTTCCTTCCCTTTCTTTTCCTTCCTTCCTTCCTTCCTTCCTTCCTTCCTTCCTTATCTCTCTCTCTCTCTTAAAAAAACAATCCTTTATTTTTAACTGGGTTTAGGAGGTGGTTCTCACTTGGGGTTTCTCATGAGGCTGCAATCAGATAATGACAGGAGCTGGAGTCCTCGCAAAGGCTGTTAGTGCTCTCTGGTTGTTAGGACCTAGATTGGGGCTGAGGACCTGGCTTCTCCATTTTTGTCTGGGCGTTCTCACATTATGGTGGCGGGACTGAAGAGTATCCCAAGAGAGGAAGAGCATCTTTTATGACCTAGCCTTGGAAGTCACACAATGCCACTTCTGCCCATTCTCTTCATTAGAAGTGAGTCTCTAAGTCCAGCCCAATACAAGGACAGGGGAATTAGATTCTACCTCTTCATAGGAGGCTCACTGACTTAACTGTCGTTACCACATATTGGCAATAATTATACCTAACATCTCTCTTTTCCATTCAATCAATCATTCATTCAGCAAATATTTATTATGTTGGCATTTCGTCTATACTTGACATCTCAACGGGGCCTCATTGCTTCAAAGCATCATTTACCTTTTTTGCTTGATATTCTCAACAGCCATGTATAATAAACTGAGCATATTTCATTACTTCAGTTTTTTTTTCTTTCAGATAAAGCAAGAGAGTAAGGAACTCATCTATGGCTGGTGCCTGGTACAGAGGTTATTCTAACCCAAGTCTGTCCTGGGACCATATTCTTACTATCCGCAGCACCACCACATCTCATTCTCTCAGCATGTCTAAGATTGGGGAGGTTGATGGACAGCCAGACAGACTTGCTCTGAAGTTGCATATCCTCTATACTGGGTGATAACATTATACCAAATGGGGATACTTTGAGAGTGAAAGGCAATGCTACTAATAATTATCCAGTGATGACGGACATAGATCAGAAATGTTCCAGGTAAACAGGCCATATGGTCACCCTATCCACATAGTCAAACTGCATTGGAACCTATGTCCTGTGTATTTCCACTAAATTCCTGTCATAATTATTCAACTTCTCACCTCCTAAAGCAAACCCTGCAACTGTTAAGAGAGCCATCAGCGTGTGAGTGATTTACAGCTTCCCCGTATAAGTCACAGGGGCACCTACACACTTACATGCAACTGCTCGATCAATTCCTGGGACCTGGCTCATCCCATATGAGTGGAGGCCACAGTACAGGTTTGGATTGATGGGCAGAGGCCTGTGGGGAGACTGTCCAGCTGTCCTAGGCTTCTTTTCTCCTGTGTTGCATTGTTGGCTGGGGAGGCAGGAAGACCACAATCTTGAGAGTTGGACGTGAGGGTAAAGGGGGTGACTTGGGGAATGGGTAAGAAAGGAAGGCTGCCCTGAATGGGTGGCCTAGAATGAGGGCTCAAGCCTAGAATTAGGGTGGGCAAGTCAAGGATGAACAAAATTGAGGAGAAGGTGGTTGCCAGTTGAGTGTGGGTGTGGCATAGCCCGGAGAGGCAAGTGCGGCAGGTAGGGTGCTCCAGAAACAGATGCTAAGAAGTATGGGATGGGAGATGTTTATTAGGAATCAGCATCTGTGAAAGAAAAAGGAGGGAAACCAGACTGGGCACAGGAAGAAGTCACAGTGTGATGCAGGTCTGGCAAAACCCTGGCTAGCCCAGTGGGAAGCTCTGGAGTGAATATTGCCTGCCAGTGTTGCCCCTATTAGGCAGAGATGTCTGGGTCTTTATATCCTGGCTTATTTAGTCAATGGATACAGGCTCCCCTGGGAAGGATGTGACTTTGGGTGACATTTCTACAAGTCCACTTCTACAATTGAGGCAGACCCTCATGGTGCGGAGAGCTGTAGGCTGTGTGCAGACCAGGCTTCCCACAGTGGACCACAGTCCTTCCTGGGAGGGAGTCTGGGTGGTGCATGTCTATGTCTACCCTGGGCTGTTATAGGAAGAACAGAAAAACAGGGAGAAATTTCTATTGTAAATTAGGTACAGTCTCACATTTAAGAGATCCAGAACTGCTGCAGATCCTGGTGCAGATTTGCTACTAATTAGTTGTGTGACCCCAGACGTGTCTTTGCCTCTCCCCAGACGCAACATTCCCACCTGTAAAAGTGAGAGAGCCCAATTAGAGTTGGAGCCAGACTCCAAGCAGGGCACTTCCCAGCTCAAAGTTACCTGGGCTAGGCAGACTTTTCTGCCTCCTACGGTGGGTTGAATGAAGCATTTTTGCTGTTGGTTAGGGATATATGTCACAGGCTGTTCAAAGTAAACTAGAATACCCCCTGGAGAATAATGTTTTAAATGGAAGTACAGAAAATTTATTGTGACTGTTAAGTGGCTAAAGAACAGAGGATCCCTAGGGAGTGATCAGATGCCACTTGTCACACTTGGAAAAGATTTAGCCTTTCCATTAATGGGAAAGAGTATAGAATTGTGGTTAATAACTGCAGTGTGCCATCCTTAGCATTTATGGAGAACATTTTCGTGTCTTCCCTTTGGATTTTACTTCCTTCCTGAAAACCTGTCACTGGCCTCTTTTTGTGTCTTGTGAGCACCAACTTTAAATTGCACACTTGATGTGGAAGGTTTCTTTTGAAACTAATGGATTATCTTCAGCTTTCGATTATTCTTATCTCCTGTTCCCAAGGTAATTAAAAGATGGCTTGGCCACTGAGTGATTTCAAGCGCTTCATCCAGTTATCTACGGTTTTTATCTTTCTCTGTGTGGCTGAACATCCTCTTTCATTTCATTGAAGAAATGTTGGCACCTTCATTGTTTCTGACAGATTGCTGGTAGGAAGGATGGAGGTCACTCTGGGACCTGCGAGTTCTCTGGGCAGTCAGGTTTAAATGAGGTTGAGGTGGGAGCCCTGGTTGGCATCTTAGAACATTTTGCCCCCTGACTCCCCTGAGGACAGGTGGAGGATAAAGGGGAACCTGGGGACTTTGGGAAGTGGAAGTCTCTGCAGCGTGTGCAGCTCTGTTGGGGAGAGGTTCAGGGGGCTGTGATTTCTGCCAGGTCGGGGAGAGTAGAAACAGTCCCTTTTGGCAGAAGGACCACCTTTGATGGTGCTGGTCTTCAGCAGTGACAGGGGAGCTAGGGAACCAAAATTGGGGGGTTTACCCAGTTGATAATGGTCATCTGTGAGCTAATCCCAGATTTCCTGGAGGTGAGTTGCTGGCTGGATATTGAAGAAGAGGGGTATAGATGAATGGAGGGGAGTCAGACAAGTGACATGAAGAGACACTGACAGCAGGACCCAGCCAGTCACTCATGCATGTCTGAAAACAGACCTTGGCTGGCAGCAGGCTCAAGGGGGCACACTACGTAGATGAAATAGGATGACTGTTAGTAATCAGAAGTCCTTCCTCTCCATTTTCTGCCAGGAATCTGAGAGGTTGAAGTGGGAACCACTTCAGGTTCTTGAGCCAGTGGGAACATGCATTGGCAGCGTGATTCTAATAGCCTCTTGGGAATGGATCACCGTGTGGAAAAGACAGACCTGCAGGGGAGCAGCACCCGAGGGAGACTGGTGTAACCCAGCTATGAGAAAAGGGAAGGGAAAGTGGTGTGGAAACTCCAAAGTGCTGCACAAATGCTTGCTTAATGTCACCAATACTCTAGAAACCTGGACCTGAAACCCTGGTAATATCCCAAAGAGCTCCACAGTGAATCATTTCCAATATCACTGTCCTGCCCCTAATCGAGCCCATTAATAATGTGAATTTGGACTATTATAAGAGCTTCCTACCTGGGCTTCCTGCCTCTATCTCTTCTCCTTCTGGTTATGACTCCTTCACTGCATCTGGAGCAGTCTTTAAAAAAATTTTTTTTAATGTTTATTTATTTTTGACAGAGAGAGAGAGAGACAATGCATGAGCGGGCGAGGGGCGGAGAGAGAAAGACACAGAATCCGAAGCAGGCTCCAGGCTCTGAGCCATCAGCACAGAGCCTGACACTGGGCTCGAACTCACAGACCATGAGATCATGACCTGAGCCGAAGTTGGACGCTTAACCGACTGAGCCACCCAGGTGACCTGGAGCAGTCTTACTAAAACACAGCTGTGATCCCCTCTTCTGGCTGAAAACCTCTTTGCATCCCCCCAGCCCCTCCAAGTGTGGCTGACTTCCTTAGCAAACACTAAGCCCTCTAGCTTGCTTTTTATTCTTATGTCCTGTCTCCCCACTCCCCCCGACCTTTTAGAAAGTGAATTTTAATTGTGCTGCTTTTGTGTGCTTATTTATAGCTTGCCCTCCAGATTAGAACCTCCTTTTCTCCCTCACCCCAACCTCAGATATAGAACTCTTACCATCCCTAAGGCCTCTTTCTGATGCCACTTTGCCCAAAAAGCTGAGCAGCTTCTCTGGGCAGAATCTGTCTTTTTTTTCTCTGATACCCTATCACTATTATTTATTGCATGTAACCCAGTTTGCCTTATTTATTGGTTCTTTTCTTGTCTTTCTTGTGAACTGCTGGTAATCGAGGGCAGGGGTGGCACCTGACTGATCTGTATGTGCCACATGGTACCTGGAGACTCAGGGACAAATTGTTATAACTGTTACTACTCTCTCCCTTGAACTGTGGGAATCATTTACTCTCGTCCTACATGCTATTCCTCTTGGGCACCAAGATCCCCTCCCCAAAGTCCTGGTTTTGATTCTCCATAGTACCAATGCTATTCTGCTCCCAATGTTCCCTTGGATATATAATAACATTATATTTTCAGCCCCACTCCTGTGGCAGAAGCGTGATCTCACATAAGATTCATTTTACCTGTCCCAACATGGTAACCCATCAGGGTCAGAAGGGCTGAATCACTGGGCAAGGTCCCTAGCCTCATTTTGTAGATGTTAAAAATAGTGGTCAATAATTACTTCTCAAGGGGTATTAAGGATAACAATCAAAAGTGGGCAAAAAAGCACTGGTAAATAAAAGTTTAAACCTCAAGATAAAACACTTAGATGATCCTTTGTTCATTGTTTGTATTTTGGATGTTGTTGAAAGTATTAGTTAACCTCCATTTATCACCTATAATGTTAGAATTCAGGGTCCTCAGAAGAATTGTCTGACCCCCTGGAAGTGTGAGGGGTGGACGGAAGTTTAGTAACTGGCCCAAGGTCACACAGCTAGTGGGTGCTGCATTATATACATGACACAGCATTAACCCAAATACAGAGAGAAGGAAGTTCTGATTGAAGCTAGCTAAAGGGAAGATTTCCTTCCTGAACAGATAGACCTGGCATCTTCTCAACATGTTATTAAGTTGATTGCCGAGGCCATGGCTATTGACTAAATGGGTCACCTGACTCACCTGTACCTCTTTCCAAACATAGACTCTGCCTTTGGGGTATCATGCTGAAGCTAGCTTACAAATGTTGCCATTATGGACAAAAGCAGTGTGAAAATGCATGGCCAGGAAGACATTAGCTTTCTCGTTGAGTCGGCTTGGAGAGTTGGTGCAAAAGTTAAGAGATAACAGGTTCGAAACTCACTCCCCAGCTCCCAACACAGAGTAAGCATTTAATGAATGTCACCCATTGTTGTTATGTTTATTCATTCCACATTCCAGAACTGTTGCGTGAACTACCTTTATATCATCTCAGAATATTCAGCTGGAAGAAACTTTGGAGATCTAGTTTAACCTCTTCAAAGCGGAATTCCTGACAGATGGTGTAGACTGGAGTCTTGCTACCCATTTAATCAGAACTATTGCATTTTAATAGGATTTTTAAAAATAGGAGATCCTGTTAAAACAATGTATATACCTTTAAGTATCACTAGGGAAGGGGTTCTAACTACTCCCCTATTGGTTGGTTTTGTTAGTTCTTCCTTATACTGAATCTAAGTCTTGCTCAAGTGATGTGCACCCCTTGGTTGGAGTTTGGCATCTTGGTGCCACACAAACAAGGTCTTCCCTGCTTTCTCAAGGGCAATCTTTCAGTTATTTGAAGACAACCATCATTTCTCCCCTGAGTCATCTTTCTGCCCAAAGGAGCCTGATCCCTTTAATTGTTCATTCTGACCCATGACTTCTTGAGACTTCATAATCTTGCTTCCCTGCCTTTGGACATTTTTTAGGGTCTATAATTAATGCAGAGCATCCTTCCCAAAAGGATTAGAGGTGGTTTATGATGACAAGAGAAAAAATGCAACAAGGTTTGGCTTTATTCCTTATATTAAAGAGAAACCAAGATAAGGGAAAATGAAGGAAACAATATGAGAACTCTAAGGATTAATGAAATCGATGTAATCCAGTGTAGCATTTGGCTCTGAGCATCTGAACAGCAAAAGTAAAAAGAAAAGGACAATAAGTTGTGGGTACTTATTGTTAAAAAAGAAGAAAGCATATATAATCTCTTGGGATATATATATATATATATATATATATCTAACTCTAAGCTTCTCACACAAGCCTTTTCTTTCTAAATGAACTTAATTTTGTAATAATTTTAGATTCATGGAAAAGTTGCAAAGATAGTACAGTGTTTCTGCAGACTCCTCACTCAGTTTCTCCTAACGTTAACATTTTACACAACCATGGCATGTTTGCCCAAAGTAAGGAATTGGCACTGTTGACCTTAAAAATAAAACAGCTAGTTATTTTACAAGGAAAATGAGTTTAGTTGGAAATAGCAGAGGAATTACAATTTGGAACAGTCAAGCTATAGCAAAAGCAGGGAGTTGGGAGGGGCTATTATAAACAAAAAGCCCATTGGTACAAACCAGAAGTTTGAAGTATAGTGGCTTTTCATTGGCTGAGTTGTGATAGTCTCTCATTGGCTGGGCTGTTGCTGGCCAAGGAGAAAATCTTCTTTCCCTCTGCTGAGGTGGCAAAACATCAGCTGAGTATTGGTGGAAGATTTTTTCCATAAAGAGGATAGTAGCAGATCCAATAGGGACAAATGATCAGTATCCTTAGACTCAGCCATAGTGCTAGAGGTGGGACAAACACAAGATGTCTGGAGGTCATTTAATTCACTTGGTTGGCCATTTTGATTGTTACTGTCAAATTCCAGAATTGTTACCCCCTTTTGGGAGAAAGAAATTCCAGCATAATATTTTTCTAAGAAATCTTGACCCAGTAAATGAATAGTGGCAGAGGAGGAATTAAGGAGAAAAAGATGGGTATCTCTCAAAAGGCCTAGGCCAAAGGGAATAGGTTCAGAGAATGGAACCTGTTGAGGTTTATTAGAGACCCCCACTATTTGGACCATTGTAGTACTCCAAGGCAGGGGCTGGTTTATAGAAGCTGGGTTGAGCACTGAGAGTGTAGCTCCAGTGGCAATAAGACACCAAGAGATAAGACAGAGATCAATTCCCAGTCTGGAGAGTTGTTTTTCCAAGCTGATTAAGAGGGAAGATTGGGAAAAGTCCTTGTTGTTCCTCAAAGCCCCATCACTTCGAATTAGAAGGATACTGGAAAGGCTGGTTAGGGGGCTTAAGGCTCCTGGAGCACTTCAGTTTATAAAAATATTTTTCCCAATGTACTGGCTTTTTGCAATAGTGGAGACCATGAGCTTTTTGGTTTTATTTTGGGGCCTCCATTTTCCAGAGTTGAAATTTAAGACTTGTGGTGGTCTTCCTTTTAGTTGAATCATCAACTAAAAGTTGAATCATCTAGGGAGTGGGTAAGCTGATTTGCCAAGTTAACTAAATCTGGAGTGGATATAGTTTCCCATTCTATCCTGGTACTTTTAACTAAAAGAGAAAGACCCTGGTTTAGCCTCTTAATAAACATAGAATTAAATGCTACCAGAGTGGATTCAACATCTAAAGAAAGACCAGATTTATAATAGTCATGAACAGGTTCATCAGGCTTTTATATGCTAGCCTGAATTTTGTTTCAACCAACAGGCTTAGGAAAAGCTATGGTAATTGCTTGGTGGAGATTTCCAGTGAGTGTTCTAGCATTTTGCTAAAAGTTAGGGGTCTGTTTCTCTAAATCTCTTTGTGAGGATATTCCCAGCGGGCAAGTTTCATCCAATGTTTGGCCTGACCCTCACAAACAAGCATGTGGACTAATTAATATAATCTAAGAAACCATGTTGGTAAATTTGAATGACTATGTTGAATTCTTCAGCAAACCTGTGGGGGTCCTCAGTTACTTTAACTATGCACTTTAACTATGGCTTACCCTTCAGCTTGAGTCCAGGGAGCAAAATTTGGGATTTATTTGGATCCTCAGAAGACTTAACTTTAAAGGGATAGGTTTTAATAGGTTCAGGAAAGGAGGGAGCAGGGAGAGTTTGGGAGGAAAAGGGAAGTTGAGCAAAAGGATTAGAATGAGAGAGTGGGAGAGGAAGTGAGACCCTGAAAAAGGAACAGAGAAAATGGCACCAGATGGGGCCTTAAGCACAAGATGGTTGCTGCAAGCGAGACAGGGTGGGGGGTTAGGGGGTTGGGGGGAGGGAGGCCTCAGAAGTCATTTTGACTTCTTTTGATTATTTGCCTCAGTTAATTTAGAAATAGTATTTTGCAAAGAGGCAATTTTAAAATCCTGAAAACATTTGGAAGCCTCATTGTATCAATTAAAATAGGCATCCCATTCAAGTTTTTTTTTTTTTTAATTTAAATTTTGGAGCTTTCTAATTTAATTTTGAGAAAAATAAGTTTTGGGAGATTGAAAGTTCCCCATAATGGCCATTGAGGTTCTAAATTATCTTTAGCCAAGTTGGTCCATTTAGTTAAAAATGCACACGAGGAAGAACCATAGTTTTTAAACATAAAGCCAGCCAATGTTCCTGAAAGGGGTTGCCCTTAGAGCATTTAGATGACTAGGATTTTCTCTAGGGTTTTCCAGGGTTTTTCTCTAGAGCAAAAGAAAAACTAAACAGCCTGGCTGCAAAGGAGTGAGGCCAAATGAGCACAGTTCCAATAGGAACAGCCTGATTCCAAAGCATTTGGGCCAAATGCACAGTTCCAGGGGGAACAGCCTGATTCCAAAGGAGTCAGGCCAATACCAAATGAGTACTCACAAAAAGGACAAAGCCTTTAAACACCACCCTCCCCAAACAGGTCCCAGAAAAATCCTGGAGAGCTCAATGTGCAAAGAGAGTAGAGCTTGAGTTCAGGAGAAAAATTACCTTCAAACTCAAGAGTCTGTGAGAAAGAAGTGAGCTCAATGGGATCAGTGGGTACAGGCACCTATTTGCTCTTCAGCCTCAGAGTTGTTGGGGCGTCTTCTCTGGATTCTCTGACACCAAGTAATGTCGACTTTGAAAGCAATATGGCTAGTTATTTTACCAGCCAAGTGGGTTTATTTGGGAATAGCAGAGGAATTGCAATTCAGAGCAAGCAAGCTATAGGAGAAGCCATAGGCAAGTCCGGAGAACAAAAGAGGAATCCTCCTCCCGAGAGAAAAGGGGGAAGTTGGGATGACTGTTGTAAACAAAAAAATCCATTGGACTAACCTAGGAACTTGAAGTATACTGGCTTCTCATTGGCTGAGTTGTAAGAGTGTCTCATTGGCTGGGCTGTGGCTGGGCAAAGAGAAAATCCTCCTTCCTCCTGCTGAGGTGTAAGCACAGGCTTCTTCCTATTGGGTCTGCAAAGGGCTGTCACATGTGGAAAGTTGTGAGAGCTCCCCTTCCTGGCTCCTGAGTCCCTTTTAAATAGGGTTTTCTATATTCATTTTCACAGTACACAATTCTTAATTAAACTCCAGAGTTAATTTGGATTTCACCAGTTTCCCCACTAATATCTTTTTTCCTGTTCTAATGTTTAGTCCTAAATACCACATTGAATTTGTCATCTGGTTTCTCTAGTCTCCTCTGGTTTGTGAATTTCTCAGGCTTTACACAGGGTTTGTATTGTTGTCCTCATTACTGGCACTGCTGAATAATTTCCTTAGTCACAAGATTTTTAGCAAAAGCAGAATCACATTTCATATACCACCTCTTGTAGTGATGCGCTATAAGAGTTGGTGTTAAAACGTTTAAGTGCTCTTCAGTGAAGATGTTTCTGTAGCTCAGGCTAATGGGGGCCAAGTATAAATCCTTTTGGAGGTTTGACTTGAATGAACAATCGGTAGATTGAAGTTAGCAACAGATGACTCTAGGCTTTCTTTAAACCTCACATCTCTTAACAAGGCTTTCTAAAAGAGCCAGAGTATGTGATTCAAGGTTATATTCTCTGACAGTGGCCTGCAGTACTGGTGTCTATATTGCTGATTAAAGTAGTGTCTATATTACTAAATCCTCATCTTTTGAAAAATCAGGTAATCATGTGGTAGCTCTTTGTCATACTGATATAAAATCCATCTTCTTGTTACGTTTTAAAATTTAGTCTATGCTGCTTTACTCTCCTTCCTTCCTTCCTTCCTTTCTTCTCTTTTTCTTTCTTTTTCCTTTCCTTTCCTTCAAACTTAGAAAATGAGTATTCTCTTCAAAAGTGTTTTTTTTTCAAGTTGCTTTCACCTCAACTTGTTGAGTGTTCACTCAACAAGAGCATGAGTGAACAGTGAGAATTGTTGCCAAATCGAATTCCCTACAGGATGTAGGTCATGGAAATTATATGGTGGTGATATATGGCAGTTATTAATCAGGCCAGATGAAAAGGGGTTTCGAAAAGAATGTATTGAATGGACCAGAAAATGTTTCTCTTTCTTCAAAGAGAAACTGACACCGGTCTGGTTGAAGGAATCCTCTGGCAAAGCAGCCAAGTCTTTTACCAGAGTGAGAATCATACATTCACTGCCGATAGCACATGTTGGCCTTCTTCACGTGGTTCATTATAGAATTTTGTGACATTGGCAGTATGAATGAGTTCTTCTGGTCTAGATGAACAAAAGTGTCAAGTTTGGATATACAGTGTGGTATCATTTTGGCCAAAATATTCATGTACAGAAACCCAAGTAATATTCCAATCTCAAATTGCTCTTAACATCCAGTATTACATGTAAAATAATAGAAAATTATTTATCATGTGAGTTGCACATGATAATAAAGTTTAAATACTTAAATTCATTAAATAATTGTCTTAGTCCTGCAGGGCTGCTATAACAGAATAGCATAGACTGGATGGCTGATAAACAATAGAAATTTATTTTTTACAGTCTTAAATTATTTTTTAGCAGTCCAAGATACAGGCACCAACAGATTCAGTGTCTGGTGAGAGCCAATTTCCTGGTTAATAGGTGACCATCTTCTTGGTGTGTCTCCATATGGCAGAAGGGGCAAGAAAACTCACTGAGATCTCTCTAATAAGGGTGCTAATTCCATTCATGAAGACTCTACCCTCATGACCTTATCACGCCCCAAAGGCCCTACTTCCTCATGCTATTATATTGGGGATCAGGTTTCAAATATATGAATTTTGGGGGACACAAACATTCAATCTATAGCAATAGTTATGGAACATTTGTGGAAGGATTGTAACAAAAAAAAGTAGAAATTTCAGTTCAGTTGGAAACTGTTTAACTCAATAAATAATATTTTGTGGACATGCCAAGTGTTCAGCACTGTGCTAGGCTTTAAAAATACATAAATGAATAAGACAAAGTCCTTCACCTTTAGGAGGAGTTAACACTTAGAAGGAGACAATGCAGGGGCGCCTGGGTGGCGCAGTCGGTTAAGCGTCCGACTTCAGCCAGGTCGCGATCTCGCGGTCCGTGAGTTCGAGCCCCGCGTCGGCTCTGGGCTGATGGCTCAGAGCCTGGAGCCTGCTTCTGATTCTGTGTCTCCCTCTCTCTCTGACCCTCCCCCGTTCATGCTCTGTCTCTCTCTGTCCCAAAAATAAATAAAAAACGTTGAAAAAAAAAAATTTAAAAAAAAAAAAAAGGAGACAATGCAACTTAAGTTCAATAAAATGTGTGGTAAACATTATGAAAGAGGCATTCACAAAGTGCTATGAGAGTACTGATGAAGAGTATTCAACCCAACCTAGGGGTTTAGGGACAGCTTCTTAGAGGTGGTGACACCTGAGCTTATCTTGAGAAAAAGAAAACTTGGAAATGAGATATAGCAGCATCAGCAAGTGTACATGGATGTTGGAACTACAAGCAGTTCTGTCCTATTCAGGTGTAAAATATGCATCCGTGATTGGTAGAATAAAACTAGTAAACTCTGGTATACAGCTTGCACCTCATTTTTGTGTGAAGGAGTATCACAGAGGGTTCTCATCACGTATGTTTTTATGTGTTAGATACATCCCTCTGGAGACTATTTGAAAGATAAATTCAGTGGTCATAGGACTGGATGCAGAGACTCTGGAGAGGTTGGATGGAGCGCACACTTTTATGGTCCCCCGTCCTCTTCTCTGCTGGGATCATCAACTAAGAAGAAAGTTGTGTTTCACTGCTGGAGCCTGGAGGGGAATCCCCAACACATCTGGAGCTCTGAGTGGGAGAAGTGTGGGTATGGACCAGTAGAAGGTTACATTTGTGCACCATTATTTGCAATTTCGGGGAAAAGCCAAAGGACTTGGGAGGAAGCCAGACTTTCTGGCCAAGGCTAGGCCAGAGCCCACTGATCCAAAGGGCATGGACTACTGGTTCCACCAGTCCTTGGGAACTTCTTTGCTGGTTGAACTGCTTTCTTTCCATGTAATTGTGAGACGACTTTTCCCTCTGTAGTTCCTGTGAAATTGGGTGTCTCTTCAGGTGCCTCAGTCAAGAGATCCCAGCATGCCAGGCCATTTGACTCTGACTGAAAGTCAGAGATTCCTTCCTAAGCAGCCAGCTCCCCATTGCCTGTAAGAGCCCAGCATCCTAAACTGTATTAAGTGATGCAAGTAGGCAAAGAAAGTAGCTTGAAGGCAAATCTAACTAAAACCTGATTTGGTTCTGATTAAGACTCAGGAAGAAACAAGAGATTTAAAAAAATTATATAAATCTTACAGAGATATTAAACTATATTGCAAAGGGATGGTCAGAGAGCCAAAAATGTTTCTAGAAGTATAAAATTCTTTCTCAGTTGAAAAAAGTGAACAGAATGCCTGAAAAAATGGAACAAACATGACGATTTAGTAATCTGAAAGATCAAAAGGAGAACTGAATCTGTAGATAATTGTGATCTCTGCTCAGTTATCAAGGGATTACCAGGGATTTTCAAAGGTAGAAACAATGGGGCCATATTATGCATATGCATTTTACAAATTTATAAGCCCAATTATATATTTTTTTAAATTTTTTAAGTATTTATTTATTTTTGAGAGACAGAGAGAGACAGAGTGTGGGGGGGGAGGGGCAGAGAGAGATGGAGACACAGAATCCAAAGGAGGCTCCCGGCTCTGAGCTGCCAGCACAGACCCCGATGCAGGGCTCAAACCCACGAAAGTGAGATCATGAAGTCCAATTATATTTTAACTAAAACTTTACTGCATTGTTGTTCACCTTCTCAAAGGTTGTGTATGGGTTGTATTTTGCGATGTCATCTCCTATAACATTTCAGTGAATAGATTCAGTTCTTCAGTTTAGTTCTTCAGTCTATATATTTACGTCATTTGTATGTTATTGTACACATTTGTTGGATTTTGCATCCATCACAGTTACTTTGTATTGTAATGTCTGGAAAACCAGTGGAATGAAGAACAGGAGAACATTTTATATCAAAACCAATTGGAAACAGCGAAAGTAACATGTAAGGGAATCTTTGTCTTAAAATGTAGTGTAGTATTTGCCCACTTTACAAAGAAGGATGGATGGCTTGGAAGTGGTTCAATGAAGCGTAAAAATAGAGGTGAAAACAATAATGTAAACACTACAATTCAAATGTAGAATGTGCTGGAACAAGTAAAACTGCACAATTTGTCAAAAGAAGTGCAAGTAAGAAGTATTACAATAAATTAGAAATTGGATTTTGTTGGACAGGTAATCCATTTTCCCCCTCGTCTCTAATATGCTGTCTGCTATGAAACTTTGTCAAGTAGTGGTATAGAGCCACCAAAATTCTTGCAAATGAAGCACAGAAATCTCTTCAGTAAACCTCCAACTGATTGATTTTGATGCATAAAGCAAAAGAGACGCCAAATCTAGTGGCATCTTTCAGAGTTGCAATCCCCATAGCAATAAAAAGGTATTAGTTACATTATTGATGGGAAGTTTGTAAAACCAACCAAAAGGTGATGATAAATATGCTTGGAGAGGAAAGCATAACAAGTTGTTGAAAAATTCATTAAAAAAATAATGCTGTTGAACATCATAGGCAATATGAAAGAGCAATTACCATCAGGTAAGTTTGGACGAAACTAGTGATGTATAGAGTATGAAATAGCTCTGATATAGGTGTGATATATACATAAGGGAGAAGGGCTTTGAGACATTTTGCCTTGCTTATCATTTGAAAAGCACATGCTGCAGAAGAGATTTTTCATTTTGTTGCTAATTCACTCATGAGTGTTGGTGTAGATTGGAAATTAAGTGTTGAGATCTCTGAACTTACTTAACTAGGTGTAGAGCAAGAAGGGGCGTTCATTGCTCTACAAAGAAAAGAATTTGCTCCATAATGTCTTCCACTTATTGCCCTATTCACTGAGAACAGTTGGTGGCCAGCAGTATTCATGCTGTATTAAGCATGTCTTTTATTTTCTGTTTGTTGATGCTTTGACATCTAAGTCCTTGCAAACACTGGAGGGACTGCCTGTCCCAGGGTTGGCCAATTCTTAGAGACAGAAAATGATCCCCATGTGAGTGTGACTTTCATATGCAAACCAACCAATCCACAGCCCATACTCCACCTACTTTATAAGGCTCTCATACCCTGGGGCCAGTATCCATCTGCTAATCACTCCAGGACCAGATAGCAGACCACTAGTGACAGCCCCTGTGCCCCAGAGCGTGATGAAATTATCCAAACCAGCCAATCCTTACCTGGTTTACCCTGCTTCACCTCTTCCTTCCCATTCAAATCACAATGAAGGCTCTTGCCCACATTTCTCCTCCTTCACCTTTGCCTCAGGACGGACCCTGGTGCTTCCTCATGTGCTCTCCCCCACTCCCACGAAGTGGTGTGCTCCTACCTCCTGGTATCTGTATAATCTATATAACAATCTGTCTTTTCAATGGCAATTTTCTGTTGGCTTCTGTTAGCTTCACCATACCTGAATAATAATAAAGTCTACATTTCAAACACAATCTGACCTTGATTCAAGGTTAATAGAAATAGTGAAAGTTGTAAACCCATCCAAATTATGCCCACCGGCAGTGTATCTTTTCAACACGGTATGTCAAGAAATGGACATCTAGTACAAGACGTTTTACATACGGAAGTACCCTAGCTGTCAGAGAGAAGGTAGCTCTCAAGAGCTTTTGAAATTAGGAATGAAATAAAAACATTTCTTCAGGACACCGATAATGTCATAAACTCCATTTCTAAGACTTCAAGTGTTTTGCTCAACTGTGTATCTCAGCAAGGTATTTACGGTCTTTAGAGCCTGAGCCTATTGCCTAAGGGTTGAATAATAATGAATTTTAATATGGAGGATAAGATATCAGAATTTGTCCGTGGTACAAATAGCTCAGTTGCAGAAAGTTTGTCTTTTTTCTAGCACTTGCTGATTTTCCTCTCAGGGAGAAAGAAATCAATGATATATTATTGGGCATATTTTAAAATTACCTCCAAGGGCTGCAATGGAGCATGAAAAGCTACTTTCCAAAGAGTAGATTAGGAATCCATTCAGCACCAATTCCCAAATTCAGAGTCATCCGTCCAGCCTTTGAGTGTGATATGCTTACTGACTTAGCATCTGATGGAGAGCTAAAAGACTTGTGACTCATCTCTTCATGATTTCTGTGTCCCTATTCAACCCAAATATCTAGCACTATGTGCCAGAGCCAAAGTCTTGCTGTCCTGCTCAATAACATCATTGAAACTTAGTATTTTATAATTTGGTGGAAATAAAAGAAACTAATTGGATGTAGAATCTGGTGGCACAAACTAGGTCATCAAGCCAAAAAGTACAAGAGTTCAAATTGTCACCCCTTTCAATTGATCTGAAATAAACAGTATTGACTTTAAAGGATTTAATTTTTGTTATTAAAATTATGATGACTCTCTTTAGAAATGACCTAAAATTTGGCCTGTTAAGTGGTCTGTGGATGCCCAAAGTCAGAGAAGTCCCAGTTTAATGTAACAGCTCCTGAAGAATTGCCCTTCCATTCCTTACTGGGTCAAGTACATTTCCTTATTCTTCTAGGATCATTTCTCTGGCAAGAGGGTCTGTATTAGGGTTCTCCAGACAAACAAAACAAATAGAATATTTATGTATGTATGTATGTATGTATGTATGTATGTAAGAATTGGCTCACATGATTGTGGAGGCTGAGAAGTCCCTAGATCTACAATCCAAAGGCCTGAGAACCAGGAGAGTCAGTGGTGTAAATTCAAATCTGAGTCCAAAAGCATGAGAAGACGGATGTCCTAGCATGAAAACTATCAGGTAGAAAGCAAATTTTATCTTACTCAGCCTTTTGTTCCATTCAAGCCCTCAGTGGATCAGATGAGGTCCCCCATCATATTGGGGAGAGCAATCTGTTTTACTCAGTCTGCTGATTCAGATGCTAATTTTATTACCAAACACCCCCACAGACAAACTTAGAAAAATATTTAATCAAATATCAGGATACCCTATGACTCAGTCAGGCTGACACATAAAATTAAGCATCACAAGGTCTTCAGTCCTCCTGCACAGAGGATTATGTGTGACCATTCCATTAGCCTGCCATAAAAGGTATGATGAAGTCCAGCAAAGAATAGATCTTAAATTTTCTTTCCAAGAGGCACCACAGCCCATATAATTCCTGCACTAATAGACTTCTGGTGTGACTGTGCCATCAACTTTCTAGGTGTGCCTAGAGCCTGGATCTTTCTGGAGTTTCTGGATCTTTCATCCTCATCCAGGATCTCTCATCCTGGATCTGTCAAAGTTCTTAACTGCAGGCAACAGAAATTGATTCTGAATGATGTTAGTGGCAAAGTCATTTATTAAAAAGATATTCGGAAGGAAACTCTTGTGTACTATTGGTGGGAATGTAAATTGGTGCAGCCGCTATAAAGCAGTATGGAGATTTCTCAAAAAATTAAAAATAGATATACCATATGATTCAACAATTCTCCTCCTGGATATTTATCCAAAGAAAGCAGTCACTAGCTCAAAAAGATCCCTACGCTTCCATGTTCCTTGCAGCATTATTTACAATAGCCAAAACATGGAAGCAACCTAAGTGTCCATCAACGGATGAATGGATAAAGAAGATGTGGTGTACTGGAATATTATTCAACCATAAAAAAGGAGGTCCTGTCATTTGTGAAAACATGGATGGAACTTGAATTATGCTAAGTGAAATAATTCAGACAGAGCAAGATAATACTGAATGATCTCACTTGAATGCGGAATCTGAAAAAAGGAAATAACCAGAACTCAAAGATAGAGATTGGTAGTTGCCAGAGGCACAGGGTAGGTGTGGGGGTGAGGGAAATGGGTAAAGGTTGTCCAAAGGTACAAACTTCCAGTTATAAGATAAATAAGTCATGGGGATATAATCTCCTGCACAATGACTATAGTTAATAATATTGTATTGTATATTTGAATATATTGCTAAGACAGTAGGTCTTAAAAGTTCTTATCACAAGAAAAAAAATTGTAACTATGTGTGGTGATGGATGTTAACTAAACTTATTATAGTGATCATTTTGCAGTATATACATATATCAAATCATTATGTTGCACACTTAAAACTAATATAATGTAATACATCAATTATATCTCAATAAAAAAGAATAAAAATAATAAAATTATGATAATTCCAAAAAAAACAAGAAAAGATATTGGGTAGCTCACAGAAGCCCTGGCTGAGGAAGGATTTGGAAAACTAGGCTTGGAGGCCATACAACCAGGAGTCATGATCAAAATTATGCCTTAGATCTATCTGTGACTCCCACTGCTGACTCCACCATCAAGCACTCAGGTGTAGGTTGTTGACACTTTTGACCTTGGATAGAGCAACAGCACAGCTGCCATGTGGCTCAGGAGCTCAATCAGTGCAATGCCACTGCCTCCAGGCAAGTTCTCCGTGGTTTTCACTTCTTTGCACCGTACACCTGGCTCCAAGTCTGGGGCAGGTGCTTTAGATTGGTAGAGTCTAGATTCTGTGCCCATGACTGCAGGGGGTTCCTGGGAAGTAAATTTATGAAATTTTCTAAATGCTTCTAAAATGGCAGTTGGGTTCTGCCTTCCACCAGAAACCGCAAGATGGCAAATGTTCTGAATACAGTTAATAGGGTGAGGGCAATAGAGAGTAGTAAAGTGTGGACTTTGGGGTCAAACTCTCTAGGTACAAATTCAGGGTCTGCCACTTACTAACTGTTATGTTAAATTATACAGCATCCCTGTGACTGAGTTTCTCATCTGTAAAAGGTGGAGAGTAATAGTACCTATCTCATAGGGTTGCCATGAGGATTTAATTAGTTAATATAGATAAAACATTTGAAACAGTGCCTGGCATATGATGAGCACTCAATAAATGTGAGCTATAAAGATGGGGAGTTCAAATGCTGTGTGGCCAAAAAATTGGATGTCCATCAGAGTCCACCATTTTGATTGCCCAGTGTCATATACACACACCCTTCTTCCCATATTTATATTTCCAAATGTAAATTTAAGAGCTCTAGCCTCACATAATATAGCAGTAGTACAATAGAAAATGCATCCATCAAAGAGGGTTGACTCAAATACTCATCAATGATCACATCTAGTTCCATTTTAGGATCTTGGGATAAAAGCCATTCTTGTAGTCTACCTACTACTAATCCTATATAGTTGATGAGGGCAAGGGAGAGGGATATCAGGGTAAAATTAAAATGCAGAATGTTTATTCGACATGTCAGAAAAGAAGATATGGAGAGATGTTATAGTTCTTGTTTCTAAATTACTCATGAAGCTGAGGTTGAGAGTTATGACCACCCTTCTACAGCACCATCCATCCCTTCTTCTCTTTGTTGTCAGCTAGCACTTCAGTTGACTGGAATTTGTCTCTCAGTAGGGTGAACCAAATCTTCATTCTTGAAAGCCCAAAGTTTTGATGGTCCTGCCTGTTTAGGGTAGCTCTGACCCTCCATTAATTTAAATGACTGTACTTGTGCTTTAGGGTGCTTTTGTCAGCAAGTAATAGAAAACCTATTGAAATGGCTTAAAAGAAGATGACATTCATTCATTCTCTCATTTGAAAATGTTTATTGAGTGCTAATGGTACCCTAACCCGTCTAGGTGCTGAGGATTCAACAGTGAACAAAATGTTCCTCCTTCATGAAAAATTCTGTTTGGAGGAAGTAGGAAGGAAGAAAATAAATCAATAAACTATATATAGGGTATTAGTGATAAACTATTTTTGGGTGTATAAGTGCAAAGGAGAAAAACAAAGCGGGTTAGAGTAACTAAGTGAGGTAGGGTCTGCTATTTTTAATAGTGTGGTCAAGGAGAGGTTCCTCAATTAGGTGACATTTGAGCAGAGACCTGAAGGTAATGAGGGAGTCAGTTATGTGAATATCTGGGGGAAGGGCTTCCATTTTCAAATTAAGGTTAATTGGATTATTCTGACAAACTCTGTTTCTGAAAATAACTAAAAACGTTGGATTAATTTTTTAAGCAAACTTTTCCTTTTGAAACAGATTTAGGCTTACAGAAAAATTGCCAGACTAATACAGAGAGTCCCCATTTACCCCTCATCCAGTTACCTTTATTGTTAACATCTTACATAAGAATGATACATTTGTCATGACCCAGCAAGAGCACTGCTAGGAATTTACCCAAGGGATACAGGAGTGCTGATGCATAGGTGCACATGTATTCCAATGTTTATAGCAACACTTTCAACAATAGCCAAATTATGGAAAGAGCCTAAATGTCCATCAACTGACGATTGAAAGAAGATGTGGTGTATATATACAATGGAATACTACTTGGCAATGAGAAAGAATGCAATCTGGCCTTTTGTAGCAACATGGATGGAACTGGAGAGTGTTATGCTAAGTGAAGTAAGTCAGAGAAAGACAGATACCATATGTTTTCACTCTTATGTGGATCCTGAGAAACTTAACAGAAGACCATGGGGGAGGGGAAGGGGAAAAAAAGTTAACAGAGAGGGAGGGAGGCAAACCATAAGAGACTCTTAAGGACTGAGAACAAACTGAGGGTTGATGGGGGGTGGGGGAGAAGGGAAAGTAGGTGATGGGCATGGAGGAGGGCACTTGTTGGGATGAGCACTGGGTGTTGTATGGAAACCAATTTGACAATAAATTATATTAAAAAAAGAAAAAATAATTAATAAAAAAAGAATGATACATTTGTCAAAACTAGGAAACTGGCATTGACACATTACTATTAAATAAAGTCTAGATATTATTCAGATCTCATTAGTCTTAAACTAATACCCTCTTTCTGTTCCAGGATCCAATCCAGGATATACCACATTACATTTAATTCTTATGTCCCCTTCTGATCTTGTCTCAGTCTGTTCGGGCTGCTTTAACAAATTAATATAGCCTGGGTAACATAACATACATAGAAATTTATTTCTCACTGTTCTGGAGGTTGGGAATTCCAAGGTCAAGATACTGGCAGATTTGGCATCTGGTTAGGACCCAGTTCCTCATTCATAGATGACTCTTTTTGCTGTGTCCTCACATGATGGAAGGGCAAGAAAGCTCTGTGGGGTCTCTTTTTTTTTCTTTTTTTTTTTTGTGGGGTCTCTTTTATAAGGGTGCTAATCCCATTCATGAAGGTTCTGCTCATGACCTAGTCACCTCCCATATGCCCCATCTTCTAGTACCCTCTCCATGGAGGTTAGGATTTCAACGTATGAATTTGGGGGGACATAAACATTCAGTCTATAGCAGTTCTGTATAAGCTTTTCTGTATTTTTCATCACCTTGACAGTTTTGAGGAATACTGGTTAGGTATTTTGCAAAATGACTCTCAGTTTGATTCTGTCTGATGTTTTTCTTATGATCAAGTTGGACTATTGGTTTGGGGGAAGACTACCAAAGAGGTGAAGCATTCTTGTCACATCATATCACAAGGTACACAATATCAACATGACTCATCATGGGTCGTGTTAACCTTGATCAAGGTAGTGTCTGACTGGTTTCTTCAGTATTGAGTTGTCTCTCCACCCCCGCCTGCCCCCTTCCGCACTCTGATCTTTGGAATCAAGTCATAAATCCAGTCCACACTGGGGTCTGGGAGGTGGGGTCAAAGATGAGAATGGTTGATTAAACTCCACCTCTGGGAGGGCATATCATCTACATAAATTATTTGGAATTCTTCTGTAAGGAAGATTTGCTCCTTCTTTACCATTTATTTATTTATGAAATGATTTACTTTACATTATAACCCAGTACTATGATATTTATCTCACTGTTCATATTGTTCCAACTTTGGCCATTGGAAGCTCCTTCAGCTGCCTCTTGTGCCCCTTTGACATGTCCTTTTCTCTTATTTTTTGAACATTTTCTTACTTTCTGGCACTACAAGATACTCCAGATTCATCTTGTTTTTCCTTTGCCTCATCCTTAGGACAAGCCATTTCTCTACAGAATCCTGGTTCCTTTTATTGGGGAATAGTATTTAGAAAACAAGATTTGGGTCCTGGGTGATTTTGTTGCTAGTTGGGTGTTACTGTTGTTGGTCACTTCCACAGTCAGAGCCAGGACATGCATGTATATATACTAACCCATGTGTGCACATATAATTATTTCTGTATCTGTAATAAGGTTGACATGAATTCATACTGATGTCTTCAACTCTAATTCAGTATCTTCATTCTTGTCTTCCTTTCTTATTTGTAACTTACCTATCGAACATAGAGAAACTTGGCTCCCAGTGGCTCTGTCCAGTCCTACATTTACTGCTTTCCTCTGGTGGTGCTGGTCTCACCCAACATCACGGCTAGGTGGTTCAGAGAATATCTAGTTCATAGGCACTTCAGCTGTCATGGCCTCCTGGAGCCCCATGTCATGTGTTTCATTCCTCAAAAAGAAAAGTTTTATGTACGAAGGAAGTAATATAGCTTTGTCCCCACAACTTTGGGGCTGCTATTGAGATTATCTTTTTCAGGTGGGGTGCCTGGGTGGTTCAGTCAGTTAAGTGTCCAACTTCGACTCAGGTCATGATCTCATGGTCTGTGAGTCAAGCCCCGTGTCAGGCTCTAGGCTGACAACTCAGAGCCTGGAGCCTGCTCAGATTCTGTGTCTCCTTCTCTCTCTGTACTTCCTGGCTCATGCTCTGTTTCTCAAAAATAAATAAACATTAAAAAAATTTAAAAAAATATTATCCTTCTTGGGTTTACTATGGCTCCCAAAGAGCATCTTAATGTGGCATAAGTATGCGGAATACCACTGGAAGCCCTGAGTCATGAGACAGGGCAAGTGGCATTGCAGTTTCCATGAAGTATGGGCAGCTCTTCCTCTACGCATTGCAGCTCTAGTATTGGGACAAATATCAGGAGAAAGTCAAGATACTATGGTATGTTAGTTTGCATATAGATTTCAGCAAACTCCCACAAGAGAAGGAGTAATTTAGAGGAGAGGTTGAGAAAAGAAAATATGACTTAAAGAGAGACATTCATTTCCAGCAAGTTACAGTCTATCTTAACTGAAACTTCTACAATTTGGAGCCTTGAGGGATTGGGAAAGCCAACTTCTCTAGGCCAAAATGAAGCTCGTAGCAGCAGCAGCCTTACCAGTTAGTGAAAAGACTAAAAGTTATTTACCCCCAGGGGGTGCCAGGGTAGCTCAGTCGGTTAAGCATTGGACTCTTGATTGAGGCTCAGGACATGATCTCACGGCTCCTGAGAGGAAACCCTGTGTCAGGCTCCGTGCCGACAGTGCAGAGCCTGCCTGGGATTTTCTCTCTCGTGTTCTCTCTGTCCCTCCCCCACTCATGTTTTTTTTTTCTCTCTCTCTGTCTCTCTCTCTCTGTCTCTCAAAATAAGTAAATAAACTTAAATAAATTTATTTATTCCCAAATCCATTTTGCTCCTTGTCTTTAGTATTATGTTGCAAAGCACGTTGCTTTTTGGAATAAAGGACTAGGGGGATGGGTAGAACATACAAAGTGTTATATAAAAGGCATGAATTTTCAATCTTCCAGGTTCTGTTTAAACAACATCTTTGTGGTTAGTTACATGTGAAGTTGATCAGAAACGAATAAATTGGAAGCCTCTAAGTTTTTTAAAGCTGATTTTATTGAGATATCATTCATAAACCATACAATTTACCCATTTAATGTTTATTTATTTATTGAGAGAGAGAGAGAGAGAGAGAGAACACTAGTAGGGGAGGGCCAAAGAGAGAGGGAGACACAGAATTGGAAGCAGGCTCCACGCTCTGAGCTGTCAGCACTAAGCCTGACACGGGGCTCGAACCCACGAGCCATGAATTCATGACCTAAGCCGAAGTCCGAAGTTTAACCAACTGAGCCACCCAGGCGCCCCAATTTACCCATTTAAAGTGTATATCTCAACGGCTTTTAGTATGGCCTACCAAGTTAAAATCTTTTCATTGTGATAGAATATACATAACATAAAACTGGAAGTTTTAACTGTTTTAGTGTGCAGTTCAGTGACGTTAAGTACCTTCACATTGTTGTGCAACCATCACCACCATCCATCTCCAGAAATTTTTCACTTTCCCAAACTGAAACTCTGTCCCCAGTGAAAAGCAACATCCCGGTAACCCTCCTCCCGGTATCTGGTAACCCATGCTACCTTCTGTCTTTATGAATTTAACTACCCTAAGTACCTTGTGTAAATGGAGTCATACATATTTATCCTTTTGTGATTGGCTTATTTCACTTAGCATCTCAGTCCCAAGATTCACCCATGTTGTGGCCTGTGTCAGAATTTCCTTCCTTTTCAAGGCTGAATAACATCCCACTGTATGTATATATCACATTTTGTTTATTCATTCATTGGGACATTTAGGTAATTTCCATTTTTTGGCAATTTGAACAATGCTGCTGTAAACACTGGCCTATCAAGTGCTTAATTAAAAATTTTAAATAGCTAATGTATTCGTATGGCTCCAATACAAAAGAATGGGTACACAGTGAAAAGTTTTGCTCCCATGGTTGCAGCCACCCAATTCCCTTCCTCACTGCAATCTTTGTTACCAGTTTCTTGAGTGTCCTTCCAGAGACAGATGACTTCCTTTCTGACACAAATGACACTTTCTATCCTATATGCACTGTTCTGCACCTGGTTTTGAAATTTTGCATTTCTTGGAGTCCTAAATTAAGAGCCTTTTCATCCTTTTTTTAAATAGCTGCATAGGATATCATTGTATGGGTATATCATACTTTATTTAACTGATCTTTATTGATTGTCACTTAGGTGGTTTCCAATCTTGTGCTTCAGAAACACAGCTGCAATGAATAATCTTGTACAAATGTCATTTTGTGTATATGAATGCATTTGTATGATAAATTCCTAGAAGTGGAATTAGTCAAAAGATATTGCATGAGTAATGTATATGTATATAGCCAAATGCATTTAGATATCTATATATATCTCAAAATTACTCATATGTATATATGAATAATATATTTAGTCAAATTGCCCTCCAGGGAAGTAGTTCGAGTTTATGCTCCCATCAGCATATATATGAGAGTGCCTGCTTGCACAGCCTTGCCAACACAGTGTGTTATCAAAGTTTTTGATCTCTTCTAACCTGCTGGGTGAAAAATGGTTTCTGATAACCATTTTGACTTGTATAACAATGTATATAGTAGTCATGCTCATAATAATAAAAACCACATGTATCAATTTTAAAAGGCTGTGAAAGCCATACAGCTCCCAGAAGGCCATCTTCCTCCATGTCCACCTCAGAGGGGCTGCAGAGGACAATGGGCATGGCAGTTTCTCTCAGAGGCCAGGACAAGGGGTCACAGAGGCCAATGGACAAAGGGGGCCATTCCAAGAGCAGAACCAGGAATTTCTGTGTTAGCTGATTAAGTAACTCATTCTTCTGCCAATGAATGTCTACTCTACTCATCTTCAGTGGAATATGGCACGTGTGATGGACCAGTGAACGAAGGAAAACTCCGTTCTCTTTTCAGGAAAATGTTATTCACCTATCTTATTCCTTTCTTATCACTGTATATTGGGTAAATTCAACTAGGTGAATTAAATAATTTTTTTATTTTTTTTTTAGGTTACAGGTCATTAGAACTTGAGAAGGCACATTTGGGTCTAAGATCTTGGACTTGGAACTGGTAACTGGATCAGATATTAGGGTGTTGGCTTGTCTCATGGGTAGACTGTGGCAGATGTTGTTAGATCCTTGATAAACATTTATCCCATTTTCCTTTGGCCTCTGGGGCAGAACATAATAAAGAAGCCTGGGTCTTTGGTCTCATTGGACTTCTACACCAGCCCTGTAATTCTTATTTCTAGAGTTCTTTTTATAGATTATAATTGAAATCCTTATTGTTTAAGCTACTGTTGACATAAATATTTTATGACTTCCAGCTGAAAACATTCCTAATGGATACACATGAAACTGCCAAAGTCCCATTTGTTAAACTAGTGGGATTTTTTTTTTTTTTTTTCTCTTAAGCTCTGACCATTTCAGATAACCAACCTCCCAGGTCCACCATACTTCTTGTGTTTGTTGTCAAGAACTGTGAAAGATATGAGATTTTGTCTAATTGCAAGCTAATAAATTAGGTTGCCAAAATTTCATGGATGCTGGTGGAAGACATGAAACTCTTGGGTTAGAGACAAAGGACTACTACTCACTGCAATGGCAATATCCAGAATATCAACAATTTACACTAGTTTGCTGAGCCTCAATTCTCATAGGGTAATGTAAAGAGGTCCAGGTGATATCTACACACACACAGTGGGGTGTGCTTCAAGAAAGGAATGCCAACTTTAAGTAAACCGAATCTTTTATAATGGATGTAAACCTGCCTAATTTTTGTCCTAGAAGGAGACATTGTCTTCGTTATACCAGACTGTAACAAATCTGCCCTGCCCTCTGCTCCTGAGGAAGACCCTATGTTTTCCAAGGCTGTTCACTATACAAACATCCTTGAACAGATAGTCTGGTATAGAGTCAGAATCTCTGCTCTGATATGCAAAAATGTGGGAGACCCATGGATAATTGTTTCTTACCATCATTCTACATTCTTAGTTATAAATTGACTTTAGCTGGTGTCAGCAACAGAATAGACTTGTTAAAATGATATAAGATGCAGCCACTTTAGAGGACTAGATATATGACAATATCTAGTAGACCTGGAAATGCTCATATGGTATGACGCAGCAATTTTACTCCTAAAAATATACCCTCTGGGAACCCCTGCACACGCATACCAGGAGACATGTACAAGAGGGTCTATAGCAGTATTATTTATATTAGTATAACATTTGAATAACTTAAATGTCTGCCTTTAGGGGAATATATAAATTGTGGTATATTCATTCAATGGAATTCTATAGAGTCACAGAAATAAAAAATGAATGAACTAATAGCCACATATATATCATCCTGGTAGAATTCCATAGTCATAAAATTGAGTGAAAAAAGCCAGGTGCAGAAAGATACATATAGTAAGACACCATTTATATAAAATTAAAGAATATATAAGATTATTACTATCTAGTGCTTAGGGTTATATACATATGTGAATGCAAACACATATGAGAATGCAAATACCAACTGAAAGCAGTGTGGTTGCCTCACTGGGGAAAGGCAAGTGGGATTTAACTGATTTGTCAATGTTTTAGTTTTATAGTTTACTATCTATATACCCTTTATGCCTTACATTTTGCTCTCTAAATTAAAATTTTATAAGAAATATATTGGCGGGGCATCTAGGTGGCTCAGTCAGTTAAACATCAGACTTTGGCTCAGGTCATGATCTCATCATTTGTGAGTTTGAGCTCTGTACTGGGCTGTCTGCTGTCAGCACAGAGCCACTTTGGATCCTCTGTCCCCCCCCCCTCCCCTTCCCCCCCTTATGCTCTCTCTCAAAAATAAATAAAAACATTAAAGAAAAAGAGAAATATATTGGCTAGTCCATTGAAGTGCTAGAGGGATATAGACGTGGGCTCAGAGGCCACCAGGCCAAGATCAAGGAATAAGACCCCAGTACATTGCAATACAGAGTAGACTGGGGAGGGCACCTTTGGTGGTCTGCTAAGCACAGGGCCTCCTGTGCAGCACCAGAACCACTGGCTCCAAACACAGGCAGCCACCACTAGCACTGCACCATTGTAGAACTCTAGAACTTCAATCTTGTTTAAATTCCAGACAGAATCATCTGTGGTTCTTGAGTCTACCTCACTCACCCCCGTTTCAAAGTCTAGAGTGAGTATATCTGATTGTCAGAACTTGGGCTGTATGGCCATGACCTAGTTGCAGAAGAGACTAGAAAGGTAACCAACTGGCACTTTCAGCCTCTATAGTGGGAGGTGGGCTCTGCTTCTCACTAAAATTTGTGAAGTTGGTAATTCCCCAACTTCAGTGTTGGACGGAGGTTCTGATTCTGGGTGATCCAAAAGTGAAAATACCCATGAAAAGCCTTCAAAACATGTGGTCAGGTAGAGTTAGTAAAAAAAAAATCCCAGGTAGAGGAAAATAGAAGAAATGAAAACATTTAAATGGTGTTTTTCTAGAATGTAGAAAAAAATAGTAGGAGAAAATTAATAGGCTAAACTTCACCTGGTTATAAGGAGTATTGAAATCTCAATCTCTCTGTCTGTGTTTCTTTTCTATTTAGTCATCATAATACATATTTTTGTATCAAACCAAAATGATCTCCTCTATTAGACCATAATCTTCTCAAAGTCAAGGATCATTTTTTACCTTGGAGAGACACCATGTTTGCTATGGAAAGCATTGGCATTCAGGTCAGATGGAACTGAGCTTGAATCTTGGGTCTACTACTGATTAGCTAAGTAATAGTGGTTGTATAAGGCAGGCTCGCTGTGATTTGGTATCCTTGCGAGTAAAATGGAGATTGCACTTGCTTTTCTGTTTGGTAAATATTATATCCAGTATAAATAAGATTACAGCATAGATGTTCAGTAAAGATTTCCTTCATTACCTTATGTTTAGGCCCTTTCTGTTCCTCCTAAGGTCCTGCACTGGGCTTAGAAAACACTTGTCTGGTGTTTGCAGAAAGAATGAACTTTGCTTCATCACATCTGTAGATGCGCTTCTACCCCTTCCTGCCATATTTGAGCTGATTTCGGTAACAATTTAGGTAGCTTACTGTAGTTCCTTTTTACATGACAGCTTTGGGGAGATTTTTACATAGTAAAGGACTTCACTCGTGCTACTTTTTTTTTTTTTAATTTTTTTAATGTTTATTTATTTTTGAAAGACAGAGAGAGACAGAACAAAAGCAGGGGTGGGCCTGAGAGAGGGGGACACAGAATCTGAAGCAGGCTCCAGGCTCTGAGCTGTCAGCACAGAGCCGGACGCGGGGCTCAAACTCCCAAACCGCGAGATCATGACCTGAGCTGAAGTGGAATGATCAGCCGACTGAGCCACTCAGGCGTCCCTTGTGCTACTTTTTCTTCATTTACTAAATAGTTCATTTGATAAATGGGACATCTGATATGTGCCAGGCTCTTGAGATGAATTACATGAATTTCACCATCATGGAATATACGGTTGTTATAGGAGAGATGAGTTTTGAATTGCTACCGTATAACAGTAAGTGCTGCAGTAGAGGTAAACAGACAATGAGCAGCTCTCATGACCATCTATCTTAGGAGTTCAACATACACCATTTTATTCCATTGTTATGCCATATAATTCTTAGGGTTTTCCCAAAAATATGAGCAATCAGATAATGATGTCTAAGTATTTTATAAGAATATTTTTAGAAGAAGACATCCCTATACATGCCTCATCAATATGCTCATATCACAACTTTCACTTTACTTTTATTTACCTGTCTTGTGGTCTTCTTGAGTAGGAATTAGTCAAAGGTCCCATCTCAAATTTCCTGCTTCATGTAGTTTCAAAAAGTTCTATTCCCAGAGTTCATCTCGGCTTCTTCCTACTGAGAAGGATCAAGACAATAACAATTTCCACTGAGAACTAATTATGAAGATAGCAGTGAAATTACTATATCAACAGTCCCATTAATGTAATCACTCGAGAAACCGGATGGAAATTAGTGAAAGCTGTAACGTAGTAAGGGATTGGCCCACCGGAAGCACAGGAATGATCACTGAACCCATCTGGCTCCAAAATCTGACACTCAGTCCTGAGGAGGAGGATGGAAAGAAGGCAGACACTGGACTTTTAGCAAGTCTTTAGCTGTTGAAAAGAGGTGAGGCCATGGAATACTAAATAGTTTAAATGAATTAATTAGAGTTAATACATGGACAAAGCTCAAGACCATTCTAGAAAGGAAAAAAACAAGTTGCAGAATAATATAAAAGACTTCCAAATCTGCAAAACAATGCTCTTTGATATTTATGTGTAGATACTCAAGTAAGAAAACTATCAAAATGACAGAAATGACAAATTCTGAGTTCAAGAGAGTGGTTATTTCTGGAAGGGAGGAAGGATGATGAGATCCAGGTAGGGACTCAAATATTATCATGATTTAATTAAAAATAACAAAGATTTGAAGCAAATGGAAGGAAAATGTGTGAGAATTGAAGCTCTGCCACCCCATGCATACAGCCAAGGTGACAGAGAAAAGTGGATGGAACTGGTTGGGGAGGAGGGACATAAATCCAAGTCTTATCTCTGCTATGCTAGGTTGTGAAACCTCAGATGAGTTTCTTCAATGAATTTCTTCTGGGCTTCTTTTTGTAGGATGAGGAAAATCAGATTTAGCCATACCTTCTTTAAAGTGTTTCTGTGAATATTCCTTAATCAATGTGTATGAATACATTATGAAGACTGTTGAGTGTTCTCCAAATGAGGGTTTTTTTTTTTAAGCAACCAATTATAGCTTTAGAGTATATTATGGTTAAGCCAGGAAAAGATTGAGATTAGCAACCAGACTATAGGAGGCAACCTCTGTATTTATCAGCAATATAGAGCTTAGACAGAAAACAGAGTGTTTCCAAAAACCTGCTAATCACTGAAGAAAAATATCCCTAAAACTCTACGTTATGTTCCACATTCCCACCCACATGCCACCTTTAGGGTTGTCACATCTCTATCTCTGATGGTGCTCATTGGAACCTTCTGAGGGTGTGTGCTTACTGGTACAAAGGGCAGAGTGTGGGTGGGAAAGAACATCTGACATTACCCTGAACTGCAATGGTCTGATGTTACCTACAGCTAATTACCTGCTCTTCCTTTAAGGGTGTGAATACTTGTGCAAGATTCATTTGGATGCATGAGGCCAAGGGCTCTCTATCCAGACTTTCCCATGGGGAGTAGCTTACTGGAGACCCAGGGTGGATGCAATTATACCTTAGAGACTTTCACCTGCAGTCTTTCCTGAAAAGATGGTCACTTCAATGACACACTCATCACCAAGGGTTTTGACTAATGATTTTGGGCTAAGACAGAGAACCTCTGCCAGTAGTCGTTTTGCCTATTGGTTTGTGTGTTTTTGCATTTGTCTCCACATGTCTGTCTCCATTGGCTGTGTCTGGCTGACCCTTACTGTTCTTTTTATTTCCTCCCAAGTCTTACCTGTCATTCATTTCTCCCCCCTCATTTCTCCTCCAAGCTTTTTGCTACTGCTGTGCATACTATATCTTGATTTCTTGGATGTAGTCTCTCTTTTCTTTTTCTTTTTGGTGTGTGTGTGTGTGTGTGTGTGTGTGTGTGTGTTGTGGCTCTTTCTCCCTTTTGTCTCCTTATTTTGTGTTTTTCTGCATGTTATCTGATGCCTATTGTTTGGGGACCCCAGACTACTCTTTAGATTGGATGGGTTGGAAATCTTTCTCTGTTAAAATGGTTACTCATACTTAAACCAGTTAATGCTTTTTCCCTATTGTTCTGCAGGAACACATTTTGTCTGAGTAGAGTGTGCCAGGAGAAAGCAAATGTGAGTCACCGTTCTTTTTCTTCTGTGTGTGCCATGGTTCTGCTTTTACAAGACACCAAGAGTGAGAGAAGGCTATTGTTGTACTGAGTACCTTTTCCCTTGAGATTATGCTGAGTCATGGCTGAGGGAGTTACTTTTCAGGGAAGCAGACTCCAAGGAGTTACTGGGTGAGCAATATGACCTTGCTGTTCAGATATGATTATATGTTGGGAATTCAGAGAGCAGTTCAGTAGACAGAAGAATCCTCATTTCAGGGAGTCATAATTTTCATGGTAGCATGTCCCTGCAGATGGTATCAGAAAGAAAAAGAAACAACAGAAAAAAAATGGTTTAATTTCTCCGAGATCCTGTGTGGTCACTTGTCCAGCCCATACTTACTACACTGGGACGGTGAAATGAAGATGGAATTTTCTTGGGTTTGTGGAACTAATTAGCTCCCCAAACTGACAAAAACATGAACTGAGGCATTGAAGAATGATGTAGAGGTATCTTTTTTTTTTAAGTTTATTTATTCATTTTGAGAGAGAGAGAAAGGGAGCACAAGCAGGTGAGGGGCAGAGAGAGAGGGAGAAAGAACACCAAGCATGCCCCACACTGTCAACATGGAGCCTGATGCGAGGCTCAAACCCAGGAACCATGAAATCATAACCTGAGCTGAAACCAAGAGTTAGAATCTTAACCGACCAAGCCACTCAGGCATCCCTAATTTTATTTATTCTTTAATTTTTTAACTTTTACATTTTTCAAGTTTTTAAAAATTTACATCCAAGTTAGTTAGCATATAGTACAACAATGATTTCAGGAGTAGATTCCTTAATGCCCCTTACCCATTTAGCCCATCCCCCCCTCCCACAACCCCTCCAGTAACCTTCTGTTTGTTCTCCATATTTAAGAGTCTCTTATGTTTTGTCCCCCTCCCTGTTTTTGTATTATTTTTACTTCCCTTTCCTTGTGTTCATCTGTTCTATGTCTTAAAGTCCTCATATGAGTGAAGTCATATATTTGTCTTTCTCTGACAGACTAATTTCACTTAGCATAATACCCTCCAGTTCCATCCACGTAATTGCAAATGGCAAGATTTCATTCTTTTTGATTGCCGAGTAATTCTCCATTGTGATATAGAGGTATCTTAAGGCAGCTTTCAATGAGCAGAGTGTGGAATTCAAGGTAGCAAAAAAGAGCTCCTGCCTCTCCCCAAGGTCTCCAATTCTTTTTGTCAATGTTGACAAAGGCTGTTGGCTCAAGGCACAGAAGCTTCAGCTGCCAATTCACACGTAGATGTTTCTCTAGGTTTTAACGTTAGGGTTGTGTCTAAGGCAGCCGTAAACTTTATTCTGATGAGTTCACACACAGTCCCTCCCCCCATGTACACACAGTATGCATCATGCAGCCATGAGCATAGATGCACCCTTACACACAAACGCTTTGCAAAGTGTAGACAGGTTTCCCCTCTCTTTGGAAATGACCTTGTCCTCATACCATGTCCTATGGGCTCTGATTTGATGCTTGCTGCTTCTTGCCAATGCACCTAAAGAGGCCAAGTGTCTTGATCTCACCTCCACACCCTTTTACTACTCCTCTTCCCTGTGGCCCTGGTTTTGACCCATTCTCCTGGTTGCTGCATTGCTCTTTCTGCTGCTCTCATATGCTTCAAAAAAATGATCTTGCCTCTTCCCACTCAAATCAAAGAGCAACTTTATTGTTTCAAACTTAGAGAGATGGATACAAAATAGTATAATGAAAACCCACATACCCATTATCCAGCTTCATCAAATCTTTATATTAAGCCATACTTGCAGGAGAATTCTTTAAAAGAAATTACACGTTATAGATATAATGGAGGCTTCCTGTGTACTCTTCTCAGATATATTTCCTCTCCCTCCCTCGCTCCCCAGAGGGGATCATACTCATGAATTCAGCCTTTATCATTTCCATCTATGTTTTTTATATTTTTGCCACATATGCTATGTACCCATAAAAATTATAAAACATTGTTATGCCCATTGTAAAAGTTGATATAAATGATGTCTTGTTGGAAATGTCACACTGTATCTTGGCTCTTTTGCTGGAAGTTGTTTCTGGGATTTATTCAGAGTTGATAGATGTAGCTCTGGCGCTTTCATTTTTAAATGCCAGATGGTGTTGCAATGTCTGAATATAACGTAATTGACCCATTCATTCTCCTGTGGGTGGGCATTAGGTTATTTCCATTTTTTTTTGGACTTGTTTTGATTCTATCACATACAATCAACATTCTTGTACATGTGTTTTTGTGCACATATGTTAGAGGTTCTTTATGGCATTTATAGACTTTAAATTTGCAGATCAAAGGGTACGTACATTTTCAGCTGGGCTAGATAATGCCAGATAGCTTCCTAACATCATAACAATGCATACTCCTCTGTGAGTATATGGCATTCCCTGGCTTTCTTCATCTTTGCTAGCCTCTTCATCATCAGATTTCACATGTTTTGCCAATCTGATGGTTGAGGGCATCTCACTGTTGTTTTACTTTGCATATTCCTCATTGCTAGAGACGTTAATTCATTTTTTCATGTGTCTGTTGGCTACTTGGGTTTACTCTACTGGAAACTGCCCATCATACTCTGTCCATTTTGCCTCTTGGGTGTGATTAGCACCTTCCCTCCAAGAAAAAGAAAGGGCATTCTGTATTCACGTGTTGACACAGATAGCACATTGTCCAAGCCATAAAATACAAACCCCATCCCTGCTGGTGGTAGGCAGAAGTCCACGCTCCCTCACTTAGAGGCAGAATTCCCAGCCCCTGGTGCACACACATTTTCCTTCAGTATTCAGCAAACAGTAACCCAGGTACTGTTGTGAAGGGATTTTTACAGATGTGATTGAAGTCCCAAATCAGTTGACCTTAAAATGGAGATCTTCTGTAGTCCTGACGTAATTCCATGAGACTTTCAAAAGCAGAGAGTTTTCTCTGTCTGACTCTAGAAGAAAAGGTCAGGGACACACTCTGGCCGACCTGAAAGAAAGCCAACATCCATGTTGGGAGCTGCCTTATGAAAACTGCACCTGGCAGAGACCGCAGGGAGCCTCAAGATCTGAGAGCTATTCCCACCAACAGCTGGAAGGGAAATGGTGAGCTGAGTCCTCTCTTGCAAGGAAATAGATTCTGCTAACAGCCACTGAGCTGGAAGGAAGATCCTGAACCTTAAAGAGAATGGCAGCCCTCACCTGGTGAGACCGTACCTTGGTGTGCTGACCCTGACCTACAGAAACTGTGATAATACATATGCATTGTTCTACACCACTAAGTTTATGGTCATTTGTTACAAAGCAATAGAAGACTAATGCCCCCATCTCCCAGCTACTGTAAGAGCCTGCTGCACCCTTACCACTTAGAGCTTTAGCCTCAGTCTACCTTCCCTTCTCTTAGGTAAGGTTTATTAAAATACCCATAGAATTACCCATGCTTCCTGACAGTATTCAGTCCAGGGTGAAGCCTTGCTTACTTATACCTACCCCAAATCCCCTAACACAAACCCCAGTCCTATGATTTTGTACATCCTCTCATGGGGATGCCCCACAGTCTCCCATGGTGTGTGTTTCCACTTGCTGCCAGGTGCAATAAACCCAACTCCTTCTATAGGTGTGTTCCTGCTGTCCTTGGCTGGAGGACACTGACGCCCTGCATAGGATAGATGCCTGCACTTTTGAACCACCTTGGGTACTCACTGGCCATATTACCTTCCTGAGTCATCAATTTTAAGAGATCTTAGACGTTTCTTCTGTAGAATGAGAAGGTGGGGCTAGTTGATCTGGAGGGAAAATGTGTGTGGGGGAAATCGGCACAGACCTTTGGAGTTTGTCAGTCCTAGGTTTAATCTCTATTCTGCTTTTACTAGCTATGTGGCTTGGGCTACACATTCATCTTCCTGAGCCTCAGTTTTTTCATCTCTAAATTGGGATCAACAAACCAAACAGGTTTGGTGTGAGGATTAATTAAATGTAAATTTCTTGGACTACACGGATGGTCCCTCCAATATCTCTCAATTTTTAAAATTATTTTTAATGTTTATTTATTTTTGAGAGAGAGAGAGAGACAGAGACAGACTGTGAGTGGGGGAGGGCAGAGAGAGACACACACAGAGAATCTAAAGCAGGCTCCAGGCTTTGAGCCATCAGCACAGAGCCCAACGCTGGGCTGGAACCCATGAAACACGATATCATGACCTGAGCCAAAGTTGGATGCTTAACTGACTGAGCCACCCAGGTGCCCCAATCTCTACTTAATTTTAAGTGCACATAAACTTTATAGCAATAAAAAGTATTTTGACAATAGAGGATGCTGATGTTAACTAATGCTTGTTTTGACTACCTTAACGTTTCAACTGTTCAAAATGCCTGATGCCAGCAAGATGTTAACAAGGGTGTGGTACAGGCAGTGGTATATGTGTTTATTGCCCCCTAAAAAGGGAAAACATATTTTTCTATTAGGAGATTCCCAGTGAATTTCCTTTTTCCTTCCTTCTTCCAAAAGATTCAAGCTCTTAACCTTTATGGTTATGCTATAATCTTTGCTGGTATGTATTAAAGTGGTGGTTCAATTTTATGTCACCAACGCCACTCACACACATGGACAGAATCTCACCAGGCTTTGACTCTCCAGGGGATCTCATCAGCATTCATAGCTGTCCCTCGCAAATAGTGCCTGTGTAGAGCTCCTCCAGGAGTCCCCTTCCCTTCATCTTCCTGGGGACCCCCAAAGAGCGACCTGAAGCCCTCATGTGCGGAGACACTTCTAGATTGTGGCTCACTGCACCGCTGCTTTGGACTGGGCCCCCACTCCCCGCCTGCCCGGAGCCCTGCCTGAGCTGTCTGCTCCCTCCACCACTCTCAGATCAAGGCCATGCCCCTTTTAGGCCTCAGTTTTGCAGGTGCCTTGCATTTGTCTGTGAGGTAAGACTAACAGATGGGTCTCACAGCAATGTTGCTGGGGTCCCCAGGGATGACAGATAAGGTGAGCACTTGTTTAATTCATCAGAGTTCTTTCTCGCAGGAAATACACTTGCCACCAAGATGTCTGGGTTCAGATGGATTTGAGGAAAAGCCACCACTGCCTCTCCCCACTCCTCAAGTCTGGACCTGTATCAGGTGCGGCTTATCCTGTCAAAACTTGTGTTAGGGCACCTGGGTGGCTCAGTTAAGCAACTGACTTCGGCTCAGGTCATGATCTCACGGTTCGTGAGTTAGAGGCCTGTTTTGGGTGAGTTCGAGTCTGCCACGGGTAAAACATGAGCCCTACTGCGGGTGAGCCCCACTTCTCTCTCTCTCCCCCTCTCTCTCTACTCCTTCTGGGATTCTCTCTCTCTCTCTGCCCCTCACTCACTTGTGCCCCCCCTCAAGAAACAACAACAACAACCCCCCCCCCCCACCAAACTTGTGTTAGAGTTCTTCAGAGAAACAGAAGCAATAGGACAATATATATGTGAGGGGGGAGGATTTATTATAATAAGAAAATGGCTCATGTGATTATGAAAACTCAGAAGCCCCATGATCTGCAGTCAGCAAGCTGGAGACCCGGGAGAACCAGTGAAAGTTTGAGTATGAAGAGCCAGGAAGGCTGATGGTGTAAGTCTTAGTCTGAGGGCAGGAGAAGACTGATGTCCCCCCTCAGCAGTTGGGCAAAGATTGTAAATTCTCACTTCGTCTGCTTTTTATGCTATTCAGGGCTCCAACAGGCCCACACACACTGAGGAGGGCAATCTGCTTTACTCAGTCTACTGATTTATATGTCAATCTCATCTAGAAACGCCCTCACAGACACCCCGAGAAATGCTGTGTGACCAAATATCTGAGCACCCTGTGACCCAGTCAAGGTGATGCCTCATATTAACCCTCACAAAGCTCTTCAGAGATGAAATCTGTGGGTGGCCCTGAAATCTCTTCTTCCCTGAAAGCTGTCTTCTGAGCCATGCTGGTTCTCTAGACGTATTTTGTCTATATCTGAATCTAAATAACCAACAATTCCTTATTCTGACACATGTTTAGGGAGCACCCCTCTGGGTCAGGCATTACTCCAGGTGCTGGGGATGTAAGGGGGACAAGAGAAGTAACATTGCTGCTGTCAGGTAACCTGTGCAGTGACAGAGCCAATGAACAAGTACCATAATAAGACAATTATAGAGTATGATCAATGCCAAGGAGGAAATAAATAGAGGGGGTAGGGTATGGGGGTGAGATACTTAGAGTGGCCTACTGTCTTCGTTTGCTCGGGCTGCTGTAACAAAAACCATTACCAGGTGGCTTAAGCAAACACTTAGTTCTCACAGTTCTGGAAGTCTGAGATCAGTGCCGGTGTGTTTGGGTTCTGGTGAGGGCCCTCTTCCTGGATTGCAGAAGGATGTCTTCTTTTGTTTTTAATGTTTTGTTTATTTTTGAGAGAGAGCTTGAGCAAGGGAGGGGCAGAGAGAGAGGGGGACAGAGGATCCAAAGCAGACTCTAATCTGACAGCAGCAAGCCCAGCGCAGGGCTAGAACTCATGAACCGTGAGATCATGACCTGAGCCGAAGTCAATGCTCAAATGACTGAGCCACCCAGGCTCCCCCAGAGGGATGTCTTCTTGCTGTGTTCTCACATGGGGGAGAGAGACCTTTGGCCTCTTCATTTTCTTACAAATACACTAATCCCATCATGGGGGCTTCATCCAAATCCAATTACTCCCAAAGGGTCCAACTCTAAACACAACCACATTGGGGATTTGGGCCTCAACATGTGAGTTTTGGGGGGACACACACATTCAGTCTACAGCAGCAGGTGAGACCTTCCTGGGAGGAGTCACAAGGAGGCAGATGCAGAATAAACAGGATCACGTTTGCAGAGTCACGGAGGAGCTGCTGATCATGCCAGGTCCTAAAGGCCTTGGTCAAGGCGTTTGGATTTCATTCCAGTAAGCAATATGAGGCAAATAAGTTACATGAACTTTGTCATAGTTAGAAGAAAGGCTAGGCTAATGTAACAAAGCCACCCAAGAACATTTAGTGGCTTCAAGAACACAGAAATTTATTCTTCTCTCATACTAAGGTCCAAGGTAGGTAGGTGGCCTCTGCACCATGACTCTTAGGAGCCCAGGCTGGCAGATGCCATTCTCAACAAGTGACGTGGAAGTTGCACACATCACTTTCAACTACAACCCACGGGCTAGAACAAGTCCCATGGGCATACCTGGCAGTAAGGGAAACTGGGAGATCCTTTCTCTAGCTGTCCAGCCATGTATCCTGGAAAGAGGGGAGAAAAAAACTGAGGAAGGGCAGTACAACGGGCCTGGTGGAATTTGTCACATCTTGTTTGGTGATGCTAGAGGAAAGTATATCTGTATTAAGTTTTATATGATTTCTCTGTTAATTGATAATTTTTTTTTTGTTTGCTCCAGGTGTCATCTGCGAAAGGAAAATGTATTCTATTCTTGGAGTGAAGCCTTGGGGTAAGATTCAAGGTTGTTGATGGTGGGGGGAGGTGTTGTCAGGAGACAGAAGCTCAGAACACTACCCGGGGCTGTAAGTTAATTGAGCAGAAACAATGATTTAGTCAATTGTCATTCGAGTCAGATATGTCTGACACACTCTATCATCAAAGCCAAGGCATTTTGGGAGAGAATGATTATTCCCATTCATTACATGGGGAGATTTTAGACACTTCAAAACCGTTGGATTACAAAGTTGCTGGGGCAGAACCTGCAAAAGATAAAGTTATAATTGAAAGCTACTTACGTGATATATTTAAAATGAGTTCAACGTTCTACTTCTAGGCATGTTAAGAAATCTCAAATAATTGTTTTTGGCCAGAGCTAAATTTTGAACCCCTAAGACAGATGGTTCTGACATGCTCTCACTCAAGTAATGTTAATGGTTTCTGTTTATTACATGCTATCACCGAGTTCCTTCTGCAGGTGTGAGGATGACAGGCCCTTGTAATCATTTTATTTAAACCTCACAATATCCCTGGGTAAGTTCTGGATTTAGCAAATAAAATACAGGATGCCAGGTGAAATTTGAATTTTATATAAATAATAAATAATTTTTCATAGTAAAAGTATGTCCCCAATATTGCATAGAACATACTTATAATAAAAAAAAATGTTATTGAGGTGGCTGACCTGGGTGGCTCAGTTGAGTGTTCAACTCTTGATTTTGGCTCAGGTCATGATCTCATGGTTCATGAGTTCAAGCCCCACATTGGGCTCTGTGCTAACAGTGTGGAGCCTGCTTGGGATTCTCTCACTCTCTCTCTGCCCCTCCCCTACTCTCTCTCTCTCTCTCTCTCTCTCTCTCAAAAATAAATAAACTTAAAAAACAATAAATTTTTTAAAAATGTTATTGATTTGAAATTTAAATTTAACCAGACATTCCTGCATTGTATCTGGCAACCACACCTGAAAAGTAAGTGGTACCTTCCTAATTTTTCACATGTAGAAATGGGAGATTCAGGGAAGCTTAAGTGGCCTCCTTGGGTCATATAGCCAGTAAGGATGAGTACAGGATTTAGACACAGTCTTTTGGATTTTTAAGTTCATGACCTTGCCAGCACATTGTGTTTTTATCCTTTAGAGTGCTCCTTGATACCCTGCGGACCTGGCCCTAACTTCCCTCCAGTCTTACATCACCTCTCCTGTGCTCAGCTCCAACAGGACTCTGCTGGCTGCCAGGGCATCCCTGTCCTCAAGAAGCTTCCATCCATTAGAGGCCAGAATCCAGATAAGAATCCAGCTTATTATAGTACAAAGCGTTAGGTGAGGGGGACCAGTTGAGGAAATAATTTAATCTGTAGTAAAATACCATTGATTGGGTGGTTTAAACAAAGGGAATTTGTTTTCTATCTGTTCTGGAAGTTGGGAAATTCAAGATCGACATGTTGGCAAGGTAAATTTCGTTCTGAGGTCTCTTTTCTTGGCTTGCAGGTGGCCACCATCTCACTATGTGCTCATATAACCAATTCTTTGTATACATGCTATGGGGGGAGAGAGAGAGAGAGAGACAGGTATATATATATATATATATATATATATATATAACACACACACACACACACACACTGAGGGAGAGCTCTGGTGTCTTTTCCCACAAGGACATGAATCCTATCAGATTAGGGCCTCATCCTTATGACCTTATTTGACCTTAACGACTTCCTTAGAGCCCCCCTCTCTAAATACAACCACACTGGGGATTATGACTTTAACATACAAATTTTGGGGGGACATAAACATTCAGTCCATATCAGAGGGACAGTGAAGACTTTGTGGGGCAGGTGACATTTAAGCCAGGTTTAGAAAAATTAGCAGGCATCAACAAAGAAGGAATAAAGATGTTCTAGGTGGAGAGCACAAAACTATGCGCTATGTTAGAGGAACAGTGAGCAGTTCTGGCTTTGGAGCATTGACTTTCAAGCTTTTGTCTAGCTTTTGTGGACCAGAACATCACCTGGGAAATTTGTTTTCAATTCTGCATCAGTACATGGGCTTAGCAGTCTGCAACATGACCAGAAACCAGTGATTCTGTTACAGATGGTCTACCAGTCACACTGAGAAACTTGTTTCCAGAAAGCCCCCAGAGATGAAGCTGAATGGGCAGATTGCACCAGGTGGTGAAGAGTTTTTATGCTAGATTGAGAAGTTAAGATCTTATTTGAATGACAACTTTAGACATTCCTAAGGACAGAGATCAAGATGAAGGCTCCTCAAATAAGAATAGAGGTGTTTCTTGAAGTTTCACTTTGAAAAGATTCCAAATAATAAAACTAGAGCCACATTGATAATTCATCTCAATGGGATCTGGGACTAGGGTTAATCCCAAGGATCAGCTGGAGATAGGGATGCTGGCCAGATGTGCTGTGGGTTGACTGACTTTTATTTATTTTTAAAAAAATTTTTTAATGTTTATTTTTGAGAGAGAGAGAGACAGACAGAGCATTAGTGGGGGAGGGGCAGAGAGAAAGGGAGACACAGAATCCAAAGCAGGCTCAGGCTCTGAGCTGTCAGCACAGAGCTTGACATGGTTCTTGAATTCACAAACCGTGAAATCATGACCTGAGCTGAAGTTGGATGCTTAACCCACTGAGCCACCCAGGCACTCTGACTGACTTTTAGATGCTTGGCTTCTGTCTGTCAGAGCTTGACTGAACATATGTTTCACTCTGGTAGAATTTTCAGCCAGTTGAGCCAGAAAACTGGTGAATGATTTTTTCAGGCTGAAGAAACAATGTATTTGTCTTAATACTATTTTGAAAAAGAGCATCTAGTGGATTAAACATAATGATAATATAATTTCTGTTTTCTGATTTATTCATTTAAAAGTTAATTTTTGTTATGAATAAGCACACCCCTCTTTAAGTAAATTAGGAAAACACTAAAAAGTAGAAGAAAAAAGTCACTCATTATTACTTCCCAAGCAAAATACATTACTTTTTTTTGATTTTTAAAATTTAAAAAAGTTTATATTTTAAATAATTTCTTATTTGATGTTGTTTCCTATTTGGACTGGCTGTTTGCAAATGTCCCCAGCTTATCTCAATGAATGTGACTTTTTAAAAAAAGTTGGACCTGAATTGATGACCTAGTTTAAATTATATTCAATTTGACAATATCTACTGAATGCCTGCCATCTGCACCGTTTTGAGTTAGATCCTGTGGTGGTTACAAAGATTAACAAGACATAGCACTTGACTTAAGTAGGTTATTAGCTAGTGAGACAGCCAGACCTGTGTAGAACACAATAGAAAGATAATATGGCGGTCAACAAAGGAACAAGCTAATTCCAGTTGAAATGTTTATGTGTAGGGTGGAAATGAAGTACACAAACAGAGGTTTTTGAGAAGTTCCATTGAGCTGGAACTGAAAGGGTCCCTTGGCATTCAAGTATAATCTGAAGAAAGGAGAGCAAATATGTGAGACCACATGGTACTGGTCTTGGCAAGTGTGGTCATCATGCTTGAGTAAGTCATGAAGTAGAGAATGGGTCCATCTGAATTCTGAGTGGCTCTCCCTGCAAAAAAAGAAGAGTCAGTGAAGGAGAAGAGATTATATTTCCCATGGGGTGTTGGAAAGCAGTGAGGGTCTCTGGGCACAGAAATGATGGCCAGGGCAGGGAGAGGATGTGCAGCGAGAGTGATGTGTCAGGGAGGTAGGGAATGTATGTGTGTGCTCCTGTGTACACGTGTGTGCAGTGTGTGTGTATGTGCACGAGCTCATGTGTGTGCACGTGTGTATGTGTGTAAGCAGAAAAAGGGAGGGTGAGAGATTGATTTTTAGCAGTTGCTGTTGTGAAAAACATTTGATAAAGAGAGACTCTAAAGAGGATTCTAGAAACCTTTCCCTTTAAAAAAATTTGTTTTTACATTTATTTATTTTTGATAGAGAGAGACAGAGCACAAGTGGGGGAGGGGCAGAGAGAGAAGGAGACTCGGAATCTGAAGCAGGCTCCAGGCTGTCAGCACAGAGCCCGATGTGGGGCTTGAACTCACAAACAGCGAGATCATGACCTGAGCCGAAGTCAGACGCTTAACCTACTGAGCCACCCAGGCACTCCTAGAAAGCTTTCTATATGACATACCTTATAAACTTCATAAGCCACTTTTTCTCACCTTTTAAGAGTATCCTTGAAGAATGTGGTGTCAGATAATTGCTGTTTTGGGATGAGTTGACATGCAGAGTCAGATGGCCCATTATAGTCTGACTTCCTGTATGCTTTCTAAGATTGGGCCCTGAAAACTTTCCATTGATTGAGATGTATTTTCATTTTCTTGTTCTCTCACACTGGGTCAGTTATCTATTGCTGTAGCAGAACACCCCAGATCTCTGTGGTTAAAAACAACTGTTTTGTTGCTTGTGAATCTGTGGGTCAGGAATTTGGGCAGAGCTCTGTGAGGACGGCTCATCTGTTTCATGTGGTGTCATTTGAGATCTAATATACCTCCCTCACATGGATGGAGTCCCAATGTGGTTGTCAGCCCAGGGATCTTGGCTTTCTTTCCTCTCCCTATAATTTCTCATCCTTGAGGATCTCTCCCTCTATGTGGCCTTTTTCTCTGGAAGGAGATCCTGGACTTCTTTACATGGTGGTTGTGTCAAAACAAAGAGCAAGTGGAAGCTGCAGGTCTCTTAAGATCTAGAACCTCACAATGTCCCTTCTACCACATTCAGTTGACCAAAGTAAGTATCAAGACCAGTCCAGATTCAAAGGGTGGGGGAATAGACCCTGTGTCTTGGTGGGAGATGCTGAAACATGCTGTGGTCATGATTTCCAATCCCCCAAATTTCCCAACAGCATTCCCAGGGGCTTCTTTTTACCAGCCCTGGCCCTGCCCTCCCAGCAAAAGTCTCCAGGTTCTCAAGCAGGCAGCCTCAACCTGGGGTCCCACACTTGCTCGACAGCCACCCCAAACCCTCTGCGGATGGGATGGGGCCCAGAGTAGAGACTCCGTATGTCGCATCTTCACGGGTCTCCTCTCCCCTTCCAGGGAAGAATTCAGTTTCCTGGAGAATCAGGACATCCCAAATTGTGTTTGGGTTACATATATATGTAGTAAACTCCTTTTTTAAAAAGCCAGGGACTGGGGCACCCAGGTGGCTCAGTCAGTTAAGCATCTGACTTCAGCTCAGGTGATGATCTCATGGTTTGTGGGTTTAAGCTCCACATTGGGGCTCTGTGCTAACAGCTCAGAGGCTGGTGACTGCTTTGGATTCTGTGTCTCCCTCTCTCTCTGCCACCCACCCCACTTGTGCTCTCTCTCTCTCTCTCTCTCTCTCTCTCTCTCTTAAAAATAAACATTTAAAAAAAAGGCAGAGACTAATAAACACAACATTCATGATGACGACTGCCTCTTGGGGGCTATGGTGAGGAGGCGGGGAGCTGGAATTAGGGAGAAGCTACCAGTAAAAAGATATGTGTGTGTGTGTGTGTGTGTGTGTGTGTGTATACATGTGTATGTGTATAAACACATACACACACACACACACATCTGGGAAAAGTTCAAGCACTAGAGAAATGTACAAAATAAGTAAAAGTCTCCTTCCCTTCTCAATCCCCAGCCTCATAGGTAACTACTGTTAATAGTACCCTTCTGATAAATTTTCAAAAATATTTTATGCACATCTCAGGCAGAGGGAACAGCCTCCATGGGTGCCCAGAGGCAGAAAGGAGCTTGGTGTGGCATAGAGCTGAGCAGCGAGTGTGCCTGGCGGAGAGTGAGCTGGGGAAAAAGAGGCATAAGGCCTTGAAGCCATGGTGGGAAGTTTGGATTTTAAGTGCACACAGAAGGGTTTCGAACAGAGGAATGAATGGATCTGATTTGCATTTTTACCAGGCTCACTTGGCTGCTGTCGCAGAAGGGCTTCAAGGGACTTCCTCTATCATTGACAAGTCTTTACAATTTCTGATTGAATTTGTAACCTATTAGCTCAATCGGACATCAAATGGGCTTTGACTTGCATATTCCCAGAATTAAAACTGACTTAAATTTAATCACTGATGTTTTCTGCTGCTTCTGATACAAGCATATCGCTTTGACTTATTTCTCTTCTATACTCAGGCACTTGTGTGTGCTCATTCTGGTTAGTCCAGCAAGACTCAAAAATCCCAGTGTGGGGCTGCAAAGTCCTTTAGGACTCCATGTAAGTGACACTCCTTCTTATCTCAGGGTCATCCTGGGTATCTTTTCTAAGAGCCTGGAACACAAACCCCACCCCTTGCCCACACTAACCTTGTCCATACAAGCCTTATCCATCTATCAGCTTCAGCTTCACCTCACTTCTTTCCAGAAGCCTTTGCTTCACTCCAAAACACTCCCGCCTACTATGTGTGCCCAAACATCCTGCCCTTCTCCTTTGTAAGACTCAACACTTCTGCACTTGTTTAATATCTGTCTTCCTTGTTAAGCAAAAGTTCCATGAGGCTGGAGTGTTTGTTTTGTTCACTCTTGACCATTCTCTGAAAGAATCGTTTTGTTGAAAAAATAGTTTCCCTGTTTATTGTTGTCTGTGTGGGTCTTGGGGCCTCGTCCACCTCATTTATCATTGTAGTGCAGCACCTAATAGGCCCCGACACAGAGTAAGCTCTTCCAGAAGTTATGAATGAGAACACAGGTGTTGTGGAAAGGGGGCGGGGGTGGAATCACTCATGCCTGTGTGCCGGTCCCAGGTCACCTCTTACAACCTCTTACACCTCTTAAGTTGGCCAAGTCTCAACCTCTTGGAACCTTAATTTCTTTATCTGCAAAAGAAAAAATTAAGATGGACTAATTATGCTTCAGAGGATCGCTGTGAGAATCAAATAAGGTAATAATTGTAAAGTGGCTTATTCTCTTGAAGCCTGCTGAGTTCCCCTTACTTCCCCGTTTTAAGGATTGTAGGGTTCCCAGTTGGGAGGGTACTATGGCAACACTCCTGCCCTAGCCCTGCTGAGACGCATCACCTGCCAGAATCCAATTTCCTCTTCCTCAAAGACTTTACTGTCAGTCGCTGTCTCTTGGCCAATTTTTTCCCTAAGGGGTCTGCTCTCTGAGATGTGAAAATTAGCTCCTTCGTACCATTCTGGGGACCCCTACATTGGACCCTGCTGGTCACAACCAAAGGGGATTTTTTCCCCATGTGAAGGGTCCTAGGAGTTGTCTTGCAAACAGCACTAAATTATGGTGAGTGGCTGGTGTCAGTTTCATTCATACAGCACTGCAGTCACCCTGTAAGCCTGATAATTATCTTCATTTCACAAATTTTCCCGTTGTCCCTTCTCAAAGCTAGAAAGTGGTGGCACCAGGTTCTCTGGTTCTGGAGCCCTTGCTCTCACCCTAAACCAGAGGGTTGATAATAAAGCACTTACCTGATGGTCCTGGGTGCTTGACCCTAGGGGGGAGTATGGAAATATCTCTGAGAGGATTTTATTATTTTATTTTATTTTATTTGAAATTTATTGTCAAATTGGTTTCCATACAACACCCAGTGCTCATCCCAAAAGGTGCCCTCCTCAATACCCATCACCCACCCTCCCCTCCCTCCCACCCCCCATCAACCCTCAGTTTGTTCTCGGTTTTTAAGAGTCTCTTATGCTTTGGCTCTGAGAGGATTTTATAGTGACAGGATATCAAGGTGAATTGACCTCATTTCCAAATTCATCTGATTGATTCACAATAAATGTCCACAGTTTTGATCCGGATTTTTGAGCCCTGCATGATTTTGATGATAGACTCCTAAGGCTGTGATTCTGAATTGATGGCTCCTACTTTTAAAAAGTGTGGTGTCCAGGGCCATACAATAACTTCTGAGGACTCTTTGTTTTTGGAAAAGTGATCTATGGATGTAGTGAAGTGGAGTTCTTGGCCATAGTTTTCCTCATTTGTTACAGCTTCTCTGCTGTCGAGGCCTCTCTTTGCACAACTTGTTCCCATCTTGGGCTCACTGGTGCTAGAAGAGCGTATTAGTCAAGGTTCTCCAGCGAAACAGAAACAGAATACACATTTCTGTCTCTGTCTTTCTCTCTCTCTGTCATCTATTTATCATATCATATCATATCATATCATATCATATCATATCATATCAATCAAACATATCTATCTATCATCTATCTACCTATCTATGCATCCAACCATCCATCTATTTAGATTTATTCTAAGGAATTGGCTGATGTGATTGTGGTGGCTGGCAAGTCTGAAACCTGTAGGGTACGCTGGCAGGCTGGAGATTCAGTAAGACTTGATGTTGCAGTCTTGAATCTGAATTCCACAGGGTAGCAGGCTGGAAACTTAGGTAGAAATTCTGTGCTGCAATCTTGAGAAGAATTGCTCTGGAAAACCTGTCTTTGCTCTTAAGACCTTTGACTGATGCATGAGGTCCACCCATATTATGGAGGATAGTCTGTTTTATGCAAAGTCTACTGACTTAAATGCAATCATATCTAAAAAATAACTACACAGAAACATCTAGACTAGTGTTTGATCAAACAACTGCGTACTAGAACCTACCAAACTGACACTTAAAGTTAACCAAAAAAAGGGAACGTGACACACTCTGACCCCAGTGTCTGTTGCTGCTATCCATGTTGGTTCTCCTCTCCCCCACCTACTACCAACAATTTTGCCAAAGTTTGGATGACTCCTTACTTTATTTTCTCCTTCCAGAATAATGATGGGGGCATTTGGCTGTCTTTGGCTCTTACATGTTTCCTGCCACCCCACCTGCTCAGCTTACCACCTACAAAGCTCTGAGGTTGCTCTAAGCTAAATCAGATCATTTTGAATACTTCTATTTGCTATACCTGTCTGAACTTTTCCAATTAACTCTTTAGGAAACTTGGACTGTCCAAACCATCTTCTCAAAGTTTGTCCAGATACCAAAAAAGACAAGGAAAGTTAGTATTAATTCCGTGTTTATAGTTATTATGGTTAATATGTTGTGGATAACAAATTATGATAAATAGAATCATACATTCATGTATGTTTATGAGTGTTCTATGGAATCCCTCTTTTAATCAGTATGTATAGAATATTTAAAATATATTTATGCCAATTCTTGCATACATTTTTCTTGTAAATAATTAGAGCACTATTTTATAGGTAGCACATCTTTGCTTTCATGGTATATTAATGGTACTCAATCAACTTCCAGTTATAATATGGTTTTCACCTGGAAAATATAATCTGCTTTATGATCTTTATGAAATAATTTTTCAGAATTCATTTTAGCCATCATGTGGGTGTCTAGTGCACTTTTCACTTCTGACCTTGGACCTCCCTTCCTTATTCTACCAGAGGCTTAGCTTTCCTCCAGCATCATTGAAGGCCAGCATCTAGTTATCTCTGGTGTAGCTTGAGAGAAAGTAGCACAGATATATTTTACTACATACCTATCCTGAGGATCAGATTTAATCCATAAAAATGGAATGTTTGCCATCTAAGAAGAAATTTATATTTTTCTTGCTTTCAGAAGGAAGCCTCAAGCTAACATCCCTGTACATTTTAAAATGAAAAAGAGTCTTCAAACAAATCTTTGAATTCACCTTTTAGGAAAAAGCCGTGGGTCCTCGTTACTAATTTATTTTGAAAGGAGCTTTCCATCAAATGGAAGCAGTGTTTGTGAACATTCTGAGTCATGGGAATGGTAAGGCAGTGCAGGGTGATCTCTGAACAAAGGGAATAATTGTTCAATGAAATGCAGATTCAGGCAGTTTTGAGGCATATGGAGCTTGGAAAGAGAGGTGTAGCAGTAGTCCAGGAAGACTTCAGAGAGAAATAAAACTGGCCTTGTATAGGTACGCTTGGTGTGAGAGGAGAGGGGAAGAAAAGCAAGAGCAAAGTGTTGAGTATGGCTGAAAAGAGAGAGCTGGGAAACGGGCCCCACAACCTGGAGGGGGCTCATAGAAAAGGTTAAACAAAGGTGGTGATGCTGGCCGTGGAGCCAAATGAAGGACATGATTTCCTTTACACATCAGGTGTAAGGGGGGGTTGGGAAAGGTTCTTGGAAGAGACCAAATGAAGAGACTGTTTTGGAAGAATGAGTCTAGATGAATTTGAGGGGCAGAGATATATTTGAGTTATGCTAATATGGTAATTAAGGCTTAGTCTAGTTGGCAATCTGCCCAAAGACTCTACCCACACTAGAATCAGGACTCGAACTCATGTCCTTGGACTCTAGGTCTGGGTTCTCCTGGGTGGGGGGGTTGCTAGAAAGATAGCAGTCATCAGGTACCTGACAGACACCTCCTCTAAGCAAGGCCTGTGTGAGAGGGAAAGCCTGCTCATTTATTTCCTTCCTCATTCTGGAAAAAACTTGTTATTTGTTCCTTGTTTTAGGATATGGTTCCCTTCACATGGGGCTTTTAAAGAATTAGAAATGTTTCTGGCAGGCAGCCCATTCCCAGATTCTTTCTCCCTTTAGTGAATCAAAAATCTCTATGGAAGGCAACACAGTTGAGGAGCTCCTAAAAACTGGATTAGGAAATGTGGAGCACGAGAGGAAAAGGGTGTGGGGGTGCAGCATTTACTGATTGTTCTTTTTCATGGTGCTCAATCTTTTACACATTTGTACTCACATCACCCCATCAGGTTGATGGTTGCATCCTCATTTGCAGAAGAAGAAATGAAGGCTTACATATCTTGGTCCAGAGCCAACTTGGAATTCTTGGCCATGAGTCAAGCCAAGTAAAAATTCAGAGTCAGAATTCAGATTCTCAAGATTCCCGTACCTTTACAAGGAAACAAAATATCTGGGAAAACTCTTCCTCTTACAGTTAGGTATTGTATTTATGTTCCTTCTTTTCAAAAAAGAAAAAAAGAGTATATATATTTTTTTTCCTTGGGAGAGGAGAAGGTTCTGTGGAAAGAAGTAAGGGAGAGACTCAGTCCAGAATTTGGGGCTTTGGAGAATGGGGTTGTGTTTGTTTGCTCAGGGCTCCTGAGACAGTACCCGTTGGAGCTCTTAGCCAGAAGACCTACAGAGGGAGAGCAGGATTCCAAAAGCATCAAGAGGGAAAAACACAGAGCTTTAGGATTGGGGAAGTACACCCCTTGTACCGTTGTCTGTGTTCTGCTTTTATAAAGACTGGTAAATCTACTACTCAAAAGATGGGGAGGGACTCTTTACACTTAGAGGTATGGCAAAGAAGTAGTTAAAAGAGTGGTTATTGCCCTGTGGGTTGGGAGGACTCCTTTGCTTTTAATTTTGAAAATTTAAGCAAGTTTACAGATTAAAGAACCTCATAAATGAAACATTTTCTTTCTATTGCTACAGTTTCATCTTGGGTCTGTCAGTGCTGGTTGATTAATGTTTGCGTAGACACAACCTTTGTGGATGCAATCATGTGTCCTGCTTTTATCACTTGGTATTTTTCAAACACATTCCCAGTGTTAAAATCATTTATCTATTTGACATTATTTGCAGCTTCAGAATAGACCAGCCTATTGATTTATTATCCTTTACAATTTCTCTAGTTTTGGTGGGGGTAGTGGCTGGGGGTGGGGAGTGGTGGTACATGTCGAGGTGAGTATTTGAGTTATTTCTAAACTTTCAGTTTTCTGTATGAAACCACTGTGAACCTCTTTGTACAAATTATCTTTTTTTCTTGGGGATTTTCCTGGAGGCTCTTCCCCAAAGTAGAATTACTAGGTCAAAGAATGCAAACACTTTTATAGAACTTACTAGATGGTTTGGAAGTATTTTGCAAACAGTCATCACCCTCCCTTTCCCCTTCCTCCAATGATAGAGATATAGTTAGCTCTGTATTTTGTTCAAATCCTTTAGATTTTCCTGTTTATCTTTTCTATTTTAACTGAAAATCAAGTAAAATTCAGATGAAAACGTATGTAAAAGTACCAAGAAATCTACAAGTGAAGGTCGTTATCTTTAAGATCAGGAAAGGCAAGCGATTATATGCCTTGCAGGTGTCAGGCACGTCTTAAACTTCACCTTATTTAATCCAGTCTCATTGGATTCTTATTTGACCTTGTGAGGTAGGAGCCCACCTTTAATGCAAGAAGAAACTAAGATCCAGAGACAGTAGGTCATTTTCCCAAGTCACACAGCTAGGAAATGGCAGACACAGAATTCTAACCCAGGTTGGTTTGATTCTGAGTCCAGGCTACATCCAGGTTAGAGTCCTCTGGGACCGTTTGCTGTATCTCACTGGCTGACAATAAATTGAAGACTTTTTATTGATTGATTGATTGATTGATTGATTTTTTTCTTTTTCATTTTTAAAAAATATAATTTATTGTCAAGTTGGCTAACATACAATGTATACAGTGTGCTCTTGGTTTTAGGGGTAGATTCCCATGATTCATCACTTACAACATCCAGTGCCTATCCCAACAAGTGCTCTCCTCAATGCCCATCATCCATTTTCCTCTCTCCCTCACCCTCCATGAACCCCCAGTTTGTTCTCTGTATTTAAGAGTCTCTTATGGTTTGCCTCCCTCCCTCTCTGTTTGTAACTATTTTTTCCCCTTCCCTTCCCCCATGGTCTTCTGTTAAGTTTCTCAAGTTCCACATATGAGTGAAAACATATGATATCTGTCTTTCTCTGACTGACTTATTTCACTCAGCATAATACCTTCCATTTCCATCCACGTTGCTGCAAATGGCATGATTTCATTCTTTCTCATTGCCGAGTAGTATTCCATTGTATATATAAACCACATCTTCTTTATCCATTCATCAGTTGATGGACATTTGGGTTCTTTCCATAATTTGGCTATTTTTGAAAGTGCTACTATAAACATTGGGGTACGTGTGCCCCTATGAATCAGCACTCCTGTATCCTTTGGATAAATTCATAGTAGTGTTATTGCTGGGTTGTAGGGTAGTTCTATTTTTAATTTTTTGAGGAACCTCCACACTGTTTTCCAGAGTGGCTGCACCAGTTTGTATTCCCACCAGTACAAGAGGGTTCTCATTTCTGTACATCTGCACCAGCATTTGTTGTTTCCTGAGTTGTTAGTTTTAGCCACTCTGACCGGTGTGAGATGGTATCTCAGTGTGATTTTGGTTTGTATTTTTCTGATGATGAGTGACATTGAGCCTCTTTTCATGTGTCTCTTGGCCATCTGGATGTCTAAATTGAAGACTTTTTAATGGAGGGGGGTTCAAGGTAGATGTGTTAATTTGCTACGGCTGTCATTACAAAGTACCATAGCCTGGGTGGATTAAACAACAGAAATTTATTTTCTCATTGTTCTGGAAGCTGGAAGTCTGAGATCAAGGTGTTGGCAGGGTTGATTTCTTCTGAGGCCTCTCTCCTTGGCTTGTAGATGGTCATCTTCTCACTGTGTCCTCATATGGTCTTTCTTCTGTGTGTCTGTGTCCTAATGCCTTCTTCTTGTAAGGACACTAGTCATATGGGCACAGGGCCCACTCTAATGACCTCATTTTAATTTAGGTTAATTTTTAACTGAATCTTTAGGAGATAATCTTTAAAGACACTATCTCCAAATACGGTCCCATTCTGAGGTTCTGTGGATTAGGATTTCAACATAGGAATTTGGAGGGGACAAAATTCATCCCATAACAGTAGATAGAATTAATTAATTCCTTACTTCAGCCAATTTTAGTCAATGAGATGTGTGTACTGAATTTATCTGAAACAGAACTACTTTATAATTGCATACTACCTTGGATTTACAGTGGATTACAGATTGGACACACCTTGCCATTTCAAGCCTTATTTAACAATGCTGTGAGGCATATAGGAGAGATGTTATTAATCTTCTGAAGAAACTGAGGCTTAGAGGTTTCATATGACTCATTCATGGACAGATTAAATTGGGTGTAGTTTTTGCTAGTCTTGCAGTAAAAAGTAAAACCTGGCGTTTGCATATGAAATGTATTGAGTAAAATATGTTGAGCTATTCTCCAGAATGCTGTACTATATACCTTAGACAAACTATTAAAGATGGGGGGGGGGAGATAATCACAGTTTTACAATTTTAGGAAAAATATTCTCTATAATTCTACTCCGAATACACCTATTCCCAGTTTTGTGTATTTTTTCTAATCTTTGCACATATTTTTACATAGTTGCAATTATTGTGTATAGCATCTATATACTGTTTTCACTGCATTTTTTTGGTTTTACTTTCTATTTTGAGATAATTGTAATTCACATGCACTTGTAAATAATACAGAGAGATTCCATATTCCCTTTACTCAGTCTCCCCCCATGGTCACATTTTATAAAAATCTAGTACAATATAACAACCAGGATATTGGCAATGATATAATCAAGGTACAAAACATTTTCATAGCCACAAGGATCCCTCATGTTGCTCTTTGATAGCCACTGGCATCTCCACTAATCTGTTCTATAATTTTGATTCTATTCTCTAATTTTGTTATTTCAAGAATGTTACATAAATTGGCTCATGCAGTATATAACCTTTTGATATAACCTTTTTGTTGTACATGTACATGTGTTTCTCTGGCATATATACACAGGAGTGGAATTTATAGAGTATGTGTGTCTTATACTATATAATAGCAACTTGTTTTCTAAATTGATCACACCAATTTATATTCCTACTGGCGATCTAATTTTCTACTGCTCCATATTTTTTTTATAACATTTTATGTTTATTTTCTGAATTCTAATTTTTATCTGTCTGCTGGGGGTGCAGTGGGTTCCCACTGCGATTTAATTAAAATTTCTCTGGTTGTTAATGAAACTCAGCATCTCTTTTCATATGATTATTATTGGCCTTTTGGATTTCCTGTTTTTGTGTGAAGAGTTTGTGTAATTCGTTTTAATAGTTCCTCCCACCCCAGCTTTGTCTGTGTTTTCAAGTTTAATTTTTTAACCTGAGGTTGTCCAGTTGCTCCAGCATCAGTTGTTAAAAATGATATCATTCCTCTCTTGGGTTCCTAGGTGACCTATGTTGATATATGTTCCACAAGTACTTGAAAAGAATGTGTATTCTGTTGTTTGATGGAGTATTCTACCATTGATTGGATCCTGTTGGTTGATGGTTATGTTGAGTTATTTTATTTCCTTGTTGATTTTCTGTGTAGCTGTTCTATCAATTGTTGAAGTCTCCAACTATAATTGTGGATTCGTTTATTTCAATTTTACCGGTTTTTGCTCTATGTATTTTGTTTTGTTTTGTATGTCTTCTTGGTAGATTGACCCTTTTATCATTATGTAAAGTCTCTGTCTCTACTAATTTTCTTATTTTGAAGTTTATTTTATCTGCTATTAATATAGCCACTCCTGCTTCTTTTTATTAATGTTTGAATCATATATCTTCTTTTTATTTTCAACTTGCTTGCTTCATTATATTTGAAATGTTTTCTATAGTCATCATAAAATTGGGTCATGTTTCCTAATTTACTCTGCCAGTCCCTGTCTTTTGATTGGTTGTCTGGACCATTTACATTTAAAGTAACTATTCAGATGTTAGGTCTTAAGTTTTTCATTTTATTTTTGTTGGTTCTTTTTGTTTTCTTTTCCCCCTCTGTTTTCTGTTTCCTTCCTTTATGTGGAACACTTGGACATTAAAAAAAATTTTTTTTCTAATGTTTATTTATTTTTGAGAGAGAGACAGAGATAGAGCACCAACAGGGGAGGGGCAGAGAGAGAAGGAGATACAGAATCCAAAGCAGGCTCCAGGCTCTGAGCTGACAGTACAGAGCCCCGTGGGGCTCAAACCCACCAACGGTGAGATCATGACTTGAGCCGAGGTCAGATGCTTAACTGATTGAGCCACCCAGACACCCCACCACTTGGACATTTTTAAAAGTTTCATTTTTATGTTGTTTTCTATATTTTATATGTTTATTTTATATTGTTTTTAGTGTGTGTATGTAATACACAACTTATAACAGTCTTCTGGTATCAACACATTACCAGTTCAAGTAAAATGTAGAAACATTAGCTCTTTTAACTTTGCTTTATCCTTTTCATTTACAATAGAATTGCCTTAATACTTCCTTTACATACATGTAGAATCATATCAGACAAATGTTATTATTTTTGCTTCAATCATCAAATATAATTTAGAAAATGTAAGGAGAGATGGAAAGTCTCTATTTACTAATATTTTTCTTTATCATGTTTTTTTCTTACTTCCTGGTATTCCAAGGGTTCTTTTTTTTTAATTGTTTCCTTTCTGTTTAGGAAACTTCTTTAGCCATGAGAAATCCATTGTAATTTGAAATGTTTTCCCTTTATAGACAAGGTGTCATTTTTTCCCTCACTGCTTTCAAGATGTTTTCTTCATTTTTAGTTTTTAGAAATTTGACTATGATGCATCTTGGTATAGATTTCTTAATGTTTATTTTCTTTGGGATTTGCTGAGTTTCTTGAATTTGTAGGGTTAGGTCTTTTGCCAAATTTGGAAAGTTTTCAGCCATTATTTCTTCAAGTAATTTTTCAGCCCAGCCCTTTTACATCTCTTCTGTTGAGACTCCAATGACAAATGTTAGATCTCTTGTTCTGGTTCCACACTTTACTGAGGTCTGTTCATTTTTTGTCTACTCTATTTTTGCTTTGATGTTCAGACTGAGGAATTTCTTTTTTTATGTTTATTTATTTATTCTGAGAGAGAGAGAAAGAGCCTGAGTGAGGCGAGTGAGAAAGATAGAGGGGGAGAGAGAATCCCAAGCAGACTCCACACTGCCAGCACAGAACCCCATGAGGGACTCAGTTTCACCAACTGTGAGATCATGATCTGACCTGAAATCAAGAGTCAGATTCTCAACCTACTGAGCCACCCAGGTGCCCCAGACTGGGGAATATCTATTGTTTATATTCAAGTTCACTGATTCTTTTCTGTTTCTCTATTCTGTGTTGAATCTATCTATTGAGTTATCCTTGCCCAGCCTTACTGAGGTATTAGTTGACAATTTAAAGTTACATATATGTAAGATGTACAACTCAATGATTTGGTATACGTATATATAGTGAAATATTTACTATAAGCAGAGTACTTAACATATCCTTTATCTCATATTGTTATCATCTCCTTTCTTTTGTTTTGGTGATGAGAATACTTAAGACATACCCTGTTAGCAAATTTAAAGTATAAAATACAATATTAACTATAGTCACATTGTTGTTCATTAGATCTCCAGAACTTATTCATCTTGCAAAGCTGAAACTTTGTACCTCTTGACTAACATCTCCCGATTTTCCTTTCCCCTCATCCCTTTATAATCACCACTTTATTCTCTGTTTCTATGAACTTGACTATTTTAGATTCCACATGTAAATGAGACCATTAGTTTCAGATATGCAACATAGTGATTCAACAACTCTATACATTATAGTATGCTCACCAAAAGTATAGCTACCATCTGTCACCACATAATGCTATTAAAATACCATTGACTATATTCCCTGTGCTGTAAATTTTATACCTATGATTTATTCATTCTATAATAGTATTTCCCCCTTTCCTTCACCCATTTTGCCCATCTCTCAAACCCCCTCTCCTCCAGCAACTATCAGTTTGTTCTCTGTGTTTGTAAGTCTGACTTTGATTTTTGAGTGTTTATTCATTTGTTTTGTTTTTTATTTTTCAAAAAAATTTTTTTAACGTTTATTCATTTTTTGAGAGACAGAGAGACAGAGCATGAGTGAGGAAGGGGCAGAGAGAGGGAGACACAGAATCTGAGGCAGTATCCAGGCTCCAAGCTGTCAGCACAGAGCCCTACGCGGGGCTTGAACTCATGGAGTGTGAGATCATGACCTGAGCCCAAGTCGGACGCTCAACTGACTGAGCCACCCAGGCACCCCCATTTGTTTTGTTTTTTAGATTCCACATGTAAGTGGAAGATAAGGTAACACTAGATGTATGGATCTATTTTGGGGCTTTCCATTCTGTTCCATCAGGCAATATGCCTTTTTTTTTTTTTAACACTAGTACCCATAGTGTTTTGATTACTATAGCTTTGTAATATATTGTTAAACCAGGAAGTGTAACATCTCCAGCTTTGTTTTTCTTACTCAAGATTGCTTTGGTTATTCAGGGTCTTTTGTGGTTTCATATAAATCTCAGTATTATTTTTATCTATTTCTATAAAAATGCCACTGGGATTTTGATAAGGATTGCATTGAATCTGTAGGTCACTTTGGATAGTATGGATGTTTTAACAATGTTGGTTCTTCCAATTCATGAACATGGGATGTCTTTCCATTTATCTGTGTCTTCTATAATTTCCTTCATCAATGGTTTCTAATTTTTATGGTATAAGTCTTTCACCTCTTTGGTGAATTTATTTAGGTTTATTTCTTGTTGCTCTTGCCATTGTGAATGGTATTATTTTCTTAATTTCTTTTTCTGATAGTTTGTTGTTTGTGTATATGGAAATGTGGTTGATTTTTGTATATTTATTTGTATCCTGCATCTTTACCGAATTTATTAGTTCTAATAATTTTTTGTTCAATCTTAGGATTTTCAGTGTACATAATCATATCTGCAAAAAAAGATAATTTAACTTTGCCTCCTCTGGTTTGGATGCCTTTAATTTTTTTTTTTTTCTGTCTAATTGCCCTGGCTAGGACTTCTAGTACCATATTGGAAAGAAGTGTTGAGAGTGGGCATTTTTGCCTTTTACCAGATGTTAGAGGGAAATCTTTCAGTTTTTCCCTATTGATTTTGTTGTTATCTGTGGGTTTTTAACATATGGCTTTATTGTGTTGACACAAGTTCCTTCTATACTTATTTTGCTGAGAGTTTTAATCATACGTGAATGATGAAAGTCATTCATACCAGGAAGTAAGAAAAAACATAAAGAAAAATATTAGTAAATAGAGACTTTCCATCTCTCCTTAAATTTTCTAAATTATATTTGGTGATTGAAGCAAAATTTATCAAATGCATTTTTCTGTGTGATTGAGAGATCATGTGGGTTTTCTTCTTCCATTTTGTTAATGTGTTGTATCATATTGACTGATTTCTGAATGTCGAGCAATCCTTGCATCTCAGGGGATTATTCTACTTCATCATGGGAATGATCCTTTAGATGTGCAGCTGAATTTGGTTTGCTAGTATTTTATTGAGAATTTTTACATTTGTATTCATCTGGGATGTTGGCCTGTAGTTTTCTTTTCTGCTAGTTTTTTTTTTTCTTTTTTTTTTTTAAATCTAGGTTTGGTATCAGGGTAAGTCTGACCTTATAAAATGAATTTGGAATGTTCCCGCCTCTGATTTTTTGGAAGAGCTTGAGAAGGATTGGTGTGAATTTTTCTTTATACATTTGGTAAAAATCCACCAATGAAGCTACTTGGTTCTGGGATTTTCATTGTTGGGAGATTTTTTTTAAAAGTTACTGATTCAATCTCCTTACTAGTGGTTGGTCTGTTCAGATTTTCTATTTCTTCATGAGTCAATCTTAGTAGGTCATATGTTTCTAGGAGTTTGTCCATTTCTTGTAGGATTTCCAATTTGTTGGTATGTAATTGTTCATAGTAGTTTCATGATCCTTTGTATTTCTGTGGCATTCTGTGTATTCCAGTTACAGCATCTCTTTCATTTCTAATTTCATGTATTCAAGTTCCTTTTCTCTTCTCTGTATGTCTCTTTGGTGAGTCTAGCTAAAGGTTTATCAATTTTGTTCATTTTTTCAAAGAGCCAGCTCTTATTTTTACTGATATTTTCTACTGTCTTTTTTAGTCTCTATTCATTTATTTCCACTCTGATCTTTGTTATTTCCTTCCTTCTGCTAACTTTGGGCTTCATTTGTTTTTCATTTCCTAGTTCCTTGACGTGCTAAGTTATTTGCAGATCTTGTTTCTTAATGAGGGCATTTATTGCTATAAACTTCCTTCTTAGAACTGCTTTTGCTGCATCTCATAGGTTTTGGTATTGTATTTCCATTTTGATTTGTCCCAATTTTGATTTCTCTTTTATTTTTTAAATGTTTCATTCATTCATTCATTCATTCATTCATATATTGAGGGAGAGGGAGGGGGAGAGAGAGAGAGAGAGAAGGAAAGGGGCTGAGAGAGAGGGAGAGAGAGAATCCCAAGCAGGTTCTGTGAGGTCAGCACAGAGCCCAACATGGGGCTTGATCTCACAAACTGAAAGATCATGACCTGAGCTGAAATCAAGAGTTGGATGTTTAACCAACTGAACCATGCAGGTGCCCCTGATTTCTCTGTTGATTTTTTCTTTGAACCATTGGTTTTTCACTAGCATGTTGTTTAATCTTTACATATTTGTGAACCTTCCAGTTTTTTCTCTGTAATCAATTTCTAGTTTCATACCATTGTGATTGGAAAAAACACTTGATATGATGTTAATCTTCTTAAGTTTATTAAGACTTGTTTTGTGGTCTAACATGTGATCTATCTTGGAGACTTTTCTTTTTTTTTTTTTTTTTCCAATATATGAAATTTATTGTCAAATTGGTTTCCATACAACACCCAGTGCTCATCCCAAAAGGTGCCCTCCTCAATACCCATCCCCCACCCTCCCCTCCCTCCCACCCCCCATCAACCCTCAGTTTGTTCTCAGTTTTTAAAAGAGTCTCTTATGCTTTGGCTCTCTTCCATTCTAACCTCTTTTTTTTTTTTTTTTTTTTTTTCCTTCCCCTGCCCCATGGGTTTCTGTTAAGTTTCTCAGGATCCACATAAGAGTGAAAACATATGGTATCTGTCTTTCTCTGTATGGCTTATTTCACTTAGCATAACACTCTCCAGTTCCATCCATGTTGCTACAAAGGGCCATATTTCGTTCTTTCTCATTGCCATGTAGTACTCCATTGTGTATATAAACCACAATTTCTTTATCCATTCATCAGTTGATGGACATTTAGGCTCTTTCCATAATTTGGCTATTGCTGAGAGTGCTGCTATAAACATTGGGGTACAAGTGCCCCTATGCATCAGTACTCCTGTATCCCTTGGGTAAATTCCTAGCAGTGCTATTGCTGGGTCATAGGGTAGGTCTATTTTTAATTTTCTGAGGAACCTCCACAATGCTTTCCAGAGCGGCTACACCAATTTGCATTCCCACCAACAGTGCAAGAGGGTTCCCGTTTCTCCACATCTTCGCCAGCATCTATAGTCTCCTGATTTGTTCATTTCGGCCACTCTGACTGGCGTGAGGTGATATTTGAGTGTGGTTTTGATTTGTATTTCCCTGATAAGGAGTGACGTTGAGCATCTTTTCATGTGCCTGTTGGCCATCCGGATGTCTTCTTTAGAGAAGTGTCTATTCATGTTTTCTGCCCATTTCTTCACTGGGTTATTTGTTTTTTGGGTGTGGAGTTTGGTGAGCTCTTTATAGATTTTGGATACTAGTCCTTTGTCCGATATGTCATTTGCGAATATCTTTTCCCATTCCGTTGGTTGCCTTTTAGTTTTGTTGGTTGTTTCCTTTGCTGTGCAGAATCTTTTTATCTTCATAAGGTCCCAGTAATTCATTTTTGCTTTTAATTCCCTTGCCTTTGGGGAAGTGTTGAGTAAGAGATTGCTACGGCTGAGGTCAGAGAGGTCTTTTCCTGCTTTCTCCTCTAGGGTTTTGATGGTTTCCTGTCTCACATTCAGGTCCTTTATCCATTTTGAGATTATTTTTGTGAATGGTGTGAGAAAGTGGTCTAGTTTCAACCTTCTGCATGTTGCTGTCCAGTTCTCCCAGCACCATTTGTTAAAGAGACTGTCTTTTTTCCATTGGATGTTCTTTCCTGCTTTGTCAAAGATGAGTTGGCCATACGTTTGTGGGTCTAGTTCTGGGGTTTCTATTCTATTCCATTGGTCTATGTGTCTGTTTTTGTGCCAATACCATGCTGTCTTGATGATTACAGCTTTGTAGTAGAGGCTAAAGTCTGGGATTGTGATGCCTTCTTGGAGACTTTTCTATGTGTGCTTAAGAAAAATATGTATTTTGCTGCTCTTTGATGGATTATTCTGAACATATTTGTTAAGTTCATTTGATAAGGTATAGTTTATTTCTAATACTTCCTTATTGACTTCTGTCTGGATAATCTATCCATTGATGAAGGTCAAGTATTATAATCCTCTGTTATTTTTGTATTGCTATCTATTTCTCTCTTTAGGTCTGTTAATATTTACTCTATATATTTAGGTACTACTATGTTGGGTGCATGAATATTTACAAACACTATATCCTCTTATTGGATTGACCCCTTTATCATTATATGATGACCTTCTTCGTCTCTTATTACAGACTTTGTCTTAAAGTCTGTTTTGTCTGATATAAGTATAGCTACCCCAGATTTTTTTTGGTTTCAATTTGTCTGAAATATGTTTTTCTATATCTTCATTTTTAGTCTGTGTGTGTCTTTAAAGCTGAAGTGACTATATTACAGGCAGCATATAGATAGGTCTTGATTGTTATACATTCAGCCACTTTATGCCTTTGATTGGAGAATTTAGTCTGTTCACACAGTAATAAGTAATAAGTAATTATTGATAGCTATGAAATTATTGTTATTTTGTTAATTGTTTTCTGGATGTCTTTAATTCTTTTGTTCTTTTCTTCTTCTCTTACTCTCTTCTTTTATGATTTTATGATTTTCTATAGTGGTATGCTTAGATTAGATGCATGCAGAACCAGGGTCCAAAGTGAGGGTGTGTGTGTGTGGAGTAAATGTGTCTCCAGGGTCCAGGACACAGGTGCTCCCTCTATAATAGTGGCTCCATCCACTGAATTTTTATTTGATTATTTTACTTTTTAGTTCTATATTTTTTATTAGATTCTTCTTTATATTTTCTATTTCTTTCCTGAGGCATTCTAATTTTTGTTCCTTAAAGTGCATTTTAAATTGCTTATTGAAACACTTTTATGCTGTCTTTTTCAACATCTTTGTCAGATAATTCTAACATCTCTGTCATTTCACTGTGGTCATCTATGATTTTTTTTTTTTTTTAGATCTTCTTGGTTCTTGGTAAGACAAGTGATTATTTTATTTTTTGATGTTTTTATTTATTTTTGAGACAGAGAGAGACAGAGCGTGAGCAGGGGAGGGGCAGAGAGAGAGGGAGACACAGAATGTGACGCAGGCTCCAGGCTCTGAGCTGTCAGCACAGAGCCCGACGCAGGGCTCGAACTCACAGACTGTGAGATCATGACCTGAGCTGAAGTCGGACGCCTAACCGACTGAGCCACCCAGGCACCCCAAGACAAGTGATTTTTAATGGAGATATTCATTTGGGTATTATGTTATGAGACTGACTCTTTTTAAGCCTTCTGTTTTTGTTGCCTTCCTCTGACACCACTCCATTAAGTGAGGGGAGATGTTGCCTCACTATTTCCAGTGGAGGTAAAAGTCCACATTCCTCTCAGCTTCTGATGATACCTCAATGGAGATTTCCTCATTACTACTGGAGACATGTAATAGCTGTATCTTCCTACTAGGCTTCCGCTATTACTAACTTGGCTATGAGAGGCAAGAGTGCCTTGTTATACTGCTCCCCATGTAGTCTCCACTGACACTTTTTTTTTTTTAATGTTTATTTATTTTTGAGACAGAGAGAGACAGAGCATGAACGGGGGAGGGTCAGAGAGAGGGAGACACAGAATCTGAAACAGGCTCCAGGCTCTGAGCTGTCAGCACAGAGCCCGACGCGGGGCTCAAACTCACAGACCGTGAGATCATGACCTGAGCCGAAGTCGGCCGCTTAACCGACTGAGCCACCCAGGCGCCCCTCCACTGACACTTTTAATGGGGGAACTGGTTTTGTTTCTGAGGTATGGCGATGAAAGTCCTGATTCTCCATGAGGAAAGCTCTGATAGCATTCCAGAGGGAGAGGCAGGGTGCTTCTTTACTACCAGGTAAGAATAGAAGTCCAGACTCCCAGTATAGTCTCCGTTGACACTGTGGGGAGGGGTGGTGGTAGTGAACACCATTATCCCCTGGCAGGTTTGAGCACCCTGGTCAGTACTCAGCCTTTTCTGACACCACCATGGTTGAACAGGGTATGTGTTAGAGTGCCTTGCAACAGCCTGGCAAGGTAGAAATCTAGGCTCTCCATTTGGCCTTTGCTGGCACGGGTGGGAGTGGGGCCACACTTTTTAAAGTGGTGTTTCACTGGAGAAGAGTGATTCTAAATGTTTTCTGTCTTACTAGGCTGCTGTTTACTGGTTTTGAATAGAGAGAACAAGCTTTTTTTTGAGCTTTTTCATCTGCACTCATTTGTGTTTCTGAGTTGGTGGCTTCTTAGCTCCAGGTCTGTGATATGTGAAGCAAAAAGAAAACCCAGGGAATACACCACTAGGTTTCTTAGTAACCAAAGTCCCTACATATTTGACCATATTGTCTCCACCTTTCAGGGTCTTATTTTTTTTCCATATATAATGTTCAGAGTTTTAGTTGTACTTACCAGCAAGGATAGGGAAACGTCTGTCTTTTCCATCTATCCAGAAGTGGAAATCTCTACTGCAGATTATATCACACAATAGTTTATTTTTCAACATTGTCTTCATGACCCCAATTTTTCTATATTTGAGGTCCATCCCTGGATATATCTAAAGCTTGAGTTTGTTCAACATTTATTTTCATATGGGTTTCTCTCCAAATAATGGCTTATACATTTTATACATTTTCAAAGCATTTTTGTAACCCATTTTGCCTTTCTAGCTTTGCTTTCTTTAAGCGTAAAATTTCTTTCCCCACATGACCAAATTCCTCTGACTTAGTAGAATGCTACCTCTATCTAAAAGTAGACTCTGTCTTCTGAACTTCTGTATTTGATCTGTTCTTGTGTTCTAGCACCCACACCATCCTTTGTTGTTTCTGTATTTCACATTTACCTTTCTGGACTACACATTCCTTGAAGGTAGAGACAGTTGTGCCTTTTCATCTTTCTATGCTGCATGTACTCACTGGTTAAGTTTTGTTTTGTTTTAAGAGAGAGAGAGAGAGAGGGCACAAGTGAGCGAGGGACAGAGAGAGACAGAGAGAGGAAGAGAGAGAGAGAGAGAGGAGAGAGAGACGAGCGCACCTCATCCAGGGCTCTTGCTCACTGGATGTGGGGCTCGTGTTCACCTGATGTGGGACTTGAACTCACAAACTGTGTGATCATGACCTGAGCCAAAGTCAGATGTTTAATGACTGAGACACCCAAGACATCCAAAACTCATTATATTATGTGAATGAATCAATAATCTTATCTGACCCCTTACCTTATGTGCTGTGAGGTAGACAAGATTTACTATCTTCTCTACCAAGGGGGTTTCCATGTGCTCCCAATATGTGTATATTTGACTTTGAGGAGATGTGGTAGAATTCAAGGAGAAGGACCTTTGTGGTCAGACAAGTTTGCATTGTAACCTGGCCTCTTCTCTTACTGTGACCTCAAGTCCCTCAACCTCTTAGAACCTCCTTTTTATCATATGTAAAATGTGGACAATAACACCTGCCTCTCAGGATTGTCCAGGGTTAAATTAAATATTATTTCTTTTATTCTGTCTGTTCACTTTACTTTGTTACTTCATTTTTATTCAGTGTCTCTGCACTAAATAATTTGCCATCACTTGGGAGTTTTATGTAAGGCCTTAAAAAAACACTTTTTACTCATTATTTGCTCCCACCTCCACCTGCCCCCATACTCTTGGAGTAAAAGATGCCGAGCTTTGGGACTCCTCAGCAGCACCTGAGAGGTTCCTGAACCTCACAGATAAGGCCAAATCTTTCTGTATGCTCCCAGAGGGAGAGATAACAATAGCTCTATATACAATGTTACTGTTAAAATGGTGCATTGTAAAATGAATCTCCTTGTAACTGTAAGTGAAAGAACAATATATCTCTTTGGGTTTCTTTCTAAGTGTCCTCTTCCTCATTCAGATATCCTTACGATTGTATCAATACTTTTTCTACAGTGGAAAATGGGATCAAAGTGAAGGTCTGATTCCCAGAGTGGCATTAATTAGTTGCATTAATTGGTTGCAATAATACATGATTTATTTTTTATTTTATTATCAGGATGCTAGTAAGATCAATTCTTTGGATCGAAGAGTGACTGTCTATGGGTTTTTAAATGGTTTGACCTTGAGCATAGGCCTGACGGAAATAGACTCAAGATATAAAAATCTACCTACCCTCACCCTCTCTCTCAGGAAAGGAGCTGCAATTCATATCCACAGGCAGATCAATACTGTTGTGTCTTCAGCTGTGCACATTTTCACACAACAATTGTACCCATAGCACTTACGCCTGGGGGAAGTCCTGTAATTCCAACTGTTTCTTTGGCCAGTTGAGGAATGTAAAACTGTATATTTCCCAGGCAAGGATGTATTCAGGTGCAGAAGGTGAGAGGGTATGTTGGTACCCTACGGCTACTCTATCAAACTATTACAAACTTGGTAATCTAAAATAACAGAACTTTGTTCTCTTACAATTCTGGAGGTTGGAAGTTTGAAATCTATTAGGGTTGTGCTCCTGTAGGGGCCCTAGCAGAGTCCATTTCTTGACACTTCCTGCATTCTTGGGCTTGGGGTTGCCTCACCCCAGTCTCTGCTTTCATCTTCACATCATCCTCTCCTCTGTGTGTCTGTGTCTTCCCTTTTGTCCATATTTTTTTAATGTTTATTTATTTGAGAGAGAGAGACAGAGAGAATGGAGGAAGGGCAAAGAGAGAGGGAGACACAGAACTCGAAGCAGGCTCCAGGCTCCGAGCTGTCAACACAGAGTCTAATAATACAGGGCTCGAACTCACAAGTGGTGAGATCATGACCTGAGCCAAAGTCGGACGCTTAACCGACTGAGCCACCCAGGCGCCCCTCCCTTCTGTCTGTCTGAAATCTCCCTCTGCGTTTTTCTTGCAAAAACACCTGTGGCTGGATTTAGGGCCCACCTGAAAAACCCTCATTTCAAGATCCTTAATTATATCTGCAAAACCCTTTGTTCCAAATAAGGTCACAGTCACAGGTTCCAGATTTGATATAGATGTCTTTTGAAGGGTCACTGTTTTACCCCACCACAGAGGACTAAGAATGACTTTAAACTGAATAACTTGTAGATATTTTCTCATTAGCTTCATGCTTTGATGTTTGGGATGCAGCAAGATCTTTGTAGACTCACATACTAGACAGTTCCTGGGAAAGTACACAGTTATGTAACTAATATAAGCACTATAATTCTGATGATTTCTCCAATTCTGACAGTGAAATCTCACTGATTATAAATATTTTGTAATATGTGTGATTTCTAGGACTCACAGTATGCAAAAAGGAAACCCTTCATTGTTTCCCTTTAATTTCTATCTCAAGCTTCATTTACCTGACTGAAATTCAATCAAGCCACTTCGAAAAACTCAACCTCTTCAGTGATTTCTCAGTCCTTTAAGACTTAAAGTTAGTTAAGGATTTCTCCCACTCTGCTTTCTTGTCTGCAGGATTGATTCTAAATTCTCAGCTTAGGCATGCCAAAGAATGTAATTGTTTTGTTAGCTTTCAAATCCATACTACCTGCATGGAAAACCAGCATCCTTACTTAGTAGCTGTGCAATCTGGGTGCTGCAGATTGGGTTCCCAGGGAGCAGACTATGAGATGTGAGAGATGTTTGCTAAGGAGTGCCTTTAGGGTCAATACTGTTGAAGGGTGGTGTAGGGAGCAGGAGTGGACACAGGAAGATGTCCAACTGAGATGCAGGCTCAGTGACGGCTTTGGTCAACCCCACAGAGAGCTCTGGAGCTAGGAAAGCCTTCAGAGCTGCCCCAAGTTGAGCCCAGATAGCCAGATCTTTATACTGTCGCTGGCTAATCATTGGATGTAAGCTGCCCTGGGAAGAGATGTGATCTCTGGCAAAGCAGCTCTCTGCAGTTGAGGCAGAGTCCCTTAAGGGGCTGACAGTTGAAAGCTAACTGCCAATAGCCACCCAGTAGGTGCAGATCTAGGTGATGATTTACAGGGTCCACTACAGCCCATTGCGCTGCTTGGAAACACTTTCCCATCTATGCATGGGATGCCAGTGTACTTCTCCTCCTGGGGGAAATTTATAAGGGGAATGTTTCTGGGAGGAACTACAACACTACTTCTGAACTGGCCTCCGGGCCATGCTGACACTCATCATCTCCCTCTTCTGCTCTCCGTTCTAGGTTACCCTCAAACTCAGCTAGCACCTTTGCTGGTCCCAGTGGCTACCCTGGTAGCATAACACAGACTCTCACCTCTAAGGGGGTCTGAGCCCTTGTCACCAAATCCCACTCAGGCTGGGATTCCTGCACTTGTCCATTTTTGTTCGTTTGTTCTTTCTTTTTCTTCTTTCATTTTTTCAAGTTTTTATTTAAATTCCTGTTAGTTAATATACAGTGTAATATAGTTTCAGGTGTAGAATTTAGTGATTCATCACTCACATACAACACCCAGTGCTCATCACAAGTGCCCTTCTTAATGCCTATCACCCATCTAGCCCACCCCCCTCCCCAGTAACCCTCAGTTTTTTCTCTGTAACTAAGAGTCTGGTTTGCCTCTCTTTTTTTCCTTTTCCCCCTATATTCATTTGTTTTATTTTCTAAATTCCACATATGAGTGAAATCATATGATATTTGTCTTTCTCTGACTGACTTATTTCACTTAGCATAATACTCTAGCTCCATCCATGGCATTGCAAATGGCAAGGTTTCATTCTTTTTGATGGCTAATATTCCGTTGTGTGTGTATATATATATATATATATATATATATATATATATACAACGTATATATACATGCATATATACACCACATCTTCTATATCCGTTCATTAGTTGAAGGACATTTGGGCTCTTTCCAGTGTTTGGGTGTTGTTAATAAGGCTGCTATAAACATCAGAGTGCATGTATCCCTTTGAATCAGTATTTTTGTATCCTTTGAGTAAATAACTAGTAGTGCAATTGCTGGATTGTAGGGTTTTATTTTTAACTTTTGGAGGAATATCCATACTGTTTTCCAGAGTGGCTGCACCAGTTTGCATTCCCACCAACAGCGTAAGAGGGTTCCCCTTTCTCCACATCCTTGCCAACATCTGTGTTTCCTGTGTTTGTTTCCTGTGTTTCCTGTGTTCGGGGTCTTTTGTACTTCCACACAAATTTTAGGATTGTTTGTTCTAGCTCTGTGAAAAATGCTGGTGGTATTTTGATAGGGATTGCATTAAATGTGTAGATTGCTGTGGGTAGGATAGACATTTAAAAATGTTTGTTCTTGCAATTCTAAAATTCATATGGAACCACAAAAGGCCCGAATAGCCAAAGTAATTTTGAAGAAGAAGACCAAAGCAGGAGGCATCACAATCCCAGACTTTAGCCTCTACTACAAAGCTGTAATCATCAAGACAGCATGGTATTGGCACAAAAACAGACACATAGACCAATGGAATAGAATAGAAACCCCAGAACTAGACCCACAAACGTATGGCCAACTCATCTTTGACAAAGCAGGAAAGAACATCCAATGGAAAAAAGACAGTCTCTTTAACAAATGGTGCTGGGAGAACTGGACAGCAACATGCAGAAGGTTGAAACTAGACCACTTTCTCACACCATTCACAAAAATAAACTCAAAATGGATAAAGGACCTGAATGTGAGACAGGAAACCATCAAAACCCTAGAGGAGAAAGCAGGAAAAGACCTCTCTGACCTCAGCCGTAGCAATCTCTTACTCAACACTTCCCCAAAGGCAAGGGAATTAAAAGCAAAAATGAATTGCTGGGACCTTATGAAGATAAAAAGCTTCTGCACAGCAAAGGAAACAACCAACAAAACTAAAAGGCAACCAACGGAATGGGAAAAGATATTCGCAAATGACATATTGGACAAAGGGCTAGTATCCAAAATCTATAAAGAGCTCACCAAACTCCACACCCGAAAAACAAATAACCCAGTGAAGAAATGGGCAGAAAACATGAATACACACTTCTCTAAAGAAGACATCCGGATGGCCAACAGGCACATGAAAAGATGCTCAACGTCGCTCCTTATCAGGGAAATACAAATCAAAACCACACTCAGATATCACCTCACGCCAGTCAGAGTGGCCAAAATGAACAAATCAGGAGACTATAGATGCTGGCGAAGATGTGGAGAAACGGGAACCCTCTTGCACTGTTGGTGGGAATACAAATTGGTGCAGCCACTCTGGAAAGCAGTGTGGAGGTTCCTCACAAAATTAAAAATAGACCTACCCTATGACCCAGCAATAGCACTGCTAGGAATTTACCCAAGGGATACAGGAGTACTGATGCATAGGGGCACTTGTACCCCAATGTTTATAGCAGCACTCTCAGCAATAGCCAAATTATGGAAAGAGCCTAAATGTCCATCAACTGATGAATGGATAAAGAAATTGTGGTTTATATACACAATGGAGTACTACATGGCAATGAGAAAGAACGAAATATGGCCCTTTGTAGCAACGTGGATGGAGCTGGAGAGTGTGATGCTAAGTGAAATAAGCCATACAGAGAAAGACAGATACCATATGTTTTCACTCTTATGTGGATCCTGAGAAACTTAACAGAAACCCATGGGGCAGGGGAAGGAAAAAAAAAAAAAGAGGTTAGAGTGGGAGAGAGCCAAAGCATAAGAGACTGTTAAAAACTGAGAACAAACTGAGTGTTGATGGGGGGTGGGAGGGAGGGGAGGGTGGGGGATGGGTATTGAGGAGGGCACCTTTTGGGATGAGCACTGGGTGTTGTATGGAAACCAATTTGACAATAAATTTCATATATTGAAAAAAAAAGTTTTTTCTTCCAATCTCACATCTGTCGGAATGGCTAAAATGTTTTCAATCCATGAGCATGGAATGTCTTTCCATTTCTTTGTGTCATCTTGACTTGTTTTTTATCAGTGTTTTATATTTTTCAGAGTACAGATCTTTGATCACTTTGGCTAAGTTTATTTCTAGGTATCTTAAGGTTTTTGGTACAACTGTAAATGGGATTGATTCCTTTATTTCTCTTTCTGCTGCTTCATTTTTGGTGTATAGAAATGCAACAGATTTCTGTACATTGATTTTGTATCCTGTGACTTTACTGAATTTGTGTATCAGTTCTAGCAATTTTTTGGTGGAGTCTTTTGTGTTTTCTACATAGAATATCATGTCATCTATAAATAGTGACAGTTTGATTTCTTCCCTGCTGATTTGGATATCTTTTATTTCTTTTTTTTCAATATATGAAATTTATTGTCAAATGGTTTCCATACAACACCCAGTGCTCATCCCAAAAGGTGCCCTCCTCAATACCCATCACCCACCTTCCCCTCCCTCCCACCCCCCATCAACCCTCAGTTTGTTCTCAGTTTTTAAAAGAGTCTCTTATGCTTTGGCTCTCTCCCACTCTAACCTCTTTTTTTTTTTTCCTTCCCCTCCACCATAGGTTTCTGTTAAGTTTCTCAGGATCCACATAAGAGTGAAAACATATGGTATCTGTCTTTCTCTGTATGGCTTATTTCACTTAGCATCACACTCTCCACCTCCATCCACGTTGCTACAAAGGGCCATATTTCATTCTTTCTCATTGCCATGTAGTACTCCGTTGTGTATATAAACCACAATTTCTTTATCCATTCATCAGTTGATGGACATTTAGGCTCTTTCCATAATTTGGCTATTGTTGAGAGTGCTGCTATAAACATTGGGGTACAAGTGCCCCTATGCATCAGTACTCCTGTATCCCTTGGGTAAATTCCTAGCAGTGCTATTGCTGGGTCATAGGGTAGGTCTATTTTTAATTTTGTGAGGAACCTCCACACTGTTTTCCAGAGTGGCTGCACCAATTTGCATTCCCACCAACAGTGCAAGAGGGTTCCCATTTCTCCACATCTTCGCCAGCATCTATAGTCTCCTGATTTGTTCATTTTGGCCACTCTGGCGTCAGGTGATATCTGAGTGTGGTTTTGATTTGTATTTCCCTGATGAGGAGCGATGCCGAGCATCCTTTCATGTGCCTGTTGGCCATCCGGATGTCTTCTTTAGAGAAGTGTCTATTAATGTCTTCTGCCCATTTCTTCACTGGCTTATTTGTTTTTCGGGTGTGGAGAGCTCTTTATAGATTTTGGATACTAGCCCTTTGTCCAATATGTCATTTGCGAATATCTTTTCCCATTCCGTTGGTTGCCTTTTAGTTTTGTTGGTTGTTTCCTTTGCTGTGCAAAAGCTTTTTATCTTCATAAGGTCCAGTAGTTCATTTTTGCTTTTAATTCCCTTGCCTTTGGGGATGTGTCAAGTAAGAAATTGCTACGGCTGAGGTCAGAGAGGTCTTTTCCTGCTTCTTTTATTTCTTGGTGTTGTCTAATTGCTGAGGCTAGGACTTCCAGTGCTCTGATAATAGTGGTGAGAGTGGACATCCCTGTTAATTTCCTGACTGTAGAGGAAAAGCTCATAGTTTTTCCCCATTGAGGATCATATTAGCTGTGGGTCTTTTGTATGGCCTTTATGATGTTGAGGTATGTTCTCTGTACCCCTACTTTGTTGAGGGTTTTAATCAAGAATGGATAATGTACTTTGTCAGATGCTTTTTTTCTGCATCTATTGAGAAGTTCATATGGTTCTTATTCTTTCTTTTATTAATGTGGTATATTACACTGATTGATTTGTGAATATTGAACCACCTTTGCAATGCAAGAATAAATTCCCCTTGATCGTGGTGAATGATTCTTTTAATGTATGTTGGATTCAATTTGTTAGTATTTTGTTGAGAAATTTTGCATTCATGTTCATTGGGGATATTGGCCTTTAGTTTTCTTTTTTAGTGGAGTCTTTGTCTCGTTTTGGGATCAGGGTAAATGCTGGCCTCGTAGAATGAGTTTGGAAGTTTCCTTTCATTTCTATTTTTTGGAATAGTTTGAGAAAAATAGGTATTAACACCTCTTTAAATGTTTGGTAGAATACCCCTGTGAAGCCATCTGGCCCTGGACTTCTGTTTGTTGGGAGATTTTTGATTACTGATTCAATTTCTTTGCTGGTTATCGGTCTGTTCAAGTTTTCTGTTTCTTCCTATTTCAGCTTTGGTAGTTTATATGTTTCTAGGAATCTATAAATTTGTTCTAGATTACCCAATTTGTTGGCATATAATTTTTCATAATATTCTCTTATAATTTGTTTGTATTTCTGTGGTGGTGTTTGTTATTTTTCCTCTGTTATTAGTGATTTTGTTTATTTGGGTTCTTTCTCTTTTATTTTTGATGAGTCTGGTTAGGAGTTTTTTAATTTTATTAATTTTTTCAAAGAACCAGCTCCTGGTTTCATTGATTTGTTCTACTGTTTTTATAGTTTCTATATCATTTATTTCTACTCTAATCTTTATTATTTCCTTTCTCCTGCTGGCTTTAGGCTTCAATTGTTGCTCTTTCTCTAGCTCTTTAGGTGTAAGGTTAGGTTATATATTTGAGATTTTTCTTGCTTCTTGAGGTAGGCCTGTATTGCTATATATGTCACTCTTATGACTGTTTTGCTGCATCCCAAAGGTTTTTGACTCATATTTTAATTTTCATTTATTTCCATGTATTTAAAAAATTTCTGGTTTAATTTCTTGGTTGACCCATTCATTCTTTTTTTTTTTATTTAAAAATTTTTTTTTAATGTTTATTTATTTTTGAGAGTGAGAGAGATAGAACACAAGTGGGGGAGGGGCAGAGAGAGAGAGAGGGAGACACAGAATCTGAAGCAGGCTCCAGGCTCTGAGCTGTCAGCATAGAGCCTGATGTATGGCTTGAACTCACAAACTGCAAAATCACAACCTGAGCCAAAAATCGGACGCTCAACTGACTGAGCCACCCAGGCACCCCACCCCCATTCATTCTTTAGTAGGATGTTCTTTAACCTCCATGTGTTTGTGGCCTTTCCAATTTTTTTCTAGTTTCATAGCATTGTGGTCAGAAAATATGCATGGTATGATCTCAATCCTTTTGTACTTGTTGAGGCCTTATTTGTGACTTAGTATGTGATCTATTCTGAGAATGTTCCCTGTGCACTCAAAAAGAATGTGTTTTCTGCTGCTTTAGGAAGAAATGTTCTGAATATATCTGTTAAGTACATCTCGTCTAGAGTGTCATTCAAAGCCCTTGTTTCCTTGTTGATTTTCTGCTTAGAATATCTGTTCCCTGATGTAAATGGGGTATTAAAGTTCCCCACTGTTATTGTATTATTATCAATGAGTTTCTTTATGTTTGTGATTAATTGATTGATATATTTGGGTGTTTTAAGTTGGGGGCATAAATAATTATAATTGTTAGATCTTCTTGTTGGATAGACCCCTTTATTAAGATGCAGTGCCCTTCTTCATCTCTTGTTACAATCTTTGGTTTAAAACCTGATTTGTCTGATATAAATATGGCTACTCTGGTTTTCTTTTGACATCCATTTGCATGATAAATATTTCTCCATCCTCTCACATTCAATCTGCAGATGTCTTTAGGTCTAAAATGAATCTCTTGGAGTGCCTGGGTGGCTCAGTCAGTTAAGCATCCTACTTTGGCTCAGGTCATGATCTCACGGTTCATGAGATTGAGCCCCGCATCAGGCTCTGTGCTGACAGTTCAGAGCCAGGAGCCTGCTTCCAATTCTGTGTCTCCCTCTCTCTCTCTGCTCCTCCCCCACTCACTCTCTGTCTCTTTTTCTCAAAAATAAATAAACATTAAAAAAAATTTTTTAAATGAATCTCTTTTAGGCAGCAAATAGTTGGACCTTGTTTTTTTTTAATCCATTTTGACACCTTATGACTTTTGATTGAAGCATTTAGTCCGTTTAAATTCAGAGTAATGATATGAATTTAGTGCCATTTAATTACTTGTTTTGTCATTGTCTCTGGATATTTTCTCTGTTCCTTCTAGTATTTGTTGCTTTTGGTCTTTCTTTTGCACTCAGAGTCCCCTTTAATATTTTGTGCAGGGCTGGTTTAGTGGTCATAAACTACTTTAGTTTTTCTTTGTCTGGGAACTCTTTATCTCTTCTTCTATTCTGAATGATAGCTTTGTTGGATAGAGTATTCTTGGCTGCAGATTTTTCCCATTCAGCACACATGACATATCATGCCACTCCCTTCTGGCATGTCAAGTTTCTGTGGACAGATCTGTTTCTAGCCTTACTGGTCTTCCCCTACAAGTTAGGGACTTCTTTTGTCTTGCTGATTTTAGGATTTTTTTTAAATCTCTATATTTTGCAAATTTAATCGCAATATGTCTTGGCATTGGCCTGTTTTTATTGATTTTGATAGGAATTCTCTGTGCCTCCTGGATTTGGAAGTCTGTTTCCTTACCCAGATTGGGGAAGTTTTCAGCTCTAATTTCCTCAAATAAATCTTCTGCCCCCATTTCTCTCTTTTCTTCTTTTGAGACCCCTATAACACAAATGTTATTACATTTCATGGAGTCATTGAGTTCCCTGAGTCTACTTTCATGATCCAAGATTTTCTTTCCCTCTTTTGATCAACTTCATTATTTTCTATAATTCTATCTTCTATATTACTTATTCATTCCTCATTGTGGTCAGTTTTGTATCATGGTTATTGCATTTTTCATTTTGGCCTGATTGGTTTTAAGCTCTTTTATCTCTGTGGTAAGGGTATCTCTGATGCCTTCTATGCTTTTCTCCACTTGATCTTAGCCAAAAGGCCGAGAAGCGATTCTATGCTTTTCTCAAGTCTAGCTACTATTAAGATTGTTGCTTTAAATCAATCTAGGTATGTTGGATTAGGCATACTACTTATATCTGTTTTGATTAAATCCCTGGCCATGACCTTTTCTTGTTCTCTTTTGGGATGAATTTCTCTGTCTTTGCATCTTATCTAGGTCTCTGTATTCTTCTGTGTGTTAGGAAAGCCTGTTATGTTTCTTGATCCTGAGAGTAATGGCTTTATGAAGAAGAAGTTATATAATATCCACACTTATAGGTTATATAATGCCTAGCACTTCAGGAAGTGTCTCTGGTGTACGTTGTGTGCATTCTGCTATTGTGTTATTGCTGCTCTATTCCTCAGGTCAGTCCTCTGCAGAGTTTATCCTTGCTGATGGTGGGGAATGTTTGGATCATGGCCAGAGTATGGTGTGTTTTAACTAGGTGTGCTCTGGTATAATTGTTAAAAGAGATATGATACTATTTCCACTAGAGTTGAAACTTTGGAGAATTCTATGGTCAGTAGACGTTGCATGTGGGAGTTTGTGCTGGTCTTCTGGGGGAAGGGACCCACTGCACTGGTTCTTAGGCACACTTGCCCAAGAAAAGCATTGCCAGGATAGTACAGAGGGGTGGGAATAGGTTTAGTGTAAGCAGATTAAGCAGCCAATGTTGGCACTGTCCTGTTTACTGAAGTTAATTTATGCTGAGGGGCAGGGGAGAGAAATGGTGCTAGCCAGCTCCTTTGTCCCTGGAGAGGCAATGCCACCTCTCTCAGATGTGCTCCAAGAAGGAGGAATCTTCTCTCCAAGTGCATCTCAGACGATCCTCAGATGATTATGCCTACTGCCCCCAGGTTACTTGCCTGCCTTCTCTACAGGAGCACTGCAGCACCTTCAGGGCTCTACACCAGGACTTCTAAAACTACAGCTTTTAGATTTAGATTTAGATTTAGATTTAGATTTAGATTTAGATTTAGATTTAGGTTTAGATTTAGATTTTATGGTTGCAAAAACTCATAAAAATCAGCCCCTCTTATTTTCCCAGTCAATGACTTTGTGGAAGTGTTTTCCTTGTGTGATCCTTTGTGCACTCCTCTCTCCTTTCTCTCTTTTCTCTCTCCATGACCAGGGCTCTCTCCCCTCTGCAGCACCCACAATCCATTTCTCCCCCAAAACATGTCTCCACACCTCCTACCTTCCATGATGTGGCCTCTTTTCTCCCTCTAGGTGTGCAGTTTGTTCTGTCAGTCCTCAGTTTCATTTGTTGGGTATTTAGAATGATTTGTTATTTATTTAGCTGTGTTCAAAGAACAAGCAAGCCCAGGGTCCTTCTACTACTCCATCACCTTAGCTCCCACCCACTCTTGTCCATTTTCTATCCAAACTGAACAAAGGAAATACACCCAAATGGATCCTTTCTCCCTCCATTTTATCACAGCAGACATATCCTACTAATGATCAGTGTCAATTAGCCTGCCAGACCAAAACCAGATAAGAACACCACAAAAAAGAAAATTACGGGCTAATTAATGTCTCTGATGAATATAGATGCAAAATCCTAACAAAATATTAGCAAACTGAATTCAACAATACATTAAATAGCTCATACACCATGATCAAGTGAAATTTATTCCAGGGATGCAAAGATGGTTCAACAAATCAATCAACATGATGTACTACATTAACAATAAAATGAAGGATAAAAATCACATGATTATCTCAATATATGAAGAACAGCATTTGACAAAATTCAACATTCATTTATGATAAAAACTCAACAAAATGGATATATAGGAATGTACCTCAAGATAATAAAGACCATATATGATAAGCCCACAGCTAACATGCAAAATGGTGAAAAGCTGAAAGCTTTTCCTCTAGTTAGGAACAAGACAAGGATGCCCACTCTCACTACTTTTATTTAACACAGTATTGGAAATCCTCATCAGAGAAATTAAGCAAGAAAAAGAAATAAAAGGCATCCAAATCAGAAAGGATGGCATGATTTACAGATGACATGGTTTTATATATAGAAATCCATAAAAACTCCATGAAAAAACTGTCAGAACTATTCAACAAATTCATAGTATAGTCACAGGATACAAAATCAATATATAAAATCTACTGTTTCTATACACTAACACTGAGCCATCTATCAGAAAGAGAAATTAAGAAAACAATCTTAATTGCATCAAAAAGAATAAAATACCCATTTGAACGGCTGAAGCAAGATGCGTCAGAGTCAGAGTGGTGATCATGGCCCTGGAGGTGGCAAGAAGGATGACAAGGACAACAAAAAGAAATATGAACTTCCTGGGGCGCCTGGGTGGCTCAGTGGGTTAAGTGTCTGACTTTAGCTCAGGTCATGATCTCGCAGTTCATGAGTTCAAGTCCCACATCGGGCTCTGTGCTGACAGCTCAGAGCCTGGAGCCTGCTTCGGATTCTGTGTCTCCCTCCCAACTCATGCTCTCTCTCTCTCTCTCAAAAATAAATAAACATAAAAAAGAAATAGGAACGTTCTGTACCAACTAGAGCGGGGAAAAAGAAGAAGAAAACAAAGGGACCAGATGCTGCCAGCAAGCTGCCACTGGTGACACCTCACACTCTGCTGGTTAAAATTACTGAAGTTAGAATTAAAGACTGTGTTCTCATGGAGGAAGAATTCATTAGAATTCATGAACAAATGAAGCCTTTAGAAGAAAATCAAGAGGAGGAAAGATCAAAAGTGGGTGATCTGAGGGGGACCCCAAAGTTGGTAGGAACGTTGGAAGGGATCATTGATGACAACCATGTGGATCATCGTGTCCACATCTGTGGGCTCAGAACACTATGTCAGCATTCTTTACTTTGTAGACAAGGATCTGCTGGAACCAGGCTGCCAGTCCTTCTCAACCACAAGGTGCATGCCATCATAGGGGTGCTCATGGATGACATGGATCCCTTAGTCACAGTAATGAAGTTAGAAAAGGTCCCCCAGGAAATCTACGCTGATACTGTGGGTTGGACAGCCAAATCCAAGAAATTAAGGATCTGTGGAGCTTCCTCTCACTCATCCTGAATATTATGAAGAGATGGGTATAAAGCCCCCAAAGAGGGCCATTCTCTAAGGTCCACCTGGTACAAGTAAAACCTTATTAGCCAAAGCAGTAGCAAACCAAACCTTAGTCACTGCCCTAAGAGTGGTTGGCTCTGAACTTATTCAGAAGTACCTAGGTGATGGGCCCAAACTCGTTTGGGAATTGTTTCAAGTTGCAGAAGAACACGTGCCATCCATTATGTTTTTTGATGAAATTGATGCTATTGGAATAAAAAGATAGGACTCAAATTCTGGTGGTGAGAGAGAAATTTAATGAACAATGTTGGAACTGTGGAACCAGTTGGATGGATTTGATTCAAGGAATGATGTGAAAGTTATCATAGCCACAAACTGAATAGAAACTTTGGATCCAGCACTTATCAGACCAGGCAACATTGACAGGACAAATGAGTTCCCCGGCCAGATGAAAAGATTATGAAGCACATCTTTCAGATCCAGATAAGCAGGATGACGCTGGCTGATGATGTAACCCTGGATGACTTGATCATGGCTAAAGATGACCTCTCTGGGGCCGGCATCAAGGCAATCTGTACAGAAGCTGGTCTGATGGCCTTGAGAGGCCATAGAATGAAAGTAGCAAATGAAGACTTCAAAAAATCTAAAGAAACTGTTTTTTATAAAAAACAAGAAGGTACCCCTGAGGGGCTCTACCTGTAGCAACCACATTTGCCTTCAAGGAAGTGGTCGGGAGTGTCCCGACTCTTTAGAGGGATGAGGTTGGGGAAGTTGTCCAGAGGAACCCATGTTCCAGTTGATCTTTCTTAGCAAAACCTCCTGTGTATATTTCTAAGTGTTGTGTGTAGAATGCCCACGAGGCTGCCTTCATCTGTTGGCCACATGCAGTGCCCTCCCCCCAATAAAGTGAGCTCCTCCTAAAATAAATAAATAAATAAATAAATAAATAAATAAAACCTAAGAATAAATTTAACCAAGGAGATGAAAAACCTATACACTGAAAATTATAAGACATTGATGAAAGAAATTGAAGAAGACACACATAAATGGAAAGATATTCCATGCTTATGGATCAGAAAAATTAATATTGTTAATATATCTATGTTACTCAGAGCAATCTACAGATTCAGTGCGATCTCTATCAAAATTCCAAAAGCATTTTACACAGAACTGGAACAATCTTATAACTTATATGAAACGAGAAAAGACCCCAAATAGATAATGAAATCTTGGGTAACAAAGCAGGAGGCATCATGATACCTATTTTTGAACTAAATGACACAACTGTAGTAATGAAAACTGTATGATATTGGCAGAAAAACAGACACATAGATCAACTGAACAGAATAGAAAAACCTCGAAATAACCCACATAGATGTGGTCAATTAATTTACAATAAAGGGCCAAGATACAATACGGAAGGACAGTTTCTTCAAAAAATGATGTTGGGAAAACTGAACATCCACATGCAAAAGTATAAGACTAGACTATCTTACATCATATACAAAAATTAACTCAAAATGGACTAAAGACTTGAATGTAAGACCAGAAACCATAAAATTTTTAGAAGAAAACAAAGGCAGTAGACTCCTGGACATTGGTCTTAGAGATGATTTTTTGAATCTGACTTTAAAAGCAAAAGGCAACAAAAGCAAAAGTACAGTTAACTCTGAACTGCATGGGTCCACTTACACATGGATTTTTTTAAATAAACACAGTACCATACTACAAATGTATTTTCTCTTTCTTATGATTTTCTTTTATTAAAATGTTTATTTTCAGAGACAGAGAGAGAGAGAGCAAGCACACATTGGAGAGGGACAGAGAGAGAGGGAGAGAGAGAATCCTAAGCAAGCTCCACACTGTCAGCAGAGAGCCTAACATGGGGCTCGATCTCACGATCCATGAAATCTGAGCCAAAATAAAGAGTTGGTTGCTTAACCTACTGAACGACCCAGGTGCCCTCTTTCTTATGATTTTCTTTTCTCTAGCTTTATTATAAAAATATAGTATACATGTATACAAACATACAAAGTAAGTATTAATCAGCTATTTATGTTATCATTAAGGCTTCCACTCAACAGTAGGCTGTTAGTAGTTACATTTTTGGGGACCAAAAAAATCCACACATGGATGGATTTTCTACTGTGTAGGGAGGGCGTCAGCGCCCTAACCTCCACATTGTTCAAACTCAGCTGTGAACAAGTGTAGCTATATCAAACAAAAATCTTCTGAACAGCAAAAGAAACCATCCATAAAATGAGGAGGCAACCTACTAAACGGCAGAAGATATTTGCAAATAACATATCTGATAAAGGTTAATATCCAAAATGTATAAAGAACTCATACAATTCAATCACACACACAAAAAAACCAAACAATCCCAAACAATCAAAAATTGGGCAGAGGATCTGAATAGTCATTTTTCTGAAGAAGACACACATATTACAAACATGCACATAAAAAGATGCTCAACATCAGTAATCATCAGAGAAATGCAAATCAAAACCACAATGAGATATTACTTCATACTTATTAGAATGGCTAATATCAAGAAAATAAGAAATAACAAGTATTGGTGAGGAGAGAGGGAAAGGGACCTCTTGTACATTGTTGGTGGAAATATAAATTGATGCAGCCACTATAGAAAATAAAAAAGTTGCAAATACAACTAGCATATGATCCAACAATTCCACTTCTAGGTATTTATCCAAAGAAAATTAAAACAGTAATTCAAAAAGGTATATGCACCCTTCTGACCTTTGCAGCCAGCATTATTTACAGTAGCCAAGATATGGAAACAACCTAATTGTTCACTAATGAATGAGTGGATAAAGAAGATTTCATATGATGGAATACTACTTAGCCATAAAAAGTTACATCTTGCCATTTGAAACAACATGGGTGAACCTAGAAGGTATTATGCTAAGTGAAGTAAGTCAAACAGAGAAAGAAAAATGCCATATGACTTTGCTTATATGTGGTCTAAAAAAACAAATGAGAAATCAAAACTCATAAATACTGAGAACAGAATGGTGGTTGGCAGAGGGGACCCTGAGGGTTAGGGAGTATGTGAAATGGGTGAAGACAGTCAAGAGATACAAATTTCCATTTATAGAATAAATAAGTCATGGGATGTAATACTCAGTATGGTGACTGTAGTCAATAATATTGTATTGCATATTTGCAAGTTGCCAGGAGAGTGAATCTTAAATGTTCTAGTCACGAAAAAATTTTGTGACTTTGTATAACAATGGATGTAACTAGACTTATTGTGGTGATTATTTTGCAGTGAATACATTTATAGAATCATTATGTTGTACACCTGAAATGAATATAATGTTATGTGTCAATTGTACCTAAAAACATAATAGCCCTGCCAGACTGGTGTCTCCCCTTCTTCCTTGGTGGTCCTTTGGCTCAAGTTGCTGAGGTACACAGGTGGCAGTCACAGCTTAAACTTGAAGGGATTTTTTGCTATGTCTCCTGGAAGAGGTGTTCTCCCTTTGGGAACCAGGAGTTGAAGAGCCCAGAGTTGTGAGGACAGGAAGCACAAATTCCCTATGTGGTTTACTGAATGCGGTGGTAAGTGATGTCACTCCTTGGTTCCCAAGCCATGTATTCTTTCTTTGGGGGCACAGCCCCATATAAGGGTTTTGATTAAAAGTGGGTACTGCTTTGGGGGCACCCCATCATCTGAAATTATTACTGTCCAGCTTTGGTATCCAATTTGCCATTAATACCAGGCCCTATTCCCAGCAGAGTGTAATCACTGGGCACTGTTCCCTCTAATCCTGTCAGGTGGCCTGAGTAGTTTCCTCACTTGTGTGCACTATCAATGCTTTGCTGAATACTTGTGGGAGACCCTCTGCAGAGCTCCAGAGTTCTCTTCCTGTGCAGCTCTGTGTGCTACAAACTCTAGCCTCCTTGGCCTCTCTAGATTCTCTGATCTGTCTTTCCAATTTAGGAGGTCTGCTAGGTTTTATCTGATCCCCCACCCTTCACCATGACTTGGAAACTGTCCCAAGGCCTTATCTGGGGCAATTGTAGGGCTTACCTGTTTATTTCCTATCTCGGAGAGCACTCCTTCCCTACCTGATGTCCACTCTCTTGAAAATCATTTTTCATGTATTTTGTCCAGTTTTTTTGTGGTTTCGGAAGGAACAGAGGTCTGTGTAACTCTCAGTGTGTGAAGAATTTAACTGGGGTTTTGTAAACCTCAATGTTCTCTCCAGTTTCTCCATCACTCCTTTTCCATTGGAGCAATGTCAGCCTGGGATTTCCTGGCCTGCAAAGCAAAGGCTCACAGGTTAGAATAATAGCAGGACAATAACAAACAAAAACAAATATTCCTTAATGACATCTTTCCTGAGGAAGAGATGCAGAAGATTCTGTTGATTTCTAAACCCTATTTATTCTTGGTTTTGTTTTGTGGGGGAAATTGTCCAACCACACACGTGAGGAACAAAATTGCCCAATTTCAGGAACTTCAAATGTGCCTAAGGAGAGTCCATTGTGCCCCCTGACGCTCTCTCCTCTCAGTAAGATCCATTTCTTCTTGCTTTAATATATAGAGAGTTTAGGTTTTGTTTGTGTGTCTTGATCTTTATAGCCCAGTGGCAGTCTGTGTAGTATTGCAGGCACTTTTCTATGTGCCTCACTGATGCAGGGGAGAGAGAGAAAACTGGCCTGGCTCCTAGTGGGGCTCCCATAAACCCTGTTCTCTGTGGGCATCACAGGGAAAGCAGAGGCTAGAACCCTGAGCATTTGACCCCTTACAGCATCTCTGGCTGTTTATAACCTATTCTGTGGCATTGAACTGATATAGAAGTGAAAGCCCAGCTTCTTTAAACTAACACTGTAGGAGAATGAGTGCTTTAAGTGGACTTCACTGAGGTGCACTGAAGATTCATTTTGGTTGATCTCCAAATAGCTCAGGGAAAAAATTCAACATTCAGCTAAAATGGAGGCAGAAGCCTCCTATCTTACTCCTATATTGCTATCATATAGTAAGAACTTAGAGGATATAGAATGAATCCGGCATTTTATTAAAAATTTAAAATTCTAGGGGCACCTGGGTGGCTCAATGGTTGAGCATCCGACTTGTGATTTCAGCTCAGGTCATGATCTCATGGTTCATGGGATTGAGCTCCGCCTGGGGCTCTGTGCTGTCAGCACAGAGCCTGCTTGGGATTATCTCTCTCCCTCTCCCTGTGCCTCTTCCCCCTCCTCAAAATAATAAATCAACATTTAAAAACTTTTAAAATCTGAAGTTCCACTTATAGTGAAAAACATGCATTTATTGTGTGTGGCTCAAACAGCCATATTAAAAATTCTTGGCATTTTGATTAAACACACATATGTACCTTGCACCATTACAATTGCACATAACAATTTAATTTTTGAAAATATATTGTTTAGATACATCACAAGTTCTGTTAAACATAAGTACTCACTTTCAAATCTGATACTCAAGGTGTGTAATTTGCCTGTACACAGGTAAGCTGATGGTTCAATATGCTTTAGTTGGAGGTACAACAGATCAGTTGCTGAAGTTCTGAATTTCCCGGTAGTGTCCATCTTGTACTTTGATGACACCCATAGAATGCTTAAGGGTACTGAAGTTTAGGAGATAAAGGCCAGATGTGTTCACTTACCTGCTGAATCAAACTCATGCATAACACAATAAATAGTACTTAAAACCTCCTTTAAATTACTATTTCCAGATCTGCTCCAACCACAGACTGTTCTTGCTTTGGGAACAGAAAAGAGAAAGACAGCTGTTGAGCATATTTCTTTTTATTTGTAGTGTTCCATTGAAGAAAAAGACTAAATTAGTTTGCTTTCTTTCCTGAATGATGGCAATTTCAGGAAATCCTGGAACAAATTGTTTCCAACTCAATGAATTCAGGTGATTTTCTTTTTTATTGTGGTGGACATTGGCTTAGGCTAAGCAGATGGACCCATATGCAAAAAAGTCTCTGTATATCTGATCTAGGTCTTATATACAAGCCCTACTAAGCATTTGCAAACACTTTTTGGCTATATTTGACTGTTTAATTATACTTAGTTTAAATTATACTTAGTACAGTTTGGAAATTTCTTACAAAACTAAACATACTCTCACCATATGATATGCAACAATCACTCCATGGTATTTAGTTAAAGGAGTTGAAAACTCATGTCTACACAGGTATCTGCACACAGATATGTAAAAGTGCTTTATTCACAACTGCCAAAACTTGAAAGCAACCAAGATGTCCTTTGGTAGGTGAATAGATAATAACCTGTGGTACATCTAGACAATGGAATATTATTTAGTGCTAAAAAGAAATGAGCTATTAAGCCATGAATAGATATGGAGGAAACTTAAATGTATATTACTGAAATAAGCCAATCTGAAAAGTCTACATACTCTATGTGATTCCAACTATATGGTATTCTGGAAAGGCAAAGCTATGGAAACAGGTAAAAAGATCAATGATTGCCAGGGATTAGCAAGAGGGAGGGATGAATAGATAAAACAGAGGATTTTCAGGGCAATAAATACTGTAATGATGGATATATGTCAGTATATATGATGGTCCAAACTCATAAAATGTACAACACCAAGAGTGCACCCTAATGTAAACTGTGTACTTTGGGTGATCAGTGTGGCTTATGTGTGCCAATGGAGGTTCATCAATTGTAAAAAATGTACCATTCTCTTGGTGTACCACTCCCCATAATAGGGGAGGCTGTGCATGTGTGGGATTGCTCTGCCCTTTTTACTCAGTTTTCCTGTGAACCTAAAACTGCTCTAAAAAATAATGACTATTTGAAAAAGATACTTAATAGTGAAATGAAGGATATTCCTACTGTTAAACACCTAATCAAAACTCCTCTTTCAATAATTTGATTAAACTATGGAATGCTAATGCAAATTATTTTATAGAAACACTTGAAGGGGGAAAAAATCAAATGATATTTCTAAATAACATTTTATTTAAAAAATAATTTTTTTTTAACGCTTATTTATTTTTGAGACAGAGAAAGACAGAGCATGAAAGGGGGAGGGGCAGAGAGAGAGGGAGACACAGAATCGGAAGCAGGCTCCAGGCTCTGAGCCATCAGCCCAGAGCCCACGCGGGGCTCGAACTTACGGACCGTGAGATCGTGACCTGAGCTGAAGTCGGACGCTCAACCGACTGAGCCACCCAGGCGCCCCCCCCTTTTTTTTTTTAATTTTTTTTTACGTTTATTTATTTTTGAGACAGAGAGAGACAGAGCATGAACGGGGGAGAGGCAGAGAGAGAGAGGGAGACACAGAATCGGAAGCATCTAAATAACATTTTAAAGGGAGATAAGTTGATCAGCCTCTGAAGGTTAGTGTTTCCTACACTGTCATCTTGCTCCCCCACTGGGATGTGGCTGGACCATGACATTGAATTTATTACTTTTGTGTTTTTTTCAATACTGTTGGAATTTTCCATGTCATCTTCCTCGCAGACTGAGTATGCTCTCATATTGTGTTAAGAGCAGGATTAGCCCCAAATGACTAGTGTATGAGTTTGCTTAGGCTGCCCTTTTATAGTACCACAGACTAGGTGGCTTCAACAACAGAAATTTATTGTCTCAGAGTTCTGGAGGCTGAAAGTCCAAAAGCAAGGTGTGGGCAGGTGGGCCTCTCTCCTTGGCTTGGTGATGGCTGTCTTCTTTGTATGTCTTTAGTTAGTCTTCCCTCTGTGTGTGTCTGTGTCCTTTATCTATCTATCTATCTATCTATCTATCTAATCTATCTAGTTTTTAAAGTTTATTTATTTTGAGAGAGAGAGAGAGTGAGCAGGGGAGGGGCAGCGAGAGAGGGAGGGAGAGAGAGAATCCAAAGTAGACTGTGTTGACAGCAAGGAGCCCAATATGGGCTCAAATCATGAACTGTGAGATTATGACCTGAGTTGGGCCTCAAATCATGAACTGTGAGATTATGACCTGAGTTGAAACCAAGAGTTAGACACAGGTGCCCCCTAATCTCTTATAAAGGCACCAGTCATTGCAGTAAGGCCCACTCTGATGACCTCTTTCACCTTAATTACACCTTTAAAGACTCCATCTCCAAATGCAGTCACATTCAGAGGTAATATAAAGCTCCTTTTTTTTTTTAACGTTTATTTATTTTTTTGAGAAGAGAGAGACAGAGCATGAGCGGGGGAGGAGAGAGAAAGAGGGAGATGCAGAATCTGAAGCAGGCTCCAGGCTCTGAGCTGTCAGCACAGAGCCAGATGCGGGGCTCGAACTCACTGACCACGAGATAATGACCTGAGCCGAAGTCGGATGCTTAACCAACTGAGCCACCCAGGTGCCCCCACATTCAGAGGTAATAGGGTTAGAACTTCAACATATGAATTTTGGGAAGATACAGTTCAGCCCACAACAGCTAGGTTCTGACCCAAGCTAAAGGTCTATGGGGTGTGCTTGGAGAGTTCATGACCACTCTGTGTTACAGTCAATTTTTCTGAGAAGGCACCCTTTTGTTTGTTTGTTTGTTTGGTTGTTTGTTTACAGATGAGACAACTTGTTTTTGGATGTGTTTAACCAAGAGTCTACAACTACATGTTTGCAGTGATAAATATGGAAACTGAGAAGTTTGCTGAGCTGTTCCCATCTCCACATTCATCCAGGCAGATGGCACATACATCATACCCATCTCCTTTCTGGAAATTACATAGACAACGCCTCTTAAGATGATCTTTATAAAATATTTTTTCTAGTTGGATGTTTGTCCTGGAAAAATTGTGTGAATATGAAAATGAGTGTCAGGATGAGATGAATGAATTAAAAAGAAGGAAGAATTCCAGAAGTCAGCTTAATTCTGGAACTGAATCAATGTCACTTCTTTCTTCATATGTGAATTCATCTTTCATAGAGTTACCTGATACTTTCCCAACAAAGGCAGATGGAATGTCACCTTTTCCCCCCAAAACACATTATGTGGATTCCATACTAATTACTTCAACAGTATCAATATTGTGAACTATGGCTGCTTTGTATCCTGTTCTCTGTGTATTTAAAATCTTAATATCAAAATTACCCTTGATAGAACTGGGCAGAGAAATACAAGATGAGCTTAGAGCATCTTGAAAGCAGGGAAGTAAGGAAGTTCTCACTAAAGAAATAAAGTAAGGAAATAGTAAGGAAGGAAGAGACATGGAGAGAGAGAAATAGAAATTGGAGGTTGGGAGAAGAGTGGTGGGGAAAAACAGAGGGAAAAAAGGAAAAAGGAAAGAAAGAAAGAAAGAAAGAAAGAAAGAAAGAAAGAAAGAAAGAAAGAAAAGAAGGGATGAAGGATGGGGGAGTGTCAAAGGGACACAGGAGCCAACCGAAAGAACTCCCAATGGCCAAAGTTAGAAAATTTTGAACAATAACAAAAAATGATAGTAATGGATTATAACACAAAGAATAAAGTAACTATCCATTAATCTATACTGATATAAATGACTAAAGAAATAAATGGAGAAAGGACAAATCTTCCTTAAAGAGAATACCAAATTATATATGTGGATTCTCCTCCTTCCAGGAGGTGGATCTTAATTCCCCCACTCTTGAATGTGAGCTAGACTTGGTGATTCACTTCCAAAAAATTGAGTGTAGAAAGGGAAAAGTCAGTAACTTTACAGTGGAGAATCCTCATGGGCATGACCTTAACCAAATGATCAAGGTCAACATCACCAGTGATAAATTGTGTTGATGTGTATTCTTTGACATGAAATGATGAGAACAGCACTTTATATCTGTGGCATTCTTGCCAAACCCATAACCCCAGTCTAAGAATGAGAAAATACCAGACAAACCCAACTTGAGGGACTTCTACAATACACCTGACCTTTCAAGTTACGAAAACAAGAAAAGACTGAAAAACTGTCACAGAACAGAGGAGACTAAAAAGGCATGGTTCAAAGCAGAACCCTGGATCACATCCAGAGACAGAGGGCAGACATTAATGGAAAAACTAGTGAAGTTCACATAGTGTCTGTAGTTCAATTAATAGTATTGTACTAGTGTTAATTTCTTAGTTTTGACACATGTACCATGGTTAGGTAACGTGTTAACATTAGGGGAAGTTGGATGAGGGGCATATAGGAACCCTGAACTATCTTTGCAACTTTCTGTAAATTGAAAATTATTCCAAAATAAAAATTTAATTTAAAAAGTTACACATGAAAAGCTGCTCAACATCACTCATCATGAGGGAAACACAAATCAAAACCACAATGAACAATCCCCTCACACCTGTCTGAATGACTAATTTCAAAAAAAAACAAAAAATAACAAGTGAAGGATGTGAAGAAACGAGAAACTTCATGCAGTTGGTGGGAATGTAAATTGGTGCAGTCACTGTGGAAAACAGTATGGAGGTCTCTCAAAAAATTAGAGATAGATCACCTAGAATCCAGCGATTTCACTGGATTTCCAAAGAAAATGAAAACACTAACTTGAAAAGATATTTGTATCTCCATGTTCACTGCAGCATTATTTACAATAGCCCAGATATGGAAACAACCTAAGTGTCTATCAATGGATGAATGGATAAAGAAGATGTGATACACACAAACACAGATACTCTGAACTGTCATTCAACCATTAAAAAAAATGACATCTTGCCATTTGCTACAATATGGATGGACTGTGAGGGTATTATGCTAAGTGAAATAAATCAGACAAAGAAAGACAAATACCGTATGATCTCACTTACATGTGGAATCTAAAAAACAAAACAAAAACCAAGTTCATAGATATAGAGAACAGATTGGTGGTTGCCAGAATTGAGGGGTAGAGGGAGAGAGAAATAGGTGAAGGGGGTCCAAAGGTACAAACTTGTAGTTACAAAAGAAATGTCATGGGGATATGATGTACAGCATGGAAACTATGGTTAATAATACGTATTGCACATTTGAAAGTAGCTAAGAGAGTAAATCTTAAAAGTTCTCATCATAAGAAAAAATGTATTAATTATGTATGGTCACAGATGTTAACTTACTGTGGTGATTATTTACAATATATACAAATATTGAATCATTATGTTGTATACCTAAAACTACTATAATGTAATACCTCAAGTTTAAAACAATCCAGGGAAAGATAAAAAATTATAATCATTTTTCTAATTAACTCAATGACTATCCTAGTGATTTTTCAGTGGTGAAGGTGTTGTAAGCTTCTTCTCTGGTTCTAAATTAATCTCTGGTTCAAGCCTTTAGCCTAAAGTCTATAACCAAATCTTGCTTAGGGACATCAAATGTCTAAGGTACATTTTCAAAACTACACTAAATATGTAAAAATATCTCCATCTAAGGTCAATAGGTTTGAGAATACAAGGTGTCAAACAGCCATAATGGCCTGTATCTCAGTGGGCAATAGCATTAACATTGCCAGAGGGATAGCCCCAGAACACAAATAAGGTTGCTTGGCCATATAGCTACAGGAGGAATCTCTGCCAGGACTTCAGGATAAGTGTCCACACTCGTTGCTACAGCCTCAAGAGCAAGCCTACAAATGAATATTATTATATTTTTGTTGTCGAAAGTTTCTAACTCAAATTCTAAAAGTATAACACTCTAGTGAAGGAGTAATAATATTGCCTCGCACTTAGCAACTACATTCTTGCTCTTATTGCTATGCTATTTGCAACACCAAATAAGTTCTGGCTTTTAATGGCGCATCAAAAAAATATAATTAATCCTTTTGTGGTGAGCCCTTATAGACATTTCCCCTTTTGAAGCCAACATTGTGGCTGGATCAGCTCTCGTGGTTCCTGTGATTGCAAGACATACCTCAGCAACAACGATGAGGAAACTTTGAAAACACAAGGTACTCTGGAAGACACCTGGGGTCTCGTCACCTTGCTGAGCCCTGCAGGACCCTCCAAAGGGCCCACACCTGTGCCTCATGACAGAGCAAGCACATGGATGCCAGCTGGCCAGAGAGCCAGGCACCCTCATTTGGGAATAGCAACAATCAACCAAGACAGGGACCAACATATTTTGGATTTTTTTCCCCTAGAAAAAGCAAATTCTGTCATGGAAAGTTCTAAAATACATGATAGCCATTTCCATGCAGTATACTTTGCTACCAAATAACCCCATGTGCTTAGAAACAAGAACTCGGGCTTTAAAAAAAAAAAAAAAAGCAGATCACAGACCTTGTGAATGAAGCTCTACGCTATCTCAGTGCTTATAGCAGCATCCTGGTTGCTGTTAAGCCTCACAGGGAGGAGAAGGTGGTTTGTCCTGGGCTCTAAGAGGAGGAGGTGATGGCAGGAGCCCAGGTGAGTGCACATGGCCACGATGTTTAACATGGTAGGGCATGGGGTCCCTCCATCCTGCACAGTGTGATGTGTTGATGGTACACCTGTTGAAATGTTGCTTCCTCCAGATCTGATCCCGGAACTCTGCAGGATGGCTCTCAGAAAGTCTTGTTCCAGAACGGAGGTATTTCTTAAAATAAGACGTGTGTTCTAAGTGGCTTGACCACCAGCCCAGAGGCTAGTGCATGGCATAAAATAGTTTAGTGTTTTAATTATTATATTTTCTAGAAGTAACTCGATACCTAGGGGTCATAGCTTAGGTGAATCAAAAAGCCCTCCATCTTTACCTGCAGGCAGCATTCTCCAGTGAGTATGTTTACACAACTTTTGTTTAATATGTCTGTTTCTCTAGATCCCAAACTATAGGGAATTGTTTTCTTAAAGAATTCTTATGAAGTCTGTTGTTTTCAGTTTGATGAGTAAACAAAAAAAATGTGTTTTGGGTACCCCATTTTTCTCTATCATGTTCTTAATGACTTCATATATTTTATATTCTTTGTACCTGAATCAAAGATGATTAATCATGGATATTATAGCACATAATTTGGGAGTTTTACTCTCTTAAGAAATTTTTGAGAGCCCAGAAACAGAACCACCTGTGTATGGGAATTTCTTGCTATTGCAAGTTTGGAGGTCTAAAGTTTGTTTTGCACTCATGGCCTCTTAAGGGTAGGCCTGATTTTTTTTTTTTTTCTATTTGCAATAGAGTCCTAAAATATTATCATTTCAATGTGTAACCAATGTAAAAAATTAAGATATTCTAGCTTCTTTTTTTACTGAGTCTTTGAAATCTGGTGTTTATTTTACACTTCCGGTGCATCTAAACCTGACCATTTTGACTAGCCCCATTTCTGGTGTTCACCACATAAATGAGGCTGCCTAGTTGTAGACGTAATTCTCAAACATGCCTTGTTTGTTTGCTTCTTCACCCTCAAGTCTGTCTTTCAACTTGATGGGAATCACCTGGCAACTGTGTTACGCTAGAGTGGTTAGTGGTGGAGTAGATGGTGGCAGTCCTAATCTGATTTGGCTGTAGTGCTGATTCCCTCTGTGTAATTAAGGAACCTGGGTGTACTAGTGAAGCTTTTAGGGTTTAGATTCTTGGTTCAGCTTTTCCGACCCAAAATTTTATGCTACTTCCTCATCTTTGTTCTCAAACCAACTGTTGTCACCTGTGCTCAACTCTTCCTCATAATCCTTGCTGAATGCAGCAAACACCAACACGTGCTACCACTCCAACTTGTCCAACCATTTTCCTTATGACGATGGTCTCCAGTGGGCATTTGGTCTACCTTCCAAGTTATCCCAGGTGACAGTTTCACCATTGGTTTACCAAATGTTGGTTTGGCCTATGAAATCTATTTCCTGGTAGCTTGCCCTCAATTGCTAAGCTATGGTTACATATTTTGGTTTTAGTATGGCAGCACCCCACTTCAGACCAGGAATTTCTGATAAGGGGTAATGTTAGATGCTCTAGCAGTCCCCCCAAATTTCCATGGTTTTACATGATCAAAGTTCATTTTTTTCTCATATAACAACCCAGCTGGTGGGAATGAGGCTCTGTCTGTCTTGTGGATCCCAAATCCCCTAAGGCCTAATAATTCTCTGCTTTCAGCCAGAATGGGGGAAAAAAGGGAGTGTAGGGAAAGTATGAGTACTTAAAAGTCTTGGCCTGAAATTGACACATTGCTCACATTTCATTGATTAGAAAATAATCCCCTGGCCACATGAACAGCAAGGGAAGCTGGAAAGGGTAATCTTGGTACCCAGGAAGAAAAGGAGAGCTTGGGTTTTGTTGAGTGGTAGGCATCCTTACCATATGAGTGAAGTTGGCATTTAACATCCCTTTGCATACTTTTTTTTTTTTTTTTTTTTTTGAGAGAGAGGGCAAAAGTGGGGGAGAGGGCCAGAGAGAAAGAGAGAGAATCTTAAGCAGGCTCCACGTTCATCATGGAGCCCGATGTCAGGCTCCATCTCATGACTGAGCTGAAATCAAGAGTCAAATGCTTAACTAACTGAGCTACCCAGGCACCCTTCTTTTTCATGCATTTCTTGTCTGGTGTTTGGTATTCAAGGTTAGATTTGATTGTGCTAGTCCTAAAAAGATATAAATTGGGAGTAGTAGTTCTTTTTTTGAAAGAATTTGGGGAAGACTGAAATTTACCCATTTTTTAAATGATTGGTAGATTTTTCCACTCAAGTGCTTTGCTTCTTTGTAGAAAGAGTTTTAACCATTGATTCAGTTTGTTAAGTGGTTATGGAATGATTCAGGTTTTCTATTCTTATTAATTTTGGTAGGCTCTACTTTTTAAAGAAATTGATCCATTTCTTTTTTTTTTTATGTTTATTTTTGAGAGAGACAGACAGACAGATACAGAGTGTGAGCAGAGAAAGGGAGGCACAGAATCCAAAGCAGACTCCAGGCTCTGAGCTGTCAGCACAGAGCCTGATGTGGGGCTTGAACCCACAAGCTGCAGGCTCATGACCTGAGCTGAAGTTGGACGCTTAACCAACTGAGCCACCCAGGCACCCCAGAAATTGATCCATTTCAATGACTTTTTCAATGAACTTGATAAATATGCTCACAATATACACTCCATGTCTTCTTTTATTTCTGCAGCATTTGGAAGTGTTTCCATTTTCATTTTTAGTATTTATCTACCTCTTTTAGGAATGTAGTTGAGGTTGTTCTCCAGCAAGACCAGGGTATAAACCAGGAAAGGTGAAAACATGGAATTGATGGCCTCTAACCCTGGAGGGAAGGGCAGGAATCCTGGGAGACAACTGTGTGATGGCCTCTGAAAGTCTCAGCCCACAAAGGAGAAGAGGAGTAAGGGTGGTCTTCAGGAAAAAAAGAGGGGGACAGTTCACTGAATGGAGAGTATGACTAAAAGTTTGGGGGGAAAGGCAGATCATTAAAGAAAATGAACTGAGAAAATATAAGGGATAAAACTGCACAAGAAACATATAAGCCAACATAAAATGTGACATAATTATTAGGAATTAATGGGGTGTAAAAATAGAGAATCTTATCTTTCCTCCATGCTAGAGATACTGTCTTTCAAGTGGACCGGTGTCATAAAATTGAATCCACAGAGGAATCAATGTAATTCTAACAATGCCATGCAGCCCAGCATGGGAAAATATTTGTATAACCATAATAATAAAATGCTTTTATGGATTTCAACTTAGTGCGTAGGGATGGGCAAACACTTCATTGAAGGACAGAAGTAGAGTTTAATAAGCCTTGAAAAATATTCTAAAAAGTAAAAACTACAGTTATTCTCATAATGTACATCTTTATACATATGTCCCATTATTTCTTTAGGATGAGTTTCCAGGGGCTGGGTGTCTGCAAATATGGGTGTACACTTAGAATTAATACACTCTCCTTAGAATTAAATCACCCTCTGGAAAAGTGCACTAATTCATAGTCTCTAGGATGTCTCCCTGATCCTATCTGCTTCAGTTCTAGGAAATCCTCAGAGCTTCTGGCCTGTTTATGGTATCCTTCTCTGTTTTCCAGCCTTGCTACAGTTAGTTCCCTGTCTATTACTATTTAGTGGAACATTTCAAAGGATTTTTGCATCAGGCAGGAGTTGGAGCATGTGTCCTCAAATTACCATCTTGAAAGCAGGAGGCCCCTGCCAGCTTTTTAAGTGTAAATTTTTTTTTTCTTCCTGATTATAAAAGTAATGCATGCTCATTGTAGAAACAGTGTGAAGTGAAGCGAAAACACCTGAGCTTTCGAAAAGGCCTAGAAGTAGGAGCATACTGGCCAGGGCAGTCTGTTCTGTGGAGAGTGGTGAAGAGCCTTTTTGGTGTCTCATCTGCTGGGGCAGGGAAAGGAAAAAAACCACCTCTTTCTCCCTCTTGTTTGCCAAAAATATTAAGAGACCAAGATCATCTGGTTTTGCCTGGTAATTTTCCCAGTGGAAGCAGCAAGGCTTTATTTTGGTATCTTCCTGTGATCATTGGTGCTCCTACAATTGGGTTTGCCCCAATGTCTTTCTTTGGCCTCCCTGTACTCCTGAACAGTGAGCCCCATACCCTGGAACCCTGCTGACTGTGCCTGTTCCTTCCTGCAGCAAGATCATTCAGCTGGTTCATTTAGAACTGCTAATGACTTAGAAATCTATATGAAACGTATGTTACATCAGCCTGTGCCTGATGGATTGCCACCACCACGGGGAGAAAAGGAACTCTGCTAAACCAGTTAGATCCAGACTTGATTGGTAAAGAACCAGATGTCCTCAGGGGCTCGAGCACCCCTTGGAAGTCTGGTGGAACTTGACCTGAAATTCTTTCCACAGCCTTGGATTTTCAGTTTCCATACACTTCCTGTCTTTGTTCTCTTGTGGTTTTCTTCTCTGTTCCCACTTCACATCAGCAGCCTCGATTCACAGACATCTGACACATTCAGTAAGTGAAGTTTCATAGGGAGAGACCATTTCCAGCACCACTCACCTCCAACCTTGTCTTTTGTCTTTACTCTCCCTCACCCCCCATGCCTCCCTACCCTCACACCTGCTCAACCACCCATATGCAGGGCCTTAGAAAGGGCGACCCATCCAGGCTCCCAACCATTCACATTATACCAGATTGCCTATCCCCAACGCACTGAAATCCCGGTGAATTAAAATGTCTCCATCTTGTTTTTTTTTACTTTATTATTTGAAAAGAATGCTCTTATGTGATGGTTGGTTTTATATGTCACCTTGGCTGGGCTACTGCACTTAGTTATTTAATCACTGATCTAGGTCTCTGTGAAGATATTTCACAGATGTGGTTAACATCTACAATCGGTTGACTTTAAGGAGACCCTCGATATGGGTGCGCCCCATCCCATCCGTTGGAGGCTTTAAGACCAAACACTGAGGTTTTTCCTGACAGGAAGTTCTGCCTCAAGACTGGAACGTTAACTCCTGTTGGAGGTGCCAGCCTGTCAGCCTGCCCTACACATTTTGGACTTGCCAGACTCCACGATCATGCAACCCAATTTCTTTCTCTTTTTTTTTTCATTTATTTATTTTTGAGAGACAGAGCACAAGTGGGGAGGGGCAGAGAGAAGGAGACAGAATCCAAAGCAGGCTCCAGGCTCTGAGCTGTCAGCACAGAGCCCTACGCTGGGCTCAAACTCACAAACTGTGAGATCATGACTTGAGCTGAAGTCCGACGTTTCACTGACTGAGCTACCCAGGAGCCCCTTACAACCTGATTTCTTAAAAATAAATCTCTTTACACACCCACACACACCTATATGAATATTTCTTGTATGAATGTATATCTTCTATCTATCTGTTTTTTCTTATTGGTTTTATACACATCCTATTGATTCTATTTTTTGGAGAACCCTGACAGATATACCTTGTGTATTTGTTGCAATTCATAACTGAAGCATATTTAGTATAGACAATTACAAATCAGAGGAAAAATCTTACCAGCAATTTTACCACCATCAGAAAATAATCACTATTAACCTTTGAAGAGCTATGTGTAGGTGTACATATTTCAAAAAAGTGTATTTTACACTTTTAAAAAACATGTTAATTTTTATTTTGCAAGAGAGTGAATGGGGGATGGGGAAGAGGGAGAGAGAGAAAATCCCAAAGAGTCTCCATGCAGAGCCTGACACGGGGCTCGATCTCCTGAACTGTGAGATCATGACCTGAGCAGAAACCAGGACTCAGATGCTTAACTGACTGAGCCACCCAGGGGTTCCTACACATTTTTATAAATAGCTTTCCCACTTAATATATTATGAATAGCTTTCTATGTCATTAGGTACAGAGATACATAATTTTAAATGGTTGCCAAATATTACATTGCTGGCTTTACTGGAATTTCTTTAGTCCTTCTAGTATTGGAAGATTACATTGTCGATTTTCATTATTATAAACAAGGTTGTAAAAAAACATCCTTGCACATATATCTTTGTGCCCTTGGTCTATGATTTCTAAAGGAAAAATTGTCCTGGCCACCCTCTCATGCTCCCACACACCCATACCCCCTGAGGATATTTTCTATAAAACAGTGATCTGCTTGGGCTGTTGACCTAAGTGGGGCTCATACATAGTTAGAGCTGGAAAGACCTTACAGATCTGGTCAAGCCTCATCATTTTCTCATAAATGAAGGCCATGAGAGGGGATGTAATTCCCCAATGTTACATAGCCAGCTGAGCACTACTGATCAGGGCCCAGAACTAAGTTTCACTAAATCTGTGCTTTAAGATGAATTGAGTGCATTCCCTTCAATTGGTGGATTTTATCTCTGCAGAGCACTACACCCTGTTTAGGTAATATCCTTCAGTTGTGTGAAAGTCAACATTCAGGGAAAATGTCTTTAGCATTTTGCCCCAGGGAAGCCAGCCCAGTGAAATATGAAAGAGAAAAACTCAAGTTCTCAATTTCTGGAGGACCTAACTTCTGTGACTTTTTGATTAGGTAAACTATCCTGCAGGCAAGATAGTGGTTGCTGCTAAATCAATGTGCACAGTAATTATTCATGACAATAAAATATCCTTTTTATTAGGCAAAAAAGTTTTTACATTATAAAAATAACATATGGTCTTGAAAGCCAGGCATTTTGAAGAGTAGGAAGAAAACAAATTTTCTGTAGTCCTATCATCTAAAGATGTTAATATTTTAGTTAATTTATTTCTAGTTTTTGTGTGTTTGTAATTTCTATAATATGAAGTTATGAGAGTCTATATGGATTTCTTCCTTACTGTCACATTGTAAACATTGCCTTTGTTATTATATAGTCTTCATAAATATAATTTTAATAACTGCATAATAACATTAATGTGCCAGTGTAGCATTCCCCTATTATTGGACACGTGGTTGTTTCTACTCTTACACTGCAGGAGATAGAGACGGGGACAGAAAAAGTTCCTCCAAAGGATGTATAGGTTGGTAATGGTGGAAATGGTATTTCAAGGTTAACGTGTATTGGTAGCCCTCGGCTGCACTTCTGTTCAATAGACAGTAATAACTAGAAATAAGATAACCAGGATAATTCTAACCTGACATTATTCTTAGAGTCTTGAGCACCTGTTTGAAGGAGGGACTCTTAACATTCCTATTCAATCTAAGGATTTAAAAAAAATGATCACTTGTCCTGTACATTAAATTTGCAAGATTCTTTATAGGCTGATAAAGTCCTTACAGCCCCATTTTGTAAAACTGTCCTCTGCAAATGAATTGCCTGGGAAATATGTTAACATTTAGACTCCTGAGCTCACCTGTAGAAAGTCTGATTTGGGATTAGGATGGGAGCTGAGGATATGCATTCTTATCCAGCACTTCAGGTGCTTCTAATACAGGTTAGACATCAGCCCACCTCAAGGAATTATGATGCTTGTTAGTGGAGTATCTTCTGCGAGATGGATGGGTACATGTCCCACATGTTCAAGTCCATTCACCCACAGAATATTTCTCCCATGCCTCAGCAGTTAGCGATGAATCAGATCTTTCCCCCCATATAAATGCAACTTATCCTTAATTGCAGCTGACATTTTACATCAAGATTAAGTTATAAATGATAGCAGGTATTACTGACTATCCCTTCTGTGGTAGGTATAAATCTAAACATTTTTTCTTAGTTTCAGTTTATTAAAAGGGAGAATTAGACCCTTTGTTTCACAAAATTCACCATAGTCTTCTATTGGACTCTTTTTAAGCAACGATTATGCTTTGACTAGATCTTGGAGTGGTGCACACTGTAAATATCTGTCTTTCCTATGAGCCCCCAGATTACATGAAGACAGAACTGTGGCCAATTATAACAGAGCAATGTTCTGTAGCACAGTCCAAAATAGACTTGTCCATCTTACTGAAGTCACAGCAGTAGGAGACATGAAATGTAACCCATAGTTCAGGGCCTTACTAACAGATATGGCCAACTGGGCTAAAAACAATGGCCATTAAGAAAAAATGGACTCAACAACAAAAAGACAATGCTAAAAAATGGGCAAAGGGCTTGGGTAGACATCTGTCCAAATGGACAATAAATACATGAAAAGATGTTTAGCATCATTATTCATTAGGGAAATCCAGATCAAAATCACAATGAGATACCATTTTATACCCACTAAAATGGCTATAGTGATCATCATCATCATTATTATAAAGAACTTAAGTATTGGTGAGGATGTGGAGAAATTTTAACCCATTGCTGGTGGGAATGTAAAGTGGTATATATAGCCTCTGTGGAAAATGATTTGGCCGTTCCTCACAAAAGGTAGAACCGCCACATAACCCAGCAATTACACTCTTAGGTGTATGCCCAAAAGAATTGAAAACAGACCCTGAAACAGATACCTGTTTACCAATGTTCACGGCGGCATTATTTACAGTAGCTCAAAGTTGAAAACAAACAAGTGTCTGTTAACAAATGAGTGGCTAAACAACAAATAGTATATACATCCAACTGAAAACACTCCGTCCTAAAAAGGAATGTAGTTCTGGTACATGCTTCATGTGGGTGAACCTCAAAAGCATTATGCTAAGTGAAAGCAGGCAATAATAAAAGACCACCTATCATATGATTCCATTTATATAAAATGTCCAGAACGGGCAAATCAGTAGAGAGACAAAATAACTGAGGGCTGGGGGGGGGGGGGGGGTATGGTAGGGGGATAAGTAAGGTATTCGGGTTTCTGTTTGTGGAGATGAAAACATTCTAAAATTGATCGTGGCGATGGATATGCAATTCTGTGAATATGTTGAAAAGCATCGAACTGTACATTTTAAATGTGTGAAATGTACGGTATATAAATTATATTTCAACAAGCTGCTTTAAAAAAGGAAGAAAAATTGGCATAAATACATTTATAGCTTAAATTCCAGGGGCACCTGGGCGGCTCAGTCGGTTAGGTATCCGACTTTGGCTGGGGCCATGATCTCGTGGTTCATGGGTTCAAGCCTAGCGTCAGGCTCTGTGCTGGCAGCTCGGAGCCTGGTTCGGATACTGTGACTCCCTCTCTCTGCCTCTCCCCCACTTGTACTCTGTCTGTCTCTCAAAAATAAATAAACATTAAAAAAATTAAAAAAGAAAAAGGCTTATAGCTTATATTCCAGATTCAGAGGGATTTAAAAAAATCAGGATAACTATTGACATGGAACTCTGCTCATAATTTTATTAAAAAAAATTTTTTTAAACATTTATTTATTATTGATAGAGATAGAGCATGAGTGTGGGAGGGGTAGAGAGCAGGGGGAGACACAGAATCTGAAGCAGGCTCCAGGCTCTGTGCTGATAGCACAGACACGGGGCTCGAACTCACCAACCGTGAGATTATGACTTGAGCCCAAGTCGGATGCTTAGACAACTGAGCCACCTAAGCGCCCCAGAACTCTGCTTATAATTTTAAAAGAAAAAGAGACAACAGAATACTTTAAGAAAACAAAACACCCAAAAGCTATGTATTAGTGCACAGCTTGTTGTCCAAAAAACCTACAAGCTGGCATTAAGTTGCAAATTGATATTAGATGATGAAAACTGGAAATATTTTCTTTTGCATTTTGGCTAAAGGCACACGCTCAGGAGAATGTTTTCTGACCTCTTCCATATATATACGTGCCTGTGAGTGCACATCTACATGTATTGTGCATATAAATTTATGTATAACCTAAGATGCATGCATATACATGCAGAGATCTAAAAATTGCTGGCCAGATCCTTTCTTATTCCTTTGTGGCTGAACTTGTTCTCCTTACTTGCATTCTGTGAAGAATGCTCTTGATTATGTGAATAACCATGAGCAACTGATGGGCCTTGTATGGAAACTTCCTATGCACAGCATCTAATCCCTTCTGGGTTCCAGCTCCTGTTTCCCTAATGTCTTTCACAGTCTGGCCAATCCACTTGTTAATTCAACCAAAGAACCGGTGATAAAAGTTTACATCCTGAGACTTTGAATGGAGCCCATTAGAGTGGGAAGGAGTGGAAGGAAAAACATAAGGAGAAAAACAATGTTTCAGAAAAAGATTTTTTGCCACATTTTGGTGGTTTGGTTTAAAAGGTCGGAAATGGAGCACACACGTTCCAGTAGGTCCCAGGAAGAGCCTGATGTGTGTGAAGAACACTGTGCCTCCTGGCCCAAGAGTTTTTCATGTAGCTGTTCATCTGATCCTTTGTCATAGAGAGAGGTATGCACTATTGTTTCCACATGACCTGAAGTATTGTTCTTAAAATCTTTGCCCTTATGATTTTTTAAATAGACTTTCTTTTCTAGAGCAGTTTTAGATTCACCACAAAACTGAGCAGAAAGTTCAAAGTTCCCTTATACCCCCTGCCCCACACACTCACAGCCTTCCTACAACCACCATGCCTTACCAGAATGGTACATTTGTTACAATGAATGGGCCAACATTTACACACCATTGTCACCTAGAGTCTGTGGTTTACAGTTGGGTTCACTGTCAGTGTTGTTTGTTCTATGAGTTTGTCCATTCTAGTATCATCCAGAATAGTTCCACTGACCTGACAATCCTCTGTGCTCTACCTGTTTATCCCTTCCTCCCCCAATCCCTGATATTTTTACTGTCTCCATGGTTTTTGTTTTGTAGATTTAAAAAAAAAATTTTTAATACAAGTATAATGAACATACAATGTTACATTAGTTTCAGGTGTACATCATATTGATTCAACAATTCAATGCATTACTCAATGCTTAAACACAGTAAGTGTAGTTATCTGTCAACAAAATGGTATTACAATATTACTAACTATATTCCCTATGCTGTACTTTTCAGCTCTATGACTTATTTATTTCATAACTGGAAGTTTGTACCTCTTAATCCCCTTTATCTATTTCACCCAACCCCCTACTTACCTTCCCTCTGACAACCATTAGTTCTCTGTATTTAAGAGTCTGTTTATTCCCTTTTTTAGATTCCACATATAAGTAAAATCGTATGGAACTATTTTGCTCTTATCCATCATGTTGTTACAAATGGAAAGACCTCATTCTTTTTTAGTGATGAGTAATATTCTATTACATGTATATACCACATCTAATTTATCTTTTCATCTGTCAATGGACATTTGAGTTGCTTCAATAACTTGGTTATTGTAAATAACTCTGCAAAAACATAAGGGTACACATATATTTTTGAATTAGTGTTTTCTTTTTCATTGGGTAAATAACAATAGTGGAATTACCAGGTTGTATGGTAGATCTATTTGTAATTTTTTGAGGAAACTTCATATTGTTTTCCACAGTGGAAATTTACATTCCCACCAACAGTGCACCAGGGTTCTTTGTTCTCCAAAATTTCACCAACACTTGTTGTTTCTTGTTTTTTTGATTCTAACCATTCTTACAGGTGTGAAGTGCTATCTCATTATAGTTCTGATTTGCATTTCCCTGACAATTAGCGATGTTGAATGTCTTTTAGTGTGTCCATTGGATATCCATATGTCTTTTTGGAAAGATATCTATTCAGGTCCTCTGCCCATTTTTAATCAGGTTATTTGTTTTTCTGGTGTTGAGTTCTATAAGCTCTTTGTATATTTTGGGTATTAACCCCTCATTGAATGTATCATTTGTAAATATATTCTCCCATTCAGTAGGGTTGCCTTGTTGTTTGTTGATGGTTTCCTTTACTGTGCAAAAGCTTTTTATTTTGGTGTAGTCCCAATAGTTTATTTTTGCTTTAATTTCCCTTGCCTCAGGAGATCTATCAAGAAAAAATGTTGCTAAGGCCAATGTCAAAGAAATTACTGCCTAAGTTTTATGGTTTCAGGTCTTACATTTAGGTCTTTAATCCTTTTGGAGTTTTCTTTTGCAGAAGATGGAAAAAAATGGTCCAATTTCATTCTTTTGCATGTAGCTGTCCAGTTTTCCCAGAACCATTCATTGAAGAGACTGTTTTTTGGGTTTTTTTTTTTTTGCCATTGTTTATTCTTGCTTCCTTTGTCATAGATTAATTGACCATATAAGCATAGGTTTATTTTTGGGTTCTCTATTCTGTTCTATTGATCTCTGTGTCTATACTTGTGTCCATCTCATACTGTTTTGATTACTACAGCTTTTTAGTATATCTTGAAATCTGGGATTCTAATACCTCTGGTTTTGTTCTTCTTTCTCAAGATTGCTTTGGCTACTCAGGGTCTTTTGAGGTTCCAGACAAATTTTAGTATTATTTGTTCTACTTCCGTGAAAAATATCTGTAGTTTGCTTTGGTAGTATGGATGTTTTAACAATATTAATTCTTCCAATCCATGAGCACAGAATATCTTTTCATTTGTGTCATCTTCAGTTTCTTCAAATAAATTTTCTATCCCCTTTTTCTCTGTTTTTTTAAGGATCCCTATAAAGATTTGGACCATTGTGTTTTGATTTTTCTCCATCTATTTTTTATTTCCTCTTTGATTTCTTGGTTAGCCCATTCATTATTTGGTAACATGTTGCTTAGCCTCCCTGTATTTATGTTCTTTCTGGAGTTTTTCTTATAATTGACTTCCAGTTTCATACCACTGTAGTCAGAAAAGATGCTTGATATGATTTCAATCTTGGATTTATTGATACTTATTTTGTGAACTACACGTGATCTATCCTGGAGACTATTCCATGTGCACCTGAGAAGAATTTGTATTCTGCTAGTTTTGGATGAAATGTTCTGTATACATCATTGTGTTCATCTGGTCTATTGTGTTGTTCAAAGCCACTATGTTCTTGCTGATTTTTCTCCCTTCTGTTGATGTAATTAGGACATTAAAGCCCCCTACTATTATTGTATCACTGTCAATTTCTCTGGTTTTATCTGTTAATCATTTATGTATTCAGGTGCTCCTATGTTGGATGCATAGATATTTATAATTGTTATATCCTATTGTTGGATTGTTCTCTATCATTATGTGCTGTCCTTCTTTGTCTCTTGCTGCAGTCTTTAAGTTTATTCATTTTTAGAGAAAGAGAGAGTGTGTGCATGCATGTGCGAGCAAGCAGGGAGGGGCAGAGAGAATCCCAAGCAGGCTCGGTGTTGTCAGTGCAGAGTCTGATGTGGGGCTTGAACTCACAAACCATGAGAACGTGACCTGAGCTGAAGTCAGACCCTAACCGACCCAGGCCCCCCTATGGTCTTGTCTTAAAGTCTACTTTGTCTGACACAAATAGCTGGGATTGCTACTCCAGCATTTTTTCTTTTGGGGCTTCCATTTTTATGGTATATGATATATGGTATATGTTTTTCCAGCCCCTCACTTTTAGTCTTTAAGTGTGAAATGACTCTCTTATAGGTAGCAGGTAGATGGTTTTGTTTTTTTTTTTAATCCATTTATGTCTTTTGACTGAAGTATTTAGTTCATTTACATGAAAAGTCATTATTGATAGTTCTGTACTTCTTGCCATTTTGTTACTTGTTGTTTGGTTGTTTTTGTAATTCTTCTTTGTTCCTTTCTTCTTCTCTAGATAGTTTGATAGCTTTCTGTAGTATTATGCTTGGATTCCTTTCTCTTTATATTTTGTGTACTATTATAGGTTTTAGATCTGTGGTTACTATTAGGTTCATATATAACATCCTATGTGGATAGCAGTCTATATGAGGTTGATGGTCACTTATGTTCGAGTACATTCTAAAAGCACTAATTTTTTACCCCCTCCTCCATGTTTTATGTATATGATGTCATTATTTACAACCTTTTGTGTATGCCTTGACTGATTTTGGTAGATATAATTGATTTTACTACTTTTGCATTTTAACTTCCATTCTGGTATTGTAAGTGATTAATCTACTACTTTCATTATATGTTTGTATTTACCTATGGAAAATTTTCCTTTCATAATCTTACTTCTAGTTTTCTTTCCATTCAAAAGTTTTCTTTCACATTTATTGTAAGGCTGGTTTAGTGGTGATGAACTCTTAAATTTTGTTTGTTGGGAAACTCTTTCTCTCTCCTTCTATTCTGAATTATAAACTTTCTGCACAGAGTAATCTTGGTTGTAGGTTTTTTCCTTTCAGCACTTTGAAAATATCATGCCACTCCATTCTGGCCTGCAAAGTTTTGCTGCAAAATCAGCTGATAGCCTTATGGGGTTTCTATTGTATGGAATTGTTTTCTTTTCACTTGCTGCTTTTTTTTTTTTAAGTTTATTTATTTTTGAGAGAGAGAGAGAGAGAGAGAGAGCACATGAGTAGGCAAGGGGCAGAGAGAGACAGAGAGAGACAGAGAGAGAGAGAATCCCAAGAGAGAGATCCCATGGATGTCATGAACCATGAGATCATGGCCTGAGCCGAGATCAAGAGTTGGACGCTTAACTGACAGAGCCACCCAGGTGCCCCTCTTGCTGCTTTAAAAATTTTCTCTTTGTAATTACTTTTTGCCGTTTTAATTATTATGTGTCTTTGTGTGGACCTCCTTGGATTAATCTTGTTAGGGATTCTCTGTGCCTCCTGTATCTGGATGTCTGTTTCCTTCCCCAGGTTAGAAAAGTATTCAGCTATTAATTCTTCAAATATTTTCAGCTCCCACCCCCCACTTCTCTTTCTGGAATCCTTATGATATGAATGTTATTATACTTGATGATGTCCCAGTTCCCTTACTCTATTTTCATTTTTTAAAAATTATTTTCTTTTCTTTTTGCTGTTCAGCTTGGTTGCTTTCTGTTACCCTGTCTTCCAGGTCACTGATATGTTTTTCTGCATCCTCTAATCTGCTGTTGATTCCCTCTAGTGTATTTCAAATACTGGTTCTTTATCTGTGACTGATTCTTTTTTATATTTTCTGTTTGTTGATGTTTTCACTGATATCCTTCACTCTTTTTTCAAGTCCAATGAGTATCTTTATGACCATTACTTTGAATTCTTTATCAGGCATATTGCTTATCTCTTTTTTTTTTTTTATTTTTTTTAAACATTTATTTATTTTTGAGACAGAGAGACAGAGCATGAACGGGGGAGGGGCAGAGAGAGAGGGAGACACAGAATCAGAAGCAGGCTCCAGGCTCTGAGCCATCAGCCCAGAGCCTGACGCGGGGCTCGAACTCACGGACCGTGAGATCTTGACCTGAGCTGAAGTCGGACACTCAACCGACTGAGCCACCCAGGCGCCCCTATTGCTTATCTCTTTTATTCAGTTCTTTTGCTGTCATTTTGTCCTTTTCTTTCATTTGGGACATACTCCTCTCTTCATTTTGTCTAACTCTCTGTGTTTGTTTTTATGTGCTAGGGAGGTCAGCTACATCTCCTGGTTTTGAAAGCAGTGGGCTTATGCATAAGAATTCCAGTGGTGCCCTGTAGCACCATGCCCCTGGTCACTAGAACCAGACACTCCAGAGTGTCATCTACTTGGGCTGCATGGGCCTTACTGTTGTGGCTGAGCTGTGTTTGTCTTCCGTTCTGTCAGCTGCATTGACTACTTTGCCTGCTGTGGGCACGCTGGACAGAATTTGGTCCCTGCATTGTTGAGGGTCCTGTCTGAGGCCAACAGGGGCTTATAGCTGGGCAGACTAGCACTCAGACTTGATGTCTGTGTGTAGTCTCTCTACCACAGATGGAGTCACACTGAACGGCAGGGTGCTTTCCTTACACAGTCAGCTAAAAGGCTTGGCTGCTGCAACTGGGGTTGTGCTGATGTGTGGTGTTATCTCCACCTCTCTCCTGGGCAGGAGTTACTTTGGAGTTGTACCAACCCCTAATGGGGTTGCTTGCAGGGTATGGCAGACAGAAGTTACTTTGGAGGGATGCCTTGCAAGGCAGGTGGGTTAGATGGAACAGGTGCACAGGGGAAAATGGAGGGTAGGCCCATCATGCTAGCAAGATATGTGGAGAGCGTTAGCACTGGCTCCCATAAGTGTCTAGCTATCTAGGCTGGAGGGAGGGGAGAAGTCTTCTTAGAGAAGTCTCCTGAAGGTCTCTACCCCTCCAGGGCATGTTCAAACTGCTGCCTTTATACTGTGTCTTGGCCAAATTATTTATTATAATTGCTCTTTAAGGGAAAAGTCTGTTTCTTAAGCCCCACTGTTTTTTCAAAGCTGGATATTATTGGGACTTGTCTGACAGTACTGGTCTCCAGAGCCTGGTGTGGGGTCTGATCCTTTGGCTTCTCCATGCTTGGTTGTGTCCCACTCATTTTAATTGGTTCCCCAGCGTTTAGTTCCAAGTTGTACCTCCACCCCTTCTACCCTTTTCAGTGTGGCCTCTTATCTATGATTAACTGTGGAATGTCTGTTCTCCCTGACTTTGGGTTACTTTCAGAGCTAGTTACACAGATCTAGCTATTATCTCATGTGTCCATAGGATGAGGTGAACTCAGGATCCTCCTACTCTCTCATCTTCCCAGAACTCCTTACTGTGTCCATAGATTTGCTTTTCCAGAATGTCATATAGCTGAAATCATACATCATGTAGTCTTTTCAGATTGGCTTCTTTCACTTAATGATATACATTTAAGATTCCTCCATGTCTTTTCAATTCTTTGTAGTGCTGAGTAATAATCTACTGTCTGGATGTATCATAGTTTATTTACCTATTCACTTACTGAAGGGCATCTTGGTTGCTCCCAAGTTCTGGCAATTATGAATAAAGCTGCTATATATATCCATATGTGGGCTTTTGTATGGATGTGTTTTCAACTCCTTTGGATAAAAACGAAGGACAGCGATTGCTGGATTGTATTGTAAGAAAATGTGTAGTTTTGTAAAGAACTATCAAATTGTCCTCCAAAATGGTGTACCATTTTGTACTCTCACCAAGAGTGAATGAGAGTTCCTATTACTCTACATCCTCGCCAGCATTTGGTATTGTCATTGCTCTGGATTTTGGTCATTCTAATAGATATGTCGTGGTATCTTATTGTTTTTATTTATTTATTTTTAAAGTAGGCTCTACACTTAGTGTGTGGCTTGAACTTGCAACCCCAAGAACAAGAGTCACATGCTAGAGCCAACTGAGCCAGCCAGGCACTCCTCATTGTTTTTTTAATTTATAGTTTCTGAATGTCCTATGATGTTGAGTATCTTTTAATATACTTAAATGCCACTTGTATATCTTCTTTGGTGAGGTGTCTGTTCAGATCTCATCCCCTATTCCTAATTGGGTTGTTACTGTTGGATTTTAGGTGGTTTTTTTTTTTTTTTTTTTTTTGGTATAGTTTGGGTAAAAGTCCTTTATCAGATATGTCTTTTAGAAAATTGAAGTATAACTGACATACAATATCCTATTACTTTCATACATATACCATAGTGATTTGATATTTTTATACATTAGGAAATTATCTCTATGACAAGTCTAGTTACCATTTGTCACCATGTAAAGTTATTATAATATTGTTTATATTTCCTATGCTGTACATTACATTCCCATAACTTATAAGTGGAAGTTTGTACCTCTTAATGTCCTTCATCTATTGTGCCCATCCCTGGTAACCAACAGTTTGTTTCCTGTATCTTTGAACTTGTTTCTGTTTTGCTTTGGGTTTTTTTTTGTTGTTTTTTATATTCCACATAAGTGAAATCATACTATACTTGTCCTTCTATGTCTGATTTATTTCATATGAATACCCTCTAGGTCTATTCATATTGTCATAAATGGCAAGATTTCATTTTTCATGGCTGAGTAATGTTCCATTGTGTGTGTGTATATGTGTGTACATATAAATAAATACACACACACACACACACACACACACACACACACACACCATGACTTATTCATTTATCTATCAATGAACACTTAGATTGTTTCCTTATCTTGGCTATTGTAAATAAATCTGCAGTGAACATAGGGATACATATAGCTCTTCAAGTTGGTATTTTGTTTTCTTTGAGTAAATACCCAGAAGTGAAATTGCTGGATTGTAGGGTAGTTCTATTTTTATTTATGTATTTATTTTTTTGAGGAACTCTCACATTATCTCCCATTGTGACTCTATCAATTTACATTCCCACCAATACTGCATGAGGGTTCCTTTTTTCCACATATTTGCCAACAAAGATACTTTTATATACTAGCCATTTTGATAGATGTGAGGTGATCTCACTGTGGTTTGATTTGCATTTCCCTGATTGCTGGTGTTAAACATCTTTCCACATAACTATTAGCCATAGGTAAGTCTTCCTTGGGAAAATGTCTTTCAAGTTCTCTGCCCATTTTGTAATTGGGTTTTTAATTAGTGTTTTTAATAGTAACTTGTGTAAGTTCTTTATGTATTTTGGATATTAACCTCTTATCAGATGTATGATTTGCAAATATCTCTCATTCAGTAGGTTGCCTTTTTTTTTTGCTAATAGTTTCCTTCACTGTATAAAAGCTTTTAAGTTTGATTTGATGTAATCTCTTTTTTAAAAATTTGTTTCAGCTTTTTTTGCCCTTGGCCTGAAGAGACTGATGCAAAAAAAATACTGTTAAGATTGATATCAAAAATCTTACTGCCTATATTTTCTTCTAGGAGATTTATGGTTTCAGGTCTTACATTCAAGTTTTTAACCTATTTTGAATGTATTTTTGTATATGGTACAAGATAATGGTCCAGTTTTATTCTTTTGCATATAGCTGTCCAGTTTTATCAACATCATTTATTGCAGACACTGTATTTTCCACATGGTATATTCTTGCCACCTTTGACATAGATTGACCATATAAGTATGGATTTATTTCTAGGCTCTCTATTCTCTTGTATTGATCTATGTGTCTATTTTTGTGCCAGTACCATATTGTTTTGTTGACTATAGTTTTATAATAAAGTTTGAAATCTTGGAATATGATGCCTCTAGCTTTTTTGGGCTTTCACCAGATTGCTTTGGCTATTCAGTGTCTTTTGTGGTTCCATACAAATTATGTGATTGTTAGTTCTGTGAAAAAATACTATTGGTGATTTTGATAGGGATTGCACTGAATCTGTAGATTGCTTTGGGTAGTATGGACATTTTAGCAATATTAATTTTTCCAAACCATGAGCATGGAATATCTTTGCATTTATGTGTGTCTTCTTTAATTTCTTTCATCAATGTCATAACATTTTCAGAGTGTAGGTCTTTTACCTCCTTGGTTAATTTTTTTCTCCTTGGTTAAATTAAAAAAAATTTTTTTTTGAGAGAGTGCAAGTTGGGTAGGAACAGAGGGAGAGAGAGAGAGAGAGAGAGAGAAAGAAAGAGAATCCCAAGCAGACTCCATGCTGTCAGTGTGGAGCCTGACACAGGGCTTGATCTCATGAACCATGAGGTCATAATCTGAGCCAAAATCAAAAGTTGGACACTTAACTAACTGAGCCACCCGGATCCCCCTTTGGTTAAATTTATTCCTGGGTATTTTATCTTTTTTAGTGAGATTCTAAGTGAGACTGTTTTCTTCTCTTTCTGATAGTTTGCTATTAATGTGTATAGACACAACCAATTTCTGTATGTTAATTTTATATTCTGTGACTTTATTGTATTCATTTATTAGTTCTAATAGTTTTTTGGTGGAGTCTTAAGAGTTTTCTATATATAGTATCTTGTCATGTACAAATAGTGACAGTTTTACTTTGTACTTGCAATTTGCATATATGTCGTTTCTTTTTCTTGCCTAATTGCTATGGGCAGGACTTCTAATATCATATTGAATAAATGTGGTGAAATGATCATCCTTGCTTTGTTCCTGGTGTTAGAAGAATGGCTGTCAGCTTTTCACCATTAAGTATGATGTTAGCTGTGGGTTTGTCATATATGGTCTTTATTATGTTGAGGTACATTCTACCTATATCCACTTTGTTGAGAGTTTTTATCATAAACTGCTGTTGAATTTTGTCAAATGCTTTTTGTACATCTATTGAGGTGATCATATGATTTTTTTCCTTCATTTTGTGAATGTAGTGTATCATATTGATTGATTTGTGAATGTTGAAAAATCTCTTCAGTATGTTGTTGAATTTGATTTGCTAACATTTTGTTAAGGATTTTTTTTTGTTTGGTTCTGGACTTCTGTTTTTTGAGAGTTTTAAATTACTGATTTAATTATACTACTTTTAATCTATTCAGATTTTCTTCATGATTTATTCTTAGAAGATTGTGTGTTTCTAGGGATTTATCAATTCTAGGTTTTCCAATTTGTTGGCATATAATTGTTCATAGTAGTCTTACGATCCTTTGTATTTCTGTGGTGTCAGTTGTAACTTCTCTCTCATTTATTTGGGTTCTCTCAATTCCTTAATGAGTCTGCCTACAGGTTTATCTCCATTTTGTTCATCTTTTCAAAAAACCAGCTTTTAGTTTCAGTGATCTTTTCTATTGTTTAGTCTCTAATTTATTTCTGCTCTGGTCTTTATTATTTCCTTCTGTCTACTACCTTTGCACTGTGTTTATTCTTCCTTTTGTAGTTCCTTTAGATGTAAGGTTAAATTGTTTATTTGGAATTTTTCTTGTTTCTTGAAGTAGGCCTGAATTTCCCTCTTAGAACTGCTTTTGTTGTGTGCCACAGGTTTTGGGAAGTTGTGTTTCCATTTTTATTTGTCTCAAGGCAATTTTTCACTTCCTCCTTGATTTCTAGATTGATCTATTGGTTCTTTTTTTTTTTAATTAAAAAAAAATTTTTTTAACATTTATTTATTTTTGAGACAGAGAGAGACAGAGCATGAATGGGGGAGGGGCAGAGAGAGAGAGGGAGACACAGAATCCGAAGCAGGCTCCAGGCTCTGAGCCATCAGCCCAGAGCCTGACATAGGGCTCGAACTCACGGACCGCCAGATCGTGACCTGAGCTGAAGTCGGACGCTCAACGGACTGAGCCACCCAGGGGCCCCTGATCTATTGGTTCTTTAGTAACATGATGTTTAGTCTTCTCATGCTTGTGTTTTTTCCAGTTTTGTTCTTGTAATTGGTTTACAATTGATTTAATACTATTGTGACTGGAAAGGATGCTTTTTATATGATTGCTGTCTTTTTGAATTTATTGAGGCTTGTTTTGTGGGATAAGATGTGATATATTCTGAAGAATGTTCTGTGTGCACTTGAAAAGAATGTATATTCTGCATTTTGGGGATGAAGGTTCTATTGTATCTATTGAGTCCATCTGTCTAATGTGTCACTTAAAGCCAACGTTCCCTTATTGATTTTCTGTCTGAGAGATCTATCCACTGAATGTAAGTGGGATATTACATTCTCCTACTATTGTTGTATTACTGTCAATTTCTGCTTTTATGTCTATTAACATTTGCTTTATATGTTTAGGTCCTCCTACATTAAGTACCTAAACATTTATGCATGTAATATCCTCTTCTTGGTTTGGCTACTTTAACTTTATGTAATTTTCTTCTTTGCCTATTACTACAGTCTTTGTTTTAAATATTATTTTGTCTCTGGGGCACCTGGGTGGCTCAGTTGGTTAAGTGTCCAACTTCGGCTCAGGTCACTATCTCACCATTTGTGAGTATGAACCTTGTGTCAGGCTCTGTGCTGACAGCTCAGAGCCTCGAGCCCACTTCAGCTTCTGTGTCTCCCCCTCTCTCTGCCCCTTCCCTGCTTGCACTCTGTCTCTCTCTCACTCTCAAAAATAATAAACATTAAAAAAAATAAAGTTTATTTTGTCTCATATAAGTATTGATATTCCACCATTCCAACTTTCTTTCTATCTGCATGGAATAACTTTTTCCATTCCTTTACTTTCAAGTTTGTGTGTTTGGATCTGAAGCGAATCTCTTGTAGGCAGCATATAGATGGATATTTAAAAATTTTTTTTTAAATGTTTATTTATTTTTGAGAGAGAGAAAGTCTGAGCGGGGGAGGGGCAGAGAGAGAGGGAGACAGAATCTGAAGCAGGCTCCAGGCTCTGAGCTGTCAGCACAGAGCCAAATGTGGGGTTTTAACTCACCAACTGCAAGATCATGACTTGAGTCGAAGTTGGACACTTAACCAATTGAGCCACACAGGCACCCCTAGATGGGTCTTAAAAAAAATCCATTCGGTCACCCTGTATCTTTTGATTGGAACATTTAGTCTGTTTACATTTAAAGTAATTCTTGATAGGGGCACCTGGGTGGCTCAGTTGGTTAAGCATCCAACTTCAGCTCAGGTCATGATCTCACACTGTGGATTCAAGCCCCACATGGGGCTCTGTGCTGACAGCTCAGAGCCTGGAGCCTGCTTCAGATTCTGTGTCTCCCTCTCTCTCTGCTCCTCCCCTGCTCTCTCTCAAAAATACATAAACATTAAAAAAATTAAAGTAATTCTTGATAGGTGTGTACTTACTGTCATTTATTCATTGTATTGGAGTTGTTTTTTTAGTTCCCTATTCCTTTCTTCTTCTCTTGGTCTCTTCTCTTGTGGTTTGATGATTTTCTTTAGTGTTATGTTTAGATTCCTTTCTGTACGTGTGTGTGTGTGTGTGTGTGTGTGTGTGTGTGTGTGTCTATTGTAGATTTCAGTTTGTGATTACCATGAGATTCATATATATTCAGTCTATTTTCAGCTAATAGTCACTTAAGTTTGAATGCATCCTAAAGGAATTACATTATCACTCTTCCCACGTTTTATATTTTTGACATCCTATTTTACATTTTTATTGTGTGTATCTCTTAACTACTATAGTTGATTTTACTATTTTTTTCTTTTTACCTTTGCACTAGTTTTTAAAGTGACTGTTTCACTGACTTTATATTTGCCTATATATTTGCTTGACCAATGAGATTTTTTTTCTTTCAAATATTTACTTATTTCTAGTTATTCCCTCTTCTGTTTAAAGGAGATCTGTTAACATTTTTCATAACACCAGTTTAGTGGCAATGATCTCCTTTAGCTTTTGCCTGTCTGGGAAACTCTTTATCTCTCTTTCAGTTTTGAATGATAGTCTTGCTGGGTAGAATAGTCTTGGTTGTAAGTTTTTCCCTTTCAGCACTTTATTTTTTTGAAGTTTATTTATTTTGACAGAGAGAGAGAAGAGAGAAAAACCCAAGCAGGTTCTGCACTGTCAATGTAGAACCCGATGCAGGGCTCAAACTCATGAACTGTGAGATCATGACCTTACCTGAAATCAAGAGTCAGACACTCAACCATCTGAACCACCCAGGTGCCCCTGCTTTCAGCACTTTAAGCCTTTCCACTCCCTGCAGGAAATTCAGCTGATAATCTTATGGTGTTTTCTATGCATGAGACTATATTTTATCTTGCTGCTTTTAAGATTCTCTCTTTCTCTTTTTAAAAATTAAAGTGTAGTTAACATACAATATTAAATTAGTTTCAGGTGTATAGCATAGTGATTCAACACTTATACACATTATGAAGTGATTACCATGGCAAATCTAGCTACCATCTGTCACCAAACTTATTACATATTAACTGTATTTTCTGTGCTGTACATTGTATTTCTGTGCCTTAATTATTTTAGAGCTGGAAGTTTGTACCTTTTAATAGCCTTTCCCTATTTTGCCTATCTCCCACCCCCATTCCTTTGGCCACCAGTAGATTTTTCTTTGCATCTAGGATTCTGTTTCTGTTTTTGTTTATTTGTTTTAGATTCCACATGTAAGTGAAATCATATGATATTTGTCTTTCTCTGATATATGTCCCTTCATGTAATACCCTCTAGGTCCATCCATGTTATCACAAATAGCAAGATTTTTATTTTTTATTTTATTTTTTTAATGTTTCTTAGAGAGAGAGAGAGAGAGAGAACGTGAGTGGGGAAGAAGGGCAGAGGGAGAGAGAGAGGGCGAATCTGAAGCAGGCTCCACAGTCAGCACAGATCCCAACACAGGGCTCAATCTCATGACCATGAGATCATGACCTGAGCCAAAATCAAGAGTCAGACACCTAACTGACTAAGCCTCTCAGGTGCCCCCAAAACATTTTTCTTATGGCTGAATAATATTCCATTGTGCATGTGTTTGTGTACATACATATGCATATACACACACACACACAGATCTACCACATCGTCTTTAGTCATCCATTCAGGTTGCTTCCACAGCTTGGCTATTGTAAATAATGTTACAGGGAACATAGGTTGCATGTATCTTTTCAAATGAGTGTTTTCACTTCTTCATAGAAATACCCAGAGGTAAAATTGCTGGATTGTATCAGAGTTCTTTTTAATATTGTGAAGAATCTCCATACTGTTTTCCACAGTGGCCGTACCAATTTGCATTTCTACCAGCAGTGTGTGAGGGTTCTCTTTTCTCCACATCCTACCAACACTTCTTGTTTCTTAATGTTTCTAGGCTTCTATGTTTCTTATGTTTTTTATTTTAGCCATTCTTTCAGGTGTGAGGTGATATTGTTATTTTGATTTTCATTTCCCTGATGACTAGTGATAGTGCATATCTTTGCATGTGTTTGTTTGTCATCTTTGTGTCTTCTTTAGAGAAAGGTTTACTCAGGTCCTCTGCCCATTTTTGAAGTAGATTGTTAAGATTCTCTCTTTAACTTTTGCCATTTAAATTTAAATATGCCTTGGTTTGGATCTCTTTGGGTTCATTCTGTTTGGGACTCAGTACACTTCCTTGACCTGGATGTCTGTTTTCTTCTCCAGATTGGGAAGCTTTTCAGCCATTATTTCTTCAAATACGTTTTCTGCCCCTTTCTCTCTCTTCTCCTGGGACCTCTAAAATGCAAATGTTAAGGTGCTTGATGTTGTCCTAGGAGTTCCTTAAATTATCCTCATTGGGTAATATCTATTTTTCTGTCGTTCAGATCACTTATCTGTTCTTTATCATCTAGTCTGTTGTTAATTCCCTCCAGTGTATTTTTTATTTTAATTATTGTATACTTCAGCTCTGATTGGTTGTCTTTGTTGAGTTTCTATTTCTTATATTTCAACTCTGTTGAAATTCTCACTTTGTTCCTCCATTCTTCTCTTGAGTTTGGAAAATATCCTTATGATTATTTGAACTGATTGTCAGGTAAGTTACTTATCTCCATTTTATTAGCAGTCCCCCCCCGCCCACCACTTCCAACGTTTTATCTTGTTCTTAAATTTAGAATATATTCCTCTGTCTCCTCATTTTGTTTGACTTTCTGTGTTTGTTCTATAAATTAGGCAGAATTGCTGCTTCTTCCAGTCTTGAAGGAGTAGCCTTGTGTAGGAGTATCCCCTTTATAGACTGCATGTGCCTCGTGGCCTTGGCAGGTCAGGTGAAGGCGAAGCAAGCATAATCTGGGGGTCATGAGGTGCTCTGCACTGGGGTTGCCTTGGTGGGACGGCTGGAGCTGGAGCAGGTATATGCCAAGGGGATCCTGGTGCACACTGCTCTGGGGCCATTTTAGCTGGAGAGATGGATCAGGCACTGGCTAGGTCTGTCCCAGGGCATGTCATGCCAGGGCTGCCTTGGGATGGATAGAGCTGGAGCAGGTATGGGGTAGGGGAGTTTCCTGGGACCTACTCTGCTGGTGCTGCCCTGGTAGGATAGTTGGGTCAGGCACAGTCTGGGGGTGGGTCCTGGAACATGCTGTGCCAGGGCTGCCTTGTGGGGAAGGCCAGAGCTCATACAGGCTGAGGGTCTGGGGTGTGCTGGGGCAGTACTAGATGGCTATTATGCAGGGACCCTGCTTCTTCATGAGCTGTCAAGGTGGAGGGGGGATATAAAAAATGGTGCTCATCAGCACCTCCAACCCTAGAAAGAGAAATTCCACCCATTTAATGGAGACTCTCATTTAGTGAACTCACACCCTCAGTTCTGTCTTTTGGAATTTTTTTCTCCCACCATGTGGCTCATATTCTCATTCTTGTGTTACTGTCTTTCTCAGAGCAGAAGTTTTTAGTTTTAATGAATTTCAGCTGTATCAATTCCTTCACACATCGTGTCTTTGGTGTCATATCTAAAAACTCATCACATACCCAAGGTCATCCAGGTTTTCTCCTGCTATTTTCTAGGATTTTCGTAGTTTTGCATTTTATGTTTAGATCTCTGATCCATTTGGAGTTAATCTGTGGGAAGGATATAAATTCTGTGTCTAGATTAATGTTTTTGCATATAGATTGCTGGACCATTTTTGGAAAAAAAAATGTTTAAAGGAATGTTTCTTTTCCCTTCAGTGCGGGCCTTTTCAAAGTCACATCATTCTAATAATTCTTAAACAGTTTTCAAACACAGAGAAAGGTTTTTTCAGCCTCAGTCAGGGACATGAATTTCTTGCTTATCATTTAGAAACAGCGTGAGCAAGAGCCAAGCACAGATCTGTTCTCTTGTTGATCTGATTTTCTTTTCTTTTTGAGTTTGGTTAGTAGCCTGGCAAGGCAGGGCATTTATCAGTGACAACAAGTTTCAGGTAAACAATGAGTTGGGGAAAAGATTACTGCTGATTTTCATTTAGCCAGCAGTGGCAGCTGTTGTATGGGGCCAGAAGCACAGAAGCAGATCCTAAATTGTCTCTGGAAGGGAAAACACAAAGTAGAAGCTACTGAGCAGGGCAGGAGGGGGCATTGGTGATTCAGTGTTTTATGGCTCCTTCTCTGTGAGTCATCACAGAAGCAATTTTCTCAAAGGAATGGTGAGGAGTGTTTGAGGAATGGGACCTGGTAAGTCAAGCCAAGCCTAGTTCTGCAAAGGGAACAAATGACACTGAAGGTGGGCCAGGCTGGTGCTCCTTTCCCTCAGGAGGTGGGGGTGGATGAGTGAAATTTCAACAGAAAAGTAATGTGGGACCTCTCCAATGGTGCACTGTCATGGCCTATGACTGTAGTGGTAGATGAGGTGGTAATCATCAGCAAGATATGGAAATAACTTTTCCTTATCAGTCCTACTTTTCTTATGTCTCTATTTCTTTCCTGGGTTTATTCCTTCATCTTTCCCCTTTTCTTGCCCCTCTCTTTCTACTCTGATTCTCACACAGCTCCCTCCCTTGCTGTAGATTGGAGTTTTCACTGAGCCTCCAGCTCAGATTAAATTGAATATCTGCTCTGAGCCCAGACACTGGACCACCACTGGGCATTGGGGAAGAGGGAGAAGAAGAGGTAAAGAAATGTACAGTGGTGTCCTCTGATGTGGAGAACAAAGGGAAAAGGAAATGTAGATAAAATTAAATTTCCTTACAACTTGCAGCCCATTGACAAATACTTAGATTGGCAGAGTATGACATTCCTACAGGAACTCCCAACTGTGTTAATGTTAATGCTTTGCTAGAGGCAAAAAAACATTAGCTTGACAATAGCCAGGCCTCCAGGATCCTGTAAGTCATCTTTAACACAAGCAAATTCTCATGGAAACTTCCTTTGTCCCTAACCACGCCCACCCCCCACCCCCCCACCAACTTAAGCATATAACCAATTGCTCCTCACAATCCTAGGGCAGCTATTCCTGCCCCTAGGTCCTGTTCCTGTGCTATAATAAAACCACCTTTTGTGCACTGAAAATGATCAAGAATTCTTTCTTGACTGTTCACTGCTGGACCCCACATCACATCACCTTCTTATCCGTGGGGGATATGTTCCAAGTCCTCCAGTGGATGCCTGAAACTGCAGATAGTATTTAATGTTATATATACTATGTTTTTTCCTATGTATACATACCTATAATAAATAAAATAAAGTAAAATAAAAATAAAAATAAAATAAAATAAAATAAAATAATAAAGTTTGATTTATAATTTAGGGGCAGTAGGAGAGTAACAACAAGAATAATAAAATAGAACAATTATAAGAATATACTGTGATAAAAGTTATGTAACTCTCTCAAAATATCTTATTGTACTGTGCTCACCCTTCTTGTGATTATGTGAGATGATAAAATGCCTACGTGATGAGACAAAGTAAGGTAGATGACTTAGGCATTCTGATGTAGCATTAGGTTACTATTGACCTTCTGATAGTACATGAAATGGAGAATCATCTGCTTCTGGACCATGGTTGATTGGGGTAACTGAAACCATGAAATGCAAAACTTCAGACAATGGAGGACTACTCTATAAGACATAGTACCTTTTACAGAGATCTTGGAGTGGGAAGATGCAAGACATATCAATATCACCATTCGATATCAGGATCATTTCTTAAAATTATGGTGAAAAATATAATATTAGATGAAAAAATGCTCAGCATCACTCATCATCAGGAAAATGCGAATCAAAACCACAATGAAATATCACCTCACAACTGTTAAGAATGGCTAACATTAACAACTCAGGCAATGACAGATGTTAGCAAGGATGCAGAGAAAAGGGAACCCTTTTGTATTGCTGGTGGGAATGCAAACTGGTGCAGCCACTCTGGAAAACAGTATGGAGTTTCCTCAAAAAATTATAAGTAGAACTACCCTACAACCCAGCAATTGCCTACTGGGTATTTATCCAAACAATACAAAAAATGCTGATTCGAAGGGGCACATGCACCCCAATGCTTACAGCAGCACTATTGACAATAGCCAAAGTATGGAAAGACCCCAAATGTCCATCAACTGATGAATGGATAAAGAAAATGTGGCATGTATATATATATATATATATATATATATATATATATATATATATACACATACACACACACACACACTGGAATATTACTTGGAGATCAAAAAGAATGAAATCTTGCCATTTGCAACAATGTGGATGGAACTAGAATGTATTATGTTAAGCAAAATAAGTCAGAGAAAGACAAATATCCTATGACTTCACTAATATGTGGAATTTAAGATACAAAACAGATGAACACAAGGGAAGAGGAGCAAAAATAATATAAAAACAGAGAGGGAGGCAAACCATAAGAGACTCTTAAATACAGAGAACAGACAGAGGGTTGCTGGCGTGGTGTTGGGTGGGGTTAAGGGTTAAAGGGGTGAGAGGCATTAAGGAAGACACTTGTTGGGATGAGCACTGGGTGTTATATGTAAGTGATGAACCACTAAATTCTATTCCTGAAGCTTTTATTACACTATATGTTAACTAACTTGTATTTAAATTAAAAAAAAATTAAAAACTATGTAATATTAGATTTCTGGGGAAGATAGAGGAATAAAAGGACTCTAAGCTCAGTAGTCCCATGGATAACACTCATATAAATCTAAATAACCCAGAAAATGATCCAAAGACTGGGAGAACAAACTCCATAGTTCAATATAAAGAAGAAGCTACATTGAAGAGAGTAGGAAGGGTGGAGATGCTGTGGGGAACTAAACCCCACAGGTGTGGTCAACAGAGGGAGAGAGCCACCGGCCTAGAGAGAAGAGAGAAACAGACTATTACACCAGAGAGTCTGCATAGGGAAGGCAAATCCTCATAACATTTGGCTTTGAAAACCAGAGGGGCAAAGTTCATGAGTTCTTACAACCAACAGGACTTAAAGTCTGGAACTTCAAAAATCAGCAGGCTCAGCTCTGGGAGAGCTGGGAGGGCAACAGAAAATGGAGTCCTTACCCTTGAAACAGCACAACACACAGCCCATGGAGATTACAGTCTGAAAAATGCCTGAGGTATATGGGAAGGAGTTATTTACTAATCTCAGAGAAGCTGAGGGAATTCTCTAGGGACAAAGGAACTGGCAGGTGCAATTTCTCTCCCCTACCTGCAGTATAAACACACCTGTAGGAACCAGCACTGTGCAGACACTCCCTACTTAACTTGCTTACAATGTGCCAAGCCACCTCCAGCCAAGCCTCCCTCAGTGTCTGTGCTGTGGTCCTCTCCCCCAGAAGACCAGTGCAAACCTTGCCAACATCACATCTCCCAACCATATACCTTCTGTGGGGCCTTGGTTCCAGTGGTGGCTGATCACTTCCTGTGAAAGACTCATGCACCTTGTTAAAACTGCATGCCCCATCCACAACTTTCAAAGGCAAGAGATGTAGCTGACTTTTGTAACAAGAGAAACAGACCAAATGGGAAGACTGAGGAATGTATCCCTAATGAAAAATGAGACAGGGGCACCTAGGTGGCTCAGTCAGTTAAGAATCTGACTTTGGCTCAGGTCATGATCGAATGGTTTGTGGGGTCAAGCTCTGCATCGGGCTCTGTGCTGACAGCTCAGAGCCTGGAGTCTGCTTCAGATTCTGTGTCTCCCTCTCTGCCCCTTTCCTGCTTGCACTCTGTCTCAAAAATAAACAATAAAAAAATTTAAAAAAACAGGAAAAAATCACAGGAAGAGACTCATGGAGATAAGCAAAATGGAGATAAGCAAAATGTCTGATAGAGAATTTAAAGTAATGATTATAAAGATACTCACTGGACTTGAGAAGAGTAGAGGACCCTTATGAAAGATTAAAAAAAAGAACCAGTTGGAGATGAAGAACACAGTACTTGAAAGTAAAAATACTAGATGGAATAAATAGCAGGCTAGAGGAAGCAAAGAACAAATCAACCTGGAGGAAAGAGTAATGGAAAGTAATCGAGCTGAGCAGGTGAGAGGGAAAAAAAATATGCAAAATGAGAATAAACTTAGGGAACTCAGTGACTCCATCAAGTGTAATAACATTCACATTATAGGAATCCTAGAAGAAGAGAGAAAAGAGGATAGAAAATATATTTGAAAAAATAAAGCTGAAAATTGGGGGAAGGAAATAGAAATTCAGATCCAGAAGGCAGAGAGGCACAGAGATCTCCTAACAAAATTAACCCAAGGAGGTCCACACCAAGACACACAGTAATTAAAACTGCAAAAAGCAGTGATAAAGAATTTTAAAAGCAGCAACAGAAAATAAAACAGTTATATACAAGGGAAACCTTACAAGGCTATAACCTGATTTTTCAGCAGAAACTTTAGAAGACAGTGACACGATATATTCAAAGTGCTGAAAAGGAAAAATCTGCAGCTAAGAATTCTCTATCCAGCCAAGGCTATCATTTAGAATAGAAGGGGAGATAAAGAATTTCCCAGACAAGCAAAGTTAAAATAGATCATGACCACTAAACTATCCTTGTAAGTAATATTAAAAGGGACTCTTTGAGAAGGAAAAACCATAAGTAGGAGTAAGGAAAGTGAGAAGTAAAAAAGCAGTAACGTAAATGTATCTGTAAAAATCAAAGGATTCACAAAATAAAAGGATGTAAAGTATGACACCATATATCTAAAACATGGAAAGGAGAGGAGTAAAGAATAGGTTCGAACTTAAGTGACCATCAAGTTAATATAGACTGCTATAGGCACAGGATTTTGTATATAAATATAATGGTAACCACAAATCAAAAACTAGTAATATATCCAAAAAATAAAGACATAGGGATCCAAGTATATTACTAAAGAAAGCCAACCTAGAGAAGACAGCAAAGGAAGAAAGGAACAGAGAAGATCCACAAAAATAAACACAAAACAAATAACAAAATGGCAGTAACTACCTATTTATCAATAATTACTTTGAATGTTAATGGACTAAATACTCCAATCATAGAGTAATGGAATGGATTAAACAAAAGAAAACAAAACAAAAAGACCCATCTATATGCTACCTACAAGAATCTCATTTCAGCCCTAAAGACACATGGAGATGGAAAGCAAGGGGATGGAGAAACATTTATCACACAAATGGATGTGAAGAGAAAACCAAGCTAACAATACTTGCAACAGACAAAAATGACTTTAAAACAAACACTGTAATGAGAGAAAGAAGGACACTGTATAACCATGAAGGGGACAATCCAACAAAAATACACAATTTAAAATATTTATGCACCCAAAATGAAAGCTCCTGAATACATAAAACAGTTAATAACAAACATAAAGGAACAATCTGATGATAATACAATAACAGTAGGGAACTTTAACATCCCACTTACATCAATGGACAGACAATCTAAAAGGAAAATCAATAAGGAAACAATGTTTGATTTTGAATGATACACTGGGAGAGAGGGACCTAAGATAAATTTAGAACATTCCATCCTAAAACAGCAGGATACACATTCTTTTCAAGTGCACATGGAACATGTTCCAGAATAGATCACATATTACATCACAAAACAAGTCTCAATAAATTAAAAAAGATCGAAGTTATAGCATGCATCTTTTCTGACCACAATGCAATGAAATAAGAAGTCAACCACAAGAAAAATCTGGACAGATCACAAATACATGAAGGTTAAATAACATGCTACTAAACAGTGAATGGGTCAACCAAGAAATAAAGGAAAAAATCAAAAAGTACATGGAAACAAAAATGAAACAAAAGGGTTCAAAATCTTTGGGATGCAAGCAAAAGTGGTTCTAAGAGGGAAATTTACAGAAATGCAGCCCTAACTCAAGAAGAAAAATCTCAAATAAACAACCTAGCCTTACACCTAAAGGAGCTAGAAAAAGAACAAACAACACCCAAATGCAGCAAAAGGAAGAAAAAAAATAAAGGTTAGAGCAGAAGTAAATGATATAGAAACTAAAACAAACAAACACAAGAACAGATCAATGAAACCAGGTGATGTTTCTTTGAAAAGATAAATTGATAAGCCTCTACCCAGACTCATAAAAAAAGAACTCAAAATCACAAAGGAAAAAGGAGAGATAACTAACACTACAGAAATACAAAGGATTATAAGAGAATATTATGAAAAATTATATGCCAAAAAACTGGACAACCTAGAAGAAATGGATAAATTCCTAGAAACATATAACCTACCAAATCGGAAACAGGAAGAAATAGAAAACTTGAACAGACTGATTACCAGCAATGAAATTAAATAAGTAATCAAAAAACTCCCCACAAGTAAAAGTCCAAGACCAGATGGTTTCTCGGGTGAATTCTACCAAACATTTATAGAAGAGTTAATACCTATTCTTCTCAAACTATTCCAAAAAGTAGAAAAGGAAGAAAAACTTAGCAATTCATTCTATGAGGTCAGCATTACCCTGATACCAAAACAAGATAAAGACTCCACGAAAAAAAGAGAACTATAGGCCAATATCTCTGATGAATATAGATGCAACACCTCAACAAAATATTGGCAAACCAAATCCTACAATACATTAAAAAAAATCATTCACAACAATCAAGTGGGATTTATTCCCAGATTGCAAGGGTGGTTCAATATTTGTAAATCAATCAACGTGATACATAACATCAATAAGAGGAAGGAAAGAACCATATGACCATTTCAATAGATTTGAAAAAACATTTGACCAAGTACAACAATTATTTATGATACAAACACTCAACAAAGTAGGTTTACAAGGAACATACCTCAACATAATAAAAGCCATGTATGACAAACCCCTAGGTAACATCATACTCAATGGTGGAAAAACTGAGAGCTTCCCTTCTAAGGTCAGGAACAAGACAAGGATGTGTAATGCCTGAAGTTCCAAAACCTCCCACAAAAGACCACCAGAGTCATAAGTCAAAGCCAAGCGGCAAGGGTCGTTTATTGCAGGTTCGAACCTGGTCCTCTGCGCACTCGTCGCCGGTGACGCAAGAGGCCACGATCAGGGTTGGTACAGCGTTTTTATAGACAGAGACAAATAGCACAGGGGAGGTTTCAAATTATGAGGGGCCTGATTAGTTGATTTTAAAGTAAGGACATTTGTTGTTCTCTGATTGGGCGTCCTTTGTCCTTTGGCGGGAAGGCTTTGTTCGTTACTTGTGGAGGGAGGAAAAGGGGGAAGGGGGAAGGGGAGGAATGTGTTGAGCAAGCAGGTTTACAGAAGCGAGAAATGCCGGTTAGTTTATGTACAATCACTCATTCCATTACATATCAGACTACATTTAGGAAGTTTTACAACCCATTCTACTACACAGCGGGTTACATTCAGGAAAGGCCTCACAATGCTCGTAGCAAACAGCAAGCAAAACAGACTTCTCAGCAATTGTATTTCTTATCAAAGATCCATAATAAGCAGAAAAGAGAACCTAGCTTTAAACTAAGGCAGGGCTGTCATTTGGATTGTTCCTTTCAGATGTTCACTCTTAACCACATTTACCCACATAGTACTGAAAGTCCTCACAGCAGGAATCAAACAATGTAAAGAAATAAAAGGCATCCAAATCGGTAAGGAATAAGTAAAACTCACTTTTGGTAGATGACATGATACTATATATAAAAAACTTGAAAGACTACACCAAAAAAAAAATGTTAGAACTGATAAATGAATGCAGTACTGTTGCAAGATACAAAATCAATGTACAGAACTCTGTTGCATTTCTATACACAAATAAGCAGCAGAAAGAGAAATTAAGAAGAAATTTCTGTATACAGTTGCACCAAAAGTAATCAAATACCTAGAAATAAACCTAACCTGGGCACCTGGGTGGCTCAGTTGGTTAAGTGTCCAACTTTGGCTCAGGTCATGATCTCGTGGTTCACGAGTTTGAGCCCCATGTCAGGCTCTGTGCTGACAGTGCCAAGCCTGCTGGGGATTCTCTCTCTCCCTCTATCTCTGCCCCTCCCCTGCTTGCATTCTCTCTCTGTCTGTCTGTCTCTAAATAAATAAATAAATAAGTAAACTTCAAAAAATCCTAGAAGAGAGCACAGACAGCTCAATGCTCTTTTACATTGGTCATAGCAACGTCCTTCTAGATATGTCTTTTAAGGCAAGGGAAACAAGAGCAAAATAAACTGTTGGAATTACATCGAAATAAAAGGCTTCTGCACAGCAAAGGAAACAATTAACAAAACTAAAAGACAACCTACTGAATGGGAGCAGATATTTACAAGTGACATATCTGATAAAGGATTAGTATCCAAAATACATAACTTCTACAACTCAATACCAAAAAAAAAAAAAAATTGTCCAATTAAAAAGTGGGCAGAAGACATGAACAGACATTTCTCCAAGAACAGATGGCCCACAGACACATGAAAAGATACTTAGCATCACTCATCATCAGGGAAATGCAAATCAAAACCACAATATCACCTTACATCTGTCCAAAAGGCTAAAATCAAAAACACAAGAAACAAGAAGTATTGGTGAGGGTGTGTACTGTTGATGGGAATGCAAATTGGTGCAGCCACTCTGGAAAACACTATAGAGGTTTCCCAAAAGTGAAAAATAGAACTACCCTATTGATGCAGTTTTGGAGTAATGGTGGGGGTCCAGAGCTGATGGCCAAGAAAGAATTCTTGGGATCTTTGGTGCAAAAAGGTGATTTTATTAAAGCACGGGGACAGGACTCGTGGGCAGGAAGAGCTGCACTGGGGCTGTAAGTAGTAACTAATTATATACTAAGAAGTAGAAGGAGGTAAAGGCAAAAGGGAGGTTTCCAAAAGGACTTTCATATGCTAAAGAAGACTCAAATGATACTGGAGGCCTAGCTATTGTCAAGCTAAGATTGTTTTTCCCTCTAGAAAAACATTAACATTAAGACAGTAGGGAGTTTCTGGAGGAATCTTATACTCTATATTTGCCTCAAGTATTTGTCAATGGGCTGCAGGTTATAAGGAAATTTAATTTTATCTACCATTTTCTTCTTGCCTTTGTTCTCCACATCGCAATGGAGGGGAGGGTGATGTTAGGGCTCCATAAAACTGAGTCTATGGGTTTCTGGAGGTTAGGCTATTGATAAGATTGTCTTTTTTTTTTTTTTTTGTCATTTACTAAGGCTTTTGTAAACTGATGGAGACTCCTGTCCTTACCGGCTGTAATCTCTATCAGTTAACCATAGTTTTAGCCTTTCCTTTGTTCTTGAGCAGCAAGGACTACCTGAGGAATATCACACATATCCCCTCTGAGGGCAGGCGGTAGGTTGCTAGCTTGTGCTTTGCCCTCAGCTTGCTGAGGTTCCTTCATCACTATGATCTGGTAATTGCACTACTAGGTATTAATGCAAAGAATACAAAAACACTAATTTGAAGAGATATAGGCACCCCTTATATTTATAGCAGCATTATTTACAGTAGCCAAATTATGGAAGCAGCCCAATATCCATTGATTGATGAATGAATGGATAAAAAGGAAGTGGTATATACACACACACACACACACACACACACACACACACACATAATATACATACACAACGGAATGTTATTCAGCCATAAAAAATAATGAAATTTTGCCATTTGCAATGACATGAATGGATCTAGACAGTATAATACTAAGTGAAATAAGCCAGTCAGAGAAAGACAAATACCATATGATTTCACTCAAATGTGGAATTTAAGAAACAAAACAAATGAACAAAGGGGGAAAAAAAGAGGTAAGCCAAAAAACACTCTTAACTATAGAGAACAAACAGATGGTTAACAGAAGTGAGGTGCGTGGGGGGATGGGTGAAATAGGTGAAGAGAATTAAGAGTACATGTACCTCGGTGAGCACTGAGTAAGGTATAGAATTGCTGAAGCAATGTATTGTATACCTGAAACGAATATAACACTGTAAGTTAAGTACATTGGAATTAAAATTATATATATATATATATATATATATATATATATACACACACACACACACACACACACACACGTGTGTGTGTGAAATGAAATATATATATATATATATATATATATATATATATAGTGTGTGTGTGTGTGTATGGCATTAAATTTACCATCAACAACTTTTAAGTGTGCAATTCAGTGGCATTAAGTGTATTCACATTGTTGTGTGACAGATCTTTAGAAATTTTTCATCTTGCAACACTGAAGTGTGATACTCATTAAACACTCATTCCCTCCACATCAGGACAGGTTTAATATCTATCCTGACAACCACAATTTCAGAAAACAAGCAATTGCATTTTCACCTTTAAAAATATTAAGCATATATATTGATATGCTTTCATTTTCACTGAATATCTCTGAAAAGATGAGTGGTTGCTTTTGGGAGAGGGTGGGGTGTCTGGGACAGGGTGGTAAAGGAGGTTTATTTTTCATGACATATCCTTCATAGCTTTGGAATTTTGACAGGTGTGCCTGCATATCTAATGAGTAAAGCCTGAGAAGAGAAAGAGTTCAAGTCGTGTGCACCACAGACCCTCTGTTAAAGAACAAAAATTTAATGGAGTAAATTTTAAAGGTCTAATTGGCTCTATTAAATGATTCATGAATGAGGCAACATCCCATCCAGCAAGTAGAGGGGTTCCAAGGAGGGGTACAGAACGGAAGGTGTTTATAGAAGGAGGGCAGAGCAAGACGTTACTAGCCAAAGAACAAGATTGTTCCAGGCAAGGCTGCTTTTCCTTAGGGGGAACGGCAAGAATTCTCATCCTGCAGATTACCTCATCGTTCGGGGGTGATGGAGAGGGCCCATGTGGAGGATGCACTGGCGCTGTTAGAAAAACTCCTGACTGACCCGTTAAGACTACATTTCTGGAGGAGGTGCAAACTGCAATTAGATTATATATGAAGCCCTGATCTGGGGACTCTGTCTAAGTAATAGCATTTTTGGCCTGTGGTTTTCTTTTTATTATAAAAAAGTGGTCAAGGCAGTGAAAATCAAGATGATTGCTAGAGAAAGTTCGAGGAAAGCATTCAAAAGTTGGCTACATAGGCAGTGGGGAGTGGGGAAAGGCAAGGAAGAAAGCAAAGTCCATAGTGCCCACAGACTCAGTCTGGGCAGTTGGAACGATATTGAAGCCATTAACAGAAATAGAAGTCAGACAGGGCAGCACTTTTATGGGGATGGATGGGGTCAAGTTTAATTTCAGATGACTTTAAGGTAACAGTGGGCCATTACAGTAAAAATGTCAAGAATGCAATTGGAAATGGGTGACTGGAGCTCATGAAGAGGGGACACGATTGTCACTAATAGAGTCACATTGCACCTTAGAGCAGAGTGGATGCATTGTCAGTGTGGAAAGGGGACAGGAGGCAGAGGGGAGGGCAGTGGGGGTGTTCAGTTGTACATTATAAAATGTCATAGAAGACCAAGGAAGGTGGGAGGGGTCATCAAAATCCCAGGCAAAGAGGCCCAGGAGGAAAAACTCAGGAGAAAGGCTGCCAGAGTTCAAAGTAGGAGATCAATGTTGACATTTTAAAGCATAGACAAGTTTTTCATAAAAACACTTGAAGTAAAATCTCCCCCACTCACAATATTAAAAGCAAGCTATAAAATGTACAGCATCTTTGGTTAATTTTGTGTTTGGCAAGACAAGTGCAAAAAGATTCAGAAAAACAACATTTGGATTGACCACAATACCCTCAGCTTCTTTATAGTGTCTCCCTAATTCCACCACAGAACAAGGACCGCCATGTTTGCCATTCTTCCAAAGAATGGCACTTCCAGAGGCCTTCTGGGTGCTGCCTGGGCTCTGGGAATACAAAGGTGAAGGGGGTATCTGGTGTCATTGAGCCTGAGTAAGCTGGGGTTAAGGACGCTGCATTTGCAGCTCTGTGATCCCTCCCCCATCCTGCCCTTTGCTGCTATATTTTGAGTCCTCAGATGCCTTCTCTCCTTCACCTTTGTTCAGCCTATTGCTTTCTAAAACTGGTCTTTTTATTGTCTCCCCAGCTCCAGTCACCTCTAGGACGCATGCTGCAGCCTGTGGGATTCCCTTAGCCTAGAATTCTCTCTGCAGCATCTTGTTCCTCCTCATGCCCGCCCCTTCCCCATAGAAAGCTTTCTGGATTCCTCCTACTGAGTGTACACCCCCTAGCTTTCTGTAGATTTCCTACCGTCCAGATCTTGGTAATCAATGAATGCCCTCAACTGGTCTCCAATGAACAGTTTTTGAGTGTTGACTTCCTCAAGGTAGCTAAACCTGCTGTGTAATTTCCAGGTGAGGGATAAGAGTGTTAATGGAGATTACAGATTTTGAGAAGATGTTGTGATTCCCTGCACTTTTTGCATATGAGGTGTAGAGTCTAAAGATGAATATTCAAAATTCATCCTATTTTTAACCCTGTTAATGAAATTTCCTTAAGTGTTTTAAATCACATTCAGGAATTCGTATCAATTCAGTATACTCGATTTTGTTTTTATGCACTTCAAATGCTGGACTACTCAGCTTATGACCTCAACAACAATAATTCCCAAGTAATTATTTTTAAAAAATCTTATAATCTAGGGTCACCTGCATGGCTCAATTGGTTAAGCGTTGGATTCTTTATTTTAGCTTAAGTCATGATCTCATGGTTTGTGAGTTTGAGCCCCTTGTCAGACTCTCTACTGCTTGGGATTCTCTCTCTCTCCCTCTCTCTCCTGCATTCATTCTCTCTCTCTCTCTCAAAATAAATAACTGGAATTTAAATAAAACCTTTAAAGGAAGTTAAACTTTAAAAATCTTATAATTTAATACATAAAAATTTCAATATAGCAAATCTCAACTTAAATATTCCAGGATTATGTACAAATATAGTCAAATTCTCTCACACCTTCCCACTTAGAATCATGTCTAGAAACCAACTCCACATTTTATTTATTTATTTATTTATTATTTATTATTTGGGGTTTACTCTTTTTTTTTTAAAATTTTTAATTTCCATCCAAATTAGCATATAGTGAAACAATGATTTCAGGAGTAGATTCCTTAATGCTCCTTACCCATTTAGCCCATCCCCCCTCCCACACCCCCTCCAGTAGCCCTCAGTTTGTTCTCCATATTTATGAATCTCTTCTGTTTTGTCCCCCTGCCTGTTTTTATATTCTTTTTGTTTCTCTTCCCTTATGTTCATCTGTTTTGTCTCTTAAAGTCCTCATATGAGTGAAATCATATGATTTTTGTCTTTCTCTAATTTCACTTAGCTTAATACCCTCCAGTTCCATTCATGTAGTTGCAAATGGCAAGATTTCATTCTTTTTGATGCTGAGTAATACTCCATTGTATATATGTACCACATTTTCTTTATCTACTCATCCATCGAGGGACATTTGGGCTCTTTCCATACTTTGGCCATTCCAACTGCACATTTTAAATTGGAATCACAGACTAATCTGTCATGTAATCTAAAATGTCAAATTCTCTGAAACATGACACTTTAAACTCTGAATGCAGACTGTCCTTAACCCCAAAGTATTGATAGTAAGAATTTCCTTTCGTTGTAAACTTTTCTGTTGTTAAACAATTTCACACATTACATATTCCCAGTCTGAGGACTGAAGGCTGATTCTGCCGTTACAGAGCAATGTCAGATTCCATACCTGTCACCAACAGGGGTAATTGATGACTAAACCAAAAATGGTAGTTAAATATTTGTTGTTCATTTTTCTTTCAGTCTTCAATTTAAAGTGGAAATCTAGTGTTGTCTATGCTAATCAAATAGGCTGACTGAGCAGATAGAGCATGACCATAGCTATCTTGAAGGAGTCCAGCTGATGGAAGGTTCTCAAGGGACATCCATGAGTTTTATGATCTCTCTCAGGTAATACAATGTCCCACCTTTTCCTTGAGCCCCTCAACACAGTCCTAGTTCAATAATGAGAATGTCCTGTCCCATACACTATCCATGGTTCAAAGGTGTGACCTCTGCCCTTTCCCCAGTGGGGGCCTGCTGCACTGGGGTGTCAGTGCCTCCTTCCCCCATGCCCCACTCCCTGCAAGAGGAAGGTAAGAAGAAGGATTTTAATATGATAGGCCTGTCCTAAGCTGGCTTTGTGCTCTCTGGGCCAGCAGAGGGTTAAGCCAACATGACAGAACATCATGCATCTCTATTTTGGTTGGCCACTTATTCTTTCTGTAGCCCTTGGAATCTGGAAGTGCTTTCAGTTTCTCCTAGCTTAGACCTATTTGCCCCAGGAAGCCCTAGTTACCCCATGCTTCCTCTCCTGTGTGGCTTGCCTCTGGTTCCGGGAAATACTCCAACAACTGTATCCAGACACATCCTGAGAACAGGCGTCCTTCCCTCATCTCCTTCCTTATTCCTATTCCTCTCACTTTCCCTGGATGGGCTGTCAGAACCTTTCACATTTCCCTGGAGAGAGATCCCATGCCCATGCAGGGGGGGCACATAACTAGCTTTCCAGGATCCTGTTGAAGCTTTATTTAGGAGAGGGGCCACCCTTCACCTCGCTTCTTTGAGGAAAGGGATGGATCTCTCTTTTTAAAAATCTTTGAAAAATTATCTCTTCATCTGCATTTGGACTTGCTATGCTCCTGATCTGGATGAGAGGTTTAAGATGAGTGTAAAGATCTCCAACCATGTGAGGCGAGTATCTCATTTGGACAGTTCCCTTCTCAGGACTCTGCTGTAGCTTCCGTTTTACCTTTTGTTATACAGACCAGCTCAGCTGGCATCATCAGAAAGCAACTTTCTTTCTTTCTTTCTTTCTTTCTTTCTTTCTTTCTTTCTTTCTTTCTTTCTTTCTTTCTTTCTTTCTTTCTTTCTTTCTTTCTCTTTCTTTTTCTTTCATTTATTTTACCACCATTGCCTTCACAAATCTCCATCCATCTTCTTCCCTGCCCCCCAGTGACATCTCAGATCCATGATTTCCCTGTTTTAGCTATAAGAGCTGTTTCCTTTGTTGGCATTAAAACAAACAAACAAAAAAACAAACAAACAAAAAACAGTTCAAGTCAACAATGCAATGTACCACCCAGTTCCAGACCTTCTCCTCCCCTAGCCATGAGGAAGGGACCTAGATGTCCTGTCACTCTTCTCCATCTTGCTCTGTCACTGTACCTACCTCAAGGTGGGAGGCTCCTCAAAGGTGTGAGGGGGACAGGGGCCATAGAAGAGAAGGGGTAAAGCAGTCTGTGACAGAAGGTGCTGTTATAAGCCCACCAGGCACCTTTTACTCTAAACGCATGAGGTGCATTTCTGGGTCCTGGGAAGACTTTTGCAAGGACTTTTATACCACACTGCTTCTTGCTATCTGGCAGATTATTTCCCACCCTGATCCTCCCACCCTATCTGTATCTATAGTTTCTGCTATGGTCTGAATATTTGTGTCCCACCGAATGCATAGGTTGGAATTCTAACCCTTACTGTGATTGGTATCTGGAGGTGGTGCCTCTGGGGTGATTAGGTCATGGGGGTGGAGCCCTCATGAATGAGATTAGTGCTCTTACAAAAGAGACCCCAGGGAGATCCCTTGTCCCTCCTGCTGAAGATGGCCATCAGTGAACTAGGATATAAGCTCTCACCAGACACCAAATTTGCTGGTGTTTGATCTTGGACTTCCCAGCTTCCAAAACAGAAATAAATTGTTGTGTTTAAGCTACCCAGTGATATTTGTAACATGGACTAGAACTGTCTCTTCTTGTCAACTCCTTTCATTTCTGCAGACACTCCTCTTGGGAGGACTAACTTCAAGATGTCTCAAGCAGTCTGTGTTCCTGGGTCTGTGTTTTCATGAGAACATGTTCATCCTTGTATTGGTACTCCCCACTGTCCCCTCTCCTCTGTTGTCCTGACTATCCCAGTTGGCTCCCACTTGAGAATTCTCCTTCAGAGGTAGGCACTGGACTTCATGTTCAATATATCCCCTGTTTCTTCCACAAACCATTTCTCACCATGTATACCCTGGTGGACACACAGAAATAGGCCCATAGGTTTCTACAGCTGGAGGGAGGCATGAGGCTCCCCTTTCCCAGGCACCCGCATCTTGCCTAGTGGTTCTCTTGGAGACTCTTCAGCTGGTTTGTGGGAGACCCCTGTCTCCCTCTTTTCCCATGAATTCCCTTCCAATAATTCTCCTTTTCCCATTTCAGTCTCCCCTTTTTAGGCTGAGGGTGTCCAGCTAGATGGGTTCCGCTCTAGTTTATTAAACCCCTCTAGTTGGTCGAATCTCCATTTTCTGTAGAAGTAGAGTCTTCATCACTATCATCCTCAGCTTGGAGACTTTGGCCAAAATTCTGAGACAACAGGAAGAGTATCCCCAAATCTTGCTTGAAACACATACTTACGCCATAGTTTTGGTGGTTCTTTTTCTTAAACCAACTTTACTCATTTACGTTAATCCCTTGGCCACTGCGGGCATTTGAAATTTATCACCCCTGCTCTGTAGTTTTATATATTAAAAAAAAAATTGTTTGATCTTACTCTGACAAAGATGAGTTAGTCTCTCATTGCTATTGTGTTTTGTCAATTTTTCCTTGCAGGTATGGCTTTTTGTTCTTTTGCAAAAAAGGTTATCTGAAACTTGGAAAGGGGTAAAAGAGATTACTAGGTGTTTTTTTTTTTTCAGTGCAATGCTGGCCTTAACTCTACTTACTAGGTATTTTCTAGGTCTGATAGGGCAGAAGTTAACTTTTAAATGGTTGTCAGGTAGAGATGGAAATAACTTCTAAGCAGAGAAACAGATAACCCCAAAGTTTACAGTTTATGGCCCTGTTGGACATTAACTAGTGTTGTATCTAACTCATATCCTATTAACTGTATGTACATATGTAGCTTCTCAGATGGTCTTTTGATTGGTTTTATATTTTTCTGGTTCTCTCATTAATTAGGTAGTTAAATAAAATCTTTGACACATGTTCTCTTTGTATTTGCCTGGGAGTCCAGATTTTACCTTTTTGAAAATTATACTTTAATCATTTATTTATTTGATACTTTTATGTGGTACATAATAATTGATGTCAGTTATGACCTCAGTGTGGAACATCAGCTCTTTTGTGATAAAGTTTTGTGTGTTTAATACTTTTTGTCTCAAACTCAGCTTTGTCTGATATTAACATAATTCTGCTTTTGCTTTTGGTTGATGTTTAATAATCATGGGTTAAATTTAATAGGTTAGATACTTGTTAATTTCCATCTTTCTGAGCCACTTTACCTTAAATATTTCCTATTCAGGATTTACTTGAGCTATATTATTTGACCTAATGTGAGTTTGTTCTATTTACATGTTAAAATTAAAGCATGTGTTTGGTTTTAATGCTGTTATCTTCTTATTTTGTTTTATCTTCAATTCCTCTTTGTGATTTTCCTTTATCCCTTTACTTTTTTTAACAATTCTATTTTCCAAAATAAAATCAAGTAAAATAAATAGTGCATAAAAGTCTGTATGCCTCTCAGGTCTCCTGGTTTCTTCAGTCTTGTTTTCCAGAGGCTCATGGTCTTTTCTGTACCCTTCTCCCCTGCCATCTTCTTTGCATATTGGACAATTATAGATTATTTTTAGTTTTTCTGTTAATGACCATTACAACTTTGTCCTCTGTTTCTTGATTTGTCAAGGTAAAAAGTGAAGTTGAGTCTATTGATTCTTGTTATTAAATATGAGAAAATCAGTGCACTCATATTTATATCTTCCTTCCCTTTGTTTCTTATACTTCCTAATTTTTATTCATAGTAAACTGTCCCAGTACATTATGATTATAATTCTCTTACATTGTATAGTGCTTTTCTTTTTAATCCATTTTAATAAGTGGGAAATATATCATATTTTAAGGCATATAAAATATATATAAAGTATGAAAAGGAATAAAATAAACACCTGTTCTTACCTTATCACAACTTTATTATTATTTTTTAAACTTTATTTAAATCCAAGCTAATTAACATATAGTGTAGTAATGGTTTCAGAAGTAGAATTTAATGATTCATCACTTATATATAACACCCACGGCTCATCCCAACAAGTGCCCTCGTTAATGCCCATCACCCATTTAGACCATCCCCCTACCCACTACCCCTGCAGTAACCCTCAGTTTATTCTCTGTATTGAAAAATCTCTAATGGTTTATCTTCCTCTCTGTTTTTATCTTATTTTTCCTTCCTTTCCCCTATGTTCATCTGTTTTGTTTCTTAAATTCCACATATGAGTGAAATTTGAAGTCTGGAAATCATTCCACTCTGACTGACATATTTTGCTTGGCATAGTATACTCTAGTTCCATCCATATTGTTGCAAATGGCAAGATTTCATTCTTTCTGATGGCTGAGTAATATTCCATTGTATATATATACCATGTCTTCTTTATCCATTTGTCAGTCAAAGGACATTTGGGCTCTTTCCATACTTTGGCTATTGTTGATAGTGCTGCTATAAACATTATTTTGCTTATGTTTCCCTTGCCTTAGGAGCCATATTGAGAAGGATATTGCTATGGCCAATGTAAAAGAGGTTACTGCCTGTGCTCTCTTCAAGGATTTTCTTTAAGTTTATTTATTGAGAGAGAGAGAGAAAATGTGAGTGGGGGAGGGGAAGAGAGGGAAGGAGAGAGAATCCTAAGCAGGCTCCATGCTGTCAGCACAGAGCCTGACACAGGGCTCAATCTCACAAACTCTGATATCATGACCCAAGCTGAAATCAAGAGTCGGACACTTAACTGACTGAGCCACCCAGGTGCCACTGTCTTCTAGGATTTTTAAGGTTTCAGTACATACATATAGGTCCTTAATCCATTTTGAGTTTATTTTTGTATATGGTGTAAGAAAGTGGTCCTGTTTCATTATTTTGCATGTAGCTCTCCAGTTTTCCCAGCACCATTTGTTCAAGAGACTCTTTTTTTCCATTGCATATTCTTGCCCCCTTTGTCAAAGATAAATTGGCCATATGATTGTGGGTTTATTTCTGGGCTTTTTGTTCTGTTCCATTGATCTTTGTGTCTATTTTTGTGCCAGCACCATACTGTTTTGATTACTACAGCTTTATAATATAACTTGAAGCCTGGAATTGTGATACTTCCAGTTTTGTTTTTCTCTTTCTTTTTTTATTTAAAAATTTTTTTTAATGTTTTATTTATTTTTGAGATAGAGAGAGACAGAGCATGAGCAGGGGAGGGGCAGAGACAGAGGGAGACACAGAGTCCAAAGCAGGCTCCAGGCTCTGAGCTGTCAGCACAGAGCCTGAGGCAGGGCTCAAACTCACAAACCGTGAGATCATGACCTGAGCCGAAGTCAGATGCTTAACTGACTGAGCCACCCAGGGGCCGTTGTTTTTCTTTTTCAAGATTGCTTTGGCTATCCAGGGTCTTTTGTGGTTCCATACAAATTTTAAGATTGTTTGTTATAGTTCTGTGAAAAATGCCATTGGCATTTTGATAGGGATTGCATTACATCTCTAGATTGCTTTGAGTAGTATAGATATTTTAACAATATTTATTCTTCCAGTCTATGAGCATGGAATATCTTTCCATTTCTTTGAGTTGTCTTGAATTTCTTTCATCAGTGTTTTATGGTTTTCAGAGTATAGGTCTTTCACCTCTTAGGTTAGGTTTATTTCTAGGTATTTTATTATTTTTCGTGCAACTGTATACAGAAATTCCTTCTTAATTTCTCTTTCTGTTGCTTCATTGTTTGTGTATGGAAATGCAACAGATGTGCACGTTGATTTTATATCCTGAAGCTGGACTGCATTCATCTATCAGCTCTAGCACTTTTTTGGTGTAGTCTTTCAGGTTTTCTATATATAGTATCATGTCATCTACCAAAAGTGAGTTTTACTTATTCCTTACCGATTTGGATGTCTTTTATTTCTTTACGTTGTTTGATTGCTGCTGTGAGGACTTTCAGTACTATGTGGGTAAATGTGATTAAGAGTGAACATCCTTGTCTTGTTCCTGACCTTAGAGAGGAAGCTCTCAGTTTTTCCACCATTGAGTATGATGTTACCTATGGGTTTTTCATATATGGTTTTTATTATGTTGAGTGTTTGTATCATAAATAATTGTATGTAAACCTACTTTGTTGAGTGTTTGTATCATAAATAATTGTTGTACTTGGTCAAATATTTTTTTTCAAATCTATTGAAATGGTCATATGGTTCTTTCCTTCCTTTTATTGATGTGATGTATCACGTTGATTGATTTGCAAATATTGAACCACCCTTGCAACCTGGGAATAAATCCCACCTGACTGTGGTGAATAATTTTTTTAATGTATTGTAGGACTTGTTTGCCAATATTTTGTTGAGGTTTTACATCTGTATTTATCAGAGATAGTGGCCTACAATTCTCTCTCTCTCTCTCTCTCTCTCTGTCTTTTTGTGGAGACTTTATCTGATTTTGATATCAGCGTAATACTGGCTCATAGAATGAATTTGGAAGTTTTCCTTCCTTTTCTGTTTTTAGAATAGTTTGAGAAGAATAGGTATTAACTTGTCTTTAAATATTTGGTAGAATTCAACTGTAAAACCATCTGGTGCTGGATTTTTGTTTTTTGGGAGTGTTTTTATTACTGATTTAATTTCTTTGCTGGTTATCAGTCTTGTCAAATTTTCTATTTCTTCTTGTTTCTGTTTTGGTAGGTTATATGTTTCTAGGACCTTCTCCATTTCTTCTAGGTTTTTCTATTTGTTGGCATATAGTTTTTCACAATATCTCTTATAATTGTGTTTCTATGCTGTTGGTTGTTATTTCTTCTCTCTCATTTGCAAGTTTATTTACTTGAGTCCTCTTTTTTTCTTGGTAAGTCTTGTTAGGGGTTTATAAATTTTATTGATTTTTTAAATTTTATTTTTTTTAATTTACAAATTAGTTAGCATATAGTGTAACAATGATTTTAAGAGTAGATTCCTTAATGCCCCTTACCCACTTAGCCCATCCCCCCTCCTACAACCCCTCCAGCAACCCTCAGTTTGTTCTCCATATTTATGAGTTCCAGTTCCTGGTTTCATTGATCTATTGTTTTGTTTTAGTTTCTATGTCATTTATTTCTGCTCTAACCTTTATTATTTCCTTCTTTCTGCTGGTTTTACATTTTATTTGTTTTTCTTTTTCTAGCTCCGTTAGGTGTGATGTTAGGTTGTTAATTTGAGATTTTTCTTGCTTCTTGAGGTAAGCCTGTATTGTTTATACTTCCCTCTTATGACTGCTTTTGCTGCATGCCAAAGGTTTTGGACCCTTGTGTTTTCATTTTCATTTGTTTCCGTGTTCTTTTAAATTCTTTTATATTCTTGTTGACCCATTTGTTGTTTAGTTGCATGTTTTTAACCTCCATGTATTTTTGCTCATTCCACATTTTTTCTTGTGGCTGATTTCTAGTTTTATAGCAGTGTGGTCAGAAAAGCTGCATGGTATGACTCTGACCTTCTTGAATTTGTTGAGACTTGTTTTGTGGCCTAATATGTGATCTATTCTGAAGAATGTTCCATGTGCCTCTGAAAAGAATGTGTATTCTGCTATATTAGGATAGAACGTTCTGAATATATCTGTTAAATCCATCTGGTCCAGTGTGTCCTTCAAAGCCATTGTTTTCTTGTTGATTTTCTGATTGGATGATCTGTCCATGCTGTAAAGTGGGTGTTAAAATCTCCTACTATTATTGTATTATTATTTATTAGTTCCTTTATTTTGAAATTAACTGTTTTATGTATTTGGTTGTTTTCATGTTGGGTGCATAAGTATTTATAATTGTTCATCTCATTGGATTGCCCCTTTTATTATTATATAGTGTCCTTCTTTGTCTCTTATTACCATCTTTGTTTAAAAGTTTATTTTGCCCAATATAAATATTGCTACGCTGGCTTTCTTTTGACTTCCATTTGCATGATAGATATTTTTCCAGCCCCTCACTTTCAATCTGCAGGTGCTTTTAAGCCTAATATGAATCTCTTGCAGGCAGTATATAGATGTGTCTTTTTTTTTAATCCATTCCGTCATCTCATGTCTTTTGATTGTAATGGCTAGTCAATTTACCATCAAAGTAATTATTGATAGATATGTATTTGTTGCCATTTTCTCTCTTTGGTGATATATTTGGATTCCTTTCTCTTTATTCTTTGCATATTAGTGGTTTTTGATTTGTGGTTACCATTAGGTTGGTATATAACATCTGCACATAGCAGTCTGTAATAACTTGATGATCATTTAAGTTTGAATGCATTCTTTACTTCCCTCCTCCTCATGTTTTAGGTATATGGTGTCATTTTTTACCTCCTTTTATTTTGTGGGTTCCTTGACTGTTTTTTACAGAACTATTCATTTTTACTGCTTTTGTGTTTCTTACTTTCATACTGCACTTTTATTCTTTCCACTTAGAGTCCCCTCTAATATTTCTTGCGGGATGGCTTAATGGTCACAAACTCCTTTTTATTTTGTTTGTCTGAGAAACTCTGTATTTCCCCATCTATTCTGAATGATAGCCTTGCTGGATAGAGTGTTTTTGTGTGTTGATTTTTCCCAGATATATCATGCCACTCCCTTTTGGCTTGGAAAATTCCCACTGAAAAATCCTCTGATAGCCTTATGAGGTTTTCCATATATGTTAAAGTCTTCTCTTGTCTTGCTATTTTTTATATTTTTCTTTATCACTATATTTTACCAGTTGAATTTCAATATGTCTTGGTGTGGATCCGCTTTTGATTTTATTTGGAATTTTCTGTGATTCCCAGATCTAGCTATCTGTTTCTTCATCCAGTTTAGAGAAGTTTTTAGCTGGTTTCTCTTCAAATAATTGTTCTGCCCCTCTTCTTCTTCTGGGAATTCTATACTATGGATGTTATTACATTTGATGGAGTCACTGAGTTCCCTAAGTCTATTCTCCTTTTGCATAATTCTTTTTTCTTTTTCCAGCTTGGTTACTTTTTATTACTCTATCTTCTAGGTCATTAATTTGTTCCTCTGATTCTTCCAGCCTGCTGTTCATTGCATCAGGAACATTTCTAATGTAATTTATTGCACTCTTCATCTCTGATTTGTTCTTTTCTATCTCTGTGTTAAGGGTCTCACTGATGTCTTCCACTCTTTTCTCAAGTCCAGTGAGTATCCTTATGATAATTGCTTTAAATACTCCATCAGGCATTTTGCTTACATCTGTTTCACTGAGATCTCTGGTAATGGCCTTGTCCTGTTCTTTCATTTGGGATAAATTTCTCTGTCTTCTCTTTTTCTCTAAGTCTCTGTGATTGTTTCTCTGTGTTAGGAAAGTGAGCTATATCTCCTGTTGTTGAGGGTAATGGCCTTATGAAGAAGAGGTCCTGTAGTGCCCTACAGTATAGTGTCCCCTATTCCCTAGGGACTGGCACTCCTGGGAGTGTCTCCAATGTGTGCTGCATGTGCTCTGCTGTTGTGTTCTGGCCACTCCATACTTCAGGCCAGTCATCTGTGGAGGCTCTTTTTGTCTGTTGTGGGCAGTGTTTGGTCCCTGGCCTGAATGTGGCATGTTTTTACTAGGTGTGTTCTTGTCTGTTTGTAAAATGAGACCTGTCACCACCACCACCGCCACCAGCACTGGGACCCCCCAAAACTCCTGGGTCAGGAGATGTGGTTTTGGCAGGGGTTTGGGTTGGCCTTCTGGGGGAGGAGCCCCACTGTACTGGGACTGAGGCAAGTATGACCGGGGATGGCGGTTCCACTGGAATGCAGGGAGCAGGGCTTGGTGTAAGCAAATTAGGTAACTAGCGTGGGCATCACAATGGGTCCCACAGGTGGTCTTATGCTGAGGATGGGGTAGGGAAATGACTCTGGACAGTTTCTTTGTTCCAGAGGGGATTCTCCATGAGTGCTGGCTTCTCTGGGATGCTCTCTGAGATGAACAAATAACCTCCCCACTGTGTGCCCCAGGTGATCTTCAGATTGATGTTTCCACACTGTATGTCTAGGGGCTGTTTATCACTCCTTCACTCCTTCACCCCAATGCCCTCCTGGCTCTATCCAAGCCAAGCCCACTGACCTTTAAAACTTCAGGCTTTAAGCCCCACGTGATTGTAAGAACTCCCTAAATTCAGGCCCTCTCACTTTTCAAGCCATTTGCTATGGGGGCTCATTTTCCCTGTGTGCTAGTCTGTCTCTCACCCTTCTCCATTACTGTGGTTCCTTCCCCACTGCAGCAGCCATAATCCATTTCTCTCCCAAACTACATCTCCACACTTCCTATTCAGTGTGGCCTCTTATTTATCTTTAGCTGTGGAGTTTGTTCTGCCAAACTTCAGTTCAATTTCTGGGGTATTTAGGGTGATTTGATAGTTATCTAGTTGTATGTGTGGGATGAGGTGAGCCTAGGGCTGCCACCTTCCCCTCCACCTTTCTCATTTCTTAATGTGTTTATTGCTAGGAACATCCCTCTTAGGACTGCTTTTGCTGCAACTCATACATTTTGTTATGTTGTGTTTCCATTTTTGTTTGTCTCAAGGTGCTTTTTTATTTCTCCTTTAATTTCCTATTTGATCTATTGGTTGTTTGGAAAAGTTTTATCTCATTTTTATTATTCATGTGTGCTAGAAGTTTTCCTCTTCGTATTGATTTCTAGTCCCATACAATTTTTGTCAGAGTAGATATTTGGTATGATTTCAATCTTCTTGAATTTGCTAAGACTTTTTTTGTGGCCTAACTTATGGTCTATCCAGAAAATGTTCCATGTGCACTTAAGAAGAATGTGTATTCTACTGTTGTCTGATAGAATGTTCTGCATGTATCTGTTAGGTCCATTTGTGTCTATAGTGTTGTTCAAATCTGTTTTATTATTTATTGTTTGGATGACTACTGAAAGTGGGGTATTAAAGTCCTCAACTAATATTATTGTTTAATTCTCCTTTGGCTTTGCCAGTTTTTACTTTATATATATAGGTTCTCTAATGTTGGGTGTATAAATATACAATTATATTTTCTTGATGGATTGACCCTTTTATATAATGGTCTTCTTTGTCTATTTTTTATTTACCATTTTTAGTCAAGGTATATTTTATCTAATATATGTGCTTCTGCTTTTTTTGGTTACCATCTTCTTGGTAAATCTTTTCCATCCCTTCACTCTCAGTCTATTTGTGTCTTTAAAGTTAAACTGAGTCTCTTATAGGCAGCATACTACTGGATCTTGTCTTCAAAATGCTTTCAGCTATTCTATGTCTTTTTAGTGGAGAATTTAATCCATTTACGTTTAAAGTAATTATTGATAGATAATAATCATTTTATCTATAAAATGACTATAGTCATTTTATTAATTGTTTACTGGCTATTTGGTAGAATTGGTGTTCCTTATTTCTAATCCTGTTGTCTTTCTTTGTATGTTGTCTTTTGGCATCAGTATGCTTTTACTTCTTTATCATATTCTTGTGTGTAATCACTATAGGTTTTTTTCTTGTGGTTACCATGAGGCTTACATAAAATGTCTTGAAATTATAACACCCTATTTTGAACTGATTAAAAGCTTCAATAGTACTCCTAAACTTTATTATAATTTTACTTTTCTCCCCTGTCACAATTTAGGTTATTGATGTTACGATTTATTGTGTAACCAATAATAGCTTATTGAAGTTATGGTTATATTTACATTTCTTTTTTGACTTTTAAACTATCATTATAAGTGAATTATGTACCACCATTACCATATTATAGAATCTAACTTTGACTATATACTTATCATTACTAGCGAGTTTTATGCTACCATTTTATGTTTTTATGATGTTAATTAACATCCTTTTACTTCAGATTAGAGACCTCCCTTTATCATTTATTTATAAAGTAAATATAGTTTGGGGAAATCTTTTGTTTGGGAAAATCTTTATCTCTTCTTAATCTCTGAAGGACGGCTTTGCCAGGTGTTGAATTCTTGTTTGGCAGTTTTTTTCTTTGAATATTTTAAATATCTCATCCCATTCTCTCCTGGCCTGAAAAGTTTCCATTGAGAAATCTGCCAGTAATCTTAGAGGGGTTCTCTTATACATAACTTCTCTCTTTTCTCTTGCTATTTTAAAAGTTCTTTGAATTTGACTTTTGATAATTAATTACAGTATGTGTTGGTGGCCTTTTTCAGGTCCAACCTATTTGGGATCTTTTTAGTCTCATGGATTGATGTCCATTTCTCTCCCCAGGTTTGGGAAGTTTTCAGCCATTATTGTTTTCAATATGCTTTGTCTCTTTTTTTAACTCTTCTCTTTCTGGAATTCCCACAATGTGGGTATTATTTCTTTTTATTGTGTTCTATAAATCCCATAGACTTTCTTTACTTTTTCCCAATTCTCTTTTCCTTTTCCTCCTCTGACTGGATAATTTCAAAGGTCCTGTATTCTACACCACTGATTCTTCTGCATGGTCAAATCTGCTTTTGAAGCTCCATATTGAATTCTTTACTTCTCTCATTGTATTTTTTCAGCTCTAGATTAAAAAAATTTTTTTTGATGGTTTCTACTTCTTTCTTGAACTTCTTCCTTTTCATTTTCCCTTAATTTCATTTATTTGTGTGTTCTAATAGTATGCTAAGCTTCTTTAAGAGAATTATTCTGAATGCTTTGACAGTTCATTGATCTCTAATTCTTTAGGTTCAGTTATTGGAGCTTTATTAGTTTTCTTTGGTGGTGTCATGTTTACTTGATTTTTTTTTTTAACAGTCCTTGATTCCTTACACTGGTGTCTGTACATTTGGGTAAGTGATCTCCTTTTCTAGACTTTACAGATTCCCTTTGGCAGAGACGGTTACTTACCAGTCAGCTCAGTTTGGGTTTCTGGATATGTGTGCTGGTAACTTCCTTGGGCAGATGGAGATTGCTAAACAGTGCCTATTTTTTTGGGTGAGGCCACTGCCTAAACCTCTGAGGTTGGTGGATGTGTCACTGGCTTAGAACAGTTGGCTAGGACTCCTGCCTTGGTTCCCTGCAGGATGAGATCTGTGCCTGCTGGGTTCTCTAGTCAGGCTTACTAGATGGTTAGGACTGGGTACTATACCCAGAAGTAGACAGAGCTATGAATTCTCTTCCCTGCTCTGGCAGTGAAGCAGGATGGGCCCCAGGGCTTGCATCGCTCATCATTTGGGAATTTGAAATGGCAAGACTGTGCACTGAATTTCCTGGCCAGATGGGGCCACTGGTTTTGTTCTTCAAATGGGGAAAGCCACAGGGTACTCTCTGTTCAAGTGCCTCTGTCAGCAGGGCCTTATGCAGCTTCCCATATGCCCTCGTTAAGTTCCTGATAAGGTGGGATGAAAGCTGTACTTAGCAGCAGGTGAGGATACAAATTAGTTTCCCTGTCCAGACAGAGTGGGGAACCAGCTCCAAGATCAACAAGGCTTTTTTGTGGTCTTGCCTCATGCCAACTGATGCCCCAAGTTTCCTGGCCAAATGGTGTCCCTGGCTTTGCTCTGTGGATGATCAGTTCTGCCTGTTATACTCTCTTCTAGAATGTTGCTGGGCTACACAGCTTCCAGGTGTTCTTGTCAGGTTTTCTGGTCAGGAGGGCCCACAAGCTACACTCAGCAGTGAGCTGGGTTATGATTCAGCTTGTCTGCCTGGGCAAAGCAGAGGAACCCTCCAAGCCTGGCAAGACATTTGTTTGTGTTCTTGACTCAAGCCAACCTGCTCTCTACGTCCCCTGGCTGAATAGTGCCACTGGATTTGCTCTGTAGGTCAGTTCTGCCTGCCATTCTCTCTGCTCAGCTTCAGCATGTTGGGTTATGCAGCTTCCAGGTGTTCCTGATCAAACTTTCTGGTTGGGAGGGGCCAGAAGCTACACTCAGCAATGGGTTGGGCTACATATAACTCAGCTCCCTGAGTGAAGGCAGAAGGACAAGGCCAGTAAACTTCATTTGGGGACCTGAATGAGGTAGACTTGCATCCGGCTGAATTCCCTGGACAGACTGTGCCATCTTGGCTCTGCAAGTGAACAAAGCAGCGGCAGTCATTGCTACTACTAGGTGCCGCAGACATGAACTGGGTCTGTCAGGACCCTAGTGTGGGTGGTTGTGAGCTCTTCCCCCTTCTCCATCACAATCAGATTCCCAGGGGTTGAGCCCCTCATATTTCCCTGAAATCCCCACAGGGCTCCCAGGAAGAGACCCACAATGCTGGGGAAGCTGGGTGTCTGCTATAGGCTTTCTTTTATCACTGGAGGAACCACAGACTCAGGGCAGACCTCTTGGTGTGGTGCTGTGCCAGCCTGGGTGAGGGGCAATACAGTCCACATGTACCACTCCTCTTAACCTTCAAATGCAGCCTGTCTTGGTCTCTTGTGGTGCAGAGGATGGTTCAGCCTTATCCCCATGTTCTAGAATTCTCTCAGTGGTGGGCTGCCTGTGGATAATTGTTAGCTGTCCTTCTTGTGAAGGGGAGCAAGTCAGGAACAACCTACGTCACCATCTTGTTGATGTCACTCTCCCCTGTTGTCTCTTCTTATAAGGACACTAATATTATTGGATCAAGGCTCCACCCTTATGACCTCACTTTGCCTTAATTACCTCATTCAAAGGGTCTATCTCCAAATATAGTTACATTGGGCTTCAATATATGAATTTTGGAGGGGGGATACAAACATTCAGTCCATGACACAGGGGCTTAACCAATTTTGCTGTGGAGTGGCCATTTGGGCTGTTTCCCGAGGAACTCCAAATGACAGTCTCTTTTTTAGGCCCTACCTCTAGGGCTGGTTAGATTCTCCAGAAGAGTCTTTCAATTTCTAGTCTGTAGGGAAACGTTTCAGCTGCCAGCATTCTGAAAACTGAGTTTCAGTACTCACTATTTGGTGTGCGTGGGTTGACTGAATCATCCTGTATTTGGTTATATTACCCCAACTTCAACTTTGCCTAGAGTTCTGTCATTCAAAGATCGTCAGTTTGACCCTCTTCAAGAAATAAGCCTCCTGGCCATTCGTGAGGTGGGAAACAGAGCATCTGCTTAATGCAGGGAGCAGGTACAGGGACCCAGGGGCCTACCTGATACCAATTGATTTCCATCGGTCCTCCTTATTTTTGCCTCTTCTCTTCCTCTCCAACACCTGCTGCTGTCAGTTCCTGTGGCTTTTGGTTTCTGTGGTATGAACTGTATTATTGGCTGTGAACTTTCTCCATTGTTCAGTTTCAACTGCTAAGTGAGTTACTACTATCCATCTGCTTTATAGCTTCCAAAATCTTATCACTTTCGTCTCTTTTGTTCTTCCTATTGTATGAATTTTTAAAAATCCCATTTAGTCTGTGTGAGCTTTGGGTGGGAACAAAACTAGATCTGTGTATTCAGTCCTCCATTTTAACCCAGAAACTTCCATTCTTTTCCAAAGCAGTAACTTCTGGGATTAGTTTCAGTTCTGTATTTAAATAGATTGATTCCTTACTGCTGGTTCTTTCTTCCCATATCTCCCCTAGTTCCAAGTTCTTTATTTGGATGTATCTCTTGGCTGCATTTCTTCATCAAGTAGTTTTTTAGGGAAGAGCTTACTGGCAGTTGTGCTAAGAGGTGGCTTGAGGTAGGTGGGGTGGAGGGCAGATGGTATCTTGTAGGAAAACGTAGCTTAAAAAACACCCTTTTCTAACCCAATTGCCAGCCTGAACCCTTTTGTTTAGAAATTTAGAGTCCTTAAGTCTTTGCAAGTTTGTGAATGCCAGTTTGTTGCCTTTATGTTCAACTCTTCACTTCCTAGTTTTGTGGACTTGGTTGACTTGTTTGGGACCTTGGTTTCTAGTTTGTAAAATGGAGGCCATAATTCCTCAGAGGGTTGTTGGAAGGGCAACACCAGGCCTATCTGTTCAACAGATACTACTTCCCTTTCTCTGCCCTGTGCCCCCTTCCCAGCATTCCTTCCTCCCTTTTCCTCAGATGGATGTAAAGGATCCTTTTGCCTGCTGCTTTAGCACCCCCGGTATGCAGTGGTCCAAGATGCTGTGGAAACAAGCCTCAAACCCAGGCAGCTAAAAGCCAGGCTGGCTCTTCCTAGAGGTTCAGGTGCTGAGCCCTTTCCACCTACCCTGGTTGGGACAGCAGCAACTGTAATCTCGTGCTCATGGCTGCTAACCTCACAGATAAGATCAGCCCTGAGATAAGAGCATAACTTTCACTGCAGGGCTTTAGCGGGCAAAGGAATCTGATTCAAGGCAGTAACTTCCATCAGGGGAGAAAAGATAAGGTACGGTCACTTCTAATCTCAATAAGAGCATGTTCACGGTCTAGTGCCTTTCCGTGAACCAGCAGCTTGACATTTTCTATCATGGGACTTGTTCACAGTCAGGCCTGCCGCTGCTTTCTGAATGAAAAAGGCCAAGTGCCAGACAGGTTTGCTTCTTCCCCATTTCCTACAAGGTGCGTTGTGAATGAAGGACTGAAAGACTTGGGGGTGGTCCATGCAGCTGCCATGGACGAATGAATGCTTGTAGAAAAAAAAATTTAAAGGAGCAAATCTTAGTGTTGAATCAACTTATGTGTGCAGCCCCCCTGCCTAATACATGATTCTAGCTATTGTGACAATGAGAATATAAGAGAACGGAAGACACGAAAGACCTGCTTCCATAAACTGTGGCATCTGCAGACAATAGAATAGTAGTTATAGTTCTATTCATTATAGGTAGCCATTAAAAAGGATTCAATGGATCTATGTGTACAGACACAGGAAGATGTTTACATTTGGTTAAGCTACCAAGGTTACAAAGCAACGTGCATAGTGTGAACATTTTGTGTGGAACTGATGATATGCATGTGCTCACGTGCAGGTGGATGGAGGATGTTCATCACAGTGTTTATTTTACCACGGTTATCTCTGATGGTGGATTTCAGGGGACTTTGTGCTTTACTGGTTCATTTCAATTAGTTATAATGAGAATATATAATTTTTAGAGCCAAAAGCTTGCTTATCTATTTTAGCTATGTTCATTTAAATAAAAGCAGACTCTGCTTTGCATTCTCTCTTGACCTCATTCACTTCCACTATGTGCAATTTTAAAAACTGGGACAATAGGATTTTCCTCACCGGTTGTTTGTTGTGAGGATGAAATACTATGAAAGCCCACAGGCTTGTTGCTCAAAACCTGCAGGCTGAACAGCTTTAAACAGAAGAGGACTTAAATTTTTTTCCCCTTAAAACAGGAAATGTTGGGTAGAGTGGAGTGAGAAAGGCTGAGTCACTGACTTGTTTGACTCATATATTTATGTATTTATTTTTTTAAAGTTTGAGAGAGAGAGCATGTGTGCGAGCATGAGTGGGGGATGGGCAGAGAGAGAGGAAGAGAGAGAATCCTAAGCAGGTTTTGTGCTGTTAGTGCAGAGCCCCAGGTGGAGCTCTAACCTATGAACCGTGAGATCATGATCTGAGCCAAAATCAAGAGTCAGATGCTCAACCGACTGAGTCACTTAGGTGCCCCGAATCCTATATCCATTTGGTAGCTAAGATCAGGGCTGCCGTGCTTGGTCTTAGGGGCACTTTCATATCACAGTGCATGTGACCCTGATGCTTGAGGACTGGCGCAGACTGGAACTGGGCGATGTGGCGGTCCTGCCTGACTCGAGGCTCAGAGGTGAAGATGCCTGCCCGAGTCCTCATTGGTCACGTGGGGGAGTCTGACATTCACCGTTAGAAGAGGACTTTTTTTTTTTTTTTCAATATATGAAGTTTATTGTCAAATTGGTTTCCATACAACACCCAGTGCTCATCCCAAAAGGTGCCCTCCTCAATACCCATCACCCACCTTCCCCTCCCTCCCGCCCCCCATCAACCCTCAGTTCTCAGTTTTTAAGAGTCTCTTATGCTTTGGCTCTCTCCCACTCTAACCTCCTTTTTTTTCCCCTTCCCCCCAGCCCCCATGGGTTTCTGTTAAGTTTCTCAGGATCCACATAAGAGTGAAAACATATGGTATCTTTCTCTGTATGGCTTATTTCACTTAGCATAACACTCTCCAGTTCCATCCATGTTGCTACAAAGGGCCATATTTCATTCTTTCTCATTGCCATGTAGTACTCCATTGTGTATATAAACCACAATTTCTTTGTCCATTCATTAGTTGATGGACATTTAGGCTCTTTCCATAATTTGGCTACTGTTGAGAGTGCTGCTATAAACATTGGGGTACAAGTGCCCCTATGCATCAGTACTCCTGTATCCCTTGGGTACATTCCTAGCAGTGCTATTGCTGGGTCCTAGGGTAGGTCTATTTTTAATTTTTTGAGGAACCTCCACACTGTTTTCCAGAGTGGCTGCACCAGTTTGCATTCCCACCAACAGTACAAGAGGGTTCCCATTTCTCCATATCCTCTCCAGCATCTATAGTCTCCTGATTTGTTCATTTTTGGCCACTCTGACTGGTGTGAGGTGATATCTGGGTGTGGTTTTGATTTGCATTTCCCTGATGAGGAGCGACGTTGAGCATCTTTTCATGTGCCTGTTGGCCATCTGGATGTCTTCTTTAGAGAAGTGTCTATTCATGTTTTCTGCCCATTTAGAAGAGGACTTTCTAGTAAAGAATGGGAAGGGCCTGGGGTGGAGCCCAGTGCAGTGGGGCTCAGCAGATGCTAGTTCTTTCCCTTGAAGTTTTCCAGGTGGACAAAAAGGGTATTCTAGGCTTGTGAAGAGACAGACGTGTCATGCACATTTGGATATAAAAAAGCAGCCAGTTTGCTACTTCTGATAGGGCATGAATTTGATTTTAAAATGAGTTTCTTTGTAAGCTTAGTCTCTGGGACTGCCTTCACAGAATTAAACAGAAATGTACTGCTGGTACGTGCAATTCTCATGTTTACAAGTGTGGCACCACACTGCTTCACACCCCGAAAGGCAGCTAAGCTCCCTTGGAGGGACTCCCTAGGTGGACACAGCCACCAGCACACACGTGGGAGACTGGCCGTCCACATCATTCCGGGAAGCCCCCAGAATCACAGTGAGGTTTTAAAATGTTTTTTTGCTGTTCTAGAGTCTCAGCGAGTCTCTTGTCCCTCAAAGCATGGATTTGATGATTGGCAACCTGTGACTTAGATGAATGAACTCTTCCTTCCTTTAAAGAGTGTTCTTTCATTCCTAAGTTTTAGAAACTGTATCTTTGCCACGCCCCTTCACTTGGTGATGACCTATTTTTAAAATCTCATTTTCTATTCAGATTTCAGTCTGCTTTTGATATGGCTTAATTAAAACAAAAACCTCTCCAGGTAATAGAACAAGGTGAACCAAAAGCTTTGGGCTTGAGGTGGCTGCTAGGGACTCGTTCAATATAGATCAGTAACACAGGCTGTAGCTTTATTTTTTAAATTTCTTTTCTTTTAATGTTTTATTTATTTTTGAGAGAGAGAGAACGAGCAGGGAGGGGCAGAAAGAGAAGGAGACACAGAACCTGAAGCAGGCTCCAGGCTCTGGGCTGTCAGCACAGAGCCCGACATGGGGCTTGAACTCGTGGCCTGTGAGATCATGACCTGAGTGGAAGTCGGATGCTCGACTGAGCCACCCAGGCGCCCCACAGGCTGCAGCTTTAAAGGTTCCGTGCTGAGGCTGGCAGGATCCCACTTCCTTGATCTGTCTTAGGAATTGGCCCATGGGACTGGGGAGCACGTATCTCCGAGGGGGGCCAGGCCGTGGTTGTGCCAAGCACCACACACATGCCTAGAAAGGCCCTTGGCAGTCAGAAGAGCAGTTGAAGTTTCTAGTGGCAGAGAGGCTGCAGGAATTTTGCAGGAGCCCCCGACTGCCACCCCAACGCTCCCTGTGCAGATTTGAAAGTTCTGCAGCTTTCACACAAACTTAGGAGACTCATTCCGAAGGTGGCTGAGGACGTGCTGGAAAGAGGTATTCTTCCGAGCCCCGAGATGAAAATCCAGATGGAACATTGGCTGATATCCACTTTCAGAAACAAGCAAGTTCCTAGGCAATTTGTTTTAAAATCTTGCTCTAAATTATCATTTTAGGATAAGTTTACATTTTTACAAAAGATCTGTTTGTACATTACACATTTTGATCCATTTAGGTAAATAGGACCTTGAGGATGAGAAAATGGAGGCCCAGAAACTCTTGTGTAAGCCAGGGTCACACTGTGGACAGAGGCAAGCCTGGGTCAGCACACTCTCCATTCTGTCATCCCCAGTGGTGTGTGCTAACAGCTAGTGTGGCGCGTGTGCTGTTAGTTTGATAGTTTTGTTTTTAAAGGAAAAACAAGGATAATTGAGAAGTAGCTAAATCCCCTAGACTATACTCCCGGAAAGCCTCTGTAGCTCCACAAGCCCCCAAGAGAGCCAGTGTCATCTGCCCTGTGGCAGTGGGATGAAAAGGCAAACAGCACGAAGGAGGAAATAAATAGCATCGCAGATTGGAAACCCAAACCGGCAAATTCATAGCAAATGTCACTACATGTGTAACAGGGAGAGGGGAAAAAACCTTACATGAGTCTTCTCTATGTGTTGAAGATTTTATTTTTCAGGGGAATCAATTCCATTTAATAAAGCTTTGTAAAATGCCACAGAAGCCAGGGGGCACAGGTTTAAGCCATGCTCTTAAGAATTGGCCCTCTCCAGGCTGGGTCTCTTCTACAGATTACCTAGAAGTTACAAAGAGGAGTTCTTGAATACAAACCTTTGAAAAAGCCAATCTTTTTCCTATTTTTGGATTTGGGCCAAATGCAGAAAGTAGATTTTCCACTTTCTTGCTTTGATAGGAGTTGAACTCTTATCTTTTTTCATTTAAAACAAGCCAAAGTCCCTCTTAAAGAATCATAATGCAGGAAACCGCTTCTGTGGAAGTGAACCTTGACTTAGGGCCACACAAGCTCAGGCATGTGCATGTCAGACTCTGCCTGCTCAGGACACACAAGAGGGGAAACCAAATGCTGCTGCCCACGCTGTTCTGCAGTTGTCTAGAGTAGGGGGAGCACAGACAAGAAAAAGTGCAAAATAAAGGGTGTTTGTAAGGGCCCAGAGTGGATGGGAGACCCCCACATGAGAAACGCTGGTTTCAAGCTTCACACACAAACCTACAACTTCAATTCCTCTCTCCTCATCACACTGTTATTTCAAACATCAGCATGGGAATCAGAATTATTTCCATTAAAACAAGAGCTCATTTTCTTGTGCCGGAATGTATATAAAGGCCAGAGATCAAAGCCTGACAGTTTTCATGTTCCAGCCTTTTTGTCCCTACAGTATATAAATAACCTACTCCTAAGTTTACTCCTCAAATGACAATAGCTAGCTTTACTTCATGAATTATGGTGTCCAAATGAGTTGATTAATTTGCTTTCGTCACTGTGCATGAGTCATGGTAGATCAACTGCAGGCTTCATGCAGACTTTAGAAACTGGATACATGACTCAAGAACACGCAGCAGCTCTGGGCACCAGGGGCTTGGTGGGCTTGGTCGGCAGGCGCCTGGCCTGGCCCTGAACGCAGTTTCCAGTCTCTGCAGCTGCAGGATGAGGGTGAAGCTCCTTGCCAGGGAGGCAGGGTAGGTCCATTTGTTTTGCTCGGCCTCTCTGCTGAGTAGTCAAGGTATCTTGAATCTTTATTTTCTGCCAGGGAGGACACTGCATCAAGGTGGGCCGGTGTGGCCATTATTTCAGCGTCTTTACCATGTACGGCCCTTGTAGTCTGTAGCCAATCTTTCTGTAATAATTCCTGGTGCCGACCCCTGTGAGGCAGCAGAAAACCAAAGAAAGAAGAGTATTAAGCGTAAACTCCTGTAAAAACCCTCAAAGGCCAGCAGATGCTCCTCTCTCAGCTCCACCCCCCGCCCCCCTCATATTCACAGACCAAATTCCAGTCCAGATCGAACCTCATTTTAACAAGTTTGGAACATTTTTATCATTTTGAATACAGGCTGTATTAAACCATAGAAACTTTGTATTTTAGAGCCTGTGTATTTCAGTCCTGTTGGCACACCATGGGAGGAGGTGGATTTAAGTGTGACCTGTCCACATTCTAAATGGAACCAAACAGTATCACAGTTCCCCGGAAGGTGAAAGAGAGGGAGACAGGGGAAAATGGGGTCTCCACAGAGCCTAGAGAGGGAAGGGGCACCGAACGAAAAGAAGCTGTGCTTCAGTGTCAGTGCAACACGCCCTCATCGTGAGCGACAATTTCAACAGAATATTGGTCACATTAAATTAATGCTACTTAATTTGCATTTTATTAAAGTTTTGTTTAACTGGCATATTTCTTTCATGTATGAACAGTGTAAGTACCAGAAGTTCATACCTGTTTTAAGTTTGCGTGCATTTAAGCAACATTAGCTGATTTAAGTCAATACTAAAGGTCTATGAACTTTTTTTTTTAAAAGGGATCTACATATTAAGTTTGAGAAACACTATCCTAAGTTATCCCTCTAAATAAAATACTGTCCCACAGAAGATGCTGAGAGTGCACAGGAGGATAAATGCATGGCTTATAAGGTAGTGTCTACTGGCGTGGTTAAGAGGGGACAGGCTCCGGTTGAGTTTGATCTGGGTTTAAGACCTGGACCCATTTTACAGGTCTGTGGCCTGGGTCAGTTACTTAATTTCCCTGAACTTTTTTTTTTTTCCATATAATTTATTGTCAAATTGATTTCCATACAACACCCAGTGCTCATCTCAACAGGTGCCCTTCTCAATGCCCATAACCCACTTTCCCCTCTCCCACTCCCCAGCAACCCTCAGTTTGTTCTCAGTATTTAAGAGTCTCTTATGGTTTGCCTCCTTCCCTCTCCGTAACTTTTTCCCCCCCTTCCCTCTGGTCTTAAGTTTCTCAGGATCCACATATGAGTAAAAACATACAGTATCTGTCTTTCTCTGCCTGACTTATCTCACTTAGCATAATACTCTCCAGTTCCATCCATGTTGCTACAAAAGGCTATATTTCATTCTTTCTCCTTGCCAAGTAGTATTCCATTGTACATATAAACCACATCTTCTTTATCCATTCATCAGTTGATGGACATTTAGGCTCTTTCCATAATTTGGCTATTGTTGAAAAGTGCTGCTGTAAACATTGGGGCACATGCATCAGCACTCCTGTATCCCTTGGGTCAATTCCTAGCAGTGCTATTGCTGGGTCATAGGGTAAATCTATTTTTAATTTTTTGAGGAATCTCCATGCTGTTTTCCAGAGTGGCTGCACCAGTTTGCACTCCCATCAACAGTGCAAGAAGGTTCCCATTTCTCCACATCCTCTCCAGCATCTATAGTCTCCTGACTTGTTCATTTTGGCCACTCTGACCAGCGTGAGGTGATATCTCAGTGTGGTTTTGATTTGTATTTCTCTGATGAGGAGTGAACACTTACAGCAATGGCTAGATGATCTAGACAGAGAATCAATAAAGAAACAAGGGCCCTGAATGATACATTGGATCAGATGGACTTGACAGATATATTTAGAACTCTGCATCCCAAAGCAACGGAATATACTTTCTTCTCGAGTGCACATGGAACATTCTCCAAGATAGATCACACACTGGGTCACAAAACAGCCCTTCATAAGTATACAAGAATTGAGATCATACCATGCACACTTTCAGATCACAATGCTATGAAACTTGAAATCAACCACAGGAAAAAGTCTGGAAACCCTCCAAAAGCATGGAAGTTAAAGAACATCCTACTAAAGAATGAATGGGCCAACCAGGCAATTAGAGAAGAAATTTAAAAATATATGGAAACAAATGAAAATGAAAATACAACAATCCAAACGTTTTGGGATGCAGCAAAGGCAGTCCTGAGAGGAAAATACATTGCAATCCAAGCCTATCTCAAGAAACACGAAAAATCCCAAATACAAAATCTAACAGCACACCTAAAGGAAATAGAAGCAGAACAGCAAAGACACCCCAAACCCAGAAGAAGAGAAATTATAATAAAGATCAGAGCAGAAATAAACAATATAGAATCTAAAAAAACAGTAGAGCAGATCAATGAAACCAAGAGTTGGTTTTTTGAAAAAATGAACAAAATTGGTAAACCTCTAGCCACGCTTCTCAAAAAGAAAAGGGAGAGGACCCAAATAGATAAAGTCATGAATGAAAATGGAATTATTACAACCAATCCCTCAGAAATACAAGCAATTATCAGGGAATACTATGAAAAATTATATGCCAACAAACTGGACAACCTAGAAGAAATGGACAAATTCCTAAGCACCCACACACTTCCAAAACTCAAACAGGAAGAAATAGAAAACTTGAACAGACCCATAACCAGAGAAGAGATTGAATCAGTTATCAAAAATCTCCCAACAAATAAGAGTCCAGGACCAGATGGCTTCCCTGGGGAATTGTACCAGACATTTAAAGCAGAGATAATACCTATCCTTCTCAAGCTGTTCCAAAAAATAGAAAGGGAAGGAAAACTTCCAGACTCATTGTATGAAGCCAGCATTACTTTGATTCCCAAACCAGACAGAGACCCAGCAAAAAAAGAGAACCCTGAACCTTTATTTTATCCTCTGTAATAATGTACTTAAGTTTTCAGGATGTTGAGTATTAAATGAGATAGTCCATGGAATGTGATTAGTGCAGGGTCTGAAAAAAGCCAATTCCTCAGAAACATTGGCTGTTATTATTCTTTTAAAGCTGTTTACGATCTGGTACCCAACTACATTTCTAGCTTTATCTCTTGCTACACCTCTCTTCTTAAAAATTATGCTTCAGCCTTGGTGAATTTTAAATTTTTTAAGTTCTCTGCACATGTCTGGCTCTTTTTCTAGCTTCCAGGTCTTTGCTTATGCTTGTTCCCTCTAGCAAACTAATCAAACCTAAGAAGGGGGTGGTGGAAACCTCCATTTATAGGTCAGAAGCACTGGTAACAACCTGGACTTGCAATTGGCATTTGAAGTGAGGACATTCTTGTGGGCCTGAGCCCTTAACCTGTGGGATCTGAAGCTGTCTCCAGGTAGATAGTGTCAGAATGGAGTTAAATTACAGGACACACAGCTGGTGTGGCAGAATTGCTTGATGTGTGGAAACACCCTACATTCGGTGTCAGTAGCATAGGTATTCAGAGTATCGTGTGTAATGTGAATGAAAACAACTGCGGTTTTCTTTACAGTGTTCTGCCCCCCAGAACTCCCCATGGTGGACTGTGCCACTGTTGGCCTCCCTAAGTGGTACGAGTTCTATTTACCTTTTTCTTTACTTTGTATTCCTAGTGCTGAGTATTGTGCATGAAATAGAGACTCTTAAATACTGAGAACTGAGGGTTTGATGAGGGTTTAAGGGGAAAGTGGGTGATGGGCACTGAGGAGGGCACCTGTTAGGATGAGCACTGGGTGTTGTATGGAAACCAATCTGACAATAAATTATATAAAAAAATTTAAAAAAACCCAAAAAACAAAACAAACCAAAAACCCAAAGAACTGTTAGCTCTTTCAAGTCTAGCCTAGTTCTTTAGCCCAAACATTTGCTACTTAGGAAAAGGACTTTCCCACCATGTTTTGTTTCCTATCTCCTTTGAAAGTTTTCAAGTGTTTAGAAAATTGAATTGAAGCTGACACAATGGAAGTAACAGTACTATATCATGTGATGACAGGTCACTGGACAATTTCCCTTTTAATTCAAGGATTACTGAGAAACCACAAGAGACTCCTAATGATAGGGAACAAACTGAGGGGTGACAGAGGGAGGTGGTTGGGAATGAGCTAGCTGGGTGATGGGTATTAAAGAATGCACTTGTTGTGATGAGCACTGGGTGTTGTATGTAAGTAATGAATCACTGAATTCTCCTGAAACCAATATTGCACTGTATGTTATCTAGAATTAAAAAAAAAAATAGGATTACTGATATTCTATCTTGCACAATTTCACCTTGTCTCTACATTCTAATCATTACTTCTACTCAACATTGTGGCTTGGGATACAGCAAGAGGAAAACACACACAGAATATAGGTCAGATAGTAGCACACACCCACTGAATATAGGAAGACAGCTCAGAACCCCCAGAGGGGTACAACCACTTTATTGTTTGTACTATTTCCTAAAGCTCTCGTTCCATAAGCACATCCTATAACCCAGCAATTATATTCCTGAGTGAAGAGAGAAATGAATGCTTATATCCAACAAAAGACATTATTTATAATATCCAAACAGGAAATAACCCAAATATCTATCAGTAGTAGAATGGATAAATTATATTTTCACCCACAGAATGGAAAAAGGAACTATAGCTATCTGCAAGAACATGGATGAACCTCAAAGGCCTAACATGTATGAAAGAAAGCACATATGAAAGATCCCATCAACACAAAGTGCAGACACAGGTAAAGTTAATTTTATGGTCCCGGAAGTCAGAGTACTGGTTACATCTGGAAGATGGTATGAACTGAAAGAGGGAAGAAGAGTCTCCTGGAGGGCTGAAAAAGTTCCATCTTAATCTAATAGTTACATGGGAATATAATTCACATGCAAAAACTAATCAAGTGGTACACTTAAAATGTACTTTATTGCATATAATATCTCAATTAAGAAAAAGGCTCAAGAGGGGCACTCCATTTTATAGATGTTTCAATGTGTTTTGAGAACTCAATTTGTCCAGAGAATTTAGGAAATAAGGTAGAAGGAATAGGATGAGTGGCTCATTCCACACTGAACCCTCAACTTGGACAAACCCACCACCAGGAGACCTCGGAATATACTTCTCCTATCCACAAAGAAGCTAGAATTCATAGCATCTCTCTCCATGCTAGCTGCTTCCCTTACTTATAGTCCTGTTGTTCCGGTCGCCATGCTGTGCTTCATTTGACTTGCGTGTCTATCTTCCTAGAATGTAAGCTCTTTGAAGTCAATGACTTCCATCATTAGGAAGTGTCTGGCATATAATCAACTATTGTACTGTATTCAGTTATTATGTTGTATACATACAAAGAAATGTGCCCCTGAGGGATGTCTTTAAAAAGAAAAAAGAAAGAAAAAAAATTGCCTGTATGTTAGGTGACAGGTAGTGAAAATGACTCAGTGTAAAAGGCATGAAGGGCAGGGCTTTATCTAGTTCCAGCTTTCTTACCTTGTTAAAGATTTAGAGGCAGCTTTCTAATTTATACTGTTATCTCTTATAAAGTTGCCCCCACATTTTAAAGACATAGCTCTGGCTTTTTATATTTTCTAATTTCACAAAGTAGATGCCATTTTCCATGGACTTAATTTATTATGGAGAATATGTAAAAGTAGAGGTGATGTATCGAACTTCCATATACCCATTACCCAGCTTCAACAATGATCAATTAATTCACCAGACTGCTAATGCTTCTAGCTTTCTACTCATGTGAAGTCATAAAATACATTGGGTTTCCTTCTGGTTCTGCTCAGCATGTTCACTGGAGGCATGTTTTAATTGCCTTCTTTCAAATAAAGATGGTGATATCTCCTTTACCATTAATTACCAGACTGAAGGTGTACTGTTGGTCAAAGTGCATCCTAGAACAGCTACACCTGTTATCTGTCCACCATAACCAGCAGAGGTGAGACAGAAGCAGTTCCTTACATCTAACACAGGACAGCCCTCGGATAAGTGCAAAGTTCAACAGAGTGTGCCCTGATTTCCTAAGCTGCTGAAAAGAACAGCTTTACTGGGGTAACACTAAGCATTCCTCAGTCATGATTCCAACTGAGCATACAGACTCCCTGAGCTATTTCTGCCTTTATACAGGGCATGGGCCTTAAAAACCATTACAACTTGAGAAGAGGCATTCAGGCTTTGTGCTTTTTTGAAAGAAAGGTATATTTTCAGGCTCCTATCTTTGTTTCCACTAACATGCAGTAGCACGGAGATGGAAAATCTACTTCTGGACCCTTTGGGAAGATTTAAGTATTTTGGGGAAAGAAGTCTGACCTCCAGCGGGTCTGAACTCCAACCTCTTAAACAACTAAGCAAAAATACGCCCGTTTGTATTTCTTTGTGCCTCTTGTTTCTGGACAGCTTCCCCACCTCCATGCCCCTGCTGCATTTCTACAATCTGCAGAACAGGCTGGTAAAAGCATTAGCACTCTTAGCCAGCTTGGAGGAGAACAGGCCATCACTGGGGCTGGGTATGGGCCACACCCTGCTCCCCTCACCCCTTGGTGCTGAGCAGGGCTCCAAACAGTCCTCCTCACAGTAACTTTCCTCTTGTTAGTCGGCCAACAGCAAGCAATTACATTTCACAGCTGACGTCTGCCAGCCTCCTGGACTGACGTAGGCAGACTGTGTCACAGGCCTCAGCGTTAACACTGCTCCTGCCCTTGAGAAGAGATGCAGTGGACTCTACAAGTAACTGACTTCTCAACCTGATCGCTTGGGTGTGTCTGCAAAGCCCGGTGGGCTAGGGAATGAGCAGGACTTGAACCGATATGCAGCAGTCCTCAGGGTGCCCTACTAGCATTGTTAGTAGAGCATTCGGGATGGGGAGGGCAGGGGGTGGTCCAAATTCCTGTTTTAGCTTCATTGCTTTGCCAGATGTGATATGATCAAATGAGATAAGGTAGAAAAAGAGTATCCAGACACGTGCCTAGAGTAATATTCTGTGATTTGGCTTTGGTCACCAGCCTCTTTAGCTACCTTCAGCCACATCACATTCCTGAAGCCAAACTTGAAAATATGTTAAATCAACCCTTTGAAACTTAAATCTGATTTTTCTGAGTAGGTACAAAAGATTGAGATGATGATTCATAATCATTAAAAAAAATCAGTGAAATAAAAACAAACTGTTTTAATTACTTTTGGGTTCAATTAATCAACTATTTATTGAGTACTTGGTATGTGCCTAGCAGCGTTAATACAAGGCAAATGTATTCATTAGTTTCATTCATTTGCTACTAAAATGAGACTTTATTACATCTCATTGATCGCTTAGTTGGATGGCACTATTTCACTCTTCAACAATGCCCATGTAGGAGAGTTGGGAAAGGTTTTTATTCTGAATGTCTGAAAATGAACCAGTTAACTCAATGACCTTAAATCTTTGAAAGAGAGTTTTTTCCCCCTGCTATGTTATTAAAAAAAAAAAAAAGAAACTTACAAAATTACCCACATGTAATCTTAGCTCTTCAAAGCAGCTGACTATTTCAAATCATTAATAAAGCACATTAGTACCTTATTCTCCATCATCCTGGATGATACAGAGAATATCTGAGTAGAGGTATAAGATCCAACCTGCTACCCAGCAGCCTAAAATTCCTCTATCCATTCTGAAATGGCTATACCAAGGTAATAGCGAAGACAAAATGAACAAAGGATAAAAGTAGATAACTTGTATAGCAGTTACACAGAATTTAAATGAAACCTACTGTGGTAACTTAGAGTAGGATGACGGTGGTAGGTTATCTTACAGCTCTTAGATTTTTTTCCCCTCACACAGTGTCTGACCTAGGAGAGCCCACAAACTTCTAATTCAAAACTGGACTGGCTCTGTTCATATCAGTGCAAAATATCTGCTATGTCACAGATCATTCCCACTACTTTGCTCACGTCCCAAATCATTAGTGTGTCTCTGCAGAAGTTAAAGACTGTGCCATCTGCAACCTGGAAGGAAGTGGTATCCCTTATAGTTTTTTAAAAAATTGACTTTGAAAAAGCAAATGGTCAAATAGGAAACTCCAGAGATCAGTCCCTCCACTGAAACCACCATTAAACTGGAAAAAAATAGAACCAACCATTTTGAGACACTAGAAATTGATAAGACATTTATAGCAACTGGGGTGGGGGGGAGGGAGGGCACTTGATGAAGGAGCTGCTGAACTCTGAGAAGAGAGCAGCAGATGTAAACCACATACTCTCCCCCATTCCTACAGCAGTTAGCTGAAGCCAGCTAGCTGTGTATTTTGTTTGGTTTGGAGGCTCCTGTAGGAACTACTGCCTTTACTTTGGCCTCTCCTTTCTGTGCTGGGTGTTTGTTGTAAGATTTGAAGAGACATACAGCACCCTCCCCCATTTTTAAAGATCCAGACATTTAAGAAAATCTCTGTCAGGTCACAGGCTGATTGCAGAGAGGACAGAAACTTTAGTGTCCACATGCAACAAAGAACTGACTTTACAAAAATAGTTTGGAAAAGTCACTACACAAATGGATGACTGCAGCCCTTAAGAGCAATCCTTGAAGAGGGGGAGAATCTTTTATATTATTCAAATGTGCAGTTCTCAACATCAACAACAAAAACAAACCCAGGAAAATAAGGCCATTCATGGGAAAAAGAGAATTTGACAGAAACTGTGCCTGAGGAAGCCTAGATACTGGGATTACCAGGCAGAATCAACGGTATTAAATATGCTCAGGAGCTAAAGGAAACCATGAACAAAGAACTAAAGGAGCACAACCAACAAAAGAAAAATCACTAAGGGGGACTGTATCAAATTAAAAAGCTTCCATACAGCAAAAGAAATAATCAACAAAATGAAAAGACAACGTACGGAATGGGAGAACATATTTGTAATTCACATATTGGATAAGGAATTTTATCTAATATACTTAACTCCTACAACTTAGTAACAAAAGTCAATCTGATTAAAAATGGGCAGAGAAATTAAACTGACATTTTTCCAAAGAAGATATCCACATGGCCAATAGGTACATGAAAAGTTGCTCAACATCACTACTCATCAGGGAAATGCAAATCAAGACCACAATGACATGACCTCATTCATACCTGTTAGCCTGGCCATCATCAAGAAGACAAAAGAACAAGTGTTGGCAATATGTGGAGAAAAGAGAATCCCTTGTGTACTGTTGGCTGGGAATGCAAATTGGTGCAGCCATTATGGAAAAACAGTATGGAGGCTCCTCAGAAAATTAAAAATAAAATTGCTATATGATACAGGAGACAAAATGTTCAATTCATCAAGGTTTAACAATTATAAACACACATACACCTAACAACAGAGCCCCAAAATATATGAAGCAAAAATGGACAGAATTGAGGGGAGAGATAAATAGTTCTACAATAAGAATTGCAGACTTCAACAGACATTTTCAATAATGGCTTGAAAAATAAGACAGAAGATCAATAAGGAAACAGAGGACTTGAAAAACACTTTAAACTGATTAGACCTAACAGGCATATACAGAACACATCACTCAGCAACAGCAGAATATGCATTTTCCACAGGGGACATGAAGCATTCTCTAGCTTAGATCATAAATCAGGTCATAAAAGAAAACTTAATAAATTTAAAAAGACTGAAATCTTAAAGTATGAAGAAAAGTATAAAGAAAAAGAGACTGAAATTACTAAAATTAGAAATGAAAGAGAAATTTATTTATAGAAATAAAAAGGGTTAGAAGAGAATACTATGAAGAATATTGATGTGTGTATACACTAACATACTGGATAACCTAGTTAAAATGGACAAATTCCTAGAAACACAAACTACAAAGATTTACTCAAGAAGAAACAGGTCTATATGGTCCTACAACAAGTCAGGAGATTGAATCAGTAATAAAAAACCTTCCAACAAAGAAAAGCCCAGAACTAGATGGCTTTACTTGTGATTTCTATTAAATGTTCATACACACACACATGCACACAGCATACACACGTGGAATATTGTTCAGTCTTAGTAAAGGAAGCATAATCTTTTAATGTTATAGTATGAATAAACCTAGAAGACACTATGCTAAGGGAAATAAGTCAGACACAAAAGGCCATATACTGCATGATTCCACCTCACAGAGACAAAGTAGATTAGAAGTTACCAGGGGCTGGGGTGATGGGAGAATTGAGAATACTGCTTAATGAGGACAGAGTCTCTGTTTGGGGTAGTGAAAATGTTTTGGAAATAGTGGTGATGGTTGTATAACGTTGTGACTGTAACAAATGCCCCAAAATGTATACTGAAAAATGGTCATAACGGCAGGGGCACGTGAATGGCTCGGTTGAGCATCCAACTCTTGATTTCGGCTCAGGTCACCATCCCAGGGTCATGGGATTGAGCCCAATGTTGGGCTCTGTGCTGAGCATGGAGCCTGCTTAAGATTCATTCATTTTCATTCTTTTTCCCTCTCTCTCTCCCCTTCTGCTTTTGTAGGCCCCCCCCAAAAAAATTAAAAAAAAAATTTTTTTTTAATGTTTATAATGGCAAATTTTATGTCATATACAATTTACTACCTTCCCAAATTGAGAAAACAAGACTTCAAGGTCCATTAACTATTTTCAGGTGTTTGTTTGGGGGCAGGAATGTGGATAAGGGTAGGATATCTTTAGAGAGAAACCAGCCCAAAGATGGTCTATATTCTATAACCTAGAAGAAAGGTAAGTGGCCAATATCATAGATCTAAAGGATTAAACATTTAGATAGGCTTATAAAGGGAAATACAGAAATGTCCTCATGGAAGAGAGAGAGCAGACAAAAGGTCAGATGCAGGGGCTACTTGTGGGGGCCTGCCAAAGTCTACTTAGGACAGTGTTAGGTATAACTGTGCTGCCATGACTGGCTCTATGAAACGCTGATATTGGGTTTGGGACAAGAACTCTTGAATCTACATATGGCCAAAGACAGTCCATCCTGGGAGAAGGCTAAATGAAGTTTTCTGTAGAAAGGGACTGGGTAACTTAATCTCAAGTTAATGAAAACATATTTAACTTAGTAGGCAAAGGTGGCCGCCACCAGATCTTCTCTTTAAAAGTGGATATATTTCCTCTCTTTTAAAATGTGGGCTGCCCAATGACTCTGGTAACCAATAGAATGGGCCATAAGTCACATTATGGTAGACAGTCTCTAAGAGGAGGACTCCCAAAGTCCCTGTCTACTGGTATTCAGTCTTGCATAATCCCTTCCCCTTGAGTGTGGGCTGGACTTGTTGACTTATTACTAAGAGTAGGTATAAGGACTGTAGCTCCCATCTCAAGGGGCCGTCTCTGTGATCACTCTGCTGAGGGCAGCAAGCTGCCACGTGATGAGCAGCCCTTTGGAGAGGCCTACATGGCATGGTGAGGAACTGTGGCCCTAAGACCAACAGCCCATGAGGAACTGAAGCCTGTCAAACCACATGGTAAACCCGGAAGTGGATCTTTCAACCCCAATTGAATCCTGAAATGATTACAACTCCAGCTAATACCTTAACTGGAGTTTTATGAGATACTTTGAGGCAGAGGTACCTCGCTAAGTCACTTCTAGATTTCTGACTTACAGGAATTGTGATGACCGCTTGTTTTCAGACATTAAGTTTTGTGATTATTTATTACACAGCAACAGATAATGAATATAAGATGTTCTGGGACTTCTAAGTCTAGTCTTTGCTCCCTTCCTTTAAGAGCCCAGCCTTCATGCTATGAGAAATGCAAGTCAGGTGGAAAAGAACCAAGGTGCTCATGCTGACAGTCTCAACTGAGCACCCATTACCAGCTAGAACTGAAACTCCAGACAAGCCAACCTAGTCACAGCTGATGGCCATTTAAGCCACCCCAGCCAAGGTCCTAGACATCATGAAACAGAAGTGAGCCATCTTCTCTATGCCCAGTTGAATTTCTGACCCACAGAATCACTAAGAAAATAAATTGGTTGTTGTATTAAGCCATTAAATTTTGGGGTGATGTGTTACACAACAAGAGATAACCAAAACAACCACTAATTAGTAGGATTTGCAGTAAGAGGTAACAGGGCACATAGGATATAGATCTGGGGCTTCTGGACTGCTTTACCAAACAACAGTGATTCATTCATAAATGGTGGATAAACCAGACAACTGGATGCTCAGGGAGGTAGAGGATTGGGGGCAGGGGGCATAAGGAAATATAATCCCATGGCCACAATCTAAAACCCTAAATCCATCAGTTAATGTCTCAGAAATGTGAGTCAGAGACAACAGTTCAAGCCATGTGATAAAAAGAATAAGAAATTCCCTGTGTTATGTCTTGCTGGAATTAGAAATGCTTAAACTAAAAAGCTCTATAAAAACAGTATCTTGGTTGCTAAGGAAGGCAGCATCAATGTTTTCCAGAATTATTTAGTAATCTGCTCACCCAAAGGGGAAGAATCTGCCAAATCCTTGCCTCTAAGATCTAAAAGAGAAAAGTTTTATCAAAAATTGAGTGGATTATAACAATGTCAAATATTTATAGAAAAGAACAGTACTAACCACATGAAAGTTACATTGATAAGGAGTTAATACTGCAACAAACTAAAATCAGACATTGTGACGAACAGCAGATGATGAGAAGTCTAGACTAGACAACTCTGGAGAAGGCTTCCTTCCTCAGAAAAAAGCCGATGAAGCGTCTAACTTTACAACAAAGGCAGTCATTTATATCAAAGCACCCAGACCTCTCAGGAATATTATTAGAAGCCACATGATATAGCACTATTCCTCTTCCCAAGCAGAAGTACAGTCGTAATTCCCAATATCTATAAACTAAGAGGAACAAGAATGGGGAGAAAAAGTATACATATGTTAAGCATGTCAACATTAGCAGGGCTGTCCTCTGGGACATTAATGTACACATTTCTGAGATACAAGGATACTTGATAGCATGGACCTAGGAAGAGAAACAGCACTTGCCAGATGCTGTTCCTCCTGTGCCAACAAGCTACTACCTACTCCTATCACTAGCTTCTGCCTAGGAAACCTCACCATAAGATCCAAACAGTGGACACTCACCAGTGGCCTATTAAGGAATATTTGGAAAACATGCATTAGTTACTATAGTCATGAAATACAGAGAGAGGGATGGGTATAATGCACTTGATATGCAAAGTACTACAATCTGGTACCTGATTCCTCTACAAATGAATGAATAACAAATCAGGGAATGCAGAGTCCTGGGAGGAGCTATGCAAGGCTGCCTCCACAGTCCAGCTGCAATACACACACCAGTTGGCAGACATTTAGCTAATTTCTTATCTAGCAAAATAGTATTCCATATCATTGCTAGTCTAATGATTAAGAATCAAATTCTTGTAGCAATGCAATATTTTATGTTTTTATCTATTATCTTTAAACAGAAAGATATTACCCACCACCACAATACAATCCTATTGGAACATGCACCAAAAAAGAAATATGGGGGCACCTGAGTGGCTCACTTGGGTAAGTAAGTGGCCAACTCTTGATTTTGGCTCAGGTCATGATCTCATGGTTCGTGAGTTTGAGCCTGGCATCAGGCTCTAAGTTGACAGTGCAGAGCCTTCTGGGGATTCTCTCTCTCTCCCTCTCTCTCTGGCCCTACCCTGTTTGCACTCTCTCTCTCAAAAATAAATAAACATTTAAAAAAACATTTAATTGTTAGAATGCTAAAGTGGAATAAATAGAGGAATATACAGAACCCTAACAATGTGCATTTCATTAGGGGACAATTTATTACAAGATAAATTATGTAAAGGGATGAAACAGAAACTACAAAAGAGCACACAATCTTTCCCCTTCCTTTCTGAGAAGTCCTATGCACACAGCACACAGGCGGCACAAACTGGTTTGCATTTGGCAGGCTTCCTGTATCCTTAGCAAACAAATAAGCCAAAATGAGGAAAAGCTTTTCTAGGCATTTTGGTAAGGATCAAGAGTCCATTACCAGACACATCTAGTTACAAATGTACGCTTCTTTTCACCTAGATTATAATGCAGAGAATAAAACTACCTTCACCTTAAGTAAAGGGAGATGGGTTGCAGCCTGGAATACAGGTGAAGTTTCTGGGGTTCAGTAAGTAAATCTAAGCCATTTGTAGTTTAATGAAACCAAATGACTGTTATTTTCTGCCCACATATCATTAAACACTGGCTCTGGGGTACAAGACCATGAATTTCAGTCCCAGGAAACCATATTGGATTATGTAAGGCATAGGCATGTTGGTTTTTTCACTAGTAGGAATTGTAGATGTAGCTTTTAGAATCATATTCTGAGCATCATGATTTTAGAATGATCTCCTCTCCACAGTGACTTGTTTACTCACTCTATATTTAAGGTTTAAGGATTATTCATCCTATATATTTATCTTCCCCCCTTCTCTCTTCTTTGACTTTAAATGGGTTTAAACAAAATGGCTAACAGTCTCTGACTTCAGTGGATTTCTGTCATCAACCATTCAGACATTTTCCTCATTTCTCACCATCACTGTGTGATCTATCAGCCTTGTACAATTCCTGGCCAATGGCCATATTAATTTTCTACTTGAAAGAACACAAATAGAATACTGCTTATGACGAAGGTACGAGGGGGAGCTTGGGAATAGCTGTTTGTCTTGATGCATAGTAATTAGCTTGGCAAACAGAAACAGTAACATGATTGGATCTGATACCTAGCCAAAACTGCCAAAAGAAAAAAAAAATCATCTGTTGGGTATATTAAGTGGCTTTTTAAATAGCAGCTATCAACAGTTATATTTGCCCTTTTGGAAATGGTACGGGCAGTGTAACATCAGAGATCTCCAGTTTCCATGGTGATTATTAGTGATGGCATTTCAAATGTTGTAGGTTAGGTTCTACAGTATAATCACTTGTACTTGACACCATAAGACAGGGAAGAGAAAAAAATGGCTTCATCCTAACATATTTAAAGGAAAGAGAGATAAAAATCCACATAGATAAACATCATGGTTTTTAAGTAGATACAATTTGTTAATCTTAAACAGGTGTATGTTGACAGAAGCTACATAAGCTGGTGAGAGATACTAAAGCACTTGGATATAATAGGGACTAATTAATTGCTTATTTAGCAGTAATTAACTGCCCACACATGTTACAAACTGGTTGTTCTTACCTTACTGGTTTACCCATTTTGTATGTACAAAAAAGATTGTTTTCTTATTCTGAAGCAATTAATCATGAGTTGAGATATAGTCTAAGTAGAGAGAAAAATTTATCTTCCTCTGGAGTTAAGGATAATCTGTGGGGTGAAGATTGAGTTAACTGTGCAGCCCAATTTCAACACCCCTCAAGGTCCAGGCAGTAGTATCTCATACTTTCTTGATCTGCCCTCTCAACTCCAGTCCCTTGAACATAGGAGACACTCAATACACTTGGTGATTCTGATGCTGATGAAGCCAATCATTTCATTTTTGCTTTAATTTTCAAATTTAGAGTTGATGGTTAACTTTGAAATACAGTTTACTTACGAAGACAATTATATATACTTAAAAAAATAGAATGAATAATCTAAAAGGTCTAAGTGCTTCACCTGACTCTAATAAACAAGAAAATTTTCAATTTCCTCAAGTAGCTATAAAATCAGTCTTTTAAAAAAGGATAAATTAGCTGTAAAATATTCAGTATATACCTTTTATAAACAAAATATATTGAGGTAACAAAGATAAAAACCAATTTGTTTTTAACAGGGAAAAACAGAACACATGGAGTCTGACTAGTGATTCAAATCAGATCTACTGTGCAGTTAATCATACTGTCTAGAGGCAGAATCAAAGATTATAAATCCAAATAACAGAAAATCTGCTGGCAAGTTGAGGGGAAGTCATAATGAATCAGAATGTAATTAAAAAAAAAAAACAACTCGACATAAGTGCATTACTCTTACAGTCACTGTAACCAGAATGATAAATGACCTGTCTCTCCCTTACTCAAGCTACTAGTTATGCCAGGACAGAATATGTAGGCCACCACTGTGTACAAAAGCCTGCAGACCAGAACAAGGATGGATTTACAAATCAAGGACAAGGTCAGAAAAAAACATATGACGCTTAGGTCACAAAGTAGCACCAAATTGTGATGAAGTCAATATGTATCCACAAATCATAGGATAACCTAACCATGGGAAACTTTATCATTTTTATCATCAAATATCTAACATACAAGGAGACTAAGTGCAATTACTAATGAAATTAAAGGGCTTCCTAACATGGTTTCAGGAAAGAATCTACTTAAAATGTAATCAGTAAAACACAAGTGGTTATGTTGAGAACTAAAAGAGATGAAAACACTAAGGGGCAGAATTCTAGACTGCTAGAATTGTAGAAGATAACCTACTCCAATTTTTTTCAGTAAGGGAAGAATGGAGATCAAGTGAAATTATCCAAGATCACAAGAAGTGAGGGCTACAGTCAACACAGGAATGGAATCCAAACTCTCCCGCCACCAAGTGTCTCTTCCTATACAGCACACCTAATGAAGCACTGTGAATAAACACAGTAGACAAGCACCACTGCGATCATAAGGAGATTTTCATTCCAAGGATCAAATTATGGAGAACTGTTTGACTTTTTACAAAAACTAATTTCACACACACACACACACACACACACACACACACACACACACACAGTGTACTCAAAGCAGAAAGACCAAAGTGAAATATGAACAAACATGGAAGGACAAAAGCTACATAAAAGGTGATGATAATGCATACTTTAAATCTGTACTACTCCAAGTTCTGAATAATGGACATCTCAGGTGTCTGATTCAGAAACTTAACTGAACAATATGTTACTAAATTAGAGGAATAAAATGCATCATACATAGAGAAATATTCTTGGCTTTTTTCATTAGAAGGGTGATCAGATCTTGAGTCAAAGAGAAAGTCAAGGTACTATGTGCTTTCCCTAATAGAAAGCAATGACGCAACTTAGAGACTAGAGTGACAGGAAATAATGCTTCCTTCCTCCCACAGAACTCACTTTAGTTCCAAAAGACAATCCAGGACTGCTCTTACAGAAACCCACTAGCCCAAAGAAACCCCCTATACAGAAATCTAGTAGTCCTACTGTAGCAGCTAAGGAGAAAGGTTCTTCCCAGCTTTTTTCAGCAAGACTCTTATTTTAAAAATTCTACAAGCAGATGATCTGAAATTGAGCTATTATTTAGATTATGATAAAAAGCTAGAAAGAGGACAGATGCTGATTTCCACTTAGAAAGACACCCTGCTCATAAAAAGCAGAAACTAAGGCTCTTATGGGTGCCTGAATAGAACCTCAGCCAAGTCAGGGGCCCTCTCTGCATGTAACATTTCTACAAATGGATAGATATTATGAAGGTTAATGAAATAATGTGGAGAAGTAATAGAATACCAATGTTCTTCGGTTGTAAAATTGATTATGTTCCCAGATACCAGAAAACCACGTGACTGCACAGTAGACTGCGGGTGTGCAGGCCCCACCATGGTCACAGAGAGTATCTTTCCCTTAATGGTTTGGAAGAGAATATGAAAACCTTGCCATTCAAAATGTGGTCTGAAGACACAATTAGCACAGGTAACACTGTAAGTTGGTTAGAAATGCAGGCTCTCAAGCCCCACCCCAGACTGAATCTCCATTAAAAAAATTTTTTTTAATGTTTATTTTTGAGAGGGAGAGACAGAGCATGTGCACATGCGCGCGTGTATACACACACACACACACACACACACACACACACACACACGAGTGGGGGAAGGGCAGAGAGAGGGGGAGACAGAATCAGAAGCAGGCTCAAGGCTCTGAGCTGTCAGGACAAAGTCCGATGCAGGGCTTGAACCCACGAGCAGTGAGATCATGACATGAGCCAAAGTCAGAAGCTTAACTAACTGAGCCACCCAGGCGCCCCCTGAGTCTGCATTTTAACAGGATCTCTGGATAATGTACAAGCACATTAAAGCCTGAGAAGTACTGTGCTGAACACACTGACAGTGCTCTAGCGAAAGGGACTGCTGAATGTCAGGTGCTTTCAACCCTTCACAGGTGTGTGTGTAGAGTAAGTCTCAAGTCAGGCTGGACCTCTTCGGGGAACAGGAAAGGTTGACTTCTGGACAACCATAGGTTACAACTGAGACGTAAACATTTTTTATTACAAATATCAGTATCACTTAGGTGAGCCTCTTTTTAGTGAAATTAAGGTAACAGAGAAAAATATATAAAGCTAGCTATGTTAAGAAATGTTTTACTAATCCATCTGGATAATGCCAAAAACCATAGCCAGACTAAATGATTAAGTGAGCCTGGGTCATTACATTTTCATAATTATAATCATTAAAACCTGGGCAAGGGTGTTGATTTATTGATTAGCAACAATTTATTGATTTTTTTTTAAAAAACGCATTTCAACTCTCATTTTCAGAAAAGATTATTTACAAGATCTTAAAAGAAAAGAATCTGCTTTAAGAAAGGAGCATGTTTTCTAATGGGAAAATAAACCTGGAGGAAAAAAAACCCTACATTCTGATCATGGCTTTTACCACATTAGCTTCTTATTAGGAATAGCAATTTTTGGGATATAGTACTAAACAGTAGGAGTGAAAGGGTATCTATATTATTTCTTTTTCTCTCACACTAGAATTTCCTTTTTGTGCCCACTTCCCTTTGTGTGATGTCCCACACAAAGTATGGGGAGAGCTGCAAACAAGGGAAAGCTGTTCCCTGAAGCAAAGTCACTGAGAGCAATATTTATGGAGCAAAGAACTCTGCTTTTAAATATCTTGTACTGGCAGGGGCGCCTGGGTGGCGCAGTCGGTTGGGCGTCCGACTTCAGCCAGGTCACGATCTCGCAGTCCGTGAGTTCGAGCCCCGCGTCAGGCTCTGGGCTGATGGCTCAGAGCCTGGAGCCTGTTTCCGATTCTGTGTCTCCCTCTCTCTCTGCCCCTCCCCCGTTCATGCTCTGTCTCTCTCTGTCCCAAAAATAAATAAATGTTGAAAAAAAAAAAAAATAAATAAATAAATAAATATCTTGTACTGGCAACTGAGGTTCCATTTTAACTTTCTGAACAACAGTGTTGATAACAGCCACACTGGTTTACTTTTTCTTGGATCCATATCACCAAATTTCAATTTCCCAGACAGAGTAACTGGGCACAAAGCACAAGAGAGGAAATGACGACTAGTGGGGCAGACAGATGACTGGTGTGACAGCAAGAAAGATAGGACACCGATTACTGGTCTTGCCACTCCGTGCTTCTGGAAGCTCTACTCCACCAGACTGCTTACAGGAATTCTGTGTGTGAGCACAAGTCTTTTACTGTTGTACTTGGCCCAATCCTGACTAATCATAAATAGGGGTAAGAGAGGCCTGAGATAGTTTTAACTGTGATACCAAGTTAAAATGTGAATGAATCATGAATTTTGCTCTCCTCCAGTTACCTGATATAACAGCTATTTTCCCAGATCCGTGTTCTTCTCTAGCTATTCTTTCTGCCTCCTCCATCAGAAGCATGCCAAATCCCTGGAAGGAGCAAAGGAGGGGATTAGGGAATTGAGAAGAAAGGAAGTCAGTAAGAGGGGTCTGTAAAACAAAAAGGCTAATATTTAGTAGTTGCTAAAATCTGCTAAAATAAGAGTGACAAAAAAAAAATGCATGGGAGTAAGAAAAGAGAAACCATTCAATTATACCAAAAATACCCTGTAGCAGACTAGTAAAAAAGGGAATAATTTTGCAACAAAAGCCATCAAAAGGTATTCTGTGGATGATGTAATCTCATCACAGCAAGGGGGCAATTGCCTCTCAACTTCCTGTCTCTTTTTAAATAAGTTCTAGGCAATCTCTAGGTGATGAAGTCTGGGGCATCTAATCTTGTATCTATTAGTCACCCCTACAATATCTAAAAGGTTTTTGAAAGCAGGCAATATTCTTAAATCACTAAGTTTGGGGTCTACTCTGTACCCACCAATAGTGGTTTTAAGCCACTTCCTGGAAATTTTAAAGAGTGAGTTATTTCTTTATTTAGGTTGTCTGTGGGGAGTGGAACAGCATTCCACTACATGTCAGATATAGCTTGCATCTATGAAGACCTTTAATATTTCACAAGTGCTTTCACATTATCATCTGCTTTGATTTCATAATACATAGCTGCTGAATCATATGAAATTGCTGGTATTAGGCCATTTCTGACTTTCAAAAATAGCAATTTCATATGGTTCAATCTAATACTATATTCTACCTGAGTCTCCAATTTGTCTCTCGCTCCTCCTCCTTCACACTCAAAAGAAAACATCTCTGAACATACAATATTAGTTCTTCAGTTTCTGTCCTTGCCTTTCCCCCTTCTTCCTTCCTCCTCTGCCTCTGCCCCCTCCTTCTGCCCATTCCTTTTCTCTCTTCCTCCTTTGGGCAAGTTTCTAATTATAGTCAAATAGAAATGGAATACAGGATACCTGATGCTGAAATTTAGTAGGATCTCGACTGCTCACAGGGACTACACTTCCGTACACATGCAGCTCTCGAACTATGGAAACACCTCCAACCAATTCAAAACGGAAGGTTTCTTCCGAACATTTTCGTAATCTCAGGAGGCCAATCAGAATGTCTTGATCTGGGTCTTCATATGATAAGAATGTTTCCCAGCCACCATTCGCAACATAATCTCTCCTTACCAATTCAACCTGTTTAATAAAAAGTCACACACACAAAGTTTTTTAAATTAGAGAAAATTCATTTTTATAATTGTAAGTATTTATTTAGGTTAATACACACAATTAAGGATAACAAATAATCACGAATTAGGTTTCTTTTTACTTGTCTACTTTCAAATATCAATGATTAAGAAAGAGTTCATGCCTTGTTCATGGAATATTATAAAAGGAAAACAATTCTAACTGCATAAATATTTGAACTTCATTAACCTTGAGATTCTTACAGAGATCTGGCTCAGTAAATGCTTCTATGTACTTAAACCTCTGATCCTCCATGAAGAGTCTCGAAGGTAAAATTACATATTATGTCACATGCATAGCTCTTGGGAGCACCACTGAGCCCCAGAACTGTTAGGTCCTCAATGGTTTCATTTTCTAGCCTTTAGTTCTTCCACTAAAACCTGATTTTGGGGGAAAAATGTGTTACTGGTCACTTGTTCCTTGATGGGCTTTTAAGAAAATATGGCATCCCACAGGGCCCTTAAAATATTATGACTAGTTATAAGATTAAACATTAAAGAAAATTCAAGAACTGGAGAGTAGCTTATGGGGGAAGCTCTGTGGTACCAATCTACATAGGCTTTTGACTCTTCAACTCATTGTTCAAGTGGCCCTTGAATTTTGCATCTGCATAAGCAATATGTAACAATATTCAGAGACAAACCTACATATGTGGGCATGGTCACACTCAGACACATTCTGAAGATAGGCTGACTGTACCAGTAGTGAAGTGAACAATTCAGACCAATGCTTAAATTTCCTCTCAAACTTAATGTTTACTAACTAACTGGATTGCACAAGAATTTGGAAAAATGACTAACTGTGCTTGGGTCTACTTTTTTCTTCAAAAGGTCCCAGATGTTAAAAACATCAATTAAACAAACCATGCATTTTGAGAACAGAAATATCAATGCAGGTGTCATCTAATCTCTCTCAAGTAGGGTTCCACAAAAGAGCTAATCCCCACAGAAAGTTTGGCATATAGCTAGGCATTATAGGTACATAGGAGAGAAGTTAACTCATTACAATGACTACTTTTAGGCATCAGGCTTAAGTTTTGTGGAACCCTTATTGACAAGGGCCCTGAATTCATCTGATTACCACCAATGGGCAATAATTTTAATAGTTGTAGTACCCACAAAGATAAACAGATCACATTCAGCTCTACCTGAAGGTAGCCACTAGCTGTATGTAGCTATTTATATTTGGATTAAAATTAAATAAAATTTAAAACTCAGTTCCTCAGTTGCACTGGCCACTTTTTAAGTACTTACCATCACATGTCACATTGGACTGACACCACATTGGATGGCACAGATTATAGTTTGCAACCCTGCAGAAGGTTTTAGTGGACAGTGCTGATCTAGAATGAAGTTCAGACTTGGTTTTCCTAACCTGTCTCTTCTACAGTTCAGCCACCCTCATATTTGTCTTTCCTGTCTTAACATCTATATTTGATCCTCAATTACTCTTTGCTTAGTTTACTTATTAACTTCTAGGGATCAGTCCTGTTGGTCAGAAAGTGTGGGTCCAGGTCTGAAAAAAATTTATGAACAGGACCCAATCTCTCTATGAAATGAAGAAACTAACCTGGTATGGCCGTACTTTGTGATGAATTTCTTGGATTCCAACCTCTCTGGTTCTCACGTCTCGACACTGAAGAAAAAAAAAGTGGAGGAAAGGGGCAAATACAAAACTGGGTTAACTAATTCAATTTTTATCCATACCTTTCCACCAAACCCTGAGCTCAAAATTAAGTTTGGACATAATTTACAATGAGATAATAAGAACTAAATTTAAAAATAAAACCATCTTTAATGAATCTGAGGATAGGGGAAAACAAAGTATGAAGTTAGTATAGTATTGCTTTACAAACAAGCTTAGAATTCAGAGATCAATATATGATACCCAAATAACATATGTCCTAAAATCTGGAAATAGTTTTTTTTACCCAGGGGATATAGCTGTACCTATAAGTAGAACCCAAAACTATGTATACAGAAGAGTAAAAAGCAAATTCCTAATTTTTAAATATCTTCATCATTTTATGGCAGTTAACATTTTTAGCATTACCATGCTTGTATCATTTAGAAGTTGGAAAGACTGCTGTGGTACTTTTTCTTTTTTTCAGAGAAGGGCACTGTGGGAGAAAGGATGGGAGGGAGGGAGGGAGGAAAGGAAGAAAAAAGATGGAACCTAGAGCTATTTATTATACATCTGAACCACAGTCACAAGAGCATCACTGGGAGGCTGCAGATGATATACATGCAATGCTTCTTGTATGGCCAAGCTTATGTGATAGGACTCTTACGTCTTTTTTTCTTCTTCTTAATGTTTATTTAAGCGGGGAGGGGAGGGAGGGAGGGAGAGAGAGGGAGAGGGCAAGAGAGAGTGAGTGAACACTCAAGCAGGGGAGGGGCAGAGAGGGAGAGAGAGAATCCCAAGCAGGCTCTGCACTGTCAACGCAGAGCCTGACACAGGGCTCAAACTCCCGAACCGTGAGCTCATGACCTGAGCCGAAATCAAGAGCTGGATGCTTAACCAACTGAGCCACCCAGGCACCCCGTGACCCTCACTTCTATTCCACAATACAGTATACATAACTACATAGCCTGACATTTATAATTACAGAGTCATTACAGTATTCCATTATATATCCCATGGTATATTTTCCCATACAGAACTGTAAAAATTATTTTCAGGATTCTAACATTTTCTACCAGTGAGAAAAGATCACCCTAGGAAATGTGATGATGTCATGCAAGCTATACTACTAAAACAGCATTATTTATGAAGTGCTGTTATATATGTAAAGAATTCCACGAGAAAGATAAGAGCTCACTATTCAGTTTTATAAAAACAAAGCTATTTCCATGTTTCAGACATGAGCCCAAGATAATAACGCTTTAATGTGGAATCCATGAACTCAAAAATTATATAGCAAACAAAGATCACAAGTCTCTGTAATTACAAATCTATTACATTTAGATGTTGTCTTTTAGCTACAGCAGTTCTATACAGTAGGTTGCATGTGAACAAGCTATAGTTACATGCTCTTAATGAACACCTGCATGCCTTTTTGGTGGTGGTGGTGGGGGGGTGTTATGAGAGAATGCTTTTTAAAAGCAGAGATTGGTGTGTGCTCATTTTCTGGTAAAGACAGTCTGTGAGCTAGATGTCTTTCAGCTGTCTTCAGTGTTTAGACTCAAACCCAATTTAAGAGAGAATATAAGGGATACAGGGTTAACGACGATAGCTAGATGATGAAATTATCAGGATAACCAGGTCAGGTCAGTCACTTTGGCTGTGGTATTCTCAGAGGAGAGAGGTGCTGGAAGACAAGGACAGCTGGAGACTGGGAAGAAGAACGGGCATAATACAGACTTGTCTGCTTGTTTGGTGCTATTAATTACTCTGATTACTGTATTTGCTATTTTTCCAGAACTTGAAATTGTCTTTTTTTTCTTTCTTTTGTAGAATAAGCCGATCATGTTCACAAACTCTCCTTTGGACAATTTTCTGAAAAGGTTTCTCTATAACAATTTGACTGAGAGAATAAAATGTCTTGGGCAGGTGCACAAACATGACATGCAGTCTTCAAAACGATGTCTCTCAAAGTCTGTATTGTTCATGAGAACATCCCACAGCTCCATTCCAGACCTAGTGAATCTGAATTGCTGAAGGCAGAGCCCAGCAATCAATGCTCAGGCCTTGACCCCACTTCTGGCTTTTCCTCTTTAGCAGCTCTAAGAAGGAGTTTCTAGGGCACTGTGAATTTATGTTATAATCACCTTACTGTGATTTATGAATCATGTGCAGAGACTGTTAAGTTGCAGATTCCTGGGCTCTTCTGCATGTCCAAGGCCAGAAGAAAGAAGGTGTTTAGTAAATATCTGAAATAAGTAAGTACTTGAAAAAACATGGGGGTGGAGCAGGGCAAGGGACATTGGAATATGTGGGCAATAGCACTGTTTCGTAATCATTTTACACAGGTAATCCTGGTGTCTTCAAACATATACTCATATCTTCTATCTCCACTAGTCAAGAACTGAACACCCAATACTTCAAAAGAAAAAAAAAAAAGAAAAAAAGAAATACTTCAAAATTTAAAAAAGAGAGTTGAGATCATAGTTGGCATCTGGCACCCTTAAATCGACAAATATGCTCTTTTAGAAGCAAGCAGAGGGGTGCAAGGGAGAAGATGCAGCCTTTGCAACCACTGGTTTCAACTTCATGTTTTATATACACCTAGTAAGAATGCCTTTAGTATATGAAAACTTTTTGACCAAACTTGGGAGTCTGTGTGTTCCAAAGTTAAGTGCCTTGTGTTTCAGATTACTTTGATCTCAACAGTTACTGTCAGACTCTTACCTGTATTCCAAGGTCTTTCATTCTTGCAAATGCCAGCTCTCTCAAATTACCATGCTCTACTCCTGAGCTGACTAAGGGCATTGGAATATCTCTGCAGAAAAAAAAAAAAAATCAGCTGTTGCAATATATAAATCATTCTCTACAGCAGAAAGGCAGGGATATTTTAAAAAAGGAAACAAAAAAACCCAAACATACAAAAATCTACAGAGGAGATCAGAAAAGAAGGATATTCTAACCAGGAGGCAAGGTTCAGGGCTTCTCTGTCCCTCAGTTTTCCCATCCATGAAATCATGATTTTCACCAACCACTCAGGGGTTTTGTGAGAAACACCTGATGGAAATCATTTTATAAGATTACAAAGTATAAAACAAAACTGATCATCATCAGTAATGATTTTTGGTTGAAGAGATATATGTACTAAACAAAACAAGAAATCCAATATGTCTAAAGAGGAGAAATAATTACTATTTTTTAAATGTTTATTAATTTTTCAGAGACAGAGAGAGAGTGCGCACGCACACGTGCATGTGAAAGAGCACTGGGGGACGGGGCAAAGAAAGAGAGGAAGAGAGTGAATCCCAAGCAGGTTCTGAGCTGCCAGCATGGAGCCGGATGGGGGGATCAATCCAAGGCCATGAGATCATGACCTGAGCTGAAATCAAGTTGGACATTTAACCGAATGAGCAACCTAGGTGCCTCAGAATAACAATTATTATTAATGCACTACTTTATTGATGGCTTATAAACACTTTCCCATACCCGTTGCTGAATGATAAGTAACCAGGAAGCTCAAAAGCCTGGTTTAGCCAACAACTGGACTTAAAAAGAATATATTTTCCCTTGTTTCATATAAATCTAAATTAGAAGCAACCCTGCATTAGAAGAGTTACAGCTTGCCTAAAAATGAGTGGAGAAAATTCTATTTCCAGCCATCAACACAGCATAAAGTGCCAGGCATCAAGTAGATGTCAGTCAAACCTGTAAGTTATGAGTTTTATTTTGGTAGCCCCAACACCCTCTTTTAGACAGAAATCAGCATCTAAAGATAAAAGTTAAAACAAATCTGAAGAATATACTTAGCATATCTGTTTCCTATTCAAAGACAAGTCCCCAGTTTGTTTTGTCGAATATTTGGCTCATTAGAAGAAAGACTTGAAGAATACACCAAATATCCTTTCTTCTCATTTTTGCTTTTGAATTATCTCGAGTCTTTTTCTTCTCTTTTTACTTATCCCTCCAAATGTTAAGTACATACAATTAGCTAATTCACCCATTCAATTCTAATAAGATATTTCTCATTCACTCAAAAGGATCAAAGGCCAGTCAATTAACATTAAACCCTACACACAGGGGTGCCTGGGTGGCTCAGTAGTTGGCTAAGCCTCTGACCTTAGGTCATGATCTCGTGGCTCCTGGGTTAGAGCTCCACATCCGGTTGTATGCTGACAGCTCAGAGTCTGAAGCCTGCTTCGGATTCTGTGTCTCCCTCTCTCTCTCTCTGCCCCTCCCCTGCTCATGCTCGGCCTCTCTCTCTCTCAAAAATGAATAAACTTAAAAAAAAAACTATACACAGTAAATCTATTAGGCTCTGGAAGCCAATGGAGTTTCCATTAGACACTATATGAAGCAATGAAAAGCCAAAATTCTTTAAGACAATGAATGACACAACAGGGAGTTCAAAGTTAGAATGATATTGAATAAATATATTTTAAGTGATTAGTTAATATATGTGGTTTACTTACAGTTTTTAGTAAAAAAAACTTTCTATCTTTGAAACTGTAATTTCTTTTTTTATATAGCTTATTTATTTATTTTGAGAAAGAGAGAACATGAATGGGGGAGGGGCAGAGAGAGAGGGAAAGAGAGAATCCCAGGTAGGCTCTACACTGACAGATGCGGGGCTCAAACTCACAAACCATGAGATCATGACCTGAGCTGAAATCAAAGAGTCGAATGCTTAACTGAGCCATCCAGGCGCCCTGGAACTATTTTCTTAAACTCAAATACATTTTAAATTAGTAATCAGATACAACTAAATGAAGGTTACTGAAGTAAAAAAATATGCTTTATTTCAGCAAGGAATGTGCAAATATACTGTTTTAAATATTTTGCTGTTTCATATTACATAAACCAAAGTTCAAGTCTTCTAAATGCCCTTTATACGCGGAGACATTTTACAAATAACTTACAAATATCTGTACTTTCACAACTTAAAGTAAAATTTAAAATCCTGCTATACATGACATGAAATTAATCTGATAAAGTCAATGGCAATCACTGTTAGTACCCGTTATGTGACAGATACTTCGATTCTTGTTACTCTCTGCACTTAAATTCCATAAAGGTACCTTGCACACTGAATTCACAAATACTTAAACACAGCTCCTGCAGAAAATGCAGGGATAGGTTTCTGTGAACCTGTGGTCACATTTTCTTCAACTGATCAATACATAACTCTGTTTTATGTGTTTCTTTTTAAAGATACTTTATTTAACATATAACAGATTTATTAACATAGTACTTGTGGGTAGCAGCAGTATAATTCATGTCTTAATGAAGCTTATCCAATATTCGTTTTCTTCAAAGGCTCATCACAGCCTTCTTGTGCTTAGGAATGCTAGATACAAAGCATTTTAGCGCTTTGCGTGGGGCCACTTTAAACAGCAAAATCAACACAAAGCACAATAATGTGAAAAATGGGTTAAGCAGATTGCGAAAAGGATGCCTGTTTACAGTACGAGGGCTGAAACAAGCACACAGTATCAGAACAAAATCTTGTTCCTCATCAACCCTTCAACTACTAGTCTAACATACACCACTGACTCTTGTTTCACCATCTCAATAATGGCTGTCAAATTGGTGATTATCGTCCCTTCTGCATTTCTTAGTTGGGCTTGTAAGGAAGAACTTCCTCTTCTCCATTTATTTATTTATTTATGAACTCGTGGACTCCTATTTCATTCAAAGAGCTGTAATCTGATACTAACATTATTTATTTTGCTTAAATTAGATTTGGTCAGTAGGTGTGTATTCAGGCTGGTTTCTGGGTCTTTTTGACATGTCCTCATTCCTTGGATATTTCCTTACTTTCTGGAACAACAAGATGTTCCAGGTTTATCTTGTACGTTTGCTGTCCCAGCCCTGGAACTGGCCATTTTTCCAAGCAGCCCTGATTCTTTTAAGTGGAGAATGGTATTTATAAACCAAGATCTGGGCACTCACTGTGTTCATTACTACTGAGGTATCATTGCTTCTAGACTCTCAGTATAAACAACCAAGAAATTTATGTATGTATTATGTGTATATATATATATACACACACACTCATATATGTATGTACATGCATGCATATATGTTTATATATCCATAACTATATCTATATGTAAATTTAAAAGCCCCATGAGTTCATGCTGATAATTACAATTCTAATCCAGCATTCAACTTTCTACCTTTCAGTGTTTATAAATCCCTTCAGACAGTGAGAAATCTGGCTCTTTTATCTTTAATGTATTTACATTTTTGCTAAATCAAATAATTTATTTGCTCAGTATAACCAATCTCCTAACTACTCAAGCTGCTACCACTGTACTCCCTACCTTTACTCTCCCTTTCTTCAGATGGCAGATGGTTAATGCCTCCATGGCATTGCCTCCATGGCATGGTGATGGGAAGGAGAGATGGGAAGGGAAAGGAAGATGGGCTCTATAAGTATTTTTAATAATGAACCAGTACTTTCAAAAGACCCTAAAATTTTCAAAAGAAGTAAACTCTGTAAGGGATAGGTTTTATCATATAGTGTTGTTAAGCAGAATTATATGACAGAAAGAATTACCAGCAGGGCTGGCTAACAGTTTGTGGGGCCTAGTACAAATGACAAGAGCTTCTTGTTAAGAAATTATCAATAATTTCAAGACGGTGAAAGCAAAGCATTAAGCCAAGTTCCAGGCCCTATGAGACTACACAGGTCATATGTCCCAAAAGCTGGCCAAATCAGGGCCAAAGCACAAGTCAGAGAGGACCGAGTAATACAGGGCTTTATAATGATGCAGACAGTTCATAAATGTCCTTAACTTCATGTCTGTCACTACAAAACCGCAACATGGTTTTAACAGTCTTTGGCAGTGACGTGCCTCGAGTATGCCAGGTGCTAGTTTTTCCTCATTAAGGAATAGAAATGTGGCAATCTCCACTTTCAGTGATAAGGTCTTTCTCAATGAAAATGAAGGGCCAGAATTCTATATATCCTGAGCATCCTCTATACACAAAGTAGTGTAGTAAATAATCTGGAATATATAAACAGATATTGTTATAGTCTTCTAGGAGTTCAAAGCCCAGGTGAGATTACTGACCATCTGAACTCCATCTAGGTAGGAGTTAAAATTATTTTTAGGTTTCTCAATTTGTTTCAATCTAGTTTCACTTTCTTGGCTTGAAGAGAGATTACATTCAAGAATATTTATTCACTTTTCTATTTCAACAGGTAACATTTTAAGTTCAGAGGTGCTAATATTTGCAATTTGCTCATCAAAAACCTTTCAAAGTGATGTCTAGAGCTTTTCTGGTCTGAAGTTTCTCAAGCTTCAGAAGCACGTTTTGGTTGCAAATTGGTATTCCTATTCTAATGCTTCACAGTGACTTAAATATCACATGGAGGCCAACAGCTGTCAAATAGCCTGCAGGAAGCAGCACTTTCCTGAGGCTCCATCATGTGTCTGGACAGAATTTTACATTTAATCATTCACTGCACCCTTCAAGGCGGCAATACAGAATCACTATTAGAATACTGCTTCATAAAAATACCCAGTAAAATGTTATTGACCCAAGTGTCATAAAATTAAAAGTGTAAATTAGTTAAGGTGGGGAAAATGTCCAATTAAAAATATCAAGCAATGTATCTGTAAAATACAGTATTTTTAAAAAGCCAAGTATAAAACATTGTGCTTTCATTTTATTTTTTTATTTTTATTTTTTAAATTTTTATTTATTTATTTTTGAGACAGAGACAGAGCATGAGCAGGGGAGGGGCAGAGAGAAGTGGAGACACAGAATCCAAAGCGGGCTCCAGCCTCTGAGCTGTCAGCACAGAGCCCGACATGGGGCTCAAACTCACGGAGTGTGAGATCATGACCTGAGCTGAAGACGGACGCTCAACCTACTGAGCCACCCTACTTTCCTTCCTCTGTCCCTCCCTTCTAACACCTGTTTGAAAAACATTTTTCTTCTCCCTGTATGTTTAGATTCACAAGTCGATACTAAGTATATCGCCTGTCACTGGCAGAAGTTGTCACTGGGTGAACCTACATAGGAAGAGTCAGATATCCTCAAGGCTCAGAGCACGAAGACACGTATGATTTTCCTTTACTATGATTTAAAACAAAAATAAACTCTAATTATTAAATTACCCAGATTCTATACTCTGGGAGGAGGCTTTTCTCCTTTGCAAAAGGTTTCTTTATCAGTTTTCTACATTCTCCAAATTGCTCTAAAAGTTTAAAACTGAAGCTAGAAGGAATGTTGGTAAGTCAAAACCATATGATTCTCTCTTCCCAAATCAGGTTTCTTAGTCACTTAACACTGTGTAGAGACCCAGCCTTCTCTTGTACACACTGTGTACACTGTTTGAGTTACCCACTAAAACTTTCCTTAGCACCCCTATTTTCAAAAATTTACCATCAGCTATTGATATCAGTTTCTTTTCTATATTTATTTTTGAGAGAAAGAGACACAGAGAGAGAGACAGAGCATGAGTAGGGGAGGGGCAGAAAGAGAGGGAGACACAGAATTAAGAGCAGGCTCTAGGCTGGCAGCACAGAGCCTGACGTGGGGCTCAAACCCACCAACCATCAGATCATGACCTGAGCCAGTCGGACGCTTAACTGACTGAGCCACCCAGGTGCCCCACCAGTTTCTTTCTAGAGGTCCAGATATACCAAATTTGAGCTATAACCAAATATAAACATGAGTAAATGGAATTTAAGGTTTTTAAGCAGAGGCATGAACCTGTTTTACAAGAACACAGCTATCAGACTGTTACTAAGTGTGAAGTGTACTATGTGAACACGGACATGGCTTTTTGTCTCCCTAGCCTTTGTATTTATCGAGGAGAGTGAAGATAATTCAAAAGGGCTCTGAAAGATAAAAGCAAAATTAATGAAATTTTCTTTGAGCTACCGCAATAAAAAGTACCATCTACTTTATGATCCAGATTCCTGAATGGCAAATTATATATAAACAGACAACTGATTTAAGAAGAAACACAAATAATAATCAGTTATATGAAGAAAATGTTAATCTTCACTAATTACTACAGAAATACAAATTAAAACCCCTGGGTAAATAAAAAATATAAGTATTCAATTCCATAGAGATAACTATTTATTACTCTAAATTGGTAGATTATCCAAATCCCTTTGGAAAACCATATCAATATATAAGCAAAAACTATAACTCCCCTTGTTCCAGAAAGTATATTCATCATCATCAAAGATGCTTACTTAGTTCCTTTATCATGAGTAGTCCTAGATTATACTAGTCTAGTAGATTACTTCATCAAAAGTAAAAAGTTCTATGTACATGGATTTTAGCTGTAGTGGAGGTCAGGATAATGACTGCAAAGCAAAAACCCTTGCTTGAGGAAAGCATCGGCCTCCTAGAGACTGGAAAGCAAGGGCTTTGGATGAATGCACTAACCTCTGCCGCTAGACTTCTTCCCAGCCTGTGCTCTTGCCTACAGTCTTAGACCCGAACCTTGGCCTCCAGCACTTGTCCCCTGCAGACTGGCTGCCCCCACAACCCACATCCTTCTATCCTGGCCATTTCTCCCACCTATTGGAGTTTTGTGCAATTCAGAGCTTAATAAACTGACAACTATTTGCATAGCCTTTAGTCAATGGGAGATTTTTGTTGAAAAAAAACCAAGGACATCCCTTCAGTCCTGAATAGAGTTTTACTCTTAATTCCTAGTTTGCTACTCATTAAATGTGTTAACAGGACTCTTAAAGCTTTATTATTTAAAGAATTTTTTTTTTTTTAACGAATTTCTACACCCAATGTGGGGCTTCTGGATTGAGCCAGCCAGGGACCACCTTAAAATCTTATTTTATTTTAGCTTTACATTTCGGAAATGGTGAAACATATATCAGTTCAATTAAATAAGTAATAACCATGAAAAAAAATGATGAAAGAAAAAAAAAAAGAAGGCTGGAAGCAACTTACATGTCCAACATTAGGGAACATTTTACTAAATGAGACAAAATGCTAGACTACTGTGCTGCCATTAAAATTTTAACTATGAAGATTACTCTAAGCCTTTAATAAGAAATGGACACAGAAATGCAAACAGAATATTTGCCAGTATATAAAATGTACTGTTGTGTAAAGATGCATTTCAAATATACAAGGAAATTTTGGGAAAAATAGTATTATTTATGTATATTAATATATGTATGTTATTAATACACATTTTAAAAATGTTTTTAAAGTAGCTTTATAAAGAAATTATTTTGGTATGTAAATACAGTACCGTATGGCTGGAAATTAAGTAGGAAATGTAAGCTCTGGATAATTAATAATATTCTACAAACTCTGCTGGAAAAAAGTATAAAATCACATTCTCAGAAAGAAATGTCTTGGGAATCAATGAACGGTGGTACATAGAAGCACTCACTACCCTCAGCACCATGAAAATCTAGGCCAGAATTTCAGTGATTATTGACAACAAAAAGCATGTCAATATAAAATAAATTTGAACTTTTTATGCAGTATATACAAAGAAAATATGTAAATAAAAATGGGTAAAAAGTAGCAAAATATAAATCTGAATGAATTCCTATGTAGGTAGCGACAGTAATAGTTCAGTAATATTCAGTGCAAAACATAAGGTAACATATTTGAAGGAATTCTGTCCACGCTTACAGGGAAACCAATGCTTTATTTAACATTAGTCTACAGTAAGCTACATGAAACAAAAGAATTCTAATGGAAACTTGTTTAATAATAGCATAGTTGTATAGAAACAAAAAAAAATAAAAATAAAATAGAAAGTATCATAAAGATTTTAATCTTTATTCTAAAACACCTAGAAAATAATTGCATTCAAAATTAAGTGAAGTATCAGTCCCAAAGCATGAAAATCTGACATCACAGGTAGACTCTGGATGACTCTCTCTACCAAAGGCATTTGCTGTGTTAGGAACTAAGTCATCACTATCTTGAAATAAATTCTGAGTCTGAGATATTACTAATTCCACATTTTTAAAGAGACTGAACCTCGTTTCACAGCATTCCATTAAATTTTAATCCCCTGCCCCACATTTGTAAAGTAATAAGAGTGTCAATTCAAAATCTTAAACCCACACCCACCCGTACCATTTGCCCTGCATAAATCTCTTAAGTGATGTACTGACAGAAGTAGAACTGACAGTATGGCCTGTTGGCATTAGAGCTGAGGAACTCTTCTACTGCCCGATTCTCCAGAGAGAGCTGTAATGGGGTCATCACAGACAGGAAAACTGAGAACAGGGAGGTTGTTTTCATCAGCCTCAGGTTGGTTATCCACAATATTATGCCCTTCTCATCATACAACTTTTGGTTGTATAATACACATGTTCTAAATTCTTCTGGTCATGACCCCTTTACAATTGTCCTACAGAGATTATTTCTGCTGCTCTGGTTTTCTTAAAGTCCTTATCTTCTCAGTTGGTGGTAGGCCAGGATAATGTCCTATGGTTATATTTCATGATCTATAAAATTAAGCTTTTAATGTTATAGCACTGTCTCTGTTGCCTTTGACTCACTGGTACAGGAGTAGGAAATTTAAAGCTGAAAGTGAAGGGGGAGAATGCAAATTCATCTGATTGTGTGACCTATACCTTGTTACTTTTGTTAAGAAAACTATGGTGTCTTCGGCTGTGAAATTTCTATCTACTCTGTGATATTTGCTGCCATTCTCTGCTGGTGGGAAGTTATTATCTTCAGTGTTCTCTGGTTGCCCTGTAGTGTAAGTGCTTGACATTAAGTTTTTGATGTCAGAAGAAATCCATCCTGAATAAACACATTGCCACTGTATGACACAGCTACTTGCTAAACAACCAGATAAGGAATAAGGCTGCCCTTCCCCCCATGAGGTTCCCTCTTTCACAAAGCCCTGGGTAACCTAGATGACTGACCACCTGAGTGGCCCCATTTCTTCCTTATCACACCCTAATTCCCATTCCTATTCTTTAACCATAAAGAGTGAACCCACAAAGCCCTAGACACTACACCCTTGGATCCAAATAAAGGCCGAGGTCCAGGTTCATGCCTTTCCCTTCCTACCCCACAACCTCACTGTGTACCCCTCAGGTTTTCTGGGTACCCTCCAGGACATTTGAGTAATAAATGTTGTTTCTCAGGGCGCCTGGGTGGTTCAGTTGGTTAAGCGTCTGACTTGACGCTTAGCTCAGGTCATGATCTCGCGATTCTCGAGTTTGAGCACTGCGTCGGGCTCTGTGCTGACAGCTCAGAGCCTGGAGCCTGCTTTGGATTGTGTCTCCCTCTCTCTCTGCCCCTCTCCTGCTCACACTCTCTCAAAAATAAACATTAAAAAAAATTTAAATTTTGTTTCTTAAAGTCCCCCTGATGGTTTTTACTGAGGTGCATCCTATCATGATAAGCAGTTGAAAAGCTGGTCCAGCAACATGGTCCCCTTGGGGGAAATGTCTGTTGGGGCTCACTATGAGTAATAGGGGCCAGCTGAGTGCCTCAGGTACTCAGAGCTGATAGGATTGCTATCATTAACACAACGGAGAGATTTGTTGCCATGCTCTGCTACTGGGAAGTAGTATCTTCACTTATATCTAATTGTTCAAGTCAGTTAAATGCAAATAATCTTTTCCTTTTGTCTTTGTTAATACTACTTATTACATCTTTGTTTTTAATACAATAGTATTAGTTTACATTTTTTGGAACAATCCTAAAGTTACAGAAAAAGTCCCAAGTGTATTTCCTTAAATTATTTGATGGAAAATTGGGAACAAGCTGTTCCAACACTCCCAGCATACTTATAGTAGTTCCAATGACAGGTATCCTCTCTTACATAAGCATAACATGACCATCAAAATCAGGAAATTAACACTGGTACTTCACTACTGTCTAACCCTAGACTCCACTACAGGCTCACCACTGCCCAAATAATGTTCTTTATACCGAAAGGATCTAGTCAGAACCTTGTGTTGTATTTAGGGGTTGTGACTTTTTTAGTCTCCTTCAATATGAAACTCTTTCCTTAATTCTTATAATTTTGAAGATTTCAGGCTTTTTAGAAAATCCCTCAATTTGGGTTTGTCTGATGTTGCCTCATAATTAAATTCAGATTATGGCACTTTGGCTGAGTCACACAGAAGTGACTCTGTTTTTGTTTTTTTTTTTTTTACATTTATTTATTTTTGAGAAACAGAGTGAGACAAAGCGTGAGCGGGGGAGGTGCAGAGAGAGAAGGAGACACAGAATCTGAAGCAGGCTCCAGGCTCTGAACAAGTGGCCAGCACAGAGCCTGATGCAGGGCTCGAACCCACGAACTGTGAGATCAGGACCTGAGCCGAAGTCAGACGCTCAACCCACTGAGCCACCCAGGTGCCCCGAAGTGACTCTATTTTTAATACATACTATCAGGTGGCACATGACTGTGCCTTGTACTATTACTGATGCTATTCACCTTAACCAGCTGCCAGTCTTCTCTAAAGTTCTTTCTTTCTGCTCTGTAATTACTAAGCATGTTGTAGGGAGGTACTCTGAAACAATGTGCAGTCAATTCTCGTTCTTCACAGTAATTATGTTCTACAAAGTTGTCGTGAACATTAAATTAGTGAATAGTAAGACATTGCTCCGAGGGGAAAAAACAGGGCTAGGTTCCTGTGAGCCTCTGGACACAACATTTTCATTAACTGACCAACATACAACATTGTTTCACACGTGTTTGTGTTTAAGAACACCATGTATTGCGGACAAACTAACACTGAACTCCCAGCCAATAGTGCTATAACTCAAGGCTGAATGAAACTTCTCCAACAAATGTATTTTCTCTATAAGGCACATGAGAGCCTTCTTACACTACACAACATTTCAGTACTACTTATGGGCCATTTTAAACAGTGAAATCACCAAGAAACAGCACAAAAAATGCAAAGAATGTAGTACTAAACAGGTTATGAAAAGGACACACACACACACACACACACACACACTATACTTATTATTTATTACATTTACAATTATTTCTGTATCTACCTATCTGTTGAAAACCATGAGTTCACACCAATGTCTCCTATTCTAAAACACCATGGGGCACATTCTTCTTCCTTTTTCACACTGTGATGTCCTTTTCAGGTAACGCAAAATCTAGCTCCCATTAACCTTAATATTATCTACTTATTAGATCAACCCTCTGCAAGTAACCAATCTTTTGTTGCTGTCCTCCTCTCTGCACCCTGACATCCTCCTCGCCCTGCTCAGCCCTCAGTGAGAATGCCTTTTCACCACATTTGGTATGCAAGAGACCACACTGTTTACACAGCCTTGTCCACAAGAGCAGCCTACACATGCTGCTCTGAGCCTGTGGCCCCCACGTCTGTGCAGATGCCTGCACCGTTCAGCACCTCCTACTGCCTTTTGAACTGAACGGTTTCAGAAGGGTTGAAAAAGAAGGGGGAAGACAATGCAAACAATTTTGGCAGCTGAATTTCCTTCAGTATTTAAAAAAATAAATTGCCGAGATCATCTAGGCAATTTAGATCCTTAAATTGGGCCAATAATATAAAAAAAACCTAAGAAATCACTATGTTGTGGCAGAAGTATGGTGTGAACATCCTTCAACTTTTAAGCAAATCCATTTATGCTCTTGATAATTTTCCTTTAGTTGATACTTCTGCTTGTTTTCAGTATTGTTTCATATTATCAGGGAACACAATTGTGCTCAGTAGAGTAACAGTCACAGTCACAGCAATTGATTGCACATGCACATGCACGTGCAATTGATTGCACTAGTCACCTTTTCACTGTGTATTTGTACTACTAGAATCTGGGCAGGTTTTGGCAAGGTGGTGAAAATGTGCCTTACTGACCAGTAAATACAGGAATGGCTTTGTCAAGATTGTAGGTAGATAGGTAACTTTTTGGCTCCTAAAACTTCTTCAAGGTTATGTTTCTTGTAAAAAAAAAAAAAAAAAAAAAAAAAAGTAATAAAGGCCAGGAATGCAAATGAGATCTTTGTTTTTCTCTCCTAGGAAAAAAGCAGTTAAGATGATTTCCTTCATGCCATCAGGAACAGGTCAGTCGTTCTCCACACTTACATTAATATCTGGAAAGAATGGAATTGTTGCTACTCTTTCTTTTTTCTTCAGAGGCTCTACAACAGGGATAACAGACACACGGCTACACCTCCTCCTTCCATCCTCACTACTGTATCTAGTCATCAGCTCCTAGAACCAAGCATCATGCCTGTTACCATCTCAACGCCATCTCCTGGCACATCAATCAATGGCGAGATGAATACATGAATAAGATACTGGCAAAGTGGCTTGAACACACTGTCCTTTCATTTCCATCCCTATGTACTTACAGCATTCCAGGGTCCCATTTTTGATTAAAAAAAAAATTTCAAACCCCTCAATATTAAATCAGACTATTCTCATTTTAGAAATTATAAACAAGGGGTGCGTGGGTGGCTTAGTTGGTTAAGCATCAGACTTTGACTCAGGTCATGATCTCATCGTTCTTTGTAGGTTTGAGCCCTGTGTCGGGCTCTGTACTGACAGCTCAGAGCCTAGAGCCTGCTTTGGATTGTGTCTCCCTTTTTCTGTCCCTCCCCCAATTGCACACTGTTTCTCTCTCTCAAAAATAAACATTAAAAAAGAAAAAAAGAAACTGTACACAGACTCATCACTGATTATTTCTGGCAGAAAAGATAACACACTACCTCTGCACTCGGTACACTCGAGTCCATGGAGGCACCAGAGCAAGGATCCGAGCCACCAATTCGATCAGGTCACTAGGAGAATAACTTTTATATCTTCCTGATTTCCAGAGCTCATAAAGCCCAGTTCCACGAATCACCAGGGTAGGGTAGAGTTTCAAACCATCAGGACGAAAAGCAGGGTTCTCAAAAAACTCCTGTGAATGGAGAACAGAAAATTACCACTCCGTTAGTTCTGCAGAGATTGGTGAAGTTTTGGTGGTCAAGTTTCAGTCCTGGGCCAAGTTCTCTCACATACCTACACAGTCCTTAGACTGCTTTTCCTTTCCATCAAGGGAGAGGATGCAGACAGAACAGAAACTCATTGTCTTCACAGCCTCACTGAAGCAAGCTGTGTGTGTGCTGGGTTACAAAGCCCTCGTTAATCCAGCCCCTGTCTATTGCTGCAGTCTCAGCTCCTGCCACCCTCACCACCTTGCCTTTCTGCCTTTGCGAAGGCAATTTCCTCTGCCTGGAAAGGACATCAATTTTATTTCATCTAGCTAATCTTCAGGTCTCAGCATGAATGCCAATTCTTCAGAGAGGCCTTCCTGACCTTCAAATACAAGTTGCCTCCCTTAAAAAATATTATATTGTATTCTGTATTACTGCTTGCTTAATATCATCACACTGATAATTTATCTGATGCCTGCCTTCACCTCTAGACTGTTTCTTTCCTTAATAATAGATTTAATTGTTTAAACTTCTAAAAAGTTGTGACAGAAATCATCACTTGCCTGCAAAACCTAAAATGCTTACCAAATAGCCCTTTGTAGGAAAAGTATGCCAATCCCTGGATATGACTATTTTGTCTTCAGGCCAGCTGGCACTGTTCCTAACCTGGGATACACACTATTTGTTATCTAGACACTGAGAAATACATCTAATTTATCTACTCTGACATAGTCATTTCCTGTACTATATCATCCCAGCTGGCTTTATTTGGGAATAAAGCAAGGAGACACCACGCATTACCCTTTCCATGACTTTGCACTGCTCATTTGCTTTTAATTTTGCACAATGTGTGATGGAGGAATGAAGGTGGACTCAGTTTCCTCTAACCCCACCCTGGCATTAGGATCTATAAAGCCAGCAGTACTGCACCTTGTGAAACCATAACAATGCTTTTTATTTCGTGCTACATTCTTGCCAAGCTTTCCATTGCTTAACTTGCTTTTCAAAGAAATGTAACTATAGACTTTTCGATCTCTCTCATTGACTTGTGTAATATTCTTAAATGCTGTATTCTTTGTGCATCATTTGGTCCTAGGGATATTCTTCTGTAATTGCAATGTAATTTTCCCTGTAACATTTATATATTAAAGATTCATCAGGCCTTTGATAGTTTATAGCCACCCAAAAGAATACATATGCAAGTCATTCTGTACCTAGTTTTGAATCCATATTAGAACATGGTATTTCAGAGGAGCAGTTCAGGTGCTTATATGATAAGTTTAGAAGGTAGATGGGCTGATAAGAATGATGATAGACGAAACTGCTTCTGGACTTCTGGCTAAACATGGAGAATTAAAATATGTGTTTCCTTCTTTTCCCTCCAAAACCACAGTAAAATAACAGAGATGATTTTTTCAAAAAGTGTAAATCCAGAAGAACAAAGAGAATATCAGAGGAGATGAAGGTGGAGGGGAGAGAGGACTGGCCCAGTGATGGTAATACATTTTTGAAAGACAAAAATGAAGACTGGTAAATGACTTTGCAAGTATAGAAAACTGTAAACAAAGTATTTGCAAAAGGGGATACCAATGAAAGACCAGCTCAGTTACACTACAGTCCCAGAAAGGCTCATGAGTCAAAAGTACCAGGAACCAGGCAGGATAGAAGCAATCATGGCATCAAAGTGTATACATGGAGGGATTTATCCCTTATTCCTTTGCCCTTCCCATAAGAATTCTACCTATTTGTTCCCTGAAGAAACTGCTGGATTCTGAAATTCCAGGTACAAAGGAAAGTCTGGGTGGGGATAAAGGCTGGAAACAGGGAGATTAAGTGAAAGTCAGCACACTGACTAGTGGATTCCCTGCCTTGCTCCCCTGATGCCAGCAGTCAATTTTCTATGACCTATTCATACTGCCAGCCCCCAAACAGGAAGTTGGAGAGTTCATCTCTGGATTAATCAAATGGCCCTAAATAAGAGTTCAAGATACTGACATTCAAGTACTGCTCTTTTAGTCCCTTACTTTTAAAGTATGACCATTTGGCTAAGGATCACCAGAAACTTGCGGAAAGCCTAGAAAAGAAAGGGCAGAACAAAACAAAAAGGAAAAAAAAAAAGGAACTGAGAGGAAAGAGGCATTGTGTAAAGGAGACTAAAACTTAAAAAAAAAAAAACAAAAACCTTTATAATTTCTTCAGAGAGATAAGAGAAAATATATTACATCCATTAAACACGAATAAAATGCTAGAGAAAAATCAAACAACCAGGATGTAAGAAAGAACTTTTGAAAATCAAAGCCATTACAAAAATTAAAACATGTATTAGAAAAGTTGAAAGACAAAGGATAGAATATAAGAAGAAAGCAGGAAAAAAAGGACAAATAGGTAAAAAATTTATGAAAATTCTTGATGACGAATGTGAGATCTAACATTTGCTTAAGAGGAGTTTTAGAAAGAGAACACAGAAGGGGCGCCTGGGTGGCTCAGTCGGTTGAGCGTCCGACTTCGGCTCAGGTCACCATCTCGCAGTCCGTGAGTTCGAGCCCCGCGTCGGGCTCTGGGCTGATGGCTCAGAGCCTGGAGCTTGTTTCCGATTCTGTGTCTCCCTCTCTCTCTGCCCCTCCCCCGTTCATGCTCTGTCTCTCTCTGTCTCAAAAATAAATAAACGTTAAAAAAAAAAATTAAAAAAAGAAAGAGAACACAGAAAATGAAAGGGGAAAATTATCCAGTGGTACAACAGATGACAGACCCTTCAAAATCTAGCACAATTAGTTAAAAAAAAAAAAAAAAAAAAAAACTCTTGCTAAGATACATTACTGTGGAATTTCACAACATATGGGATAAAGATAATTTCCTAAAATATTCCAGAGTAAAAAACAAACCAACCCATCCAGGTTACATACATTATAGGATTAAAGAGTAAGGAATATAGGATGAGGAATAAAAAAGATATTGTGCTCCTTAAGAGCAGTACGAAAAGCTGCACGGCAGTGGTGCAATGCCTTAAAAAAATTATTTTACAGAATTCTGTAAGTGTGAAGGTAGAACAGAGCCGTTTTTTAGCACGCAAAAGGCTTACTTCCCATGATGAATTCTTCCTCAGGAAGCTGCTGGAAAATGTATTTTAGTAAAGTCAAGGAATAAACCAATAAACAGGGTTAACTTGGAATCCAGAAAACAAAGTATCCAAGCCACGAGAGTGGTGACAAGAAGCCCCCAAAGAGGACACTTGTGAAGTAGGCACAGAGAACTGCCAGTTCAGTTTGGAGTTGGAAGAGGGGACATCCAGGAGTCATGGTGCTAGCCTAAAAAATTAACTGACAGAATATCTAATAAGTTAGGACACTGATAGAGAGGCTTTACCATTGGGTGGGTACATTTGAAAGTTACAGGTGCACAGAGAACAAGGTAAATAATAATAATTAAAAAAAAGACAACTGTTAACTCTAGAAAGAAACAAATGGTTGTTCAAGAAAAGAACGTTAGTATATTTCATGGCTCCATGTCAGTAATCATTTATGTAAAAACTGTAACGTAAACATTGACCATTAACTACTAATGTAACTAAAATAGTGATGTAACAATATTGGGAGAATGGGAGCAGAGTATTAAAGAATGAACTTTTCAAAGACTATAACAGAAAGACAAGAGAATCGATCTAAAACTGACAATCAGGAAAAAAGCAATCCAAGCCTGGTGGTAAGAAATATAGAAGTAAATACCAGGGCAACAACCCCAGCTATAACAGTTGAAAGTGGCAGAGGACTACTGTGTTTGTCATTTTATTATGTAACAGCTTTTCTATGATAGGGATAAAAAACTGAATAAACGTCATTCTGGTACCACGTGAATGGCAAGTAGAAGGGAACACGGCTACTGGCAGGGCGACTTAGCTGAGGAGCCGTTTCACTGTGCAGGTGAGCTGAGGAAAGTATGAACTCCAGTTGCGGCAATGGGATGAAGAGGACATGACGACAGCTTTGAAAGATACGCAGAGGGAGAAACTGACAGAATGTCCCGTGGAATTCGACTCAGGGTATGAGGGGACGATCACAGCAGCAAAGATTTACTGAGCACTCACTATGTGCCAGGAACTTTTCTAAATGTGTTGCATGTATTTTCTCAGCAAATCTTCATAACAGGTTGATACTATAATTAATATCATTTTTGAGATGCGGAAACTGGGGAACAAAGCAGTCAAAACAGTCTGCTACTAAGTGGTGGGGCCAGGATTCAAACTGGACAGTCTGGCTCCAGAGTCCAAATATTCTCTACCTGCTCCTGAATGATTCCTGAATTTCTGACTAGGGAGAGTATATGGATAAAGGGGCCACCAACTATGATAGGAAATACAAGAGGAAGGGGGAACAGATAAATATGTCTATACTGGACATACTAAGTTCTAATTACATGTATGGCATCTGGTGCTAGTTGAAGAGTATTAAGTAACTGGTCCTAGGAGCCTAAGGCTTCAGGCTGGAGAGAAAATGAGGCTCACTAAAGCATACGTGGTCAAGTTAGAACAACAGAAGAAAGGCAATCATACAGAACAGAGCAAAAGATGGAACCTACATCTAAATGGAGGGAAGAAAAAGAAGATAGGGCAGAAAGAGGAACAGTCCTGGAGGTAAGAAGAGAGCCAGGAGATAGCAGAATCACAAAAGCCAGGGAAATGAGAATCCCAAAATGGAGACACTCTTTAACAATAACAAATGTTAAGACTGAATAACATGACAGGAGAGAAATATTCTTTGTGTTTGGAGATTAGGAAGTATTTTACAACATTTGAAAGAAGAGTTTCAGTGGGAGGTGGAAGCCAGATTGCAGCGGATTTGAGAAATGAAGGGGAGGAGGAGACAGAGACACTGGAGCGTTTGTAAAATGACCTGGGTGCACTCAAGGAAAAGAAAAGAGGGTATTGCTGTCTTTCACTGTAGTCACAATTTGACTTTTAAAATGAGACATGTATTCCTTTGATACAACTAAAACATAACTAAAAACAGAAAGAGGTTTAAAGTTTTGTTTAAAAAAAACCTCAAAATGGATAAAGGACCTGAATGTGAGACAGGAAACAATCAAAACCCTAGAGGAGAAATCAGGAAAAAAACCTCTCTGACCTCAGCCGCAGCAATTTCTTACTTGACACATCTCTAAAGGCAAGGGAATTAAAAGCAAAAATGAACTATTGGGACCTCATGAAGATAAAAAGCTCCTGCACTGCAAAGGAAACAAGCAACAAAACAAAAAGGCAACTGACAGAATGGGAAAAGATATTTGCAAATGACATATCGGACAAAGGGCTAGTATCCTAAATCTATAAAGAGCTCACCAAACTCCACACCTGAAAAACAAATAACCCAGTGAAGAAATGGGCAGAAGACATGAATAGACACTTCTCTAAAGAAGACATCCAGATGGCCAACAGGCACATGAAAAGATGCTCAATGTCTTTCCTCATGAGAGAAATACAAATCAAAACCACACTGAGATATCACCTCACGTCAGCCAGAGTGGCTAAAATGAACAAATCAGGAGACTATGGATGCTGGAGAGGATGTGGAGAAATGGGAGCCCTCTCGCATTGTCGGTGGGAATGCAAACTCGTGCAGCTGCTCTGGAAAACAGTGTGGAGGTACCTCAAAAAAATTAAAAACAGACCTACCCTATGACCCAGCAATAGCACTGCTAGGAATTGACCCAAGGGATACAGGAGTGCTGATGCATAGGGGTACTTGTACCCCAATGTTTACAGCAGCACTTTCAACAATAGCCAAACTATGGAAAGAGCCTAAATGTCCATCAACTGATGAATGGATAAAGAAATCGTGGTTTATATATACAATGGAATACTACTTAGCAATGAGAAAGAATGAAATCTGGCCATTTGTAGCAACGTGGATGGAACTGGAGAGTGTTATGCTAAGTGAAGTAAGTCAGGCAGAGAAAGACAAATACCACATGTTTTCACTCATATGTGGATCCTGAGAAACTTAACAGAAGACCATGGGGGAAGAGAAGGGGAAAAAAAAAGCTAGAGAGGGAGGGAGGCAGACCATAAGAGACTCTTTTTTTTTTTTTCTTTCAATATATGAAGTTTATTGTCAAATTGGTTTCCATACAACACCCAGTGCTCATCCCAAAAGGTGCCCTCCTCAATACCCATCACCCCCCCCCCCCCGCCCATAAGAGACTCTTAAAAACTGAGAATAAACTGAGGGTTGATGGGGGGTGGGAGGGCGGGGAAAGTGGGTGATGGGCATTGAGGAGGGCACCTGTTGGGATGAGCACTGGGTGTTGTATGGAAACCAATTTGAAAATAAATTTCATATTTAAAAAAATAGAGTTTTGTTAGGATCCAACTTGACTTGTATTTGAACATCATTCAGGTCACACACAGTCATTCATAGTCAGACTTCCCTTCACCTAGAAAAGCTAACACAGAAAGATGCCATGGAAGGGGTGCTTACCTAAGAGCTTGGAGACTCACCACTGACTAACAGTTACTTAATCTCATGGAGCCTGTTTCCTCAACTGAGGAGACTATAACAGGTGGTCTTTTCTGATATAATACTCTTCTTAACCTGTACCCTATGACACTATCTTAAGTAATAAGCCTTTAAAGCAAGGCATTAAAAACAAAACAAATAATAAGAAATGCCCCTAGCCATCCCTGCCAAACAGTAACTTAATCACATTGGCTTTGGGGGGAAAAACAGCTCGGGGCGGGGGGGGCTTGTGAGTGTCCAGCATTAATGGACTTTGAAAGACTTCTGGTAACTGACAGGAGATTCTGAAGAGAAATTTTTCCTAAAGAGAAATAGACATTCTTCATGCATTTTTAGCAATCTTAGCTTGGATATCCAAGAGCAGTCTAATTTTTAAATTAATAAAACACCAAACCAGCTAAAAGTTATTTTGAGTAATAAGTAAGCTCTATCTGAGGATAGGTGGAAAGGGCGAAGTTAAGAAAAAAGAAAACTTCATTTCTGAGTTACTGGAAAATAGAAGTAAGTGCTATGTATCACACACAGCTATACGCTGTGCACCTACCACTGGATGAGAGTGTGAATTTGCAATAAACAGATGCAAATAAACAGACACTAAGAGTAGTGACCCAGAAATGACCTAAACAGCAAGGTGTAAGATCTAGACAATTTATAACACGTATACTGTTAAGCATACAACCCAAGATACGGCTTTGATAATCTCAGTAGGCTGGGTAGTAGCTTTATGGATCCATGCCAGGCTATCCTGTCCTCTACAGAGATAACATTTTGTAGACTTGTGTAATTATACCAGCAGAACCCCAATTTAGCAACCTTTCCTATGGAACAAAACACATTAAGGAAAATATATCTGTGGGTTGCTAATGATGTGACAATAAAATAAAGTAGGGAAAAAAGTTTTAAAGTATAAAATATTACTGCCTACTAGTTCAGGAAAGGTTGTGAATTCCAAATAGACCCAAACAAGATTTCCTAAACAAAAACTAGTTTTAAAAGTTTTATGTGAATTTTTATTGGAGTGTATCTTAAATACAGAAAAGTACACAAACTCCAAGTGTACATCTTGACAGATTTTTATAAATCATGTAACCAGCACCCAGATACTCAAATTAAGAAAAATCGTATCAAAACCTTAGAAAGGCCACCTCATACCTATTTCCAGTTACAATTCCACCCCAAGTTTTTGGACTTCATATTAACAGAAATGTGTTTTAGGTGGTCTTTTGGATCTGTTTTCTTTTGCTCAATTTTATGTTGAAGAGAGTCAGTCATGTTGTTGCATAAGGTTGTAATTCATTATTTTTTATAGTATTTCATTGTATGACTACATCACTATTTACACATTCTCTTGTTAATGGACACTTGGGTTCTTGTTGCTCTGATATTACCAACAGTACTTTGTAACCATGACTTTTGGTAAATATATGTAGGCATTTCTGCTGAGAATACATCTAGGAGTACAATTCCTAGGACATGGGTATGCATATGTTCATAATTAGCAGATAATGTCAAACAGTTTTTTTTTTTTTACCATGATATACCAATGTAAATTTACTGCCACAAGCAGTAAATGAAGAAAGAGTTCTAGTTGTTCCATACTCTTACTAACACTTGATTTTGTCTTTTTTCATTTTACCTCTTCTTAGCTTTTCTGGTAAGAATACAATAGGAACGCATCATAGTTTAAAATTTCATTTCTTTGAAGATTAATGACTTTAACAACTTTTAAATATGTTTACTGGCTGTTCAAATATTGTATTTCTGTAGTAGTGCCTGTTCAAGTGTTTTTGCCCATTCTCTTATTGAGCTTTCTGCTTTTTTCTTATTGATTTGTAGAAATTATTTAAGATAATTTTAAATTAATTTTGCAGAAAATTTTTCTCTAGAGAGAAATAGGATTTCTCATGTTAGCTCTATTTTGTCACTCATTTATGTGCTGGGATGTAGTCAGAAAAGAAATAATATAGTGTTCATATTCTCTTTGAGTGTTTCTGAAAAGATTACAAACAAGGAAGACAGATCTGTTTACATGAAGGGTTATCTTTGCAATATTATCACTCAACTTTTCTTTATTTTGAAGACACTAAGGAAAATGAATAGTAAGGCTCCGCTATTTGCTATTATTTGAAACATGCCATAATTTTTTCCCCAAAGATACTTAAAGTTATGAATTCTAGCTATATCCCTGATTAACCTAAGAGCTGTGCTAAAGAAAAGTGTTTCAGAGGACTTTTAGGCTTGAAGCCTGAGTACCTGGCTATTAACTACTGAGGAGAGGTTATTAGATTCAAAATCTACTACACAGCTAACACGGGGGAATTAGTAACAGGGACATTTATGAATTAGTACTATCTTCAGTTGTAATTCATGGGCTTAAAAATAAAAAAAATTTAAAAGGAAAGAAAGAATTATTAATGTCACAAGTAAGGCAAAGTGAATTCCATTTTTCTAAATAGAGTAAAATATTTTTGTGAATAAAATAACTTAATACTTTCATCCTCTTCTCTCCAAGAATATCCCTAAGGCACTTTCCCTATCTGAGAATCTAAAGGGAAAAAAAAAAAAAGTTCTTACCAATCTCATTTCCCAACATGTGACAGAGAGTAAAAACAAACAAAAACCCAGCCAACCCAGAGTTAGATATTAAAATATCAAAGAAGAGAAAACCCAGAAAAAAACCCAAACATTTTCTTTCACTATTTAAGGAAATCCTGAAAGAGAAAGGCAGTTCTCAATTCAGAAGCATCTGAAGAAATCATAAATAAACAGGATGGATTTGACAGCAGATACAAAAGTGAAAGGCCCAAGACAGGCTGGGTAAAAATATGTGTAACAACTATAAAAACAAACAAGGAATCTATAATGTCCTTACCTAGAAAGTTCATCTAAATTAACATTAAAAATAGTCATATCCAATAGAGTAATTGGTCAGAGAACAAAAATGCACAATTCTAAAAAGATGAATTATGATTATTGCATGCAAACCTAAAAAGCGTATTAATATAATTACAAAATACAAGTTGAAATGACATTTTTATCCACTAAATTAGCAAATATAGAAACATTATAACTATGTGTGTATATAAATATATAAACAGGAGAGTGTTACTTGGGGAAAAAATAACCCTGCTAAAGTGAGTATAAATTGTTATAACCCTCTGAAAAGCAATTAAGTAATATGGAGAAACTCTTGAAGTGTTTATACCTTTACCTGACAATTCTACTGCAGGGAATTTATCCTAACGAACAGTCCTAAATACTACAAAAAGTTATAGGCATCAAATTGTTTACCTGCAGTGCTATTTACAATACAAAAAACTGGTAATACCTTCAATTTAAAAAATTTGGAAGTAGTTAAGCAAAGTAAGGCATATTTATTCAATGGAAATTAAGCACACATTTAAATATGTTAACATTGACTAACAGATAAATGCTTATATAACATTAAGTGAAAAAGCAATTAAAATAATTACTTATCATATATATGCCAGTTTGTCTGTGTGTGTATGTCTGTTGTATATCTATATCTATCTATCTATCTATCTATCCATATATATACGTCTGTGTATATATCCCTCTGAAAAGCCTAAGCATAAAAAAATCCTAGAAGGAAGTACATTAAAATGTTAGGGTTTTATTTGGTGTGGGCACTGTGAAGAATGACTCTTCTTTGTTTACAGTGTTCTACTCTTCCATAATGAGGACATATTGCTTTAATAATGGGGGAAACATTAGCAGCAAATAATCACAAAGAGCAGAGGGGGTAGAAGCAGCATGCAGAGGCAGCCTAAATCAGCCTGGTTGAAGACAACACTTACTGTAAACTGTTCAATGTCCCTCTCTAGTCCCACATTTGGCAGATCAGGCATCATATGAGCCACGACTTTGAAACCAGAATCCTTGGCCAGGTGAAATGATTCGCAGACTGCCTTCACAGTGTGGCCCCTGAGGAAAGAAAATTCACTACCTGTTACACAAATAAAAGGGCAAGAAGGTTAACACAAGAAACAGAGGAAAAAATGATCTATAACAGTGGTTTTATAATGAAGACTAATATGGTTGGGGAATAAAAATCTCAGAAAATCATTTTTATGTCTCTATCTCTGAGAAGGCCTGGAAATAAATCATTTCACTTCTGAGATATTTCTCAGAAATTCCTCATGTACCTACTCAAGGTTCTGACAGTAAATGACTGGGGTAACCAGAGTTAATGTCTACTAAAATTATTTGGTTTAGCATCATCAGCCAAAGTAAGGTTACTAATATACATATTTAAGTTAAAAAAAAAAATAATGGGCTCAAAACCAGGCAGAAGCAGCCTCTTGTGATGCTCTTTCCTCTAAAAACCTTTTGAAATTATTTGTAGAAATAAATTAGGTGTCATAGAGTGACACCTATGTACAAAATAGATTTCACTCTGGTGGTCTGCAAGGTCCTTTAAAAATGAGAAAAGTGAATGATTTAGTGACAGGGCAGAATCATTTGCGGCCAGCTGGATAAATCATCTTAACATTCCAGTATCACATCCAAGTAGGAAGCAAGCCCAAGAACAATTTGGGGCTACTAATGACTGAAGCCCTATGTCAATCCTTTCATCTTTGAGACATTCCCGTTCACCACAAAAAATTCCTAGAAACATGGACTCCAGCCCACTCTGGATGTTCCCATCCATTTCCAATCTCTTTTTGCTAATCATTTCCCAATTTATATGACTAGGCCAGGCCTCTCTCCTGACACATCATCCAAATATCCAGTACTCTAAAACTGTACTGTCAATTGTACAATACCACAGTCTCTAGGCACAGTCACTCAGTTTATATTAATTAAAATGAAAAATTTAGTTCCTCGTACTACCATATCAGACAGCGTAGGTGTAGAACACCTTTCTTCTTTAACACCTTCTTTAAACACCTTCTTGTTTAAATGAGTGCAACAGTCTCTTAACTGGTCTTCCTTCTAGCTTGTTCTTCTTAATCCACTCCCATACTGTGATCCTTACAAAGGGATCTTTCTAAAACGTAGGTATGCTCCTATCACAACTTAGTTTAGTCTGTCCTCAGATTAAAGCCCAAACTCCCTGGGCTGACTTCTAAGGTTCCTCATCATTTGGCCACCCTGGCTTACCTTTGCAGCCTCACCTCTTACCACTCTCCTATCTCATGCTCTATGCTGTAACCAACTTAACCTACCCCGAATCCCCGAAATATGCCATATGCTCAGGAGTTTGCTTGTATGCTTCTTTCCGCTTGAAATAATCCTCTTCCCCACCTAAGTCATACTCTTCCTTTAAGCCTCAGGTCTGACGTCATTCTTTTCAGAAAGCCTTCCTGACCTTCAAGAGACTCTTCCCATCTCCACAGGTATGACTCTTGATTACAGCAGCAGTCAAACCAGTGTTTCCGGTTTAAGACTCCCCCTACAAGAGTGCATTCTACTCAGGTTAATCTTTCTTAAGTCTGATATCTGTGCAATTCTTCCCTGTGTTCAAAAGTATCTAACAGACCTCTATTACCTAAAGGAAAGATTCCTCCCTCCTCAGCCTGGCATTCTTCCTGGTTGTTTCTAAGATGCTGACTGGTGTAAGTTTCCCTAGTTCTCTTTTACTTCCTTCTCCTACCACAACCCCCAGTCATGTCTGCCCCTCCCAGTAAAGCAGACCCAACTCAACACATACCAATTCCCTGAAGCCTGTCTTTACACCTACAGTCAATGATCTGTGCTGCCTAATAAAGTCCTAAAATCTTTTGCTTTTCTCTAATTCACCAATTAATCATAAAGTTCCTTACACAGCTAACCTTTCATGTGTGTCTTTTCTCCCCAACTTAGTGATCTATTTCTAGAGTTCTAGAAGAGAGCTTCATAGGGCTCTATCAATCCTTATTTCTATCCTTCCTTACCTCCCAAATTTCTCAAAGCTTACAACCATTGCCCACCAACCTTTCATTACTCTGCCGACTGGCATCTGCTTCACAAAAACTAATCTTTTAAATATCACTTCGACTTCCTTCTTATTCAAACCCATGCTCCTCGCCTTCTCTCCAGCTTTAAACAACTGACCTTGAGCCCTGCCTTCTGCTTTCCATATGGGAAAGGCTGTTTATGACAGGAAGAAATAAGAGCATGTTTACAGGCTACTGGAAAAGAGCCAGTAGAGAAAAGGCTGGAAATCAAGGAATGGGGATGGAATTAAGAGCAGAGATAGAAGAATGACTCTGAGGAGAAGGAAACCTATCCATCCTTCTCTAAGATTGGTAGCAAGGTGGAGAGAATGAGTGTGAACATAGATATAATCAGTGGGAGTAGAAGAAGGCTTGTGCAAAATCATTTGCCCCATCTTACCTGTTGGTATCTCTGGCCACATCTTCATAGACACTCTGTACCCCAATCTCTAGCCTTGTGCAGCCATAGGTCAGCATGTCACTTAAATGCCGCTTCATACAGTAATCTGGTCTGGTCTCAATAGTAATACCAATACACTTTGTGAGGCTTCTCTCAGAATACCTGTAGAGCAAATCTAAAAGTAAACAACTTGCCACACTTTAGGTAGGACATTTGCTCCCATTTAAAGGACTGTCTTCTCTTAGTCCTCCCAGTATAAGACAGTTATTAAGAGCATGGCCTCTGGAGCCAGACTGTCTGAGTTCAAATCCTGGCTCTGCTACTTCCTAACTATGCAAGCAGAAATGTTATTAACCTCTCTGTGCTTTGGTTTCATCATCTGCAAAATGAGGCTAATAGTACCCACAGGACTGACATGAGTTAACTAGCATACAGTAGTGTTAGCATCATCATCATTCTTATTCTCCCATAGTATGCTGCAACCATAATCTCCTTGCAAGCAGTGATTTCAACTGTGAAAACCCCAGCAACCGTTTTCATACAAGTGAAAACTATTCTGCCTTACTTACTTCCCATTCCATATTTTACAGTCATATTAAAGAAAAGGAAAGAAAAAAAAAAAGGGGGGGTAAGGTATGTATAATGATCATAGGAATATTTTAGATAAAATGTCTTCTATATACACACAAGTCATTCTGCCAAGTCTATTAATCTTAGCAATGGTTTACAAAATTAGGAATCATTTTTCTTGTTCACTAACACCAGATATCAAAGTAGTGACTAATACTTTAGATTCAAGCTGCTTGAGTTAATGGCCTTACTGCGGGCCCAAAACCCAGAGATAAAAGTGACCTGCTAAGGGGGCTGCTGATGTGAGGGGATAGGAGCGGACATTTTATAGAGGCCACTGTGGCCAAGCACTATGCTATACGCTCCATCCATATAGAATGCTCCATCAGCTCTATGAAGTGTGTCCTCTCATCTCCATTTCACAGATGAAGAAACTGATGTTCAAAGAGATGAAATACCTTGCCAAGGGCACAGAGCTCATAAAGTCCAAGTCAGGATTTGAAATTGGATCCACCTGACTTCTAAATCCTTATTCTATATTTCACTTTATCCCATTGCTTAGATAATTCAGTATGGAACATCAGACTTCTCTTTTCAACTTCTCTAGTGTCCTAGAACCCAATGACTTTTTTCAGTGCACCCTTCCACGGCTTTCTCAATTTTGGGGGAGGGTGAGGGAAGCCTCTTCTTTTAATTTATTTATTTTTTTCCATTTAATTTCCTTCCTTCCAAAAGAGTTCATAGCTCTTTCTAGAAGTATAAAAATCATAAAATTTCCACAATTTTGTAACTACTCCTTTAGGTTCATTTCTTCATTGTCAGTAAAAATGGACTCACTTAATAACAGTTATTAACAAAGTTAAGAATCACTGAACTGGGAGGACTAATTCTAAAATCTTTCATTCTCAACATTCAAACTCTTCTGCAGTGTTTATTACTGTATTCTGTAAGGTTTTACACAGGATTACCAGAGGCAACAGGACTGAAAGTAAACAAGTAGCCCAAAGTTACTAAAAAAATGTAACATAAGACAGAAAAAGAGCTCAGATTTTATCAAATCTTGCCTAAGACAGGATACCAAATCATTCCGCTTTTTTGAAATGATTAAATCAGAAAGTCTCATGCCTCTCAAATAGGTGGGTACTAAGACCTGCAGTAACAGAAGTACAATTGCCATGGATAAATGTAACCTTCTTTGAATTACCAATTGTTGTGTTTGGGGAAAATTATTTAAAAAAAAATTAAAACAAATATTCCAATATTATGGAGAAAGAAAATTACAGGAAGAGTGATTAAGAAAGATGAAAGCAGGAAACTCTAAATTAGTGTATTTAAGAAAGTAAATCAGAACATCTTAGAATCAGGCATTCCAAATTTGCATCACAAACATATATATATATTTTAATTAATTAATTAATTAATTATTTAATATATGAAATTTACTGTCAAATTGGTTTCCATACAACACCCAGTGCTCATCCCAAAAGGTGCCCTCCTCAATACCCATCCCCCACCCTCCCCTCCCTCCCACCCCCCATCAACCCTCAGTTTGTTCTCAGTTTTTAAGAGTCTCTTATGCTTTGGCTCTCTCCCACTCTAACCTCTTTTTTTTTTTTTTTTTTTTCCTTCCCCTCCCCCATGGGTTTCTGTTAAGTGTCTCAGGATCCACATAAGAGTGAAAACATATGGTATCTGTCTTTCTCTGTATGGCTTATTTCACTTAGCATCACACTCTCCAGTTCCATCCACGTTGCTACAAAAGGCCATATTTCATTTTTTCTCATTGCCACATAGTATTCCATTGTGTATATAAACCACAATTTCTTTATCCATTCATCAGTTGATGGACATTTAGGCTCTTTCCACAATTTGGCTACTGTTGAGAGTGCTGCTATAAACATTGGGGTACAAGTGCCCCTATGCATCAGTACTCCTGTATCCCTTGAATAAATTCCTAGCAGTGCTATTGCTGGGTCATAGGGTAGGTCTATTTTTAATTTTCTGAGGAACCTCCACACTGCTTTCCAGAGCGGCTGCACCAATTTGCATTCCCGCCAACAGTGCAAGAGGGTTCCCGTTTCTCTACATCCTCTCCAGCATCTATAGTCTCTTGATTTCTTCATTTTGGCCACTCTGACTGGCGTGAGGTGATATCTGAGTGTGGTTTTGATTTGTATTTCCCTGATAAGGAGCGACATATATATATATTTTTTTAATGCTTATTTTTTTGGAGAGGGAGACAGAGTGTGAGTGGGGGGAGGGGCAGAGTGAGAGAGGAAGACACAGAATCTGAAGCAGGCTCCAGGCTCTGAACTGTCAGCACTGAGCCCAACACAGGGCTTGAACCCACGAACTGTAAGATCATGACCTGAGCTGAAGTCGGACATTTAACCGACTGAGCCACCCAGGCATCCTACAAACCTCCCTATTAACTGGTAGTGTTATAAAGCCTCCAGTATTTCTTAAAAGGATGCCGCTGAGTTAGGAAGCTCTGCAGCACAACAGAAATTGTTGTGTGCAACAGAAATTGAATCACTGGGTAAAAAAACTAGAGGGTGGGTAAGTGCAACTCTGTTTAGAGGAAAGAGAAAATTACCGGCTAATCTTTCTATTGCACAGGTCATCTAAGGCATACAGACATACAGAAGAAGCTGCTGCAGGGATGATAGGGTCTCTTCGTAAGTAGGTGGAATATAGTATAAAGACAGAAACAAACCCTATTCTCAATTTAATTCCATTTCAAAAATGTGTTTCCTTTGGAAGGAAATGTCATTACCTTTATCAGGCAAAGAAATGGAGGAATTAAAAAATAATTACAGTTTTTAAAAGCAAACACTTCATGTTCACAAAAAGCTTTTACCACTATATTCTTTTTAGAATTGTATTTTCATTTGAAAAGCAATTAAGCAGAAACTCTTATCAAATTTGAATGATAAAAACAATGAAGCATTGTCCTAAAGAACAGAGTATAAGGTCATCTTTCCTATAAGATCACTGTATTTTTATTAGGATTTTTTTGTTAATGTTCTTTTTAGGCCTACAGCCACTGAACCTGCCTCTTCATTTAACAGAGGTATAAAGATATTAATGATTGTTCTGTAAATATTTACATACAGGCTTTCAACTACTCTAAGCAAAATACGGCTTTCATGGCCTGCTCTAACATTCTGTTATTATTTAGGTAGCCATCCAATAGGATGAGTCTCTTTTAGTACCTAGCTCAACCCCCATACCTTCCCGGGGTCAACAGAATTCTTAACCTCTTGAGTACCTAGGAAATGTGCCAAACATTTTCCAACCTTGATCATAAACCCAGGTCTTCTGATTCCAATTCCACTGCTCTTTTTGTGATATTACAGGGTCATCTTAAATAAATCTGGAGACCACCAGTATGGGGATACACATAAGTGCATCCTACACTTTTTTTGTATGCCACAGTAGTGGCACCAACTACAAAAGATGCTAATATGCTCTGCAAAGCCAAATGTAACTTAATAACTTATGTTGACAGTATTTTTTTTACAAGGTTGGGGGGGTTGAGTTGAGATGGGACAATACCTTCAGAATTTAAAGCACGCAAAAACTAAATGCTACCCAGCCTTCAAAATATAACTTAAATTACAGTTCTCCTTCCCCAACATCTTCCCAGAGCCTCGCATAACTTTGTAACCCCACTCCCAAAGCATCTTGCCTATGATATGAACACAGTTTGCCATGTTATTTGTGGATTTTTGTGCATCTAGACAGGAGGTTCTTGGAAGGCCAGTAGGCTCGAATACATTTAGAGGTAACTGCTTTAGGGCTTCAGCACTAAAAACTCTCCTTCAATATAAAAAAATACAAATATGAAGAATGAATAAATGAATCAGGCATAACCAAAGACACAGAAGGTCTCTCTTTACTCCCATGGCAGCCTCTAGATAATTTTGCTGGTTATCTTTCCTCTTACAGAGTCAACCCTAGAAGGTGCCTAGCACTAGACCAGGTATTCTATAGAAAGTAATAATACAGTGGCGCCTGGGTGGCTCAGTTGGTTAAATGTCTGACTCTTGACTTTGGCTCAGGTTATGATCTCGCGGTTTGTGAGTATGAGCCCCACATCAGGCTCCATGCTGGCAGTGTGGAGCATGCTTGGGATTCTCTCTCACTCTCTTTTTCTGCCACTTCCCAGCTCACTCACCCACTCTCTAAGTAAATAAATAAACTTAAAAAAGTAACAATACAATAATTCTTGTGCTAGAGATGCTAATCTAGCTGCAAGAAATAAGACACACAAATAAAATCAAGAACTACCTAAGAACAAAGAGCTAAAAGTGGCAGAAATATAAACATACATTATTTCTGGGTTCTATTTATAGGAAGAAAAAAGTGAACTATAATAGTGATTATCCATGTGGTGCCTGGGTGGCTCAGTCGGTTAAGCATCTGAAATGGCTGAGGTTATGATCTCACAGTTCGTAGGTTCCAGCCCCACGTCAGGCTCTGAGCTGACAGCCAGGATCTGGAGCCTACTTCAGATTCTGCATCTCCCTCTCTCTGCCCCTTTCCACTCATGCGCGCGTGCTCTCGCTCTCTCTCTCTCAAAAATAAACATTAAAAAAATAAATAAAAATAACTATACCTATTACTAACTCCTTGGTTGAGGGACCCCAACCAAGAGGACACTGAAGGAAGGCAGCAATTCAATGTTAAAGTCTCTGTTATCTTCTGGAAACTACATGAGTCACTCCAAGAAGGCTATGGGTATCAAAGACCGCTTCTCATTGCTATCAGTTCGTTGCAGTCCTCTCTAAAAAACCTCTGTCATCAATAAAGGTGGCTATGTCTTAGTCTAGTCCTGTGTGAAATCTCACTACAGCTCTAGGCCTAGGTTCCTGAAAGCCCTACAGAACCTTTCCTACATAGACCTTGCCCTGCTCAAAGCAAACTGCAAAGTAAATAAAAATGGTACATAGATAGAATGTTAATTTTCATTTGTCATAATGTACAAACTCTCTTCTCTATCTACAATCCCAAAATCGGTAAGTGGAATTTATAAACTTCTTTGGACAACCAAAGATTTGTTTGAATTGCCAAATAACATCTGGGGTTACTGGTACAACTGGTACAATTCCTCAGTAGTAGTGCCACAGAACAAATTCTTTTTGATATAATCATACTTGGAAAATTTCTCAATACAACTTTATGCTCTGTACAATGCTATGCTGGTGGTATTCTAGACTTATGAATGACTGATTTGGGTGTTTGATGATTTAAAAATAATATTTTTTTCCTTTTTTTTTTTTTTTTTGTTGAGACAGTGGTCAAGTTTGCTTCCTAGATATTGATTGTTATGTCAAATGACCGATAAAACAGTAAGGTTCTACCCAACACACACCAAGGAAACAAACAGAATTTTGATTTTTAAATGAGTACAACTTATGAAAAACTAACCTGATGACTTTGTGTTTTAGGAACTAATCAGGGACCCTTGATCCCTATCATGTTAGTTGACAAAGTTTAAGGTATAAACAACTCATAACATTGTGGGTTCTGTTTCTTGCGACAGCTGACAAGAATGCTATCAGACAGTTAAGAACTAACAGCAAAGCATTATTAATAGACAAAAATCACAGTTATTACACATTCTTTTAACATTACATTCACATTCAAATTTAAGGACTATATTCATAAATGCATTATAGAAAAGTTGTCATTGTCAGAAAATGACTGCTATATGAAAAATAACTTGCAAACACATCTTTTAGATAAACATTCTCATTCCAATAAAATTCTTCAAACCACAGAATGTCAGAGAAAGAAGTAATTTTAGAGATAATATAGTCCCACCTCCTCATTTTTATAGATGAGGAAACTAAAACACAGAATACATAAGTGGCTTAAATTAGGTAATAACCTAAGATAATAACAGAAATAAGTCTGGAACCTAAGTCTCCTGATTCTTCATGCACAGTTCTTTACACTATGGTTATTTAATAATGTTTACTTAGTACTTTCTATCCCTAAGACATTGTGCTAGATATAGGCACAATGTGTCTCTTAAGAAAACATTCCCTATTAAAGGAAACAGGGAAAAAGTGCATTATACAGAATTAGACAATAACAGTATTCACTAAAACTATTATTTTTGGCTACTGAAAACCAAAGTGAGGGGATGATTAAAGTAGTAGATGCAAATATACTCACACCAATAATTACAGTAAATGTTAACAGATTACCCTCCAGTTAAAAGACAATATAAAAATGAGTGAAAACCAAGACTCAACTACTATAGACTGCTGTCTAGAAGAAACCCACTTTCAATATAAAGGCACATATGGGTGGAAAGAAAATGGATGGAAAAAGTAATACATAGGGAAAACAGTAAACACATGAAGACTGTAATAAATTAACATCAACTAAAGGAAACTTCAGGGATAAAAACATTTCATAATGAGTAAAAGCTCATACATAAGGAAAAACACAGAAATCATAAATATGTATGCACCTAATAGAGTCTCAAAATAAATGAAATAAAAATTAACAAAACTGAAAGGAGAAATAGAGAATTCTTCAATCCTGATTTGAAATTTTAATATCACTCTCTCTTAGCAACCGATATAACAGAAAAAAGTAACAGTATCAATCACCTGAATTTAACTGATATTTATAGAACATTACATTGAACCAGTGTAACTGATATTTATAGAATATTACATTGAACCATTGAAAGAATACATATTCTTTCAAATATACATAGTATGTTCACCAAGTGAAACCATATATGCCGGGGCCACAAAATGAGTCTCAATTAAAAAAAAAAAAACAAAACAGGGGCACCTGGGTGGCTCAGTCAGTTAAGCATCCGACTTCAGCTCAGGTCATGATCTCGTGGTCCGTGGGTTCGAGCCCCGCGTCGGGCTCTATGCTGACAGTTCAGAGCCTGGAGCCTGTTTCAGATTCTGTGTCTCCCTCTTTGTCTGACCCTCCCCTGTCCATGCTCTCTCTGTGTCTCAAAAATAAATAAATGTTAAAAAAAATTAAAAAAAAACAAACAAAAAAAACTTAAAAAAATTAAATTATATAGAATAGGCTCTCTCTGATCCAAATGGCATTAAATTAGAAATTGACAACAAGATATCAAGAAAGACTCGCTTTTGGTAATTTGGAAATTAAAGAACCCATTTCTATATAACTCGTAGGTCAAAAAATATAAAGGTCTTAAAAAAATATTTTGAATGGAATAATAATTAAAATACAACATACCAAGGTTTGTGGGATTCTGTCATAATAATGCATAGAGGAAAACTTAAAGCATTGAATACTTACATTAGAAAAGAAAAAAGGTCTATAATGAAGGCCAAGCCTCTATACCTTACTAAGTCATAGAAAAAGAACCATAAAGTAAACCCAAAGAAAGTAGAAGACAATAAAAAAAAAAAAAGTAAAGCAGAAATCAATGAAATAGAGGACATAAAATCAAAAGTCAGTTCTTTGAAAAGAATAACAAAATTGATAAACCTCTAACTAGATTAATCAAGAAAAAAAGAGAAAACACAGATGATCAGAACCAGGATTGAAAGAAGGGTGATCACTAACATTATATAGACATTAAAAGCATAAAAGGGAATATTATGAACAACTTAATACCAAATAGTTTGACAACTAGGATGAGGTAGACAAATTCCTTGAAAAATACAACTTACCAAAATGGACACAGATGAAACAGAAAATCTGAATATCTTTCTTTATCTATTAAAGGAATTGAATCAATCATCCAAAATTCTCCCATAAAGAAAACACAGCCCTGGATAATTTTACTGGTCAGTTCTAGCAAACACTTATGGAAGGATTAACATTCATTTTATATGAACATTTAGAAAACAGAGGAGGAGGGACACCTGGGTGGCTCAGTCAGGTAAGCATATGGCTTGGCTCAGGTCATGGGTTAAAAGTTTGAACTCTGCATTGGGCTCTGGGCTAACAGCTCAGCCTGGAGCCTGCTTTGGATTCTGTGTTTCCCTCTCTCTCTGCTCCTCCCCTGCTTGTGCTCTGTCTCTCTCTATCTCAAAAATAAACAAACAAACAAAAAAGAAAACAGAGGAGGGAACACTTCCTAACATGTTTTATGGGGCTGGCATAATAACACTAATACCAAAACCTAACAAAGAAATTATAAAACAGGAAACAACAGACCACCATCTCTCATGAACATACACACAAAATCCTTTCCAATGTATTAGTAAAATGATATATAAAAAGGATAACACATTATGACCAAACAGGTTTATCCTAGGAATGCAAGGTTAGTTTAATATTAAAAAAAAAAAAGTAATCTACATGATCAGAATAAAGAAGGAAAATTATGTGATCATTTGAATAGATACAGAGAAATCATTAGACAATTGAATTAATGATACAACCTCTCAGCAAACTTCTTCAATAAAGGTATCTATAAAAAAACCCCTCAAGTAACATTGCAGTTAATACTGCAATATTAAATGTTTCACCTGTATTACTGGGAATAAGACAAAGAAGCTTACTCTCACCACTTCTATTTAACACTGTACTAATGTCCTAGCCATTACAATAAGGCAAGAAAAAGAAAAGCATGAAAATCCAAAAAGAAAAATTAAAGCTCACTTTATTTGTAAATTAAGTGATTGTTTATGAAGAAAATCCTAGCAGATTTACAAACACAACTTTTAGAACTACATAGTGAAATTAGTAAGGTAACAGGATACAATGTAACGTACAAAAATCAATTACATATTTTACACTATCTGTAAAACAATTTGAAAATGAAATTTTTAAGAAGTTCAATTTCTGTAGCATCAATAAACACAAAACTATTTTGACATAAATTTAACAAAAGGCTAACAACATCTCTACATTGAAGATTTCTATGAGAAATTAAAGAAGACTTAAATAAACAAAGAGACAGACGATGTTCATGGATCAGAAGACTCAATATTGTTGTCAATTTTCTCCAAACTGTTCTATAGTTTTAATACAATCCCAATTTTCTCACACTTTTTAGCAGAAGTTGACAAGCTGATTCTAAACTTTACATCGTAGAGATGCAAAGGAAATAGAATATACAAGACAATCTTGAAAAACAATGACAAAAAAGACTCACAGTACCTGACTTCAAGATATACTATAAAGCTACAATAATCAAGACAGTGTGTTACTGGCATAATAACTGAGAAATAGATTAGTGGGACAGAACAGAGCCCAGTTCCACATGTATAGTCAATCAATTTTTGACAAAGCCACCAATATAATCCACATAGGAAAGGGAAGTTTTTAAACAAGCAATATTGAAACAGTATCTACCTACAAGAGGAAAAAAGAAACCACAAATCCTACCTCACAGTATATATAAAAATTAATTCAAGATAGACCACAAGTCTACATAGGCAAGCTAAATACAAAAAAAAAACTGTAACTGCAGGTAGAAGAAAACACAGGAGAGAATCTTGTCATGTATCTTCTTGGGAGTAAGCACAAGTTTAACAAAAACAATACAGAAAACAATAGCTATTAAATAAAAAAATTGCTAAATTAGACCTAATCAAAATAAAAACTTCTGCTTAAAGTTGTCCTTAATATAATGAATACTCAAACCACAGACTGGGTTTTCATATTTGTCAAATACAGATCCAACAAAGGACTGGTATCCAGAATTTAAACAGCCCAACAAAAAATGGACAAAAGAGTTTAATAGTTCACAAAGGAAATATATACAGAAAACACAAGCATATAATAAAGTGCTCATCATCATTAGTCATCAAGAAAATGTAAATTAAAGCCACAATGAGATACCATTACACACCTACTAGAACGGCTAAAATTAAAAAGACTGACAACACCATATGTTGGTGAGGATGTGGAACAACCAAATGCTCATACATCACTGGTGGGAGTACAAATTTACAACCACTTTGGAACAATGTCTGGCAGTTTCTTAAAAAATTAAACATATGATGTAGCAATTCTACTTCTAGCTATTACCTAACAGAAATAAATACTATATTCATAGTAAAACTTGTATGAGTATGTTCACTGAAGTTTTATTGTAATAACCACAAACTAGAAACAGCCCAGTGTCCATCAATAGAATGGATAAACTGTGGTCTATGCATACAGTGGAATACTACTCAGCACTACAAGGTAACAAAGAAATACCCAACAACATTGATGAATCTCAAAATATTATGCTCAGTGACAGAAGAGGTACACAGAAGAGTATATACTATATGGTTAATATGGAAGGGAAAAAAGGAATAATGATTGCCTGTGGGAGGTACAGGTGAGGATTTAATGGGAAGAGGAATGAAGGAACCTTCTGGGATGTTCTATATCTTAACAGAGTTTTGATGCACAGGTATATGCATTTATTAGAACTTGTCAAATGGTACACTTAAGATCTTTGCATTTCATTGTATGTAATTTTGCTTCAAAAGATAGCAACAAATGAACTAGTTAATGATGTACACGATGACATATTTGGAAAGAAGTGTACTGAAGTGTACAACTGACTTCGAAATGCTTAAAAAAAGAGGGATCCATGGAAGGGTACAGAAATGAATAGTTGGATAAGTATGTGATAAAGCAAGTACTGTAGAATCCAGGTGACAAGTATGTAGTACCTGACAAGTTCCTTCAATTTTTATTTGCTTCATATAAAATGTTGGAAGAAAAACAGCATCATAGATGACTGAGATTATTTTAGGTCGGACTGCCAATGTTAAGGATTCTGGTCACCATCCATGAAAATCTGGTTGACCAAGAGAGAGAGTAAAGGCAGTAAATATATAAAGTAAGGGGTGGGGAGTATTAGAGCCAAAGCCCAGAAATGCAAGTCTGAAACCTGCCAGAAATAATGCCCAGGGCACCAAGGCAGAAAATAGTCACTTGCAAGCCTTAGGAGATTTGCTTTTGCTTTCTTCCTAACTTCTGCAAGTCTATGAAACTGTCTTCTAGGCCTAGTATCCAGCAGTAAGCTAGCGCTCTAGCTCTCTAGCTTTTTTCCAAGACACATAAGGACACAGCTGGAGGATTTAAAGTCATTGATGAGGGGCAAAAAAGGAAGGAACGGAAATGAATTAAAAATTCCACTGGGAGAAGGTATGACTCACCCACTCCTTGATGGGTAACTGCCCTTCGAAATAGCATCTTTTGAAAACAGCCAAGGAGCATTAAAGATTGAACATAAAACTGCTTCTGGGCAGGACTGATTAAAGAGGAATAAAACTATTTTAAAAGGTTACTCTGAGTTATTTGGCAATATTTATTTGCATTCCGGTGAATGGGTGACTCAGATCCCACTGCCGGTCCTTTTCATCTCCAGAGCTATGATTTTTAGAGGACAATAGTCACCAGTAATTGTTGCTTTCTGAAGACAACTGAAGTCTCAGTCTAGCTGATAGAAATGAGTGATTATCACTTTGCTTGATTTAATGCGCCTTCACAGAAACCCTATACCTGCTTTATCCTTGAACTCTATTTCACTCAGCTTTTCAATTTTTCTATTTGCAAGGATATAGCATACTTTTTGCTACTAACTTGCTGTAAATAATAACCAGGTTCACTTTTGGGGGCTTTTCCTTACCTTAACTTTTAATCTTTTAAGTAAAAAGTAAAATAATCAGGTTTAAACATGGTCTAAACTTTGATTGGATTAGACATAGGATAGCAAAGGAGGCTAACACGAGCTAATAACCTCTAATTTGACCGAATACTGTAACCTTAAACATTGACTCATCTGTCACTATGTAATTTTTAACCTAATTTAAAATTAGTCTTTTAAATAAAAACCTCTGATACACTAATGAAAGTATTACATCTGTGTAGTCAGCAAGTACAAACAACTAATATCAACTAACACTAAAATAAAAATGAAGTTCGTTACTTTACATCTGAAAAAGGTCAGCCACACTGGGTGACCCAAACAGTCTTCACAAATACCCTCAGTGAAAGATAATATAAAGAACGGCAAGTTAAAGATCACCTCCAAAAATGTGAAGAAAACATATTATGTACAAAACATAGTATCTCTGGGCTGTTCTTTATTTCACAAAATGTTAACATTTGAAAATGGTTTGCTACGTCTCTAGTTCTATAGTACAAACCAGATTACTATTTCTTTGAACTATATAACAACATTTCCCTAAAAAACAAAATACCACCTTCATTGTAGGGCGTTAGTAGTAAAAATTTACCTTAACAAAGCAAACAAGATGCCACAAATCAGCTTTTTTTCAGATTATCTCATAAAAGTATAGAGACCAGGAGAAAAGAGCAAAACATGTCAAGTGTGGGTTGGCATGATTCAGTGTAACATTTATGGATGGTTTTAAGGCTCCCAGATTGGACTTTTATTGTTTCCCAAGAGTCATTCATGAGATCTGTTGCAATGAAGGCTCAAATCATATATAAATTTTCATCTGAAAGTAAAGTGTTTGTTGCCCTCTTGAGGTAAATTCAAGAACAGAAACAAAACAATGCTGGCCTTGCCTAGTCCATTACAGAAAGGGGCTTTCTTTTCCAACAGGCTTTTTGGCTTTTTCTACAAACATATCATGATCTGAAGCTGGATAGTTGTAACGTAAACTCTATTTTTACCCCAACAACAGACAACTTACAAAAGACACTAGAACATTTCTGTAAAAATAAAACTAAAACTTTACACCAAGAATAAGCAAAATTTTTTTTTTTTTTTTTAAGCAAAAATTTTTAACTTTCAATTGATAAAAATGTCAAACTAGCTATATCCTAAAAATTCATTAGGCAGATCTCCAGTTAGCCTAGCTCACCTGACCCAGGGGACCCAAACTATACACTGTGAAAAGCTTTGTGGCAAACTTTTATGGGGGCTGGGAGGGTGGGGCAAGTCCAAGATATGTATATTCAATTCCACTTACTAAGCAAGGTTTTCAGGGTGCCTGGGTGGGTCAATCGGTTAAGCTGTGATCGGCTCAGGCTGATCTCATGATTTGTTGAGTTCAAGCCCCAGACTGGGCTCTGCACTGGCAGTGTGGAGCCTGCTTTGGATTCTTCGTTTCCCTCTCTCCCTCTGCCCCTCCCCTGCTTGCATACGCACACACTTTCTCTCTCAAAAACAAATAAACATTTAAAAAAGTAAGCAAGGTCTTCAACACAATAACAGCTGCACTGAGAAAAGAGTATATGATATATAAGCGTGGGTACAAAAAGTCAATGGTCTTGTAGATTACCTCACCAGGGAATTCTCAGAGTTAAATGAATTTTAGTAACTCTGAGGTACTGTTGCCATTTCAGTGTCATGGGGCTTTGAACTAATGAAAGTTGTTTTCTCTCAAACTGCATTTTACACTAAGCTATCATTTGATTTTCGGTATTATTACGAAGAATGGGTTGGGTTACATCATTATTCCTCTAAAGTTTCAAACACTTCAGCGTTTTACTAAGCATGACTTAATATTCATGAATAATCAAGATTTTGAATGAGCAGTAAAAACATGGTTAGGGGTGCCTGGGTGGCTTAGTCAGTTAAGCCCCTGACTCTTGATTTCAGCTCAGGTCATGATCTCATTGTTCGTGAGTTTGAAGTGCGGAGACTGCTTGGGATTCTTTCTCTTTCTCTCTCTCTCTGCTCCTCCCCATTTGCTCTCTTTCTCTCAAATATAAATAAACTTAAAAAAAAAAAAAGTATGGTCACCATCTTATCTTGCTACTAAAGCCCATGTAGGAGGAAGAGATCACACCAGCCAGTTGTTGTTAAAAACCTAGATTTGTGGACATACAATTAACCTACCACATTCTCTAGAGGCAATCAAACAAAGTAGGTTGCTCACACACACTCTCCCAGCTGCTGGACTCTTTATACAGGTCCCTCGAGATACACTTGATAGCCAAAGGTCTCAACAGGGAAAGTAGGAAGGACACAAAAGATGTCCCTATTCTAAGCCCTACCTAAGCCATTAGCTGTCAGTATTTGACCTATAGATTGACCATTCACACAAAATGCATTCGGACATTTACTTACCGCTACTGTGTATCACAAACCATTTTAATTACGGTGTAATGAAAACCATCCTTAGATTCATTCAAACTTTGGTTCTACTTATCACCTTACAAAAAATTCTCTAAGAGGGGCACTATTTGAAACAACTCTGTAATTAGCTATATGACCCTCTCTCCCCAATATAAAAGAGAAGTCAGAGAAAAGCCTGAAGGCAGGAAGAAGAGTGCAAAAAAAAAAAAAAAAAAAATCCAGAGAGATATTTTTTCCAATATTTTGAAGCTCTGGTGGTGTACACACACACGTGCTCGTACACGCACAGACACACATTTTCACACACTTTTACACGTAGCATAGTTTCTTGCATTATAGCAAAGTTCAGGCTCTTAAAGCAAAGCCGCCTGGGTTTCACAGCCCGACTCCCACCACCAACTAACTACCTTTGTAACTTTGGCAAGTTGCTTAATCTCTCTGTGCCTTGACTGCCTCACCTGTAAAAACAGGGATAATTTATTATTTTTTTTAAAGCTTTTTTTTTTTTTTTTAACATTTATTTATTTTTGAGACAGAGAGAGACAGAGCATGAACGGGGGAGGGTCAGAGAGAGAGGGAGACACAGAATCCGAAACAGGCTCCAGGCTCTGAGCTGTCAGCACAGAGCCCGACACGGGGCTTGAACTCACGGACCGTTGAGATCATGACCTGAGCCGAAGTCGGATGCTCAACCGACTGAGCCACCCAGGCGCCCCAAAAACAGGGATAATTTAAATACCGAACTCAAATATTTACTGTGAGTTTTAAATAAATGCTTATCACAATGCCCAGCCCAACCATAAATGTGCTCCTTTACCACCATTCTCCTATGTCCTTTCCTCCTCAGCTCGAACTCATGCCTATAATAATCATCACTCTCACCCCCCTTTCATATTTTCTATGCAATTTCATTTATGTGGATATACACAAATATGATGGATCCATACTGTAAGAATTGCTCTAAAAATTGCTTTTTCACATAATATACCTCGGAAACCAGCAACTCTCCCACATTAGGTGATCTTATCCACTTGCATGGCTATAAATGCCATCTGTGGACTGATAATCCCAATATTGCATTGCCAGCCTGGATGTCTCTTGTACAGCCTACCTGACATCTCCACTTGAACATTTCCTAGGCATTTCAAGTTTAATGTATCCAAAGTAAAACTCTTGATTTTCTCCCATAAACCTGTTCTTCCATGTCTTTTCCATCTCAGGATATGGCGGCGTTACCCATTAACCATTTCCTACAACCAAAAGCTAAGTGTCTTCTTTGATTCCTTCCTTTCTTACCCTCAACCCAATTCAAAGTCCTGGCATTTGCAACAACAAAACAGAACTCTAATCCATCCTCTCTTCTCCATCATCACTGCCACCACCCTGAAGTAAGCTATGATGGGTTTAACAGTCTTTTCATCTGGCTCCTCACTTTCACTCTTGTACTCCGCTAATCCATTAGCCAGACAATAGACAGAATGACCTGCTTATCAACCTGAAATGTGTCACTCTCCTGCTTAAAACCATTCATCTACTTCCTACTGCATTTCAAATAAAACTTTAGCTCCTCAAAAGCATTCTATTCTCTGGCCCAGACTTAACTCTTTAAGCTCACCTTAAGACATTCTCTTTTGTTCACTGGAATCTAGTCACATTGGCCTCCTCTCTGTTCCTAGAAGACCCGAAAATCTTCCCCATTTCAGTGCTTCTGTCATATTTTTTTCTGCTTTTAGCCTGATTCCTCCTCATATACTTTGGGTCTCAGCTTAAACATTACCACTTCGTCTGGAGAAAAGTCTTAATCTCTATCACAGTAATCTATCTCCACCATTGCACTTCATGTTTGTTGAACTAGTAGAAATAAACACAAGGGCAAGGACAATACCTATCTTGTTTCACCATGCTGTTCCTAGTGCCTAAAGCAGTGCATAGCCCCTAGTGGGCCCTCCATAAACATTTGATAAATAAGAGGGAACAGTATATGGTAACTAGGCTTTCCTGAAACTTCTGAAATACTGTATATGAAACCTTAGTATTCTTTTTGCTAAAAACGGAGATACAACGTATCAAAAGAATGCATAATTTTGTTTTGCCAATTAGAATGAAAAAGTGATCTCATTCATAAACAGAAATTTTAGTAGTTATTAATAGCTATTAAAAAATAACTTGTTTTGATTGTATGGCAGCTAAATGTTTCAGACAAAGTGTACTCCTAGTGTTCTTTTTGAGGAGGCTGAAAACTCAACTGGTCAAATCAAAACTACTCCTGTACTTTAGACCAGGCTAAGGTTGAAAAAAACCTTTAGTGATTTAATGAATCACTCTTTCTCAGAGAATACAAATGTCAACAAACCACACTCACTTATTAAGAAAAAACTATTAACTATTTCAATGAAAATAATCCTTTCCCACAAAAAAGTAACTATGAGAACTAGGAATGTATAGGACGATGGATGTGATTGTGATGGATGTGAAAGTAACTGTGGTAACCATTTCACAATGTATATGTAAGTCATTATGCTGTACACCATCAACTTTTACCACACCGTATGTCAATTCTATCTCAATAAAACTAGAAAATATATTTAATTATAACCCATCCAAAATATGCAAATAAAAATAAAATCCACCCCCCCCCCCCCCCGAAAAAAAAAGAACTAGGAATGTAGATGTAGAACAAAAGGAATTCTCACAGGCTGCGGCTCAGGGGATAAACTGACAACCACTCTGCAGAATATGGTAAAATAAGGATTTCTTACTTGACTGCCTCGTAAATATTGTTGGAGGTATGTCCTGATAAGGCATCGTGTAAATTTCGAATAAAATAATCTCTGTATTCTTCTGGAAGGGCCATAAACGTTCCACCCATCACAATAAACTCCACTTTATCCACACTGTGACCAAGTTGTTTTAACTGAAACACATACAAATTCATCAGCATTAGATGGATATAGTCAATTACCCTAAGAAAGCACTGCAAATTTCTAATTTTATTTTGTAGTTTTTTCATCAGTATAGTTTAAAAATGAAAAGCAATTAAACATATTTAGCAAAGGTTTGGATTAAAAAATAGACTCCAGAGTCTTAAAGAAAAAAAAAAATTACTAGAGATCGAGGAGGCAAAGTGAGAATTAAAAACAATAAACAAGAAGCTTGACATCAATACCTATGTGGAAATTTAAAAACATGTGGAATATAAACTAGAAAGCAGTAAGGGCAAATATAATAATGCACTCTGCAACATAATAAATAAATACTTATTGATCATGTATTTTTTATGTCAGACCTTGTGGTAAGCCTTGGGAACAAAAACAGTGACTGTGCAACATAATCAGGGCTTGATGCCAATGGAAGAAAAAGAACACCAGGTTAGAAATAAAAATTAAGAATGCAGTTTTAAACCAGTTGTGAAGATTATGAGCACAGGTGGCATGGCTTTCTGGAGAAAAAAACAAAATAAAAATCTGATTGATAAACTATAAAATATTATGTCTCTCTACTAGTGGAGAGAATGGTACAGATTTTTCATTTTGCCAACTATAATAAGCCAAGATTCTAAATTTTAAAAACAGGTATTTAAATTTTGTAGGGTCCTTAAAAAGTTAAAAATAGAAATACAACATGATCCACTAATTACACTATTGGGTATTTAAAGAAAATAAAAACACTAATTCAAAAAGATGTATGTGCCCCTATGTTTATTGCAGCATTATTTATAATAGCCAAGATGTGAAAGCAACCCAAGTGCCCACTGAGAGACAAATGGATAAAGAAGATGCAGTGTATATATACAACGGAATATAACTCAGCCATTAAAAAAAGGATGACATCTTGCCATTTACAAGTGTACAATATGGATGGAACTAGAGGGTATTGTGCTAAGTGAAATAAGTCAGAGAAAAATAAATACCGCATGATTGCATTTATATGTGGAATCTAAACAACTAAAATAGATAAAAAGACGAAAGACCTATAAATGCAGAGAACACACTGATAGTTATGAGAGGGTTAAGTGGAGGAGGGGATGGGCAAAATGGGTAAAGGGCAGAAGATACAGGAATGAATAAATTATGGAATGAATGAATCCAGTTATGGAATGAACAAATCATGGGAATAAAAGATACAGCATAGAAAATACAGTCAATGATATTGTAACAGCACAGTATGGTGACTGATGGTAGCTATACCTGTGGTGAGCACAGCATAACAGACATGTTGAAACACTATGTTGTACACCTGAAACTAATGTATCACTGTGTGTCAACTATACTTCAATTAAAAGAAAAATTTCTTGCCCTATCTCAGGCTTGAGAAAAACTGGGTCAAGTAGACTACTAAACTATGAACTCTAATTAATGTTCTATGTAAAGGATGTCTACACTTAATATGGACAAAAAGGCACCTTTTTAAATGTTTCTGACAACGGCAAATAAAAATTTATACATATTTGTATCTTTCTGTAATTGTATTCATATATACATATGCATGAAAATATACATGTAAGTATATATAAGTGTGCATGTAAGTATATAGGTAAGTATGTTTATATGTGTGTGTGTGCATGTGTGTATATATATAAATACTAAAAACAACTCTATGATTGTTCACAAGGGAAACACAACAAAATCATTCTGGGTACCTTTTTCAAAATACCTTGTCAGGACCCTAAACCAGACTTAATCAGAACTCCTGAGGTGAAAATCTGGCATATGTTTTGGAAAAGATACTCAGGTGATTCTATTGCATTTACAGTGAAGAAAAAAATCACTGCTGTATGCTAGTTTCTAAATCTTTTAAAACCCATTCTCTTTTTGGTAAACATAAACATTTTACACTCTACTGAAACATTTTAAATGAATTAAATATCATAGCTAAAAAAGAAACTGAAGCAGTGGTCAGTTTAGAACATGCTTTTCTAGACTATACAGGTTGCACCCAGGTGAGGTCCTCTCCTATGGCTGACAATCCTGATCCACACGTGCTTGGGTGACAGTGAGGTGAAAATATGAACTGGCTGGTATTCACCGATACTAGCTAAATGAACAGAGAAGAGACTTAATGACTATGGTATGTACTACTTTCCTTTTGAGATTCTGTAGTTGCCCTACTAGGTGCTGTTACTGTAAAAATTATAGATGGTACTCACACTTTTTTAAATCGGACAAGTTTAAAATAAAACTATAAACAAGGAAATCTGTATTACTGTTCAGATTTCTCAAGCAGAGCAAGGCCATTTAAACAGTACTACTTGTTTTTCATCAGTTATATTGAAGTATAATTTACATACACTAAAATCAATTAATTTTAAGTGTACAACTGGAAGGGTATGGATGAGTGTTTACAGTTGTGTAACTCCCACCACAGTCAGGATGCAGAACAATCCCACGACTCCTAAGAGTTCCTCACACCCTTCTGCAGTCAATTCCCTATTCCCACCCTGGCATACCAGTCACAGTAACTTCTTATCTGGCTCATGGAAGCAAAAATTCAATCCATCCACCTACTGTCTAAGAACTTTCTCACATCTCCATCTATAAATTTCATATGGTTAATGAGTCTGTATAAGTTGAAAGAAATTTAAAGAATATAAAACGCTTAAAGAAAATAATACAGTCTCTAAAGGAAGCAGTGATTTTGAGCTTGCTGGGTATTGCAGAATAGTCTTCCTCCCCCAGATGGATATTAAAAACTTACCAAGGGGACAGGCACTCTTTTAGTTATTTCAGGTTCAACTCAAATTAAACAATAATACCTTCTAAGTATGTACAAAAATCTAACTTAAAAATGCTTTTTAGAAACTTACCTGTTCTATTCGGTGTCTTGTCTGTAGATAAGGGTCATATCTAGCGCGGATAGCTCGCATGGAGGTTGGCTAAGAGAAAAAGAGAAAAATCTCCTGCTGGGCCCACATTGAATAGAAAATAAAAAGTAGTTCAAAAGAATTATATTAAAAATAAAATTCTCTTGTGCTCCTTCCTTCCTTTCTCAGTTTAGGGATCAAAATACTGTTCTGAATAGCATCTGGCTAGTCTCCATCCCCACTGTCTTAAGATTCTGAACAGCAGGGCATCTCCTTGAATCATATTTATCTTTGTGTAAACACTTATGAAATCTCCAGGGTCACTTTCTGCTGGAGCAGAAAGGGGTGGCTAAGGGACAGAAACGAGAGGGAGCCTTTTCACTGAATAATTCCTTTTGTATTTTTAAAAATGTGAACTATGGAAAACAAGTAAAAAGTGAAATTCCATATATAAGAGAAAAAGTCCAATGGTTTTCTGGCTGCTGACCTCTTCCCGAAAAGGCTGACTGCTTCAAAAGAAGCCTGCTTGCTGTTCTGCTTGCACTCTTGCCCCCACTCTAATCCTTTAACCACACAGCCATCAAATGATCTCTTAAAACCCTATACTGGATCGCATCATTCCCCTGCTTTCAACCTTAATGGCTTTTCATGACACCTGTAACAAAATCCAAACTCTATGTCCAGCTTACAACCTATTTCATCTGTCTCTCCAATCTCATCCTTCCCCTTACCCACTATGTCCTGGAACACCCCACTGTCATTCCTACCATGGCTCCTTGTTCTAGCTATCCTCTCTGCTGGGAATGCTCTCTGCTGATATTCTTGCATGGCTCCTTCTTGTCATTCAAGACTCAGTTTAAGTATCATCTCCTCAGTCACTTCCTAACTACCAAGGCTAAAGTATCTACTCAGTTTCTACAAACCTCACTTGATTTTACTTCTCTACTTAGCATTTACTGGTAGTACCTGATATTTTCTTCTTGTTTCTTTATTGTCTATCTCTTATTATTAGAATGTAAATTCCATAAGATTAGGGACTTTATCCATTTTTCACTGTTGAAGAAGCACTATGATATCATGGTGAGGAACACAAAATTCAAAACCTGGCTCTGTCACTAATTAGCAGTGTATCTCTGGGCCAATTGTTTAGGGCCTCTAAAGCCTGTTTCCTTATTCATAAAGCCAGGATAATAGTGCCTGCCTTCAAGGTGCTGCTATAAGGTTTAAAGTTGTGAAGACTTATAATAGTTTAACATACAGTAAGAACAAGTGCTTATGTTAAGTATTTCTCCAGTGACTAGAGCAATATACGTAGACACTCAGCAAATATTTAATGGATGAACTTCTGTAATCAGGAGAAAAATTAAAAATAAAAATAATTTAAGAAAGTCAGTACTTGTAAGAGCACACTATAGGTAAAGTATGATGTCAAACTTCCTCAGGACAACCTCATATTACTTTACCTCATATCCAGTATAAGACTGGGTTGAATATTCAAAATCTGAATCAGGTCCACCAGGGCAGTATCTGCCAATACAACCAAAGAATTAAGATGTCAGATACAAAATTTACTTCAACAGTCTAGTTCAAGTATCTGCAGTCTCCATAAAATTCTGAGAGCAAACAAGTTTCATATTCAAATCCTAATCGAAGAGCCTACGTTTAAAGTATCTACAATTAATATATTTTCTACTGACAAGTAAACACAATAAACATATGAGGAACATCATAGTAGTCATTTTCAGAATATTGCAGTCACTATTATTTCAGAGATTTACACTTTTAGGGGCAAGTAACAGCACCTAACTTTTCCTAGGTTTAGAATGATACTCACAGTGCTCTCTTGGTAACTATACTTAAGAAAATCTTTCATTTAATCTTCCTACCTAGAATCATGCATTCTGCCTATTTTTCCAATTATCTAAATTTAAGAAGTTTAAAGGTTATTTATAGAGATAACTTTTTAATTTGATTCTTTTCTGATCCAAACTCATTTGAATTGCTGACAGAATTTAGGCAGTTCATATCTCCTTGTTTCATTTATCAAGTTAATAGACTTTTAGTCTTTCACGTTCTATAACAATGTATTTTTTATTGTTTACTGCAACATATTAAAATATATATTTCAGTTTTAAAGCACTGAAACATCCTATCAATGGCTGCTTGTTTCAAAGAACTAACTTATGCATCTACTGGATCAAAGTTTTAAATATTACCAGCATGCACTGATTAAGGCTCTAGGGAATTAACTAATTCAATTAAAGCGCGCGCGCGCACACACACACACACGCGCGCGCGTGCGCACACACACACACACACACACACACACACACACGCTTGAAGAAAATCATCATACTTACACACATATATTTCCTGTAAAACTGATGTGTGGGCATCTGTGGGGTTTGCACATCACAGCCACAACAGCAATCTACAAAAGATTAATAAGAAAGCTATTATGGAATAATGAATACACAATGCTGAAGAGTGGTTATCTCCCAGGAGGCAGAGGAATGCAATCAGAGAATGGCACATAAGGGACTTCAAAGTATTGGTAATACTGTATTTCTTGAGCTGAGCTATGGGCATAAGGGTGATCTCTTTTTGATGTTTTTAGTCTCTAAAATATACATATGTATTTATATACTAGCTATTAAATAGTAATATTTTACAATAAATTAAGTGCAAAATAAGGCATTAATCATTTTCAAAGTCACAGTGATTCTCTTACTCTGATTTATTTTACTAAAATACCCTACAAGAAAAAAATTATGCAAGTCTACAAAATTGTATCTAAATGCATTAATTGAATATATATAAAACTGTAACTCAGCCTCCTCATGGACATATTAGATCTCAATATTCAGAGCAGACACTATTAAACTAGGAGCTACACTTCACAGAGTGTGTGCAAAATATTCTCAGAAGAGTCTGTCAGAGCCCTCCTGGGGTGAGGACATTATGTGCTTGAGAAAGAGGGTGATAACAGAGACAGAAGTATGGTTACATATGGGGGGAGTTGGCCAAATAAGGCTATAGACTAAGGTGAATGCAAGCCAGGTTTCTTACTATCAGAGAAGGAAGCTATAAATATAGAAAAGGACAGAACTTGGATGGAATGGAAGGTATTGCTGTGAACTCATAGTTTTCGATAAATACACTGATATGCAAATAAATATAAATGCAAAGGTGTTAGTATACGTATATGCAGGTGTATATGTATACATACAAATATACTTCCTTGCTTGGTCCACTAGAGGGTCTAGGAGCAGCAACACTCTAATAGCAATGAGTATATCTAGCACTCAGATCTTGGTTTCTAAATACCCATCTCCAGTGAAAGAAACCAGGGCTCTTTAGAGAAATGGCTGATTCCAGACCTGGGGCAAAGAAATGACAAAAGAGCCTGAAACATTTTATTATGACAGAAAGCTAGAAACTGCTCAAAGAATGATGGAGACATTTAAAAAAGACACAAAAACCAGCTTGAAAGGGCTCTCTCACTGGTCAAATCAAGGATCATTTGTACATCAAAATAAATAATGATAGTAACAGACTATAACCCACCAAATAGGAAACCATTAATCCACTCATACAAATAAATGAATGAGTAAACTGAAAATCTGATGAGTTACAGAAAACTTACATAGCTTCAAAGTACTTCACCACACAAAACTTAATTACAAAGTGGAAAAGATTAACTTCACAGAGGAGAAGCCTGGAAGACACTACCTTGATCAAAATGAACAATATCAGAAAGAAGAACAAAGATGGAGGTATCATACTTCCTGATTTCAAACTATACTACACAATATGATATTGGCACAAAAACAGACACATAGATCAAAAAAAGCAGAGAGCCCAGAAATAAACCCCTCATGCATGGTCAATTAATTTACAACAAAGGAGCCAAGAATATACAATGGGGAAAGGACAGTCTTTTCAATAAATGGTGTCGGGAAAACTGGACATCCACATGCAAAAGAATGAACTAGACCATTATCTAGCATGACACACAAAAATTAGTTCAAAATGGATTAAAGACTTGAATTAAGACCTGAAACCATAAAACTTCTAGAAAAAAAATGCAGGCAGAAGCTCCCTGACATTGGTCTGGGTATTGAATTTGTGGATCTGACTCCACAAGCAAAGGCGACAAAAGTACAAAAATAAGTAAGTGGGACTACATCAAACTAAAAAGCTTCTGCACCATCATAGGAAACCATCAATAAAAGGAAACCATCAACAAAAGGAAAAGACAACCTACTGAATGGGATAAAATATTTGCAAGTCATATATCCAATAATTAATATCCAAAATATATTAAAAAACTCAACTCAATACAAAAACCAATCTGATTAAATAATAAGCAGAGAACTTGAACATTTTCCCAAAGACATACAAATGGCCAGCGGGTACATGAAAAGATGTTCAACTAATGTTGATGTTCACTAATTATCAGGGAAATGCAAATCAAAACCATGAGATATTATTGTTAGAATGGCCATTATGAAAAAAAACAAGAAATAACAACTGTTGATGAGGATATGGAGAAAAGGGAACCTTCATGCACTGCTGGTGGGAATATACATTGGTGCAGCCACTACTGAAAACACTATGGAGGTTAAAATTAAAAACAGGTCTACCATATGATCTGGCTATTCCACTTCTGAGCATTTATCCTAAGAAAATGAAAATACTAATATGAAAAGATAAAAAGATATATGCACCCCTATGTTTACTGCCACACTGTTTACAATAGTTAAGATATGGAAATAACCTAATTACCCATCAATGGATGAATGGATAAAGAAGGTGCGATATAGATGTATATACAGTGGAATACTGCTCGGTCATAAAAAAGAATGAAATCTTGCCATTTGTGATAACATGGATGAACCCTGAGGGTATTAAATGGTAGATGAAATGAGTCAGAGAAAGACAATACCATATGACCTCACTTATATGTGGAATATAAAAAAGAAAACAAAACAAAACTCATATATACAGAGAACGGACTGGTGGTTATCAAGGAGGGAGGGGGCTGGGAGAGGGACAAAACAGGTGAAGTGGGTCAGTTGTATGGTGATGGATGGTAACTAAACTTATTGTGGTGGTTACTTTGTAGTGTATACAAATATCAAATTATTATCTTATACACCTGAAGCTAATATAATGTTATATAGAAATTTTATCTCAATAAAAATGTTACAATAGCAATTTACCTCAATGAAAAGAAAGAACATTATCCATGACAGGACAAATTGAAACTATATATATATATATATATATATATATATATATACACACACACACATGTATATATATATATATATGTATATATATGTGTGTGTATATATGTGCGTGTGTATACACATATGTATACATATATATACACGTATATATACACGTGTATATACACATACAAACACACATATATATGTATATATACATATATACATATACATATACATGCACACATATATATGTATGTGTGTATATATGTATATATACACACATACATATATATACACACACATACATATATACACACACACACCACCTGATAGGATACAATAAGAATACATTATCACTTCTGTGATGTTCCAATGCTAAAGATGTACAACCTGAACCTAATTATGAGGAAACATCTGACTAAGCCAAATTGAGGAACATGCTACAAAATAACCTGCCTGAAATCTTCAAAAGTGTTAAGGTAATGAGGGCAAGGAAAGGCAGGAAGTGCCCAGAGTGAAGAGACAAGACAACCAAATGCAACATGGGATTCTGAACTGGGATCTGTAGGTCACTACTGAAATAGTGGGTGAAACTTGAACGAGATCTGAGGATGAGATGACAGTATTTATCAGTGCTAAATTCCTGACTTTGATGCTGTATTGTGGTGATTTAAGAAATGTCCTTGTTTGTAGAAAATGCATACTAAAGTATTCAAAGGCAACTTACTTTGCAACTTACTCTTAAGTGGTTCAGGGGGAAAATGTTCTTTATATTGGACCTTCAACTTTTCTGTAAGTTTGATTATTCTTCATAATAAAAATTATTAAAATTTAAAGCATTAAATAGTGATCTACAGAAAGTCCAAAATTTCAAAAAAAATGCAATTCTGAATGAAAAATTTAGATTTTCAAACAAATGTTTTTAATACAAGCCACTGATGAGATCAGTCTAACTCAACAATTGAGGGCCCAGTACATGGGCCAGGTTCTGAGCTACACAGAGCAAATGGGCCTTGAGACCACAAAAATATTGCACTGTTTCTGTCCTCTGAAAACATACCTATCTAGGTGAGGAAGACACATAGAAAAAGGCTATTTTGGAACCACATGGTAAGAAGCATGTATAAAATACCAGGAATGCCAAAGAAGGCAATTAGCCCTGACCAGGGAAGTCAGAGAAGCCTTCCAGAGATGCTGATTAGGGTTAAGTCAAGAGGATAGGGTAAGGTAGGGCCAGGGAAGTAAAGCGCAGTAGTTTTCGAAGAGTTTTTAAGCAGCAGAACTCTCCTTTCAAGTAACATTTTACTTAAAACCTCAATTTATAAATGAGATAAAAGCTACAGCCCTGGGTGAAACAGCGATGTCCCTGCTCCTGTGGTTTCACTACTTATTATGCCCCACAGTAGCTTCAAAAGGCTTCTACGGAATTCAAGTTTTATAGAGTACAGTTTAAAAATTACTGGTAAAATAGAAAAAGCGATGACTTCGGATTCAGTCAGAGAGATGTAAGTTTGAATCTTTTCTTTGCCCCTTACTGTGAATTTTCCTATTTGGTAAAATGTAAGCAATAGCACTTACCTCTCAAAACTGTTTTGAGGATTAAATCAGAAACACAATAGCCAGTATGTAAGAGGTGGGCAACATATGGTAGCTATTATTATATTTAATGTTGATAGGAAGAAGAAGAAGAGGAGGAGGAGGAGGAGGAGGAGGAGGAGGAGAGGAGTAATCATGGCATTCTAAGCAAAACAAACACAAAAACTCAAATACAAACTCAAAATGGATTACAGATCTACATGTAAAGTCAAAACTATAAAACTTCTAGAAGATAATACAGGAGAAAACCTAGGTCACCTTGGGTTTTACAATGAGTTTTTAGATCAACACCAAAAGAAAGATCCATGAAAGAAAAAATTAGTAAGTTGGACTACATTAAAATTTGGAAGTTCTGCTCTGAGAAACTCTTAAGAGAATGAAAAGACCCATACTCAGAGAAAACATATGCAAAACACATGTCTGATAAAAGATATGTATCATAAATATACAAAGAACTCTTACAGTTTTAGAATAGGAAAACAACCCAGTAGGAATAGAGCAAAAGATCCAAACAGACACCCCATCAAATAAGATATACCAATGACAAATGAGAATACGAAATTCTAGGTATTTACCCAAATGAGTGGAAAACTTAGGTGTACACAAAACTCTTCAGACAATGTTTATAGCAGCATTGTTCATAACTATCAAAATTTAGAAGTAACCTAGATGTCTTTCAACAGGAGAATGGATAAACTGTGGTAAAGACAGTGGAATATTGTGCACTTCTAAAAGGAAATGAACTGTATCAAGCCACTAAAAAGACATGGCATAGCTTTAAATGCATATTGCTAAGTGAAAGAAGGCAATCCGAAAAGGCTATGCATACTGTTTGATTCCAACTACATGACATTATGGAAAAGGTGAAACTATAGACAGTAAATAAATCAGTGATTGTCAGAAGTTTGGAACACAGTAAAGGATGAATAGGGGAGCTTTAGGGCAGGGGAAATATTCCATATGATCCTGTAATGGTGGATACATGACATTATGCATTTTCTAAAACCCAAAGAATACACACCACTATAAGTGACCCTAATATAAACTATAGGCTTCATTTAATAACAAGGTAGTAATACTGGTTTACCAATTATAACAAATGTACCAAATCAATGCAAGGGCAACCTGGGAAGGGAGGAAAGGAAGTATATGGGAACCCTGTGTACTTTCTGCTCATTTTTTAGGTAAACCTAAAACTGCTGTTAAAAAAAGTAAAAAATCACCACTAGAGTAATAGCAGGAATAAAAGCATGAAGGATAGGATGCATAGCAGACAGGGAATACAGTCAGCTGTATATGTACCTCTGATACTTTTATATTTTTAATTTTTAAAAAATTTTTATTTTAATTCCAGTTAGTTAACATCCAGTGCTGTATTAGTTTCAGGTATACAATAGGGTGATTCAACAATTCTATTCATCATCCAGTGCGTGTCACAAATGCACTCCATAATCCTCATCACCTATTTACCCATCCCCCCAAACCCCTTCCCTCCAGTAACAATCAGTTTGTACTATATACTTAAAGTCAGTTTCTTCATTTGTATCTCTTTTTCCCTTTGCTCATTTGTTTCTTAAATTCCACATACGAAATCATATGGTATTTGTCTTTTTCTTATTTCACTTAGCATTATACTCTCTAGCTCCATCCATGTTGTTGCAAATGGCAAGATTTCTCATTTTTTATGGCTGAATAATATTCCAGCATGCATGCGTGCGCGTGTGTGTACACACACCATATCTCTATCCACTCATTGATCAACAGACACTTGGGCTGCTTTCACAATTTGGCTATTGTAAATAATGCTGCAATAAACAAGGGGTGCATGTACCCTTTTGAATTAGTGTTTTTGTATTCTTTGGGTAAATACCCAGTAGTGTGATTCCTAGATCATAGGGTAGTTCCATTTTTAAATTTTTGAGGAACCTCCCTACTATTTCCCATAGTGGCTGCACCAGTTTGTATTTCCACTAGCAGTACAAAAGGGTTTGTTTTTCTCCACATCCTTGCCAACACCTGCTATTTGTGTTGTTGATTATAGCCATTCTAACTGGTGTGAGGAGATAACTCATTGTAGTTTTGATTTGCATTTCCCTAATAAGTGATGATGAGCATCCTTTCATGCATCTGTTGGCTATCTGGATGTCTTCTTTAGAGAAATGTCTGTTCATGTCTTCTGCCCATTTTTAATTGGATTATTTGTTTTTTGGGTGTTGAGTTTTACCAGTTCTATATATATTTTGGATACTAACCCTTCATCGGATATGTCATTAGTAAATATCTTCTCCCATTCAGCAGGTTGCCTCTTAGTTTTGTTGACTGTTTCCTTTCATGTGCAGAAGCTTTTAATTTTGTTGTAGCCACAACAGTTTATTCTTGCCTTTGTTTTCCTTTTCTCAGAAGACTAGAAAAAAGTTGCTACGGGCGATGTCAAAGAAGTTGCTGCCGGTGTTCTCTTCTAGGATTTTTATGGTTTCAGGTCTCACATTTAGGTCTTTAATCCATTTTGAATTTATTTTTGTGTATGGTGTAAGTGGTCCAGTTTTCCCAACACCATTTCTTCAAGAGACTTTCACCCAATGGATATTCTCTCCTGTCCTATCAAACATTAATTGACCATACAGTTGTGGGTTTATTTCTGGGTTTCCTATTCTGTTCCATTGATCTACATGTCTATTTTTGTGCCAGTATCATGCTGTTTTGATTACTACAGCTTTGTAATGTAACTTGAAATCTGGAACTGTGATGCCTCCAGCTTTGCTTTTCTTTTTCAAGACTGTTTTGGCTATTTGGGGTCTTTAGTGATTCTATACAAATTTTAGGATTGTTTGTTCTATTTCTGAGAAAAATGTTATTGGTATTTTCATAGGGACATTAAATGTGTACATTGTTTTAGGTGTATAGAGATTTTAACAATATTTATTCTTCTAATCCGTGACCATGGAGTGTCTTTCCTTTCTGTCACCTTCAATTTCTTTCATCAGTGTTTTACAGTTTTCAGCGTATAGATCTTTCATCTCTTTGGTTAGGTTCATTTCTAGGTATTTTATTATTTTTGGCGTCATTGTAAGTGGGATTGTTTTCTTAATTTCACTTTCTGATCCTTCATTATTGGTGCATAAAAATGCACCATATTTGTATCTTGCAACTTTAACGAATTTGTTTATCAGTTCTAGCAGTTTTTCGGTGGCCTTTTGGGTTTTCTACGTAGAGTATCATGTCATCTGCAAATAGTGAAAGTTTTACTTCTTCCTTACTGATTTGGATGCCTTGCATTTCTTTTTGTTGTATGATTGCTGCTGCTAGGTCTTCTAGTACTATGCTGAATAAGAGACTACATCCTTATCTTGTTCCTGACTTTAGGGGAATCTCTCAGTTTTTCCTCATTAAAGATGAATGTTAGCTGTGGGTTTTTCCTATATGGCCTTTATTATGTTGAGGTATGTTCTCTCTAAACCTACTTTGTTAAGGGCTTTATATCATGAATGTTGTATTTTGTCAAATGCTTTTTCTGGGTTTACAGAAATGATCACATGGTTCTTTTCCTTTCTCTACTGATGTGATGTACCGTGTTGATTTGCGAACACTGAATCACCCTTGAAATCCAGGAATAAATCCCGCTTAATCATGGTGAATGATTTTTAATATATTGTTGGATTTGGTTTGCTAGTATTTTGTTGAAGATTTTTGCATCTATGTTCATCAGGAATATTGGCCTATAGATCTCTTTTTTAGTGGTGTCTTTATCTGGTTTTGGTATCAGGGTAATATTGGTTTCATAGACTAGACTTGGGAGTTTTCCTTCCCTTTTGTTTTTTGAAATAGTTGGAGAAGAATAGGTATTAACTCTTCTTTAAATGTTTGGTTTGCCTATGAAGCCTTCTGGTCCTGGACTTTTGTCAGATTTTTTATTACTGACTCAATTTCTTTGCTGGTAATTGGTCTATGCAAATTTCTTCCTGTTTCAGTTTTGGTAGTTTATATGTCTCTAGGAATTTTTTTCTTGTAGGCTGTCCAATTTGTGGGCATATAGTTCTTCATAATATTCTCATATAATTGAATTTCTGTTGCTTTGTTATTTCTCCTTTCTCATTTGTGATTTTGATTCCTTTCTCCTGTTTTTCCTTGATAAGTCTGGCTAGAAGTTTATCAATTTTACTGATTTTTTTTCCCCAAAGAACCAGCTCCTGGTTTCATTAATCTGTTTTATTGTTTTCTTAGTTTCTATATCATTTATTTCTGTTCTAATCTTTATTATTTCCGTCCTTCTGTTGGTTCTAGGTTTCATTTGTTCTTTTTCTAGCTCTTTTGGTGTAAGTTTAGGTGGTTATTTTGAGATTTTTCTTGCTTCTTGAGGTAGGTCTGTATTGCTATAAACTTCCCTCTTAGAACTGCTTTTGCTGCATCCTAAAGGTTTTGGATCATTGGGTTTTCATTTTTGTGTTCATGTATGTTTTATTTTTTCTTTTACTTCCTGGTTGGTCCATTTATTCATTGTTTAGCACGTTATATAACCTCCATGTATTTGTGGTCTTTCCAGATTTTTTTCTTGTGGTTGATTTCTAGTTTCACACCATTATGGTCAAAAAAGATGCATGGCAGGTCTTCAATCTTCTTGAATTTGTTGAGGCTTGCTTTTTGGCCTAACGTGAACTATTCTGGAGTATGTTCCATGTAAACTTATTTTTTATTTCTCTTTACTTTTTATTTCTTTATTTCTTTCTTTTTTTATTCTATTTTAGGATGGAATGTTCTGAATATATCTGTTAAGTCCACCAGCTCCAGTGTGTCATTCAAAGCCACTATTTCCTTGTTGCTGGTTGGATGATCTGTCCAATGATGTAAGTAGGCTGTTAAAGTTCTGTACTTTTATTGTATTACTATGGGTTAGCTCTTTATGTTTGTTATTAACTGTTTCATATATTTGGGTGCTCCCATGTTGGGTGCATATTTACAACTGTTATATCTTCTTATTGAATGTCTCCTTTATTATTATATAGTGTCCTTGTCTCGTTACAGTTTCTGTTTTAAAATCTATTTTGTCTGATACAAATACTGTTACTCTGGCTTTCCTTTGACATCCATTTGTATGATAGATGTTTCTCCATCCCCTCACTTTCAGTCTGCAGGTGTCTTTAGGTCTAAAATGAATCTCCTGTAAGCAGCGTATAGGTGAGTCTTGTTTTTTAATCCATCCTGTCACCGTATGTCTTTTGATTGGAACATTTAGTCCATTTATATTCAAAGTGATTATTGATGGATATGTATTTATAGCCATTTTATTACTTGTTTTGTGGTTGTTCCTGAAGTTTTTTTCTGATCCTTTCTTTTTTCTCTTTCATGGTTTGCTAGTTTTCTTTAGTGATATACATTTGGATTGCTTTCTCTTTATCCTTTGCATATCTATTAGTAATTTTTGATTTGTGGTTACCATTAGGTTTGTATGTAACATCTACAGCATACAGCAGTCTATATTAAGTTGATGGTGGTTTTAGTTTGATTCCATTCTTTACTCCTCTTCTCTACAGGTTTTAGGTATATGGTGAATATTTATATCCTTTTATTTGTGAGTTCCTTAACTGATTTTTGAGACAAATATTCATTGTTACTGCTTTTGTGTTTCTTACCTATATACTGCCACTTTTGGTCTTTTCTTTCCACTCCAAGAGTCCTCTTGAATGTTTCTTTTAAGGCTAGTTTAGTGGTCACAAACTCCTTTAGTTTTTGTTTGAGAAACTCTTTATCAAGTCTTCTTCTATTCTGAATGACAGTCTTACTGCATAGGGTACTCTTGGCTGCAGATTCTTCCTATTCAGCACTTTGAATATCATGCCACTCCCTTCTGGCTTGCAAGGTTACTGCTGAAAAATCTGATAGCCTTACGGGTTTTACTTGTATATAACTGTGTTTTCTGTTGCTGCTTTTAAGATTTTTTTTAACCATTACTTTTTTAATTTTAATTTTAATTACAGTATGTCTTGTCTTAGATCTGCTTTTGTTGCGGGTTCTCTGTGCCTCCTGGATGTAGATACCTGTTTCCTTCCCCAAATTAGGGAAGTTTTCAGCTATTGTTTCTTTAAATAAATTCTCTGCCTCCCCTTTCTCTTCTTTTTCTGAGCCTCCTATAATATGAATGTTAGTTATTATGTTTGATGGAGTCACTGAGTTCCTTAAGTCTATTCCAATTTTGCATAATTTTTTTCCTCTCTTTTGTTCAGCTTGATTACTTTCCATTATTTTGTTTTGTAGGTCATTAATCTGTTCCTCTGCTTCTTCCAGCCTGCTGTTCATTCCATCCAGCTTGTTTCTCATTTCATTTATTGAGCCCTTTATCTCTGCTATGTTATTCCTGAAATCTGTGTCAAATATCTCACTCATGTCTTCCAGTCTTTTCTCAAGTCCAGTGAATATCATTACAATCATTGTTTTAGGTGTGTTACTCATATTTGTTTTGCTTAGATCTCTGGCCATGGCCTTGTCCTGTTCTTTCATTTGGGATAAATTTCTCTGTCTTCTCATTTTGTCTAAGTCTGTGCCTCTTTCTGTATGTTAGGTAAGTCAGCTACATCTCCTTTTCTTAAGGGTAATGGCCTTATGAAGATGAGGTCCTGTACTGCCCTGCTGTGTACAGTCCACTGTTCCCCAGGGCCAGGTGCTTCTGGGAACGTCTCCAAAATGTGCTGCATTTGGTGTGTTATTTTGTCCTGGCTACTCTATACTTCAGGCCAACTGTCTGCAGAGGCTCTCTTTGCCTTTTGTGAACAGTGTTTGGTCCCTGACCTGAATGTGGCGTGTGTTTTGTTTTTTTTTTTCCAGAAAAAGGAATTTTGGCTTTTTATTCCTTTTAAGACTTTCTGTAGTTAACTTTTTTCTTGCTTTACCATTCACTTTGGATTTGCATTACCTCAACTCTGTGGAGATAAGACAAGGACAGAGAGTCCTCATTTAGAAATCATTTCCTAATTTTACATTTTAAGAGTCAATATTTAAAAAAGAAAAACCTTCTTAACCTCCCCAACCCCACACCCGCTCCTGAATAATCTAGTTTAATGCAGGCCTATAAATTTTTTCATCAAAAAACACTTAAGTAACAAGAATTGTTGTTTAAAAAATTTATGTAGGGAAATTAAATTTCCAGTCATTTTACCCCTATAACAGATGGAACTCAAGTATTTGATATCAATTAGCACATCACCTTTTAGTTGTTCTGTTAGCATGTTGGCTGAGAGTCTTCTTAATCGCTCCTTTCTTCTCTTTGATACTGTCTATACTCTGGCTTCAGCTCCCGTGTGTTTTTGTGGACTCCTTTTACATTCTGAACACCAATTTCTTTCAAGATTTCCTTTAGGTACCCCACAAGTTGTTTTGTGATGTCCACCAAATCCTTAAGATTGTAATACTGATGTTTCTCAAATGCTGAAAATAACATGTCTAAAACATGTTGTTTATCAGCTTGAGCTCGTTTTCCATCTTTCTTTTTCCTTTCATATTCAATATTGTATTGATGATTAGCAACAGGTTTATAATTCGTTGTCACAACTTTGTCCAGTTGTGATAGCCTTACAGGTTTGGAAGATTCTTCTATTTTCAATCTCTTTAATCTCATGTAGTTTTCACTGGCAGCAGGTTGGCATTCAGCTCTTTGTACGACTATTCCTTCCAATGAAAGTTTATTTGATGAGCCTCTCAGTAAAGACTGTTAAAGTCTGTCCTCCAACACTTTGTAAGACAAATGGATGTTCTCTAGGAGTGCTGACAGAAGCTGGTTTTCTGCCAATATCATGACTATTTGCAAGAGCCTCATTCAGAGTAAATGACACCTCAGTCCTTCCTTGATTCTTAGCAATCTGCAGTTTCCCAACTTTACCTCTTTCAGAGGCTTCGGCCCATTGCTAGGACGAGTATTTAGGGAAACTTGATGAGCCATACTCTGGTGTTCTGTTTGGCTCCGGTCAAATCGAGTTCTTCAAGTTTGGCCATCAGTCTGTTGACGGTAGAGGCGAATAGGCCAGAGCAGCAGCCCGGGAGCCTGGGGTCCTGTGGCATGAAGGACTGGGGAACTTGGTACGCCACGACCAGAGGCTGACTGTGAAGAAGCGGAGTCCACCTGCCAGGATATTGGGAATCCCCAGAAAGCGAATGTGGCATGTTTTAACTAGGTATACTCTGGTCTGCTTGTGAAATGAGACCTGTTGCCACTGCTGCCAGAACGGAGGCTCCACAAAAGTCCCAAGTCAGGAGACACAGTATAAGCAGGAGTATGAGCCAGTCTCGTGGGGGAAGGCACTGGCCACGCCAGGACTGAGGCAAGCAAGGCTGGGAAAGGCAGTTCCCGTGGAGTCCAGGGAGGTGGAGCTTGGTGTAAACAAGTTAGGTGGCGAGTACGGGCACTGTGCTGGTTGCTGCAGGTGGCCCTATGCTTATGCTGAGGGATGGGGGAAGGAAATGGCACTGGCCAGTTCCTTTGTTCCTGGAGGGGTTTCTCCTTGAACTCTGCCTCTCTGGGATATGCTCCAAGATGAGCAAACAACCTCCCCACTGTGTGCCCCACACACTCTTGATATTGCTGTTTCCATGCTGTACATCACAGGTTGTTTGCCTGCCTTCTAGGAGCAATGCAATGCCTTCTGGGCTCTATCCCAGCCAAGCCCACTGACTTTTAAAATTCCAGGGTTTAAGTCCTACTGGTTGTAACAACTCCCAAAATTCAGCCCCTCTCACTTTCCAAGACTATTGCTGTGGGGATTTGTTTTCCCTGCAGGCTTCCCTGTGTGACAGTGTTACTCTGTCTCTTGCCTTTCTCTGTGACTGCAGCTCCCTCCCCACCACAGTGGCCATGATCTATTTATCTCCCAAAATACATCTCCGTACTTCTTACCTTCTTCAGTGTGGCTTCTTCTCTACCTTTAGTTGTATAGCTTGTTTTGCAATTCTTCAGGTCAATTTCTGAGGTACTTGGGATGATTTGATAGTTATCTACTTGTATTTGTGGAACGAGGTGAGTCGAGGGTCCTCCTGCTCTGACATCTTCCAACCTTCCCCTGTACTTCTGATATTTTTAACAGCTCACTCTGATGATATTGTCTTACCTGCACCAAATCCATCTTTGACAAAATAGACTAGTTAGGAAATGACTGAATAGTCTAAATAAGAAGTAATGAAGGCCAGGGGTACCTGGGTGGCTCAGTCAGTTAAGCATCCGACTCTTGGTTTTGGTTCAGGTCATCATCTCACAGTTCATGAGTTTGAGCCCTCCAAGAGGCTCTGTGCTGACAGCATGGAGCCTGCTTAGGATTCTGTCTCCCTCTCTCTCTGCCCCTCCCATCTGCTCTCTCTCTCTCTCTCTCCCCTTCTCAAAAATAAACATTAAGAAAAAAAAAAAAAAAAAAAGGATGGAGGCGAAAACATTCCTACTAGTGGTTGTGGAATGGACAATACATTTCACATCTTTTGGAAACTGAGTGGATGGAGGTACCATGAACTAAGATGGATGAGAAAGATGAATGAGCAATTTCGAGGTTAGTTTTGGTTATGTTATACTTGAGGGTATCCAGGCAGTCAGAAGAGAAAGGTTTGATAGGCCATTTGACATGAGACTGAAGGTTAGGGAGAGGTCAGAGCTGGAAGTCAGCACATAATACTTAGAAATGTCAATGGATGAGAACACAAGAAAGGGCATGTACAGTACTAAAAACAGTGGAGCCAGGTCCACAGAAAACATCAATTTTTAGAGGCAAGCAGGACAAGAATAGATCTCAAAGAAAGAAATAATCAGACGTAGGGTGAGAAGGACAGAGAATGGGGTCATGGAAGCCAGGTTTATCAGTCAGGTTGAAAGGTTGCTAAATCTTTGTCTTGCACAGCAGCAAGCTCATACCTAATGCTGAAAGCTAAGAATAGAAGACTTATCTATAAAGTGTGTTATTTAGGGATATGGAAGTAAATGCCAAGAAATCAGCTAAGAGTTAAAAGTGGTTGAGCTGAAGGGAAAAATGAGAGGTGAAGGGTTTGAAACTATAGTTGACCCTTGAACAAAGCAGGAGTTAGGGGCAATAACACCTCAACTCAGTTGAAAATTTGCATATAACTTTTGACTCCCCCAACACTTAACTACTTGAATAGTCTACTGTTGATTAGAAGCCTTACTGGTAAAAGAAACTGTCTATTAATACATATTTTGTATATGTATTGTATGCTATATTCTTACAATAAAATAAGCTAGAAAAAAGAAAATATCAAGAAAACCATAAAGAAAATACATTTACAGTACTATATACGTTGGAAAAAATCTGCCTATTAAGTGGACCCATGCAGTTTAAACCCACGTTGTTCAACTATATTAGTTTTTCTTAAAGAACTCTTTACACCAGGTATGAATAAATAAAACAAAAACACTGAAGTACAAAGGAGAAGAGACCAGGATTGGTGATACATTGTGTATAAAATTTTAGGGTTTAATTAGCCACAAATACAATCCAGGAGATATGGCCACCAAATAAGTCAACATAAACTGTAATTACTACAAGTATAATACTCCCATCCAAATAACAGACTGAAGTTCTATGATCATATCAGGAACACACAATTCAATTTTGAGTACCATGTTTTAAGAGGGTCCAAAATGTATCTTTCACACTTATTCTTTGTATCCTACAGCCCCTACCCTAATTCCAGCTCTTAACACATTTCACACCTAGATTAAACCAAGAGTATCTTAAATGGTCTTTTTGGCTCCAAGCTACTCTACATCTTGTAACAAAATTTTCTGAAAATCTGTTTTGTTCATATATCACTCTCCTTCTCAAATATCTTTAACAGTTTCTTATTATCCAGCTACTTTGCAGGACATTTAAGATCTTTTATAAGTTGATCCCAAACTAACTCTTCAACCTAATGTCCTGCTGCTTTCTCAAATGAATTATCAACTCTAGTCAGTCTGAGGTACTCATTGTTCCCTGCACATACCATACCTCTTATAACATCACTATCTGCGCCTTAGTTCCCTGTGCCCTTGCTCCCATTACTCAAGACTGTTCTTCTCTGTTTATATGAGCACTATTTATATGCCAAGCAAATGCCATGCTTTCTGTTGGGCTTTCCCTAGTCTCTTTTACTACCAGGCCACCTTTTCCTCTGGATTTCTATAGAGCTCCCAATTATGTTAGTCGCTTCACAAATACCATATATAGAATGACTTTGCACCATTAACTATCTTTTATATTTATTTATCTTTTAAAGTTTATTTTGAGAGAGAGCAAGAGAGCACGAGCAGGGGAGGGGCAAAGAAAGAGGGAGAGAGAATTCCAAGCAGGTTCCATGCTGCCAGCACAGAGCCTAATGCGGTGCTCAATCTCACAAACCATGAAATTATGACCTGAGCCAATATCAAGAGTTGGACACTTAACCGACTGAGCTACCCAGGTGCCCTCATTAACTACCTTTTAAAAGTAACTTCTACAGGGGTGCATGGGTGGCTCAGTCGGTTGAACATCCAACTTCAGCTCAGGTCATGATCTCACACTCCATGAGTTCGAGCCCCGCGTCTGGCTCTGTGCTGACAGCTCAGCGCCTGGAGCCCACTTCAGATTCTGTGTCTCCCCCTCTCTCTGCCCCTCCCCTGCTCATGCTCTGTCTCTGTCTCAAAAATAAATAAAAACATTAAAAAATAAATAAAGTAACTTTTACAAGTATCTATTGTATTGAAAGCCATGAGCTTAAAATGGCCAATAATATTTATCATATTGTGACAGTCACCAAGCCTCAATTTATACTTTTTTTTTTTTTTTTTAACGTTTATTTATTTTTGAGACAGAGAGAGACAGAGCATGAACGGGGGAGGGTCAGAGAGAGGGAGACACAGAATCGGAAGCAGGCTCCAGGCTCTGAGCTGTCAGCACAGAGCCCGACGCGGGGCTCGAACTCACGGACCGCGAGATCATGACCTGAGCCGAAGTTGGACGCTCAACCGACTGAGCCACCCAGGCGCCCCTCAATTTATACTTTTAAGGACATAAAAACATCATCTACTCCTTTAAGCACAATAAATGTTTTTCCTCACTATGCCCTCATAACATTCTGCACAGGTCTCTACTGTAGCACATGTTAAAATATATGAATTTTATTAAACCAAATCCTTCATTTTCACCTAACTGTGTATTAGCCGGAGGCAAGGATTTCTGGCAGAGCAGATATGCAACCAATGTTTCGTGAATCAAACCACTCACCCCACTGGCAGTTCTGATGGGTTTTGCCTTTAACTTGGGGACCAAAACCTTTCGATACTGAGGTGGGACTGCAGCAATGATATCCACCAGGCGGGGCTGTGCTGAAAGGCCATATTTAGCAGCTGTCCTGGTTTTCACCCTGAAAGTAAAGCATCCATCATTATCAAGATCATAAGATTTCAAGACAATCTACCAAAAGAATGACCTATAAATAACACCATCAACTCCTGTCATCCCCCTATCCTTTCACCAGGTGACAACACTGGCTTTAACATTTGTTGAACAACAGGAGAATAGAAGAAAATCAGGAAAATGCATCAATGACTTCTTCTTACCCTGGAGTACCAGAAAACAAGATGACTACAGAAAGGGTCCCAGGATAGTGACAGAAGGTAGGTCTCACTCAAATTAGTGCTCCAGCTTCATAGAATTCTACCCTTTTCTCAACCTTAACACCATAGCATCTAGGATCAGGGTAATTCTGTTGCAAGGGACTGTTCACTATATTGTAGGATGTTTAGCAGCATCACTGGCCTCTACTCACCAGCACCCCACTTCCCTTTATAACAACTAAAAAATGTCTTCTGACATTGAGAAATGTCCCCTGGGATGGTGGGGGGAGGGGGGGGAGAATGCCTGGTTGTAAGCCATGGTCTTAGACCAAAAATAAAAACAATCAAAAAACAATTTAAAGGAAAGGTATGCAGAACCAAACAGGAAATAAGGTACATACATTTTTAAAAGTGTTTTAAAATGTATTCTAAAATATTATAAACAACAGAACATAAAACATAAATACACTTTAAAATTTAGGAAGCAAACACTTGTGTTACTACACTCCAAGAAACAGAAAATGATCAGGATTTCAGAGGATCCATTTATCCCTTCCTGACTGTAACTCTATCCCTAATCCCTAGAAATAACCTTTAGTACAACTAATAATTCCTTGTTTTTCTTTACAGTTGAATCGGTTTCTTGTTTCTTTGCTGCTAGCAAACCCTAACAGTCACCTTAATTTCTGATTTTAGTCCATCTAAAATTATTGTGAGGTGTTTGCATCATTTTCAAGAACTGTTAACCCAGTACCTGATTCGTAGAGAGAACCTAAGTACTTGGTATGCCAGGAAGTATAAGGCATAGTTGTTTCATGCCCTATGTTGGCATTTTGCAGACAGGCATGCACAAAAATAAATGTGTAAGTGATAAAAACCTATGTGATACAACACACATACAATAATGAATGTGTTCAAAGCTCAAGAAAGGATCCCACTGTGTGCTGGGGAGATAGTCATGGAAAACAGGCACAGAAAAGAGTTGGCTTCAGACAGGCAGTAAAGACATGGCGATGCCACAGAGAGCAAACAGGTGGGCTTATGTGAAGCAGGAATGCACATATTTTAAAATATATGGGTAGATCTGACAGAAAGCAGATTTTCAGGGTAAAGGTACAGAAATTTAAAAAGTTGGGATAGTTGAAGCCAGATGGAGAGACTTTACATAATGGGCTGAGGAATTTGCACTTAATTCCATAAACACTGGGAACATGCTGAAAGTTTCTGTACAGGGAAATGACATGATAAAAGATAAAACGAGGAACAATTAACCCAGTAAGGGATAAAAAGAGGCTGAAAGTATTAGCTACTGCACTAGTCTAGAATTAAGTTTAAAAAGAGATGGTTAGGGAGTTGGCAGTGGAAATGAAAGGGAGAGTCATGATGAAGAGAGTAGGCAAAGTTAAATCCTAATTGGACCTAACGAAAACAATTTGAAGAGGACACTAGAGTTTCAAGCCTGGGTGAAGGTTAACACAATCAGGCAAAGAGGACATCTGCGTAGGGGCTGGTTTTAAGATGTTAGCGTTTACTTTAGATGTGCTAAATTAAAGAAACTGACAAAAATAAACAAAAAGTAGGAATGTTCACTAGAAATAAAAGACTCGTATAATTAGGGGGATAGCCAACACAGACAGAAAAGAAACTTCTAAACACATGGTAGAAAAATCAGTAAACTATAATCTCATAGTCAAGAAAGGATACTTATTTACTCCTTTAGCAAAAGTTTATTAAGTGCAATATTCCAAGGAAGTGAAAAAACACTGAAGTATCTCAAGTAACAGAAAATAGTCTTTAAAAAAAAGTCATGTGTGTGTGGTGATTAGATCACTGGTGAGTCACCTGAGAGCAGGGAGAAAACTCTTTCATTAGAGCGGATCTATATAGTGAATATCTAATGGAAAAAAAAGATGCAGAGATGAAGGTCTACTCTTACTTGAGGATGTAGCAAAGTCAACACTGAATGTGACTGTGGAAAGGAAATAAATGAACATGTCGAAGAGGCTGCAAAGTAGGAAAAGATCATGGACCTCAGAGGGAGTATTTTCATGAGAGACAGCTGCTGCTACTTCTGAGCCAGTAGGAGGAGAACAAGGATGTAAAGTAATGCAGCACAGAAGATAACATGGGCTCTGAAGACAGACGATCTAATTCCAAATCTCAGTTCTGCTGATTACTGAGACAGTAATCTGTCTCAGATTACACATCTGTCAAATGAGGGTGATATAAGTACCTACCTCACACAGTTTTTCATAGGACTGAGTTAATACAGACAATGAACTACTAACAGTGATTGGACCATAGTAAGCATCCAATAAATATTAGGAGCTATTAATATTATTAGGCTATGAGAGAATTTTGCCATAAATGAGGGCAGGGTAGAAAGCTAAATTTTCAACTAAAAACTAAAACATGAGACAGAAAACAAGAAGTATTTGATAATTTCATTAAAAAGGCCTACCACCTAAGAATAGGATTGCCTTTTTTTTTTTTTTATAAATCCACTTACTTATTTAGATCGATGTCTTTCCCCTGTTCGTGGGCTTCAATTAGTTGTTTAATAACATCTCCAATGGTCAGCATCATTAGCTCAGCAGGGCTGAGATCTCCTGGAAAGATATTTAACAGTGTTAAAAATCATACTACTCAGTAAAGATTTTTGTAATTATTTTTTCCTTCCAAAATTTTCCCAACCATCCCAGATGAATAGCTCAAGTTTACAAGACACCAACCTCTACTAAAGTTTGATCATATCTTTTGTATCTTTAATTAAAACAAAACTGGCTTCACCTATATATGGGAAAAACTCACTCTAGAAGCACATATACTATAAAAACGTCAGAACCTAGTTGCATGAGAAAGCACCAAAGTGGTTAAAATAACTTCCCTTTATCTCCATAATTATAACTACCTTTGGATGCATTACTTCATCTTACTCTCAGAATAGAATGCAGTAGATAGAACAGAAATATTTGCTTGTTTTGTGAAAATGCTACCAAGGGGTAACAGTGAAACTCAAATCCAGGTATCCACAGAAGTAATATTACAAAGCAATGCAATACTACTTTGTAATACAAAGGATGTTAGTTCTATACTTGTACAGGGATCTTAATGCATCTCTAAGATATAGTCTGCTCACCATCACAACCTCCTGGCAACCGACACTTCTGTTCTCATCAAAAAGGCAATAGCAGAAACTGACATGTTTTTACTTGACCCCATCCCAATTACGGTTGATTGGTGCAAGGATGGGCACCTCTCCAGATCAGGCAAATCTGAGCTCCTTTCTCAAGGAAAAAACTGCCAGTCTCTCTTCAGTGATAAAAGCTGTGAGACTGCAGCTTGGGAACTGCCAGCAAACATACTTCTAGCCTGTAGAGAAAGCTAGTTGCACGTGCAAAGATGATTGAGTCATCAGAAAAAACTACAGATGAGAAAGCCCTGGCATTTATGGAGCCCTTTCATTTACTTTATCTCATGTGAAACCACACAACACTACAAGGTGGACATTGTTAGCCCCTTTTACAGATGTTAAAAATTAAGGGAAGTTAAGATGTCATTGTAAACGGCATAGTTAAGACTCAAATCCAGGTGTTTTCTCCACAACTTCCACGCTTTTTTTTCACTGTACCAAGCTGCCTCTAATTTAATGAAGCAAAGCTAACACAACGTGAGAGAAAAAAGTCCATGTACAATCAAAGGCTAAATGCTTTCCAAATCATGTAATTCAGCACTCCAGAGTGCCAAAAAAGGCACTGCAAGGACATGTAATAGAAGATTGATGATGGTGGTGATGGAAGAAGGGGGAGAAGGAGGAGAGGAAGGAAAGGGAGGGCTTCTTTCTTCATTAAGCCAAAGTAGCTCGGCTTTCACCTGTTTAATATATTGAAACACTATGTAATAATTAATTTGGAGAGGAAAAGGAGATTCAAGACATAAAGATTTTAAAAACGAATTGTATAGCTCTTGAGTATATCAAAACTTAACTAGAGAAGTAAATTAGTAAGGAAAGTCTTTATGGGGGAAATGGCATGGGGGTCTTTGAAGAAAGGGCAAAGTGGACAAGCAAAACAGAGGGCAATCCAGAAGGAACAGTGCCAGGTACAGGAATTACCTACCTTTGTGTGAAGGAGTGTTGCCTAACTAGAATATAGCCTTTCTGACAAGGCTCAATAAAAAACATAGTACAGGGTATGCTGACTACTAGGCAAGTCGTTTAAATGGACTGGATAATTATATGACCTCAAGTCTGGCAGTAAAAAGAGGAAAGTAGTGTTTAAAAAAATAAGTATACAAAGAAAATGATACAAAAATGATTCAGAAGGTGAAAAGAATACATATTAAGTAAAAGGCTCTAGAAAGGCAACAATGAAAAAATAACCCACAAAGATTTAAAGTAAAAACACTTGGACAATAGGTTCCTGTTCCCAGCCTCCAACACTCACTGGTTATGCGATAATGGGAAGATCAATGACTTCTGTACCCCCATTTCCTTGCCTGCAAAATTGGGGTAATACAATACATATTTGACAAGACTATTGTAAGAATCAACTGAAATAACATTATAGGAAAGCCAAAGTACTAGTCAGATACTAGTTATTGACGAAGGTGGGTTAGGATGATGATGGCCAAAATGATGACTAATAAACTATTTCAGGAGGCAGGACTTAGCGACAGGTGAAGAGTGTAAAGCGGTCTGGCCTGACAGGCAGAGGAGCAAGGCAGAGGAAGAAGATTTGGGACATGTAGTTTGATGCCACAGGACAACTGAAGGTAACCTGGACATTTGGAATTGTTCCCAGAAATGGCAGTTGATGCCCAAAGCCATAGTGATAAAGATTTAAACAAACAAACAAACAAAAAACTGTGGGTTTTTTGGGTGCACACAGACAGTCTGACCATCAGTTCCAATTCCTATGTATAATTTTGGACTGGGAACGTTACTTAACTCTGAATCTCAGCTGCTTCTTCTGTAAAGGGGAAATGATACCAACTTCAGAATTATTAGCAAAGGCTCAATAAATAGCCTTTACTATGGCAACCACCAATCATTATTAGACTGCTCAACTGAGCGTACAGAGACAAGTTTAGAACTTGTGAGAAAATACTTGAAATTTGACTCCATCCTGTTGAAAACGAAAGACGGAATTGCTCCCGGCCAATTCAGGAGGTAATATAAATCGGGAAGAACTGTATGACTGTCCCACAGACAACCAAGGACTGAGTCTTTCTTTCTTTCTTTTTTTTTTTCTTTCTTTTTTTTAACTAAAACAACAGGTTAAACGTACCATAAAATCTTAGCAAATTAAGAGACCCGAGAGCACGTTAAATCGACCAACCACGTTGACTCCTTGTAAGGCATACCTTGGAATAAAGCTTTTCCTGCCATCTAAGCAAAAGACACCAAGTGACTGCCAAAAAAGAACAGAGTAACGGCAGGCTAGCTTAAAATGCACAATATGTAAAACGAGAAGATAGAGGACTGGAGCCGACACACAGACTGACCCTAAGGTGGCAGAGCGACTGGCTGAGGCAGAGGATTCCCGCGGGAAAAACTGCTTTCAGCACCTGACCAAGGGCCAAGGTGTTCGCCCCTCCCCTACTACCCCGCAAACCCGCCCGCTTCTCCCTCCCTTCCGCACCTTTCCGCTTCTGCCTCATTTCTCCGCGGTAGTCGTAGCTGCTACCACACACACCGTGGCTAACAACTCAGACCTCAGGCAAAGTTGACAGCCACAAAGCAACCCCAGCCTGTCGTAAAACGACGTTCAACATATCGTAAAGCTGTTCCCAGAAGACGGCGCGCGCAGAGGCCCGCCCCGCCCCCCAGCGGCGGCTCGCGCAGCTGCAGGAGGCGGAGAAAATCTCCAGCCCAAGCTGCTCCTGCCTCGGATCTAAAGGCTGTAGAATGGGATCCTCTAAACGCCGAGGAGCGCATGGGCGCTAGAAAGCTCGACCTGGACAGTAGAGCGGCCGGACAGTGCTTATGTACAGAGGCTACGCCAGGCTTATTTAGAGAGGCTCCGTTTTATCTATTGCGTTTTTAAGGTAGCCTACCCTTACTCTCGAACTTTTTGGCAGTCACTTGGTGTCTTTTGCATAGATGGCAGGAAAATGAGAGTGTGAATGGGGATGGCTCTAAATAAGGGTACTTGAGCCCAGGGTCCTCCTCCTCCAGGGAGGCTGGGCTGGAACCTCGGTGGGAGATAGTGCGAGGATGAGCCCGCTAGTGTGGTGTAAACTAAATCCAGGGCCTGGTGGCTATTATCATATTTACACTGGAGATTCCCAAGCTTGGCTGCGTATTAGAATCACCTAGAGAGTAGTGAAATATTCCAGTGCCCAGATCACATACCATACTAAATTAAATATCAAGGGGTAGAGCCAGTCATGTTTTAAAGATCCTTGGGTGAGTCCAATGTGCAGCAAAGTTTGGGAACTACTGAACGAGACTAGAAATGATTGTAACTTGAATCGGAGGAGTAAGCTGTGGAGATGATAAGTGTTCAGATTCTGAAAATATTTTGGAGATTTCAACACGATTTCCCGACAGACCAGATATGGGATGTGAGAGAAATAAAGACATCAACATCAAGCTTTTGGATCAAGGTACTGGAACCATATACTTGCCATTAGCTGAAACGGAGAAATCTGTAGGCAGAGTGGGGTTTTGAGGGGGGTGTAAGGAGGTCAATTTGGATATGTTGTATTTGGGATGCCTAGTTAGCAGTAAGGCATGAAAAAGGTTCAGGCTGTACATGCCAAATGAGAGTTATAGGTATATAGGTGAAATTTAAAGCTATGAAACAAGGTGAATGTAGAAAAGAAAGAGAAGACTAAAGACAAAGCTTTGGGGCATTCTAATCCTAGCAGGTTGAGAAGGGGAATAACCAGCAAAGGAAGGTGAAGTGGTGCCCCCAAGGAGTTTAGAAGAAAACTAAGAGAGGTGCGGTTACCTGGAAAACAAGCGAAAGTGTGTTGAGGAGGGAGTGATCTACTGGGTCAAAGGCTGCTGAAGGATCAAGTCAGACGAGGGTCAAAAATTGACTAAGATCAATGGAGACTTTGACAAGAACAGTTTTATGAAACTGTAGATGTGAAGGCTTGACTATAGAAGGTTTATGGTAGATTGAGAGGGGAGGAATTTGAGAGAGTGAGTTTACACAACTCTTGAGGGATTTTGCCTTCAAGAAGTACAGAGAAATGGGGTTGTAGCTGGATGAGAAAATGGTGTCAAAGGAAGTGTTTATTAAAACAATAAATAACATCCAGTTTTTATGTCAATGGGAATAATCCAATGGAGAGTGAAAATTTTTTTAAATGTTTTTTTAATGTTTATTTATTTTTGAGAGAGAGAGACGCGGAGGGGCAGAGAGAGAAGGAGTCACAGAATCCGAAGCAGGCTCCAGGTTCTGAGCTATCAGCACAGAGCCCGACACGGGGCTCGAACTCACGGACTGTGAGATCATGACCTGAGCTGAAGTCGGACGCTTAACTGACTGAGCCACCCAGGCGCCCCAAGAGTGAAAATTTAATGAATTACAAGAGGAAGGTACTCTTCTTAGCACTGCAGTTGGAGAGAAGGGATGGAATCTGGTGCACAGGGAAGGGATTCCCTTTTAATGGGTGCCTCGATAGTTCATCTATTAACAGGAAGGCACAGCACCTGAATATAGATTCTGATGGAAGTTTTCTTTCAATTGCTTCAGTGTTTCCAGTGAATTCAATGAAAATGCAGCCTGGTAGCTTCCCCACACTTTTAACAGACCTAGCATTCAGGTGTCCAATACAGATATCAAGGACCACCATAAAGAAACCCAAGAAGCTTTAAAAATGATCAAAATTAATTTTAGTCATTAGGTATTTTAGTAGTGCCTCTGATTTCGAATACGGTTAACTGTTGAAGCAAAGAAACAGCCAGTAGGGGGAGAGCTAAGCATATGTGACATGAACAGAAGATTAAGGTGTAATTTTGCCCAGAAAGAGAAGTAAAGATCCAACATTAATGATGATAGTCACGTTGATTTTCTTTGCTTTGAGCTTTATACTGGTATTTCTATGGTTTTCTTATGGACGAGGCATATCATCTTGCTAAAAGTTCAAAACAACTTTTGAGATCACAGTCTAAATATTTATTTATAATTCTTGTTGACCTCTTTTCTTTCTGAATCCCCACTTTGGAATAAAAAATACCTACAGTTACTGAGAATTATCCTAGTAACAACTGAGTCCGCCTTTGAAGGTCAAACGTAACCTGAAGCTGAAGGTTAAAAAAAATAGCTTTTTCCCTATACTTGATGTGATTGTTTGGGTTGCCAAATACAGTAGAGTAGGTTCTACTTTCTTGTCCATTGGACAGCACTTTTTAAATATTTGTTTTTCTGGTTTAAAAAATATGAATATAAAATTAAGTTCCAGAAAGAGTTCTTTAAAACTGTATGACAGGGGCGCCTGGGTGGCTCAGTTGGTTGAGCAGCTGACTTCAGCTCAGTCATGATCTCATGGTTCCTGAGCTCGAGCCCCACATCAGGCTCTGTGCTGACAGCTCAGAGCCTGGAGCCTGCTTTGGATTCTGTGTCTCCCTCTCTCTCTGCCCCTCCCCCTTGCGCTCTGTTTCTCTCTCTCTCTCTCTCTCTCAAAAATAAATATTAAAAAATTTTTTTTTTAAAAACTATGACACTTATTTCTGCAATCAAACAACCTAGCGTTGTTTGGGTTTTGGTGAGTTGCAAGACTTTGTTATAAAGAATCGGTTTATCTTTACCATCTCACGTCATCCATCTTACCCAGTTGTCTTTGTGTTTGGGGGTGTGGGAACCAGTGCATTGTCTCTCTTGGGACTGGGGCATTTTTCCTAACTGCTCAAGTAAGTTAGATCCATCAGAATAAGTTTCCTCCTCAAAGAAAGGATGCTGCAGGGTTGATGGTGCAGTTTATTTAGAAAGAATAAAAATGACTAATATCTGCCTGCTTGCAGAGAAGAATGTAAGATTCCACAATTCACACACAATTCAAGTTTAAATGAAAGGGGAAAATAGCGTGAATCAGTTTCTGAAGGAGGAGATTGTCATAAATAACCCTCAAATGGCAAATCAGTTTCACTTCTGCTTGGGTGAATTTGGCTTGTGACTGTGGCCACAAAGGGTATATACCCCAGCTGGTTTCACATAGCTATACCAAGGCAAAGAAACGGCTACCATATCCTTTGTGGACTCCTAGAGCTGAAGCAGATAAAGTGACATCTGGTAAGTTGTATTTCTTATGTAATTTATGCTGTAACTTATGGTTGATTTAAGAAACAGGCTTTCGATTTACCGAAACATTGAGAAGATAGTACTGAGAGTCCCCATATAACCCACACCCAAGTTCCTCTCTTATCTTACGTGAGTCTGGTACATTTGTCACAATTAGTGAACAAATATCAATAGCATTAATATAAACTAAGGGCTGTACTCTATTCAGATATTCTTAGTTTTTATCTGTTGTCCTTTTTGTGTTCTAGGACACACATTACAGGTAGTGGTCATGTCTCCTTAGGCTCCCCTTGGCTGTGACAAGTTTCTCAGACTGTCTTTGCTTTGATGATCTTGATAGTTTTGAGGAGTAGTGGTCAGATCACCTGTAGGATTAACCTTTATTGAACTTTGTCTGCTTTTCTCATGATTGGACTGGAGTGATGGGTTTACGGGAGGAAGATCCCAGAGTTAAAGTGCTGCTGTCATCAGATCACATCAGGGTACATACAGACAGCATGATCTATGACTGTTAATGTTGACCTTCATCACCTGGCTGAGGCATGTCTGTCAGGTTTCTCTACTGGAAAATTCCTCTTTTCCCTTCCTTCCATACTGCCCTCTTTGGAAAGAAGTCACTCTGCAAAGCCCACACATAAAGAGTGGGGAGTTATGCTCCCTGTCCTCGAGGGTAGAGTATCTACATAAATTATTTGGAATTTTTCTGTATGGAAGACTTGTTTCTTCTCCCTCTCTTAATCTTCTTAAAGTATTTTTTTTTTTCATGAAGGAAAGTGGGTTTTACTTTCTTTGTTGGTTTAAGTGAACTTTAAGGCTAATGCAAAGACCAATGAACTAGAATCTGGAAAATCAAGTTTTAGCTTGAATTTTACATAAGGGTATGATCTCAGGCCAGTCACTAAATTTTCTCCCTTCCAGAAACACAGCAATTTCAGTCATCATTAGGGGTAGTATTAATGTCATCTTATGCCTCATTAGCTTTGGCAAGCTTGGGGGAGCAATATGAGAGGATTTGAATTCATTTTGTTAGAACCTGATAAGGCACATTATGAAAATATCTGCTTCTTTTACTTACCTATTCATCCAGGGGAGAAGGAAGGAAAAAATCATGCAATCCAATAACTCCTTTACCATAGCTACCCCTGGGGGCTGTGCTTCTCAGGTTGCACACATTAGCTCGTGTATTAATGCTGAAAATATAACTCTTGTCCTTTGGGGGTTCGAAGGCCCTTGTTTCACTTTTGCTTCTGAGCTAATGTGTTTAAATTGCTTTTTTGGCACATACCTAGTTCGGAAGAGCAGTGCAATGTCCAATAAGTGGTTACGACGTGTTGCCAATACTAAAGGTACTTAAAACTTAAAAAGAAAGGAAATAAATCCTAAATGTCACCAACATTCCATAAGTTTATTAAGAATCTCCTTTTCCTTATTTCATACTCCAGCCCACTCCCCAGTGGGAGGAGGACAAGACCTTCACCAAGGGTTCTTGAAGGATGATGAGTTAGAACTCACAAGGTGATTGATCAGTGTGGACAAGAATGGAGTCAGTTCATCAGTTAAGGTGGCATATGTACCCTCAAAACTAGAGACTTGGCCCAGGTGAATACTAGTACTGACTTCTAGTTTAACTGTCTTCACCAAATATTCTAAAAATAAACGACATTTGTAAACATGCTGAAGTGCCTGCAGACCAACTGTGCATACAATATTACATTTAATCCGGGTATGTATTATATTTAATCCAGTGAACTCCTGATACAGGTATCTTTATATTCTAATTTTCTAAGAGGGGTAGGTGATTTGATCAGTGTTACATTGAAGCCCTGGAGTGTGATCCCCAAATTCAGGCATTCTGACTCCAAATCCGGAGTAATGTCCATTACATTTTGGAATGTAAGCCCTGTGTGTGCAAACACCCTCCCCATTTTGTTCCCTGATGTATTACCAGCACCCAGAACAGTGCATGGCACGTAATAGACACTCAGCAATTATTTGAATAGATGTATGAATGAATGTAATTGCTGCCATTATTAATCTTTTTTTTTAATGTTTATTTATTTTTGAGACCGAGAGAGACAGAGCATGAACAGGGGAGGGGAAGAGAGAGAGGGAGACACAGAATCTGAAGCGGGCTCCAGGCTCTGAGCTGTCAGCACAGAGCCCGACGTGGGGCTCGAACTCACGGACCGCGAGATCGTGACCTGAGCCGAAGTCGGCTGCTTAACCGACTGAGCCACCCAGGCGCCCCTATTAATCTTACCACCTAAGATACACTTAAAAGATACACTTCATTCATTCAACAAATATTTATTCAGTGCTTACTATGTACCAAGCCCTTCGCACATTCAGTAAAAGTAGGGAATAAACCAGTTGATGATAATAATACCCCATAAAGGAAGTTTGCTAGGTTAGGCATTTTGATTTTTTTTTTTTTCCCATTAGAGCTCCCTTGGGTGGTGGGGCTGGGGGACAGACAGAAATAAAAGGAAAACAAGAATCATGTAGGAAAGGTTAATGATGTGAAGCAAGGTAGGGTGAGATGAGATTCTGACTGAAGGAAAAGAGCTAGAGGAAGAGAACAGGATGTTTGGAATTCTTAAACACATTCAATTCTGCATTAGACACAGAAGGAATTCAGTGAAAGTGTACTATTCAGTCTCTCTCTCTCTCTCTCTCTCTGTCTCTCTCTCTCTCTGTCACACACATACACACACACACACACACACACACACACACACACACACACACAGTCTTGTTTTACTTCTGAGGGCACTGAACAATGTTCAGGCAGTACCTTCAGTTTGAGTCCTAAGTACATTTTTATCAAGTAGCTACTCTCAGTCCTACTCTACAGCTTTCATTCCCAAAATGCTTTTGTCATGTATTTGAAGGAGCCCCTCATTTGTGAGCACCCTTCCCTCCACTCTTAAGCTCCAGAGGCTTTATTTAAATAGTATCTATGAGAGGCTGCTTGGTGGGAGGACGAGAACACTGACCTTGGAGTCACTCCAACCTTGGACAAGTTCCTTCCCCTCTCTGGGCCTCAGTGTCCATATCTCTACAATAAGGGGCTTAGGAGCATTCTTTATTTAATTACACTATATGAAGCTGTTCTAGTACAGGAATAACTGTTACATTTGTGTCACCTCTGTTACGTTTCTTTAAGAAAAAAAGACATTAAGCAAGTACAAACAGAAGAAAGGAGGAGTGGAAGAAGCAAAAATAACTGTCAAAAATCATAATTATTTAACAGGAAATGCATTCTGTGCAACCTTCCCATATCTAGCTAAATATGCAGAGTCTCATTTAAAAGATGCTATTCTTAGGCTCAGTGCACATGAATGTAAATACGTACTAAAAGCAAAACTTAAGTGCTAACCGCATAGTTGAAATACAAGTGAAATAAACCACAGGTGAATACCTCGCCTGTGTGAGCAATAAATTTGGACTCATTTCTATTGCTTCTCCACAGAAGCCAAATTTTCACAAAATACAACCACCGTTACTGCCCTTCCTTGGGGTAAAGTGGATCCCTACATAATCTGAGGAAGGACTATGCACCCATGGGTCATTGGCTCCTGAAAGTGAAATGAACCTGAAATTAGAGACACCTTCCTTGTGCTACTTTTGATTACATAGGAGCCCTAATCATTGGTATGGTCTTGGTGTCAATGGCAGGTGACATTTTAAAATAAGAACTTTAATCCTTTTGGCATCCAACTAAATCAGAGAATATTCATGGTTTAAGGACTTGTTCAACTCTCATTTATAGGTGGGAAAACTAAGCCCCAGGGTGATAAAATAACTTTTCTGAAGTCTTACAGCTCTTTTGACTGGTGGCAAAGCCAGCACTGTACTTTCCACACCTGATTTGCAGTTTATGGCCCTTCCTACCATCATTTAGTTTAGCTCAGTGACTATGTACAGAGTGTCTGTACCACACTACTCTATTCACTGAAATATTTGTTTATAAGCTTTCCTTTTTAAGTGCCTGCTGTTCCCTTCATTCTACTTTCTCAGTCCTACTGTTAGTTATCTCTTTCCATTTTCCTGTGTCTTAGTTTGCTGATTAAATGGTCCCTTTCTGCCAATCTTTGAACACTGGCAGAAGGAACCACAAGCACACCTCAGATAATTTTCAATTTCTCCAAATTTCAGTTAGGGATCACAGATTACTCATGTACCATAGATGCTCCTGCATGGGAGGCTCATGGTTTGGTGTGTCCCCACTGTGTGCAGCTAAGCCCACCCCGAACCCAGATAGTTACATGCTAACAGCCCTTGCTGGCCATTGTGTACAGTTGACTTAATAAATGACGTTAGATGAACTGAAGTTTCTGTGACCCCAATGGCAGCCAAAACCAGTGCCCAGGATTTGGTGAACATGTCTGCTTCTCTTCTAAATCTACTACTGTCTCAGATTGAAGGGCCTTATTCTCACTGTTCGTATGGTAGTAACACTTATCAACTTCTTAGTCCTCTTGGACTTCATCTGACTCCACTATTTCTTCCTGGATTTTGGCTACCAGAACACAAGTTGCCCTGGAGGTCTACAGTGCATTTGTCTATTGATAGGAGCACACATTTTGTTTTGTTTTCAGTGATCTCTATGATACAGTGCCTAATGTTTTGTGTGACTGTGGCTCATTGAGCTGCTGATTTCAGGAAACAACAGATCTCTTTCTTTCTTAGGGGTAATTCCTAGCTCTGTGTCTAAAGTTATTGATGGGGGGGTGCCTGGCTGGCTCGGTCAGTAGAGCATGCGACTCTTGATCTCTGGGTTGTGAGTTTGAGTTCCACATTGGGTGTAGAGTCTATTTAAAAAAAAAAAAAAAAACGTTGGGGTCCCTGGGTGGCTCAGTCGGTTAAGTGTCCGACTTTGGCTCAGGTCATGATCTCATAGTTTGTGAGTTTGAGCCCCATGTGGGGCTGTGTGCTGATAGCTCAGGGCCCGGCGCCTGCTTCGGATTCTGTGTCTCCCTCTCTCTCTCTGCCACACCCCCTCTCACGCTCTCTCTTTCCTTCAAAAATAAATGAACACCAAAAAAAAAAAAAAAGTAAAGAAAAATAAAGTTATTGATAGGCATTACCATATACTTACACACATTATAGCTCATCTATCCTTTGCTTTCCTGTCTCACCTAGATCTTGATGTGGTTTGGCATTTCCAACTCAGCACTACAAACCAGGAACCGCTTGCAGCTCTCGTGAATTTTTGTGACCTCATAGAGGACTTCCACTGCCAGCTTTGCTGGTGAGCACTTCAAGTAAGAATATAGGATCTGGGATTTGAAGAGGCCTTCAAGCTCATCTAGTCTAATGCCATTATTAAGTGGTCATTCCGGTATAGGTTCAGACACATTTAGTGGCAGAAAAGTCATTACTTTCTAATGAATTTTATATGCACCTCTAAGGTAGTGTATTTGAAGACCACTATGAGGTCTTCTCCCCATCTTCTGCCTTTGCCTGTGTCATTCCTTCTTCAAGTTCAGCTTTCGTGGTTCCTATGAAGTCGTCTTCCCTGTTGATGTTGTCCTTGTCTTCCCACTCTCCCCTTTATTTCTTAAGCCAGGATTCCAATTATATAAAAAACTAACATGGTTTAAACAAAAACTGAATAAAAACTGATTTGGTTTTTAAACATCCTTTGGTTTAGAATCTCATCAAGAGCTTCCCATCCATTATTTTATTTATTCATTCATTCACCAATTGTTGTCAGTCATTGCACTTCCTGATAGAAATGCAACATTGAAACAAATGTAGGTATGACCTCAGATAGCTCATGGTTCAGAAAGGAAAAAGGGACAAGGAAGCATGGTAACAGAGATGTGCTTGGAGCAGTGGTGACACAAGAAGGGAAAGATTTGGGAATCAGGACACAGTTTCACAGAGAAAATGATAAAACAGGATCTTAAAGAGTAGGAATTCGCCGAGAAGAGCAGAAGAGTACCCCACATAGAGAGAACAGTCTATGCTAAAATGTATGGAATAGGACGCCCTGTCTTGGAGAACTGTAAGGAGTTTGGGGTGGTCTGAGAGGGAGCGTCAAGATAAGGAATGAAGAGATGAGGAACTCTGCCTAAGGCTCAGGACCTTGCACACAGTAGGGATTCACACCACATCCAGCCAACACCCACCAAGTACAGAAACCATTTGGCCAGTTAATATCCACCAGCCAAACTAAGAATAAGAGGCTGTTTTGACTGAGGAGCTGTGATTTTCATTTGGAGTTAATATGTAAATGAGGCATAATCTCTCTAACAGCCTATGGGTTTAGTGGCAGTTGACAGATCAGGTGGGATTTTGCATTTCTCAGAAGGGCCAGTGACTCTCTGCTTTTGAAGTACATGGGTGAGTGATCCAAACAGCAATGTCAGGTAAGGAGAGGAAGCACTTTGGGGCTCTCCCCAACTGTGTTGCTCAAATTCTCCTCTGTGCGTGGAGACAAAGAAACTCCAGGGTAGCATATCATTAACCAATGTCCTCTGTTCTGAGCCTCTATGGGTCCCATTCTCCCTCCACGCCCAATTTGTGTACCTATGGACTGGAGACAGGTTGGATTTGACATTTCTCCTTTTGGATGTGCCTCTCCTCCCCCAACCCCCCAACCCTTGCAGATGCCCTAAGCTATGGCACTGCATATAGACCTGAGCTGGGGGGGGGGGGGGAGGGGTCTTCCTCATTGAATTGGAGTGGGGTAGCAAGAAAGACTCAGAGAACCTAGTTATTGCATCTCTCCTTCCCCACTCAGTAGTTCCCAAAGCAACTCCAGGGAACCCTAGAAATATAGAATATTCCATCCATCTTCCAGATTCTTGCTGAGATCTGCTGGGACTAAACATAAATGAACCTGATTGGGCCACTAATACTGCACCCAAAGCAGCAAAGCCATATAATTTCAACTTTATGGTTCTGATCGCTAGAGGTTTATTGTTACTTTAGAGTGTATTGTTACTAAAGATCTCAGATAATATCATTTTAAAGTTCTATACATACAACTATTATTGAAAACCAATGGTCAGGGGCGCCTGGGTGGTTTAGTCAATTAAGAGTCCGACTTTGGCTCAGGTCATGATCTCATAGTTCATGAGCTCGAGCCCTGTGTTGGGCTCTGTGCTGACAGCTCAGAACCTGGAGCCTGCTTTGGATTCTGTGTCTCCCTCTCTCTGCCCCTTCCCTGCTTGCTCTCTCTCTCTCAAAAGTAAATAAACATTAAAAAATTAAAGAGAAAAAAGAAAACCAATGGTCAAACATTGATTTTTGTCATGTTTAAAGCAACATGTAGTATACGAGGCATTGTGAGGAATTCAAAGATAAGTTAGAATGGCCATTGCACTTTAACAGCTTGGAATCTAGTCGGGGAAACAAAGCATAAGCAGATTTACATGTTGTTGTTATTATTTTGCTTTATGTATGTATAATTTCTGCTGTTATTGTCACCCCCATCTTTGTACTTTGTATATATTTTTAGGCTGGTTCTCCTAAGTGGACAAAAGCAGGCATTTGCATAACAGGAAATGGAAGAAACTGAAGATTTTGTGGGTCAGGGACCACACCCAGGTAACATCCCTACAATATCCCCTGATGGAGTGCATACTTCCTATTTACCACTATATAATCAAGGGCAAATGGGTTGCGAGTATTTAACTGTAGTCATTGTTCCTTCCTCTTTATTCAGAAGCTGCTTTCTCATGACACAGTTTAATAGTGAATGAATATAAACTATTTCAAGAATTAAATAGCCTATTCATGATGTAGTGGATTATCTCACCAGCAATTAAATTTGAACACCTCTCCCCTTTTAAAGGGAGGTTTCAGAAAGCCATCTTGGATTTTCAGAGGGTATCCTCTCTGTGAATGGGCAAGGTAAGGCCCCTGGAATCATTTCAGGCACTGTTCTTAGAAGGGGAGATGTAGGGTGAATCCCCTTGGAGTCAGTGAGGTCAGCCTCACTGGAGAGAGCCAAGGAGAGAGCCTTCCCTTGGAAGATGCAGGAAAATAACCCCTGTGTGTAGAGAACAGCATGTATCACATGTATTTCCTCACTCATAGGGGATGAAATCCCTTAGGGGCAAGGAATGTAGGGTTTCTGGGTCAGTGGGGTGGTGGCTAGCGCTGAAAGAGTGGAATTGTTCAGCTTGGAAGAGCCATGGCAGTCTCTGGCAACCCTCTGGATCAGCAATGAACCTGTATCTTGTGTTAGGTGGCTGGGGATCAGTTTTTTAAAGTGACACCTTGTGGCAGCAAGAAGTAACAGCGGCAGTAGACTAGGTTTACTTCTTTGGCTTGCCCCCATGCAACCTTACTGCTCTTTTTCTTGGGTGATTCAGTGTAAAATGCTGGGAAAGGGGAGGGAGTGCTTGAGCAGTTACAGGGAATGAGAAGAGATGTGGCCAGTTCAGGCCAGTTCATTCCAGTTACAATTTAAATAGAAATACTACCCTTAAATGGTCTAAGTCCAAGATAGACTACTTTCTCCTTTCCAAGTGGTTTTTCATTTTAGCGATTGAAGAAAAAGTTTCACATCCTGCTGTTTTGTCTGACTTCCTAGCCTTTGCTTTAGTTGAGGAATAAGCTTTCAAGCTTTTATCAGATTTCTTGCCAGTTCCTGTAAAATTGAAATGAAGGCCATGGATACATGGGCATGTCCCTTGTTTTATGCATGTGGCTAAGATGTGCAAATATCATTCACACAAAAGATTTCCTGAGTTACAAAGTTGAGATCAAGGCCCGACATCCTTTACTTTCCACACACAGATACCTTCTTGTAGCACAGACTAAAGTATTTGTCAGCCTGTAGCTTGTCTAAGGTCCTGAGTGGTATATTCTTTTCTTCTCTGCCTCTTCCTTCTCCAGCTCCAACCACTGAGCCAGCAACTTGGTATTTAATTCTAATGCGGTCCTTAAACTAAGGCATGATGAAATCTTTGAGTTGAGCTGAGTTAAGAAGTTAGAATGTCTCAGATAGAGGGTCTGAAATACAAGCTCTTTCAACACCCTGTCACTGCATGAGCATATGAGGTGGCAGAGATTCCAGGTTTGGCAAACAGCACCTTTCTGCACTGCAATACTTTATGGGGTGTGAGCTGGCTCCAGGACATGGCAGGATTTGTTCTGGAAGCCATAAGGCTGAGCAGAGAGGGAAGGCTGGCTGGACTATCTGGAAGACCTGCTGTCTGGAGCCCAGTAGTGGAGGCTGTACCTTGCAGGTTGCTCTCCTGGGTCCTGATGTGAGCCTTCTTCTCTGTGGTTCTTCAGGGAATATGACCTCCCAATATCATGCTCAGCTTTGGGGGCTCATACCCTTCCATGAGCCATGACTCTTGAGGATCAATTCTTCAGGTTCATCTCATGGCCATTTCCCAAGGCACGAGCCAATCCCAGGAGCACTGGGTTAGGATCATTTCCAATGACCTTGACTCCAAAGACCCACTTATTGCCCTTTTCTAACCATGTGGATACTGCCAGAGGGTATTTTCTAAAACTCATCCAGAACACAATGTTTTGGTTGTACCCTTTCCAGAGAATTATGGACCCTACCAGCCCTTCACTTCATAACCAAAGGAAGCCCATTAAAGTGAATAAATCTTGGGAGAACTACAAAGTTTTGCTTCATGGGGATTTCTATTCTTATTTGTGTAAGGAAGCAGCTGCTAATGACTTTCAGTGAGGAAGGGGGAAAATTCTCCCAAATTTAACCTCTGAAGGGCGTGCACTGGTAGAACATCCTCCTGAATTATTACATTGCGTATATTTTTGTCAGCCCTCTCATCTCATAGATGGTCAAGAAATGGTTTGCCCTGGTCATGTGGCCGATTCTTTCCTCTGCATTCTGCTCCTGATCAATTTCTTTCCCAGTTTGAAATGACCTCCCAGAGGCCTTTCTTCACCCCACACTTAGTCCTCTCTTGGGTTTCTCTGTACACAATTGGCATATAGTGAAGAATATCCAGCCATTTTGGCTTCTTAGGGTTTCCAAACTTGTCATTTAATGTCAACATATGTTCTGGGGAGATATTTTGGACTCTGCACTTCAGATCTAGATGAGAAGTTCTGTGACTCCAGGAAGTAGGGACCAGACTGGAATGGCCCAATGGTGCCTGCTTCTGGAATGACTTTACGCATACAGAGCTGGCAGGAGCCTTCTTAGATTCTTTGGGTTTGTGTGTTGATAGAGGTCAGGCAAGTATACTATGCCCCAGGATCTTTAATTTTATATAATCTCTGTTTATCTCTAGTTGATGATGATTTATTTAAAGAGCCAATGAAAAAAAGAAGACGTTCAGATAGAGACCAGCGGTTCCGAGCATTTCCCTCCGTGGAACAAAGTGCTCTTAAGGAATGTGAGTGTCATGAAACTGCTGTGGAGCTTGTTTTAATGTGGCTCTGTCCTTTTCCAAATGTGTCAAAATGCTCAAGGGAAGAGAAGGTCAAATTGGAAAGAAGGATGAAACATAGTCAAATCATCCTGATCCAGAAAAGGGGGCTTCAGAGTCTCTGCAGAGATCTATAATTTGACAATTCATCTGTAGGAGTCTCTGGATAGGAGGGCTGTTATCAGAATAACCTCTTCCTGATTAGAACAAAGATTGCGAAAATGGTTGATTTGGTGCCTTGGTGAGTATTAATATGACGGCCTTGCAAGTTTTCTTTTTATGACCACAGGAGAGAAGAATCTAGAAGGGCTATAACCCATGACAAAGCCTATACTGACTTCTGTAACAAGGAGTTTCAGAGCAGGCTAGCTCCTTGAGAGGCTTTCACAATCAATAATTGCCATCTCCCATGAACTAGTATCTGTAGTGTCAGATAACTTGCTTTCATATTTAATTGGCTTTTCATTTCATTTCTTTTTTATTCCCTTTCTCTGACGTATTGAGCACATTGCTCTTTTGGAGACCTAGTACTTGATCCCTGCCAGGTACATCCCAGGTAATACATCCCTATTGATTCCAGATGAAAAACTGGAGTCACGGACCAGAAGGGTTTTGAGCAATACTTATCAGAAACTTATTCATTCTGTCTTCCTGGATGACAGCATTCCTAATGGAGTCAAGTATCTCATGTGAGTCTGATATCAGCTATCATAAAATCTTCCTTCCATGTCTTTCCTTATGTTACTGTAGATGCTTTTCTCCAACAATGAAAAGGAATTTTCAATTAGAAACTAAGGAAAGGAGGCTAAAAAGTTATATAGCTATGGGCTATTATGGTTTATACTGATAGTTGACATTCATAGGGTTGCCACTGTTGCTAGATAACCTGCTAAGTACATATATCAAATTTCATTTAATTGTCCCAATACCCTATACAGCAGGAACTATTTGTATCATCCCAGTTTTACTGAAATTGTGGCTTAGAGAGGCCAAGAAGACATTGACCAAAATCACACTGTTGGTAAGTGAAAGGGCATGAATCCAATCCAAGCTGTGTGAAACTTTAGCCTGTGCCCTCAACTGCTGGGCTCAGATGACTAGAGGGACTTGATTGGTGACAGGGCTGGTGCTCGCTTCGGCAGCACATATACTAAAAAAAAAAAAAAAGATTGGTGACAGGGCTGAATCTCCTGCTCAATAAGACTCTGTGTTGCTCTCAGCAATACTTTACCTCTGCCCAAACTTTATATCTAGGAACCAGACTATGTAATTTCCACAGGACACAAGCAAAATTGCTTCGTATCTATATAGGAATTACAGAGCTTGTATAGAATTATCATTTCCAAGTAATGGTACTTACTTTTTGCATAATATTTTTTGATCCTTGTGACAACTATGTAGTAAACAGGGACTAATATTCTCCTTTTATCAAGAAAATAGTGGAGACTCAAAAAGATGTACGACTTGCCTAGGATTCGAACTCAGGTCCTTCGTGTTCTGTTTTGATACTCTTCCCACTGTGCTTTGCTGACCATGACAATGTACATTTAAAAACCAATCTAGAAACAGGCTACTTGCCTTGATTGAAAAACCATCATTGGACCCAATCTACATTGGATTATTTGGAAGCACAGGGGCTGGGAAGAGCTCCCTGATCAATGCCATCATCCAGCAAGCAATGTTTCTACCAGTGTCTGGAGAAAGTATATGTACATCGTGTATTGTACAAGTGAGCTCAGGCTGCTGTGAACAATACGAGGCCAAAATCCACCTTCTCTCTGACCAAGTAAGTGTCTCCTTCCTTCCTTGCTTCCTTCCTTCCTGTTTACCCCTCCTGTTTTTCTCTCTCTCCCTCCTCTCTTTCCTCCTTCCCCCTCTTCTTTCCTTCCTTTTCTCTCTTTCCTTCTCCCTCTCATTTAGAGATTAACATGATATTCTTTGTAAATAGAATTTAGGCCTTTGTTAAATGGAAAGAACATAGTACAGAATGAGAAAGCTCAGTGGAGCGAGATGGGGGTTTTAGCCCGCATCCTGTCACTATTGTTATGGGACTTTGGGCAAGCCATTTCCCTCTTTGGCTCCCCGTTTCCTCACTGACAAAACAAGGGGTTTGGATTGGATGATCTCTTGTTGGATTAAATGATTTTAGATTTCCTGAATATGAGGTCTCCTCCTGCCACCCACTCCCCAGAGCAGTGGCCTCCTCCCTTTGTCGTGGTTTTCTGTATCTGTGTGTTGAGGGGCTTGGCCCTGCTCTCCCTTGGCAGGAGTGGAAGGAAGAGCTGAAGAACTTGACTACACTCCTGCACAGGACAGAGGAACTGGACAGAGAAGAAGCAGATGCATGGGACAGGGATGATGCAGTGGAGGAAGCCATCTGGAAGCTACAAATGCTTTATGGAAATGGGGCGGAAAGGAAGAACTATGAAGAGTTACTAAGGGCAAAGCCCAAAGGAAAGATTCCCACATCCAGAATCATCACCCTCAAGGCAGAAGAGGTAGCTTCAAGATTTTTTTCTTTATTTTATCATGTGTCTCAAGTATAATAATTGAATCCATTTAGGAGATTTGCTCAAGGCATGGTGTTTTTATTGGAAATAAGTTGATACCCAAATCAGAAGCATCCCTGACCAAGTTCTTTTTAGTTATTTATGGCTGTCAAATGAGAAATTTTAGTGTCTGAATGGGAGATCTTTTGTGCACAGGAAAGACTATTTATAGTTGCTTGAGGATTAATTAAGGATGCTTTGGGCTGCAGATGTTAAAAAAAAAACACCCCATTTACAATGGCTTAAATGAATAAAGATTTATTCATTTTCTCACATAAGAGTCTGGAAGCGGTTGAGTTTGTGGGTTGGTTCAGTGGCTCAACAATATCAAGATCAACACCTCCTGAGTTCCCTTGGCCGTTCATCATACTTGTTGCCTCATAGTCACAAGATTGCTACTGAGGTGCTAGACTTCACAGCTGGCTTCATGGCAGAAAGAAAAGGATAAAAAGTTGGCATCAAACACATCTCCCCTTTCCTTGGAAAGTAAAAGATTTCTCAAAAACACCCCCAACAAATTTCTGGGTAGGTTTTTTTTCAGAACTGGCCTCTGGTTCGGGCACATGGCCTTTCCTAGCTGAAAGGGAGTCTAAAGCAAGAAGCACATGTGTTGCGATTGGCTGCCCAGACAGACAGACAAACACTATTCAGCTAGCACAGACAGAGGACAGGATGGATATTGGATATAGTAGAAAAACTCTCTCCTCACTTTTATAATCAATATCCATCTTATTAAATTACATTTCATTGTAAATTTAAGACTTGTAGAACTAATGTGTAACTTATTGAAATTATATATTTAAAACCTAGTTGTTTTTTTTTTGTTTCTTAAAATTCATTTTTAAAATGTTGCTATTCTATTTATAAATCCGGCATTTTTTTTTTTGTATAAAATAAGAACAATTACTTACACTTGTTCTAAAATTTAGCATTCAATTACATCCTAAATTTAACATAGCAAATCCTCCTTAAATAGCTCACACTACTTATATAATTAATCAAATTTCCTTAGACTTTATATTATAGTTCAAATTTAATATATTCAGTTCTCTCAAAAATTTTTAAAGACTTGGCCAGGCACACTTAGAAGTCAAATAAATGAAATCTTTCAAGTCACTTAGCTTTTGTATAGCTAGGAAATCAACAAATATAATAGTTACTTTTTATATTTAAATGGGTATTACTGTTCAGAATAATTACACTCCTAATGTCTAAAACATAGACTGAGCATGTCCAAAGAAATACAATGATTATAAAACTGATTACTTTATCTGCATACACACAACTTAACACCAACTAACTTACACCAAGGTATCAGTATCTATTTCTTCAATATTCTGTATTTAGAAATATCCCTTCCCAGTGTTACAAATTTAGGGTTGAAACAAGGAGCGTAAATATTCATTGAAACACAATTACATCTCAGTGAGTGAGGGCACAGATTGGGTTTGTGTCCGAGGTTCCAGACTACAATGAAGGAAGCTGAGTCTGCCTCCTAGAATGATTTATCCTGAGCCAGTTTATTGGGTTGAGCCTTCTTACACAAAGGGACTTCTCAAGCCCATGTTTGTTCTTTCACATTGCCCTTAATGTATCTGCTTTATTACTATTTTTTAATGTTTATTTACTTTTGAGAGAGAGAGACACACAGCATGAGCAGGGGAGGAGCAGCCTGAGAGGGAGACACAGAATCCGAAGTGCGCTCCAAGCTCTGAGCTGTCAGCACAGAGCCCAACGTGGGCCTCGAACTCACAAACTGTGAGATCATGACCTGAGCTGAAGTCAGCTGCTTAACCGAGTGAGCCACCCAGGTGCTCCTCTGCTTTATTTTTAAATATCTTAAAGAACTTTTATCATCATTTCTTTCACAATTTCCTGTTATTTGATTAGAATTGATGAATTCTGTGACTCCCTACACACATTGCATCAAATCCCTTGATTTAAACCCAACTCTTTTAAGAATTTCCAGTTTTGGGGCACCTGGGTGGTTCAGTCTGTTAAGCGTCTGACTTCGGCTCAGGTAGTGATCTCAAGGTTCATGAATTCAAGCCCTACATCAGGCTCTCTGCTGTCACCATGAAGCCTGCTTCAGATCCTCTGTCCTCCTCTCTCTATGCCTCTACCCCACTCATTCTCTCTCTCTCTAAAAAATAAATAAACATTAAAAAAAATTTCCATTCTTATCTTTCTTTCATGATTATTCTATAGATATTTATTAACAATGACCACCAGGGACACCTGGGTGGCTCAGTCGGTTAAGCATCTGACTTCGGCTCAGGTCATGATCTCATGGTTGGTGAGTTCAAGCCCCGCGTCGGGCTCTGTGCTGACAGCTCAGAGCCTGGAGCCTGCTTCGGATTCTGTGTCTCCCTCTCTCTCTGACTTTCCCCTGCTCATGCTTGCTCTCTCTCAAAAAATAAATAAACATTGAAAACAAAACAAAACAAAACAATGTGCACCATACATCCCAAATCTCCCGTCCTCTGAAGTGGTAGCCCAGTAAAGATTTGCTGCCACACACATAGTTGCTGGCCTGAATGTGTCACTGTCTCAAGATATGTTTAGGTAGAAGAAACAATGGGCTGAGAACAATTCCCCATCCCACTCACCATCATTAAAACATTCTGGAAATGCCTACATGTCAAGATATTTCTTGTACTACGAGGAGAAATTTTAAAACCCAGATCAATTTTTAATTTGGCAAATATGGTCACCATATCACTATCAATTTTCTGTAGTTGGGGACTTCTGGTAATCCAAATGTTTGCATTAGCCATGTGGGAAGAATACTCTGTCTCCAAAATTTAGATTGCATATTAATTGATGTGGTTTTGGAGTGGTGGGGGGGGGGGTTGTCTGGAGCCGATGACCAAGAAAGAATTCTTGAGATATCTTTGGTGCAAAAAGGTGATTTTATTAAAGCATGGGGACAGGAAGAAGCAGAAAGAGCTGCATTCTAAGTGTGAGGAGTGGCTGATTATATACCTGGGAGTTGGGGGAGGTAAGGGAAAGGGGTGTTTCCAAAAGGACTTGCATATGTTAAAGAAGATTCACAAGATACTGGAGGCCTAGCTATTGTCAAGCTAATGTTTTTTCTCTAATAATGCATTAACATTAAGACAGTAGGGAGTTCCTAGAGGAATGAATGTTTTACTCTGCCTACCTCAAGTATTTGTCAATGGGGTGCAGGTTATAAGGAAATTTGACTTTACCATTTCCTTCTTGCCTTTGTTCCCCATATCACTATGGAGGGGAGGGGAATGTTAGGCCTCCAGGAAACTGAGTCTATAGGTTTCTGGAGGTTAAGCTATTGATAAGATTGCCTTTTTCTTGTAATTTACTAAGACATTTATAAACCGATGGAGACCCATGTCCTGCATGGCTGTGATCTCTATCAGGTAACCATATGTTTTTTGCCTTCCCTTCATTCTTGGGCAGCCAGGAGTGGCTGAAGAATATCACACATATCCCACCAGAGGGGTGTGGGGGGGGGGAGGTGTTGTGAGGTATTAGCTTGTGCTTTGCCCTCAGCTTGCCTTTGGTTCCCTGATCATTAATCACATTAATTTTAGAATCGAAACGGGAGGCACCTGGGTGGCTCACTTGGTGAAGCATCTGACTCTTTATCTCTGCTCAGGTCATGATCTCAGGGTTTCTGGGATCAAGCCCCACATCAGGGTCTGCACTGACAGTGCAGAGCCTGCTTGGGATTCTCTCTCCATCTCTCTCTGCACCTCGGCCACGCGCACTCTCTCTCTCAAAATAAGTTAGAAAAAACTTAAAGAAAAAAGGAACTGAAAAGGAATTTAGAAGATGAAATTATTATCCAGTGAAACTATAGCTTTACTGAAGCTCTGTTCTAACTGACTGTGGTTTCTTCATCTGTAAATTAAGGAGCTTGCACTTTCTGATCTCCAGGGTCCTTTCTGGCTCTTGAAAACTGGATAAGGTCTTCTGGTGCCCATTGCCCAGTGCTGCTTCTTACCACTATTGGTGTACCTTCACTGAACCTGGATCATAGGCGATCCAGGACAGAGGAGCTGGGAGAATGTCTGGTGTGTGTGATTGTGTCCTTCTTCCTCAGGCAGAAGAGCTGTCTGTCAAGCTGGACCCTTACATCCGGACGCACAGGAGAGACTTGGATGGCGAATCAGCTGAGACACAAATTTGGCCCTTGATCAAACATGTGGAAGTGACTCTTCCCAAATCAGAGATGATACCAGAAGGGGTTGTGCTGGTGGACATTCCAGGCACCGGCGACTTCAACAGCAAGAGGGATGAGATGTGGAAAAAGGTGATTCTCTTTCACGTGGCTTCATGTCCTCTTTGCTTAACTCCTCCACCCTTTCTAAAGCAACCAAGGGGTTTTATGAGCTCACTGGAGTTAAATTCTTCTACTTTCTAGGTTCTAAGCCTCAGGGCAATGGCAGGATGTGTGTGGCCAGAGACACTGGGGAGAGACGAATCATGAGGCAGACCTGGAAGTTAGAACAAGAGTGTGTGATCAGGAGAAGGACCAGCAATAGACTGGTCTAGAAGGAAGCAGAAGAAATACAGACAGAGGGGGAAAGGGAGGCCAAGAGTTGAGTACAAGGTAGAGAAGCTTACGGTCCAGCACCAAGAAATGAGGAGGCTGCTACCGTGTGTAGTTGCAAGGAACAGAGACCTGCTGAAGCAACCCCAAGTTAAGAGGCTAATCGGAAGAATATCAAAGGATCTCATGAGACACAGCCAGGCCTCAGGGCCACCTATCAGGATAAAAGCAGCTATTTTCTCTCTCTTCTTCTACATGGCTCTTGTGACTGTTTCTCTGTGCAGTTCTCTGCAGAGCCCTGCTTTTCTCTTAGTTTTCTCTACTTAGCCCTTAGGATCCATATTGTGAAAAATGACCACCTTAACCCTGTCTTTAAATGGAATTGTAGTTCATATGCCTACAACTCTCTGACTATAGTCTCTATGCCTTTTAGTTCAAATTCCTGAGGAGGAAAATGGGATCGATTACTGCCTAGCTAACTTAATCTCTGGATTAAGCATCTATCTTTAGTGCATGCGGTCAGCTGTGCTGAAGGTGATGGTTGAAATGAAAGTCTACCCCTTCAACCAAAACTTGGGTAGGGGTTCAATTCCTGGCAAATGAAATTAGAGCTGGCCAGGCACCTCCAGATATGTCTACAGCCAGAGTAAAGCATTGGGGTAGTTAGATCTGTACCTAATGATTAGAGGTTGAAATATTTTAAAGAATTTATCTCTTTGTTCATTTCCTTTTCATTCATCAAACATGTATAATATGTAAAACAATGTGCTTTGCACTGAGGATGCAAAGATTATAGCTAATAATAATAATAATAATAATACACCAAGCATTTACTTTGTGCTAGGTACTATTCTCAGTGAAATAATTTGCCCTTTAGCACACTGGGGATTTTAATAAAGGCAAGATGGCTTGAGAGCCTTTCTGCTCTTAAACCCCACTGTAATCCTATATGGTTAGACAAAGCTAAATTAAAAGATGCAGAGCATGACCTTTAATGTTAAGAAACATGTGTATGCATGCACATTGTGTGTGTGTGTGTGTGTGTGTGTGGTGTTAATAAATGTACAGCAAAAGTAGAAACCTGCCTTTAGGAAGGATACACACCCAACTGTTAACAGGAATTTCTGTGATTACCAGCACTCTTTACTACATACACCCCCATATTTTTTGTATATTGCATGAACATGTATTATCTTGACAGCTAAAAAGATGAAAGCAAAATAAAACAATGTTGAATGGGAAACAGAGCCTTCCTGCAAGGGGCTTAGAGTCTAATAGGAGAGAAGAAACCCACAGATGTCAAAATCCACAGCAGAAAGTGATGTAAGAGAAGTCCAAGGTGCTATGAACACTCACAGATAGAAATTACCTCCAAAAAGAGACCTCATTCCTTCAGCGAACACCCACTGAGCATCTACTCAATTCTGTATTGGGTTTTGGATAGAGAGAGACAAAGTCCATGCCCTTGGGAGTCCTATAGTCCAGAAGAGAATCAGTTAGTCGTATTAATTAACAAACCACATTACTTAAAAAGGAGAGCAATAGTAATGAATTTTTTTCTTTTTGTAATTGTGTTTGTTTTTAAATGCTTTACTACAAACCAATGTATGAACACCAATTCTCAATAACATCAATATACTTGAAAATTTATGTAAATGTGTAAATGTTTATTTAGTATAACACAGTATAGTATAGAATATGATAGTATTATATGTGATTTAAAATAAAGAATAAGTGAACAAAAATGGAGTCATGTAAAATGGAGACTACAAATCCAGATGTCTATTTGGATGTGCATTAAACATATGGGATTTTTTAAATCAAAATATATTTTATTTATTTATTTTTCAGTAATAGAATTTTACTGTCCTCCTTAATGCCCATCACCCATTTACCCCATCCCCCCACCCAACACCCCACCAGCAACCCTCAGTGTGTTCTCTGTATTTAAGAGTCTCTCATGGTTTGTCTCTCTCTCTGTTTTTATGTTTTTTTTGCTTCCCTTCCCTTATGTTCATCTGTTTTTTATCTTAAATTCCACGTATGAGTGAAATCATGTGATATTTGTCTTTCTCTGACTAACTTATACACTCTACACTAGCTTATACACTCTAGTTCCATCCACGTTGTTGTAAATGGCAAGAATTCATTCTTTTTCATCACTGAGTAATAGTCCATTGAATGAATATATATATATATACATATATGTATATATGTATATATATGTATATATGTATATATATGTATATATGTACATATATATGTATATGTACACACATATATGTATATATGTATATACGTACAAGTATATGTACATATATGTATATATGCGTATATACGTACATGTATATGTACATATATGTATATATGCGTATATACGTACATGTATATGTACATATATGTATATATGCGTATATACGTACATGTATATGTACATATATGTATATATGCGTATATACGTACATGTATATGTACATATATATATATATATATATATATATACACACCACATCTTCTTTATCCAATTAATTCTTTTTGGATGAGAGGGAAACTTCAGAGAGGGCACTTAAGCCCAGCTATCACCAGAGAAGATTGTTGAGAATGGGACCGCTGAGCACTATTGTAGGCCAGGGAGCAGCAAAGACCCAGAGGAATGAAGGAGCCACGTGTTGTGGGAAGCATGAGTCTTCCTGGGTGGCTGGAGGAAACAGGTGTGGGGTGGAAGGAGAGAGGCACAGAAGACAAGTTTGGAAAACTTAGGGATGGGCTTAAATACTACCCTTCCTGAGGAAGCTCAAAGGATAAGAAGGACTGGAGCATGTGATAGAGAGAGAAAGGGTGTCTTTAGGCAGAAGGAGCTCAGGAGCACAGGGTGGGAACACGGGAGGTGAGACATAAGACTGGAGCTGGAAGGGGACTGGGAAGGAGGGCTGGTATCGGTAAGTCATGAGCAACCCAGCACTGTAGAAGGATCCACTGGAGGATTTGTGCAGGTTTGTGCTAAATGAATGACTGAGGGCTGCAGAGCTCTGGACTGGATTTGAGTCAAGATCAGGATGATAGAATCAGGATGACAGCTTACAGATAATCAGCCTATGCCTGGATTTTACAGATAAGGAAATAAAGGCTCAGAGAAGGGAAGTAATTTGCCCAAGACCGCACAACTACTGAATGGCAGAATTTGAACCAGAGAGCAGGTTCCTACCTTCCCAGCTGAGGCTCTGTGTCTCCCCACAGGACCTCCCCTAACAGTTCTTTAAGATAAAGGCAGTCCCAGTGTCCTTCTCCTTGGTGGTCCGCTCAGGCCCGACCATGAGGGCCTTTGTTTCTACAGGGTCTCAGCTCTTGGAGTGGAATTGCCAACCTTGGCTAGTTCCAGGCTGGGTCCCGGGAGCAACAGCCTAGGGAGGCGGCTAGCCTCTCTCACCAGATGGAGCCATGGTTGCTGCCAGTTATGATACTCTGGGAAGCCAATCAAAGGCCACTCAGAACAGAGGAGCCAGCAGATCTGGCTCAGAACACCCGCTCTGAGGAGGTCCGGTTAAAGTGAAGGGACTGTTCCCAGCCTGCTCTGCTTGGCCTCAGCTCCCCTGCATTCTTGTGGTTTTGTGATATTCTCTCACAAGGAGTTACTAAAGACTCCCCTCTTTTCAGGGAGAACAGAACACCCTGCCCCCTCCCCTGTCTCTCCAGCTGCCAGCCTTGCCTTCCCTAAACTAAGAGTATTATGAATTTACATGTCCCTGGCTGCCACTTTGAAGTCCTGAGACTTTAGGCGTGTCACTTGAGCTCTGAGGCCTGTTCTCATCGCGGGGAGGGAGGATGTGGGGGTGGCTGTGGTACCACCACTCCTAAGCTCAGTTGCTCTAGGTTCGCTTTTTTGTGTCTTCTGCAACTCCAACTTTACCAAATCCCGGCAGCCAGAGCCTCTTGTAGGGTCTGAGACTTACAGGCCTCTTCTTATGTTAATAAACATTTATTAAGCACCTGCAGTTTGCCAGGACTGGGGAATACGAAGGTACAAGAGGCCCTGCCCTTCAGGAGTTTGGGGTCTGCTACTCTACAGTGTTCCACAGCCTGAGTGAATAGCTTAGTAGCTTCCCTAGTTAGATTGTAATTTGGGAAGTAGGAGGGAGCTGTTGATTTTACTTTCCTGCCTAAATGTGAGTCCATCCACATAGGGAGGAAGTTCAGGACCCATAGTCGTGTGGCCTTAAACTGGTCTTTTGCTTCTTGGGGCCTATTATCTTCTCTATAAAACAGTGACGTTTGTCTAACTCTAGAGATTTATGGTTTTAAAATAATGATCCATGAACAGAGGGTAGGTGATGTGGTGCAGGTGGGGGGCCTCTAAACCTTCCACCTCCAATTCAACTAAAGCAGTTCAATTTTTAAAAACCAATTGGAATTCTTCCTCAGCTTTCATTTGAAAAAAGCCTCCACTGCTAAAAACAAACTCAAAACCCACTACTCTAGGTCAAGATTTCTCAGGCTCAGCTGACATTTTGGGCCAGATAATTCTTTGTTGTGGGGTGCTGACCTGGGCATGGAAGGATGTTTATAGCATCCCTGGCCTCCACCCACTAACACCAACGCCAAGTCATAACAATTAAAAATGTCTCCAGAGACTGCCATTCTCAGGTACAGAGTTGCCCTGAGTTACGAACCATTGGCATAAAGCAAAATGATGATTTAATTAGCAAATCACAAACTTGTTACACCTTTATGTGCAAAGTGCTGTCCTGAGGAACCTCAAATAAACTCAGTCCCTGAGCTGGAACAACTTTTCATTTATATGGAGAAGTAAGACCAGTGAAATAATATGCCAAGAGAAATGTCACAAGGCAACACATAAAACCTGTCCCATAAAAGTTGCATAGCTAATAGAGCAATGATATTAATCATAAATTGTAATGTGCTCATTGGCCTTTGCAACTTGAATCATAAGGTTTCTGGCTCCTTGTCTCCACATGGTGGCAGTGTGCTGAATAGGCAGGGGCAGTCAAATATCAAAATGATGCCCTGTGGTGATAACTTTGGGGGCAATGCATGACCAGAACCAGTTCTGGAAAAACAATAATTTTCCCTAGAAGACAGCTGAGGTAAAGCAAGCCAGTGATGGATCTGGGACTGGAGGTCTGATTTCTTGAATTCTGTCAATCACTAATGCCACAGACATCTATGAAGCCTCTATTAGGGCCAAGTGCTGTACTGGAGGTGATGTAGATTCCAAGCTGTAAAGTGTAGCCACTTCTCATCAGGTCCCTTGCGGTTGCAGGGCGGCGGGGAGTGTGCAAAGAACTGATCCTGTACAATAGCTCTGTGAGGTACAATGGCAGGTAAGTCCAGGTGCTTGCTGTAGGATACAGAGGAGGGGGGGCCAACCCACCCTCAGGTGGCTGTTAGCAGTCTCAAAGAGCAGATGGAAGTCAAGCAGAGGCTGTGTGGCAAGTGCAAAGGTCCTGAGAGATAAAAGAGCAGGTCACACCTGAGAAACTTCGAGAAGCTCAGTCTGGCTGGTACATGGAGAGTGCCGTGGGGAGAGGTGAGAGGTGGGACTGGCAAAGAGATGGGGCAGAACATGGAGGCCACAAATGATACATGAAGAGACCACGTCCTCTACAACTGAGACACCATTTATGTTCTTAAACCTGTTGTGGTTATGTTTCACAGACCATTGATAAGTGCTCAGTGATCTGGCTGATCAGTGACATCGAAAGAGTTTCTGGAGGGAGAGCCCATGAAGACCTTTTGAATGAGAGCATCAAAGCCTGCCAAAGGGGCTTCTGCAGGGACGTTGCCCTGGTGGTCACCAAGACTGACAAACTCCACCTGCTGGAGTATCTAAGGTACCGTGCTGGGTTTGTAGGCCTGTGGGCTTTCCTCCATGGGCCCCGACTACTGTAACAACAGAGCCTTGACCCCTGGGCGTTTCAGACTTAGAGAAGTGACTGCTGCGGATGAAAGAGGAGTCTGGGTGGCTTCCTGGGATATCAGGACCCTTGAGCAGATTGTCTTGGGAATCTAAACCGTTGGGGACCCTCCTCCAGTGAAGCTGCTTAATACTCAATAGGCTGTGGCCTATATAGCTCCAGGGGAGCCACTCATGTATATGAGATGCAAAGAGCACCTCCTGGAGGTGTGCAGTGTGATGGTCCTCCCTGCCCCCCACAGATACGGAAGTGTAGATGCCCCCACAGCTAGTTGGCACTTTGTATAGTACTGTCTGGCACGGTACAGCTTTGAAGTGTCAGATTCTGTTTCAGATTTTAAGATTTGCTCCCATTTGGAGCAAGTTCTCCAAGTTTCAGAACTTTGGCCAAAAGTAGCAGGATTCTTACAGAGTCATACTCAGACAAAATTTTAATGGAAGGTAAGCATTTTAGAGTTTAATAGATGTTAAAATGTCCTGATTTTCATGTAGACCTCTGTACCCCCATACCCAGGAGAGCTATAATTTATTTTCTATATGGCACACTTTGAAGGTGGAAAGGGGGTGTTATTAACTCTTACAGAGAAGCAGCTGGTATAAACTGGTCTGTCCTGGGTGCGCGGGGCATATGGTCACCAGATGTAACATTGTTAATGCTTCTCTGCTCTAAAAAGAGGATCTCTACCTGTCACCTGTCATCTCCCCCACACCCACTGAAACTTGAATTCTCCAGGAATTCACTAAGCAGAGACAACTTCCTGGATGAAGAAATAGGCCAAGGCTTTTCCTCCAACTTCTCACTTTCATGGCCTAGGTTGGAACTTCAGCTTTGTTTGTTTTCCCCCCTGAAGATTCCCTTCACCCCACCGCCCCCCACCCCATAATAGTATCTCCAGTTCTCCCTTCCCACGCCAGTTCTGCAACTAAACATAATTCAGTCAAACTTATGAAACCTTTATTGAGCATGGTGGTAGGGGCTGCAGATTCAGAGAGGCATATTGCCTAGTCACTGAGATCACTGACTTAAAAGAGGGTTAAAGATTATAAGAGAAGGACACACTGGGGCACCTGGGTGGCTCATTCAGTTAAGTGTCCAACTCTTGATTTCAGCTCAGATCGTGATTTTGTGGTTTGTGAGATCGAGCTCGGTGCTGACAGTGCTGAGCCTGCTTGGGATTCTCTCTCTCTGCTCCTCTTTCTCTCTCTCTCTCTCAAAATAAATAAATAAACATTTAAAAAAAAAATAAGAGAGGGACAAAGTACTATGGGAGAGACTGGGCCAGTGGGCGAGGTCACGGAAAATTCTACCACCAGCAAAACATTGAGAAATAAAGACACTTTTTTCAAATGGACCCTGGAGGTGGATCAGAAGAGGGTACATGTGGACCAAAGAAAGTGTATGTAAAGGTATTAAGGTATATACTGCTCTCAGGGAAAGTTGAAAGACTGCCATGACACACAATAAGTTAAGTAATTGTTATAATTTTCATTTCAGGGAAAGAAAAGTGGGAAATGTAAGTATGGACTACTTTTATTTTTATTTTTTGAGCTCTGTTGGGATATAATTGATATACAAAAAATTGCACACGTTTAATGTAAACATCTTAGTGAGTTTGGACATATGCGTGAACTAGTTATTTTTAAATAATACTTTTCATGATTAATATTATAAAATTTGAACACATGCACACTTGTCTGGGCCAAACGAAGATACATTGCCAAAAGAGATGTGCGTCTTATCGCTGTATCGCTCTTGATAACCCTGGACTCTTTGCCATGCTTTCCTTTCTCTTCCCAATCTAGCAAGCTATTCAAAGTCAGCGAGAGGCCGTTTTAGAAAGAAATGAAGTGATAAAACTACAAAGGAATAGAATTCTCAAGGAAAAACTAAAGGTGAGTTAACAGATTTGCCTATGTATTTTTTTCTGTTTTCAACCACTCACATTTGTCTATTTGGTCTTGCATTGTAGCTATGCCAAAAGCTTTGGAGTAGACAGTTTGGACTTAACTTAGTTCTACTGATGAATAACTTTGTGACCTTAGGCAAATTACCATTCCTCTCTGAGCCTCCACTTTCTCATCTGTAAAATTGGGAAATGATAGTATCTACCTCCTGTGGTTGTTGGAAGGATTGAATGAGCATATGGTCTACTGAGAAATATGAGCAGGTAAAATCAGAGATCACCACACTGTTTGAGGGTGATCCGCTGTAGGAATGCATTGAATGCTGAGGGAAACACAGAAAGATGCACGGATCACACTGGCAGTCCAGGGCAGGTGGGGTGGTGGGGTGGTGCTGCAGAGAGGTGCAGGGAAAACTCACACTCTTGAGCAGAATTTTAAAGAGCCAGTAGTCGTTAGTAAGATGAACAAGCGAGAGAAAGGGCCTTCTGCAAGAGGTTTGGGAGATAAAGTCTGAGCTGTGTTTGTCAAACTTGAGAAATTGTTCTGCGGGAATCTTGGTGTTTTGTTAAATTATTTTTGTTATTCTATCACAGAAATCGTTATAAACATAAAACTCCTTACTGTAATAGTCTCTTACTACTATAAAACTGAAACCAATTTTAAGATAAAATATTAATGAAACATAGAAGTGGTACATCAGGGTTAGTATAATGTGATAGATGTTTTTGGTTTTGCTGAAACTAAATCTTCAGTGCTGGGTAATAGTGAAAACATATGGCCTGCTGTCCAGTTCCATATTTAATTGCATTCCATATTTTGAATTCAATTACGTTGATGCAGAAAATCATCTGATGTACAGTGTGGAGCTGAAACTTTCAAAGCTTTTGTTTCTAATTCAGAATAGTCAGATTTCATACTCAAGCCAAAATCTTTGACCAAGCAATTCTTGAATACTGGTTTTAATGAGGCAATAACTGAGGAAAGCTGTTCCTATTCTCTTTAATTGTTCTTGTTGGCATTACAGAAATATGCATTTAATGAGTGCCTGGTCATATTGTTTCTGGAAACAAAAACACAAAATACTTCAATACACAATCCACAACTATATTTATTGCTAATAATGCTAATGATAAATTTATTGCTAACAAATGCTAATAAATGTTGGTGCATATGAGATGGGGTCTGGACAACAGTGAGCCAACTTGTGGGGTGACTGCAGTTCTGACTATTACGGTCAAGTCCTTTTGAGGTCTGCACACCCTCACCTCTGACGGCCAGGCCATCTGATGGCCTTAATTCTCTAACCACTTTACTTCAGTCTGACTTAATACGAAAGCTTAACTTGTACTGTATGCCTTCTCATGGAGCAAATTTAATGTTAGTCATAGAAAATATGAGACACAAGTTGATTGTAAGATAGTCATTTGTATAGATGTCCATGCTTATTTTTTATTATAAAAATAAAAATTAGGAAACAATAGTATAGGAAAAATGACGGACCCCCGGAGGCTACATTTATGGACCTCAATTTGGAAATGCTATGTATTTTAGAAAGATTGTTATTAAGTATAATGGATGGGGGAGGGGCGAGTGAAGGTTGGATCTGGGGAGACCAGTTGGAGGTTGTTCCTGTAATCAAAGCTGGAAGCACTAAGAGCCTGAACTAGGCAGTCACTGTAGGACTAGGGGAGAGGAGATGCATTCAAGAGATGTTAGGGAGCTCACATCTATATGTCTGGATGACTAATTGTATGTGGCAGGTGGAAGAGAGCTGGGTGTTTGCATTCTCATGTATGTCCTTTTACCTACAGTATATTACCTTTGCTTCAGAGTACCTGTAAAGAAAGCCATACTACTCCCATGTGTCTCCCTTTTGCTCTCATGCTGGCAACACACTCATAATACTTCTTCTTTTAAGTTGAAGTCGTTGATGCACAATATTATATTAGTTTCAGGTATACAGTGTAGTGATTTGACAATTCTATATAGTACAAAATGATCACCACAAAATAAGTCTAGTTACCATCTGTTAGCTGTTATTACAATATATAGTACTATTGACTGTGTGCCCTATGCTGTACTTTAAAGCCCCATGACTTGTTTAGTTTGTAACTGCAATTTTGTACCTCTTAATCCCCTTCACCTATTTTTCCCATCCTTCCATCTACCCCCACTTTGGCAACCACCAGTTTGTTCTCTGTATTTGTGAGTCTGTTTCTATTTTGTTTTGTTTGTTCATTTGTTTTGTTTTTTACATTCCACAAATAAGTGAAATCATATGATAGTCATCTTCCTCTGTCTGACTTATTTCATTTAGTGTAATATCCAGTAGGTGCATCCACGTTGTTGCAAATGGCAACATTTCATTCTTTTTTATGGCTGAGTAATATTCCACTGTACATATGTATAACCTATCGTTTTTATCCATTCATCCATCAAGAGACATTTAGGTTGTTTCCATATCTTGCCTACTATAAATAAAGTCGCAGTGAAATAGGGGTGCGTGTATCTTTTCAAATTAGTGCTTTCATTTTCTTCATACAAATACCCAGAAGTGGAATTTCTGGATCACATGGTATTTCATTTCTATTTTTAATTTTTTCAGATACCTCCATACTGTTTTCCAGAGTGGATGTACCAATTTACATTCCCACCAACAGTGCATGAGGGTTTCCTTTTCTCCACATCCTCCCTAACACTTGTTACTTCTTATATTTTTGATACTCACCATTCAGACTAGTAAAAGGTGATATCTTGTGGTTGTAATTAGCATTTCCATGGTGAGTAGTGATGTTGAGCGTTTTTCATGTGTCTGTTGACCACCTATATGTTTTCTTTGGAAGAATGTCTATCCAGTTCCTCTACCCATTTTTAAAATTAATTAATTAATTAATTAATTTTAAATTTTAGTTAGTTAACATACAGTGCAGTATTGGTTTCAGGAGTAGAATTCAGTGATTCATCACTTACATACAACACCCAGGGCTCATGCCAACAAGTGCCCTCCTTAATGCCCATCACCCATTTAGCCCATCCCCCCACCCCCAGCAACCCTCAGTTTGTTCTCTATCACTAAGTCTCTTGTGGTTTGTTTCCCTCTCTTCTCTCCCCCCTTCCCATATGTTTATGTTTTGTTTCTTAAATTCCACATATGAGTGAAATCATATGGCATTTGTCTTTTTCTGATTGACTTATTTCGCTTAGCATAATACATTCTAGCTCTATCCATGTCATTGCAAACAGCAAGATTTCATTTTTTGATGGCTGAGTAATGTTCTATCATATATAAATACCATATCTTCCTTATCCATTCATTAATTGATGGACATTTCCTCTACCCATTTTTAATTGGATTCTTTGTTTCATTTGGTGTGCCCTTTCATGAGCTCTCTATATATTCTGGATATTAACCCCTTATCAGACATATGATTTGCAAATATCTTCTTCCATTCAGTAGGTTGCCTTTTTGTTTTATTGACAGTTTCCTTCTCTGTGCAAAAGCTTTTCAGTTTAATGTAGTCCCAATCATTTATTTTTGCTTTTGTTGTCCTTGCCAGAAGAGATAGATCCAAAAAAATATTGCTAAGACCAATGTCCAAAAGTTTACTGCCTATGTGTTCTTTTAGGAGTTTTATGGCTTTAGATCTTATATTTAGGTCTTTAATCCATTTTGAGCTTATTTTTGTAGACGGTATAAGGAAGTAGTTTAGTTTCATTCTTTTGCATGTAGCTGTCCAGCTTTCCCAATACCATTTATTGAAGAGACTGTGTTTTCCCCATTGTATATTCTTGGCTCTTTTGTTGCAGATTAATTGACCATACAAGCATAGGTTTATTTCTGGCTCTCTATTCTCTTCCATTGATCTGTGTGTCTGTTTTTGTGCCAGTATCATACTGTTTTGATGACTGTAGTTTTGTAGTATAGTTGGAAGTCTGGATGCATGATACCTTCAGCTTTGTTCTTCTTTCTCCAGCTGCTTTTGCTATTTGGGGCCTTTTGTGCTTCCATTCAAATTTTAGTACTTTTTGTTCTAGTTCTGTGAAAAATGTTGTTGGTATTTTGATAGGGATTACATTGAATCTGTAGATTGCCTTGGGCAGTGTGGACATTTTAATGATATTGATTTTTTCAATCCATGCTAACACACTTAACAATACTTCTGATACCCGTAAGGTGCCTGGGTGGCTCAGTCAGTTAGGCGTCCAACTTCGGCCCAAGTAATGATCTCGCTGTCCTCGAGTTCGAGCCCTGCAACAGGCTCTGTGCTGACAGCTCAGAGCCTGGAACCTGCTTCGGATTCTGTGTCTCCCTTTCTCTCTGCCCCTTTTCCACTCATGCTCTGTCTTTTTCTCTCAAAAATAAACATTGAAAAAAAAAAACACAACAATTCTTCTGACACCCATGTTGGGATTTTCTCCCACATCGAGCAATTCTCTGTGACACTAGCAGGGTATCTTGCAATTTAACTCAATCTGACAATATCTTCCAGGACATAGCATCAGATCCAACAGGTTAAGGGCTTAGTCCCACAAGACTGCCCCCTACTTCAAATGCCAGATGCAAACAGTAGGTCCTCAGTTTACTCACAACTTCTGTCTGACTTGGCTGCAAATTGAAGGTCCCCATGACCTTCTCCCCCTTGGATTTGATTATTTGCTAGAACAGCTCACAGAGTGCAATGAGAGAATTACTTACATTTACCAGTTTTTTGTATAATAAAGGATATGATAAAAGATACAGATGAAGAGATATATAGGGAAAGTTCTGAGAGGTTCCCAAATGCAAGAACCTCTGTCCCTGAAGAGTTGGAGCATATCACCCTCCTGGTATGTGGATGCATTCACCAACCTAGAAGCTCTCTGAACCCCATATTGTTGGGGTTTTATGGAGGCTTTCTCACATAGGGCATCATCAATTACTCTATTTCTATCCCCTCTACCCTCTCTGAAAAATGGAGGGTGGGGCTGAAAATTCCAAACTTCTAATAGCTTGATCTTTCTGTGACCAGCCCCCACTCAGGAGCTCACCCAGAGTTGCCTCATTGGAAAAAAAAAAAAAAAATCCTCCCATCACTTGGAAAATTCCAAGGGATTTAGGAACTCTGTGTCAGGTACTAGAGTCAAAGACCAAATATAAGATCTAGAGATGCTTCAGAGCACTGGGTGACTCAGTTGGTTAAGCGTCCGACTCTTGGTTTCAGCTCAGTTCATGATCTCATGGTTCGTGGGTTTGAGCCCCATGTCAGGCCTATGCTGACAGTGCAGAGCCTGCTTGGGATTCTCTCTCTCCCTCTCTCTCTCTGCCCCTCCCCTGCTTGTTCTCTCTTTCTCTCAAAATAAACAAATAAACATAAAAGAAGAATAAGAGATGCTTCTAGTGCTCTTATCACTTAGGAAATGACGATGATTTTTGGAACTCTATGCTGAAAACTGGGGTCAAAGACTAAACATTAGAACAAAGGATTCTCCTATCACTCCTAATTACAAGGAATTTAGGAGTCCTGGGTCAGGAACCAGTGGCAGAGACCAACACATATATATTTCTTATTAATATTACTTATTTTTCTTAGTTTGAAGGTTATAATGGGCTCATGGCTTTTCATAGAATTATTGTGTTCTTTTTGATGTTCAAGTTCATATCTCGGCCAACAGGAGCCCATAATTTAAGCTGGATCTTTTTAGCCTTACCCAGACACTTTTAAAAACATTTTTGCTCTTTGGCAACAACAAAATACTCAGGCCCCTTTTATTTTTCCCTGCCCTAAGACATGGACCTACTACTCTCAAAGACACTTGGGTTTCATTTAGTAAAGAATAATATTAAAAATAAGACTTGGGGTGGTAGGGGTTCATATTAAATGATTTAATACAAGTAGAAGAAGTGGACAGGGTGATATCACTGCAAAATTATTTTAATGACGGAGCTAGAAAAGAAAGATGTTTTGAAAATTGAGTCATGATTCGTATTACTGATCTCCAGCTTTGCTATCTCTTTTTGATGCCGCTTCTATCTAGTATCCCTTCTATTTTTAAAAAACTTTTTAAAAATTTTTTCATTTATTTGAGTGAGAGAGAGAGAGAGAGAGAGAGAGAGAGAGAGGGAATGAGTGGGGGAAGGTAAGAGAGAGAGGGGGACAGAAGATCTGAAGCGGGCTCTGTGCTGACAGCAGAGAGCCCGATGCGGGGTTAGAACTCAGGAATCATGAGATCATGACCTGAGCCAGAGTTGCTTAACTGATTGAACCACCCAGGTGCCCCTAGTATCCCTTCTATTTTGAGCTACAGGTTTCTTCTCTCTCATATACAAAATATTCTTACAAACTGTGGTAATAAACAATGTGTGTGAATTACAACAGTGACTAATCTTTCCATAGGACAATTTGGTGAGTGTCCACTTACCTCTTGCTGTATCCAGCAAGGTCGTATCCACCTACCTTCCAGCTGTAATGACATCTCTTTTGTAATAAAATGGAACCTGCATACTGTAGTCACTTCACTGGCACCATAAAAATATTTCTCTGCACTATAATAACAAGCACAAGGGTTAACTAATCTTCAATGATTTTTAGAAGAGATATACAAAATTTAGAGCAAGGTTTTAAGTAATGTAAATACTTAGACACAGCTAGGCATACTTCTTGCTTTCACCTGTTTTAAACCCTACTTAAATTTAATTCCGTATCAATTTTATCTTCCAGTGGAAGATAGTTTCAACATTCCTAAACTGTTTTCCCAAAGTCAAAACGCTATCAGAAAGGAAAAAAGTTAATTGTGGCAAATCTTCTGTATAATTTCAGCCCTGTCTGCAGTGTGTGAGGCTTCTGGAAGCCTACCCAGGTATATCTATTCCAGCCTTGACTACACGGGCTTACCACTTGCCAGACATGTGGTCTCTGGACTCACTCAGCTCTTCTGTGTCTTTGCATCAGGAAGAGACTGATGACTCTCTATGGTGTTCTACTGCCCCCAAACCTATGCACACACATGCACACTTTGTGATTTTTCTCTTTTCTTTTAAGTGAGAAAAATGAAGATTATGGAACAATATTTATGTATACTTCTAGTATTACTTCTCTGTGGTGATGATTTTTCTAATAAAAAAAACCCATTTACTCACATTCTTAATTCCTTGCCATTTAAAACCATCATTTACTTAAACACTACTCTGCTTTTAAATGTATCTGATTACTCACTAACCACCCAGCTAAGAAATTGTACTTTTTTACACAACATTTGCCCAGTGTTGTGGTGTTTAGGTAAATATATAACAACCAGATCTCTGTTTAAAAATAAAAGAAGAAGGGGTGCCTGGGTGGCTCAGTCTGTTGAGCATCCGACTTTGACTTGGGTCACGATCTCTCTTGCAGCTCGTGAGTTCGAGCCCCGCGTCGGGCTCTGTGCTGACAGCTCGGAGCCTGGAGCCTGCTGTGGATTCTGTGTCTCCCTCTCTCTCTCTGCCCTTCCTCATTTGCACTCTGTCTCAAAAATAAGTAAACATTAAAAATTTTTAAACAAACAAATAAATAAAAGAAGCAAACCCCAAAAGTCCTGATTTCTAGCACTTGCTGATTCCCACCATTGCCAATTTCAAGCCACCAGGGTGATGTCACTAAAGGTGGAATTGGGGAGAGCCATGTGCCATGGCTCTCATGTGCTGGTGCAGCACATCACTGCCTTTGCTGGAGTTGTGCTTTTTTTCTTACCATAAAGCCTGCAGTACTTTTCCCCTCTGTGAACACTTTGGTACACTTTAAACCATTTTCTCTATACATTTCCTTCTAGAATTGGTATTTTTATTTATTTTAAAAATCTTATTTATGTTGGGTGTGGGTTGAGAGAGAGAGAGAGAGAGAGAGAGACAGAGAGAGAGACAGAGACAGAGAGAAGGAGAGAGGGAGAGAGAGAATCCCAAACAGGCTCCATACTATTGGTGCAGAGTGTGACATGGGGCTCGAACTCCCGAACCGTGAGATCATGACCTGAGCCGAAATCAAGAGTCGGACACTTAACCTACTGAGCTGCTCAGGCACCCCTAAAACTTCTATTTTTACCTCCTGAGAGAATAGTTTCCATGTAGCAGTTTTCTTACAACTTCCAACCTTATGAGGCCTGGACAGATAGGAAGACCTGACGTACAAGGTGTTGTGTGTTCTTTAAGGGGCTGTTGCAGCACCGAAAGTTAGTGAACTGAAATTTGCGGAAGGCTCTTGTAAGGCCTGTGCATTATTTCCTTTACCATGTTTGAGTATTCTGTTCTCCGTGTGCCGCTCTCACTTCAGAGAAAACTGCCCGCCGACTCCAAGGTTCTGGAAGCCTCCGATCTCGTGTACACAGTCAGCGCCCAGGAGTACTGGCAACAGGCTCTTCTCACCGAGGAGGAAACTGGTAATTGATACATTTTTTATCTCAGTCTCTAAAATTCTCAAGAATGAGCTCTGAATTTCCCTCTCTAGAACTTTCTGCGCCACATTTCCAGCTTGCCACAGTTTCTGTACCTATTAGCAAATGTATTTGTTTTTCTCTCTGCATTGTGGTGCCTGAGACAATTCCTCTTTCATCCAAAGTCTACCAAGAGTTGGTAGAGGTCAGTGATTGGGTTGTCCTTTCTCAGTGTTTGGCTTGAGATTCCTCACTCACCCAGCTACAGGTATTAGTATTTACTGAGCTTCTGTTGTATGCTCTGTCTCTGAGGAGGAAGAAGCAGAAGACATGACCCCTTTCTTGTCAGAATTTAAAATCTACATGAGCAAATGCTAAGCCATGTGTAAAACATTAAGGTAAAAATAAAGCTTGGTTAAATGGTGCTGTGAGTACAAATCCAAAGAACCTAAAAGTCTGTGTGACTGGAGCACTCAGTGAAAAGTGGGCAAGCAGGCAGGACCCGAGCTTGACGAGACCTGCTTCGAGTTAGCAGGCATTCTGCTTTGGGTGAGACCTGCTTCTCTCTCTCTCTCTGTCCCTGGTGGGATTCCCTCTGTCTCTCTGCCCCTCACTCATTTTCACCCTGTCTCTCTCTCAAAAAAAAAAAAAAAAGAATTTCCACTTATGGGAATAATGGGGGAAAAGGTAGGAAGAGTCTGTTACCTTCTGATGAACACAGCATTAGGACTAACATGAGTTTCTAAACCAGAATCCCACTCAGCAGAGGTTCTCATCCTTTCTACAGCAGGCATGAGCGATTTTCATGTTAAGGGTTATTTGATATAGATGGAGAAGTCTAGGGTGACTGAAGAGCTGAGTATCTCGGATTGTGGGCACCTTTGATTCAACTATTCTGGTAAGTAGCAGGCCAAAGGGAAGTGCCAATGTTTTTAAGCAGCCTGCACTTTTCTAATTACTTTGACTTGTACTGCTAAATAAAATTAGGAGTTAGGAGGCTAACTTCCTTATTGTTGATCCTAGACATGGAGAAAATACCCTCAGAAAAGCTGGTGTAGTGAGTGGGCAGTCAGCCCATGTAGGACCTCAACTGTGGTTAATTCAGACTGCCATTCTGATCTGTTAATTTTTGTGGATTCTATTTGCTGTGAACTCTGGCCTTTTAAAATGGTTTGTGCTGCCTGTGAATTCCAGAAATCCCCAAGTTAAGAGGCTATATCAGGAAAAGGCTCTTGGACAAGAAGAGGAGGATGGTGACCAAGTATGTTACTGAAGCCTTTGGTCTGTTGGTTCTCACGGACAGTTTCAACTGCATGGAAAACCTGCCGGTATGAGAGATACCTGTGCATGTATATTCTGCCTCCCAACCTGAGCAGAACATTCCCTTTTGCAAAGCTAGAAAAATAACTTACGATAATTTTTCTTTTCATATCAAAGGAAGATACTAAGCCCAGAAATTCAAAGGGGACAAAAAGATAATTAGGGGGTTAAAATTGTGACATTTGAGTAAAAAAAGAAACAAATAATATTTTACATGGGTTGAGAGGAAAATGTAAAATCAATCAGCAGCTGCTTTTACCTCTCCTGAGACTTGAAGAAGATGGAATGTGTTTAAGTGATAACAGAAGTGATTTGTTTCAATCTAGTAGAATATTGGCAATTCTTGGTTATCCTACCAAGGAATGGCTCCAGTCCAAAAACTTTTTCATCTGTCTATGGATTTCCCTTATGCCTTGGTGCCATCAGAATCTCAAACTCAGAGCAGCCTAGCAAAATAATGTGAGGAAGGGATCTAGGAGGGACATTCAGCGAAGAGTTTATGTATTTATCTTCATGATCTAGAATGCAGACCTTCTGAATGGGCAGTTCAAAATTACTTTTCTCATAGTAATGGACAAATTTATCTCTTTGGTGGGTGGCTCTTTTTTTTTTTTTTTTTTTTTTTTTACCCTAAAATAAGATGGATAGGCTGCTAGGTTAGAGGTTGGGGAGAGTTTGGGAGAAAGATCTGTTGCTGCAATCAGTCACCAAGTGCACTGCTTCTTTGTGAGGGACTGAATATACAAGTAGGAAGTCATATGTTAAACCAGAACTCTGGGGGCACCTGGTGGCTTAGTTTTTTAAGTGTCTGACTCTCGGTTTTGGCTCCGGTCATGAGCTCACAGTTCATGGGTTCTGACCCTGTATTGGGCTCTACACTCGCAGTGCAGAACCTGCTTGGGATTCTTTCTCTCTCTCTCTCTCTACCCCTCCCCTGCTCTCACTCTATCAAGATAAATAAATAAACTTAAAAAAAAAACAAAAAAATCAGAACTCTGACTCACAGCCTGTAGCAACCTGCCTAGGAAACCAGCCCCTTATCTACAATAATGAGCTTAGGAAGGCAGCCTGCTATAAGTTAGACTCATAGGGAGTCAGACTGCTATCTGACTCCAAGAAGCTAAGCAATAATGTCTATAACAATTAGCCCCAAATGGGCTGATGGGTTAATAATCGACACTTTCCTAATCTACATCCCTGCTTCCAGCCAGAGAAGCCAAATATGTACCCTACCGAATCATATAGGATCCTTGCTTCTAGTTAGCCCACCCACAGCTTCCCTGTGCCAGCGACCTCAGATGGGAGCATACCTGAAGACTTCCCACTCCTCTGCTTGCCTTTGAGTCTCTGCCAAACCCAAGTGATGGTGACTGACTCTCTTGCTACAGCAAGTTCTGAATAAATAGCCTTTGCAGGTTCTCATTTGGTTGGTGTTTATTTCCACACTTGCTTTCAGCCATCAGATTTGCACAACCAAACTGTCCAATTTCTTGTCATGCAGAAGGAGGTAGGGCCAGAGAAAGTGAACCAGTAGGGCTCTATGAGAGTTCAAGGGGCTGGTCCTGAGAATGTGGGTAGGTATACCCAGTTTGGCCCCATGGAGTGGCCAGGAGGAGCAGATAATGGGGACCTGACCTCAATGTGAAGAGTAAGCAATGCCAACTGTAGACGGCATCTGCAGTTTTGGTCAAATATCTACGTTAAAAAAATTCTATATAAAAGTGATATATAGAGAGAGGTTCCCTGTCTTTTTCATCATGTTTCTTATGCCTCATTTTGGCTTAGTTCTGTGACAAAAAAAAAAAAAAACCCAAAAACTAAAAAAAATAAAACAAAGCATAAAACAACCTCCTGGAATCTGAGATTCTCTAATTTGACTTTGTCCCCTGAAATATCAGGGAAGCATTTGACCTTCTAACTTCCCGAAAAAGTTCTTCAGGGTGAAAATCGCCTCTCTGCCCAGCAAAAGATTGCTTTTGGAAGTGCTGATGGAAAACAAATCAGATGTGGTGCCGTGTGCAGTTGGTTTGTTTTACAAACACAAGGACGAGGCATTTTGCAATCAAACTCAGAAGTGCCCCCCCCCCCCATGCTCTCCTCTGCTGAGGCAGAGGGGCAGCCCGTGTGGGGATGAAATACCATCCTTGCAGCCAGACTGTAGGCGACAGCAAACACAGGGCAGGGAGCTGGTTGGCGCTTCTCGGGTAGCCCTTCAGATAGCCTTTTGCCAGCATTTTCCCTCAAAATTCTTTGGCCTCAGATATTGGTCTCAAGTCTTTGTTCATTGATGGAAAGTTGGAAGGCAAGAGTTTTGTCAGTTCCTTTGCATTCTGAAAAAAAAAATCAAACCTAAGAATGTGGTGGTATATCAGTTTTAAGATTATGATTCAAACCAAAAAATAGAGAGTTTGCATAGTTAGTGATTTTAAATGAACAGGGATCTAGTCATTATTTTTATGAATCAGTAGGAAGTTCATTATGACATCTCAGTGTTGAATGAGCCCTGTGTTTATTCATAGTAAATACCAGCTTTTCCTCTTCTAATTGTTCCTTTATTCCCAGACCTGCTCTTTCTTATCATTCTTTTGTTTATTCAACAAGGATTTGTTGAGGGTGAGCCTTTGTGAGAATCTTGCCCATAGAGTTTCCATTGGTGACTCCTTTCTTATTTCCTTTTGATCACCAGTGACACCAAAAACTCAAAAGAATCCAGAAGGCCTTCTGAAAGAAAAGTATGGCTTATAGAATTCTTACTGGTGAAAAACTATGGGAATCCCCAGGGTTCGCTGAAAGCTGAATAGTCTCCATAAACTGTGAAACTCGTCTGCTCTAAGACTTACAGAGTGTGGGAGTTTGAGGAACACCTGTTGTCCAGAACATTCAACCTCATTCACTTCAATACAATCAAGATCCAGAAAAGCTCAGTCATTTGTATAAGGTCACACATCAATTTGAGAGCTATTTCTGTCATCACATTTGGAATAGAATTTAAAAGCCCACGTTGTCTAACAGTCTCTCTGGGGCGTTCATTCACTCCAAATTGTTTGTCAGCCACAAATCCTGTGCCATGCCTCAGAATAAACAAACATGAATAACACTGTCCGTGGATTCTTCAGTGAGTTCCAAGTCTAGGGAAGAAGATATGGGATGGGACTGACATAGCACAGCAGGAGGAAGGCTGGAACACAGGGATGTACAAAAAGCAATGGAAGCATGGGAAAGAGAGCGCCAGTTCCACCACATGGGTGCTTTCGAGCTTTGGAAGGATGGGAAGCTTGTGCAAAGGCATGGGGTCACAAAAGGGATGACACATTTGGGAAATGGTAGCGCATTCAGGAGCAGATACCCAGGGATAGGATGACATCTTGGGCAAACAGAGAGCTGGTGGTGCTGGAGAAGTTGGTTGAGACCTGGCTATAAAGAGCCTTAAGTGCTGAGCTAAGTAGTATGGCTTCCGTCTGCTGCAGGCACTGTGGGGTCCCCCAAGATTCTCACACAGGGAACAACACGACACAATTCCCAATTTGGAACCTAGGGGTCAAGGCTACCTCTCTCTTGTATCATTTCAGTAGATCTTTTCCTCCTTGATTAGACTGTATTCTCCTTTGAAGAAAAGGCCTTGTCTTTATTGTTGTGTCCTGTAGCTTTGTTATTCAAAGTATGGCCCAGGGCCCAGAAGAGCAGCATCACCTGGGGGCTTGCTGGAAATGTAGAATCTCAGGTTTTGGGATTTGACCAAATTCTCCCTGTGATTTGCACACATGTTAAAGTTTGAGAAACACTATCCTCAAAAACTGTTTTGTGCCCAGTCAAAATCCACTAAATGTTAGTAGAATCAGATGTCAATGAAAAATATGTTTTAACAGCAATTGGATTTTTATTCTACTAGTTATTCCCTCGAAAAGCTAATGGTTTACACGCCCAAAGTAAGTTGTAGGAGGCATATATTTATTGTGTTCTCCAATCCACAAAACTTAAGGAGATTTGTGCACTGTGAGATGCTTTACTGGGACAATAGAAATCATCGGAGGGTGATTAGCTCAGGCTAAATCTTGTGTTGGTGGATGAGCATAAAGGAAGCAAAGTTTGAGAGAAAGTGTCCTTAGGAGGTGGCCTTATGCTTCTCTGACCCTTGTCCCTAGAACGAATTCTTGCACATGAGTGGCCTGCGGAGATTTGTGGAAGAGAAGATACAGCTTCTGGAGAAGGTCATTGACCAGTGCTTTGCCCACATCAAACAGCCTCTGCAAGAGGGAGTCAGAAATGCCAAGGCTTCCTACCGACGGATCCTCGGGACATGCCTGGTGGTGAGTGACCCTTTCCAGGGAGGACCTGTAATTTTCGGTGACATCTGCCTTACCTCCAAGCTCGTTTTGCACTATTCCATGGCCTTTGAAGGAACTAAAAAGCTAAAAGAGAGTAGGAGAGGGTGAAAATTGCATACAAGAAAGCATGTAGTGAGAACTGCCCAATTGTACGTGGTGAGGAAAGAGTGCATGGTTCAGTGGAGTTGAGCTGGAATTTCGGATCTGAGGTCTTTCTACCCATCATCCACTGTGTAGCCCTGGGTGAGGCCTGAAACCCATTTAAGCTTGTAGGTTTTTTCTTCTGCAAAATGAGGTGCTAAATACTTGCCCTACCTATCTTAACGGGGTTGATATAAATGTCAATTCGATTACACAGTAAGGAAACATCTTGAACCCTCTCACTAGGCATGCAAATTGTTTTATCTTTTAATTACTTATATGGGCTTTCTGAGGGATAAAAATGTAAGTGCCAGGCTTTATTTATCTAAGGCTAAGGGGTGGGGAAAAAAGGCGTATCGTATTAGTTGGCTAGGGCTGCATAACATAAAATATGGTAGACTGGGTGGTTTAAATGGCAGGCGTTTATTCTGACAGTTGTGAAGGTTAGAAGCTCAAGATCAAAGCAGTGCAAGGTTGGTTTCTCCTGGGGCCTCTGTTTTTGGCCTGCAAAAGGCCACCTTCTAGCTGTGTTCTCCCATGGTCTTTTCTCTATGTGTGCCTCCCTGGCATCTCTCTCTCTTCCTATAAGGACAGCTGTCCAGTAAGATCAGGACCCACCCGTTAAGTCTTCGTTTAACCCTAATTACCTCCCTAAAGGCCCTATCTCCAAATATAGTCACATCAGGGTCAGGGCTTGTACATGTTGATTCAGAGGGATACAGTTCACTCCATAACACCTGTTAAGAGTAAAAAGTGATGAACAACACCGCTCATGTGACAAAGATGATACAGAAGTATCTAGAGCTGGGAGTAGCACCTAGATTGTATGTTGTTGCCATTGTTTTAATATGAGTTGGAAAGCTAGAACGTTAGCAGAGAAAAGGTGGTGTGCAATGGGGCTCTACATTTCCGCGGGCTTTTTTATATACACAGATGATACCACCTTTCTAGCATATGATCTCATCTGGGTGTTCTTACCTGCATGGCTTTCGTAAGAGTTTGTTTCGGGATCTAGATCAGTAGGTATGTGCCGTGACTGGGATGAGAGGGAAGGAGATGCCTCTGGTATCGGACAGAGAGAAAACGCTAGAAAACTGAAAGCTAAAACAGTAAAGAAGTGGGAATGATCGTGGGGTCATTAGAGAGGACTCTCAGATTTCTGACATAGGAGAAGGGGAGGTGGCATGCCTTCCGTGTGGAAGCGGGCAGCTGAGTGTCCGTGAATGTAGTATGTGCACGAGCATTCGCTCATGCCTTCAGCAAACGTGGAAGAAATGCTGACTCTGGTGCCCAGATACTGGGCATCACTGATTCAGTCCTCACAACAATTCCAGGTGGTAAACACTCTTATTAGTTTCATTTTATGACCTTACAGAGGCTGAACAACTCGCCCGTGGCCACATATGGGATCCACATCTACTGCAGGCCTGTCTATTTTCAGAGCCTGGATGCCCAACCCCTACACTTGCCTGTTGCATCTCTGCAAACGATTGCAGCTACTTGTGATTGCCAACCAGTTACGTGATTCAACATTTGTAAATCCCCACAAAAGTAGTGAAGTCTGTCTAATAGCCAGCATCACCTTGCCAACTCTGGAGTGAGCCTCCTTAGGAGTGGGTCCTCTGGCCCCATTCTGGTGACTGTAACCCCAGCCAGTGCCTGACAGAGCCTCATGGAGAAGACCTGAGCCAGCACTGGCCCGGGCCCGCTGTTGGGAAAGGTCAGCCTGTGCATGTGGTCTTTCAATCCCCACTTGGCCACATAAGAATGGGCCTTGGGCCTGGACCACTTCCTTACCAAGAGATAAAGAGCCCTCACAGCCTGTCCTGGGCTTATCGCCTTGTGTAGAAATATTCTTTCCTGTTTTATGCTCAGTGTGTACTTCTTTGTTTTGCTTAGTATAGGCGGCCAAGGCCCTTGGGCTAGCTCCCAGTTTTCTGTATTTCAGATCCTGTGGGGGAGGGCTTGGGTCCTTCTACACTGTGGGATCCCATATTGTGGGATCACCTGCATTGGCTGTGGAGGGGGTCTGCTGGCCACAGGGACCCGTGTGTTGCAAATGGCTGGATCTTGTGCACACTTTTTCTCCTCTTGCTGTAAGTAAATGCTGTACTGCCTGAGCCTAGTGTGAATATTGTCTGTTCTCAGTGACCTTGAATCATGTACTTGTCTCTTTTCTGGGTGGTGTTTATCTGCCTTTTAACGTTGGCCACACAGCCTGGCCATCTATTGAACAGTGAAACAGCAACTGAGCTATATCTGAATTCCTGACCCACAGAGCTGGTGAGAGATAATAAATAATTGCTTATTTATTTCATCAGGCCTGGGGTAAGTAAGTGACTCTGGGGAGAACTGTTTCTATATGATGGTAAAAGATCCCAGATCACCAAAAGTGAGTAAGTAGGTTCTGAGAAAGCAAAGGCACAAAGCGGAGACCATTCCTTTGAGACAATTTGCTCATAGAAGGAACATCTTCAGACCTTCGCTAGGATGTCATCCCATGAACTGTCCCCTGTCTCACCAGTTCTTAAATGGTGTTTTTCTCTGTAACTACAGACATGTCTGAGGTGTCTTGGATAGGACACTTTCCTCTGTGATCAGAAATTTGGGCAAACATTGTATGTTACCATCATATTATTATGTAACATAGTAAACTAACCTAAATATCTAACCAGAAGAGAATGGTAAAATAAATTGGGATATATCCACATGATATTATGTGGTTATTGAAACAATTTTTGCAAGCATTTACAATGACTTGAGGAAATGTTCATGTTATACTATTAAGTGAAAAGAGAATATTAAAATGAATATATATATATATATATATATATAGTATGATGCCAATTGTATTATGCTACATGACCATGCACTTGAAACAGATTTCCTTAAAGCATATATCATTGATTGATCACAAGGACCTCCACTAAAATTTTGGTCAGTGCAAATATATTTTTATTCCCCTTACTAAGAATCACCATCTGGCTAAGATTTATCAATGTCTTGTGTGGCTCTAGCTTCATTGTATTTTTTTGCCTCTGATTTTTTAATTTATTTCTCTGGGAAAAAAATGTTATGAAGATGTACAAATCAAATTACATTTTATTAGGCATTCAACAAAAAGTATTTAAAAACTTGGACTATGCTTGGAAGGTCTGAAACATATACTCCCAGTAGGGTCATAGCACGTTTTCATTTAATAATTGTTCATTTAAGCACTACTTATGCTGTTGCCAGATGGTAAGAACATCAAGGCAGATAAGACACTGTGTCCACAACGAGCAGCTGTTCTGGTAGAGAAGCGCAATGAGTAAACAGATAAATAGAAACTGTATGAGGAGACTTGTGATCAAGGAAGCACAAGACGCTCGGAAGCCAGGGCAGCCGCCAACTCAGGCATGACTGCTGTGCCCTCTGTCTGACTCAAGAGTATGCTGAAATATGAAGCTGTCCCTTCTCTTCCCTGTGATTCTTGGTCATAGCCTATGACCAAAGGCAATACAATTCTGATCCTGTGACATTGTAGTTAATGTTTACTAACTCTATTAACTTATTGTTTAATTACCTAGAGGAGTAGAGGAAACCAGGGCTTTCATCAGACTCTGAAAGCTGTTTGCCTGAAAAATGGCATCTATGCCTCCAGGACTCTTGCAAGAATAGATCTGAACGAAGCCATCACTCAGCCCATCTATGACCAGATCGATCCCGTTTTTGGAGGCATTTTTAGGTAAAAGATCCTTTCTCTTGCCCCTTCGTGAACAAACATCTGAAGAGCATTGGGCTGGAGTCTCCGCTTTATAAGAATTTGTACTTTGGATCTGGAAGCGTGAAGAGTAGCTTGCAACTTGAGGAGGAAAGCTTAGTCTCTGGAAAAACACAAAAGCCTTCTTGGTTTGGTTAGTTAATTTCTCGTGGCGACCTGGAGTACAGATGGAGATGTTACTTTTAGACTAATATTATGATTCCCATTATTTTTCAAATATCTCATACATGCAGCAAGGGATACATTTTCTTATGGATCTGAGCCCAGGACAGGTTATTTTGGTTGGAGAGTGTGGAGTTAAGCAAACACATGGCCTTTGTAAATTTCCTCAAATGCAAAACTGCAAAGTGGCTGACTGATGACTCTGTGTTTGTTTTTGACATACTGCATGCTTGCTGACTTACTAGCTGTCTGAGCTTCATGGTGCCTCCTCCTTCCCTCCTTCCTTGACCTCTAATCCTTTCTTAGTGCAAGAGCTTGCCCCCAGTCTCTCTCCTTGGCCTCTGGCATTTCACCACCTGCTGCTGCTTGAACCATTCTACCTTTGCATGATTCTTACTCGGTGTTCCCCTTCTCTGCCCCACCTTCCTTTAGCTCCTTTGGGGTCATGCCATTCCATCTACCCTATCTCAGTTTACAAGTCTGTAGGATAAACTCCAAATTATTTACAATGGCATTCAAGACATCCCACCTGCCTCTAACTGGCCTTTCCACTCTATCCCAGTCCTATTGCTCAGTCCCAGCCTCCTGCTTCAGCCAGCCTGGAGGGTAGCAAAGAGCAAGCGAGATGTACCAGGAACTGTGCTAAGCTCTGTGCGCACATGATCTCATTAGAACATCTCAAAGAACATCTCAAAGACCTCTCAATAACCCTTTGAAGGGCCTTCTGTCTATTTACAAGTGGACAAGCTGAGATTTAGAGGACTTCGGACAGCTTTTCCAGTGTCAGTCAGCTCATAAGTAGAGAGCTAGGAGTTCAAGTCTATGCCCTCTCCTCTATAACCTGCTGCTTCTTCCTCCTGGGATGTTCTGAAAATTTTGTTCACTACGTTGTCCCCATGGGGAATAGCCCCTCCTTGTTTTCACTTTCCTAAATCTTATCCATCTTTTAAAATGTAGTTCAGGGGTGTCTGGGTGTCTCAGCTCTTTGAATATCCGACTCTTGATTTCAGCTCAGGTCACAATCTCATGCCCCATGTTAGGCTCTGCAGTGAGAGCCCAGAGCCTGCTTGGGATTCTCGCTCTCCCTCTCTCTCTCTCTGTCTCTCTCCTTCATTCTCTCTCTCTCAAAATAAATAAACATTAAAAAAAATGTAGTTTAAGTCCCACACTTTCAAATGGAAACACTTGGCAGTGGGAAGACTGACCTTTGAGGCTAAACAGATCAGTGTACAAAGTAGCCTGGCTCTGCACTTGCTAGCTGTGTGACTGTGAACACAACAGCTGTCTTCTCTGAACCTCAGTTTTCTTGTCTGTAAAATGGGTTTCGTAGACTTTTAGGTGCAGGACCTGGCACAGAACAGTGCCTGGCACCAGTAGGAATTCAGTACCTATTCGTTCTCATCCCCTTGTCTTAAAAGTGAATAAAAGGATACCAGCTGGTTTCCTTTTGTTTTAGCCCCACGGTGGCCACGTTGTCTCTTAACGTTTTATATTGTTTCTTCTGTAGAGCTGGAAAGCCCACTGGGTCAGCATTGCTGCCTCACATAGAAGCTTTTAAGCACTCTCTACAGGAGAAAATGATGGAAATTGGAATAAGAAGTGGCTGGAAATATGATAGTTACAAAAAAAGTTTTCTGATCCAGGAGGTAAGATCCCTGTAAAATGAAGAGGGCAGTGACGTTGGGCGGTGGCTTTCTTACCAGCAGGATTCCAGAAGTATTGCATGTCTCTCCCCCCTGCTCTCCTGGAGTGCCAAGGTCTGGGCACGTCTTGTAGCAAGTGCTGTGAGACACGACACACAGTGTGTGGGGTGGCCCTTAGGCTGCCACGAGGATGTAGGACGGGACACCAAGCCAGCTCTATGCCACTGGGAAGCAACCAGCAGTAAGTGCCGAGGTTGGAAAGGAGACTCAGTTCCCAAGAAGAATATTCAAAGAATCTTTAGATGTACAAACATTTGAATCCACCTGTAACATCCACTTGTAACTGACCTTCAATCATTTCTGCCAATATTATGAAGTCATTATTCACAGCAATGAAGCTTAAAGAAGAGTCTTTTTTTTTTTTTTTTGTACATCATTTGTTAGTTTTGAGTACTCAAGACTCTTGTCTGTGACCCATTTTCCTCTAGCCTGTCTTAGTCTATTCAGGATGCTATAACAAAATGCTGTAAATGAGGTAGGGTATACACAACAGAAATTTATTCCTCACAGGAAGCTGGAAGTACAAGGTCAAGGCGCAGGCAGAGTTGGTGGCTGGTGAGGGTCCACTTCCCAGTTCATTATGATGGTCTTCTCACCATCACCTCACCTTAGCAGGGGCAAAGGAACTTGCTAGAGTCTCTTCTGTAAAGGGAATAGTCTCAATTATGAGGGCTCCCTGCTCATGACCTAGTCACCTCCCAAAGGCCCCACATCCTAATGCTATCACCTTGGGGGTTAGGGTTTTAACATATAAATTTTGGGTGGACACGAATGTTCAGTCCATAGCACAAGCACAGCCCGAATTACACAGCAACACTAGAGAACTATCCTGTTCTCACATCCTCCCCCTAAGAGGGCCTATTGACCACCTTGCACGTGCCTGAGTTCAACTCAGCAAATATTTGAGGCATTTGTAAGTGCCAGGCATGGTAGGAAACACTTTGGGATATAAAGATGCTAAGACAGAGTTCCTGCCTATGAGAAGCTCACAGCCTCATTGGGGAAATGACATGGAAACAGCCAAGCATAACATAAAGCAGAAGGAAATGGTGGCCACACACAGGAACACCCGCTTCTATCGAAGGAATTGTCACAAATGGCCTTTTGTTAATGTGGATTCTCAGATAAGTGCCATCCTGGGAGGCCTGGAAGATTACATCCTCAGAAAGAAGAGGAGGATCTATGAGTCTCTCACCACCTCTGTTCAGAGCGACCTGAAGCCCTGTTATGAAGGTGGGCGCTCCAGAGGGTGACATGTCTATTTCCTCTGGGGTCTTTCTGTCAGCTCCTTCAGCGTCCTTTTCTTCTGCTCTCCTCTCAAAGTATTTGTCCTCCTGCGTCCTGAGTCCCTCTCATACTCTTAGTCCACAAATTGAAAACCAAATAACTTTAAGGGTCAGGGGACAGGTGACCCATGAATCAGTTTTATCTGTGTGTTTCCAGTGCTTTCTGCCCACCCTGTATCTATTCACCCTGCTTCTCTCTCCTCTCCTCGCTGCATCTCATCTGGTTAAACTATTGAATCCACTATCTGATTCTCATTCTTATTCCCTTTAAGTATTTGTAAACCTACCTTCCAGCTCCTTCTTGTTTTGGTGGTCCCATTGTTTTTTTCTGGTCATGGTGGTGGGGGGGGGTGCACGGGAATTTTGTAAACTTCTGCTTAATTCATCCATTAGATTTTCTGAATGACAGTTATCTAAATTCTGAGAATGCTGATCTTTTGTATCATATTATGATTAAACAATTTCTACTGTGTGGGAAATGGTGCCACATGTATGAATATATATGTGTGTATGTCCGTATGTATGTGTGTGTCTGTGTACACATACATATATGTGTGCATACATAGTTTTTGTTTGTTTGCTTGCCTTTCTTTCTGATGCTAAAGATTTCTCTGCAAGTCCTTGTTGTGGTGTGACTGTAGCTATCATTTTTGCCAGAGGCCGCTCAGATTGCTGGCAAAAAAGCGTGTGAGAGAATGAAAGACGTCATCAGGAGAGGGGTGGACCGGCAGGTGGCCGAGGGCATGTTTGAAAGGGCTCAAGAAAGAATGCAGCACCAATTTCAACAACTGAAGGTATTCGACACCCACAGTCTGAATTCCAGCCCCAAAGAGGCTTCTTGGAGGGAGCCAAAGAAGCAGGGGCGGATGGTGGAAGAGGTGGTAGTCATTCGGGTCCAGAAAGAGCTGATACCTTCTGTAAAGTGGCCCCAACTGATGCCTACGATGCCAGGAGAAGAGGCCAGCTGGCACTTGGCATTCCCCCTTCCCCGCCACTGCATCCTGGTGTTGGGGTCTCTCTGGGACTGTGACTTCAGAAATGCAGCCCCTCCGGCTCTCTCTCCTGTCTTTCCTCTTTACCAGGTCACCAGCAGAACAACGGTAATAGCCCGATAGGGGTCCTTAAGCTTTTGACCTAGCTCATTTAACCCCCAGCAAGCCTGGGAGGTAGGGACTATTATTGTTCTCATTTTACAGATAAGAAAACTGAGGTAGAGAGAGAGAGAGGTATAGCGACAGGCCACATAGTTACTAAGTTGTAGAGCCAGGTTTGGGACTAGGTAACCCAGCTCCAGCGTCTCCGTCTCTGACAATAGCATAATCTCCAGATGGATTTTTTGAAATGAGGGAAATGTCTAGTCTACATGAAACATCAATAAATAAATGCCAATAAACTATCATAGGTCAGTCACCTTTGACACCTAGCATAGATTTAGGTCTGATTCTATCTCAGAAAACAGTTCTAAGAGTTTCCTTGAACCTAATGCTTCTGTCAAGTACACTTGAGCCATCTTGTCTCAGCTCTGGGTCTCTTTGCTTGCCACCCCCCTCCCAAGTAATAAAAATTCTTTGTTTTAGTCTGAGCCACTGTTGGCCTCTCCATGGCCATGTGCATTTCCAAATTCTTCTGCCTCAGTCCAGACTTAGCTGACCCTCTCCTAAGCTGGCTACTTGTTACTTCCATTCACCTCTCAACCAACCTACTTCCTGAAATGTCTGCAACTTACTTAGGCTCAATCTTGTGTCCCCCACCCAGACCCCTACCCCCACCCCACTGCAGTTTTGGAAAAATACCATTCTCTATAATACAAAGTGTACAATTTCTCTCAGAATGAGCTAAGAGGTGTTTTGTTTGCCAGTAGCAGTTTACTTTCTGTCATTTAATATGTTATCATAGTCTACAAATACTTGCATAAAATTGGCCAAACTCTACAGCATGCAGTCCCCATTTGGTATATAGAAATTGGCCCTGGGGCACCTGGGTGGCTCAGTTGGTTAGGCGTCTTAATCTTGGTTTTGGCTCAGGTCATGATCTCATGGTTTGTGGGTTCAAGTCCTGCGTTGGGCTCTGCTCTGACAGCACAGAGCCTGCTGGGATTGTCTCTCTCCCTCTCTCTTTGCTCCTTCCCTGCTCATGCCCTGTCTCTCTCTCACTCAAAAATAAATAAACTTTAAGAAAAGAAATTAGTTCTTATCATACCCCCCAAAACAATTCCACTTAAAAAAAAAATGATTAGTACATTGATCATATACAAATGCATCTTAAATGACAGAAATGTGGGAAGTTGAAAGTGGGCAAAGACACAGAGTGACCCCATTCCTTGATCCTATGGACAAGGAGGCTGAAGCCCAGAGGGCCTGTGTTACTAGCTCAAGGCTCACAGCTAGAGCTGGGACTAGGGCTTAGGGTTCTTGGCCTGGTGTGTTGAAGAAAAAAACAAGAGTCATGAGACCCAGGCTCAAAATACTATGTCAGTCTAGATGAAAGAGTCAGGTGTTTTTCAGAGGTAGACAAGAGATGGTTAGAAGAGGGAAAATGGTTTGCATTCATAGAAGGACTGATATAAGAAAGAAGAAATTTCTCAGGCAGTTGGGACGAAGAATCAGGGATGTCAAATATGATGTGCTGCACAAAGCAGGTATTCAATAAACATCTTTCCAGTGACTAAATGCACAATAGGCTCGCGGGCTAGTGACCAGCTCTTTTTCTCTTTTTCCATCTCTGCGATTGCTGTTTTCTCCCCACTGCCCCTCCCCCCCCCCCACCTCCATGAAGCCTCCTTAGCTCCTGACTCAATTGGTCAGCACCAGAGAGGTCCAATCACATATGAATCTTGATAGACAGGAAAGAAAGGAGATGCTGAGACAAGTAGGACCCCACAGAAATGTTGCTGTGAGGGTTCCTGAGCCACTTGCTGCACTCTAAAGTAGCCCACCCTTGGAACTGACTTTGATTTTGGCACCCCCAGTCTGCACAATTTGTGGGGGATTGGTTGGGGTCTCTTTCCTAAGATAACTTTTCCTTGGACTGTGCCTTCCTAACAGAATGACCATGCTTTGTTGTATAGAATGGAATCACAGAGAAGGTGAAGGGAAGTATTGCCACCATGCTGACCCTTGCTTCATCCCAGGAGGATGGTCTCTACAAGGAGCTTGCAGGTAAATACATAAAACTTTTGCATAAGCGATGACCTTGTGGGCACCCCTAGCTGTGCTTGCTCTTTGCTGGATTTAAAGAAATCAATTAGGAAGAATTTCCAGGGCATGGGATAGAGATGATGATGACGATGATGATGATGATGATGATGATGATGATGATGAAAACAATGACTACCCCACCCTTTGCTAAGCACCCACCCAAGACCATGCATTATACTCAGGCTCTGTGTGCAGCATCTCGGATAATTCTCACGTTAGCCCTCAGAGGGAGATGCTGTTGCTCCCTTTTGCACATGCGGAAACAGAGACTCAGGTTAGATTCTGTGCCCAAGGATCCGTGGCTGGAAAGTGGCAAATTCAAATCGATACCTCTGCTCTGCAATCTCCATAAATCCATTGTTTTGAGTACGTACCTTTTCATGAAAAGCCTCATATTCTGCTGGTGGTAGAGAAAGGTTTCTCTTCATGGACCAGGAGCTTGAGAATGCAACAGCAGCTGCCAGCAACCATCTCTGTTCCATGCCATGAGCTCCCCCAGGCCTCCCGGTGTGAACTGGAGGGTATAAACTGGTACAAAAAGCAATCGGGACATTTGTAGCCAAGTCAAAAATGCACATATCCTTTGACCCAGCAATCCTACTTCCAGGAATCTATCCTGTGGTATCCTCATACATGAGAAGAATGGCACGTGGACAGGGTTATTCAGGGCACCATTGTTTTAGGATGGCAAACATTGGAACAACTCCAACATCCATCAGTAGAGCATTGGTTAAGTTAACTTAGGTACACAACTAGGGGAGGACCGTGCAATTGTTAGAAAGAATAAAGTGGCTTTTTATACAGAGTTAGTGGTGTGAAACAATCTCCAAAACATGTAAAGTGAAAAAGAGCAAGGTGAAAAACTGTGTGGAATACATTGCCATCTGTGAGAGAAGAAAAGGAAACACGTATGTATATGCATACAAATTTCCATGGGATACACAAGAAACTGTCCACACTGGTTGTCTCTAAGGAGAGGAACTAGGAGCCTGGAGGACACAGAGGACGGGAGACTTCTTTTTCACTCCATATGTTTTGTGCCTTTTAATTGTTAAACTCTGCACACAAGTGCCTGCTGGGAAAAAAATGGATCTGATGCCATTGCTGTATATCATTGGATATGTCATGGTGAAAGTGGTCGGAGCTATTTCTAAAGTAAAAGCCACAGTTGCTGCTTCTAACCATCTGTCTTACACATATCTCTTGCTGTAGAAATAATTATTCCCCATCTCAGGTTGGTTAGACAGACATCTAACCTGTTCCTAATGGTCTCTTGGGAAGGTGATACAGCACCCTTTCACTCTGCTTTATGGAACTCTCTCATGACCTTCTGTCTAGGCCTTCACAGGAGCCTGTTTTAAGATTACAGTCATCCAGTTGTGTCTTCCTTAAAGAACTCCTGCTCACCAAAGGTCTTCCAACTATCTAGGTCTCCCACACAAAAAAATGTTCCCCTGAGTTTAATGTAAATTGCTCCTGCCATAATTTAAGATCATTTCCCTTTCTTCCCATCAACAATAAAATATATACTATGTAGGGAGTACTGTGCCAGAGGACAGAGGTCTAAAACAGTCCCTGCTCTGAGTATTACTTGGTTGGTAAAAAGATGTGTGAGAATATAAATTAAAATAGTAAAATGGAAATTCCCTCTTTCCTGGAGGAGACCAAGATTTTGATCTAGCCAGGCCTTCAACTAATTAGATGAGGCCCACCCACATTGTAAAGGACAGTCTGCTTTTCTCAAGGTCTAATGATTTAAATGTAAATCTCATCCAAAAATATGTTCACAGAAACATCCAGAATAGTGTTTGGCCAAATAACTGGGCACCATAGCCCGGACAAGTTGACACATAAAATTAGCCATTATAAGGATATATGATTGCAGATCACAACGTGAAAACCCGAGCTGAGATGTCAAAACAGCAAATTCACTTAGAATGAGAACTGCTGGGAGCAGGGGGATCAGGGGAAAGAGAGAGAAGCCTGGAGAGGACTGAGGGGGAAGTTTGTTGTGTAGGTGGGCTTGGTATCTCCTTCCCCTGAGCTCTTGTGAAGACTCGGTGATTTCCTAGATCATTTTATGTGTCGGTTTGTGTTTCTTTTGAAGGGTGACTGCTATGCTGAGATAAGCCTTAAGAGCCAGAATGCCCAGTTTGATCAGGCTTTTTATGCAATAAATTGATCAGATGGACCATCTGATCTCTAAGTCCATTCCAGATGTCGCATTCTGGGACAAGTGACCCAGGTCCTAGCAAGATTCTCAGGAGGTCTGTTTTCTGGGGACATTTCTGAAAAGGACACTAGCTCCTGATGCATGCTTTCTGCTCTTGTGTAGATGTCAAAAGTGAATACAAGGAGATGGAGAAGCTACACAGAGGCCTGAGGGAGGTGGCTGAGAACGCGGTGCTACGGAGAGGCATGCAGGATTTCCTTCTGAAGATGTCCCCGAGCAAAGTTGTTCCCCCCAAATCATAAACATAATTCATAGGGCTTAGCACCAAGTAGATGAAAAACAAGCCTGGAGCCAAACAACCAGAGTTACTTGTGTTTTTAAAAATCTAATAAAGAATATCTCCCAACTGTTTGGACTTTATATACAACATAAAACTCAAAATACTGTTACTTCTGGCATAAGCTGACTGCTGAATAACATTACTTCCTTTGTATTCTGTAGCCAAAAAGCATCATCTTGAATTCCTAATGGAGTTCTAAAATTTTAGGGACAAGAAGCTCATGCTTCCGCAAAGAAAAATATCAAAACATTGAACAACTTAACTATTATGGAAAAAAGCGTTGCAAAATAAAGCTTTAGGGACCTAATTCTACTTCCCATTTTAATATCTATGACTCTTTTGGGTAAGGAAGTAACATTGTGCCATGGAAGCAACATGAATTAGAGAACAGATGAGAGACCTGGCTTTACCACTTCCCAGGAGTGTTATTTATGGTCAGCGCTTCTCAAACATTTTGATCTCAGGACCCTACACACTTGTTTGTGTGGGTTATAACTATTGATATTTACTGTATTCAAAATTAAAACTGAGAACAATTGGAAACAATTATTTACTAATTCACTTAAAATAAACTTATTACATATTAATACAAAAACGTATTTTTAAGTTTATTTATTTTGAGAGAGAGACAACACGAGTGAGGGAGGAGCAGAGAGAGAAAGAGACAGAGAATCCCAAGCAGGCTCTGCACTGTCAGTGCAGAGCCCAATGTGGGGCTTGAACTCACAAACCATGGGATCATCACCTGAGCTTGAAATCAGGAGTCAGATGCTTAACCAACTGAGCCACCTGGGCACCCCCCCAAAACATATTTTTATGAAAAAACCATTTTCAAAAAATTTAGTGAGAAGAGTGACATTATTTACACTTTGGCAAATCTCTTTACTCTCTGACTTAATAAAAGACAGCTGGATTCTTGTATCTGTTTCTGCTTCTGTCAGGACATGTTTTTGGTTGACATATATGAAGAAAATATAGATTCATGTGGTATAGAGTTAGAATATGGAAGAATATTTTATTTACTTATTTTTTTAAAATTTGTTTATTTATTTTGAGGAAGAGAGTGAGCACAAACGGAGGGAGCAGCAGAGAGAGAGGGAGAGAAAGAATCCCAAGCAGGCTCCGTGCTGTTAGCACAAAGCCCCAAAACTGTGAGATCATCACCTGAGCTGAAAGCAAGAGTCAGACTCTTAACTGACTAAGCCACTCAGGCGCCCCTGGAAGAGTATTTTAATAGCCTTTTCAGATAATTTTTGTATATTTTTCTTTGATACAATAATCTTGATAGTTTCTTAACTATTCTAAGATAGTTTCTTAGAGGTTAGTCGCAACATAGAATCTGAAACCATATTGGTGAACTTTGTCATATTCTGTTACATCAAATTGCATTTCTATCTCACAATTTGAATGTATCTTTTACCAAAGGATGATTTTGTGGCATTGGTCATTTTGAAAATATTTTTTCACTGAATTAAGCAGATCTTCCAAGTGTTGACACATTTCACTATATAATATACTAAAAAAATCATATTTGTTAATATCTCTACCAACTTAATCAGGAAAGTCTTGAAGGATTTTTCAAGAAGCTGTCAAGTTTGGGACACCTGGGTCAGTTAAGCGTCCAACTTCAGCTCAGGTCATGATCTCATGGCTTGTGAGTTCCAGCCCTGCATCGGGCTCTGTGCTGACAGCTCAGAGCCTGGAGCCTGCTTCAGATTCCGTGTCTCCCTCTGTCTCTGCCCCTCCTCTGCTCATGTTTTGTCTCTCTCTTTCTCTCTTTCAAAAATAAATAAAAAGAGAACTTGTCAAATTCATGGTAGAGGATATAAGTTTTATAAAATTCTATTTTGTTCCTAAAAGTTTATCTTATGATTGCAACAAATATTGTCAGTTGCTTTCTTTGAAGTGATAGGTATTTTGTTTATTTTTGAGAAAATGTCTACCACATAACCAAGTATGATTAACCATAGTTTGTCAATCATTATTTCAAGTAAAAATAGATTTCTGTGGGAAAAAAAGTCAAGTTCAGCTTACAAATCAACCATTCAAGTGTTTTTCTTTGAGGTAATTAATAGAAGTGCCCTAAGTGTGCTCCCCTTTTGGTCACACAAAATAACAAAATAGCATCTATTTAAGGACCAATAATTAATGGAACTAATAGCTTTACTGTTTCATTAGGAACATTCTTAAGTGAAACTTGCTTTTTTTTTTTTTTAACTGAAAGTACACAGTGAAAAATACAATAGTTGTTGTATAGTTGGTGCCACTACCTTGGTTCATGCTAAGGTGCAAGTGGTTTTACCCACCTTTGTTTTTAAACCTTTAGTGCCAGTGTCAACATGGTTAAAAAAAATACAAACAACATCTTAATATTATCACAAAAATAGTTTGACCTAGGAGACCCCCAGCAGTGTTTCAAGGGCCACACTTTGAGAACTACTGGACAAATTATTTAAATTGTGTGAGCTTATCTGTAAAATGGCAATATTAGTAATACTTACCTTGACACTTCTAGAGTTGTCAGGATATTTGAAATAATGCTTACAAAGTATTGACACATGTATTTAATGGCACTGGAAAATGGTTATTTGGGGGCAGAATAGAGGTGGAATTGTTTAGTGGTTGTTTGTTGGGAGACTTGAGTTGTGATCCCACCTCTACCCTGTACTAAAATGACTTTTGACAGTTCCTTAACATCTCTAAGATTTCATTTCCTCATATACCAAATGAAGGAAGTGAACTGGATGATTTAAAAAAGTCTTTTGCTGCTTTGAAATCCTACGATTTTAAATCCTTCCATTTTTATTTTAACATTTTTTTGCCTAAGTGAGATAAACAAGTATTCATTCATGTAGGTGAGTTCAAGTCCTTGTCATTTTAAACTTCTAAACACACAGTTTGATTGTGCTTTACATCATTTCATCTTTTATTTTTCAAGTAAGGGATGTGGAAGACTTCTGCTTCCAGTCATGATGGAGCAACAGGGACCAAATTTACCCTCTGGTGTTAAGCTACTAAAAAACCAGACAAAATTTGTGAAACAACAGTTTTCAGATATAGGAAAATAGTACAGGACAATAATACCTGGAAGAAGGGAGACAAACAACGTAAGCCCTATAATTGCCCCTTCCTGCTGCCTACATAGAATTTCCAGGCCAGTGTACAGGGAGGGGGAGCCCAAACAGCCTGGAGGTCTCCCTGACTTGAAGAGAAAGAGTTCAGAGTTTGGGGAGTCCAAGGTGGTTAGAATTCATAGGGTAGATTACTGTGGGGAAGAGAGCTTACAGACAGAAAGCTCCAGATATATGAAGCAGAGCTCTCTTGAATCTTTAACTGAATACAGATTAGTACATGCAACTACCAAGAAACAACTACCAGAAAGGAGCAGGCAGAAAAATCCCCAGATCCTGCAACAAGTTAGGAGTAGCTAGAGTGGAAAGACCTTCCTACACATGGGGTACCAAGTAGAGACCTCAGAAGAATATTGCCTTAGTAGTGGGTCCAAGATAGCCCTAGACCAAAGGCTGTGGTGAACCCACCTAACAGAGATTGAAAACAGGCCTCAAAAGGATCAAAATCTTTACAATAAACTGCATCCTAGAACAAAACACAAAAACATTTAAAGGAATAAAAAATTCTAGCACCCAAAAATGGAAAATCCACAATGTACAGCATTAAAACAAAAATTACTAGGCATGCAACAAAACAGGGAAATATGACCCATAATGAAGAGAAAAATCAATAGAAGAGAGCCAGAAATGACACAGGTGATAGAATTAGTAGACAGGGATATTAAAATAGCTATTATAAATTTACTCTGAATGCTCAAGAGGATGGGATAAAGTATTACTATAATGAGAGAAATAGAAGAAATTAAAAAGACCCAAAGAAAACTTCTGGAGATTAAGAACTTAATGTTCAGATGGGATTAGCAACAGAATAGATACTATAAAAGAAAATATTCATTTAAAAGTAAATATGTGAGGTAATTGATATATTAGTTAATTAACTTGATGGGGGAAAATTCTTTCTCAAAGTATGCATGTATGAAATCATATCAAAACATCAGGCTGTACACTTCAATTATCTTACAATGCAATTTGTCCATTATACTTTAATATAACTGAAAAAAAAAGATTAGTGACAGAAGACAGCATAATAGAAAACAGCCAAATGAAACAGAGAGGAAAGAAGTTTAAAAAAAATAGTCTACAAATGAGCTATAGGACATCATTTCCTAAAATTTTTGAAGTTTATTTAGTTATTTTGAGAGTGGGGGAGAGAGACAGAGAGACAGAGAGAGAGAGCACATAAGCAGGGGAGGGGCAGAGAGAAGGAAAGACAGAATCCCAAGCATGCTTCATGCCATCAGTGCAGAACCTGAACTCACAAACTGTGAGATCATGACCTGAGCCAAGATCAAGAATTGGATGTTAACTGACTGCACCACCCAGGCACTCCATGAGCTATAGGACATCATTAAGCAGCTTAAAACATGTGTTACTGGAATCATAGGAGAATAAGAGAGATATAGAGACAATGAAAAAATATCTGAAAGCATTATGGGTGAGAATGTTTCAAACTTGATAAAAACTACAAACCTAGAGATCCAAGATGCTCAGTGAATACCTAGCACAAGAAACATAGAAAATCACACCAAGACACATAATAATCAAACTGCTGAGAACCAGTGAGGAAGAGAAAATCTTAAAACCAGGCAGAGGGGGAAATACTACATACAGAGAATTAAAGATAAGAATGACAGCAGACTTTTCATCGCAAACAATGCAACACAGAAAACAAGGAAGTAATCTCTTTAAAACAAAACTGTTAACTTAGAATTCTGTACTCAGAAGAAAACATTTTTTAAAAATGAGGTGATACAGATTTTTTTTCAGACATTCAAAAGCTGACAGGAGTCATTACCAGAAGACCACTACTACAACAAATGTTAAAGAAAATCCTTCACTCAGAAGGATAATGGTACCAAATGAAAATTTTTATCTACATAAAAAAATCTTTCTCAGGAAAGATATAAAAGACTTGAACAACATAGCAACCAACTTTATAAATTGATATTTATAGAACACTCTACTCAACAGCATCAGAGTACATATTTATTTCTAGTGTACTCGGAACATTTACCAAAATAGGATATATGCTGAGCTACAAAATAAATCTCAATAGATTTAAAAGTACTGAAATCCTACAGAGTTTATTCTCTGATCCCAGCGGAATTAAATTAGAAGTCAATAACAAAGAACTCTGGGAAATCTCCAAATATTTGGAAAGTAAACAATATACCTCTAAATAACCTATTGGCCGAGTAAGGGCTGTTCACTAACATCTTGCTGGATTTAGATCTCTCTCTGCTAAATCTTAATTTTGTCCAGATGAAATTACCTTGTTGTTATCAGAAGCCATGGAGTTAACTCCTGCCAAATCTTAGAAAGTTAGTCAGAGCTGACGCTGGCAGTGGGGCTGTATTGTAATTACCTGAAGAATGTAACCAAGAGCTAATCTATCAGGAAGGCACCAATACTGGGTGGAGCGAAGAAATGGGGAAAAAGCTGGGGCAGAGTTTCGAGTTCTGGCAAGAGGCCTCAGGCTGATCCAGGAGAGAAAATCAGAATTGATGCCAGAAAGAAAGGAAAAACTTAAACACCAAGGATAGCATTGAGAAGAATACAGGAGACTCAGGAACAAGAGCTACTGCTTTGGGAGGTTAATATTAGGAGAAACAGTCTTTCCTCATGTTCCTTAGTCTAGCCCATGGGTTCTTTTTTTTAAATTTTTTTTTTGTAATGTTTATTTATTTTTGAGACAGAGAGAGACAGCGCATGAACGGGGGAGGGGCAGAGAGAGAGGGAGACACAAAATCAGAAGCAGGCTCCAGGCTCTGAGCCATCAGCCCCAGAGCCCGACACGGGGCTCGAACTCACGGACTATGAGATCGTGACCTGAGCTGAAGTCAGACGCTTAACCGACTGAACCACCCAGGCGCCCCTAGCCCGTGGGTTCTATCACGGGTTCTAAGTCATAGCAGATCCATCTTATTGGGAAAGGGGAGATTGGCTAAGATAGGCAGGATTCTACCATCAGAGACAGCAAGACTAAGGTTCAGGGGAGGCATTAGTTCTAGAGGAGACCAGGGAAGAAGGTATGTTGCTCAGAAGACTGTGAAGTGGGCAGAGAAAACAGTTTTTGAAAACGTAGCTTTAGATGCCTGCATAGTATTCTTTTTTTTTTTTTTTAATGTTTATTTATTTTTGAGAGAGAGCACGAACAGGGGAGGGGCAGAGAGAGACAGAGATATGGAATCTGAAGCAGGCTCCATGCTCCAAGGTGTCAGCACAGAGCCCGATGCAGGGCTTGAACTCACAGACTGCGAGATCATGACCTGAGCCAAAGTCGGACGCTTAACCAGCAGAGCCACCCAGGTGCCCCTGCCTGCACAGTATTCTAATGTATAGATGTACTATCATCGATGTTACCATTATTCTATTGTTAGACATTTAGATGGTTCTATTTTTCTCCATTGTAAATAACATTCAGAGAATATTCTTATACAGAAATCTTTGTCTCTATCTCTTATTTTTTTTCTTCAGGATAAATTTTTATGAATTTCATTATAGGATCTGTGTTTAGGAGCATTTTAAAGTCTCAAACTATTTCCCAGAAACACTGTCTACTTACTAGCAAGACTGAGAATTCCTGTGACACTGATTTTTTTTTTTAACCAAAAATTGACATTATCCTTTTTTGTAGTAGGTAAATGGATCAGATTTTTAACATTATCATCTTGCACAGCTCACTTTCTTTTTGACATTTTGCCTTTTTCTTTGAAAAATTTCAAACTTACAGAAAAGTTATAGTAATAGTACAATGAACTCCTATACACCATGTATCAACTTACTGACATTTTACTTGATCATTCTTTGTGAGCATGTACGTGTATGTGCTCACGTATACTTTTTCTGAACTATTTCAAAGTAGGATGCATACGTCATGTCCCTTAATATTGTAGTGTATTTCATAGAAACAAATATATTCTCTTACATCGTCACAGTACAGTGATGAAATTCAGGAAATTCAACATCCACACAACACCATCATCTTATCCACAGTCTGCATTCAGATTTCGTCAGTTGCCCAGTTACAGACTATAGAGCAATGCTTTTAAGTAGGGCAACCAGCCCATGACCACCTATTCCAAGTAGCTGTCACATCTCTTTGGTTCCTTTAAACTCAGACATTCTTGAGGAATACAGGTCAGCTGTTTTATAAAAATTGGGGTTGTCTGCTATTTTTTCGTGATTACATTTAGAATCTTTGGCTAGGTGCACCTGGGTGGCTCAGTCAGTTGAGTGTTCGACTCTTGATTTTGGCTCAGGTCATGATCCCAGGGTCGTGGGATCAAGCCCCATGTCGGGCTCCATGCTGAGCATGTGGAGCCTGCTTAGGACTCTCTCTCTGTCTCCCTCTGCCCCTCTCTGCTGCTAGCTCTCTCTCTCTCTCTAAAATAAAATATATATATATATATATAATAAAATAACAGAATCTTTGGCTAAAAACAACCACATAAATGCCTTATCCTTTTTAATTAAAAAAAAAAGTCAAATTTTGCTGCTGGCCACTTGACAATGAGGAAGGAGATTAGGAAACTAAAATTGGATAGAGGTTTAACGGGGTGTGGAGGCAATCCCTCAATTCCTGTCCTGCAGGGTGATCCATAGGGAGGCTGAGGAGAATCAGGAGTAAGACTCCCAGTTGCTTAGTGCTGGAACGTCACCTGCCCACAGCTGCCAGTGACCACGGGTGGCACTGCTATGGATACTTGTACAATGTGGTGACGAGAGAAGGCAGTTGATTGACCATAGCTCCATTTCACTTTGTGGGGATCAGGAGGCAGATACCTTCCTATCTTCGGCTTCCCTGCCTCTCCAGACCAGCTGAACTACAGAGCAGCCAGGCAGATCTCTGAGAGCACAGTAGAGGGAGGGCAAGAGGCATGACCTTTGCCACTAAGGAGAGGAAACTGCCAGGCTAAGGCTTCCAGAAGCTCCCTTTCTCCTGACCTCCCTCTGTCTGTCCTCCTCACGTCCTTGCTTCAACAGCCCCTCTTCAGGCCCCACACACCCTCCTTTGGGAACTATACCCTTTTCCACCTTTCAGTGGAAAATTCCACAGCTCAGGCTTTAGCCAGAAAGTAATGGAAATGTTCCTTTGCCCAGATCTGTCGATTCTATAGTGGGGAGGAATGACCTCTACAACTCAGCCTCTCCACCAGAAGAATTGTGGCCTTGCAAATTGTCTGTGGGCAAGCACATCAACCCAAAGCAATTATTATTATTATTATTAATTATTATTATTATTTAGAACCCAACACTTGTCTCATATGAGGAGAGCTTCCTCTTGGATTGTTTCTTGGCATGACTGTGTTAAGTCTCCTCTACGCCATCCTGTTCTGGGCTGATGTAACTGAAGCCTGAGACAGACTCTGTTACACCCATTTTAGCTGGGCCATGCTACCTTTAAGTAGCTTTTCTCCTATCCCCAGGTTTCTTCCTTGGGGGATACCACAGAATATATCCTGCCATAATTACAATAGTCATAAATGGTGATTGATTCATAAAAATGTTAAATTAAGGGACACCTGGGTGGCTCAGCAGGTTAAGTGTCCAACTTCAGCTCAGGTCATGATCTCACAGTTTGTAGGTTTGAGCCCTGTGTCGGGCTCTGTGCTGACAGCTCAGAGCCTGGAGCCTGCTTTGGGTTCTGTGTCTCCCTCTCTCTCTCTGCCCCTCCCCCACTAGCGCTCGCTTTCTCTCCCCCCCCCCTCCTCTTTCTCTCAAAAATAAATAAACATTAAAAAAATTTTTTTGATGTTAAAGTAAGCCAGTAAGTTCTGCTTAGGAAAGCAAGGAAATGATAATTTTAGAAAGCACACTATCCAGTTTGTAAAAATAATAATTTTCTGTGCCAAATGACATAAGGGAATGCGTTGTTTATGGCATGCTTTGTACCTGACAATGCTGGATAGATGAAATGTTATTATCAAAATACAACATCAGCACTTCCATGTCAAGACCATGGAGAAGAGTCTCCTCATTCTCTCTGAAAACATGGTATCATGTGCAATCAGTGTTATTAACTGACCTTTGGTTCTTTTGTTTCGTTTGCATTCCTCTCCATTCCGATTGAATTACCCAGAATAGTTTGAATTTGTGCTGGTTTATTTTCTTCTAGCTAAATACCATATCATGACTCAATATATCCTCCCTTCTCCTAACCTCACAGTTTAATCTGATTAGGGACAAAGAGAAAATTGATAATGATCCATAAAATCTGGATAAGACTGTGTTCCAGATACCATCCGTGATAAAAAGCACTTTAAATCTCTATTTAAAAAATCTTGCTGCATAGTCTATGTAAAAGTCCTTTCAATTTATTTTTCAGCCTGGAAGAAACATGAGGGTTCTTACAGCCGGAAAGGGGACAAGTTATATGACCATGATCTTTATCTTTTGGCATCACATAGAGGAAAGGGCGGATTTTGCCTCAAGCTAGAAGATTAGAAAAGGCTATATACAGCTGGTAGGAAGAAAGCTGAGGATCGCTGTCTGGAAGACAAGTCCAAGGCAGCAAGTGATTCTCTCTCTCTCTCTCTCTCTCTCTCTCTCTCAGAAATTAAAGCTTGTAGTAGAAAAAAAGTTTTTAAAAGCCTAGTAGAATAGTTGAAACTCTGGAACTACCTGTGTCTTAGAAAGAGTTCAAGGTGCATTAAACATTCCTACTCAAGCCCAGATTGGGTGGAGCTGCCATTAGGTAGCAGTAATTGGTTAAAAATCTATCCTCAAAAGTTATAGAGCAACTTCCAGCAGGTGATGGAGAGGGCAGGTCTTGAGTAGGTCTTCTCAGAAATCAGAGCTGAGTTGAAGCAGAGGGAAGGAGAAGGCTTTCACTCTACCCCAAAGACATGAAGAAAAGGGGAAGGACTCTCCACCCCTACCCCACCACACAAACACACACACACACACCCACACACACACACACACACACTGTTGGTAATTGGCTGGGAGGGTATCTGTTTTTCCTTTCCCATTACCTACTTATCAACGTTATACCTAGCTAGCAAGTCTTTATTTTAAATTCTTTCCCTTCAGATGACTGGAGTGACTGATTCAGAGGATAACCAGGGCAGGGATGTACAGAGTAGAAGAGAGGGGTGCTGGCTATAGGACCCAGCCACTGTGGGTAGACAAAAATACTCAGTTTGACCCATATGTGTGGGTGAGGGTTCCTACTCCCTCAGTGACAGGCATCTTCTTGGGGCTGGGCTTTGTGTTCTTCTCCTGCTAAGAACATGTCTGCCCCCACTTGGGGACGATGGCATTAAAAAGGGGAAAACTTACAGTCTCATGTCAGAAAAGAAACCAGAAGTGACCACATTGCCTTAGAATCACATCTGGTACCTACAAACAGGTGGTTACAGAGGGGTGGTGAATACGGGAACTGCCAACAGCTCCAGATTTGCAAGAATTGACCTCCTATAACAGGAATGGGGAACCTCTTTGACATTGTAATATGACTATTGATTTAAGAAAAAAGCCAAGAAGGGACACACAAAGCAATAAGATAGAATCACAAAATATGATAATAATTTGGTAATACAAATATGGCCCACATATTTGCATACAGGCATGCACTTAAGAGATTGCATATACTAAAACTCTTTTTTTTTTGTTTTTGTGTTTTAAGTCCTGCTTTCTTGGGCATAGAGTTTTAGAAATACTGGTGCGGGGGAGGTGGTGCCTGGGTGGCTCAGTCAGTTAAGTGCCTGACTTGGCTCAGGTCGAGATCTCACGGTTCGGGAATGTGAGCCCCATATCTGGCTCTCTGCTGTCAGTACAGAGCCTACTTGAGATCCTCTGTCCCTCTTTCTCTCTGCCCCTCCCCAGCTCTCTCTCTTTCTCTAAAATAAACATTTAAAAAAGAGAGAGAGAGAAAATACTGGTGGGCTGATAAGCAAAAGATCAAATCAGATCCAGAATGTAGGAATTCCAGCTATAAAGGAAATCTAATTTTGCCTGGAAAAGGGAGCATATATACTCTGTTATAAAATATGCTCATAAAGGCCACAGCCATAAGACAATCAGATGCATTGCAGTTTCTTTTCCAGTGGAGAGAACATTTTACATTTTGCCCATAAATTTCTACTTTCTTCTATTACTTGTTTATAACAAAAATGAGTCTTTCCATTTGGAGCCTAGAAATTGATGTTCTTCATAGAAACAGAAAATGATAACTGCTTAGATACTTAGTTATTGGTGATTCAGAATCTGGTTCACTAGAGTCTTAGTATGCTGAGGCTGCTGCAAGAAAATACCACAGACTGTGTGGCTAAAACATCAGAAATGTACTTTCTCAGCTCCAGAGGCTAGAAGTTCAAGATCAAAGTGTCAGCAGGGTTGGGTTCTAGCAAGATCTGTCTGCTCAGCTTGTGGGTGGCCACCTTCTTGCTGTGTCCTACATGATCTTCCTACATCTGCATGCCCTGGTGTCTTTGGCGTGTCCAAATTTCCTCTTTATATAAGGCCACCAGTCAGATTGCATTGGGGCCACCCTAACTAACCTCATTTTAGCTTGATTGCTTCTTTGAAGACACTATATTTATATACAGTTGCATTCTGAGGCAGCGGAGGGTTAGAGCTGCAACACATGAATGTGGGTAGGGGGAGCACAATTCACTCCATAACAATGGGCCAGTCTCCCCAGAACCGAGGGAGGCCCAGGGCAGACCTGGTCCAGGCCTCGATCCTGGCCTCCAGGAGGTGGCTGCCTCCACACTCAGGACGTGTCCTCTTCACTGGTCCCTCTCTTCTAATTTGTGGTCAGCACTACCTTTCCACTAAGTCCTATTAAAGCTATAATGTATTGGAAGCAGTCCTTCCTCAAAAAAGTTTGCAATCTAGTGGACATGTGGGGATGACTTCTATAAACAAAGCCAAACCTAAAGAGAGGTCTAAAGAGTTATGGAGTTCAGTGGGGAAAGGGTGGTGGTTGCCTCGTGTCCTAGTCCATTTGGGCTGCTGTAACAATACCATAGGCTGGGTGGCATAAACCACAGAAATTTATTCCACAGTTTTGGAAGCTAGAAATCCAAGATCAAGGCACTGGCAGATTTGGGGTCTGGTGACAGCCCGCCTCCTGGTTTATAGATAGCTGTCTTCTTGCCATGTCCTCATATGGCAAAGGGGGAAAAGCTGCTTTCTGGAGTCTCTTTTATAAGAGTGCTGATCCCATTGGTGAGAGGCCCACCCTCATGAGCTAATCACCTCCCAAAGGCCCCACCTCCTAACACCATCACGTTGGAGATTAGGTTTCAGCATATGAATCTTGGGGAACACAAATATTTGGTCCATAGCCCCCCAGGAGCTGCAGCCTCTTCCTGCGGAGCAATGATTCCATGACACAGTAGCTGAGCTGAGCTGAGCTGGTTCAAATCCCAGGCCCCCTCACTTCTCTAGGGCCTCCCCTTGGGCAAAGGGTCATGTTCTTGACATCAAGAGGGTGAGGAGCCAAGAGGTTGTGTCTTTGTTCAATCATGCAAATGTCACAGTAAAGACCTTCACAAGTAAGAGAATGAGAGAGGACGGGAGGCCACAGCTCCCCAGACTTACATGAGAATGCTCCACGGATGTCCTCTCTGAGACCATCTACCTGGGAGGGTAAGCTGCTCCAGATGAGTAGATTCATAAAATGCACACATCTAAGCCCCTTCTCCTCCTCCTCCACATACAACATCCATCCTTTTCCTTCCAGAGTGAGGGGATTTGGGCTACGCTGAAAAAGGGTATACATCTAGAGGTGTCCACTGTTTCTTCACTGGGTATGGTGAACTTTCATGTGTATATACAAGTGACTAGGAAGTCTTAAAGGCAAGTTCTGATTCAGCAGGGCTGGGGTTGGAGCTGGAGACACCGCCTCTGCAACAGGCTCCTGGATCTGCTCATGCTGTTGGTCTATGGACCACTCTTTAGGGAGCAAAGGTAAAGAGGAAGTCAAGATCCTTGGCTGAAGGGGATCTTTCTCCTATGCCTATACCAGTTACATCGCCTCTTCAGGCCACAGCCCCCTCATCTCAAAATATGGTAATAGTGTGTCACTAAACTCTAAGTCCCTTCTGGTTCTCACATTCTAAGAGACTAACTTGAAGTTTGACAAAGGGGTAGGGCACTGTGTCCCAAATGGCAATGAGATTGGGTGAAGAATTAGGAAAGAATAGCACATGGCAGAGCTGCACGACTCCACAGAGTGCAACTCCCAGCAAATACGATGTGAGTAGTACCCCATGGATTTGGGCAATGGAGCAGCCATGGGGCCACCAAGCAAACTTTCCTATCTCTGTTTATTCCTTTAATTTTTGAATTCCCACAAAATTCCTTTCCTTGTAGGATACATTGGTGATAATTTTAAGGGGATTGCTGTGTACTGGAAGAATCAATAATCTTCCAACAACCCACCAATGGTAGGTCCCCAGACTCCCTGAGACGGGCCTTACCCTTTCCACCAGAGAAGATTAGACATAAGAGGACATGGTGTCTGGAAGGGAAGTGTAGGAGTGACTGTGCAGTGCTTTGAATATACACCAAGCTATGCTGAAATATGAGACTGCGTGCTTGAATGTACTGAACTGAATAATGGAATGTCAGTGCCAAAGGGGCCCAGGAAGCCACCAGGACTCAGAGAGGTCAAGGTGTGGGTTTGGCATGTCAGCATCTGGATTCTTGGTCATCAGTTCCTCAGCAATGTGCCTGTGGTCTCTGGAGATACTGTCACACAGTCTGAAGATCAGTTATGCAGTGGAATGTGTTCTGTGTGTACCCAAGGTCAGGGATGTGGTTTGATAGAGGACCCCTCAAAGAAGAAAACCTGACAACAGACCTTGCTACCCAGGAGAATGACTTCTAAAGGAGGGATCCTTCAATCAAAACCCATAGTCAGAGAGCATAAAAGGTGGATAGAATGCCTCTTGATAAATCTCTGATTCAGGATGCACCTGCTGGGAATGCAGACTCTGAGGAGGGGTGTGGAGGGAGAAGGGGCTGGATTGTTTTTCCATCTAGTGTGGCAGTAGCCAGCGACCCAAAGAATATGACCAAATGGAGAGCCACTTATGCTTACACAGATATGGCGCCTGCTGGCACAATGGCTTTATCTGGTGACCTAACATGTAGACACATGTAAATGCCAGGACGGAAGGGTTGCTCCTGAGCAGTTTTCCTGGCTCAGCTCCTGTCTCCGGCTGAGATCTGACCATCTTTAGTCTGCGTCCTCAACAGCTTCCCTCTACACATTCAAAGGACTGGAAGAGTTTCCACAGAAAGACAATGAGCTTCACAAGTCTGTTCTCACATATGCTAAGATCCTGGTAGATGTGATCTGCTCTGCCAGGGGCACAGAAGCATGTGTATAGCAGAGAGCCAGTACATGCTGGGGAAGTGGCCAAAGCTGCCCAATCCCGAGAAGGGGAGAGACGAACTTCAGCAAGAATTCTCATTCATCCTTGCCAAGAGCTCATCCTAGTGGATCTTAGGGAGCAGACACTTAATCCCAGCCAGTTTTAATTCTGAATCACTGCCTTTAACTTGGGTTTGAGGTTTCCATGCATAATAAGTTTCAGTTGGAACTGGGGAAGGGGAAAACTATTGATCTAGAGTGAATATATCTTGAGAAGTGCACACGTGTGCATACACTTTACAAGGAGCATGCTGAGGAACACAGGGAAAGAATCTTCAGTGTTGGCTACCCCCTATAAGCTGGACCTCTGCTGTGCCTCCCAGTGGAACACTCAAAAGCTCATGAGCAGAGAAGAGTCAGAAATGGTCTGTGGAAACAGTGGTCACATTATTCTGACACTCCCCCCCCCACCTTCTTTTGAATGAGGAAGGTAAAAGAGAAAGTATTTGGGGCACCTATATGAGCACTGAGGTAGGACTTCCTGAGGTAGGACTTCTCTGGTACTGTCCACCTTGCATCACATCAGCTCACTGTATTTGTGTATTAACACAGTGTATTTGTGTATTAATCACATCATTTATTTCCTATATCCTAATGCTTTGAAATCTGGGGCCTTGCTGACCCTGGAGGGACTACTCTCCACCCCAATTCCTAGAGAGAGTAGATAACTTACCTTTCAGTGAGTGTGCTTTTCAAATGCTAACCAACCAGTCCAGAGCCCACACTCCAAACCACCTTCTCTATTGGGTTCTATATCTTCTAATCATCCCAGGGTCAGATACCAGACAACTAGGGACAGGCCCCATGCCCCATATCCTGCTGAAATTATTCAAACTAGCTAATCTTAAACCTTATTACCCTGATTTAATTTGTTCCTTCCCAAGGAAATCACAAAAAAGTCCCTTGACCACATTTCCTCCTCACTTCCTCTGCCTCCTAACTGACCCTGATACTTCCCAGGTAGCCCCCCAAGGTGTGGCATACCCTACTCTTTGAGAACTCTGAGTAACAAGTTATCTTTTCCGTGGCAGTTGTCTCCTTATCTGTTGGCCTTACCATACCACAAGTCTATTAATACCTTATATCTTGAAATTTTTCCATTCACATAGAGAAATAAAAAGATTCATGACATTTCTGTGGCTATGTTGGAGAAATGTGGGTTGAATACCAAGAAGATAAACTGGCTGGGTTATAAGAACCAAGTACAGTTGCCCAGGGACTCAATATCATCTTGGGGAGAGAGCGCTGGTGAAGCCACCCAGAGCCTTGGTCCTGAGCTTTTCAGTGTATTATCAGTGGCTTGATTGTAGCAGGTGGAGGCTTAGCAGAATCGTAAATGACCAGTTGCTAGGATTAGCAATGACAAAGCTAGGATTAGCTAATACTAGGAAGATAGAATCAAAATTCAAAAGATCTCAAGAGATTGGAGTAATGAACTGAAGCTAATAAGATTAAATATAACGAGGGATATAAATGTAAAGTAGACTCTCACTCAGAATTTATGAGCCAAGTGCACAAGAACAAGATGGGGAAAACCTGGTTTAATAGCCCATGTGTAAAGGTGGTTTGGGTGACTTGGTCAACAGTGTGGAGTAGCAGTCAAGAAACATCATTTGGTCTCAGGCTGCAACAGCAAAAAGTTGCGTCCAAAGCAAAGAGGCAACTGTCTCAAGGTGCCATATTCCTACAGACCTGGATTCAGCGTTGCATAGTGCTTCTCAACAAGCTCTTTGAGAAAGAATAGGCTGTTTAGAGAAGGGTGACAAGAATGGTAAAGGGTCTAAATACAAACCACATGTAGAATGATAAATATGGTTCCTTATAAATTGGCTTAAAAAATCACAGGTGATAAAATCAATGGATTGGTATAAAATTATATGTGCAAAGAATTCTAAAAATTAAATAAATGAGATTTTTGGATAAATACGGCAAATTGAACACAAACATTTATCTCCTTTGCCTTTAGAATTCCACTAAAAAACCATAAAAGGGTTTTTGTATTTTGTTATTGTTGCTGCTGTTATTGTTGCTGCTGTTGCAGCCAAGAGCACAATAACAACGAAATTCTAGAAGCTGAAAAGCAGAAAAATGAGTGATGATAGCTTGGAAGTTTCAAGAAAATTGAACCTTAAGTTGGGAATGGGAAAAGCAGAGAGGCTGAGGAACAATCTAACTTGAAACATAATGTGGTTTTAAAACATAGCCCCCAAATGCTTTGACACGTCTTTGTCTTCTCCCCTTAATCTGGAAGGGCCCGTGACTTCTTCAGTCAACAGAGTATAGCAGAAGTGATGCTGTCTGACTTCTAAAGTGGATTCATGAAAGCTCATGCAGTGTCTGCCTGGTTCTCTTGGAACACTTGCTCTCAGGGTGCTCTCTCTCAGATCCCAGCTGCCCTGCTTGTGAGAGACCCAAACCACGTGAAGAGACCATGTACAGTTGCTCCAGTAGACAGTCGCAGCCCAAGTTCTAGATGAAGAAACCGTCTTGGAAATGGATCTTCCAGTCCCAGCTGTTTCAGCCTTTAGCCATTTGAGTCACTTCTAGCCAATTTGAATTTGCCTGAGGCCCCAAACATTGTGTAGTAGAAGGAAACCGTCCTTGCCTGGCCCATCCACATTCCCATTCCATGGAATCCATGAACCTACTAAAATGGGTTTTGTTTTGTGCCATGAGGTTTTGGGATGATTGGTTACACAGAAATAGTAACTGGTACACACCATAAAACTCCCCCAAAGTCTTAGGAACTGACAGCACCAGGTACCTCTTGAACTGGGTTTGAAAGTGGGGCTTAAAACCAGATGATTATTAGAGAATATGCTGATTAAGTGTTTCAACTCCTAGTTAGCCTTTCTGACTGCACACTCCTGGGCGACTGTGATTTCCCACCCAAACACAAAACTGTAGGCTGGTCTCTGGAAGATGTCCGGATTGAGGGACATCAAGCCTGGTTATGTTGCACTGAAATCAAGTTGATTAAGTGCACATATGGAATTCTGAGACCAACTTGCCAGCTCTCTTTCCCCCTTCAGGTCCTAAAACATTGGCTGCCAGTCTTCGGCTCTCCCAAAAGAAGACTGAATATGATCAAACAACAAGAAAAAAAAATCTTAAAGTAAACATTGGGGGTTCCTTAGAACAACCCATGTAAATAACCCCACAGTGAAACCCTGAGTTGATGTGCCCATGTCCACAGAGCATTCAAATGCTTCTTTTCGTTCTTCCCTCTTAAATATGAAGACACAACCAAGACTTTAGGGAAAAAAGTCTTTTGTGTGAAAGATAATGACAAAAACAAGCAGAATATATATGTAGCTTAGAGGAAACAGAGACAATTGCAGGGAAAAGAAAATATTCCTTAAAAATGATCCTTAAAAACAGCATCTACAGGGAGATCTGTAAAGATATTGCATCATGATACAGGAAAAGTGTTATGATGAAAAATTTATCACAGAATAAGAAACTCTTGGAAATTAAAAAAAAAATGTGCTGGCATAATTTTTTTTAAATGGAAAAGAACGTTTGAAATGTAAACTCAAGGAAATGTCCTCAAAAATAAAGCAAGAAAAAATGAGAAGATGGAAGCTGGGGGAGAAAAGCTGGGAAAATGAGAGATTCTGTCAAAGAAGTCCAATATCTAAATAACAAGTTTGAGAAAAAGAGAAGGGGGGCAGGAAGGAGGAGGGGAGGAAAATATGAAGGGAATAATTCAAGAAAATGTCTCAGAATGAAGAACCCAAGACTCCAGATTGAAAGTCTCTTTGAGTGCCTAGGATAATGGATGAAACCTGACCCATGCCAAACCTTATCTGCAAAATTTTAAAACACCGGGGACAGAGAAAATTTCAAACACTTCTAAAGAGGAAAAGAAGAAGGTCACATATAAAGGTCAGGAATGGGAATAGTTTTGGACTTCATAATATTGGAAGGACAATGGTAGAATGTCTTCAAAATTTTCAGGCAATCTCAACTTAAAATTTCATACCTAGACAAACTATCAGTCAAGGGTAATGGTAAAAGTCTAAAGATATTTTCAGACATGCAAGGTCTCCATAAATGTATCCTACCATAAATGTGCTCCACCAAAACAGGGAAGTAAACTAGGAAAGTGAAAGGCAGAATAGTAAGAAAGCAGAGGCTCCAAACCAAGACAGAATCAAGGAGAAGCTCCAGGATTAAGGTGAAGGAAAAAAAATCTCTGGATAATAGTCACGGGCTAGGTGTAGAGAGCAATTGGTCCAGCATGAAGCAAATCAGAATGTTTAGGGGCGACATCTACAAAAATATAAACTAGAATACCTGATCTTTTTGACTACATCTAGAGGAAATGGATGAAAATGGTGTAGCAGCTGGAGTGGAGGAAATTGGAGAAGAATTGGTGACAGATAAATAGAAAACTACACAAACAGAAAAAGTAAGATTATTATTAGTTCTAGGAAAGATAAAATGTTTCAGAAGAAAATATAGTGTATGGCTTGGTTGTGAATAGTATTTATATAATCATAATAAAGTAAACTGAAAGATGATCTAAAGAAAAGTATGGTGTAACTATACCAGGAGGATAGGGGAAGGAATGTGTGTGAAATGAGAAACAGCATAAAGAAAATGAACTCTCTTTTCTATAGTGGGACTCGATAATCCATGTAACAAAACAGAACAAAAATCAAGAAATAGCAGTATAACTGTGTTACTCCGAAATGTGGAAATAGACATAAAAAGTAACCATGCACCTATGGGAATTAGGACATGTGTATGAGAGAAGTTAGGAGCTGCTGCTTCCATAATAAGCCTGTAGAACTATTTGCTTATTTGAAAAGATTTTTTAAATGCATGCATGCCTTTGATAAATGTACAATCCAAATTAGAAAATGTCCATTTTGCGCTAGTCACAGTGTGTATCGTGCTTTAGGAAAGCAGAAAAATATTATATAACTTTATATTCTGGTCCTTCACTTTTTCCCTCCCTCTTTCTCTCTTGTTCCATTTATTTGCCTTGTTTTCCTCTCCTTTATCTCCATCATTCTTTCTCAATCTTTCTCTATCTTTTCTCCTTTTCTCTCCTTCTGGCTCAATATGCAGCCAAAATATCTTTATTATTGTTACTTATGAAATTTACTGAATATAATGTTTCCTGTTCTGAGTTCTTAATATGAAAAGCATGCGTGGAATGCCCTTTTTCTCTCCCAGCCCAAGCAATCTAAGCAACAATATTGGTTGTAAGTTACTTTCTATCAAGGTGGAGAAAATTTTTGTGTGAAAACGCTCTTACACTTGGAAGAGATATCAAATGTCGCTGGGTCCAACCAGTCCCTGATGTAGAAGACCCCTTTGTGGTATTTCTGCCTCACACACACTCCCCAGGCTCTGATTAAACAGCGTGAGTGGGGAGTTTGCAGTCATCAGCTGGGACACCCAGATCCAGACAGCTCAATTGGGAATAAGAGATTCTACATGTTGAGTAGAAGTCTGCCTCGCCTTCTAGTATAATTAAAAAAAAAAAAAATCTTAACACTGTTCCCCATAACAGCCCTTGATATATCTGCAAACAGAAATCATGTCCCCTTGGGTGGGTCTGTTCTGGGCCAAACACTGTTCTTCCCTGTTGGTTTCTGGATGCTTCATGTCCCTCGTCACCCCCATGGGCAACCTCCAAGCTGGGATTTAGTTTTTCAGTCAGAGGCACCTAAAACTGAACATATGTACCAGGTGTAAGCTCATCAATGCAGATTGCAGGAACTTTGTCATCTCCATTTTTCTGCTCACCATGCTTCTATTAATGCAGCCTAAGTTTTGAAATAGCTGTTTCTCTCAACTCTTACATCAACCTCAGTCATCTGAAATCTTAGTTTTTTTTTTTCCTTATGTGTCCCCGAGAAGCCTGTTATTTCACATCTTGTTTGCAAGCAGATGAATTTTTCTGACATTGCTGTCTGCTATACATTTATTCCACTAAATCGTTTCCTCTGAGTTTTGGCCCAAATTCTCACCCTGTTTTGAGAAGTTTCTTATGATTCACTTGAATGAACATGTTTGGCTACAAATTACAAGTTGCTCACGTTAAAATTACTTAATCATCCAATTCCCAAACAAAATTTACATCATCTCAGCTCCAGGGCAGATTCTCTTGGAGCCCCTCATATATGACCCATTTTGAGTAAACTGGGCCATTAAATTTTATTACAGAAAGAGGTCTGAGCAAGCCCTTCTCCTGGGTCTCTGGCCTTTGCACCTCATGGGGATTGGGCTCACCATCTTTGCTGCCTACGACCCTGGACCAGTGTCAGAAAACCTGGGCTGTCTCATGTAATTCATCATCCCCACACCTTCTGGGAAATGAATGAAAATGAGACGAGCACATGGAAATGAAGCAGATGGTTGGGTGGGTTCCATGATGTACGAGGAGCAGGGAACTCCGCAAGGCGGAGGCTCTTGCTCCCACTGTCTTAGACTCAGCGCCAGCTGTCAGCAGCTGGACACTAGAGAAAGAACCACATTACGATTAATACTCCATTTTTCAGGGGCTGTCAACTCCGAAAAACATTAACAGTGGCTAACATTCGCGAAGTGCTATGAGTTTCAATATCCCTCTTCCTTGCAATAACCCTTGAGATGGGAAGGCCAGGAAGTAGTAACCCAGTTTTACAAATGCGGAAATGAAGATTTAAAGAGGTTTAGTGATTTGCTTAATACCTGTAGCGCTTGTGGGGTGAAGCTGGGAGTCAAGGCTGGCTGCCCTGCCTTGGAATCCAGTCTTTCCTCCACACGGCACCTCTGAAGCCTCCTGTCCCCATCACCAATTAGTGAGTGTACATCTGCTTTGGGCCTATGCCTGGGCTCAAAGCTGGGGGCAGGGGACATGCAAGAGTATAACACATGAACCTGGATCTCAGTGAGCTCAGAGCTACCTGCAGCACTCTGTTCGGGCACCTGGGCGTGTGGAGCAGCCTCTGAGAACAGTGGTCATCGAAAGAAGAAGAGGGCCAGTCAGTGGAGAAGGTGTGGGTGAGGGACGGGGCTTGGGTTGACCATGAGGCATGAGTGATGTTGGAAAGTCTGGGGAGATGGAGGTGGAGGGTGGGCAGTGGGTGAAATCTCAGTAGGTAGGTGTGGATGGGGAGCGGGGAGAAGGGGCTGGGCCTCAGTGCCAAGAGAGAAACGGGAGTGGGGGTCAAGGCAGAAGAAGACAGGATCAAGAGGGTGAGCTAACGGCAGTGGGCAGTCATTGGCCTTGAGCAAAGAAGTGACACCCATGCTTCGGGCAACCAACTCAACGACATTACAGGCTATACTGCAGGACAGGAAGATGACGACACATGGGATGTGGTCCCTCCCTCAGGAACGTGACCGGCAGGATTGTATTATTATCCTTTCAGAATAAATGGCTCCTCTCCATGCTCCAGTAGCATGAGACATCTTCCACTGACTGGTACTCGGAAGAAGGACCTTCCAGTTTTCTAAAATGTTTTTGTTTGAATTGTAAACAAGTCTTTTTACTACCTTAGCTCAGAATTTCCTTCAGTGTGTCCTGTGGAACATTAGCCCTGTTCTCTGGGTTCAGTTAAAATAGAAAAGCCTTAATACCACATCCCTCTTGTGGAGAGTCACCATGCCCAATAACATCATAAAGGCTCTGATAAGTCCTGCAATTAAGGAACACCTTTTGCTTTGGCCAGAGATTCCCTTTTCAGGGCACTTCTAGGAACATCTTGTGATACTAGTGGGCTCACAGTCTCTGTCTTATCCCACCTGATCCTCACAACTACCCTGTGATAAGGGATTGTTATCTTTATGTCCAATGAGAATACTGAAACCAAGAAGTTCAGTGATTTGCCCAAGGACATGTGACCAGGAATGGTCAGATTAAAGTCCAGGCTCCACACTATAAATCTAGGGCATTGTTCATAATTCAGCCTTACAATGTCTGAGTCATCTTTTAAAGAGGTTATTGTATTTTTCTTAATTAATAGTATGCATAATTCTTTTGGCAGGGGAGATACAGAAAGTTATAGAGGAGGAACTAACAATCACCAGGAATGACTTAAAGCTGATCAGGTTTTGACTCTCTCAGAGGCTTGGGCTGCTTTCTGACTTGGAAGCCTCATTCCTTGGGTCCATATTCCCTCCCTCACATTTGTCTCCTATTGGCAGGGGGCCGGGGGGCCAGTGGCTAGGGTGGTTGGTGGGTTTCAGTTGAGATCAGATGAGTGCGTTGAGAGAAACACTAAGATGGCAAATCAGAAAGTATTTATATTATTGATCGAACAAAATTTTATAAAACCAAAAAAAGCCAAATTCCAATATCACTTTGTGTGTACAATAACCACTTTTTACCAAAGTATCTCTTGAATAAGACCTAAGCTGATAAAATCTGTTGTATCATTAAACAGTAGTTACTTTTTAAAAATGGCCAATTCAGATTCTGGGCTTTGAGAGATGATATGCTTTTCACCAGGACATGTCTACAAAGCTGAACAACAGAAAAAGATGAACACTGGTTTGTGAACAACGGGCAGAAATTATTTTAGACATATTTAGACTTCACATAAACTGAGTTAAAAACTAGAGAAAAAGAAAAACACTAAAGGCAAAAATGAAAGACTGTATCCTCTGTAGAGCAGGCCACAAGTGAAGAAATAGCAACGTCACTAGGTGTCAAAGCTGTAGAGACAGAAAGCAGAGTGGGAGGTGCCAGGGGCCAGGAAGAAGGGGAAACCGGGAGCTATGGAGTTGTGGCTTTGCAAGATGAAAAGAGTTCCGGAAATGGAGGGGGCGATGGGTTGTACAACAATGGAAATGTGCTTCTGAGCTGTATGTTTAAAAATGGTTAAGATGGTCTATTTTATGTGTACTTTAGCACGATTTTTAGAATTTTAATTAAATAAATAGCAAACCATAGTGAAGATATAATGCAAAAAAAATGTAGAAATATGCAATACGGATCTTTGTGCTCCCTGGGAGAAGATGGAGACATATACAAAGAGCAGCGGCCTGGGTGTCCAGCTGCACTCAGAATAAGATCCAGGCCCCCTCCTCTACCTGCACTTCCTGGTGCACCGTGTTCTCTGTGCTACAGCCACATGGGCCTCCTTTCTGCCCCTCCAGCGTGTCCACTTTGTTTCTATACTGGGACCTTAGAACCTCCTTGTTCCCAGTTCCTAGAATGCACTTTCCCCAAATCTTCATCCAACAAATACTTATTGAGCATTTATTTACCGTGGGCCAGGACCTGTTCTAGGCATTTGGGATGCATAAGTGAGCTGCCTTCATGGAGCTGATACTCTACAGACTCTAAACAATACAAACGTGTCATCACTGACAAGCACAGTGAATTATGTAGTAAGTTTAAGTCAAGGAGGACAATGGGAAAAGAAAAAGGCAGTGGAGCAGGATAAGGAGAATCATGGGTGCTGGGGGGTAGCTAGCAATCTTAAACAGGATCCTTAGGGTTAGCCTCCCTGAGAAGGTGACATTTGAGAAAAGGTTGGGAGGACACAAAGGAATTAGCCTTGCAAACACCTGGGGGAGCTGTTCCAGGCACAGGGAACAGTCAACACAAATCCACCAGGCAGGGACCTGCTGGTGTCAATGGAGAGACACAGACAGTGGGACTTCAGATTAAAAATATTAGAGTAACTAAGCATAGTTGAAGGAGCCTGGCTTCATTTGTCATTGGGAAAATGCAAATTGCAACCATAGTGTGATGACGCTCCCTACCCACCGGAATGGATGAAATGGACAAGATGAAATTGCTAACACAGGGGAGGATGTGGAGCACTTGAACTGCCACACACTGCTGGAGGGAGGGTGAACCGGCACAACTGGCACAACCATCTGGAACATTCTTGGGCACTACCTGCTGAAGCTGAACACCATGTTGCCGGATGACCCAGCAATTCCCTTCCAAGGGATATACCCAAGAGAAATGCACCCATATGCTCACCGGAAGACATGTGCAAGAGTGTTCATAGCAGGCCTCTTTGTAATAGTCAAAAACTAGAAACTACCCAAACGGCCATCACCAGTGGAAAGGACAGATAAATTGTGGTAGATTCACACGATGGGATACTTAGAGCAACAAGGAGGAATGAATTGTTAAACTGAACAAAGGGGAACAATCTCACACACGAGATGCTGAAGCCAGACACAGAGTGCCTGATTCCGTCTACGTGAAATTCAAGAACAGGCAAAATCATCTATGGCGATGGCGTGTGACCCAGTGGTTACCTGGTGGCTGGAAGGATTGAGGACCAGAAGGGACACAAGGGGAGCTTCTGGGGTGCTTGGAATGTTCTGTTTTTGGCCGATATGCTGTTTTCACCAGCTGTATGCAGTTTGTGAACAATATACACATGGGATAATAATGATTTGTGCATTTTTCCTTAGGTATGTTAGACTTTTTTTATTTTTATTTTTTTCAAGTTTATTCATTCTTGAGAGACAGAGAGACAGAGAATGAGCGGGGGAGGGGCAGAGAGAGAGAGAAAGACACAGAATCTGAAGCAGGCTCCAGGCTCTGAGCTGTCAGCACAGACCCGGACTCAGGGATCGAATTCATAGACCACAAGATCATGACCTGAGCCGAAGTTGGATGCTTAACTGACTGAGCCACCCAGGTGCCTCTGTATGTTAGACTTTTTAAGATAGATTCTTGTTGAGGTGGGGGGCGAGAAACAAAGTCAAGCCTGAGGATGAAGGTTTGCAACTCATCCAACAAAAGCAGTATGTGAAGCCACAAGGAGCCCCTTGAGGGAGCTGGGCGGTCACTCTTCACTGTAGTGCCTCTTCTCCTCTTGGGCCAGATCCTAAAGTGTGGGGGCTGGGTTTAATTCATGTTTGAAAGAATATTTGGGGGAGGGGCCAAGATGGCAGAAGAGCATGGAAGTTTTTTGTGTGTCTCACATCCATGAAATACAACCAGACCAACGCTAAACCATCCTACACACCTAGAAAACTGGAGGATTAACACAACAATCTGCACAACCTGAACCACAGAATTCAGCAGGTACGCGGTGGAGACAGGTGAATTTGGGGAGCAAGAAGGCGCAGGAAGGGGGGTGCTTTTGTGAGTGGAGAGAGGACAGAGATGGGGGGAGAATATGGGAAAAGCACCCTTCCCCAAAAGCAGCTGGAGAGAAAGTGGAAAATTGGAAACAGCTGCAGGGACTAAACTAAAAAGGGAGAAAGGAGAAAGGAGAGGGTTTAAATTCCATTAAGACTATAAACAAGACTATAAACTAAAGTGCAAAGGCTGCAACTCCACAGCTCAATACCTAGAGGTGCTCTGGTGGGAAGGGCGAATCTCCGGGAACACAGTGGGGTCCAGGAGGATCTCAGGCACACAGGGAAAAGCAGTTCCACTGCTGGAAGGATATTTGGTAGAGACTGTTAAGCCACTTGGTCCCAGCAGACCCCAGAAAGTGGCCACATTCGCTGGTGCTGGGTCAAGGTCATTAAGGGTGAAGCCTGGTGCCAGATGTGTGTTGTGATTTTCCATAATCCCTGAAACGCTGCTGCTACACTGTCTCTTGAACTTTTTCTGGGACAGGCTGGCACCTGGCCACAGTCTTGGGGCACCGGCAGCAGCAGGGTCCAGCAAGTGTTCCTGGGTGCAGCTGACATTTGGCCATTGCTTGGGGAGACCCTCCTCCAGAGGGGCGGAACAGGTCAAAGCCGCAGTGCTTCAGAATTAAGGGGCCTGGGAAAAGAGCTGCATCTGAGAAAAAACTCGGTAGAGAGGAAAAACTCGGTAGAGAGGTACTGCCTGGGGCCTGGTCATGGAGAATGAAAAAGCAGGGAGTGGACAGAGGATGGGTGCACGATTGCTGATTCCGGAGAACAGACTGGGTAGTTGGGTGGAGCCATTTTCTCCGCTCCCACGCATGTGCATACGCACCAACGAGCCCGCAAGAATCCACCCCAGTAGGCTAGCAGCGCCATCTAGTGGAGAGCGGAGCTGTTACACTGAGCCACACCCAACTGGGCCAATTTGTGGGCCAACACAAGCCTCACAGCCAGCTTAATTTATGGACTATAAAATCCTACATAGACTGACTTCTAGGGGAAAACAAAGTAATTTCAGTCCTACTTCAATCTTAGCAGGTTCATCTATTCAATTTTCTATCTTTTTTTTTCTTTTTCTTTTACACTTTTTCTTGAATACAGAAAGAGAAAAAATTCATTTTTATTTTCAATTTTTATTAAAATATTTTTCTTTAATTTTTATTACTATATTTTTTACTTTTGTGTAAATTTTTTCAAATGCTATTTTACTTCTATCATTTTATTTTAGTCTACTTCAGTGTATTCACCTTTTCAAATTTTCACAATTTCCTTTTTTCTTTCTTTAGTTTTCTTTTTTCTCTTTTTTGTTTCTTTTCTTTTTCTTGAATGCAGAAAGAGAAAAACTTCATTTTTACTTTCAGTTTCAATTAAAAAAATATTTTTATTTAATTTTTTTAGTATATTTTTTGATTTTATGTAATTTTTTCAAATTCTATTTTACTCCCTTCATTTTATTTTAGTCTACTACAGTGTATTCACTTTTTCAAATTTTCAAACGATTTCCTTTTTTTATTTTTTTAAATCTTTCTCTTTTTCATATCTTTTATTTTTTCTTGAATACAGAAAAAGAAAAAAATCATATTTAATTTTTATTAAAAATATGTTTCTTTAATTTTTTCTACTATATTCTTTACTTTTGTGTATATTTTTTCAAATTCTATTTTACCCCCATCATCTCATTTTCAGTGTATTCATTTTTTTCAAATTCTCAAATGATTTCCTTTCCCCCTCCCTTTTTTTTCCCTCAAATCTGTCAAACCACTTTCAACACCCAGACCAAAACACACCTAGGATCTAGCATCATCTATTCGACTTTTGTGTGTGTGTTTTTAATTTTTAATTTTAATATTTTTTTAATTTTAATTTTTTGAATTTCAATTTTTCTAGTTCATTAATTCCTTTTCTCCCTTCAAAATGACAAAACAAAGGAATTCACCCCCAAAGAAAGAGCACTAAGAAACGACAGCCAGGGATTTAACCAACACAGATACAAACAAGATGTCTGAACCAGAATTTAGAATCACGATAATAAGAATAATAGCTGGAGTTGAAAATAGATTAGAATCCCTTTCTGAAGAGATAAAAGAAGCAAAAAGTAGCCAGAATGAAATGAAAAATGCTATAACTGAGCTGCAATCACGGATGGATGCAGTGGCAGCAAGGATGGATGATGCAGAAGAATCAGTGATATAGAGGACAAACTTATAGAGAATAATGAAGCAGAAAAAAAGAGGGAGATGAAGGCAAAAGAGCACGATTTAAGAATTAGAGAAATCAGTGACTCATTAAAAAGGAACAACATCAGAATCATAGGGGTCCCAGAAGAGGAAGAGAGAGAAATAGGGATAGAAGGGTTATGTGAGCAAATCAGAGTGGAAAACTTTCCTAACCTGGGGAAAGACACAGACATCAAAATCCAGGAAGCACAGAGGACCCCCATTAGATTCAACAAAAACCAACTATCAACAAGGCATATCATAGTCAAATTCACAAAATACTCAAGCAAGGAGAGAATCATGAAAGCAGAAAGGAAAAAAAAGTCCCTAACCTACAAGGGAAGACAGATCAGGTTTGCAGCAGACCTATCCACAGAAACTTGGCAGGCCAGAAAGGAGTGGCAGGATATATTCAGTGTGCTGAATCAGAAAAATATGCAGCCAAGAATTCTTTATCCAGCAAGGTTGTCATTCAAAATACAAGGAGAGAGGGGCGCCTGGGTGGCTTGGTCGGTTAAGCATCCGACTTCGGCTCAGGTCATGATCTCACGGTCCGTGGGTTCGAGCCCCGCGTCGGGCTCTGTGCTGACAGCTCGGAGCCTGGAGCCTGTTTCAGATTCTGTGTCTCCCTCTCTCTCTGCTCCTCCCCTGTTCATGCTCTGTCTCTCTCTGTCTCAAAAATAAATAAACGTTAAAAAAAAAATTCAAAATACAAGGAGAGATCAAAAGTTTCCCAGAAAAAGGAAAATTAAAGGAGTTTGTGACCACTAAACCAGACCTGCAAGAAATTTTAAGGGGGACTCTCTGAGGGGAGAAAAGAAAAATATGTATATACAAATATATCTGTATATCTGTATATATGTATATATACATGTATATATACATGTATATATATGTATCAAAAGCAACAAAGACCAGAGAATACCACCAGAAACTCCAACTCTACAAGCATCATAATGGCAATAAATTCATATCTTTCAGTACTCACTCTAAATGTCAATGGACTCAATGTTCCAATCAAAAGACATAGGGTAACAGAATGGATAAGAAAACAAGATCCATCTATATGCTGCTTATAAGAGACCCACTTTAGACCTAAAGACACCTTCAGATTGAAAATAAGGGGATGGAGAACCATCTATCATGCTAATGGTCAACAAAAGAAAGCCGGAGTAGCCATACTTCTGTCAGACAATCTAGACTTTAAAATAAAGACTGTATCAAGAGATGCAGAAGGGCATTATATCATAATCAAGGGGTCTATCCACCAAGAAGACCTAACAATTGTAAACATTTATGCACCAAATGTGAAAGCACCCAAATATACAAATCAATTAATCACAAACATAAAGAAACTCATCGATAGTAATACCATCATAGTAGGAGACTTCAACACCCCGCTCACAGCAATGGGCAGATCATCTAATAAAAAAATCAACAAGGAAACAATGGCTTTGAATGACACACTGGACCAGATGGACTTACAGATATATTCAGAACATTTCATCCTAAAGCAGCAGAATATACATTCTTTTCCAGTGCACATGGAACGTTCTCCAGAATAGACGATATACTGAGACGCAAATCAGCCCTAAGTAAGTACAAAAAGATCAAGATCATACCGTGCATATTTTCAGACCAGAACGCTATGAAAGTTGAAATCAACCACAAGAAAAAATTTGGAAAGGTAACAAATACTTGGAGACTGAAGAACATCCTACTAAAGAATGAATGGGCTAACCAAGCAGTTAAAGAGGAAATTAAAAAGTATATGGAAGTCAATGAAAATGATAACACCACAACCCAAAACCACTGGGACGCAGCAAAGGTGGTCATAAGAGGAAAGTATATAGCAATCCAGGCGTTCCTAAAGAAGGAAGAAAGATCTCAGATACACAACCTAACTTTATGCCTTAAGGAGATGGAAAAAGAGCAGCAAATAAAACCCCAAACCAGCAGAAGACAGGAAATAATAAAGGTTAGAGCAGAAATTAATGCTATCGAAACCAAAAAAACAGTAGAACAGATCAATGAAACTAGAAGCTGGTTCTTTGAAAGAATTAACAAAATTGATAAACCACTAGCCAGTTTGATCAAAAAGAAAAAGGAAAGGACCCAAATAAAATCAAGAATGAAAGAGGAGAGATGGCCACCAACACAACAGAAATAAAAACAATAAGAGAATATTATGAGCAATTATATGCCAATAAAAAATGGGCAATGTGGAAGAAATGGACAAATTCCTAGAAACATATACACTACCAAAACTGAAACAGGAAGAAATAGAAAATTTGAACAGACCCATAACCAGTAAGGAAATTGAATTCGTAATAAAAAAATCTGCCAAAAAACAAAAGTCCAGGGCCAGATGGCTTTCCAGGGGAATTCTACCAAACATTTAAGGAAGAGTTAACACCTATTCTCTTGAAACTGTTCCAAAAAATAGAAATGGAAGGAAAAGTTCCAAACTCTTTCTATGAAGCCAGCATTACCTTGATTCCAAAACCAGACAGAGACCCCACTAAAAAGGAGAATTATAGACCAATTTCCCTGATGAACATGGATGCAAAAATCCTCAACAAGATAATAGCCAACCAGATCCAACAATACATTAAAAAAATTATTTACCACAACAAAGCAGGATTTATATCTGGGATGCAGGGCTGGTTCACTATCTGCAAAACAATTAACGTGATTTATCACATCAATAAAATAAAGGACAAGATCCATATGATCCTCTCAATAGACACAGAGAAAGCATTTGACGAAATACAGCATCCTTTTTTGATAAAAACCCTCAAGAAAGTAGGGATAGAAGGAGCATACCTCGAGATGATAAAAGCCATATATGAATGACCCAATGCTAATATCATCCTCAATGGGGAAAAACTGAGAGCTTTCCCCCCTAAGGTCAGGAACAAGACAGGGATGTCCACTCTCACCACTGTTATTCAACATAGTATCAGAAGTCTTAGCCTCTGCAATCAGACAACACAAAGAAATAAAAGGCATCCAAATCGGCCAGGAGGAGGTCAAACGTTCACTCTTCACAGATGACATGATACTCTATATGGAAAACCCAAAAGTTTCCACCAAAAAAACTGCTAGAATTGATTCATGAATTCAGCAAAGTTGCAGGATATAAAATCAATGCACAGAAGTCGGTTGCATTCCTATACACCAACAATGAAGTGACAGAGAAATCAAGGAATCGATCCCATTTACAGTTGCACAAAAAAACATAAAATACCTAGGAATAAATCTAACCAAAGAGGTGAAAAATCTATACCTGAAAACTATCTATAGTTTATGAAAGAAAGCTTATGAAAGAAATTGAAGAAGACACAAAAAAAATGGAAAAAGATTCCATGCTCCTGGATAGGAAGAACAAATATTGTTAAAATGCCAATACTACCCAAAGCAGTCTACATACTCAATGCAATCCCTATCAAAGTAACACCAGCATTCCTCACAGAGCTAGAAAAAATAATCCTAAAATTTGTATGGAACCAGAAAAGACCCCGAATAGCCAAAGCGATCTTGAAAAAGAAAACCAAAGCAGGAGGCATCACAATCCCAGACTTCAAGCTATAATACAAAGCTGTAGTCATCAAGACAGTATGGTACTGGCACAAGAACAGACACTCAGATCAATGGAACAGAATAGAGAACCCAGAAATGGACCCACAAACATTTGGCCAACTCATCTTTGACAGAGCAGTAAAGAATATCCAATGGAATAAAGACAGTCTCTTCAACAAGTGGTGCTGGGACAACTGGAAAGCGACACGCAGAAGAATGAACGTGGACCACTTTCTTACACCATACACAAAAATAAACTCAAAATGGATAAAAGACCTAAATGTAAGACAGGAAGCCATCAAAATCCTCAAGGAGAAAGCAGGCAAAAACCTCTTTGATCTTGCCCGCAGCAACTTCTTATTCAACACATCTCCAGAGGCAAGGGAAACAAAAGCAAAAATGAACTACTGGGACCTCATCAAAATAAAAAGCTTCTGCACAGTGAAGGAAACAATCAGCAAAACTAAAAGGCAACCAACCGAATGGGAGAAGATATCTGCAAATGACATATCAGATAAAGGGTTAGTATCCAAAATCTATAAAAAACTTATCAAACTCAACACCCAAAAAACAAATAATCCAGTGAAGAAATGGGCAAAAGACATGAACAGACACTTCTCCAAAGACATCCAGATGGCCAACCAACACATGAAAAAATGCTCACATCACTCATCATCAGGGAAATACAAATCAAAACCATAGTGAGATACCACCTTACACCTATCAGAATGGCTAACGTTAACAACTCAGGCAACAACAGATGTTGGCGAGGATGCCAAGAAACAGGATCTCTTTTGCATTGTTGCTGGCAATACAAACTGGTGCAGCCACTCTGGAAAACAGTATGGAGGTTCCTCAAAAAACTAAAAATAGAACTGCCCTATGACCTAGCAAATGCACTACCAGGAATTTATCCATGGGAGACAGGTGTGCTGTTTCGAAGGGACACATGCACCCCAATGTTTATAGCAGCACTATCAACAATAGACAAATATGGAAAGAGCCCAAATGTCCATCGATGGATGAATAGATAAAGAAGATGTGGTATACACACACACACACACACACACACACACACACACACACACAATGGAGTATTACTCGGCAATCAAAAAGAATGAAATCTTACCATTTGCAACTATGTAGATGGAACTGGAAGGTATTATGCTAAGTGACATTAGTCAGTCAGAGAAAGACAAAAATTCTATGACTTCACTCATATGAGGACTTTAAGAGACAAAACAGATGAACATAAGGGAAGGGAAACAAAAATAATTTAAAAACAGGGAGGGTGACAAAACAGAAGAGACTCATAAATATGGAGAACAAACTGAGGGTTGCTGAAGGGGTTGTGGGAGGAAGGATGGGCTAAATGGGTAAGGGGCACTAAGGAATCTACTGCTGAAATCATCGTTGCACCAGATGCTAACTAATTTGGATGTAAATTAAGAAAAAATAAAAAATAAAAAAAGAAAGAATAGTTGGAATATATTGAATAAAGTTACACAACAGATGTTTGTTGAATGAATAACTGAATGTATGGATGGAATCCCTGCACATGTAGATGCTCTGGAGGTATGACCCTCAATTTCAGCATTGCTTGGTTTCTCCATATAGAGACTGGGGATGATAACTCCATCCACACCTCTGCCCCAGGGAATCACTGGGACAATCAAATGGAATCATTTAAAGAAAGTAGGAGGCATGTGAGCACATGGACTGCGTTCAGATGTCCGATTGACTTCCATACCCATAGATGCAGCCACATTGAAGTCTGTTCAACTCTCCTTCAACACAATCATATTTTCATAATGCTGTCTGGGGGAAAATGCCTATTGTAAATGTCTTCTGTAATTGAATGGGAACAAACCATTTTTTTGGACCCTTCTGATATTAGGTGACAAGGAGGTGTCATTTGAGCTACCAGCTGCCTGCAAGACTTCACCCACTAGAATACTCAGCCTCTGGATCATCCCTACACATCCCTATCAAATGTCCCCTTGCCTGTTTTGGCAGTTCTATTCATATTAGGCAAATATTGGAAACAACCCAAGTGCCCATCAACAGGTGAAGAAACAAATTGTAGTAAACGCATATGATGGAATATTACTCAGCACAAAACAAAAGCCAAAGAAGTAACTTGTGCTACATGCAACAGTAAGGACAAATCTCACCATTATAAAAAGTGGAGTAAACCAGAAACAAAAGAGAGGAATGGCCCCTTGCCTGAAGCCACAGGTTTTAAAAGGATGAGCTTTGTTCCTCCTGAAATGTCATAGTTGAACGGTTCTGGGCCTACGTGTGAGTCTCTTGTGAAGAAACTAGACCCCACAAATTGTTTATCATCAATTACCAATACTAAGGAGAGGCTCAGCCAACAGCCTGGACTGCACTTGGGTCCCCGTCCCTCCCTTCCCCTATAGGCAAGGGCACACCAGTGTGGGAGTATTAACAACTGCTCTTTGTTTTAGGTAAAGGAAGACATCGCCAGGGTCTTACTAACGTGCTGGTATTTCTTGCTAATAAACACATCTCGCAGCAAAGATCCCTGGACAGAACATGTTGAGCACATTTCTGGCTCTTTTTATGATTGTATTCCTGGATATGTTGGTGAATCGATGGGTGATTAAAGACCACTTTTTCACGAGAGGTAGTATAGGGCATGGTAGGGCACAAATTGTAGAGTCATATTGCCTAGGGTGGAATGTAGCTCTGCCACTTACAGGCTGCTTGACCTTGGACAAGTCACTGAGTTCCTCTGTCTCTAGAAGTGGGAATAATAACAGGACCTATCTCATTTAATGTTAAATGAGTTACTATATGAAAAGCACTCAGAAGTGCCTAGCACATGGTATATACTCTAAAGTGTTTTTCCTCTGCCTCCTGCCTCTCCCCCTGCCTCCCCCCTCCCTCTTTCCTCTCCCCCCTCCTCCATCTCACCTCCCCTTTGCTCTTATTATATTACTTTTTATTACTACTACTGTTTTTTCCCTCTGTAAAATGGAGCCTCATATTGGAGCTGCTTCCCAGAGATGGCCAGGAGGTTCAGTCACTGAAAATGACTAAGACCTTTCAGATTCAGTCGTGGGTTGGCAACTGCACTATGGGGAATGCTGAGCCCTGGCACTTTGTTCTCATGTATGAGGTCTGACCCTCCAGTATTGAGACTGAATTTTTTTTTAATATTTATTTTTAGGAGACAGAGCCTAAGTGGGGGAGGGGCAGAGAGAGAAGGAGACACAGAATCCGAAGCAGGCTCCAGGCTCTGAGTTGTCAGCACAGAGCCCGACGTGGGGCTCAAACTCACGAACCGAACCGGGAGATCATGACCTGAGCTGAAGTTGGACATTTAATCGACTGAGCCACCCAGGCGTCCCGAGACCGAATTTTTAACCAATACATTGGGATGTATTCATGAACATTACCTTCAGAGCTCTATCCTCAGGGCAGGGGTGGGGGGGGTGTGTACTTGTAAATGGAGAGGTCAGCCATGGCTCAAACTATTTTTGGAATGTCCCTGATGCCTTTCCCCATCACCACCCCAATCTGAATATAATTACTCTCTTAACATTTTGGCAAGATCGCCTTTTTAAAAATGTTTTAGGTCACACTTAGGTTGACAGTTATTTGTGCCTGAGTGCACCTCTCATCCTGGATTGCAACCCCCTTGAGGACAGGGAGCCCGTCTTACTCATTCTTGCGTCCCCTGGACCTTATGCAATGTCAATGCTCCATAAATGCTGGCTTTGTTACAGGGCTGCATTGAGACTGTCTTTGGAAAGTTCCTTCAGCGGTCACAGAACACTCTTCTGAATATCTCCAGTGTGGCTAATCTGTGTCCTCTGGGAGTGGATGTGACTTCAGAAAAACACGTAAATTAATTCTAAGCCAAGTTTGGTGAATGAATTGAACAATGCCAATTCTGTCCTATAAATAAGTTCCTCAGACTGGTTTCTGGTGTGGCTCATGAGCCAGGTCTAGCTTCCATTCCTGTAGAAGCTTTCCAAAAATTATTTGAGCAGGGTTTTAGGCTAGGTGTGCGGTGTCCCAAGACAAGGCTGATGTCACTGCTCTGGACTAATGGGGAGAACCGGGAGGCTGTAATGCTGAGATTGGCCACCAGAGGGGGGACGAGTTCCAGACCCCAGGGGAGCTTCGGCAATTGCTCCAAGAACTTTATAAAGACTGGCCGCCAGAGCAGCTGCAGTTCACATCTCCTTCAGTATCTAGCAGAGCTGCGGGTGCCTTCACAGAACATCTCCCGAGCGCTGCCTGTGGCTGACTGAGGCGAGACACCAAGACAGGGACTCCCCAGCCACAGGCCCTGAATCAGGCACAAGGTTGAGTGCTGCCTCCTGAACCTGAGCCTCCCAGAGAAGGGACCCCTGAGACAAGTCACTGAGCACCGGGGCAGCCTCCTTCTATGACTCCGTCTGGCTTTGGCTGGCTGTGGGGAAAAGCTCTGCGGGACTGCCTGGGTCTCCGTGCGGTGACAGCAGCCAGCCCATCGGCCACCATGGCGAATGCCGGAAACTGAGGAGACGGGCTCTTCTGTGGCCTCACTGGGTGCACTCAGGTGAGTCTTGGCACTAACTTTGTCCTGGCACCTGAGCACAGCGTCCCAACGGCGGCTGGGGGACACGGATGCGGCAGAGGGAGCAGGGCTCTGCGTTTGGGCATCTCGGATGCGGAGCACTGAGTTGCAGCACCAGCTGGGAAGGGCCTCCACGCTGTGGGCCCGCGGGGGTCCGCTGGCGTGAGCCCGCGTTTGGGGAAGCTTTTGCCTTCATGGCCACTCTACCTGGCTCATGCCGCAGCTCAAGAGCCTATTCTGGGAGCAGATGGCACAGGTGACTGTCCCTCTACACGTGTGAAGTGCATGTGCGTGGGCACATGCGTCCAGTGGTGGGATGAACGAAGGGAGAGCTTGTCTATAAAACATCTGCACCTTTCCAGCTTTTTAAAACATGTAGTAAAAAAAATTTTTTTTAAGTTTATTTATTTTTGAGAGAGAGAGAGAGAGAGAGAGAGAGAGAGAGAGAGCACAAGCAGGGGAGGGGCAGAGAGAAAGAGGGAGGCACAGAATCTGAAGCAGGCTCCAAGCTGTCAGCCTGCCTGCGGGGCTTGAACTCACACACCAACTCACACACCACAAGATCACGACCTGAGCCAAAGTCCGATGTTTAACCCAATGAGCCGGCCAGGTGCCCCTGCACCTTTCCAGCTTCAGGTTATGATTTAGGTTAACTAAGTACAGTTAGAGGACAGGGTCGTATTCATGGGGTTTTTTTACTTGGTTTTGATGAGTTTAAAGCTGTATGATTCAAGGAGGAGATGCGAACCCTGCAGAGTTAGATGCCGGGACCCAGGGACACTGTATTTGCAGCCACAAGTGAAGCTTATGCCACTTGCAGCAGCAGCAAGAATTAATTGAGTCCTTCTGCTGCCCAGAGAGTGACTTGAGAGTAAGGGTCTGGATTTCATATTCACAATTGCTTACTGCAAAGGGGACCCAAAAGAGCATTATTCCCGAGCCCAGCCAGGCAGGAGGGAAGCCTCAGGAACCTGAAGATGCCCCCCACCCTCACCTAACTGCTTGGAGGGATCAGAAGATGCCGGGGGTGGGGGTGGTTTCTCACCAGACTCCACCGCCGACTCCCTGTGCGCCCTTGCTCGGAAAGCCCTCCGTATGCACCATCCCCCCCCCCCCCCCCGCCCCCGGCCTGAAATAACTGAGTGGCTGGTGGATGTGCTTCTCCCCTTCACAGAGGTGATGGCCTGAGGCTGAACAAGCTCAGCTGATTGGGCCAGGTTCCTGAGGAGTAGGAAGTGGCTCCAGGATAGAACCCTGTGTCCTCTGAGCTCCCCACCCCTCACAGGCCTGTATGGAGCTGCCTCGGTTGGAGCTAGGGGTGTCTGAGTGCTTTAGCTCTAACATGTAGCATCCTAACATGTAGCTCTAACATCCCTAAAAGGCTGGTGAGGTTTCCTGTCCCTGGGAGAGGAAGGCCCCACTCTTGGACTTGAAACAGGCTCCTTGGGCTTTATCCAAATGCCACTTTGGTGTCCACACCCTGCCCATATTTCCATGGTCCCGGTCCCCTCCCTGCTAGCTCTTATAGCCTCTCCTTGGTCCCAGGGCCTCCACTGACCCTCTGCGCTCCCTGGTCTGGGACCCTAAAGGTGGCTGCCAAAAGGGACGGATACATGCTTCCTGGACGAAGCAGCCTTGTCGCTGGGTCAGTGCCCTGGGTGGGAAGACTTTGCCTGGTGCCTCACCCTCCTCTGACATCATTGGTTCTTGCCTCTTTGGCAAGATTGCCCAGATTGGCTTATCTTTAAAATGGGAACAACAGACTGATACTACCTTCCCCACTGTGGTCCTGGTGGGGCAGAGAGATCCCAGATGGCAAATGGCCTGTAACTCATGGGTGTGTGTGCACGCAAGGGATGTCTGTCATCTCTGTGGTCACCACAGTTGGCAGTGAGTTGCACCTTGCTCGAGAGCACAAACTTGGCCCCCAAGGCTCTGAGATCAAATGACCAAAGGGTGCAAATTCCTGCCCCCTTTTCCCAAGAAAGAAAAATAGCTCAAAATAAAACCTGGGGCAGACAGAACATTCTTAGGTTTCATTCCCAAGTAACAAACATTAGCAAAGCTGGCTGAGCGTTTCTAATCTCATCTCACTCACATCTGGCCTCTGCTCTGCCCCAGCCCCTCTTCTCAACAGGCTCCCCAGGGCTTCTGCTCCACCAGCCCAGGGCTGTGGAGGGGAGAGAGGAGGGGCCGCCCTATAGACACATTCCAGATAACAAGCCATGCATTCCAGCTCTGGTCCAGGAGCTGATCGGCAGAGGGGAAGGTGGAAATGAAGACAGGGCTAACCTGGCCCAAGCTCATCTCCACACCCCCACTGCCAGCATGGCAGTGCCCCATCAAGCTCTGTGTGATCTCTGGGCAGCAGCGCCTGTTGCCTTTGGCAGAGAGAGGATTATCGCTTGCAGAAGAGACACTGGCCTCCTGCTTTGCAGCTCCCCAGGATCGAGGCCAGTAGGAGGGGTGCTGCACTTAGCACTTATGAAACAAGGGAGGGTCCCCTGCAGCTTAGCAGCGGTGGCGTTGCTCGGGGGCCCCACCTAGAGGTCCATGGTGGGTGGAGGACTTGGATGGAGCATGGGTGTTGGGAGCTAGCAAACCGGACATGACTGCAGCACAGAGAAGCTGGGTGGGAGCGGTTTAGGGGCTCCCCGGGGCAGGGAGAAGAGATCCTGGCAGAGCTGTGGGCTCCCCTCTCCCGCAGGCTGGAAGAAAGGCCCACAGAGACCGTGAACACCCTGACTATGCGTGCTTGCATGCATGTGTGTGCAGGGCATGCCTGTGTGCAGGGCATGTGGTATCTCATTACTAGAAGAAATAAGAATGGAAGCCCCTGTCCATCCTTCCAGGCCATCAGAAGGACAGTTGTATGGAACCTGGTCAGTTCTGACCTCTTCTCAGCCCTGAAGTCAGAGGTCTCTGGAGACATAGGTCAAGCCATGAAAATAAGGGGGTTATGTTTTGCTCTGCCTGCCAGAGCGGTTCAGCTAGGCTCCTCTTTCATTATCCCTATTTACTGAGACATGCTAATGCCTCTTTTCCCACTGTGCCTCGGGAGAGGAACTGATTGGCTGCTCCCTTCAGTCAGCAGTCACTGTTCCCAGCACCACCCGCCCCCCCACTCCCCCCCCCCCCCCGCCCACCTGCCAGGCCCCCATCATCTCCTCCCAGGTGGTAAACCCCTGGCTATCTGGGCCTCAGGGTTGAGTTTGCTCCATGCCGGGCCTGGGACCCCTCCATCCTCCCCGGGTCTTTTATCTTCCAAAGAATTTGCTCTTTAAAAGTGGATTTTGGGGGGCGTTCAATATCCAGATAGTCAAAAAGCATCAGGGCCAAAGGTCAAGCTACACCGATGGCTGGAAGGGAGTTGAAAGTAGAAAGTAATTTGTAAAATCACTGAGCATCTATATCAGAGAAAGAATACCAAGAAGTGGTCTGGCTCAAAAAGTAGATTCTTCCTATTACACAAAGAATGCAAACACATTGTAGAAAACCCAGAATATCCAGCAAACAAAAATAAGCACAACATCCCCACGATCCCCACCAGAGTCTTCTGATTATATGTCTTACCCGGAGCAACCCGGAACATCTCCAAATATAATCTTTCCGGTCACGTACTCGGGGATATGTGTATATATTACAAAATGGGATTGTCTTGTACACACTTATGTAAATGGCGCTGGTTTCCTTCAAATAGTATATCATTTTCCCAAGTACATGGGTACATTCCTGAAACACCATGGAGGAGACCCAAAGCCCCAGCAGGCCATGCAGACACCAGGCCCTCCCTGGTCTAAGGCTGCCCAGGTCTTAGTGTTTGGGGGACTCCACTGAGGCCTCCTACCCCTCCGGCTCGGGTGGGAGGTGAATCCTTGCCATGGCCTCACTGCTCTCAGCCCCTTTGGAACATGCCTGCCCAGTTAGCACATTTCCAACACAGAGCAGGAGCCTAAAGATCCAGAGTCTCGGAAACCACTCCATTTGCCTCAGGAGGGTCGGTGCCTCCAGGCCCCACAAAGCACAGCCCTCAGTGTCCCTCTGGCTCAGGCTCTGGCCCCAACCAGGAGCTACTGAAAGGGACAGATCCCGTGATCAGAAAGGTCCAAAGGGCCTTCGCCTTCCCAAGTGCTGAGGAAGTTGGGAGGGGACTCAGGATCCTGAGAACCTGGTAGATGGCATCCATCAAGGAGAGGCTCTCAGTGTTCAGGCTCGGGCCATGGGCATGGGCGCCTCGTTCTGTGCGTTTGTTTCTGGATCCACCTATAGTTTATTCTCTCTCTCCCCTGCCTCCTTTCTCCCTCTCCTCTCCCCTTGCTGTCTTTCCTGCTGCTGCTGCTGCAGGTCAGGATGGAGAACAAAGCCATGTACCTGCACACTGTGAGCGACCGTGACACCGGCTCCATCTTTGAGGAGCCCTTTGATGGCAGGAGCCTGTCCAAGTTGAACCTGTGTGAGGACGGTGAGTGTCCCTGGCTCGGTCTTGCGGTGCAAGCCCTGCCCTGCCTCCCCACCCAACTTTGGTATTTCCCCAGGGCAGTGGTGACCTCCTGTCGAATACTTCCTATGTGAACTTCACATTTTGAAATGTCTTATTCATGCATCTCAACAAATCTGCGTGGCCTGCAAGATGCATATCCATCTCACAGATGAGCTAGTGGAGGCTGAGAAGGTATTAAGGATCCTACAGCTCATCAGGCATAGAGTTGTTCCAAAACCGAGTCTCCTGACTCCCAGAACAGGCCTTTCTGCCTCTCTACCTTCCTCTCCTCTGAGTGAATGAGTCTGGGATCAGGCAAAGGCATCTGAACCAATGAGCCCAGACCCTCTCAGGTGAGGAATCTCCAATCCATTTCCCGAAGCATTTGCGAGGAGAGAACATACCTCTTCAAGGTGCTTATCCTTCCCCTGGGTCTGAGACCCCAGCCCATGCCACAGGAAGGAGTTCTCTATCCCAGTGACCCAGAGGGCTCTGCACCTTTGGGAACTGGTTATTTGCTAAAACTGGGAATTCAACTGATGCTTCCTCCAAAGGAGCCCAGAGCACCTTGTCAACAGACTGAATCCTGTGTGTCCAGGCCAGAGCTTGACACTTAGTGGGTGCTTAATAAATGCTTGCTACGTGAGTGAATATACTCCGGTTTGCAGTGAGCATAGGCGAGGAGAGCATTGTCCCCACATCAAAGATGAGTAGAATGAAGTTTACCGAAGAGTCTCATAACGACTGATGGCCAATTAAGCAGAGACAGGCAGAAACTGAGTTCTGCAGAGAAAAGGAACCAGTGGGATATATACATATGTAAAGAGATTTATTGTGAGGAATTGGCTTACATGATTCTGGAGGCTGAGGAGTCCCACCATCTACGTCTTCAGGCTAGAGACCCAGGAAAGTGGGTGGTATAATTCAGTCTGAGTCAGAAGGCCCAAGAACCAGAGGAGCCAATGGTCTTTGAGGGCTGGAGAAGATGAGATGCTATGTCCTAACTGTGCAGGCAGGCAGGAAGCAAAAAGCAAATTCCCCTGCCTTTTGCTCTATTCAGGCCCTCAACTGACTAGATGAGGCCCCCTCCTCCTGGGGAGGGCAATCTGCTTTACTGAGTCCACCAATTCAAATGCTGATCTCATCTAGAAACACCCAGAAATGATGTTCCACCTGGCACCCATGACCAGTCAAGCTGATAGAAATTCACTACCATGCAGCCCTTTATTCAAGGCTTTTCTCAGGTGCTGTGTTTTCTCTCTACTCTGCTTAGCTGCCTTTGTCTCAAAATTACTCAAAAAGGGAAATGCCTCCCCCTCATACTCTAACCGTGTCTTTCCTCCCACAAGGTGCTGAATGCCAGGAGGGAAATTGGGCAACTCAGAGAGGCAGGGATTGGGGACAGTCTCCCCAGGGAGAAGAGCCAAGATGTGGGCTCCTGACCACTAACCTCCCTCACCCTGCCATACTAACTTGCTCACCATTGTAGCTCTTCCTTTAAATTCCAGTCAACGAACATATTTCGAAGACCTGTGATGTGTCAACCTACGGGTTGGGTGCCAAGGGTGCTCCAAAGAGAAATTAAACCATCCTTGCCCTCAGAGCGCTGTGATCTCAGTGGAAGGGATCGGCTTGGGACAATTACACGTAACATAAAGCAGGCAAGAATACATGTGAGTTCGGTAGTCCCCTCTTATCCGTGGTTTTGCATTCCATGGTTTGTTACCTGCAGCAGGCTGTGGTCTGGAAACAGATGATCCTCCTTCTGACCTATTATCAGAAAGTCAGTCGTAGCCTAACACCACATTGCACTGCCTGGGTCATTCTTCTTGCTTCATCTCATCACAGAGCCATTGTATCACCTCACATCACATGAAGGAGGGTGAGGACAGGACAGTAAGATGTTTTGAGAGAGAAAGAGACCACATTCACATAACTCATATTAGAATGCATTGTTATTTATCTAAATACAGTAAAACCTTGGATGGTGAGTAACTTATTCTGCACATATGCAAGATGAGCACGCGTGTCTAGTACATTTTAACTCGATAAACAAACTGTGTCTTGCGATACGAGTAGTACGTGATGCCGAATGTCACATGATCACACTGAGCCAATGGTTCTTGAAATTCACTTTGATATACAAGTGCTTTGGATTACAAGCATGTTTCTGGAACAAATTATGCTTCCAAAGCAAGGTTTTTCTGTATGTCTATTATTACTTATTCTTGTTAATCTCTTACTGTGCCTAATGTATAAATTAAATTTTAGCCTGGTATGTATGTATAGGAAAAAAAGGTAGGACATGTAGGGTTCGTTACTACCCATGGTTTCAGGCATCCATGGAGGTCTGTGGACAAGCAGGCACGAATGTACTGAAGTCAGGAGAAGCCTTTCTGGAAAGGCTTTAAAGACTGAACACAGTTTTGTCAGAGTAGGGTGGGAAAAGGCATCACCAGCTGGGTCACACCAAGCCAGGCCAGCGTTTCTGTTATGTTACTGCCACCTGGGAGAGCCAGATCACTGGCCAGTGCTCAGCACTTCCCCATCAGCAAAGGTCAGGCTGGCTTTCATGTTGTTGATCCTGTCCTCTCCCTACCAGCCCCTTGGGAAAGAGGACTGGCTTGGCAAGAAAGAACTGGAGTACAGCGCTGTGGGGGAGCCTGGAAGACCAGTAGAGCTGGCCTAGGGGGCCGATAAGGGAAGGAAAGGGCAGGGAGAGGCCTGGGGTGAGAAGTATCACCAGGCCATCGCACCCTCCTCCCCCATCTTGTTCTCCCTTTTTCTGAACCCCAGACTTAAAAAGATCGTTTGGACCAGAAGGGCTGAAAATAACAGTAATCTCAGCCACTGTGCTTTCCAGGCCCCCCAGCTGTGAGGAGATGTGACCAGAGGACAGCTTTTGAGCTCTGCTCCAAGAGTCCTCAGGGGTCACCTGAGGCCTGGCACCCCATGAGGTGTGGACAGAGGTTGAAAGATGTGGGGTTGAGGCCGCCTGACTGGGTCACATCCTTTTCTGGGCCTCAGTGTCTTCATCTGCCAAATGGGGGCAGACAGGAGAGGTTCTGTCCAGTTCTAAAATTCTGTGTGTAGAAACAGACCTGGTCATTGCATTCAGGGTGTGGTCCTTTGAAAATCTGAGTGCTACCTTGAGCAAAGTCTACAAAGCATCCCGCCTCAGTGCGAGTGATAACCCAGGTGCTGACCATGGCCAAGGAGGCTGCCGACCTTCACCTTGACCCTGGGAGCACAGGGTCACCTGGGGCCGCTGCTGCTGAGAAGCTTGTTCTCCCACCTCCTTCTAGCATTTGCTCAAATATCACTTTCCCCATTAGGCTTCCTGCCCCCCTGCACCTTCAGCCCCTTTCCCTGCTTCGCTATTTCCTTTTTCCTGTAACACACTATATCATTCTTATGTACTATGCTTATCATTTACTGTCTGTTCCTTGTGCGAAGACTATAGGCTGGACAAGGGCAGGTACCTCTGTTTTGTTCACTGAAGTCTCTCAAGCCTGGCACACAGTAGGTTCTCACTATTTATTGCAGGAATGAATGAATGAACGAATGAATGATTGGACATTGGGGTCCTTGAAAGCTCAAAGAGGCAAAACAAATGCATTTGAAGCCTGATTTCCACGTTGTCTGGGTCTTCCCACTCTTCAATGACCAGCCCTCCAGGCACAGGGCGGTGGGGGCATGAGGGACCCAGAGAGACTGGAGTGTTCAGATGAAATGAGCCACCTGAGCTTGTGGATTTCTGGTTTGACTTTTTCCCCCTTCCCTTTCATTTCTAAGACGAAACCAGTGAGCTCTGACTTGGGGAAATTCAAGCCAGATTTGATCTGTTTCTCCAGGATTTTGCTCTTTGATCCTCATCTCTGGAGAGTGTAACCAGAGAGGGAGAGGAAGGGCGGTGGGGGAGAGGGAGGTTGCTGGGAAGGCAGAGGGTGGACAGAGATGGGGAAAGGGAGCGAGGCCTGAGCCGCTCAGGGGCCTAGAGTAGATTTAAACAGTAATGTCTGGTAGGCCTTGCAGGCACTCCAAATCCCTTCCAGGGTTTCCCCCTTGAAGGAAAGATGGGGAGGAGAGGCGGTGGCTCCTCTTGGCCCTGGGGTTACTGGGATCTGGGGAAGCAAAGTTGCAAAAATGCAGCCCAGATATTAAGGTGTGACTCAGACTTTAATGTGGGTGGGACTTTAAAGACATTAGGGCGTAAACTGGTTATTTCAGGGCTGATGCACTGAAACCACCCCCCCTCCTCTCCTCTCCTCTCCTAACTTGTCTTCTCTTTCCCTCCACCCTGCCTTTATCCCTGCCCTTCTTTCCATGTAGCAAGTGAGGAGGGTGGGGAGGGGGCTGTTACCTGCCCTAGGCTCCCCTGTCCCCTTCATAAGGGCCCATCTGGCCCAGCTCCTACGTGGTGCACCTATACATCCTTCAAGGCTCACACCCTCACACCCTGCTCTGTGTCGGTCTTTGGGACCTCTCCCTTCTCTGCACCTCTCCTCAGGCCATGTCTCAGGACCCTGCCTCCTCCCTTGGGTCTGAGCTGTCAGCACCTCGTTGGGAGCCCCCCTGTTGTAGGGAAGGCCCCAAGGGTGGGCCGGCCTCCCCTCTGTGCCACCAGGGGGAATAGCATCGCTTCTAGTTGTGTTGCTAGAATTACATGAAAGGGCTAATCACAGAATGCGACCTTCAGTGTCCTCCAGCCCAGCCTCCTGTGACCTCGATGACCACTTCCACCTCCCTCTGAACACCAAACGGGGGGGGGGGGGGGGGGGTGCAGCTGGACCTGCTTCCCCCTCTCCCCCCTCCCCTCCCTCCTCTCCCCTCTCACCTTCCCCGGTGCTGCCTTGCTTCTCTCGCCCGTGTAGCTGTAGGCCTCTCCCGTCTGGCACCAGGAGGCGGAGGAGGCGGAGGAGGCGGAGGGCTGGGTGTGGGCCTGGCTCCTCCACGGCCCTTCCTGAGGGCCAGAGAGAGGTGTTAGTGTCAGAAAAATACTGTAGTCGTGCTCACCCCACGGCCTCAGACACTCCACCACGCTCCAGCGTCATCCTGCGGCCGCAAATGGGAGGCTCGCAGAGGTAATGAGTTACACATGCTCCGGGCTGCGCCTGGATGCCTGCAGCCAGGCCGCTTGCTGAGTTTAGGGCCCAAGCCCCCCCCCTCCCTGCCCCATCCCCGCATTCCTAACCCGTAAAATTAAATTATTCTCCTCGGGGAACCCCCTCATCTACCTTCTCATCAATCAGATCTCCCTGGTTCATCTTGGCACAGCTCAGGGCTGCCGGGCAGCAGCCCAAAGGCAGGGGCGGATTTCCTGGGAGGGTCTGGCTGGGACCTCACGGGAGGCTCACCCTCTACAGGTTGGAGAATCAGGCACCGGGGCAAGAGGAGAGCAGAGATATTAACCGGCACGGGGCTGCGGTGTTCTCAGCGTTCTGTGCCTGTTGAACAAGAACACAGAGCCAAGTGCTCCGTAAATCCGTGGTCACCAGGCAGCCAGGCTGGATGCTGGGTCTCTATGGCTCAGTGGAATATCCCTCTGCAAGATGGGGAACAGCCTGGGAAGGTGACAAGAGCCTGGACGATTGCAGTTTGGCTGGTCTGGGCTCCCTGCAAGGGCGTCTGGTGTTTGCCACCCCTATTCTCGGCGGCCGCTGCTCACCCTGCACTCTGGCTCGCGGCGTTGGCCACTGGGGATGAGCCCGGCAGGAGGTGGGAGGACCGAAGACAGGGAGGTTGGAGTATTTATTCCCCCAGGTCCTGTCTTCAGGGTCCACCCTGGGCTGCCTGTGTCCTTCCACCAAATGTCACAGACCCTTATAAGCCACCCTCTCCACGCGGGTTTTCTCCCGCCAGATTCCAGCAACTGTTCCCCTCCTTGACCCTGGGGGCCCAGTGTGGTCACATCCAGGGGACACCACTCCAGCCTTTGGGGGCATTTCACACCCTGGCCACACTTGGCATGTATTCCTTTATGAAATGCTCTAAAGTGTCTTATTTTGAGTGGGCCATCTCTTTCTCTGGGGCCTCAACTTTCTAATCTTCAGTGTCCCCATCTGCAAAATGGGAATAATGTTACCTCACAAGATCTGTGGGAAAATCAGGTGCCACAGGCCACATAAAGCACCTTGTGCACAGTACACCCTTGATACACATTTCACCTCCCCGTCCTTTGGGGAGTCCCTTGTAAATCCTCGGGAAGTGAGGAAGAAGGAGAGCAAAGGACGAGGACGTCAGGAGCAGCTGCTGTCAGCCCCCCCAACCCCAGGTCTCCTAAGAAACACCCACATCACTTCTCAGGAACACTTGGCCGGGTGAGGATTTTAAGGCTGGTGCTTACCTTCTGCTAAAGGAAGCAGAGTTTTAGTTAGTGGGCTCCCTTATGAAGCCTAGATTTTCAAGGAAATCAAACAAAGTCTTTTAGTCGTATCCCCCAAATAGGGGAATCTGTAAAAAAATGTTCTGGACCCTGAGGCCTGGTTCTGGATCAGTGGAATCTGTAAGAAATGTTCTGGGTCCTCGTTCCAGGCCATATGTGAATCTATCCATTCATTGTCCCTGGTGGAAGCTGGTGTCTTGTGGAGGGAAGAGCAAGAGAAGCCCAGATGCCCCAACAGCTCCTTCCTACGTGGGGTAGGGGGGGGCACAAAAGGAGCCTCTGCTCCCTTCTGTCACTCAAGCCCCCAGCCCCTAAACCACACCATGTTTCATGTGGCATTGCCCTCACCATAAGGGCAGTGAGGATGGCTTTGAGGGAATAGCACTGACCTGACCACCAGCCTGGCACACTCTGGAGTGGGGGTGCAGGGGGGAGGTCTGCGGTAAAAGCTGGGTCATAAGTGGGAAGGGAGCTTCAGGAGAGGCCCTGAGTGGAGAGGTGATGAATCATGGCATGGCTATCCCTCATCACATCACCCGTTCCTCCCTACCCAAAGACCTTGCTCAGGTGGTTCCTGGCCTTCATTCCCTAGGTCATTCAGTCATTCATTTTTCTATCCTCATTTTTCAACAAGAAAGATGCTCTGCGGGCCCCCTGCAGGTGCTATGCACTGGCTATGTGCAGGGAGGGATGCAAGGAGGCAGGAGACATGGCCCGGCCCTCTGTCATTTCATCATCACTGTGGTTAGTCTGTCCCCTTCTCTCTCCCTGCCCTCCCCACTGTAGACCAGCACAACGTCGGTCCACATGCAAAGCTTACTTACCTAGAGGTGATCGGGTAGGAAGGACATTCAGGGTTTGGACCATGCAGTTGGTACAGACCGTATCGAGCCTCATTGGCTCCAGGTGCCCTCTTCCAAACTTAACATCCTTACCAGTCTTGTCTTCTCCACTGTGGGGAGGGCATTGCATGGTGGCGGGACCACAGGCTCCGGAGCCAGGCATGATAGGTTCAGACTCCAGCTCTGCTGCGTGCTGAGAAATCCTGAACCAATTCTTAGCCTCAGCTTTCCCTCCCCTGTGCACTGAGATAATAGCCCCTGACTTAGGGTTATTGCAAGGGCTACCTGAGTTATTCCACGTTAAGTCCTTCTAACAGTGCCTGTTATATACAGAGCATTCCATCAGTGTTTAATCTTAGGATGACTATGGTTGCATCCCTTCCGTTTGTCTGTTCCCAGCCTGGGGCCTGCCCATGGTACCCTAGTTCCTCCACATTCTCTATTTTCTTTTTAAAAAATTTGTTTTAATGTTTATTAATTTTTGAGAGGGGGGAGGGGCAGAGAGAGAGGGAGACACAGAATCCTAAGCAGGCTCCAGGCTCTGAGCTGTCACCACAGAGCCCAAAGCGGGGCTCAAACTCACAAACCTTGAGATCATGACTTGAGTTGAAGTCAGACACTTAACCCACGGAGCCCCCCAGGCGCCCCTCCACATTTTCTATTTTCAGTCTCCAGGACACAGAGTTTCATTCCTACCTTGTTCCCAAGTTTATCTGCTATTAATTCCTGGTGTCAAATAATAAGCAGCGTGACTGTGGCCCCCTGAGTCTAGAAGCCTGCCTTCTCTCTGTCTCTTTTCCAGCCCTTTGGCCTGGCTTCCTTGGTCCCTTTCAGCCCCTCCGTTCACACTATGCTACAGCTGTGTGCACCTAAGTCCCTCTGGACCGTAATCTCCCTGAGTGCGAATGCTGTCTGCCTTGGATTCATCTTAACATTCCCAATACCAGCACTGCGTCTTGCACATGGAAGGCACCTTTGCTTGTTGCACGAATGAACACATTCTTGTTCACCAAATCCTTAAGTACTAGGTGAAGGCTTGCCTAAAGACGTGAGTTTAAGACAAAAGAAACTATGATCTCATTCATCCAAAGGTGACAGGTTTCATGGTGCTGCTGGCGCATACAGAAATAAAAGGTCATGACTCCTGCCCTCGAGGGGCTTCAATTTCCCTGAAGACACAGACAGGTAAGCCAATCCTACCGTATCATTTGATTTACGCTCTAACGGAATTGGATGCAAAGTGTCTTTAGAGGGGAGAAGAAGGAGCCCTAAGTCTGCCTTGGGGAGGAAGGAAGGCCTCCTGCAGGGGTAGACACTGGAGTGAAATACTGAAGGACAGACAGTAGTGTGCCTGTTAGAAAGGGCAGAGAAAGGTTTTCCAAGTCAAGGGACATAGCACAGAGCTCAGGTTGAGGAAAGAAAGTGGTGGGAGGTAATGAATGTTTGTTTTTTGAGCTCTGATAGGTCAGGCACTGTTATAAGAATTGGACAAGGATAAGCTCATCTGATCCTTACATCAACCAGTAAGATGAGTCCCATTATCACAGCCAAGTGATATATGAGGAAACCAAGGCTCAGAGACCTGGTAACCTGCCCAGGATCACAGTCAGGAGAGATTGATGTCTTTGTTCACTGGGGCTGCTGTAACAATACAGCCTGGGTGGCTTACAAACACATTTATTTCTCACAGTTCCAGAGACTAGAAGTCCAAGATCAAGGCACTGGCAGATTCCATGTCTGGTGAGGACCCTCTTCCTGGTTCATAGATGGCTGTCTTCTTACTGTCCTCACATGATGGAAGAGGAGAGGGAGCTCTCTGGGGTCTCTTCCATAAAAACACTGATCCCATTCACGAGGACCTCACGCTCATGACCTGACCACCTCCCAAAGGCTTTACTTCCAGTTCTCATCATGTTGGAGACTAGGCTCCAATGAGAGGTAGGGGGGTACACATATTCAATCTATGGCAATTGGAGTCAGGATTAACTGACTCCACAGCCCACACTCTTAATTATATTGAAGCTAAAGTCAAACCATGAAAAGTCTATTGTAGCATCCATAGGAATTTGGGTCTCTGGAGGCAATAGGAAGTCAGCAAAGTGTTTCAAAGCAGTGAAAGGATAAGGTCTGATTTCCATTGTAAAATGCTCACTCTGGCTGCAGTAGGACATTAGATTTTCCAGCAATTACCTCTTCTGAGCCATTTCAGTTGAGTGGGAGAGAAGCCAAAGTGCAGTGGATTAAGTCTGGCTTGAAAGAAAAGGTGAATACCCAACACAGGCTCTGCTTCTGAGGTGCCTTGGCTGTGAGGTTGGGGAAAGACTCAATGGGGTGGTAGAGAAGAATACTGGGTGGAGTCCAGTTAGGATAATCCAGGCATGCTGTGCCTCCAAAGAGGCAAAGGCAGTGGAGGAGATGAGAGGCAATCCAGTTCTGAGGTGTGCCTTTAGGTTAGTGCTGACAGACTGATGGTGTGTGAGAAATGAGATGAGGTCTAGAGAAGGGGCTCTGGTGAGCGCCATGCTGAAAGGTCTAAGAGGTTGGGAGATAAGGAGGGACAGCAAAGGAGACCGAGAAGGAACACCTAGTGAAAGAATAACCACGAGTTATTGAACCCTGGAAATGCAATGAAGAGAAGTATGGCCAGCTGCACCCAGTGCCGCTCAAAGGTCAAGTTGGGAGAGCACTGAGCATTGGCCATTGGACTGAGCCATTGGAGGTGTGTGGTGATCTGATGTATTAGTCAGCTCAGGCTGCATAACAAAATACCACAGGCTGCATGGCTTCAACAACAGACATTTTTTTTTTCTTACAGTTTGGGGGCTGGAAGTCTAAGATCAAGGTATGGGCAGGGTTGATTCCTCCTGGAGCCTCTCTCCTTGGCTTGCAGTTGTCTGCCTTCTTCTTGTGTCCTATCATGGTCCTATCATCTTTTCTCTGTGCCCATGCACCCCTAGTGTCTCTCTGTATGTCTACATTTCCTCCTCATAAAGGACACCAGTCAATGAGGCCTCTGGGTGTCTCAGTCAGTTAAGCATCCAACTTCGGCCCAGTTCATGATCTCATGGTCCATGAGTTCAAGCCCCATGTCGGGGTCTGTGATGCCAGCTCAGAGCCTTGAGCCTGATTCAGATTCTATGTCTCCCTGTCTCTCTATTTCTCCCCCACTCATGTTCTATCTCTCTCCATCTCCCCAAAATAAATAAAAGTTAAAAAAATTAAAAATAAAAAAGGACACCAGTCAAATTGGATTGGGGCCCAAGCAAACAGCCTCATTTTTAATGTAATCACCTCTTTAAAGACCCTACCTCCAAATACAGTCACTTTATGAGACAGTGGGGGTTAGGGTTTCAACACAGGAATTCAGGAAGGATACCATTCAGCCCATAACACCTAGCAAGAGCAATTTCAGTGACATTGGATGGGGAGGATGAACTGGGTGGATTCAGGAGAGAACAGGAGGAGAAGTAATTGGATTCAGTGGGTCTTCAAGAAGTTCTGCTGTATAAGAGGACAGAGAAATGGAAGGGAATGGAGGTCAAGAAAGATTTTTTTATTTTAAGATGGAAAAAATAGTATCATTTATGCTGATGGAGTGATTCTGTGCAGAGGGAAACATTGGCTAAATAGAAGTGCTGGAATTCTGTCCTTGGGTAAGTAAGAGAAGGAATCTGATATGAGTCAGGGGTGTTGGCTTGGGCAAGAGCACAAGACAGTTCGACTACAGCGACAAAAGGGAAGGTAGAGTGCTACGGCCTGGATGCAGGTCCGTGGTTACGTTGTGGGGGGAGTTTAAGGAAGCTCCCTCCTCATTGCTTCTGTTTTCTCAACTAGGAAACCAAAAGTGAAGGTGGAGGAGAAGGTATGAGACAGGCCTCTGGGGATGAGTGTGCGGATGGCCCAGGAATAGGTGGCAAGCCCACTGGATGGCACCAGGGCCCACTGGTCTGGCAGTCATGAGCTTACTGACAGGGTGGCATGGTTTTCCGTTTCGGGCTCTGCTCAGCTATGTGGATGGAAGCATAGAGTTGCAGAGTTAGCTCTAACCAGGTTGAGTTTCACCAATGTGAAGGTGCCAGAGAGGGGCAAGGCAATTGAGGGTATGTCTAGAAAGTGGATAATGCAAATCATGGAATATAAGTGGGTAAAGGGGGGAAGGAAGGACTGAGGGGGGAGATGAGGGAAAGGCAGTAGAGGCCACAGTTTGTAGGTCTTGGTGAAGTCAGGGAGTGCCGGGGTCAGAATTCTTGAGGGAGTGCCTCTGGAGGACAGGAGAGGTGGTGATAATGTGGGACGTTTGAAGTGGGGATTGAGAAAGAGTTTCGATTATTGGTAAAGCCAATAGAAATGTAATGTGAGCCACATATGCAATTTTAAACTTTCTAGTAGCCACACAGAAAGGTGGAGACACAGATGAAACTAATTTAAATACAGTAATATGTTTTATTTGCTCTAATATATCCAAAATATTATCATTTTGATATGTAATCCCTATAAAAAAAAAAACCAGTTGGAGGATTTATATATTTTTTTCTCATGCTGAAGGCTTCAAAATCCAGTGTGTGTTTTGCATTTCAAGCCCAACTCAGTGTGGCCCAGCCACATTTCAAGTCAGGGCGGAGGTTGAAATCAAGAGAGGAAAGGAGGTCAGGAGGAGTTTGAAACGGGGATTGAGAGAATGAGAGTGAGCTCAGAGAGGGGAAGGGTGAGCAGATGTCCCTTAGCAACAAGAAGTGTGCAGTCGTGATGTGAGCATCCAAGATGGGGAAGGGAGAAGAGAGAGAGAATGTTCTGGAAATAGCAACAAGGAGCAAAGAAAAACATGTACTGTGCTGTTAGGCCACTTGTATGAGAATGGAAGACTGAAAGCCACACTTGGGAAGATAACAAACCTGGAAACAGGTTTCAATTAAAACAAGAAAGTAGAAGAAATGTTCAGAGCAGAGGCTGAGAAAATAAGGGACTTTTCTACATGACTGGCTGGGAAGTCCAGGGGCTATACAGTGGAAAGGTTTCAGTAATTGGGGGAATGAAATGGCCAAAGGGGCATAAAAAAGGCTGTTTGGGGATTTTCATGGGTGATGGGGAGTCCTGAGGGTTCTGTGGCTTCTGTGGGGCTGACAGAAGCCAGGACCCAGGATGCAGTGAGATTGGTCATGTTGGTTTCAGGGCAGAAACTGATGGTGAGGCAGAAGAGGTCTCACCAGGAGCACACAAAGTCCTGGGGCAACCTCTCTGCCCACCACAGTGGTGTGTGGACAAGGAAGGGGGACCTTGTCCTGCAGCACTAGGAGCTAGGGAGTTCATTTTGGCTCCTGTGGAGACAAGGTAACCAGGGGAGGCCAGGGGAGGTGGTGGGCCAGTATCAGCCTTGTGAGAAGTGATTATAACAAGGAGGTAATATGATAGCTCCCCTTGGGTGAGCATGTGACACAGGCAGGCATGTGCTCAGGGCCCAATATATTGTCTCCATTCGACCTCAGTATGTATTATTATCCCCAGTTTATGGATGAGAAGGTGAAGTCTTAGGTGAAGCAAATTGCCCAAGGTCACCAAGCCAGTCAGAGGCGGAGCCTAGCCCTTCTAATATGCCTGCCCTTCTAGTCCCTAAACCCACCCCTCCTGCTGCTCACCCCATTCCCCCCTGGGGGGCCAGGCTTTGGGCTCTGCACACCACCCCCTCCCAATACAATCAAGAGCCGTGCTGGTGGCAGTGAGAGCTGTGAGTGTGGATTCTTGGAGTTTAAGGTTTCAGAGGTGGAGACTTTCTGGGTGATGACGAAGCCAGGGTGGGGCCGTGGGAATAAATGGCTGCAGTGCAGGAGACACATGGAATGAATTACTCTAAGAGGTGATGCTGGCAGGAAATAGATATAAATGCAAATAGGCTTGGACAAGAGCACAGTGACAGGGTCTTAAATGGCTTCAGAGGAAGCCTGGGACACTAACCTCAGGCCGCACTTCAGGTCAGAGAAGTGCCCCGCCCTCCCCAGCAGCCCCTGCTCCCACTATCCCCTGGGACTTCTGGCCTGAAGTCTAACCTCTATATGCAGAGTTCAGCCACGGGGTTTGGAAGATACAAACACAGCTGTGAGGACAGGGCCCAGCCAAGCAGGGCCAGCCTGGCCCCCACCCTGCAGGCGTGGTTGCTGGTTAACGTAATGCTCACAGAGCTGATGGGGGCGAGTGATGGTCCCAGGCTTATGCACAGTGCCTTAGGCCTGTCTGCTGTGGTGCCTTCCCACTTCCTGCTATCTGGCTTGAGAGCGGATTCAAGTCAAGAAACCCAAGATGTTCAGAGTGCCCACGCAGAAACCTTGTCTTTAGAAAAGTCCTGTTAAGGGAGGAGGCTGTGGGGGGCAGGGAGGCTGACTGCTGGCCTCTCCTGACACCTCTCTGTGGGTGAGTTTCTATCATCCACCTGTCACCTTGGAGGAGAGCACAGGGAATCTAACTGATGGAGGAAAGACTAGGAAAATAGAACATACTAGAGACCCCAGGGGACAGATGGCAGCAATCAGATCGGGAGGGGCAGATTGAAGAGAATTGCTGAGGGCAAGGGGAAACTGAGGACAAGCTTTCCCAATGAAGGCCATAACCGCCCCACCCACTTCAGTTTGCAGGAATGATCTTGGTTTATGCCCACTCTTTCTGCATAGTGATTAATAGAGCACAATTCATTCTTAAAAGTGTCTCTGTTTGAAGGTGATCTTATGGTTTGTCAATAAATAAAAGTGAGCCTGACCTTGTCCCCCGTACCTGGTGACTTATATCTTGGCATCTTGGCTCTCCAGTCCTGTTTGACTTTACTATACTCTGCCAAATGTGGGGATTCACTTCTTCCTTCCAGAGTTATGATGATGCCCCCACCCCGACCTTAGGGCATCTATTAAGATGCAAGTGTGGGGCACCTGGGTGACTCAGTCAGTTAAGCACCTGACTCTTGGTTTTGGCTCAGGTCGTGATCTCACGGTTCGTGACTTCGAACCCCGTGTCAGGCTCTGTGCTGGTAGTGTGGAGCCTGCTTGAGATTCTGTCTCTCTCTCCCTCTCTCTCTCTGCCCCTCCCCCACTCCCACTGTCTCCGTCTCTCTCAAAACAAATAAATAAACTTTAGAAAAAAAGTAAGTGTAACATTTTAAGTATGTTAGGCATTTACAGGGTGCCCGGGGGGAGTTGCTTTTAACATGTGGGCTTATACTGGGGACCCCCGAAGGGTATTAACAGATTAAAGATAAGAAGGGTGCTGTCTTGCCAGTGAGTGGATGTGGATGTAAGAAGAACCTGTCTGCCTGCCTTGCAGATGCCCAGGGCAGCCTCTGGGACCTTTGACTTACTGAGTGTGCCCTTTCCCTGACCTCTGCCCATAGGTCTCCTGGTAAAGGAGTTCTGTTTTGTGGTCAGCAATAATTAAAAAAAAAAAAAAAAAAAAGGTTGTTCTCACTACTCTATTTGTAGATAAGTTTTCAAAGCTCCAAAGTGTTGCTTGTTGCTAGCTTAGATCTGAGATTCTAGGAGGTGATAAACCTTTTTTTGAGGGGCAAAATTCCACCACCAAAAGAAAGTCAGAAACGGAATGGCAGCTGGATACCACGGTAAATTAAGTGGTTAGGGGAAGATTCCTACCCCAAGCTCCCGGGCTGCACTTCCTGCCTTGGGGTAAAGCTGACATAAGACAAACAGCCATGCGGTTGTCCTCTGGGTGTCCCCAAAGCGGTACCCTCCAGCATGCTCTTGTCATTGGTCTTGGCCCTGGCTGGCTGAGGGAGAGAGAACTGCCCTTTTCACGGGTGGGCTCAATGGTCCATGGACACGGGGCCTGGAAATCAGCGGTCTTAGCCGCTTGTTCAAGGAGTGGTTGCTGAATGAATGGATAAAACTGTCCTTAGGTTCCCTCCCCTGACATCCCCGTTCTGCACACCCAGACCCCAACTCTGGACCCTTTCTGCAAGGCTAAAACATCCCAGCCCTGCCACTTTGGGTAAATCACCTAACTTATCCTCTCTGAGACTCAGCTTTATCATCTATAAAATAGAAGTAATATTACCTATCTTCGTGATTGTTGTTGTGCTTAGTATTATCGAAGTGTTCAGCCCAGAATAGGTGCTTGGGAAGTGGCAGCTGCTATTCTGTTGTATCCCACTGTTGGCTCCAGAGCAATTTTATCTTATTTTTTTTTCAGTATATGAAGTTTATTGTCAAATTGGTTTCCATACAACACCCAGTGCTCATCCCAAAAGGTGCCCTCCTCAATACCCATCACCCTCCCTCCCCTCCCTCCCACCCCCCCATCAACCCTCAGTTTGTTCTCAGTTTTTAAGAGTCTCTTATGCTTTGGCTCTCTCCCACTCTAACCTCTTTTTTTTTTCCTTCCCCTCCCCCATGGGTTTCTGTTAAGTGTCTCAGGATCCACATAAAAATGAAAACACATGGTATCTGTCTTTCTCTGTATGGCTTATCTCACTTAGCATCACACTCTCCTGTTCCATCCACATTGCTACAAAGGGCCATATTTCATTCTCATTGCCACGTAGTACTCCATTGTGTATATAAACCACAATTTCTTTATCCATTCATCAGTTGATGGACATTTAGGCTCTTTCCATAATTTGGCTATTGTTGAGAGTGCTGCTATAAACATTGAGGTACAAGTGCCCCTATGCATCAGTACTCCTGTATCTCTTGGGTAAATTCCTAGCAGTGCTATTGCTGGGTCATAGGGTAGGTCTATTTTTAATTTTTTGAGGAAACTCCATACTGTTTTCCAGGGTGGCTGCACCAGTTTTCATTCCCACCAACATCCAGAGCAATTTTAAAATGTAGGCTTTATTCTTATTCATGTGTGGTGAGGCCAACAGGTGAGGGAAGGAGTGTCATTGAAAAGATTGTTACACCACCGCCTGCCAAGGAATGGGATTTGTGGGTGAGGCAGTTTGTGCAAGCTTGGAGTGCAATAGTTCGAATGATTTCAATGGATTCTGGGACCTAGGGCTGTCCCTAGTTGTCCGGTACCTGGTGACAGGGCAGGTGGATAGTGGCTTAGAGGGAGAAAGTGACAAAGGAGGTGGTTGTAGGATGGGCTGTTGATGGGGTGGTCTGCACACAAAAGACTCGCTTACGGGCAAGTTTCTTTATTTGGGCTATCCCTGGGAGGGGACTCTCCAGAGTCAGTGCCCCCAGACGGGCACTTCCCTGAGATGTGAAGCATCAAATCAGAAGCTAGAAAACATGGTTATTACAAAAGCCTAAATAATGGTTTGGCATACCCAGTAAATTTGCATTTAGTTTATTAGGCTCATTTAACCACAAACAGCCAACAGGTGTTAATTGAGCACCTACTACATGCCAGGACCCGTGGGATATAGACCCTGCCCTGTGGGAGCTGACCCTCACAATTTCCCAACAAAGCTCTATGCACGATAACTGTTGTTTCTTCCGGGCCTTACCAGGTGGCAAAGCTTCAGTGGATCTGAGGTCCACTGTCTTCACTCAGATCCAATGAACTCTCTTCTGTGGCTCAGCCAGCTCTGCTTTCTGCCAGAGACCACAGAACTGGAGGCCTCTGAGCCCACAGGCTTCAGGGACCAGCTCAGTCCCGCACGGGTGGCATGGGTTGGGATCTTAGCCTTCCTCTTTGAAACCAGACACCCAGATGGCCCTCCCAACTCAACGAGGGGAGCTGAGGCAAGGAGACAGGGGATGTTAAGTTTATCCATTCCTGCCCTGAGGCTAGACCAATGCCCCAGACAGAGGCAACCAGAAAATGGGAGGAAGGTTCCACTAGTGGCCTGGGAAGAGTAGTGATTCAAAACTGAACACAGCCGAGCCCTGTCTTCTGCATTGCAAACACATCATCAGATGATGTATTTCCTTTGACAAGGGGCCAGGGAAAGAATTGGGAATCTTTTCGAGAGGGACCCAGGGCCACTCTGCAGGAGTGTCTTTTGGCCTGAATTTAGGCAGAACCCCAAGCCTGCTGTCGTTTGAGTGTCTGCACTGACAGCATTTCTTCTAAACCATGCACTGCCTGTGTTGGGCCAGAGTGTAGGCATCTTCTACAAGCCCAGGATTCACTTCTTCTTCCTGGGGGCCCCATGGCCCCTCCCTTCCTCCTGGGTCCCCATGACCCACCAGCTCACCTTCACTGCCCTCGTCTCCCCTCCCACCTGGCTTTCTCTCTCCATTCCTCAGCCCAGCTGCAAAATAATATGCACACCAGCCAGAGTCCCTTCCTCCTCCCACTTTCCTCCGGCTGAAAATAAGCACACAAGCCCTTGATTGTTTTCAAGAATTTTTATGCACAGTTACTTGGGAAATAGATAGGAACTGAGAAGAATAACAAATACTGCAGACATGTTACAAAATGACAAGATATCTCTAGAAGTTTCAGAAGAAACTGTCCTAGATCGTCACAACATCTAAACCAAATTAGCTCTGGCCACCATGCCTTCCACCCTGCTCCCTTTCCTAGAAATGGACATGAAAGCGTCAGAGTCATCTGATCATGCAAAAGACCATAGTCTCCTTGGCCTGCGACCCTCACTGGGTCATCTGCCTCGGGGACTCATGTCTGTGGCTCAGCCGGACACAGGTAACTAGTGTTCCATGTACCGCATCTGGTGCCTCCTAGACTTAGGTCAGATGAAACCGAAGGTTCAGTGTCTCTGCCCCACACCCTCCTCTTCCCTTTGATGAGGGAAAGTAAACAGTGGTGCTCATTAAAGCCAGAAAGGGGGCACCTGGGTGGCTCAGTTGGCTGAGCGTCCAACTTTGGCTCAGGTCATGATCTCGCGGTTTGTGAGTTCGAGACCTGCATCGGGCTCTGTGCTGACAGCTCACAGCCTGGAGCCTGCTTCGGATTCTGTGTCTCCCTCTCTCTCTGCCTCTCCCCTGCTCATGCTCTGTCTCTCCCTCTCTCTCAAAAATAAATAAACATAAACAAAAAAATAATAAAGCCAGAAAGGGAGAGCAGCTTCAAAGACAGAGGTTATTTGGGGCTGCCTATTACAATGAACAATATGAGTGGTGAGTAAGCAGAGTGGGGATGATGAAGTCAGTCTTGGGTGGTTTTAACAAGATCCTTGGATAAGATGAGCTCTGTGGTCCCTCGCAGCAATAGAACCTTATTTCCACCTGCTATTTATAAGCTGCGGGACCAAAGCTAACACATGGAAAAGGACCATTTGTCGCTGGTAAAACTGAAGTAGGTAAACATGCCATGACCACATCCTGTTTTCTATGTTGTGTAGACCCCCGTTCTTCAGAAATAAGTACATACTCATTTTTATCAATTTGTATTTTTTTAAGTGGGAGGAAAATAAGTTTAAGCAGCTAACTCCCAAATGCTCCAAAATTATGATTAAGAATCTGAAAAATCTGTTTTTTCAAAGAAAGGCTGAACTAATAAAGGGAGTAGCTGAGACTTTCTTCCCGTGGTTTCACAGTTAACAGGAGACAGGGGCAGGCTTTGGACCTCCCTCGACAGAGCCCCAAACTCATGCTTTCCTCCAGTGAGAGCATGTGGAAACAGGGAATCAGAATTTCCAAGGCTCCCACTGTAGTGTGGCCCTGACACCGGGAACTGGCTTGTGGTGTGTCCTCAGCTCAGCTGTCTGGGGTTGAGTGACTGGCAGACAACCTTTCCTTTTCTGTTCTTTAACCCTGTTCCCACGCACCTCTCCACCCTCTGCAGACAGCACTTTAGCAAAAACTCTTTAGGGGGTACTCTTGTCCTCATGATTAAAAGGAACCCTTCACAGTTTAACCTGCAAATGATAAAGTTGTTTGAGACAACCCCGTGTGAATGTGTCTTATTAAAAAGAAATCAAAATAAAAAAATAATAAAGTAAGCTCTTATAATAGTAAGGCTTTTCACTGATTTTCCAAGAATGTGTCTTCACATTCTCTTTTGATATGACAAATGCCTTTCTCCAGAACTGTGTATTTCTGTGCCATGGATGTATCATTTCGTCTTGAATCAGAATCAGAACGTCCAGGGGTGGGGATCAAGCCTCAGGATGGGTAAAAAGTTCCACTCATGATTATGCGACTCAGCCGGGATTAGTGTCAGTTCAGTTCCAAGGAATTGCTCCCACATTTTACCTATATGGGCACTAAGTGGCAATCCGAAGCCACGGATGAGCAAGGAAAGCCAAGATTTTGTGGAACTTTTCAGACCAAAATTTGGCTCAAAAATATGTTTTCACAGCCGACAGAAACGGATCAACTATTTGCATAAGACAAACGTAACAGAGGATCTTCGCAGCAAAAATAAGTACCTTACACACGTCTTCGTTCCTGCAAGGAACCTTATAGTGGTTCTGCCGTGTGCTGGTTGATGGGTAGACAGCAGTCAGTGAGATACACCTTGCCCTCAGGGGTCTTCTTAGACAAAGTGGCAGACAGAGGGGTAGGTAGACCATTGTGAATAATAAGGTTAGTGCTAGAGATGGGTGCAAGGTTCTGACACGCTTCTTTCAGTGGCACCTAATCCCTAATGTGCTACCTTCTAGAATATTTTTAATGGTGAACATCTAAAAAGTTTGGTTTTGCTTCCCTGCAGATGAAATCAAGTTTTTCTTGCAATTTGCTGTTGTGTTGTGATTTCGCTGCTTTTCCTGAAGTCACTGTTGCTCAGAATGTGTCTCTATATCATGTAGTCATACTCAAGAGGACTCTAAGTGATACACAAGTATAAATTTGTTATTGTAATGGCCAGGTATTTATTTTAATGTGTAAGAGGAAGATAACTGATTTTCCACTTACAGTGATATAAAATTTCCTTCTCAAAGAAGTTAAAGTTTTAAGAAAATGGAGCGACAAATTCTCGGCCATGGCAAACTTCTGCAGGCTACACGCAGGTGGAATATCTTGAGGCAGGGTAACCATCCATTTACTTCCAGCCGATCAGGAAACCATAGGCCCATGCTGAGATGAACAACGTCTTCCAGCCTGGCATTCAGGGGCCTTCTCTGCAAGTCACGTTGCATTTTTCTTTTTCTTTTTTTTTAGTTTCCATTTGTACCCTTGGAGCCACTATCCTTGCCCTCCCCAAGCTTCCTTCTCTTGGCTTTCTGATCTCCTGAGAAGCCACCCTCAGTTTGTGGAGGCCACTACAAGATGGAGAAACTTTCCCTTGATTCTCCTAGATCTTGGAAGCATTTTCTGTTTGTTTGTTTTGCGTGTGTGCCATTCTCTCCCTTGATCTGGTCTTGTGTGTGACCATGTCTGCAAACAACAACTATGTTTAATAACTAACAGCTTTGCCTGGTGCTTTCTTCATAACTGTTCTCACATGGAGGAAGAAGTTTTTCTTCTTAAAGTCATAGTTTTCAAATTTAGAATAGCTGTAAATCAGAAGATGATGCTGAAGGGAAAGATAACAGATTGTGGCTCATCTAGAAAGGCCTGCCCTTGTAAGCCTTGCTGAGTTGCTGCCTTCTTCATGCAGACTCTGGGACCTCTTCCCGGACACAGAATGAATCACCAGCTTTGCAATGCAACATTTTACTTGTGCTATCTCTCTCGTACATACCTGTTTCATTCACACCTGTGTAAGTTGTCTCTTTATGTGTCTTCTTCCCCTCATATGTGAGCATCTGAAGGGCTATGGCCATATTTTAACTTCTCATTCAACAATTATTTTGAATGCCTACTACATGCCAGCCACTGGTCAGAGAACTGGGAAGTTGGAGGTGAACAAGGCTGACACTGTCTCTCCCTCATGCAGCTTGTTGCCTTTGCCTTTGACAATGTCTGTCATAAGTGTATTAGTTACCTTTTGCTGCATAACAAATCAGCCCAAAACTTAGCAACTTAAAACAACAAAAAGTTATTATCTTCCCAGTTTCTGAGGAAACCATGAGTGTGCAAGGAAAGCCAAGATTTCGTCTCCTTTTTCAGATGAAAATTTCACTCAGAAACATGTTTATATATAATATAATCTGGCAGAAATCTGGGAGCAGCTTAGTTTGGTAGTTCTGGCCCATGGTCTCTCATGAGACTTCTGTCAAGATCTTGACCAGAATGTAGTCATCTGAAGGTTTGATTTGGCTGGTAGATCTGCTTCCAGGCTCACTCACGTGACTATGGGCTGAAGGCCTCAGTTCCTTACCAAATAACCTCTTCATAGGGTGTTCATAGCGGCTGGCTTCCCCCCAAATAGATGTTCCAAGAGAGACAAAGTGAGTAAGCAGAAGTTGCCGTGTCTTTTATCTAATCTCAGAAGTGACACACGATCACTTCTATTGGTTGCACAAACCAAACCCTGGTGAAGGAGACTACATGAGGGGGCTTGGATCCTGGGGGGGCCATCTTGAAGGCTGGCTACCAGAGTGGGGCAATCGATACTGGGTGTTCAATAAATGCATGGTAAAGTTTGCACCTTAGTAATCCATAAGTCAAAAGCTCTAGTTTTTTAAAAATAGACTTTACTTTTTAGAGTGGTTTTAGGTTTACAGCAAAATTAAGTGATAAGTACAGAGCATTCCCATATGCTCCCTGCCTCCATACGAGCACATCTTCCACCACAGTGGTACACATATTATAATTGATGAACTTACATTGACACATCACTATCACCCAAAGTCCACAGTCTACATTAGGATTCTCTCTTGGTGTTGTGCATTCAATGGGTTTAGACAAATGTACAATGATATATATCCATCATTATAGTATCATATGGAATAGTTTCACCACCCTAAAAATTATCTGTGCTTTTCCAATTCATCCCTCCTTCCCTCTAACCCCTGCCTTTTCCAGAATGTCATATAGAATCATACATTATATAGCCTTTTCAGGTTGTAACTTAGTAATATGCATATAAGCTTCCTGCATGGTTTTTTCATGGCTTGATAGCTCATTTCTTACACTTTTTTTTTTTTAACAAATAAGTGAACATCCTTTTTGCCCTGGTTTTACTGACTGTATCATTTTGGAGTGTTTTTAATCTTCCACTAGGCCTAAATAATTTGAATGGTTTACCCAGCTAACAGACTGCTGCCACATTAAACTAAAAAGCCAGGAAATGTGTTTTGGACAGACTTAGTAATTCATCTTTCCCCTAACTCGTCTTTTTTCCCTTATAATCACATTCTCTAGGTATCTTTCCAGAATCATTCATGTTCTACTTATCTAATGCAGTTGTGGAAAACCTCTGTTTGAAATTCTTTTATGTTCTATTTAAGATATTGAGTCTTGCTAGAATAACTGCTCTCTAAGAAGAAGGACTATGTTGTGTGTTAGTTGATAAAGGGACCTATTGCCAGTGTGTGCTGGCATTAAATAGAAGCCTCAGATACAGAGGAAGGAACTATTCTTTTTTGATGGGAAAAATAGGGCTATAGCATTGCAGTTTGCCCCATTCTTACAGTGAGCTAGCAATGCACATGTACACAAGGAAGGCAATATCAAGTTGGCAGTATTGTTGTCTATGTGGCTTTCCTCCTATTCTGCCAAGATTGAAGGTCAGTACAGACTTGACAATAAAAGGATGGTGTTCTAATGGGTGAAATTGAAGCAAAAGCAGCCCTTGCCCTTGTGGTTGATTAGTTTTGGAAAATGTTTTCATTCCTAGAGAAGGAAGGAGATCTTACTTTTTTGTTTTCCTTCCCCACGTGAAAAATTTCAAGCTGCAGGGCAATCAGCACTCATCTGGCACTTTATAAATTGTGATATAGCCTTGTTAGTCAGGCTGAAAATGTATGTTGTTGCGTGCAGTCCTTAACTATGTTAAGATTCATCTTACTAAACTGTCTCAAGTTCAGGCAAGTTGTAATGACTTGTTGGGCCTCAATTAAAAATTTACGTGCAAAAAAAAATTATATCAATTTTTTTGGAGCAAGAATGATTTCTTGTTATAATGAACCAGAAATACAAGATTCCATTGAAACTGGAACAGTTAACGGAATATGGTTGATATATATATCAAGGGAAATAAGAAGAGGGTCAAACAAAGCCAATGAAGGAAGAACCCAAGATTGGCTTGGGATAAACGTAAGGATAATAGCATTTCAGCACAGGCATCTTCTGACCACTTTCAGCAGTTAGTTGGCCATTGTCAGCAGCAGCACTGTCATCATCTAAAGAGGAAGCAGGGTGTAGAGCAGGAGAGATGGAACAACTGTCATGTTAGCAAGAACTCATATTTGTGTAGTGTCCAACACTGTGCCCGCCACTCTGACTCTGCAAGGAAACAGTTTGTCTCTAGTACGTTACAACCAGAAAGCCAGCAGCGCTCATGAGAACAACAACAACAAAAGGTTGAGGTGCTACAAGAAGCCTTCATATTCAGGAGCAAAACAGCTTATAGATTCTATTGTGTAAAAAGCAATAGAAAGTCCTGGAAAGGGACTGAGAGGGAGTTGAAAGGATGTACTCTGCTCAAGTCTTAGTGGAAAAGCAGGTTAACTTTTCAAAATTTGCCAGTAGTTAAGGGTTGATGAGAATGGTAATTGAATTTGTCTTTCTTTACCAACTGCTCCAAATTGTATCCAATGTTTTATGGAAATATTATGTAATAGTTCTACCTAATTGTTTTAACAGCAGTATTTTCACTAAAATGGAGTAGATGAGTGGGAAAATGTTCTTTGCTCAACAATACCTCTGGGGAGTCAGGAAACCAATGTGGTCACCCATGCTTTCCCTCCTGATAACCAAACCTCCTGAAGGCCCCCAGAGGTGGTTATGGTACCTGAGAGATAATAAGTAGCCCCAGAAGCATCTTGCTTGCAAACCCAAAGTTACCAAGGAATTACAAATGATCGCATCATCTTTAAAAACATTTCCGAATATCAATTATTTCAGCCTTTTTCTGCTCCCACACCTTCCTCCACGTGCATCACACTCCAATTGGCAACACTGTCCCTCACCAGAGAGGGAGAATAAGTATAAGAGGGGCATGTGGTTTTGAAAAAAAAAAGGCTCTTATCAATTCTTACCTGCCCTTCTGGGAGTCAGGGCAGGAGAGCATCCCTTCCTTCCCACTGTCAGTTGACATAGCAGATGGAGGTTAGTGGCTTCCTGGCCTCTGTGAAGGCCAAGAAGCCTGCCTCAAAGGAGGAGTCCAGCTGAAAGATGACCAAGTGTCAGGGCACCTGGGTTCTCACCTAGGATTTGCCACTAACATTTGGCAACCTTTATCTGTAACCTCAAGTGGTTGGACTACAAGATCCATGAGGTCCAGTAGAGCACTGATAATTTGCTGTTCCATATTGGCCAGAAGAAGCTGGTGAGCCTTATGTAGTTTCGCAGGAGGAAGTTACTATGTTTTCCCGTAAATCTAAATCTGTGGTTGCAAACTGGTGGTCAGATCTGGCATGTAAGTGCGTTTTGTTTATACTCCCTAGTGTTTTGTAAGTTTTTTGTCTTTTATTTTTATTACTAGTTGTCAACACTTGAAACATAGTGCAATTCTCAGTATCACTTCTGGCTTGTCTTGAAAATTCTGTGTCTGGCAACACCTGGCCCTTACTCTTACATCGCAACCTCTTCCACACTGGGCCTGTGCTGTTAGGTTCCTCAGGTCCACATGGCCCACTCTGCTTATTTCCGTCCATTCCTGGCCACTGTAGAAGTTAAAGTTTGCAACCCCTGTTTTAAATTTTCTCCATATTCTCTGGGTCACATGGGACAATGTAGAGTATGTGTAAAAGACACATACTCTAGCCTATTTGAGCTTTCTCTGATGCTTGGACTGGTTCCAGGAGGATGAGTTCCTGGGCATGTGAGCTGTGGGCATGCCTATTTGGCTTGGTCATGAATGAGGACGGTGGGGTAAAAGCTAGAAGCTCATAAGCTTGTCATGTTCTGGAAAGTTCCCCATTGTTACAGCTGCGTTACAAGTGTGCAGAAGGTGTATGAGAGGTTCCATGTGAGCATCTGAGTGCATCAGGAGAGATAAGACCAGAAGAAAAAAATGCTTGTGGGGTTTTCAAGTGCCTTTTCCCCTCCTCTTCTTACCTTTATTGTCTAGGTCCATGCCACAAGCGACGGACAGGTGGCTGCTGCACTCAGCTGGGCTCCCTGTCAGCCCTGAAGCATGCTGTCCTTGGGCTGTACCTGCTGGTCTTCCTGATTCTCGTGGGCATCTTCATCTTAGCAGGTAAGGGCACCCTTTCCTGTTGTGGCCTTTAAGAATGTGAATGGAGGTGTATAGGGAGCAACAGTAGGTGGGAACTGGAGAGCTTAAACCTCTGCTCTCCATTTTCACAGTCATAAGCCCAAACACTGCCCCTGTCACCATGGAAACCACGAAGGAGGAAGCTGGCTGGTCTTTCAGACCAGCATGACTCTTGACAGCATTGCCCATTTCATGTGGGATGAGGAGTTGGCAGGCGATATATGAGTTTGGAGAACCTCTGAGTCCAGGAGCAGAGATTTAGCTACTCTGAGTGGCTTCTGACTTTTCGGGCATCATTGTGTGACTTGTGCATCTAGGGCCTCCCTGGAGCTCTATTCTGTGGTTTGCACAAAGCAGGCTAAGCCCCTTGTCCTGGGCATGATGAAAATAGTCATGAGACATTTTGCTGCTGTGGTAATCAGAGTCATCATCAACCTGCTGTCCTTTTGTGATTACTCGGGGGTGGGACGGGTTTGCCCCAGTTCAGCTGGGCTCTTCTCCCCAGTGTCCATCTGCAAGACAGGCTGGTCATAGGCTGCAGTTAGGAGCACATTTTCTAGATAGGAAGAAGGAGAGCTCATGGACTTAGAAAGGGATCAAGCAGAAGACCACATGTGAGCAACCTAGTTCACTGCTCACAGGTCACTCCACAGGTCACAGGTCACAGGTGATGGAGATGGTGAAGCACAGAGGGGCAGAGGTTGTAGTGGTCTCTCCTGACTCCCACACAGAGGGAGAGGTGCCCAATTCCCACCGTTCTCAATGAAAGTATGTAAGAGTTGACAAAGTAAGACCAAGGGTTCAGTTTATTTCAACCTCACCCATCCTACATGATAGCCTACTTTGTGTCAGGTTCCATGCTAGAAGTGGATATGCAGCTAAATAAGACCCATGGGCTTCCTTCAAGGAGCTCCCAGTTGTTGGACAAGGCAGAGGCACACAGCTAGAGCTCTGTCTCAAGGCGGAATGTGATAGGGCTGATGACAGAGACTGTATGTTGACAACAAGTGCTATGGTAATATAGAGGAGACACACACAGTGGAAGTATGGGTAATGCATGGAGGGGGGTTGGTCAGAGCAAGGCGGCTGGCCAGACCGAGATGACTTAGAGTGCCGAGGGTGGGGCCCATGAGTTAACTCTAGGACAGGGATCGGGAGGCTAAGCACTTGCAGATGACCTTTGCTGGAAATCATGAGGCAGATGCCTAGGACCTCATTGGTATTGTCTCACTTTCTGTCAAGTGAGAATAGTCACCTGGGGCCTATGATGGAATGTTCAATGCTGCCTTCACCTTCAGGGTTCCACACTTGGGGCAAAGGGCATGATTAGGGGTGGTGTCTGTCCTACCACCCCTTGACCTGAGTGGGGGGACAGCCAACAACAATGAGAGAAAGTCATGATTCATCTCAAGGACCCATGGATGATGTCCAGCCAGAGGATGATTTGAACATGTTCTTGGGCTGCTCAGTGGGAGATTGGGATCTGGGTTTTGTGGGCTTGGCAGCCACAACCATAACAAATTTCCAGAATTTTTGGAAACTGTTTCAGCCCAGCAGGAAAGCTAGGCTATGGTATTACAATCTCTCTGCTGAATAGGAACTTTTAGATGACAGAAGAGGGTCTAGAAGAGAGTACCAGACAAATGGGGACCATAGGGCAGGTCTCTCTAGAGCCTGGAAGCCTGGAAGCGTGGAAGGGCATAATTTTGGGAGAAGATAAAGTTCTCTTCTGTGTCTAGCAGGTTGCCATAAAGCAGGCATATTCTGTGTGACCTCAGAGGGTAGAATTAGACAAATGGGTGAATTTTGTAAGGAAATAGATTCTCATTCAAAATAGAGGAGAGGCTCTAGCAAGTAGTGCTGCTTGGGATGCTGCAGAAAGACTTTTCTCCTGACTTTGTCAACTTGGAGGTCGAATGGGATTTATGATGACATCCTGGAAGTTTCAGAAGGGAGGGTGGATCATGGTTTTCCAATCTAACCAAAATATTGCCATGCTTCCTTAGTTTTCTAGACAGAAACCTGGGGAGGATATTGATCATTATGATCACCTTTGAATTTGAAGTTTCTGGATGCCAAATTGCCTGTGTGGAATGACAGTTTGGGGTGTATCAGAACTAATCTGATGAAACAGAGCATCATACTTTATATCTTGGCTCTGGGGCATGACCACTGTCCCCTCCCCAGGTTCTTCTCTGGAAAATCATGCTGGCCTCTGGGAGGGTTTTGGTGAGGGTGGCCAACGAAAAAATGTAGTCACCAACTGCTTCTCCCCTAGGGAGGGTACTTAAGAATGTAATGAACAAGTCTGGGATTCTTCAAGGAGACCCTGCCTGACCTAGGTAGGAAGTTTCTTCAGAGCACCCTGATTAGAGACCTCCAGTTATGTCTCCTTTATGAAAATACCAAGACTATGGAGAGATACATGGTTCAGTGTAAATTAGAGCTTACCTAGCCTTCTGTTAGGAGTTCTGCTGTGGCTGCTTCCCCATGTTGGGCAGAATATGCTCTTCATTGTCCTGCTGAGGTCGCCTTCCACAAGAGGTGCTAAAGACTGAGTTGTGCCCGACCACCAAATTTATATGTTGAAGCCCTAACCTTTAATATGATGGTATTTGGGGGTGGGGCCTTTGGGAGTTTATTAGGTTATGAGGGTGGGACCCTCATGATGAGATTAGTGCCCTTATAAGAGGAGAGAGGAGAGGAGAGAGAGGAGAGAGAGGAAGAGAGAGAAATCTGCCACGTGAGGACACAGAGAGTCTCGCCTGCAAGCCCGGAAAACAGCCCTTACCAACAACCGAATCTACCCACACCTTGATCTTAGATTTCCCAGTCTCCACAACTGTGACAAACAAATGTCTGTTGTTTAAGCCACCCAGGCTATGGTGTTTTGTTATAGAGGCCTGGACTAAGACAGGAGGAGTTCTGTTTGAACCACTCTCAGATTTCAAAATCTCCTTGTCGACCCAAAGCTCATACATCCTACAGTTGGATACCAAAATTATCCACTCTGACCAAGCACCATGTCTGAATGACTGGTAAAAAATGGTTGTGGTACACGTGCTTGCTCCTGCTGTTTTTCAATATTATAAAATTATAATCTAACTACATAAAATATTACTCTTATAAAACTTCTCATGAGTCTTGTCTCAATTCATCTCTTTATCCAAGTATTCAAAATAAAAGTCAAATACTGTACCTTGTGTTCACGCATCATCCCAACATCCCCTGTCCAATCCAGACATCTGGATTTAAATGATTTTAAACCACACTATTTTCTCAGTTGGGCTTTCTACCCAACTATCCATTCCTAACTGGCATCCTCTTGGGAACTTTATTGATACTCCCACAACATTGCCAAGTTCTATGCACACGGTCTTCCAACATCACTCAATGAGGCTGCATCAGTCCATTCTTCCCAGCCCCCAATTCCTTTAAGACTTTCTATCTCTTCAACCCATTTGATTTATTACCTGGGCTGATGGTTCCATATTATGTTTTTGTTCTGTTCCATGTTCAGTTTGGGACAGAATTGACCATCAGGCTTAATTCAATTCATGAATAAGAGGGTTGAGATTGGATGGTTGTGGGTCCTGAGGTCTTCAGTTCAGCACTTCAGGGAAGATGTGATGGAGTGAAAGGGTTAGAGGAGGTTCATTATTACTCATGACTATTCTGGGACATCACTGTAGTGACAAAGAGTGGTCATGGGGAACAACCTCTTCTTCCTCCTTTCTCCTACCATGACACTACTAAGGAATTTGAATTCCTGCTGTGAAAATGTAATAGCAGAAAGGGGAAGTGCAAACATCTGGGGGCTGATTAACCTGGAGTTTTACAGCAACATAGACTGGAATGGGGAGAGTTCCTGGTGAAAAGGGCTCCTCTCACAGCTTAATTTAATTCTTCCTTAACAGCAACAGTCAGATATTGCCATCATCATCCTTAATCACTGCTTCACCTGTACATGAGTGCTTAGTGGGTGCAGAGTAATGGAACAAACCCTGGTATTTCAGTCCATTGGGGCTGTTATAACAAACTGCCACAGTCTGAGCGGCTTAAACAACAAACAGCTGTTTCTCACAGTTCTGGAGGCTGGGAAGTCCAAGATCAAGCTACTGGCAGATTTGGTGTCTGGTGAGGACCCACCTCCTGGTTAATAGACAGCTGTCTTCTCACAGTGTCCTCACATGCAGAAGGGGTGAGGGAGCTCTTTGGGGTCTCTTTTATAATGGCACTAATCCCATTCAGGAGGGTCCTACCCTCACATCCTGATCACCTCCCAAATGCCCCACCTCAAGATACCATCACACTGGGGGTTAGGATTTCAACATATGAATTTGGGAGGACACAAACATTTAGTTCATAGCATGGGAATAAAAAAGAATCATGAGATGTGTTTCCTGCTCTGGGAGAGTTTAAAATAAGAAGCATACAGGGGTGCCTGGGTGGCTCAGTCAGTTAAGCATCTCACTCTTGGTTTCAGCTCAGGTTGTGGTCTCATGGCTTGTGGGTTTGAGCCCTAGCACAGAGCCTGCTTGGGATTCTCTCTCTCTCCCTCTCTCTCTGCCCTTCCCCTGCTTTCTCTGTCTCTGTCTCTGTCTCTGTCTCTCTCTCTCTCAAATAAATAAACTTAAAAAAAATGAAATCAGAAGCACACAAATACATTAGAACAGTACGATGTAGCTGATGCTATGTGCCAAAGGAGAGTCTGCTGATGCAAAGGAGAGTCTGACTCCTGACAGCTGGAGTGGCTGGGAAGGCCTCAGCCTGGGGAAAGCTGAACACTAAGTGTCCCAAATGTCATTTGAACTGAGCACCCCTTTTGTTTATCGTTTATCGCCTCGTTTGAAGCAGGTTTTGGACTCTGCAATCAGAGAACAGTGCGCTCAGAGCCCATAGCCATTTATGTGGCAGATTATTGATCTCATCATGCATCTCAGAATGAAGAGTGTGTTTCCTGTAGACTTTATTGGGACACCCTGTTGAAGCAGCGCCATGAAATTCCACCCTGTGCTTATTGTAGGGGTGCTGCTGAAGACGTTGTTCATCCCATTACACAATGTTGACACACGCAGAAATTATTTTCTGTCTTAGCCTCAGAAGGAGGTGTGCTTGTCTTGAGGAAATAGTTCGTTTTCACCTTCAGGAGACTGTGAATCTGAAAGTAATTAAAATTGCTTTCAAGAGGTAATTAATGCAAACCGAGAGTTAGCTGTCATCCCCTTGCAAGATGTGTGAATTTGAAAGTAATTAAAATGAAAACCTGCAGACAGATCTGTGGTCCACCCACAGCCACTGTATAGACTTTCCAGAAAGCATTTTTCCATTCATCCTGTTCCTACCCCCATTTAGCGTCTCTCACTACTTCTTCCTTTATCTTGTTCTCATCTACTGTTATGTTAGTGTATTTTATGTGTCCTTGTAAACTGCCTTAATCCTTTTTGGAACAAGGAAGGGTATTATGCACAGTTTTGTCTTGTAAAAAAAAAATTCTGCCTACTCTCTTCAATTCTGCAAGTGCACGATGTTTTTAAATATGCACATGACAAGTGAGTGAGTGAACGAATGAATGAATGACAGAGACTAGGAACCTTGGAGGGAATCTTATTTGTGGGGGAAAATGATTATTTCATTTCAGTCAAGTATTTACATGGCACGGTAAATATGGAATCACCACTCAAGGACATGTGACTGGTGGAAGAAGTGTGTAATTAATTACATTATGACACATACATCATAGTCTGTACTGGGTAGGCATTATAGCGTTTAGGGAGAATATTAAGACAGGCAGAGTCATGCAGTACCTTATACTGGTGAACACCATGGGCTCTGAAGCCAGCCTGTGTGGGTTTGAATCCCCTCTTCTCCATTACCAGCTATGAGATGTTGACCAAGTTACTGGATCTTTCTGTACCTGAGTTTTTTCATCAGAAAATGAGGAAAATAAATATGCTTGCTTCATTGGGTTGTTATGAGATTTAAATATGTTAATATATTTAAAGCACTCAGAAAAGTGGCTCCTGGCACAGAGTGAGCACACTGGTAGTACTCTTGTTATGATAGCAGCATTACTACCCCTACTATATTATTATGCCTGTTTTTTCTTGCTTTTCTTTGCAGTCAGTTAAGCTTGATAGTGGGAACTGAGAGTCAGGAATACTTGAGTTTGGTCCCAGCTCATCCATTAACCCTCTGTAATCTTGGGAAAAATCACTGTCTAAACCTTAGTATACTCATTTGTAAAGTGAGCAGGTTGGAGTAGATCAGTGTTTCCCAAACTTTTTGACCATGACCTAGTTCACACATATACCCATAACTGAAATAATCTTAAGCGTGTGGTAGATGCTGATGATTTTCTATTCTACTCATTGTAAAAGAAATATTCACCATCTATATATTTATGTCATGATTCACAAATAGAATGCAAGCTTTAGTGTAAAATCAAAGGGCTAAATGATAATTCTATTACTCTATGTGTCTTTCAAACATTATTTTTTTGAGAGAGAGAGAGAGAGAGAGAGAGTGGGGAGGGGCAGAGAAAGAAAGAGATAAAGGATCCAAAGTAGGCTTCATGCTGACAGCAGACAGCCCTATGCGGGGCTTGAACCCTCGAACCATGAGATAGTGACCTGAGCCAAAGTTGGACATTCAACTGACTGAGCCACCCAGGTGCCCCTCAAACATTCTAAGTGAACAGCTATATTCTCTTCAGGATATGGACTTTGAGGGGAAACTTCTGGGTTCACATCTGGGCTGTGCCACTGAATGGTTCTATAATCTTAGGGCAAAAAATTTAACCTCTCAAATCCTCAGTTTTTTATCAGTCACATGGGATGACAATGGTACCTACCCCATAGAGTTGCTGTAAGGATTAAATTAGTTTATACATGAAAACTCTTCATGCCTGGCACAAAAATAGTATTCAATAAATATCATCATTAGTCATTAGTATTGTTGCTATTTAACAATATTGCTATTATCATTGGTCTTGGAACAATCAGAGGGACTTTGTTGTCAGAATAAGAAAGGGTGAGAATCCTGCTTGTTTAGCCTGAGCACCTAGTGGTTTTGTCTATAAACAGAGAACGTTGTATGCTTGGTGTAGTGGGAGGGTCTGTGCCCATACCCCACACGTTTCTAATAAATCCACAGGGGAGGCCTGGAGACTTTGTCTGAGGGATCCTGGCCTTGCCGTGACAGTGCAGGGCTCAGTAAGCCAAGAAACAGGATAGTGTTTCCAGCACTGTTTCTCCTTAGGGAAGAGAGTGAGCAAGCCAGCACCATGGTCCCGTTCCCACCCGTGGCACTCGGGAGCTTAGCCTTGGAAGGAGTCTCAGAGGACATCTTGTACAACCTCCCTCCCTCCCAGGGCAAGAACCTCCCTCCTGACTTCCCAGACAGATGAGGTATTGCGCTTCTACTGAAGAACAGCCACAAGTGACAGAAACTCTTGCCTAATCTTCCTCAACTATCCCACGCATGCTGTTTCTAGCTCCCCTTGTAGGAACAGCTCGCAACAAGCCTTTCTCCTCATCCTCGTGATTGTTCTTCAGCGAGGTGAAAATAGGCTAAGCAAGATTCATTCTTCCAATAGTGACTTGGTCAGGAGACCTACATGTGTGTGTGTTCACACCTGCTACGTTATATTGAGGTCATCGTTTTACATACCTGCTCCTCTTCTCGTCCAGAACAAAGCTCCTTCATGATAAGGTACTGTGTCTTGTTCATGCCGGTGCCTGGCATGATGCCCTGCACAGAGTAGATGTTCAGCTAAGGTTTGGCATCAACATAATGGCCATCCTCCCCCTCCCATCCCCACCCAATAAGCTCCAGGTTTTCGTGGAAAACAAAATTAGACACAGCACTGTCAGTGTAGTCTGGCCAGGGCAGGGTGTGCTGAGCTGTGACGAACTTTGATCTGGACACTGCCCGTCTGCTGATGTAGCCTAAATTTGCACGAGCCTTCCTTGCGGTGACTCATAGTAATACACGATACCACATCCAAGGGATGGGATACTAAGCAGCCATTAATAATCATGTCTGTTCGCCAACCCCACCCCCAACTCCAGATATCTTTCAAAGGGAATATTGCCTAGTGAGGGCTTCTCTATCCCATGTCAGTACAACTGACTTTGGTTGGTTTTCTTGTTGCCTTAACTTAAATGCAGATCTTGTTAGTAATCCCAATTAAATGTCATCACGCCGGCTTCTGCCAAGTATTGCAGCCTGTTGGATCAGTTTGAATCTGCATTCGGACATCTGTCATTTAGCTTTCCCTTTCGGGCTTGTGTCATCGGTCACATCTGTGCCAGTATCCCAACACAGTCTCCATTCCACAGCCTGCCGCCACGTGTACGGTTACCGGGAGGACATGACCAATGACACCCCAGCCCATGCACAGGCTTTACCATCCTGGGAGGTGGGATCGCCTCAAAGACCTCCCCCCTCCCCCGCCACCAGCCTTTTCCTTAAACCTAGACCCTGCTCACCTGAGACACTACCTTTCCCCCTATGTTCCACCTTGGCTGTGTGAACCTTCCCAAGCTATCAGTTTCCCCAGCAGAAGAGACCCCAGCCTTTCCTTAGTTCCAGGGGAGTGGGCAGGAAAAAGAGGAAGAGAATTTTGACATCCTGGCTTTTCCACAAAAAATTCCATGGCCTAAGATGAAGGACCTTCCATATCTCCCTTACTTAGATGGATGCCTCTGACCACCCCTGAGGTGAGGAAAGTGAGCATGGGAGAAAGCCACCTGCAAATTTGGTATTATGTTCTCTGGGTCTTCAGTCAAACTGTACCATAATTAGGACAGTGCAGAGGACTGATCTCAACTACCTCTTTCTGCAATCCTCCCTCTAGACAAAGGGCCAAATCTGGCCAGTGCCTGCGTTTGCCAATAAAGTTTTATCGGGACACAGCTGTGCTCATTCATTTATGTATTGTCTATGCCTGCTTTCGTGCCACAGTGGCAGTGCTGGGTAGTTTTAACAGAGACAGTATGGCCTAGTGAGCAAAACATAGTTACTCCCTGGCATTTTGCAGAAAACGTTTGCCAACCCCCCTTTAGGCTTATACTGACCACTATCAGCCCTTTAATCTTTCACCTCTGGAGTGTGCTTTATAGTGTTCAAAGAATTTACACATATGTTATGTCATCTATTTCTCCTAACAATCGAAGGAATCCAGAAAAGAGTTCATAGTCCATTGTTGAAGGAACTGAGGCGCAGAGGAGTTGCGCATGCTGGCTCACGGTCCCACAGCTGGAGCGTGGAACCTGGACCATGGACGATAGGTTGGTGTGAAGTCAGTCAGCCCTTCTCTTACCCCAGTCTCCTGCTGGAGGCATTAACCATGGCCCAGTGACAAAGCGCCTGGGCACTGGAATCAACCTGCCAGGGTACAAATCTTGGCTTTGCCACTTCCTGTGTGCCCTTGGGCAAGTTATTCAAGAGTCATCATCTATAAAGCAGAAGTGACACCACTGCCCACTTTGAAGTGTCATGATGAGGTTGAGATAAATTCATCCATAGAAACTATCTACAATAGTCCATGGTATGTAGTAACAATCATCAGTGTTGTTAGGTGATTATAATCGAGTATAACTCCCTCCAACTGTGCCTTACTCCAGCCCTCATTTCACCATGCTATCCAGGAAATAGTAAGAGAAACTTGTCAACTGCTTTGATTTCTGTCCAAGGAACCAGGATTGGGGGAAATTTTAGAAGCACTGTTAACGCAGCACCCAGATTTTGCTAAGAAAATGACATTTCTTAACTAAGCACAAATAGATGGGAATGGGCTTGAGTTAGTCTTTTGCTTCCTCCTGCAGCTCACATATCCCTCTTCATGGCTCAACCGTTGTACCTTCAAAACCTACCTTTCCTTCTGCCTTCTGGTTCTGTCTTCTGCTTGCTTGTGCCAGAGCTATGAAGTAGATGGTGTCACTAACTGATGGCTTTGAGTTTGGGCTGGGATCGAAGCCTAGGAACTGGCAAGCTTTTGTTCCCTGCCCTGTTGAAGAGAAGTTATAAACTCTCAGCATTTCTGTTAGGATCTTGTGGGCATTGTGCATTTTCTGCCCCCCCCCCAAGGGCTTAGAGCCCTCTTGCATCAGATCCAAAACAACAAGCGTGTATGGAGTGCCAACAATGTGCCTAGCAATGAGACTCAGGGAGATATGAAGAGAAATAAAGAGAGGCCCCTGACATAGATAAAGATCGTACCAACTGAAAGAACAGATATGAAAAAACAAAACAAAACAAAAAAAAAACAGCCCTAGAAAACAGAGCGTGGTTCAAAGAACAGATGTTTTGGAACCAGACAAACCCAAACTCTGATATCAGCTTGATCGCTTATGAGTTGTGATCTGGAGAAATTCTTTAACCTTCATTAAAAAACAAAACAAAACAAAACAAAACATTAAAACAGGGATAATAACGATCACTTAGCAGTGTTGTGATGATTCACTGAGGTAACACATAAAATGCCTTGCACAATGCCTGGCTTATGCCAGGGGCTCACCAAATGTTTCCCTATAAATCTCAAAAAAGAGGTACTCACGTATTCTGAGAAGTTCTGATTTAATTCAAGGAAGTAATCTGTTGGTCTCCTATGCTGCTCTGCTCCTACCTGCTTTACCTTTAAATCTTAGAGTAACTAGGAGCTCAGTCCTTGGTCTTCTTCCCTTCGTTAACTGAGCTCTCTTGCCAGTGAGCCTCATCAAATTCCATCATATTTCATATCTGAATTCACCTCTAACTTTTGCCATGAAATCCAGACCAATCTGTTCAACTACCTACTTGTGTCATTCCCGCTTGTTTCTTTAATGAGTGTCTCCAACTAAATATGACAGTAAAAGTGAACAGAACTCTTGATTTTCCCTACCCAAATTTTTCTCCCCTATTTTTCTCCATCTCTGTAAACAACACCATGATCTAGCCAGTTGTATTAGCCCCAAACCAAGGAATCCTTCTAGATTTCTCTCACCTGCTTCCCGTGTTCACCCCCTCAGCCAGCCCTGATGGGCCCCATCATCTCTCACCTGGACCCCTCCAACTGCCTCCCAACTGGGGAGAGTTACCAAATAAAAATACAGGGTGCCCTGATAAATTTGAAATGATGAACTATTTTACAGACCCGGGAAGAAGGATAACAAAGCAGGGAGTTTCTCAAGTCTGTGGGGACATGGTGGGGGGGGATGATGTCTCTGTCTCCCTGTCTCCCTCTGGTTCCCTGTCTCCCTCTGTCCCAGTCTCCCTCTGGTTCCAGGAGAGGCAGATGGCCCACTGCTATGGCCTCCAGGTAGATGATGTGTTTGGCCTCATTAGAATAACGGCCAGCTTCACCCCATGCCCTCCATCTCTGAGAAGTCCTTCAGAGATAGGAAGCCTGACTTCTTGGCCCCAAATGCCCTCCCAGCTGGCAGCCCAGTATAGCCTTATGGCCACCAGGCATCCCAGGACTCCTGCCCCTCTCTGTGCAACTTTGTGAGAGCCCCACATTCTCCGAGATCCTTTTTAGAGCAATCTAAGGGATAAAGAGAACTGGGTGGGGGAATCTGCCCCTTCCTGTAGTCCCTCCCACATTCTCCCCTCCTCAGGAAATCCCAGGAGAAAGGCAGGCCCGGGCTCTACTCCAGCTAAGGGGGCACGGCTGATGTCTCTCAGTGGTCTCTCGCCATACATCTCTGTAACGCTAGCATCAATCAGAGCTCAGCTGTCATTTAGTAGTGCAACGTGGAGCCAGCCTACCTTGTCCCACAGATCCCTATGTCTAAGAGGGGTCGTTGGAGCCCCTCCCCCACTTGGCACCTGCATGAACATGGGGGAGGGCAGTGAAGAAGATGTCCCAAGTGACTCCCAGGAGGCAACGGTGCCCATTCCCAGGATGGGAAGTAGGGGACTCATACAGAGCTGTAGCCACCCTGAGTCACCCTGGGAGGGGTTTCTTCTGCCGAGCGCTTTGTTTCTCTTTCTTGCTGTTGTCAACAACGACAGGGTCTGGCCAGTTTTCCTCTGTGAACCATTTCGGCATATTATCTGCCAGGGTTTTGGAAAGACTGCATCTTTCCGGGAGGAGTCTGAGGGAAGGCGTCTCTTATTTCCCCATTAACACTTGTCCCCTGACCATTAGCTGGGGCCCCAGAGCATGAATAAACAAGCAGATTGCCTCAAGAAAGTCAGTGTCCTTTCAGGGTCTATAAAAGCAGTTTACACCCTTTGGCTCGGAAATCCTACTCTGTTGGCCTAAAGGAAATGATGACAATGAAGGAAAAATGGCACGTGTGTAAAACTCTGAGCAACGGTATTCACCATCACCCCAAACTTGAGAAATCCTAAATGTCCGACCTTAGGGGGTTGGGTAACTCAATTACGACAAAGCACCACAAAGGAATATTACACAGCCATTCTGAATGTGGAGTAGGAAGCCACCTGGGAGAGCCGTTCCTGAACTCAGCTCGGGGAAGAAAGGCTGGGTGATGGGGTGGCTCGGGTGCTCCTGAGTTTAATGTGCGAGCAGATATGCATACAAGAGGGGGAGGGATGAAGGCCATTGTGGCAGAGCGAGCCGCTTATTGGTACACATTCTTCTCTTTCAATTTCCTCTAATGTTGGGGTTTTAATAAAGCCACCCTTTTAAAAAGCCACAGGAATCCCTCTGTAACCCTAGGAACGGGGCACCTCGCATAGTTTCTGCTGTCCCGGAGACACCCTCAGGTGGGGCCCACGGGTCCCTCCTCCCTTACTCCCCACATGTGTGCGTGTGCCGCCCCCACTTGGGTTTGGAGGGCTGCTGACAGAGGCTCCCTCCGAGTCATGGACCAGAGGACACTCCTGCCACAGCTGGTGAAGAGGGTCAAGTGTCCCAAGGGCACACAGGAAGGGAGAGGCCGGAGGACGACTAATGAAACCAGAGCTGGGAAGGATTAGATCTGGCCTCAGCTTTGTAAATGAGACCGAGGCGGGGGTGGGGAAGTGTCCTACTCAGCGTTCCCTGTGCTTCTGTGGCTGATGGGGACTTGCATCAGAGGGTCCAGATGCCCCCAGACTCCTGATCCTCCCGGAGGCCCTGTCTTTCCAGGCACCTTCCTTGGGGGTCCCAGTCGTCACCTGCAACCAGACACATGCTTTCCGGAGCCTCCCTTGGTTCTTGAAGCTCACTGCTTAGCTAAGTGATTATTTCTTCAAAAATTCTTTTTGTTTATTTATTTTTGAGAGAGAGAGAGACAAAGAGAGAGTGAGCAGGGGAGGGGCATAACCAACGGAGCCACCCAGGCTCCCCTGAGGTGATTATTTCTTTTAATAACCTCTACCGTCTTTGAGGGGCAAAGTCATTATTTGGAGGCAACGGGAGTAAAGTCTAAGACTCCAAGTTTCTCTTTAAACTGGTTTCCTTCCTTCCCTCTCTCTCTCTTTCTTTCTTTCTTTCTTTCTTTCTTTCTTTCTTTCTTTCTTTCTTTCTTTCTTCTTTCCCTCCCTTCTTCCTTCCCTCCTTCCTTCCTTCCCTTGCTCCTTCCTTTCTTTTTTTCTTCTTTCTTTCTTTCTTTCTTTCTTTCTTTCTTTCTCTTTTTCTCTCTTTCTGACTTTAGCTCCCTGCCCCAGCTTTATTGAGGTATAACTGACAAATAAAAATTACATATATTTCAGATGCACAATGTGGTGTTTTGTTTACATGTACATTATGAAATGATCACCACAATCAAGCTAATCAGCATCACCATCACCTTGCGTAGTTATGATTTTTATGCGCGTGGTGAGAAAACTTGAAATCTATCCTCTCAGAAAATGTCAATTATCCCACATATTTGTTAACAGTAGTCATCATGCAGTGTATTAGGTCTGCGAAACTTATTCATCTTGTATGACTGCACCTGTGCACCCTTTCTCCAATCTCTCCCCGTGAACCCCACTCCCAGCCCCTGGTAACCATCACTCTGCTCTCTATTTCTAGGAGTTTGAAGTTTCTAGATTCCACATGTAAGTGAGATCACACAGTATGTCTTCCTAAGTCTGACTTGTTTCACTCAGCATCATGTCCTCCAGGTTCATCCATGGTGTTACAAATGGCAGGATCTCCTGTTTTATGACTGAACAACATTCCATTGTATGTATGTACCACATTTTCTTTATCCATTCATCCATCCACAGACATAGGTTAGGTTGTATCCATGTCTCGGCTACTGTAAGTAATGCCGCAGTGAACACGGGGCTGCAGATAACTATCTCTTCACGTTCCTGATTTCATTTCCTCTGGGTATTTGCCCAGAAGTGGGATTGATGGCTCACAAGGTAGTTCTATTCTTTTTTTATTTTTTTATTTTTTGAGGAAACCCCCTAATGGTTCTCCATAATGGCTGCCCCAGTTCTTGTATGCCTATCTTCTGTGCACGAGGGCAACCTGTTTCTCTCTACCTGCTCCCACACATGTGCACCTCCTTCCATGTTAGGAGCACACCTCAGTGCTGTGACCCACGTCTCCTAATGTGTGTCTGCTTTCCCAGCCTCTGCTACCTTGTGTGGATTCTGAGGACTTCAAGTCCCTAAGTCTTTCCACATAGGCAACTGCCTTGTAAAAGCTCCCTGTGAAGTCCCCCTGGGCACCTCAGATTCAGCGTGCCCAAACCCAGACTGACATCCATTTCATGGCTATATTATCTTCTCTTTAACAAAATCTGTGTCATTGGATGCTAAAGTTTCCAACTCTGCATGGGGGCCGGGACACAACAGTTGGTTAACAGAGATGTTCTGTGGCTGGCCGAGTCCAGGAGGGCACAGGATTGCCCTTTTTAGCCCAGGTCTAAAGGCCCGTTGGACCCACACTGTGTGCAAAGAGGAAAGGGCTCCTGTAGCATGTCACCCACACCCCTTCACTCTGGACTTTGGGGCCCTCTTCTGACCCTTGTGGGAGCCTCCCTGTTGCTTTGACTCCATGGGCCCCTCCCCCTAGGTCTCTTACATCTCTCCTCTTGGCACCCCACTCCACCATCCCTCCCCATCCCATCCTACTGCTCCCTCATAGCCGTTGGTCCTGCTTCCCACCTTCAGGCCATCTAGTTTCCCTCTGGATTAGCCTGCAGAAAGAGGGAACAAGATCGTATTAGTTTCCTCGAGCTATTATGACAAAACATCACAAACCAGGCAGCTTAAACAGCAGAAACTTATCTTCTCACAGTCAGGAGGCTGGAAGTCCAAGATCAAGATGGCAGCATGTTTCTTTTCCCCGGAGCCCTCTCTCCTTGGCTTACAGACAGCTACCTTCTTACTGTGTCCTCACACGATCTTTTCTCTGTGCATGCATCCCTAATGTCTCTCTCTCTCTCCTTATAAGGCCAGAGTCCTATTGGATTAGGACCCCACCTTTATGACCTCATTTAACCTTAATTTCTTCCCCAAAGGCCCTATCCACAAATACAGTCACAGTGGGAATTAGGGCTTCAACATATAAATTGAAGGGTGGGGTGTGAATACACAATTCAGTCCATAACAAGGGTGAAGAAAAACATCCCTCACTAGTTCTACTTCAGGGTCAGATATCCATGTGCATCAGAGCTTATTCTGCAAAAGTGGGCACCAGCCTGAGGGCTCAGGGGCCAAGGTAAGCAGGGCTTTGCTGGGTCTGCAACCCATGCCCTTAGGTGGTGGCAGCAAAGGCAGAAAGAGAGTCACTGTTCACCACCTTTCCAAGGACTTGGTCCATACAGATGAGTATCTCTAGCTAGACCCTCATATTCAAACTTGGGTTGATCAGAAAATGACTCTCCACACATATCAGTTTCCTGGAGCTATCATAATGAAGCACCGCAAACTGGGTGCCTTAGAACAAAGGATATGTATTTTCTCACAGTTCTGGACAGAAGTCCACCATCAAGGTGTGGGCAGCTGTATTTCCTCTGGACACTCATTGGAAGGAGAATACTTCCTTATGTCTTCTAGCTTTTGGTAGTTGCCAGCAATCTTTATTTTCTTAGCCTATAGATGGCAACTATATTATCTGTGCCTCTGGCCTCACATGGCTTTCTCCCTGTGTGTCTGTGTCTCTACATCCAAATTCCCCTCTTCTTCTTATACAGACACCAATCATACTGGATTGAGGGCCTACCCTCATCCAGTATGACCTTAACTGCATTCTATCTGCAGAGACCCTCTTTCCAAAGGCCACACCCACAGGTTATGGGTGGACATGAATTTGGGGGCAGGGGAAAGCAGCAGGGGCGTCAGGAGATGGAAGACAGGGGGGAGGGGTGAACTTAGGCCATGGCCTTCACTGGGGTTTCTTCAGGTAAGGAAAGATGAAAAGTTTAGGCCTGGCTAGTTTGAAGAGCTTTGGTGGGCTTTGGGCTACCTGGGTGGTCTCCAGTTGCCTGGTCCTGCACGCAGATGCATAGGACAGAGGAAAATTGCCTCCTGCGGTGTACCAGCCAGAGAGAAGTGTGGCTCTGCACTGGTTGGTTTGCTTCTCAAAAGCATGCTCTCTGTGGGGTCCTTTGCTCTCTCCAAGAATTGGCTAGCCCAGGGACAGGCAGTCTCTTCCCTGGCCAGGAAGGTTTTTTAAGATGTCAAAACATCAAAATATACAAGAAAATTAAAAATGTGTCCAATACACTCTCTCCCATGGGAAAGAGGAAGGATCTGGCTCCCTTGGTCCCCAGCTCCTATATACTAACACAGTCTTCTGGGTGTCCTGTCAGGGTTTGCTCACATTCTAGATTGGACTCCATCTTCTACCTTACCTTGTGACCATGGGAAAGTCAGTGCTGCACAGGGAAGACAGGTCCCCACCCTGATGGTCCAGCCTTGGGCTCTTGGTCTCGGCACTGCCACTGGCTATGTGACCTCAGGCAAGAGGCCTTGCCTCTGGGAGTCTCAGGGCCTGATCATTTGGTACATCACTGGGCACCAGTTGTTGGCCTCTGACAAAACCCATTTCTACTTTGGGGCTCTCTGGAGGTTGTACAGGGACCCTAGGTTGGCAGTCTCTGAACTAGAGCTTTGAATTCCCATCAGCTGTGAGAATTCTAGGTCCTAGGAAATACCCCTGGCACCTGTTCCCACACTGTTTCCCTGTTGCATGCATTCAGCACATGTTTCATCTTGGTCTCGTACAAGGCTGGTGGTTTCATTGTCTGACTCCCCACGACACTATAACCTCCATGAACACAGGGGCCATATATGAATAGCTTTGGGTCAACCACACTAGCCTAGACTTTGGGTTCCAATCCCATACCATTCCATTTACACTCTGTGACTTTGGACAAGTTACTTCCCTCTTTGAGCTGCAGTTTGCTTATCTGTAAAGCAGGGATCTCACTGCCGTCCTCTGAGTAATATGGTGGCCCCTGAATGAGACCATGTATTCAGGCACCACCACCTCTTGAAAGGAATCCCAGTACAAGGTACCCTTATGGTACTCTTGCTGGGATGTACATAATAAGCAGCTTAATCTATGCTAACCTATTTTTTTTCTCATAGAGCTGAGCGCTAGGATAGGCTTTTTATAACAGATCTCAATGGGATTGATTGAATGAGTGCATAGCGGGTATCTGTTCACATAATCGAAGGAAGAAAAATCAGCATTCAGATTCTCGATGATGGATAAGGTTAGTGCTGCCTTGAGACCCAAGCAAATGGCCTGGAGCAAATGGCCTCCCCCCATGCTTTAGAGGCCCCCACTCAGTCTCTCATCTGGCCACGCTCCATCCCACAAGTCGGGAAGTCCTCGGCACTAAGAGAACATGCCCTCCTGGAGCCTGTGGCCCCCTTCTTCCAGGCCATGCTCCAGTGAGCTGGCACTGGGGAATATGCTGCTCTGCAGGCCCAGCTTTCTTCCAGGGCATTGGATCATCCTGCTGAGGGCAAATCACAGTATTGGCCAGAAGGCAGCAAAGCAGGAGCTATTTGCAGGTGTCGGGGCAGGGGGCAGGGGTGGGGGAGATGGAAGGAACTTGGATGTGCAGCCATGCTTGGTGTCCCCAAGCGCAGGTGTAAGGCCCACTGTGGTACAGGACTGCGCAGGGGGCATGAGGGGGCCTGGACCAGGTTCTGGGTAGGCAGATGTGTTTCTGGCACCTCTGAAGTTTGGCTCTTGTCAAATCCCAGACATGGGTCGTTTAATGGCAATGAATGTGCTGGTGTCACTGCCTCAGACTCAGGGGGCTGGCGTCCAGTTGGCAGTGGCAGTGTGCTAAGCTCTTGCCTCCTCGGTGGCTCTGGACCTCTCCCTGCTGCAAAGACTCAGCTCACAGGCAGCCAGTGGGTGGCGCTGCTCTTGGCCCACGTCTCAGCACAGGGAGCAGGAGGGATGATGTGCAGAACCTATTTACCGAGCCTTCCCTGCTCTCTGCTTGGGACCCGGTCAGTGCCCCCAGACCTGTCCAGAAGCAGCTCATTCCTGCGTGACATCCCCATCGGCCACCAGCTCACGCCAGCCCAGTCCTTTCTGCAGTTTCCTGCCTGTGGCTGGGGCAGTGGCTCCTCGGGCATCCCACCCCTCTGCAGCCTCCAGCTCTTCCCCAGGAGCCACGCCCGTGTCCACCACCCTGTCCTGGCCTAGGCTGCCTGCAGGGGAGCACGCAGACCCCCAACACTGTCAGGCAGGAGCTTCTCTCATCTGGCTCTAGTCATAGTGAACACTGCGGTTTCCAGAGGGAAAAGCTCTTTTAGTAGGATGTGGTCAAGGTGGAAGGAGGGTGAATCATGCATTACAGTTAATCTGTGCTCTTCTTCTCATTCCCACCCTGAGTTATTGTGTGGCACCAGAGCCTAATTCCCCAGCTGCCCAGCATCGTGGTGCCCAAGGCCCCTGCCTTCCCCCAGGTGGCCGCTGCCACTACCCCACCGCTGCCACCGTGATACCACAGCAGTATTCTAGTGCGCGTCCATTGTGTCATGTGATTCTCACATTCTACTGGGAGCTAGATACAGTTAGCCCCACTTACAGGTGAGAAGATGGAAGCTCCCAGAGACTGATAGTTCTCACAGGTGAACAGGTGTTGCTTAAATTCACACGGCACCGACGGTCAGGATCTCAGCTGGTGCTCAGACTCCAGTTTCCTAGTTAGGAGCTCATGCCATGAACCCCCCTTGTCCCCTGCATGGTTTCCACCTGGACCCCCACCGAGGGAATGCAGATCAGCTTGAAACCAGAGCTCTGGGCCAGGCAGGAAGGGCTCTGCTCCCTCAGGATCCAAACCGGCTTGGGACTAAGTCTTCTGAAGTTCCCGGTTCTGTCCACCACACCACATGGCCTGGGGGCAAGAAGTAGATGGAGAAACTGAGGCACGTGGCCCTGAGGGACAAGGAGGGCGATTTTCCACAAAGCAGGCTAGTTCCAAGCCAGTTCTCTGTTCCACCCATGTGTACGGATTCACACAGCCTGCCATGTGGGTTTTTCCGATGTCTGCCTCCATAGTACACATCATACAAACAGATCTACGGAAGGAGATTATGAAGGAAATTATGAAGTCGAGGATGGATTTTTAAATTTCCTTGATAAAACTGGAGGTAATGGAGAACTTATTCTTTCTGCAGCCCATTGCTTTCGATTTAACTAGGCATTTAGGGCTGGAGTTTTGTTTTGTTTTGTTTTGTTTTCCCCCTCTCCTTCTTGGAAAGTGTCCCACAGCTGGAACCGCGTGCTCTCAGCTGTTTGTTTTTCTTCCTTGGAGAGGGACTTGGGAACGTTACCCACCAAACCCCATAGGAACGGGCAGTTTGAGGAGCGTTCAAGCCCCAGACGCACAAACCCCAAATGCACACGCTCCAGGCTGCACTCATCCTGCTGGTGGCCGAAAGGCTGGCTGACAGTCTTGACCTCCTCCCCAAAAAGCAGGGCCAGTTCCAGGCCCCTCCACCTTACATTTGATGGCAGAGGAGGTGGGGGAAGGGAAAGAAGATTCCAGCCCCTGGGCCCCAGGCCAGGCCCTGAAACTCCAGTTGTGAAAGCCGAGCAGGGCTGCTGCCGGAGTGGCTCTCCGTGGGCCCGTTTATCATGCGGCCTTGGGTGGGACTGGGCAGAGCCTGAGTCATGCTTGCCCAGAGTGCTTGTCTGGACCCAGCCAGGCTCTTCCCCAAGTCCCACCCTCACCCTAGGGGGTCCCCAGCCCCAGGCTGAGTCCATCTTCCTGCCCCTCCCCACCCCAACTCCCCTCATTAGTTCCCCTATAGAATTATTTTGCGTGTGTGGTAAAAGAGACATAAAGCGTCCCATCTTAACCATTTTTAAATGTACAGTTAAGTGATGTTAAGTGCATTCACACTGTTATGGAACTGTCGCCACCATCTGTCTCCAGAGCACACTTCTGGTATTTTCTAAACACTCATTTCCCATCCCTCCATGCCCCCCTTCCCACCCCTGGTAACCAGCATCCCATTTTCTGTCTCTATGGAATTGACTGCTCTAGGTGCCTCCTATAAGTGGAGTCATACAGGATTTTTCCTTTCGTGGCTGTCTTACTCCACTTGGCATAGTTAATGTCTTCAAGGCTCATCCACGTTGCGACATGGGACCAGATTTCCTTCCTTTTTAGGGCGGAATAATATTCCTTTAGATGCATAGGCCACATGTTGTTTACTCATTCATCCATCGATGGGTTGCTTCCACCATCTGGTTATTGTGAATAATGGTGCTGGGAACACGGGTGTGCAGAAACCTGTTTGAATCCCTGCTTTAATTCCTTTGGGTGTATACTCACAAGTGGCATTGCTTACCCTTTGGATTTTTAAATCAGCTTGCACAATGGGTACCCGGATGGCTCAGTGGGAAGAGCGTGTGACTCTTGATCTCGGGGTTGTGAGTTTCAGCCCCACACTGGTTGTAGAGATTCCTTAAATAAATTTAAAAAAATGAAAAACAATAAATCAGCTTGCACTTAAACTTCCAACAGGACATTCTGACCACCTGAGACCTCTGTTGCCTGGGAGAGACAGAAGAGGTTGAGAGAGAATCGAGAAGAAAACAAAACATTCAGGGGATAATGAACTCCCATCACCCACAGCCCTCAACTCACCACATCACTAAAATAGGACTGAGGCAGGGCTGTTATTGGAAATCCGGCTTCCAGGGCCCACCCATTGCTGAATCAGAATCTACAGGCTATGATCTTCAAGTTACTTGGGTACTTCTGATTTGTAGCAAGTTTTAATTCTATTCAGTTATTTTGAGAGAGAGAAAGTGAGAGAGGGCATGAGTGGAAGCAGCAGAGAAAGAGGGAGAGAGAATCCCAAGCAGGCTCTACACTCAACATGGAGCCCAACATGGGGCTCCAGCTCACAACCGTGAGATCATAACCTGAGCCAAAATCAAGAGTCAGACGCTCAACCAACTGAGCCACCCAAGTGCCCCTGTAACAAGTTTTAGAGCCACTGCCTGGAAACTGGACACTCCACTCACTGGGATGAGGATGGCAGAAGGGACCTCATTAGATTCTCTGGTCCTAGGTACATTTGGAGTGTCAATAATGACCATTCTACCACATCCAGTCTTCTGGTTATCAGATCCTTGGATAGAGCTGGATAGGCCCTGCCTGGCTAGGTTGACTGTTACAGTCTGTATTAGTTTGCTGGAGCCACCATAACAAAATATCACAGGCTGGGTGACTTAAGCAATAGAAATTGATTTTTTTTTTCTCACAGTTTTAGAGACTAGAAGTCCACAATCAAGGTAGTGGCACAATTGATTTTCTCTGAGGCCTCCTCTCTTCTCCATGTACGGATGTCCAATCTCTTGCTGCCTCTTCACAAGGTCACCTCTCTTTGCTGCCTGTGCCTGGTGTCTTTTCCTCTTCTTATGAGAGCACCAGTCATATGGGATGATTTCATTCTAATTTGATCACCTCCTTTAAAGACCTTATCTTCAAATATTGCCAACATGTTAAGGTGTTGGTACTTCGATATACAAAAAAAAGGGGGGGGGGATGGGGAGCACAATTCAGCCCATAACACAATCATTTCCTCATTCCTCCCTTACCTGATTATTTTAAATTCTTTATATTCCTCCAACAAAACAATACCATAAGGAACTAGAGTCAAACTTACCTATAATTCCGTTGATTAAAAAATCAATTATTTTCAGCAATCCCAGTTTTCTTTTAATCCTGTGTGTGTGTGCATGTGTGCGTTTGCTTAATATTATAGCATATGCACTTCCCACACTGTTGCATAATAGACCTCATAGCTGTTGTTTATAGGGTTTCATCAAAAGCCATCTAACTGATGGGCCCACGATTTAATTAGCCTTGAATTGTTCATTCATGACTTCTCCATTTTCCACTTCTACAAACAAAAGGGCAATGAGTTTCTTTGTGCTATAGTGTTTCCCTCTTTTTGGATTATTTCCAGAGGGTAAATTCCCAGGGGTGACATTACTGAACAGAGGACGTGAACATTTTTATGGCTCTTGATAGATCTTGCCAAATGGCGTTCCAAAAGCGTTTTACACTGTCATCAGTGATGTATAAACATACTAGTTTTCACCACACTCTTGCCAGCATGATGTAGCACTGTCCCATTATTTTCAGAGAGATTTCATTTTGTTTTATTTTATATCTCTTTGTTAGCTAATGATCTCATAAAGTTTTTCATATATTTGATTATTCATTATATCATCTCTTAAGGGAACTTAAGCCCTTAAACCCTCTGTAAGCCCTCTGGTCTGCTTACTTATTAAGTATAGACCACCTGTTCACTAGCATGGGGTGCTATGGGTCACCAAGGAAGTAGAAGGCCTAGTTCTTTCCTTCCAGAGTCCTACAATCGACGATCACATCTTATTTAGTTATTGCTGACTTCTTTGTACCTGACCTACTGCTTTGCACATTGTGCTCAGTAAATTTTGTCGAATGTAATTCAATTCCAGATAACATGTTTATGTTCTTTGCGGTTCAGAGATCTGTATTCAATTCAAAGGAATGCAGAGCTCAAATCCAAAATGAGTCTGAATCCCAGGGAGTTAGTCCAGACCTTAGAATCGAATATGGATGAGCATGAGATTCTATGCTACAGCAGAGGGAAGATGCGCCTGATAGCAATTTTAAAGCAAGGTTTAGGGGTTGAACTTGGCAATATGAGCCAATGTATGATGTGGGTGTTCACCAAAAGTGATTGCAGTAGGACTCATATTAATAGAGGTATAGTATGGAGAATAAGAGAGGTGAGAGTCCCATTGGACCCTCTGCAGATTAGACAACTCTGCAATTCCTCAGTGTTTGTCTCTTTTTTTCAGTTTTTTCTTTTGAAAACATTTTTGAACCTACAGAGAAGTTGGAAACATTGTATAATAAGCACTCCTGTACGCTCCTTCATCTGGATTCATCGGTTGTTAACATTTTGCTACATTTTTCTCTCTCTTTCTCCCTCCCCCCTTAATCCTTCCCCCCCCCCCACACACACACGCTATTATTATTCCTATTTTTATTGTTGTGGAACCATTTGAAAGTAAATTGCAAACTTTACCCTTAAATACTTTAGTAAGTACTTCCAAAAGCAAGGAAGTTCTCTTATATCACCACTTACAGTTGTTAAGTTCAGGAAATTTAACTTTGGTACATATAGTCCATAGTTAACTTTCTTCAGTTGCTCCAGTAATGTCCCTCATAACATTTTTGTTTTTCACCCTGATCCAGGATCCGATCCAATATCAGGCATTTAGTTATATCACGTCTCTGTAGTCTTCTTTTATCTAGAATGGCTCCTAGCCATTCATAGTTTTTCATGACATCAACGATATTTTCGAAGAATGTAGGTCACTTGCTTGCTGTAATGTTCCTTAATTTCAATGGGTCTGTTGTTTCCCCATGATCAGATACAGGTTAAACATTCTTGGCAGAAATACTTTATTAAATTCAGCTCAGTGCATCACATCAGGGGGCATATGGTATCATTTTTTTCCCTTTATTGGTAATGTCAAATATGATCACTTGGTTAAGGTCTTTATCTACAGTAAAGATATCTTTATTCCCTTTCTAATTAAGAAGGGATCTGTGGGAGATACTCTGCTACTGTACGGATATCAACAATCTGGCACACGATGATTTTAGCATCCATTGACAATGCTTGCCTAACTCCGTTATTACAAAGCTGGTGATAAGGTGAAGATTTTTCTAACATTTCTGACCATCCTTAATGTTATTTTCCTGTCTGGGCGCTACGGTTATAGACAGAGGCAGACCATGGCATGCTAGAGTCGGTTCCAATCGAGTGCATCTTTTCCCAACCCCATATTTAGTGACGTCACGTTGGTAGCTTGAGATTGGCCATAGTGGGAGTATTTACACCTCAGAAACTGGCAAGCACTACAAAGTGGGAGTTTTGTTGTTCTCCTAGAGGACCGGTTGTTAAACGTTTACCACTGGATGCAGACAAGCTGAAACACGTTCAAAAAATGACTGCTCCTGGAGGGACTTGAAACCTTAAGGAAAGGAGATCTGTCTTCAAATATTTAAATGACTGCTTGTGGGAAATCCTCATTAGCTGGGAGGTAACCACTTAACTGTCCCGCTCTCCCTCCCACTGGGTGCTCCAGCTGTGCATGGGTCCTTGAAGGAGTCACAGGCATCTTCCCCCACAGGCTTCCTGTGGGGAAGCAGCAGGGGTGGCATGGAATCAGGGGCTGCAGGTCTCCTCGAGAAGGGACCCCAGGGCTTCACCCTCTGATCCTGGAAACAATGTGGATGCAGAGAGGTGCAAGGTGCAGAGGACATAGGGTTCATGCTAAGTGGCTTTCATATTCTTGGTAAATTAAGTTCAGGTTTACTTGAAAGAGTGAGGGATAAAGCAGGCTTGGGCATTTAGAGGCTCCAAGAAGCTTTTGAATGACAGCTAAGGGATTTTTTTCCCCACCAATCCACTCAGAGCAGTTCAACTCCAGGTATATGCAAACAGCACGAGAATGAGCCAAGTCCGCACACTTCGTCAGCAGGACTGTGCTGTCTAAGAGGTAAAGCAAGGAAAGGTGCAGAAAGAGGCTGCCTTGGGTTTATCATTGATGCCTACAGAGGTAGGTACACTTCCCCGGAGGCCTGGGGCGCATGAAAGCAGCTGTGGATCCAGGTACAACAGTGATTCAAGTATAGCCGGTGGGGGTGAGGGGGAGCTAATGGAGGATGTCAAGTTCCTGGGATCAATCTGCCCACTGAAGACAGTGAGAAAGCCAACAAGCTTAGTGGTGGTTTGAAAAGAGGGGGATCACTTTCCAAAATACCAAATGTTTACAGGTCCTCGGGTGAACCGTACTGGGGGACGCTGGGAGTGAAGAAGGTGAAGAGTTATGTGTTCAGCCTGTCAGAAAGTCACAAACGTGAAGAAAATAATGTGCCTCACAGTGCTTTGTAAAATGTAAACCTCTATCCAACGGTTCAGTGTTCCATGATGAGTATGAATGCCCACAAATCTGATAATCAATGAGCCCACGAATCTGATAATCAATGAAGAAAGGGAGAGCCTCTGGAGCAGAGGGTGTAGGTAAATGCCAATAGCATGAATTTGAACAGAGCTTTGCAATATATGTGAGGTTTTCTTCCCATATACTTTTATCAAATGAGACCATATCTGCATAAAATACAAAACTCAATGTCTGGTCCATAGTAAATGCTCAGTTAAGTTTATTCTTTTCTTTAGTCCTCACAACACCCTCCTGTGGTAGATGTTGTTAATTCTATTTTTAGATGAAAAGGAAGGGACTCAGAATGATGAATTCCCTTGTCTGAGAGTAATGAGTTAAGTGATGCGCAAGACTTTGGATTCTAAGTTTAATATTCCTTCCCTTCTAATGTTTCTAATGTGTCTAAGGGCCCGTCTGATTCTCAGAGTCTATAAAATTGTCAACTCCACTTCTTTCATATAACCTTTTGTACTTCACACAAAGCTGTCAGTGTTTGAAACGGCCATTGTGAACATGACATATAGGTGATGTTTCTTACTACATACAGTATGTTTAAAGTTGTCGTTAAAATTTTTCCTTTTGTAGGAAAGGCTCTGAATTCATATCACATCATATCGTGACTGATGATTGTCACTGGCACGATTTCATATGTCTCTTTGCAATACTAAATATTTTTACAATATTAAAGATATCCAACCTAATAATTCAAGATGCTCTGGGGACCAATGATTACTTCAAAGTAACCTTAGTGTCAATGTTTTCCACCGGAAAAGCTCTCTCTGTTTAGGTGGAAACGCTTTTTGCATCATCATCAAAGATGGTTTGCATGGATGGATAGATGGATGGACTAGATGGATGAGTGGGTGGGTGGCTGGGGGGGTTGATACCTAATTCTGGCTTCCTGGATAGCAGGGTGATCTGATAGAAAGAGAAGTGAGCTGGGTTTCAAGAAATACGAGTACTAGCTCTGGATGATGTGGGGCATTTCATATCACCTTTCTCAGCCTTCATTTCCTCATCTGAAAATGAGAAGTGAATGATTATTAAGGTCGCTTTCGGCTCAAAGCATCTTAGCGCCTGGTGAGTCCAATTTTTGAAAAACAGTAATGTGAGAGATTTGACATAAGGGCTGCCAACCTCGTGTTTGGACAAGAGGAAACCCAATAAGTATCTAGATTTCCTGGCAAATCTGGCCCAGATTCCTTACATGCCTATTAGTGAGAATAATCTCCAACCTCCTAAAAATACTTTATGACAAGCTCAACGAGCAAAGAAAGATGGATTTGAGAAAAACGTCCAACAGGGAGAGCTCACACCCCTCCAACCAAGAGCTGCGTGGAAACCCTGGGGGACTTGATACGGAGCTGTTTGAAAACAAGCACTCACGGAACAAATTGTCCGGAGAGATAGAAACACTGAAACACGCTTGCTGCCCTCACTGATTTCAGATTAGGGCCTCATGTGACTGCAGCCGGGGGCAGACTGGGGAGATGGAGGAGGACGCCTGTAACCCGGCGTAAGCAGGCTCCTGCTAGCCGGGGAGGGATGGACTGTGCACTGGGGTAGGGCGGAAAGTCAGGCAGCCCCGGGGGGGGGGGGGTGTTAAAGCTGGATCTGCCATCGCCCGGTGGTGTTGTCTTGAACCATCTTGAACCAGCCACTCCATCTCTGCAAGCTTCACCTGTACGACTGACACGTGAACATATTTTGTACTTTTTTTATGACATGGCCAGTCAGGTGATGCCACAAGAGGAGACAGGGGAGCAGCTCAGGCAAACAAGGTGTCGTGTACTCACAGGTGCTGGAGACGGGAGGCCCGCACCCACACAAGGCCACGTGGGGAAGCACCAGGGTGCTTAGGAGGCAGACACAAGAGTGACGGGAGCAGTTAGGGCCTTTATTGTGGTTTCTGGGAGAAAGGCAGGATGGTGTAAGTAATTCAGGATTGGCTAGTTTGAATAATTTTGGTGGACTTTAGGCTACTGAGGTGGTCTCCACTTGCCTCGTACCTGGCCCTGGGATGACAGAGGCAGAGGAATAGTGCTTCTGGGGGCCAGATAGAGGAGGTGTGATTCCAGAGGGGCCGTCAAAGGCATGCCCCCAGCTGGGCCGCTTGCTATCTCTAAGAATTGGCTAGTTCCAAGAGAAGCAGTTTCTCCCCAGCTAGAAAGGTTTCTGAAGATGTCAAAGCATAATATACAGAAAATAATTTTACATGGATATACACACATGTATATATAATTATTATATAAAATCCAGAACACATCTCATCTAAAACTGGACATAGGAACAGTGATATCAGAGGATCACATGAGATACAATGCATGACAACATCCAGCCTACAGCCTGGTACTGAGTACCCAGTACTGAGTACTACACCCATTGATAGTAGTTTTCTCTCTTCTTCCATCCAGTTTAGTGGATGGCCTATCTATACCTCTCTCTAGCTCTAGGGCAGGAGGGTTCTTCTGTCTAGGACTCCATTTTTTTTTAAGATATTTATTTAACTTGAGGCGCCTGGGTGGCTCAGTCGGTTAAGCGTCCGACTTTGGCCCACGTCATGATCTCGTGGTTTGTGAGTTCGAACCCCGTGTCGGGCTCTGTGCTGACAGCTCAGAGCCTGGAGCCTGCTTTGGATTCTGTGTCTCCCTCTGTCTCTGCCCCTCTCCTGCTCATGCTCTGTCTCTCTCTGTCTCAAAAATAAATAAAACACTAAAAAAAACTTTAAAAAGATGTTTATTTAACTTAAGTTTTTAAGTTATTTATTTTTTTAAGTTTATCTAAGAGAGAGAGAAGGAGAGAGTGAGCAATGGAGGAGCAGAGAAAGAGAGAGAGAGAGAATCCCAAGCAGGTTCTGCATTGTCAGCACACAGCCCAATGTGGGGCTTGAACTCAAGAGCCATGAGATCATGACCTGAGCTGAAAGCAAGAGTCAGTCGCTTAGCCAACTGAGCCACCCAGGTCCCCTTAGGACTCTCATCTTTTAACCTGTGAAATAGGTTAAATAGGTTAATAGGTGAAATAGGTTAATAGGGCATCCAGATGGTCACCAAGGTAACTTCCAGGCCTGCCTTTGCCCCTTTCTTGTCTGATTTCTGCTGAGAGCTGCAGTGCACATTTGTGGGTTAGAAGGGCAGGGGCAAGAGATCCCATTGGGGGGCCTGGAGAAGGGAGCTTGGAGGTTGAAACAATGTCACCAGATTGAGAAAGAGATCGCCCACACCTTGAAAGCACAGACCTCAGCTCCAGCACGGTGGCCTGCCCAGGACAGTCTTTGTAGAGCCCACACAAGTAATCTCTCCAGTGTCCAACCAGGGCCCGGCCTTTGGTGAAGCAGGCAGAAGCAGCATGCTGTTTAAGGTAGTGGAACACAAAAGATGCCTGTTCCACCACATACGTGTAATTTTCACATTGATGTGAGTATCTGGCCTGTAGATCAAAAACCCTATTTCCCCCACAACATCTATCTCTGAGGACTGCTATAAAAATGAAAAGAGCTGAGTGGGCATCAGGTGTTCCATAAGTGGTAAAGTATCCAGCACAATGCCTGATGATCAGGAAGTACTGAATCAATGAAAGGTTCTCCTTTTACTAATTATTCAGGACCTGATTATTACGTCAGCGGACGATATTTCTGCAATAAGTGCTGGAATGCTCTCACGTCTGTTCTTAATAAAGTTCAAGCCACTTGTCTGCTTTTAAAACTACGTAAATGATCAACTTGCTAGCTCAGTGATGAGATGAGATTCTTGAAAGGATTTCCTGCTTTGTGGTGGGTAGGCACCACATATATAGAAGAGTCACTCATGGGGACGCCTGGGTGGCTCAGTCGGTTGAGCACCTGACTCTTGGTTTCGGCTCAAGTCATGATCTCATGTTTCGTGAGTTCGAGCCCCGCATCGGGATCTGTGCTGACAGTGTGAAGCCTGCTTGGGATTCTCTCTCTCTCTCTCTCTCTCTCTCTCTCTCTCTCTCTCTCTCTCTCCCCTCTCTCTATGCCCCTCCCCTGCTCCCTCTCTCTGTGTCTCTAGAAATAAATAAATAAGCTTCAAAATATTTTTCTTAAAAAAGAAGGATCATGCATGAAGTGAAATCCAGCAAGTTAAGGATTCCTCTCCCCTTACTTTTCTTTTTTTTTTAAATTTTTTTAATGTTTTATTTACTTTTAAGACAGAGAGAGACAGAGCATGAGTGGGGATGGGGCAAAGAGAGAGGGAGACACAGAATCTGAAGCAGGCTCCAGGCTCTGAGCTATAAGCACAGAGCCCGATGCGGGGTTCGAACTCAGTAACTGTGAGATCATAACCTGAGCCAAAGTTGGACCCTTAACCGACTGAGCCACCCAGGCACCCCTCCCCTTACTTTTCAAATATGATGAAAACTGCTAGAGATAAGAACCACTTTGGGCTCTCGAAGACTGGTATTTACACCCCTCATGAAGTACTGTGTCATTACAGATTGGGGACTTAATTATATTGTGTATCAACAGGGACTTTAGCTTAAATGCCAACATAGCTGAAATGATACCCTAGGAAAAATCAGTGTATCATGGGCAAGTCGCCCCTATCTAAATAGCACTCCATTTTCCAAAAACGTGTGCTTTGAGAACAGGCTTTGGGTTTGTCAGGAGAGGTTTTTATTTTTTCTATAACTATATTCAGTTAGTAAGTCTTTCAAGTCTTTGAAGGCCATTTCCTAGCACTAGCTGCAAGAATGGACCAACAAGCACATTAAAGTATTGAGAAGATTCCCTGCAAGAGGACTTCTAAGTTTCTAAGCAGAATTGGCAGGCCCCAAGTGTGCATTACCCACAGGCAGCAGTGATTTCAAGAAGTGTTTGGTAGGTGGGGCTCCGAGCAGCCTGGCCCCATGAGACTCGCACTGGCCACATTTTAGGTCCTTCTGAGTCTTCGGGACCAGTTCCATCTAAGGGCATGACCAAGGCTTGAAAATCAGTGCCCACCTTTACGGTCCATCCCAACTTCCTCCCAGATCATCTCTAGTAAAGACCCTCATTGGTTAATGAGATGGCTATAGGTTAAATTGTGCTTCCCTCAAAATTCCTATGTTGAAGCCCTAACCCTCCAGACCTCAGAATGTATCTCCAAGTAACTAGATTTGGAGATATGGTCTTTAAAGAAGTAATCACTGGGACAGGCCCTACTCCGATATGACTGGTGTGCCTATAAGAAGAGGAGATTAGGACACAGAGACACACGTAGAGGGAAGACCATGTGAGGACCCAGGGTGAACCCAGCCATCTCCAAGCCAAAACGAGAGGCCTCAGGAAAAATCAACCCTGTGGACACTTTGCTCCCAGACGTCCAGCCTCCAGATCTGTGAGAAACAAATGTCTGTTGTTTAAACCCTGCAGCCTGTGGTATTTATTTATGGCAGTCCAAGCAGACTAAAACACCGCTCACTTGTGTTTTCAAAAACATCCTCCCCGCCAAAAAATAAATAAAATAAACAAAGATGAGAAAGAGAGAGAGAGAGACAATAACAAAAATCATCCACGGGTAGAATGCTTAATAGACCTGCCTGTCTCTGGATGATCTATTGAAGCTTGCAGGGGGACTCCAGGTGCACCTTAGGATAACCACGGGCAGTAATTGTATTTACAACACTGGACGATAACATCGTACCTTTTTTTTTTCATGGTGCATGTTTGTTTCCTTCCACCACCACCCCCCACAGCATGACGTGAAGCCAAGAGGAGAGTCTGGTGCAGAGGGGGACCCTGGAGTTAGTGTCAGAAGACCCTGGCTCCACATTTTGGGTCTGTCCCTCCCTGGCTAGGAGACCTTGCAAGACTTACTTGATTTCTATAAGCTTCAGCTACCCCATCTTTAAAGTGGGGATAACGGTGCCCATTTTCCAGGTTGTTTTGAGGATTAAGAGAGGTATATGGAGTATCTGAGGTATAGGTAGGAATATTGACAGTTACCAGCTCACTCATGCAGGATCCAGACTGTTTCAGAGTCTGATGTAAAGGCAAAATACCACATTTGTCTCTGTTTATGTAATCCTCTTGCCTTCAGCTGAGATTTCACACCCATTAAGGTAATTTTGAATGTTGATATTGTCATCTGCAACATTACTCTTGCCAGCTTTGGTCATCATGATGATTCATGATTGATTCAACAGGGCTGAGGATTGCCTGTCACCAGATGCTGTGTCATTCAATGGTATTGAAGCCTTTCTCCTTGTCAGCCTCCAATTCTGAGAGGCCGCCGAGTTCTCACAATGCTATTTCTTTATGATGCCTTGTGTGTGTCCTTCCTCTGCATCACGGCAGGCACAGTTCTGCTTCGAGACCTTCTTCTGTCACCAGGACCACAGCCTCCTACTCCGTGTTCCTCCCTGAGTTCGTGACCTCCCCAGTTCATTATCCACATCGCTGAGGGAGACATCTGACAAAAATACACACAGAACCCTGAGACCCCCACTACTGAAGAGTGTTCACTGATTACACTCGTCATGTCCAACTTGTTCAGATAATCTTAATGATGGGTTTGGTGCTTTCACTTCCCAATGAACATTTTGAAACACATTAGAACTGAAGAGTTTAAACAGGCTCCTTTTTGTGTGTGTAGCTTTCTCCCTAAGCAAATGATAAATTTTTTGATAGGAAAGCTTGTATTCTAGACTTCTCTGTATTTATTATCACCCAGACCCATATGGTGAATTGATACTTCACATACACTATTGGATGACCTAATACATGAATGAACAAATGAATATCCTAATTTCAAACTTATCTGTAGCTCTTGGACAATGGGGAATTGAGATGTAAAGAAGCAAAGAGCAGGGCTCGTGGGTGGCTCAGTCGGTTAAACGTCCAACTCTTGGTTTGGGCTCAGGTCATGATGTTGCAGTTTGTGGGTTCGAGCCCCGTGTTGGGGTGTGTAGCTGGCAGTGTGGAGCCTGCTTTGGATTCTCTGTCTCCCTCTCTCTCTGCCCCTCCCCCACTCACACTGTCTCTGTCTCTCTCTAAATAAGTAAACTTAAAAACAAAAAAAGAAGAAGCAAAGAGCAAAAAAGAAAGATGGGAAGAGAGCCAGCCCCTTTGTGATGCTTCATGTCTTAGCCTGGGATTTCTATGGACATCAGAGCCTGAGACACAGGCTTGGAAATTTATTGTGCAAAGTGAATCTGGTAAGCAGGAGTGGGAGATGGGGAAGACCAGAAAGAAGGATGCTTTCCTTGAGTTGGTCTCCACCAATGGCCACTGGGGGTCAGTCCTGCCAGGACTTCTAAAGAGCTATGTGGTAAGAGCTGCAGAATTGCCTGTGTGTGAAGAGCATTTATTGACCAGCCCCTGCCCCCGTAGGCCAAGTTTCCTCCTGAGGATCAAGGCCATGCATGGATGAGGTCCAGATGGTTTCCACAATTCTGAGAAGCCATAGAAGCCCCGGGGGAAAAAGCAAGAGATGGGAGTGTAGATAAAGTGAGGTGCTGCCGGGTTTCAGCCACCTGGAAGGGGTCATTGTGGCCCTGGGTGGAATAAAATGTAGGCTGAGAGTGTGAGGTAGGGCCCACAGGCTGCTCTGTCCATCTCTGCTCATCCTTCTATTTCTCAGGAGAGATGCAGGCGCTTCTTGGCCCCATAACACTCTCTATTTTGAATCATTCACTTAATCATTTGACAACTTATTCATTGACCACCTACCGGGTTCAAGTTCTGTATCAGGCACTGTGTTGGTCTAAACAGCAAGTCCCTGGGGCACCTGGGTAGCTCAGTCAGTTAAACTTCTGACTTTGGCTCAGGTCATGATCTCACAGTTTGTGAGTTCGAGCCCTACATCAGGCCCTGCACTGACAGCTCGGAGCCTGGGGCCTGGAGCCTGCTTCGCAGATCTGTGTCTCCCTCTCTTTCTGCCCCTCCCCCGCTCATGCTCTGTCTCTCTCTGTCTCAAAAATAAATAAACGTTAAAAAAAATTTTTAAAAAGGACATGAGAGGCCCTGAATTACAAGAAAAGGTGCCTGCCATGTCTATGTCTAAACAGCAAGTCCTAATTCCATCTGTGAATTCACAAAGAGTTAGTCTTTTTCCGAATAGATGTATGCATGCCATCAAAATGCTGGGTTTCCTGACATCTCTGGTAATGATTTCAGATACTCTAGTCTTGAAATTGGAATCCTGGGGAAGTCTCCTCCATAAGAGCCTTTTGATTTATAATGCATCTTGGATCTCATTTCCACAGTAATCCACAGTGAATTACCAGAGACTCCATCTGCTTGGACCACCAAAGGGAACCCTTGTGCCAGGAGCACAGAGTCTCCAGCCACACCTCTGCAGAAAGTAATAAATATGTTGGTGGGGGTTTCCTTCCTTTGAGGTTGTGCCAGGCCATCCTAATATGAATATCTGTGGCCATCACGTGGCTACTAGCCAGCCTGTGCTCCGTGCATCCTCCAGTTCAGTCTGTGCTCACCGATGTGCCAGAGACGGGATCTATTTGTAAAGGCTGGGCATCTGGGTTGCGGCCAACTCACCATTCCAGTGGGCAGGTGGTCTTCATCATTTGCCTGTTTGTTGGACCTTGCATACAAGACCCAGAATTGGCTACCTTTGCTTGCTCAGTGAGAGACACCTGCCTATGAACTGATAAAGCCCAGTGCAGGTAGGCATTCGGGCCATTCTGAACCAGAAATAAGATAAAGCTAGATAGATAGATAGATAGATAGATAGATAGATAGATAGATAGATAATAGATAGATAATAGATAGATAGATAGATAGATAGATGATAGATAGGTGATAGATGATAGAGCTCACCAAAAATTTACCAACATGCTGCCCTCCTCTTTGGGTCCTTATGAATGAGCCCCAGTACTTCCCTTCCTCATCTGCTTCCTTCCCCTGCCTCAGTCCTTCCTGATGCCCACAAGCAGCTGAGAGCAGGCAGCATTTGAGCAACCTACCCTGCCAGTTCTAGAATCCAGATGTGTCCAGATGTGCCTAGAATCAACCCACCTTGGCCAGTGAATAGCCAGTTCTAGAATCCAGATGTGTCCTTGTGGGTCCAGCGCTCTTGAGGCTCGTCCTGATTCTGTACCGCCAGCTTTCCTGGGATCCTGAGCCCCTCACACTGTCCCAGCCTCAGCTGTCTCCGCTCCTTTGTGCCTGTAGCTCCAGGACTGGCTTCTGTTTTGGTGCTTGCATCCTGCCTGCCCTTCCCAGCTCTTCCCCTCGAGGCTGGGCCCTACAGTCCTGCTCGCTGACTGTCCCATGCCTGAGATGCCCTCACCCTGCAGGTGGTGCTTTTGGATGACACCTGTCTGGTGAGCTCAAGACTCACCCTGCCTGGTGGCCCTGTTGCTGCACCCAGACCCCCTACTGAGGGCCCTGTCTTACTGTGCTACAGCTGCTATAAAAAAATACCATGGACTGGGCAGCTTACACAACGGACACTTATTCCTTACAGTTCTGGAGTCTGGAAGTCTGAGATCAGGGCACCGGCACGGTAGGCTTCTGGTGAGGGCTCTCTTCCTGGCCTGCAGGTGGCGTTCTTGCTGTGTCCTTATATGGTCTCTTTCTCTCCTTCTGAGGACTTTAAGCACATCATGAAGTCCCCACCCTCACGGACCTCACCTAAACCTAATCACCTCCCAACGCCCCCAACGCCATATGCCATCGCGTTGAGGTTTAGGGCTTCCACGTGAATTCTGGGGGAGACACAAACATTCCATCCACAGTAGCCCGTATTCTCTTCTCTTGTTAAACCTCCTATTGACCATTCCTCAGTCACCACCAAGCAGCCTATTTGTGCTTTCCTCCACTTCAGTGACACCTCGCTCCTGCCTAGATCTCTTCCTTGACACCTAAGGAAGCCACCCAGCCTTGGATACCTGTATTCGTGTCCTGTGGCCACCTGACAAAGTGCCACACTTTCTCACAGTTCCGGCAGCTACAGGGGCCAAATTAAGGTGCCAGTACTAATTAAGTACAAATTAAGGTGCCAGTACGGCTAGTCTCTTCTGTAGACTCTGAGGGAGAATCCACTTCATGCACCTCTCCAAACTTCCGGTGGCTGCTGACAGCCCTCGGTGTTCTTACTCCTGGTGCTGCATTATTCCAATGTACACCTCCATCTTTACATGGCCTTTTCCTCCTTGTGTCTACGAATGTCCTCTTATCTTTATAAGGATGCCAGTCACTGGGTTAAGAGCCCACCCTAACCCAGTAAGACCTCATCTTAACCAATTACATCTTCCTATAATGTACAAATAAGGTCACATTCTGAGGCTCCAGGTAAACATAAATTTTGAGAGGACACTATTCAACCCACTATGATACTCCAATTTTTAAGTTATGCTAAAAAACCAAAAACTACCCAAAAGAGTTATTTTGTTCTTAATCCTGCCTGTGGCTTGCACACTCAATTCCTTGAACAAGTGCCTAGGGTATGTAAATAGGTAAGGTGCCTGCCCTCCTGAGGCTCTCAGGGTAATGGAAGAGGCTGATGAGTGTCACTGCATTTTATGGTGATGATTAGTATAGTAGAGATAAAAGCAGCAAACTTTATCCAACTGGGAGTAGAAAAGGCTCTGGGAGGGCTTCTTAGAAGAGGTGTGAATTGAATGATGATTAAGACAACAGTTATGGAAAGACAAGGCATTCTAAGAGGGACCAGTTTGACCACAATTCTTGAGGCAATCCTTTCAAGATCTCTTATAGGACCTTACAGTTTTCCCACAGAAGTAAACTTAGGTTGCCTGGTGTTCTGGGTTGGGGTTGCCAAGAAGTTCCTCCATCTATCTCTAAGTGATTGGCCCCTAGCAGATGGCCCCATTGAACGAGAGCCATGCAGAGCCCTTTGGAAGCCAAGCATTGTTTCCTGGACCATCCCTCTCTTTGCAACCTCACATCCACAGCCAGTCACCAATGCGAGGGCGTTTATTTGACCAACCTACATGGCTGTCTTCAGTGTTGGCACAAACCTTTACTGATTGCTTTGATATGGAGAAGACTGGAAAATCACAGGGCCTCCCTTGCACAGAGGGAGCTCATCATCAGAGGTGACATTGCAGAATTTCTGTTAAGGCTGGCAGTAGCACCACACCTTCTCCTCTCCCCTCAGGCACCAACCACACCCCAACACTTGTTTTCTCTTATGGTTGACTTCATTCATTGGCACAACATCTGCACTTATGTATGGCTGGTGACTCCCATATCTGCACTTCCAGCTCTCTCTTGGTGGGCCCCAATTCCAACAGCCTTCTGGGCATCTCTGCCTGGAGGTCCCTCAGAAACCACAAACAGTATGAGCTGAAGCTGCTCCCCTCCACAGTCACGATGTAAATCTGCCCTGTCGTGGTCACTTCTCACTGCGCAACTGCTTGGAAGAGTAGATTACATACGCTCGTCCTCAACATTATTCTCTGTACCCCCAAGAGGGTAACAGAAACTCATTCTCTATACCCATGCATCTCCTGGTCATTGGGGTGTTAAAGGACACTGTTATGGACCGAATTAGCCCCCTCTCGCGGATTCATATGTCAAAGTCCTAACCTCCGATGTGACTGTATTTGGAGATAGGTCTTTTAAGTAGGTAATTAAGGTTAAATGAGGTCATAAGGGTGGGGCCCAAATCCAATAGGACAGGTGTCCCTCTAAGAAGAGGAAGAGACACCAGGGATGTGCACACAGCGAACAGACCACACGTGGATGCAACTAGAAAGCAGACATTTGCAAGCCAAGGAAAGAGGTCTCGGTAGAAACCAACCTTTCTGGCACCTTGATCTTAGAGTTCCAGCCTCCAGAGCTGGAACATAAATGTCTTGTCTAAGCCACCAGGCCTCAGTATTCTGTTATGGCAGCCTGAGCTGACCAAGACAGACCTGCCTGGGATTTGTCTGTTCTGGGTTGCCATGGGGCCCCAGAAAATGGACAGTTGTTAGTTTTCTCCAGGACCAGCTATATAATTCACAAGGCCCAGTGCACAATGAAAATGTAGGGTTCCCTGTTCCAGAAGCAGGAAAAAAAAAGCTGTTTTTCTTTTCTTTTCTTTTCTTTTCTTTTCTTTTCTTTTCTTTTTTCTTTTCCTTTTTTTTTTTTTTTTGTGTGTGAGAGAGAGGGCAGCAGAGAGAGAGGAAGAGAGAGAATCCCACGAGAGGGAGAGAGAAAGAGAGAGAGAGACAGAAGCAGGGCTCATCCGAGGTGGGGCTTGAGTTCACCTGATGTGGGACTCAAACTCATGAACCGTGAGATTGTGACCTGAGCCAAAGTCTGATGCTTAACCAACTGAGCCACCCAGGCACCCAAAGCTGTTTCTTTTCTTCTATTACCTCTTGACCTGTCATGCTGGTTTTTATTTGCTGTTTACAATAACAATACCAGGCACAAGGATGCTCCAGCATGAGTGCAGATCCTTCTGGAACTGACTGGATCCTGATGTCCCTGTTGGGGCAGGGGCCCCTGGGTGGGGGTAGGAGACTTTGTCCCAGGCTGGCGGGAGGTGGGCATGCACATAGACCGAGGTGCCACTGTCCTATCAGACTTCACTTACACAGACTCAAAGAAAAATCATCAAAAGTTCAAAATGGTGACTGCAGAGCATAAAGCCCCAGTACAGTCCCCTTCTGAGCCTGGAGCCCTGTGGGACTGCACGGGGAACATGCCCCGAGGCTGTCCCTGGTTCCCTCCTGTGTCTTGGAGCCAGGCGAACCCTAATAAAGGTGTGCATCACTTTAAATCATAAAGCTCTGGTGATAACCTAATTGTTACACATTCTGGAGGAATATTAGGTTCCACTTTTTTTTTTTAAGTTTATTTGTTTATTTTGAGAGATAGAATGAGCAAGAAAGTGCACATGTGTGAGCAGGGGAGGGGCAGAGAGAGAGGGAGAGAGAAAATCCCAAGCAGGCTCCACACTGTCAGAGCAGAGCCCAACGCAGGGCTTGAGCCTGTGAACCATGAGATCATAATGTGAAACCAGACCAGGAGTCAGATGCTTAACCAAGTGAGCCACCCATGCACCCCTAGTCTCCACTTTTAAATTTATTTTCTGTTAAAGTCCCATGTATCCAGAGCTCAACAAATTCAAGCCAGCTCTGCAGACCCCCTGAAAGAAGGCCCCCCTCTTTCTCGTGGTGCTTCTATCAACAAGCTCACTTTGTAGTTTTATTTCAGCCCCATCCATTCCCACACTGTGCCCTTAACACGATCTATGACTTCTGATACCCGCCTACCTCCCTTCCTCCCGTGTCCCTGGCCTACATGAAGACAAGGCAGTACCATGGCGTGGGGCAATGAAAGAAGTGTGGACTCCTGGAGCAGGGTGGCCGTGAGCTGTTTCCTTAATCTCTCTAGTGTTGCTATTTTCTCCTACAAAATGGTGATACCGTGTGCCTGCAGGCTTGGGAGGATCACCAGGGGAACTGCATGGCATTTGGCAGTGTTCTAGTGCCTGCCCCTCCCCGGCCCCGTGGGTCACCCTCCCCCCAATGGCTCAGATGCCACGTCACTTCCTGCTCTCCCAGCCCCTGACTAGTCCTCCTGCCCCGTGGGCTGGAGTAGAGCCAGTGCACTCCAACAGTGCTCCCCTGCCAAGACAGGGGACAGGTGCTCTATGCCGTTTTGTGCAAGGGAGGAAACGTGGTAGAGCCCGCGGGACCATCAGAGCCTGAGCAGCCACAGCCTGCTATTGTGCTCTGCCACCTTCGTGAGCTTCTTCATCTAAAATGGGCCTAATAATTCCTACTCCACAAGGTTGTTGGGAAGAGCGAATGAAGCAACTTCCGGTAAGAGAGAATGGAGTTTGGCACATAGCAGGTGCTTAGTAAATGTCACCTCCCGCCCTCCTTCCCCCTATAGAACTTGGAGTTCAGCTAGTGACTGACTATCCCAGCAGTAGGTTTTGAGGACGATGTGCTGGATTAGGAGACACAGGACCCCAATTCATCCTTACTTGATACTTCTGGCAATCTCTTGACGCTTGTTTTCATCCTTAGATTAGCTTATAAGTACTTGCCCCGCCTACCTCCCCAGGTTAGTTATGTTGAAAATTAAGAGGTAATGAGTGCAAACTTTTATACAAAGATAAAGGGTCATTGACACCACCACCCAAGGTTTCAGCCAGGTCACACCAAACAGAATGCTTAGCTTTCTTCCTCCCTGCCCACACGAGGCTCTTCTGGCTTGCAGGCATCGCAGGTATGCCAGATGCATTTGGGGAAGACAGCCTCTGTGGTCACTCACATCTGGAGCACCTCCACTGAACTAGCACGTGATGGCTTTTTTTCAATTAATATAAAAGACAACTGTGGAACAGAGGGCTGACTCAGGGCCGGGGAGTGGGTGGGGAGGCAATATTCACTTGCTGTGCTGGCAAGAAGGCTGCAGGAGGTGTGTGTGTGCAAGCCTCGTAGCCCAGGACATGGCCTAAGGCAGACGTTAATGCACTCATCATGTATTATTAACAGTATTACATGCATTAACACGTTAATTAGGATTCAGCCCTCAGTACTGAATCAGAATCCAAGTTTGAATGTCTACATGATTCCTGACGAGCAGCCTGACTCCAGCCTGAGTTTATGATGGGGAACTCACTATCTTCAAAAGCTTATTCCATATTTGTACGTCTTTGTTTAAAAAAAAAATTGTTCAGTCCTTTCCATCCTTTTAACAATACCACGAAACGGTCAAGAGCCGGGAGCTCTGGAACCAAACTGCCCAGGGCCCAAAGTCAGTCTCCTCCCTCTATTGGCTGTGTGACCTTGTGAGTTACCTAACCTCTCTATGCGTCAGGTTCCTCGTTTGGAATCTGAGGATAATCGTAATATTTATCTCATAGGGTAGTTACGTGATGGAGTGTATTAATGTGACGAGCACTTAGAATAGTGCAGACACATAGTAAGTTCTTGGGAAATGCCAGTTATTATTGTTACTCTATGATTTCTTGTCTCCTTTGTGAAAGTATAAAAGTTGAAGAATAATGAAAGCACATTAAAAGAAAGTACGCCAGGCAGAGAGATAAATGAACTGTTTGCATAAACATGAATTAAGAGAGTCACACTCAAGAAGAATTGTTCCCTGTTGAGGACAGCAAACATCTGGAAGGAATTAAATGGGGGAAGAGGGTGGGTGGTGGTGGTGGTGTGGGCTGAGAACACACTGTGACTGTTGGAAGGAGATAATTCATTTTTGGGGTGGGTAAGCGATCCCGAAAAAGGGAGGCTGCTCCAGGCTTCTACAGTATGATTTGGTGCCCGGAGAGGATGTACCCCTCCAAATAATTTCTGTTCTAAGTAGCCTGGGTACCTAAAATGTCTAAATCATTCCTTTGAGCTAATGCATTCCCTTGAAAAGGCCGCCTCTAAAATGCACATATACTAACACAAAAAATAACAAGGTGCTATTTTACATCTGTGAAATTAACAATATGAAGATCCGTGAACACCCCGTTGCACTGAGTATCTGGCATGTTTAAAATGGTACATTTAAAAATCTATAATGTGCCTGTAAATACATATAACTTTGGGGGAAGTGATTTGGCCAGAGCGTTTTAGAATCACAAAAATGTTTATACCTTTCGACCTACTAATCCAACTTCTGGGAATTTGTTGTTAGGAAAACATTCAAAACAAGGAGAGACCTTTCGGCATTTATTTTGCTATGATTGAAGACAATTTTTAATGGTAAGAGAATGGGTAACTTACCACACATCCCCTTGCTGGGCTCTACGGGGCCACCAAAATTATAAAAGACAGACAGAAGGATGGGAAGATGTTTATGAAATAATCATATTAAGGGAAAAAAACCAACTCAGAAGTCAAATTGTAAAGATTGGGGATGCTTAGGAACGAAGCAAGAGAAAGAAACCCAGTGTGCTTTGTTGGAGGCTGTGGGAACGTGGAAGAATTTTTTTCTCTCTTTTATTTGGGTGTCTGTTTATACTGGTTGTGCAATGAACAAGAAGAAAAGACCCAAATGAACTCTCAGGGATGGGGTAGCTGACTGTCAACCACACCACATGGGCAAGTTTCAGCCCAGTTTTCTGGACAGAGAGAAGGGCCCTAGGGCTGGCACATTCTGAGAGGAGGGCTGATGGGCAAGGCCAGGGCCCTCCGAGGGCACAGGGCACCCATCAGGCACGTGCGTCACCTGCAGAGGGAAGGAGTCACCGGGGAGCCGGCAGAGGGTAGGAGTGTTCTGTTGCTGCTTCTGGCTGACCTGAAACTCAAAGCAAGTAGGTTGTGCTGTTCCCCTCAGTCACTCACAATTCAGGTTTCAAACCAGAATTTGCAAAGCTCAGAGTGTTCTTACTACATCTGATAAGCTGCAGTGTCTCTCTGAACTCCAGGGGCATCGTGGGCAGGGACTGACACTAAATTACCGGGCTTTCTGTTTTCCAGTCACCCTGTCTCTAATACTTGCCAACCAATCTGGGTCGAATATGGGACACACACTGGCTTTAAAATCAAAGCCTGGCCTATGATGATTTCTTAGGCAGACAATTCCTGTGGTTGTGACTGGGTCATGAATTCATTTCCCCAGAGCCTCAACTTGTATTGACAACTCTGTAGCTCAGCTTCCAGAGCACGGAGCAGTGACATGAACCATTGGACCAGGAGGCAGAATGCATGCCTTTGGGCAGTTCACTTATACTCTCCTGGCCTCAGTCTTTCCATCTGTAAATTGGGGAGGTTTTTCACCAAAGACTGCATAGATCCAAATCCAATGACTAAAATCCACAAAGCCCAGATGAGGCTAAACAGGGCCCAGTTTGGGCCACATGAGAAGTCTCATGCCCAGAATGAAAGAGACGATCCTTCTACCATAATTTGTCCAGTCTGTCCACACCTTGGAAAAGCACACTTAGATAAAGCACCACCCCTAAGGGGATGTTGACACCCTGGAGTGTGTGCAGAGGAGGGCAGCCAGGATATATGGAGGGAGGCTTAGAACCTAGTCATGAGAGAACAGATGAACGTAATACAGATTTCAAACCAGAAATTTTGAAATTCTGAAGAGCTGTCTTGTGGGAAAAAAAATGTTTCACTAACTCTACATGACCCCAAAGGGCAGGACCAGTGGATCGAAACTACGGGAAGGCAGATTTCCAGTCTGAAGCGAATGCAGAACATTCCAACAGTTAGAAGTAACGGAAGGCAGAAAAACGAGTATAAGCAGAGGCTGGATGCCAACTCGGCATGTGATCTTCTTGGAGATTAAAGTTCTGGGTGAGGGAGACGTTGAGATGGGGACTCCAAGGCCCCACCTAGTGCTGCGGGTCTCTGAATCTAATCTGAAGTGACTCAGCCCCTCCAGAGTGGCCACCACAGATGCTGTGCGCCTCCAGAAGCATCACCAAAGGATGGCTCAAACACGTGAACAACCTATCCGCCCCCTTCCCACCTGAGGTTCTGGGAGAGAGCTATCCTATCCCAAGTTATCTTTGTCTGAACAGGCTGCGGACAAAGTTCCTTGCTCTCCCCATTCCAAGATTTCCAAGGCAGAATTCCCTCTGTGCTTCATCTGCTCCCACCTCCTACCCTGTACCACGCTAGTTTCCATTTCTCTAGTGTGCAGAGCAGAGGTGGGTACAGCCATGGACAACGCACAGCAGACAAGCAGCATCCCTCGACTTCTGGGGTGTGTGGTGAACCTGAGTCAGCAGAGTCCACAAGCTTCCAGGAGACACCAGATGCTAGACTGTAATTCTTAAGATGCACAGCCTTCCCCTTACTCTTGTGAAATAGCTGCTTATAACCAAGAAAAGGGAGCCTTTCCAAAAGGAAAGGGTGAAAAGTCACTGAGGTGGGTTGTTTGCTTGAGGAGGGAAATAGAGGATTTGGGGAAAGGGTTTGGAGGAGGCAGAGAAGGGAGGGTATGAATAGAAAAGCATCTGTACCTGGGGCTCTTGGCGCAGCAGGGGAGCAGGGGTGGGGGATGGGAGCCTGGACTCAGGAGGCTGGGAAAGACAGTGTTGCCTAGAGCCTGGCTGAGTCCGCTGCTGGTGTGCTCCCTTCAAACAGTTCTGGGGGCACACTTGTAGGGAAGCACCCAGCTTCTGGAGCAAGCAAGCCCAGAATTTCCTGGGTTGGAATCCTGGCTCCAGGACTTACTTGCTATTCTACTTTGGGGGGATTTTAACAGCTCTGACCCGAAAGGGGGATAATAATAGTACCAGCTTCCTAAAGTTGAGAGGATAACACTCAATATATCGGGGCTAGCCACGTGAAGCTGCTGATATCTGGCCATTTTCGACATTCAGAAATGACCATGTCACGTGGATCGACCTCACCCATATGGTGAGTTGAGTACCACTGCTCTGCACCTTAGAATTATCTTGGGCTCTTTTAAAAATGCCAAATCCCAGGTCACACCCCAGACCAAGTGGATCACAATTTTTTGTGGGCAGGACGCCTCACCAGGTGAATCTAATGGGCAGACCAGTTTGGGGACCAGTGGCTTAGCACCGTGCGCGGGATCTACCGAGGCACTCCACCATAGCCACCCTCTGCTTTCCTTTCACTGAGCGCCTACTGGATTCTAGGCTCCGGCTGGGCCTGACTCCCGGGACCTGGGACCCTCCCAGCGGAGCTCATATCTCCCCTCTCCCCGCCCCCCCCCCCCCCCCCCCCCGCCTCCTCTGCAGTGTCCAGGCCACGGAGCTCCCCCGACGACCTGAAGGTGCTGACCCGGAACGTGAACCGGCTGAACGAGAGCTTCCGGGACTTGCAGCTGCGGCTGCTGCACGCTCCGCTGCAGGCGGACCTGACCGAGCAGGTGTGGAAGGTGCAGGACGCGCTGCAGAACCAGTCGGACTCGCTGCTGGCGCTGGCGGGCGCGGTGCAGCGGCTGGAGGGCGCGCTGTGGGGGCTGCAGGCGCAGGCGGCGCAGACCGAGCAGGCGGTGGCCCTGCTGCGGGACCGCACCGGGCAGCAGAGCGACGCGGCGCAGCTGGAGCTCTACCAGCTGCAGGTGGAGAGCAACCGCAGCCAGCTGCTGCTGCGGCGCCACGCGGGCCTGCTGGACGGGCTGGCGCACAGGGTGGGCGTCCTGGGCGAGGAGCTGGCCGACGTGGGCGGCGCGCTGCGCGGCCTCAACCGCAGCCTGTCCTACGACGTGGCCCTGCACAGCACGCGGCTGCAGGACCTGCAGGTGCTCGTCAGCAACGCCAGCGAGGACACGCGCCGCATGCGGCTGGTGCACATGGGCATGGCACTGCAGCTCAAGCAGGAGCTGGCCGTGCTCAACACCGTCACCGAGGACCTGCGTCTCAAAGACTGGGAGCACTCCATCGCGCTCAGGAACATCTCCCTCGCCAAAGGTACCTGCCTGGCCCACTGGAGCCCCAGCCCGTTAGCTGCCTGGGCCCCCTACCCCCCGCCGCCGTGCAGGCTTTCCTCCTGCGCACCCCTCCTCCAGGGCTCGGGAGTCCCCCTCCCTCCCCGAATCCACTCGCCACGGAGAGGCCAGGCCCCTTTATTAAATCTTGCCCTCTAGGACCCTGGAGCTTTTACGCCCACAATTTCCTGGCCTAGGTCGGTCTCTCCCCTGGGTAACCCTAACCCCCCTCCCACCTCCCAGAGAGCACGCGCAGTGTCCACACCCTTGGGCAGCAGAATGGCCAAGGGTCGCTAATGGAGGACTGGGTCGCCAGAGCTTGGATGTGAGGGGTGGGGAACCTCCAAGGGTTTCCCGCAGGGGGTGAGGCAGCAGGCTCAGGGCAGGAACAGGCGCCTCCAGGGTCCTGGTGTTCCAGCGGGACAAGGAATTGGCGAACCCCACATTTGAACTTGGCCTTCCAGGCTGTTACCTATATTCATCCAGGCAGAAGAACACGTTGAACAATGTGTTAGCTTCATTTAGAACTCTTCAATATAATGGCAAAAATGTGTGGGCCCCCATTGGTACTTTTGCCCCAGCCCACAAACTCTAGAACCTTTAGAGTCAGCTTTCCTCTCTTCGAAGCACCCCTAACTGCCCCCTACCCGCCTCACCCCTTCTCCTTCCTGCTGCTGTCTGCCCTGCACGTACATCACTGTCAGAGGCGCCTTTCATGAAATGCACTTTTCCCACATCATCTGCCCCCCACCCCGACTCGGGACTCTCCTGTGGCTCCCCGGGTTCTGCCAGATTCAGTACATACTCTTAGCCTGACAGTAGGCAATAATAATACCACGCTGAAGACCAAGTATGTCAGGTACCATGGAAGCATGCCTCCTATGATGTCTTTTATTTTTAAATTTTTATTGAAGTATCGTTGACACACAATGGTACATTAGTTTCAGGTGTACAACGTAGTGATGAGACAACTCTATACCCTAGGCTGTGTTTGCTGCAAGTGTAGCTACCACCATATAATGTCTTTGAAAAACAACAGTGAGTACGCTGAGATTCAGGAACCTGCTTACTACTGTCTCTCGCTAGGAGGTGATGGAGGCGGGATTTGGACCCACGCTTTTCTGATCCCAGAGCTGCTGTGCTTTCTATCACACACCTGACCCCAGCTGTCTTCCCGGCCTTCTCCTCTGCCTGTTCCCCTATACCAGAGGTTACAAACAGAACTGTCTGTAGGGGCAAGCTCAGCAGTGCCAACGAGTGGTGTGACCTTGGTGGTGAGTAGTTGGGGCTATGATAGGTCCACCGGATTTGGGCCAGGCTGGAATGTGGGCCTGGCTTTGACAAAGTCTTCCCATTTTACACAAGAAACCAGAAACGTGGAATGTTCTAGAAATGTTTAACTGTCTAACTCTGTGGGCCACATACGGTCCATAAGCAGCCAGTTTGTACCCCATGCCCTGTGGGAAGCATCCTGTCCAGCGGGACGCGTCTTGTCACTGCCCCAGAGACACGGCCCACACTTCCCACCTCCTTAGCTATTCCTTCTACGGCAGTGCCTCCTTCCTCCTCTTCCTCCTCGTCATCCAGATCCCACTGATCCTCCAGATCTCACTCAAGCCCGCCTCCTCCAAGAACGCCGCCGGCCCCTGTAGCTCACTGAAGTCTCCTCCCCTGAGCTTCTCCATTTAGCAGAGCAGAAAGTGGTGACAATGGAGCCTTCCATTTGCATGGTACCTTCCAGTCCACAGAGGGCTTTGAGGTGCATTATTTTGCTTTAAAGTGGGTCCCAAGACCAACTGTGAGGTTGGTTGAAGGCAGCCTTTATTATTTAGTGCAGGGTAGGATTCCTGCAGGCAAACAACTGAGGCTCCCAGAGGAAATGCCTGATTTACACAAGGCCACACAGCTGGTAATGATCTGACCCAGGATGTTTTGTTTTCAAACCATTTTAATAAGGTACAATTTACATGCTGCAGCGTTCACCCACTTAAGTGTATAATTCAGTGATCCGGCCAGGATGTTTAACCCACTGCCCAGTGCTCACCACGCTGCGCTACACCCCAGCCCCTGCCTCTGTGCCCCCCTGCACCTCCCCCAGCACCTCACAGTGCAATGCACATGAACTCCGTCAATGTTTGCAAAGCGACTGTTAGATCTTGAACCTGGACAGTCAGAGCGTTGGTTTTCTTGTCCTGGGTCACTCAGGTTTTCACTTCCCAGAAACCAAAGGAGGGCAAGAGGTAGAATTTATTCTTCCAAATCCACACCCCTGGGATTTTAGTTTTTCCCCTCTTCTCTTTTCCTTGGCCTTCTCTGCCCATAGCCACCTGTCAGGTACTTTCTAACAATAGCAGCTGTACTGAATTATGACCTACTATGAGCCAGACGTGGTGTCGACACTCATTCTCTAAATAGACATTAAAGACTGCTAATCCTCACATCCTGCAAAAGGGTATGATTGTCCCTATTTCATGGATGAGAAAGTTGAATAACTTTCCCACTGTTTCTTATGCAATTGGCAAGTAGCAAAGTCCAGGTCTGAATGGGGATCTTTCTGGTTCAGAAATCATGTTCTTGTCTCTGACCATCCTGCTCTCTAGGGAGGAAAGATCCCAGCTCTGAGCAAAAAGGGAGAAGAGAGTTGTCTCTTGGACTCCATCTGGGGGTGTTTAGGGGAGTCCCTCCCTGCCCCTCCCCCCTTCCTCCCTCTTGCAGTCAGTAGACACCACCATGCTTCCTGCTGGCGCATCCTCCTGGGCCTCTTCCAGCATTTCACATCCTGGTTCTTCAATGTGCAAGCCTACTCTCCTTGGCTTGAACCGAAGCGGCTGTGGGGCATTCATTTGTGAAGGTTTTTCCAGTGGAATCCTGCAAATAGTCTTTCTTTGGTTCTTAAACTAAGATTCACACTCTGTTCCCTGGAACCGAAAGTTTCATCTCAGTCCTGCCCAGCCTGCCTTCTAGTCCTCAAGCTTTGCATTCTCGATGGGCTGCTGGCTCCTTGGAGACGAACACCACTCAGTCCCTCTGGCTCCCAGGATCACCACCGCATCCAGTATCTCCCTTTTCCACTTCCCTCTCTCGTGGTTGCCAGGGACCCAACTGGCATGATTAGAGAAGATTCTGTGTGGCATATCTGATGTAATTGCCATTCAACTTTAAAGGTTTTTTTTTTTTTTGAAGTTTATTCATTTTAGAGAGACAGAGAGTGAGTGTGGGAGGGGCAGAGAGAGGAGGGAGACACAGAATCCGTAGCAGGCTCCAGGCTCTGAGCTCTCAGCTCAGCTCTCAGCTCTGAGCCTGATGTGGGGCTCGAACTCACCGACTGCAAGATCATGACCCGAGCCGAAGTCAGACGCTTAACCGACTGAGCCACCCAGATGCCCCATCACCATTTAACTTTAATGAGACAAAACTCTACCCTGGCTTTTGGATAAGAGGTGTTTTACTGGCTAAGCTTCTATGCATTTCCATACTGCTCTCTGGAATGGCCTTTCTGCCTTAAGTTTGTCCAGTTCCTCTCTTAGTCTTTAAACACACACACACACACACACACACACAATCACATTCACACACACACTCACACTCTCCCCCTCTTTGCCCTTTCCTGGTGCAAAATCTACAAATACTCAACTATGTATATTTTTCAACTATGAGCTTATTTATGTTATTCTTGAGCTTGACCCCAAATGGTTTTCATTCTCTCACTTCGTTATACAGTTTTCTCTGAACTTTGTCTCCGGTTTGTCTTTTGTGTACATTCACAGCAGTGCTTTTTGTTTTCTGCTTTGGATTTTCAGTATTAATCATGTCTGTTGAAATCTGTCTGTGGTTTGCGAGAAGCAGAGAACTTAAATGATCAGAGAGAAAAGGCATACAGGAGTGAGGAGATAACCGAGAGTGGGGGGCATCCCAGGAGGGGTAAATGTAACTAGTGAGGGGGGCATACAGGAGGGGGAAGATAACCAGAGAGGGCAAGTGTACCAGAAGGGGGGAGATAGCCAGAGAAGGGACATACCAGGAGGAGGAAAGGTAACCAGAGAGAGGCCATACCAGGAGGGAAAAAAATAACCAGAGAGGGGAGGCATACCAAGCGGGGGAAAGGTAACCAGCGAAGGGGCCATATAGGAGGGGGAAGATAACCAGAGAGGGGAGGTATACCAGGAGAAGGGAGAGAAACCAGCAAGGGGTGAGCGAGGCAGGAAGGCAGGACTCTCCATCATATTCAGATGGCCTGTTTGCTAGATGGAAAGTTATAGAATCACAGAATGTTACCCTGGTAATGGGCTCTGTAATCATCTAGTGCACTCCTCTTGTTTTACAGTTGAGGACCTTGAGGCTCAGAGAGGGGAAATGACTTGCCCAAGTCAAATCCCAAGTGGGTGGCCCCAGCCGGGACTCGAAAATGTATCTCTCAGTTCATGAACACGAGTTGGCGGAGCAGATTTATCTGTGAGCCGCTTTTTAAACATGCTGTGTAGTAGAGAGTCCAGTTCCAGCAGTGTTATAAATGGATGATGTGATGGAGCGAGGCCATGGGTTCCGGGCTCCAGCTCTGGCCTCTCATGCATAGGGACGTGTTGGAGGTGACAAGGTCTCTGTGAGCAGGGTGATATGTAAATAGTGTTCCTGCTCTACCGAAGACTGGGAAGCACAGACTGTGTGGAGGCTCCCCGGGAGGGCTAGATGGCATTGTGTCCTGTCACCTTCCACACCAGCCTCTCTGCTGGAAAGGGAGTGGAGAGCACGCACTTGCATCCGGCCTGGCCCGCCACCCCTTAGCCCATGACACTCAGACGAAGGCTGGCCTTACAGGCTGGGCCGGAGCCAGGGGCAGCACCTGCGCCTCTGGGCCAAGCCCCCCCCAAGCCAGGAAACACAGCTAACAGTCCTTGCCCTGGGCACACAGTGAAGGAAGTGGGAGAGCGTGCAAAACTGTAAAGGTAATAGAGCTGAGAGCCCAGTGCCCACGTGACATCAGGGGGTGGGAGTGGGGCAATTAATTGGGGGACTCCACCTTGGTCAGCCGCCCTGGGATTAGCGTGGTGCAGGGGGTGGTGTTTATGGATTTGGGTTGCTGTTCTGCTGGCTTCAGGCCCACTTCATCAGCTGGAATGATAATTTGTTCTTGGCAGGGATCTGTCCAGATTCCAGCACATGCGGGTCCCCCACCCCATCACTCAAACCAGGATCCGGGAAGGGAGGACGGATTGCTTTTCCCTCTCTGTTGGCTGGTTCCCAGAGGAACCCTGGTGTTTCTCCCAAATGCTCAGTCACACATCCTTCGTTTGTTCTCGAGATGTTTCCAGCTGGCACAGCTCATGGGCAGCCCCCTTGGGGGTAGAACTGCCCTGGGGGCAGTGTGGGAGCACAGGACTGGACTGGTGGGCAGGCCCCAGGAGGGGACTCCAGACACAGGGCACAGGGCTAGAGGGTTCTCTCCCTCCTCCTCCTCCTACTCCTCCTCCTCCTCTTCCACCTCCCTGTCCCACCTGTAGGAGGTGGGCTGAAAGGGAAGCTGGTGCCCTGGACCAGAAGCAGAATGGAGGGGGCGCCGGAAGCGTTTTCACAATTGTGGAGAGATAGACCCCACTCCTCCTTGTCCCAGACTGCCTCCATGCTCTGGCCTGCTCTAGTGAGAGAAAGGATGAGCAAGTCACAGTATAAAGAGTCAAGAAGTTAAAAAGCTCAGCTGGGTACCACTAGGACCGGTGATAACCATAATGGCTTTTACAACTGCCCAGAAGTCGTTCATAGAATCTATACGGTATGCCAGGTGCCCTGTGAGGTATAGGGCTGCAGAGAGTGGGGCTCTGGCCCTATAGACAGGCCTGTCCTCCTTGGGGACCACAGTGCGAGATGAGTGACAGGGCCCAGTGAGTGGGCACAAGGTGGCCTGCCCAGGTTCAGGGGTGCTTCCATGAGGAGTTTGTGCACAGTGATGTGTGAGGGGCCTTCCAGCTCTGAGATTTGGGGGCTCTTCCCTCGTGCCCTGAGAGATCAGAACGGTGTGCTTGGAGGTGAGCTCCAGGCCTGAGAGGGACAGGACTCCTAGAAAGGGAAAGATTTGGTGGATGTCTGGGGACACATGAGAATGGTTTTGCGGAGGTGAAAGAGAGCTCGCATCTGGAAGCATCAGGCTGTGAGTTTGCAGAAGGGGTCAGGTGGTGAATGATCTGTAGGGGTCTCTAGGAGAGGGGCTGTGGCCCCTTGTGCTTTGAGCACAGAGGCTGTGAGTTCACTGGATTCTGACAAGATCAATGGGACAGCACAATGGGTTTTAGCCCTCAGACAAGGAGGTCTTTACAAGGTTGGGTGTGAGACTCTGATGAGGGTGGTGGCAATGAGGAAGGAGGTAGAGAATGACATGGGATTCACCTTGATGACGAGCCTTGATGAGCAAGGGGGTTATGGGGAGCAGGGAAAAGAGAGGAGTCAAAGCAGGCTCAATTTTTGGCCTGGATTCCAGAGAAAATGATAAAATGTCAGAGCCCAAGTGTGCATTATCCACGGGGCAGCAGTGATTTGAAGAAGCACTTGGTCGTTGGAGCTCCAGGAAGCCTGGCCCCATGAGACTCAACCACTGACCACAGTTTAGGTCCTTCTGAGTCTGTGGGACCAGTTCCACCTAAGGGCGTGACCAAGGCTTGAAAATCAGCGCCCATCTTTACGGTCCATTCCAACTTCCTCCCAGTTCATCTCTAGTAAAGGGCCTTACTAACCACTTATCTGTGTCTTAAAAAACTACACCTGTGTGTAGGATGTCTTCGGCCCTCTCCCTGAATGAGCCAGCCAAGCGTGGCAAGGTGATTTTGGGTGCAGCTCAGAATGACTATGCGAGGTGATCTTGGAATCGTTCTGATGAAGCATTATGAAAGTGGGGGTACAGACGATGAGGATGGCCTTGCCACTCAAAGGTTACCAAGCCCCTTTATAGCCCGTGTGTCATGTCATCTGCTTACTCCTCAGTACAAATGTCTGGGGAAGGAGCTTTAACTTAGATTTTCCAGGACCAGGATCTGAACTTAAGACACTCCATGTCCGTACTCAACCCCTACCTTCCAAATGATCGCTGCCACCCTGATGCCCTACCGTCACGGATCATTCCCTGGGCAGCATCCTTCTTTGGTGAGAATTACTCCTGGGAGGATCCACGTGTTGAGGCACACCCTCAGCAGAGCAAATAGAGCAAATTGTGGAGTGTTCAAGCCGTTGCATCCTTGACCTGATCAGTTCCAGGCGTGCTGTGTTCCAGGTGGGGAGGGTAGGAGGGCACAGAAGAGTGTACTGGGGGCAGGGGGGAGGGGGTCTCGCTCAGGGACAGCTCGTAGAGTGCAGACATCCAGGTACCTCTCCGTGTCCCTGGCGGCAGCTCTGACCTGACAGAGAGATTGCTGGAATATGGGGTGGAAATCTCATCTGCTCCTTCCACCATGCCTCTCCTTTGCTGTATAATCTCAGGTGTGTTCTTAACAGATTCTGTGTCCCAATGCTGTCACCTGAAACCTGGGATCAACATGGCCAGTCTTCCTTTGGTTTTCTTCATAGAAGAGAGGAAGATGGCCACAAAACACGGTCCCTTTAAGTGATTTGTGTGTCGTGCGTGCATTTTTAAGTTGTTGACTGCTTTTTTCCTGTGTATGCGCCATCGAATTATTAAACAGCTGTCAACTTGGGTTAGGGTCTGATGATGGTGCCAACTTTTGGAATGTATCAGTACATCTCGGTCTTGGCTGCCTGGTTGTTTTGTACGTATTAACACCCTCTGATCTCATTCATTCATCAAATATTTATTGTGCAATCCATTGCTGCTGTGTTGTGAGTGTGCATGTTTTGGTTTCCTGGGGCTACCATAACAAAGGACCACAAAGTGGGTGGCTTCAAACAACAGAAACCGATTCTCTTGTAACTTTGGAGGCTGTAAGTCTGAAAGTCAAGGTGTTCACAGGCTCATGTTCCCTCTGTAAGCACCAGGAGACAATTCTTCTTGGTCTCTTCCTGACTTCTGGTGGTTGCTGACAATCCTTGGCATTCCTTGGCTTGTAGACACTACAATCTCCCCCCCACCCTTCACATAGCACTCTCCCCATGTGTCTGCTGTGCTTTATTTTCTTATAACAACACCAGCCATTGGGTTAGGACCCACCCTCCTCCAGGATCAGCCCCTATTAACTAACTACATCTGCAAATGACCCTATTTCCAAATACGGTTCCATTCTGAGGTTCCAAGTGGACATGAATTTTGAAGGGACACTCTTCAGTTTGCCACAATATGGATTTGGCATTTTCTGGGTCTTCTTTTTCTTTCACAAGGCAGCAAGAGGAGGGAGCTTAGAGTCTGGCTCTTCACAGCTGGGACAGGGATGCCAAGAATGAAGCTGGCAGTTTTGTTGGGAAGGAGAGGACATGTATATCTGTGAGTCCAGGACAAGGCAGTGTGAGATAAGTGTTGAGTGGCACCAAATATGCCCGTTCAGATGGGCCATGCCCACCCTCAGCAGGAACTCTGGCTCAGAGAGACTCTGGCCAAAAGTAAAGTGATGCGCGAGCAGCCTGGGGTGGGGGGGGGGCAGTGGGGACAGGCGGGCATAGGAGATCGATGGGGAGCACAGCAGGCTGGGGGGGTGGTGGGAAAGTCTAACCGCATTCTGGGAATGGCAAGCCATCTACTGTGATAGGTGAGGCTGAGGGGCAGGGCCGGACAGACCCGGGTCGAAACCTGGGCCCCTTTTCTTGCCAGCTGGCCGTGTGGCCTCAGACGAGCAACTTCTGTAACTGTTGTTCTAAGAAGATATGCGCAGCATTGTTGTGGGTACTGAATCCGGTCACATGTGCTGGAATCCCCGCCACAGTGGAGCCCGGCCCTAGAAGAAAGTCCCGCTCAGGAGCAAATCGACACCCCTCCCTGCCCCCAGATGCCCAAGCCAGATGCTCCACTTCCCCCAACCTCACCTATGTTTAGTCAAGGTCTGTCTGTTCTACCTCCACACGGCCACTCTCATCCCTCCGGACCACCACCTCCCACCTGGGGTGCAGCTTCCTCATGGCCTCCCCGCCTCTGCTTTCCCTCCCGTCCTGATCCATTTTCCAACATGGCAGCCTGAGCCGTCTCCCTCGTGTGCAGATCTGATGACACTCTTGTTTTCCCTCAGACCCTGTTGCGGTTTCTGGTGCCCTCAGGGTCAAGTCCAACACTTAGGCCATAACTCCAAAAGCCCCCACTTTTGCACCCTCCTTGTCCAGCATATGCCCCCAGCTGCTAATCCCACCATGGCTCACATGTCTCTTTCTTATCTTTAAGCTCTTACAAGGATGGTTCCTCCTGCCTGGAGCTCTCCCTGTCATTCTGTCTCCGTCCGTCCGGGCTGCTAGGACAAAATACCACGCACTGGGGGGCTTAAACAACAGACATGTCTGTCTCACAGTTCTGGAGGCCGGAAGTCAGATCAGGGTGTGGCACGGTAGGGTTCTAAGGAGAGCCCTCTTCCTGGCTTACAGACGGCCACTTTCTTGCTGTGTCCTCACATGGCAGAGGGAGAGGGAGAGGGAGAAAGGACACCTCAAGCATGAAGAAGGGGATAGGGAGCAAGAGTGCTCTCTGGTGTCTCTTCTTGGGGGCCCTATTCCCATGACCTTATCTAAACCTAATCACATCCAAAGGCACCACCTCCAAATACCATCACATTGAAGATCAGGGCTCTGACATATGCATTTGGAGGCGGGGGGGGAACAGAGACATTCAGTCCATAACATGCCTCCACTCCTCTTTTTACTTAGCCACCTTCTGTTCCTCCTCGAGATTTCACTTTGGATATTACTTCTTCCAGGAAGCTTTCCCTGATTTCCCCTGCACACACACAGACTGGGCTAGGTGGAACCCTCTGTGCTTCCTAGGCATGGTGCTGACCGTTTCTCTCGTTAAGAAGGAGTTTTTTTCTTCCTCTATAGGTGGCCTATTCCAAAGGCTACCCTCTAACCTTGGTGCCATCTTGTAACCCTTTCAGGACCTCCCGGCCCCAAAGGCGATCAGGGGGATGAAGGGAAAGAAGGCGAGCCTGGGATCCCTGGATTACCTGGACTTCGAGGTAACTGGGAGGCCCCGGGAAGGACCTGGGCATATCAGGAAGGAGAAGTGCCCCCATTCCATCCCTGACCCTCCACTCTCTCATTGGTATTGGTGAAGGGGCCCCCGGGAGAGCCCCCAATCCACCCAGCTTCAAATGCCCTGCTGTGTCAAGACACTGATGCGTTGCTGTTATCACAAGGATGGGGCAAAAACTTCTTCACATAAAGTACCAGGATCTGAAGGCAAAGGGAGGCATGAGAGGCTCACAGCTTCCTGCAGCCACTTCTCAGCCCGGGAGGCAGGGTTCACATGACCAGGGCCTTTGGAAGGAATCGAGGGTGTTCCACAAGCATGCTGTGCGTCCTCAGTGTGTCCTGAGCCACCGGGCACCCGATACTCCCTCCTCCTTGCTGATTCTGCCCAAATCAATCAACACGCTAGTGACAGCCCTGAAGATCCGGTGGCTGATGGGGAGGATGTTTTTTGGCCTTCTGGAAAGAGTGTGTTCTTCTCAGACTCGTTGTCTCAGGACGCTTCTGTTCTGTTACTTTCTCAAACTTGGCCTCCCAGACTGTTCGCTTCTGAGCCTCTGCTGTGAGCGGCATTTCCCCGGGAGAGTGCAAAGTCTTCTCAAGGATGTAAGAAAAGGGGAAGTTTATCTGGGGAAAGATGTCTGTTTGTTTATGTCAGGAATTCCATCTTCAAACCATCTTCTTCCTAAATCTTGAGGAGGTTGCACACAGGAGAGGGGAAGAAGGTAATAGGAGGAGAGCCCACGGCCTGGCCTCTACTCCTGGCTCACCTCCAGGGGAACCCCCCAAATTCAGAACTGAGGATGCCTAAACACTCACAGGCCTGTGGAAACTCTTTTTCTGCCTTATTAAATTATATGATGGGGAGCCCTGGGCATATCCCATACTAGATTCCGAACTCTGTGGCAACGGGGCCATTGGACTCCACACAGGTATCTCGTGTTAGGAAGGAAAAAAATAAATCAATCAGCCCTTCTCTGAGGTACACCATCCTCTGGGCCATTCATCCTCCTCCAGACATTTGATGTGAGCTTTGGAAAAATCATTACTGGAAGACAGGTTTCTCCGTGTCACGCAAAGAGACCAGAGAAAGCCAGCCCACATTCAAAGCGGGAAAGAACAAGTAATCAGTTAATTAAGAGTTCTCTGCTTTACAGAGATAACTGTGGGCTTAGGTCAGGCCTCTCGGGGAGCAGGGCTCTCACTGGGTGAAAGTATTTGTTGATTCTGGCTCTCCATAGTGACGTGCAGGCAATGGCCACGGGACCTCGTGGCTGGGAGCCCTGGGGCCTGATCTGGCAGCCAGTCATCTCTCCCATTTACTGGCCTTGCTGACTTTCTTCCTCCTCCTCACCCTATGATCCCCTTTGCTCTACCTCCCTGGGGTTTACAGCGGGGAAGGGATCTTTGTGGGGTTTTTTGTTAAAGAGGATAGGGAACTATTTCATCTGCCTCTTACCCTAAATACCAGTAAGCCCTTTTCATCCAGCATGAGATAAACCTGATTGACCACAAGCTTTCAGTTCAGGAAGACCAGAGCTCAGATCCTGCCCCCAACACTCTCTGCTATGTGACCATGGGCAGGTTACTTAACCTCTCTGGGCCTCAGTTTCCTCATTCGTAACATAGGTGAAATAGTACCTCGGTTGATTGTGAGGATGAAATGAGGTACTCTATGAAAAGAATCCAGAACGGTGTCTGACACATAGAGTGTACTCAAAAAACTGTTTGCTGAGTTGAAATCTCCAGCACAACTAGAGGCAAAGGGACATCTGCCAAATGTGGTGGGCACCACCACCATTACTCACAATAGAATTGGACCTTCCGGGGTCAGGGGCCCAGCCTAACTGGCTAAGAGGTGCCGGTGGGGAAGGTTTGTGCTGACCTTTCGAACACTGTTTTTGCAGCCTCTCTAATTTCACTGAGAAGAATCAGTAAGGAAAACCCACAGGAGGACGCGTGGTTGAGGGTGATGGCCAGGCCAGATGGTGACCTGTAAAGGCCCTCCAGCTCTGAGTCCGAGGCCCCACAACTTGTCCTGTGTCTCCCCAGGTCTGCCAGGAGAGAGAGGAACCCCAGGGCTGCCAGGCCCCAAGGGCGATGATGGGAAGATGGGAGCCACAGGACCAATGGGCATGCGCGGGTTCAAAGGTAAGAGCAAACCTCAGAGCACCTGTGTAGCCTTGCTCATCGCTAGCCCCTGGGCAGCAGCACGGGCACCAGAGCAGATGGACTGTCTTTGCATTTTGGCTCTGCCACTGACTAGCTCAGTGACCTTGGGCAAGTCACTTGGTCTTGTTAAACATTCATTTCTTTTTTTTTTTTAATGTTTATTTTGAGAGAGAGAGAGAGCGAGCACATATGTGTGCACACAGGGAAGGGGCAGAGAGAGAATCCCAAGCAGGATCTGAGCTGTCAGCACGGAGCCTGATGCAGGGCTCGAACTCATGAACCGCGAGATCATGATCAGAGCTGAAACCAAGAGTCAGATGCTTAACCGACTGAGCCACCCAGTCGGGAATTCCATTCCAAGTCTCTCCATTGGCATTCCATGCCCCTCTACATTCTTTTCAAGAGTGAGCAGATTTCCATGGTAACTGCAGCACAAGACGAGGAAATCTGATGCTGTGTCCCCAGTCTTAACCCTCTCCCTTGTAAATATGAAAACTAAGAAAAAGTACTATTAATCATTCCTACCCCGTGTCTAGGATGGTCTCTTAGTCTTGGATCACTGAGAACTTTTATTCTACTTTCTGGTGATTAAACAGGCTGAGATTTTTCTTCCTTTTATGATCTACATTTAAAAAAAATGATTTTGGGGTGCCTGGGTGGCTCAGTTGATTAAGCATCCGACTTTGGCTCAGGTCATGATCTTGCGATTTGTGAGTTCAAGCCCCGCGTCAGGCTCTGTGCTGACAGCTCGGAGCCTGGAGCCTACTTCAGATTCTGTGTCTCCCTCTCTCTCTGCCCTTCCCCTATTCACGCTCTGTCTCTTAACAATAAATAAACGTTAAAAAATTTAAAAAATAATATAAAATTAAATTTAAAAATTTAAAAAATGATTTTAAAACAGACTACAAAAGCAGCCTGTGCTTGTTGAAAGTATTTAACAATACAGAAGCAGATAAAGTGTAATGTATAAAGTGAAAAGCGAGTCCCCTGCCCCATAGCCCCTTAAGCTATTATTCTTTGGAATAACTACTGTAAACATTTTGGAGCATATCCTGCCAGAACTTTTTCTAAGCATATTTATATTTACATATATGGTTGCCTTTGTTTTGGGGTGTTTTCTTTTCTTCAAAACTTGGATCGCATTAGGCATCCATCCCTGGAACTTGCTGGCTTGCTTTTTTTTCACCAGACAATAGGCCATAGGCTTCTCTGACTTGCAGATTTTTTTTTTCAATATATGAAATTTATTGTCAAATTGGTTTCCATACAACACCCAGTACTCATCCCAAAAGGTGCCCTCCTCAATACCCATCACCCACCCTCCCCTCCCTCCCACCCCCCATCAACCCTCAGTTTGTTCTCAGTTTTTAAGAGTCTCTTATGCTTTGGCTCTCTCCCACTCTAACCTATTTTTTTTTCCTTCCCCTCCCCCATGGGTTTCTGTTAAGTGTCTCAGGATCCACATAAAAGTGAAAACATATGGTATCTGTCTTTCTCTGTATGGCTTATTTCACTTAGCATCACACTCTCCAGTTCCATCCACGTTGCTACAAAGGGCCATATTTCATTCTTTCTCATTGCCACGTAGTACTCCATTGTGTATATAAACCACAATTTCTTTATCCATTCATCAGTTGATGGACATTTAGGCTCTTTCCATAATTTGGCTATTGTTGAGAGTGCTTGACTTGCAGATATTTTTATGGAGAGACTTGGAATGGAATTCCCTGGTCACTTTAGTGCCCTCCCCCTTTTGAGTGGTGTCAGGACCTTCTACTTCTTTGTAGAGTGAGATGCTAGCTTAGAAAAGGGCTCTACGGTTTCAGAGCTCTTTCCTGAAAAGGAAATTCTACAATTCCCTAGAAGCTCTGCCTCGTGTTTCATAGCCTCCCCCACTGGAAAATCTGCCTGACATATAACCTCTGTCCTCCCTGTGTAACTGAAGTCCTCCCCCTGATCTTCCTCTAGTGCTTATTAAGACAAACTTGGATGCGTACTTCTAAAACCTTGACTACTGGGGAGCTTGGGTGGCTCAGTCAGTTAAGCATCGGACTTTGGCTCAGGTTATGATCTCACGGTTCCTGGGTTTGGGCCCCACATTGGGTTCTGTGCTGACAGCTCAGAGCCTGGAGCCTCCTTCTGATTCTGCGTCTCCCTCTCCCTCTGCCCCTCCCCAGCTCACGCTCTGTCTCTCTCTCCCTCTCAAAAATAAAAACATTAAGAGGTGCCTGGGGGATTCAGTTGGTTAAGTGTCTGACTCTGACTCAGGCAGGTCCTGATCTCACTGCTCGTGAGCTTGAGCCCCGCGTTGGGCTCTGTGCTGACAGCTCAGAGCCTGGAGCCTGCTTCCGATTCTGGGTCTCCCTCTCTCTGCCCCTCCCCCACTCACGCTCTGTCTCTGTCTCTCCAAAATAAATTAAGACATTAAAAAAATAAAAAATAAAAAAATAAAAACATTAAAAAAAAATAAAACCTTGACTACGTAATAGGAATATCTTTGCCCTGTCTTCTTCCTGCTGAATACCACATACTCTAGTCTGTGCTGGTAGACTCTACCCTTCTACACTTTAGTTAGGGAACGAAACTTCTTAGCTGGGCCCCCCAATCTCCTTCTTGGGGTGCCCAGAACATGCAGCATAATTGACTCAAGCTCTTATCTTTCCTGCCATACCAGGCCCTCCAGTGCTATAGGCTCCCTGAGAGTTTCTCGGGTCATGGGTTGATATGTCTCCTGCAGGTCACATTTTATTCACCGGTAGGGTTTATTTCCTTTTCTAATGCCAGTTTTCCTCCTCTGTTTCAGGTGACCGAGGCCCAAAAGGAGAGAAGGGAGACAAAGGAGACAGAGCAGGGGATGCCGGTAAGGACATTCTACTGGGGTCACTGGATTCTGTAGCTGTCATCCAAGCAGCCCCATGGGTCTGGGGGGACTGGAGGCTAGAGCCAAAGGAGCTCCCTACCTGTTTCAGGGCCCTGCTGGCCCAGCAAGAGACAGCTATACTGAAGGGGGCACAGACCAGGCTTCCATAAGCCCAGTGGTTGTATGGGATGATCTGGAGGCAGACTGTCTGCCCTCCCTCCTGGCTGCCTCACTAGCTAGCTGAGTAATCTCTGCACCTCAGGTTTCTCATCTTTAGAATGGGGATAAGAAGCATCCTTACCTCACAGGATCATTGTGAGAAGTGAATGAGTTAGTCCACATAAAGTGCTTGTTACACTGCCTCCACGGTGGCTAGGATTCAGTAAGTGCTGAGTATTATCATGCCGTGTAATACATTAGTTCAGACATACCGGCTCTCCAGGTACTTGCATGCGGAAAGGTGCAGAAGCAAAACAGAACCCTTTCTGTTTTCCTCCTTTGCTATGAACTGAGTAGTGACACTAGGGATCTCCTTATTGGGCAGAACACTAAGTCTAGGAATGGAAGTCTCTCTGACCAGCGTCCTCCCTAAAATGTTGACAAGGGCTACACGTAGAGCCTTGGAGAGATTGTCAAAGAATGAGTCTCCTAGCCAAGTTTCAACAAAATGCTAGCATATAGTATTTGTTGGGCTCTGAAATGATGCCATTCTATGGGAAGCCATGAGCAGATTCTCCCCTTCTAGGGCACCTGTGCTCCAGTCCTGGCTCCCTAGGAAGACTGCACCTGCACCCAGGTTCTGCTGGTGACACTCAGGGACAGATGCCACTGCAGATTCACACACTGGCCCGAGACCACAGGTTTCCCTACTGCCGATCTTTGGTTCCATCCCAGTCACGCAGGACCAGGAAGGACACCTCTCTCCTAAGTAGGGCCTTTCCAAGGTCCTCTGAAACTTGAACTTGCCTGCTACCTCCCCTGGCCTTCTCTTTCCCAGGGTCATGATTAAAATCAAATAGGAAAAATGCACATGACAGTACTTTGTCACTCGGTGGTGGTGGACACGGACGAGGACCGGGTGTGCCTATGCTCACTCTGGGCTCACTGCGTCCACTTTACCCTAGATGCTATAACCCACAAAACAGTTTCTGTGGTTCAGTCTTCCTAGCATTGTCTACAGTCCCTTTCTGGGGCAGCCAAGGGTTTAACTGGGAGTGTCCTGGCTCAATGAGGAGACCTGGTGGACTTTGCTAGGAGCCAAGAGGAGAGTTTTGAAGACAAAATAAAGGAGTCTGGATATGATCTAGGACATCTGTGACAGATCTGAGTCACACTTATCTAACGGACTGGGCTCCGTACTTTGTCTTTGGGGTGCTCTCTGCTCTGTTTGTTGACTGCTTTCTGATGGAATGCTGCCAAAGTAGCTGAGAAGGACGGCGGCCTTTAGCTCTGTGAACTAAATAATTCCTGCTGTGGTGGCAGGAAGGGGGGGACTGCGGAGAGATGACCTGTGAGAGGGGGATCAGAAACGCTGCCCACATACCGGGGGTTCTTGTCAGGAACTCTTTGGCGACTATTCCTCAGCCGATTTGACAGGAGAGAGGAGGTCCATGCTAGCCTGGGAAGAGGTGGTGGTGGCCAGTCCATTAATCCAAAGGATGCTTTCATCACTGTTTACCTTGGTTCTGTGGGCCCAGCTGGCTGGCCTCTGCAACTGGACCGGGCTGTGAGGTGCTGAGCCACAGTGGTGTGGGGCTCCCCCAGGCATGGGTGGGGAGCATGGGGGAAGGGCATCTAATCCACTTGGCCCTGGAGTCTATGGGCTGCACCACAAGAGGCTGATGTCAGCCCGGAAGAGCCCCTCCTCAGGGACAAACAGCTTTCTTTCTTTCCTGCCCTGAAGAGGCCACACCCTCACTGGAGCCCAGAGCTCAGACAATGGCCTTGACACAGAGCCCTAAGCTTTTCATTGCCGTCTCCCAACCCCAAAAAATATCTTCGTGGGTGATGGACCTGGAAAGTGAGCTGGCTCAGCAGAGACAGCTCCACAGATAGGAGGCTTTACACAGCGTGCAGGGGAGCATAGGAGACACGCGGGAATTGTAGAGCGTAACTGGAAGGCCATCCATCCGTCACCTGTTCCAGAGGCTTTCAGGGGCAGGACGACTCTCCCAAGGCAGGAGCAGAAGCAAAGTGGAAACCCAGGCCTCTGACTTCTCTTAACTCTGGAATGAGATCTTAGGCCCTTGGTCTTTAAGAGTCCGGTTGGGCTCCTTAAAACCTAGTGAGTCCCTCACCTGCAGATATGGATTTAAGGGAACCTTTGAAGCAATTCAGAGCTGCCCCATGCGGTGGCAGGGGAGTGCTTTCCCACGGCCGGCACCCCTGGCCTGTCTCTGACTACGCCAAACCCACGCTATATTCAGACTCCTGGTTTGGTTTCTAAGGAGCTCCAGTCCAACAGGCGTTAACTGGATCCCTGAGACCACAGCTTTGAGGAGGAAGCCAAGGATCATCTTTCAGGAGAGTGTGGAAATTCTGATGAGCACGGAGTGCCCGCTTCTGGGAGGTTCTCAGTCATTCCCCAAGCCCAGGGCAGCCCCTCCGTGAGATCTAACGGGTGGGGAAAAGGACTCAGCACTAGAGTTCTGCCCTCCTCCACAAAGGAACACCGTGGAGAAGGAACCCTCTTGGGATACCCAGCTCAGGGCACCTTTACCAAACACCACCCACCCTTAGCAGACAACCTGAAGTTCCAGCAGGTGGGGTATTACTACATAAAGGGATCGAGAAGAGCAACAAGTTACCTACCCCTCAGGTCAGAATCAGAAATTGGGGGCTTTCCTTTGAAGAGGGCATTACAGAGAAGATTTCTTGGGACCCATGTTTTGAATCAATATTAAAATATTTTTCAGGGGAGGGGCGCCTGGGTGGCTCAGTCGGTTGAGCGTCCACTTTGGCTCAGGGCATGATCTCTCAATTTGTGAGTTCGAGCCCCGCATCCGGCTCTGTGCTAACAGCTCAGACCCTGGAGCCTGCTTCAGATTCTGTGTCTCCCTTTCTCTCTGCTCCTCCCCTGCTCACGCTCTGTCTGTCTCTCCTACAAAAATAAATACACATTCAAAAAAAAGTTTTAAAAAATATTTTTCAGGGGAAAAATAAAATAAAAAAATAAAAGTTACCAAAAAAAGGGTGACTGGGTGGCTCAGTCAGTTAAGCATCTGACTCTTGATTTCGACTCAGGTCATGATCTCAATGGTTCATGAGTTCAAGCCCCGCATCGGGCTCTGTGGTGATGGTATGGACCCTACTTGGGATTCTCTTTCTCCCCCTCTCACTTTGCCTCTCCCCAGCTCACATGTAGGCTCTCTAAATAAATAAATAAATAAATAAATAAATAAATAAATAACTTAAAAAAATTTTTTTTAATGTTAAAAAAATATTTTTCTGGGGGCTCCTGGGTGGCTCAGTCAGTTGAGTGCCCGCCTCTTGATTTCAGCTCAGGTCGTGATCTCACAGTTCATGAAATTAAGTCCTGTGTCAGGCTCTGCACTGACTGAGGGTGCAGATCCTGCTTGGGGTTCTCTGTTTCCCTCTCTCTTTCTCTCTACCCCCCCACCGCTTACATTTTCTCTTTCAAAATAAATAGACATTTAAAAATAAATAAATAAATAAAAATATTTTTCAGGATAGGATCTTGCAATTGTTTACCCATGTTTTGATCTGGAGTCACATGATTCTAGAGTCAAATGGGGTTTCAGGCTGACTCCTCTCCCCCTCCTGAGCACCCCCCCCCACCTCCAGTTCACTGAACTGGGACCAAGAATAGAGGTCTGGAGAGAATCCCCACCGTCTCACGGCTAGGCCATGGTTCAAACTGAGTCTGGAATCCAGATCTCCTGATTTCTGCTTGACAAGAGGTAAAGTTTTGTTTTCTTTTCTTTTGTTTTGAGGCAAGGGAGGTATCAGTCATTCTGTTAGATGTTTGGCTTTGAGGAGTTTGGCCAGGAAAAAAATAAGCTCTATATACATATCTCAAGACAGAAAAATGTTTGTTTTACCCTCATATATGGTCCATTTGCAGGAAAAATAAATAGTATTTTTGCAGTTCAGGGGTGGGTAAAGTTTCCAGCATGAATTTAAAGCAGGATAGAAGTTCAGATTGTTTAAAAACTTTTCCTCAATTTGGTTTCACGTGGGAAAAATATGCAGAATGACCCAGGGGTAGATTCTAAGCCAGGTTTTGTTGGTAGTTTCTAGTGGCATCTCATAAAATTAGGAAAAATGTTTAACACCTTGTGTGTGTTTGCAGTATTTAGCAAAGTTTGTGGGTGCGGGGGGAGCAGTGGGCACCCCATCGTGTAGCATAAGCTCAAAAGAAATTATCAGGGAGGTGGCTTCTAGACAGTTTTGTCCACAGCTGCTGAGATGTTTCTATCTCTGTTTTAGAATGCGGGGGCGCCTGAATGGCTCAGTTAAGTGTCTGACCTTGGCTCAGGTTGTGATCTCATGGTTCATGGGTTGGAGCCCTATGTTGGGCTCTGTGCTGACAGCTCAGAGCCTGGAGCCTGCTTCGGGTTCTGTGTGTGTGTCTCTCTCTGCCCCTCCCCTGCTCACACTCTGTGTATGTCTCTCTCTCAAACATAAATAAACATTAAAAAAAAAAAAAAAGAATCCGGAATGCAAAGAGAGGCCTTCAGTGTCCGTGAGTTCCCTTCCTCCCATCCCCGTAAGTACAGTTACCTGCACTGGGTGCCCCAGGGAATCCCATTTGGCACCAAAAGTTAGCATTCTTGCAAGCATGGAGAGACAGAGATGCTGGACCTTTTATATGCAAGTATATTTCTTTACTAACTGGATATATTTCTTTAATTCCTTATACAACTCTAATGCCCCAGCAACAACGTGATCTAAAAGTAAACCACACTTCTCAGAATAATCAACTATCACATGCTACTGTTAACAAACTTGTAGCTGGTACTATGAGAAGCAAAGTTTCTATGCACATTATTTCACTTAATCCTGACAGCACAATTCAGGAGTCCTGGTTATGTCCACGTTAGGGGGGCGGGGGAGGCTAAGGGTAGAGAAGAAGGGAGCTGCCCAAGGTCACCGGAGTTCGTAAGGGGCAGAGCCAGGTTACAGGTCACACCTGTCTGGCCTCGAGCCCACTCTCCATCCTTTGCTACATCCTTGGACTACCTCTTATTCTCTCTGGCCTTTGACAGCCTAGGGCTCTCATGGGCCACTGTCTCTTCTTAGTGGGTTTGATACGAAAGTGCTAATTCTCACTTTTAAGGATTTCTTCCCCTTTTTGCTGAGTTTCACCCAGCTTTGGCTGCCTTGTGCTTCTGTGGCCCCATGAGAGGCCGAGCACAGGTTTCATACTGGAAGTTCTGCATCTCCCAGCGAAGTCCTACCCTCACTTGCTTCTCCGTTCTCTTGTGGGTAAACCGAGCCCGCCGGCTGGACGCAGCAGCACCCACACGCATCTGGCTGTGTTCACTCACACGCTGGTTCGGTTCATGCAGTCCTTCATTCCTTCTCTTTATCCTCACACAGCGAGTGGGGGGCAGATGCAAACCCCAGAGGGTATGTGGAGATGGCCAAGTGTCTTTCAGATGTCTCCTCCCCTGAGTGTATGTCCAGGGACTGAAAATGCACGGGGCCCCAGAATTCACTCAGAAAAGTTGTCCCGTGGCAAACGCGGCTTCCAGCCCTGGCTGACGCAGAGTGGGAGGCACCAGAGAGAAAGGAATGGGCACAAGGACATGGTAAATGAGGGATGTGGGAAGCAGATGGAAACTGAGCAGGCACAGGGACAGCAAAGGCCCAAAGCCCGTGGGTCAGAAACCGGGGCTGGCATGGAGTTGGCTGAGGAAAGGAGCAGAGGTGAGAGGGATTGGCCTCCCTCACTTCCATCATAAAGAAAAAATAGAAGACGCACCTGGGTGCCTCAGTCGGTTGAGTTTCCGACTTTGGCTCAGGTCATGATCTCAGCGTTCATGAGTTCGAGCCCCTTGTCTGGCTCTCTGCTGTCTCCCTCTCTCTCTCTCTGCCCCTCCCCACCTCTCAAAACTAAACATAAGGGAAAAAAAAAGAAGAAGAAAGAAGTGTGGCAGGAAGGAAAATATTTATGGAAGAGAGTATTGCTTTATTCACTTATTTGGCAAACTGGTATTGAGGCCCTGGCTAAAGGCTGGGGAACCAAAGCGGAGTAAGGACCAGCCTCAACTTGAGGAGCACACTATCTAGCAGGTGAAGAAGCACATACACACGCGATCACAGTGGAATGTGATGAGGGCTATAGGAGACGTATGTACAGAGGCTAATTTTGCCTACTGTTGTGGGAGTCACTTGCTGAGGTGTCTTTGACAAATTGGTATCCAACAGGTGGATGTGGAAGGCAAAGGCATTCCAGGGAAAGAGAGCCCTGCATGAAACAGGAAAGCATTGCCCGATAAACCCAAATAGTTTGGTGTGATGAGGTTTAGGGATATAAGAAACAAAAAATAAGGCCAGGGAGGTATGCCGGGGTCAACAGTCTGGAGTTCAGGTCGACCTTCAGGCACTGGGAAGCCGGGATGGGCTGTCAGCAGGAAGTGACATGACAGCAGTGAGAGGTGACTGGGGGAGAGCCGGGCTGAGAGCTGGGACCAAGGGGTAGCTGGCCAAGGTCATGAGAATGGAGCTTCAGCTGTCCCTGGTAATCTCAGCTCTAAGACCAAGGCCGGGCACACGGTAGGCAGCCCCTTCCTCCCCACAGAAAGGTCCATATTCCAAGTCCACATTTCTCTGCTGCTCTCGCTCCTTCTCTTGGCCGAGCTGCTCCTCTTTTAGAAAGTGCCTCCTAAGAAGATGAGACGTGAGCTCTGGACGAGCAGCATGGGCCGCGGGGTAGCAAGCTTGAGACCCGAGTCCCCTTCTGACCTACTGACAATGTGGCGGGGAGACCCGGCCCTCAGCCTCCCGTGCTGCAATCTCCTCTTTTTTTTTTACCTCCTGTTCTGTGCGGAGGATGGGATCTGGCCTTCCAGACGTGCTGGTTTGCCAAGAGTTTATCCTAAGCCTTCCAAAAACAAATCCACTGACTTTTCCTGAGAGCTTCCTAGTGACCCCTTCCAGGAGGGCTTTAAATTGCTATGTGCAGAAAACAGTTGTGTTCTGATTAATCCGTGCTGCCCTCGGTATGATGGCTTAAAATAGATTCAGGAGGGCCTGGAAAAACAAAAGACCTGGCTCCTTTAAGAAGCCAGGTGGTAGGGGGCACCTGGGTGGCGCAGTCGGTTAAGCGTCCGGCTTCAGCCAGGTCACGATCTCGCGGTCCGTGAGTTCGAGCCCCGCGTCAGGCTCTGGGCTGATGGCTCGGAGCCTGGAGCCTGTTTCCGATTCTGTGTCTCCCTCTCTCTCTGCCCCTCCCCCGTTCATGCTCTGTCTCTCTCTGTCCCAAAAATAAATAAAAAAACGTTGAAAAAAAATTAAAAAAAAAAAAAAAGAAGCCAGGTGGTAGAATGGGGGGTGTGGTGGGGGTGGGGCAGCTGCCTGAGACTTAGGAACAGCTGTGCGAGCTAGGGGACATTCATGTCTGATGAAAGGGGAGAGAGAAGAGCTTCCATTTGTCCCCTGGTGAGGAAAACTGCTTAGGTGAAGAGGAACGAAGCCCCCTTGTGGCTGGGTGCTCTCAGACACAAGCAGAGGGGTGCTGAGAGGCCGTTGGCAGGGCCGATAGCACAGTTGACCCTTGAACAATGTGGGAGTGGGGATTAGGGACGCCGACCCCCAGCCTGTGCCTTCAAAATCCATGTATAACTTTTAGGACACCTGGGTGGCTCAGTCCATTAAGTGTCCGACTCTTGATTTCAGCTCAGGTCATTATCTCAGGGTTCATGGGTTCCAGCCCCGTGTCAGGCTCTGCACGCACAGCATGGAGCCTCTTGGGACTCTCTCTCTCTCTCTCTCTCTCTCTCTCTGCCCCTCCCCTGCTCACACGCACGCACTCTCTCTCACTCTCTCTTTCAAAAATAAATAAGCGTTTAAAAAAAAATTTTAAACTCCATGTATAACTTTTGACTCCCCCAAACTTAACTACTTATAGCCTACTGTTGACTGAAAAAGCCTTACTGATAACCGTCAAGGAACACGTATTTGATATGTTACGTGTATTATATGATGTATGCTTACAATAGAGTAAGCTAGAGAAAGGAAAATGTTATTAAGAAAATCCTAAGGAAGAGAAAATACACACACATACAGCATGGTACTGTAGTGAAAAAATTCTGCATGTAAATGAACCTATGCAATTCAAACCTGTGTTGTTCGAGGTCAGCCGTACCTGTATTCTACGTACATACTGGGTTGGGGCGCCTAGGTGGCTCACTCAGTCTGACTTCGGCCTAGGTCATCGTCTCCTGGTTCGTGAGTTTAAGCCCCGCGTAACTCTGTGCTAACAGCTCGGAGCCGGGAGCCTCCTTCGGGTTCGGTGTCTCCCTCTCTCTCTCTCTCTCTCTGCCCCTCCCCTGCTTGCTCCCTGTCTCTGTCTCTCTCAAAAATAACATTAAAAAAATAATAATAAAAATGAAATAAATACATACGTACGTACTAGGTGAAAGCGGGAACCAACTGAGGGCCAAAGCCAAGGGCTAGCTGGAAAAGAAGCAAGCCAGTGTTTGGAGTTCATGTTGAGACTTTGGGGTTAGGTATTGTAAGTGGAACTTGGGAAGGTTTGCTTCTTTTAACTGCTGGTCTGCGGGGCCTTTTACACGGTGATGGGGGGTAACCAGTTTGTTCCCTAAGCACCTATTCTTGTCACCGTGAGTGAGCAAGGGAGCATGTTCTGTGCTGTGCCTTCATTTCTCACATTACCCACATTTATCTGACACTGCTGTACCCATCCTTTGGAGGGGAGTCTAGAGGGGGTTGCCTCCCCCAAGGACTGGCATGTCCCAGTTTCCTGGCAAACACGTGGCGATTTCTGGGATTTGCCCTGAAGAAAACTCTTTTGGTAAAGCAGACCTCAGACTGAAGGTGAACAGGGCATTTTCTACAAAAAACAACACCTTGGACCACTGCAGAACTGAAGTTTGGGTCTTTGATGTGGGTTTCGTATGAAGAAAAGTTTTTGGTTGAGACGTACATTAAAACCGGGAGTGGTTAAACTGTTTATTTAGAAAGCAACACAAACAAACTTTGGAATTCTTAATCCCCGTGACCCTGCACTCCCTCCTCTTCTGTTGGAGGTGAAGTTTGGCTGAAGGCACTGCAGATTGAGTCCCTGAGCTTTCGCTGCCTCTGCATTAAATGCATGGCTCCACTTCCTGTCGTGTCCTTTGACAATGGAAAACACCATTGAGGTGTCCTTGGAACCAGTTGAGATGGACCGATTCCCCTAGGGCTGGATTTCAGGCTGTCTTCTAAAGGGCGCTGGTGTAGAATTCTCACGGGAGAAAGAAGATGAAAGAGGGAGGCAGAGCCTGTGGACATCCTGGGAGGTCTTGTGGATGCTGTGGGGGAGGGGTCATGGCTGGCTTTCTCCCTGACTCAAACGGGGGGCCATTCCCTTGCCTCAATCCCTCAGGCCCCCATCGGGATCCTTGGGGCTTACATGGAATTTAACACTATTTCTTGAGAACCGACCACCCCAGTCACTCAGCCTACCCAGATTTCAGAATGACTCTCTAAGGCAGGTGTCGTTATCCCATTTAACCGATGGGGAAGTTATTCTGAGAGGTTATATTACTTGCCCAAGGTCACAGATCTAGAAAGTGGTGAATGTGGTGCTGGAGGTGGGTCCTGCCTTCAAGAATTTATAATACTGGGGTTGGGAAGCATCTCAGCCAAGGACTCTCGGACCCTGAACTTGAAGGAGAATAGAACTGAGAGAAGAACCAGGGCAGGGTGGGGACGGTGTGGGTGAGGGCAGAGGGTGAAAGTGCCTTCTTAACAAAGGCCACCTGTCCTGGACATGGGACCCGGAGCTAAAGGCGGCAGGGGCAGGTCCACGAAGACTTTAGAGGGATGCCATGCTGTATAAACTTCAGAACCCCCTACAGCTGCAGGCGTGATCAAATGAGGCCTCCCTATCATTGGTTTTTCTCCTGGCTCTACTGCATTTCTTTCTACTCCTAAAGGCCTGTTGACACTCAGTGACCCTTCACTGCCCCTTGAGAGACCCAAGAGCCAAAGCATGGCAAAGGACTCACCTCGCTACTGGGCTGCCCAGTGAAGTCCTACAAGTGCCTCTCTGGGTGTTAGTGGCATCTTCCCACTGCGATGGGGTGAGCTCCTGGTTCAGGGCGGGGCAGGCAAAGCACTTCCTTTATTATTTGATCAGGCACATTTTTATTGCACCTCCACTAGTAGCTGGGCATCCATGAGTAAGGCAACAGAAAAACAAAATCAGACAGGACAAACTCCCAGTTTCCAAAAGAATAGACAACAGAGTTGGGGAGACCAAAGTTAAAAACAGTTTTACAAAAAATCCGGCATGACCAGTACAGTGATAACTTGGGAGGTATTTCTGGCTGCTCCTTCTACCCAGCAAAGGCCCAAGCACCCCCATGTGACCCCCAACTGAAGACACAGAACAGTAGTCCGGGGACTGGAGACCCAGATGTGGTTCGAGTGTGGCCACTTTATCAATGTAACCCTTCCTTCCCTGAGTCAGCTTCCCCATCTATAAAATGGGTATAACAAGAACCACCCACTTTAGAGAAGGGCTACAAAGATCAAAATGAAACCCGCTAACAAAAGTGCTTTGAAAAGGCACAAAGCACCATATTAAGTTCAGAGCAGATTACCATTAGGAAGTAGCATTTTATAAAAGCGTACCCACAGGCCAGACCACATTTTAAAAGCAATGCCCTCCAGCAGAGCCTGACCAGACATTCCTCACTTTGCTTGTGGGATGGCTCCTGTCCTTCCCATACGGACCACATTTCCCACAGATGTCAGGGGAAAGAGATGTGTCGTGTCAAGAGAAGGACGGGGCCCAACGTCCCCCACCTCGGGGAGGTGGGAAGCAGAGCCCCCGTGCTGCAGGCTGGCTGGGGCCATGGGGAGTTCTTTCTTCACCAGAGAATGAAAAGTTCAACTTCCTTAATGGGCAGATGGTCCAAATTATCCCCGGGGCTCTACTCTGCAGCTGCAGAAAATCAGAGCCTATTTTCCCAGCCCCATGTGTTTATTTCGACTCTACACAACCTCCTTTCTTTTGCCCGGTTTTGCTTTGGCCTAGAAGGCAGGATAAACAAACCTAAAGGGTCTGTGATGTTTCAGGCTTAGGCTGGGTTTCCCTCCTCTCCTGTTCTTTAGAAGCAAAGTTCCCTGGGCTTTGGGGCCCTTCTGATGCACAGCCAAGCAGGTTCTGGGGTATTTAGGGATCAGTTCTGTTCCTCGAGCCCAGCAGAAGGCTGTGGATCCCATTCATGCATCCACTCGCTCGGTACAATTTGTTAAGTGCTGCGATGTGCCAGACTGCCTGCGAGTGAGGACCGACCGCATTTCCCACAGATGGGAACCACCAGGGTGTTGAGTGGCTTTCGCTTTCACGGAGCTTACAAAGATGAGTGCACACAGACCCGAAGGAGGGAATGACGGTATAATATTTCTCATATGTGGGGAGCGCATGTTGGGACAACAGATGAGGGAAAAACCCTCCCAGAAGAGGTGTTACCTACATGCCTTACTCACAAGGTCCAACAGCTGGTAAGTTGCGTAGCGGGGGTGGGGCTTCATCCCCGATCAGTCCCTTCATACACTTCTTCTCCACCTTGATGCGCATTGACATCACCAGCCAGCTGTTCCAAGCTATAACCCCCTCCCCCCACCCCCGCACCCGTAGATTTTAAAGCACCCCAGGTGATTCCTACCTGCAGCCCAGGCCACTTGCCTCAGTCCACTGAGAGAGCCACTGCTTTAACACCAAGGCTCCTTCCCTTACTCCCTGACTTACACTAACTACCGTAGACCCCGCGGGACTGGTGGGCGGTAGGTGAAAGGCGCTTTTTGTATGAAGAGAGCTGTTAGTAAATATTTGTCTTAAGTATTCAGCCTGATAGTTGGCCTGTGGATTGAAAAGCAAAGGCCTTTGCTCTCCTCCCTGGCTCTTCCTTATAGCCGCTGTGTGATCCTGGGCAAATCGCTTGACTTTTCTGGGCCGATTTTCTCCTCTGTTAGGTGAGATCCATAGTAACTAAACTCATGGAACTGTCATGAAGAATAAATGAGAGAATACATGCACGAGCTTCTTTGCAGGGTCTGGTATGTAGTAGGAAGTGAGTATACATCCGTTCCCTCGGTGCCCATCCTTGACTTGAAATCTCTTGGATAGTGCCCAGAGCATGGCTTTGCTGTAGCTGGGTTGGGGGCAGTTCTGAGCCAGATGTGGACAGGCTCCACAGGCAGTACACAGTTCTCAGTCTAGCCCAGCACTGGAAACCAATTATGAGATGGTAGCCACTGGCCATGAAACTGTCCTCTCAAACCCGCTGAGGGACCCAGTAATGAAGCCACTCCCTTGGTTGTGTTCCCACCAGATGCTGGAGAAAAAGGAAGGTATGTTGCGTTTCGCTTCCCAATAACTGCAAAACCCAAAGCATAGACAGTAAAACAAGGTAGGAAATCATCAGATGAAAAACCCTGGAGGCATCCAGTGATGCCAGCAGATGCTGTAAATGAAATGAAACCCGACGCTGGCTTTAAAATCCTGGAATGGGTTCCCAAAGGAGGTAAGATGAGCATCTGTCAGGCATGGGACAGAGTGGAGAGGATCCCTATGTTTAAAGCGTGAAAATGGGTTCAAGAGTAACATCCAGGGATTCTCTGGTTCTGGGGTTCAGAGATTCAGAACCGGGGGAATCTGGGGTTGACCCTGCCTACTTTGTCTGGGACTTTGCTTTTCCTACGTATATATTTATAAGGCAAAGAGAGCAAAGAAACATTTGTTTCAAGAAGAGAAACCCCACATACTGGATTTGTAAGGTCTGTGCTAGGAGCCCCAGAGAGGCCTCAGCTGGAGTGCTACATTCCTGGATCATTCTGGAGCTGCTTTGCTTCAGGAATCACATTCAGCTCGCATTAGTGAGCAGAAAGTTGCTGACAGCAGGAGCTAGTCTTCTGCTGATGCCCCTGTCCCTCTCCCTTAATATACTAAGGAGCCAGGAACTGTGCTCTGGGGAGAGCAGAGGAAGTCAAGAGACTAATCCAGTGGGAGGTGTGAGCGCCCCTTGTCCCTACTCCCCACCCAGCAGGATTACTTTGCAAAGAAAGCTTTCAAGGTTGTGATCCCTGGTCAGGCCACTGTATACCAGCCATCCTCCACAACACAGGGTGATCTCTCAGAGCTGACCCATAAGTTGCTGGACAAATTGCTGGGCAGCCAGGGTGGGAGTTCATAGCGATGGGTGCCCATGATGTACCAACAAAAACTTGTGCAGTTGCTCCCAACCACCACCATTATACCCATTTGAAGAAGAAGGTAGGTGTAGAGAGGTTGAATCTGTCCACTAGTGGAATCAAAATTTGAATTTGAACCCTGTTCCTGAGTCCAGAACCAGCCTCTTTCTACTCCCCCCCCCGCCATTGCCTCCCCATAGGAATTATCACCACTGTGTTTTCCTCCATCTTAATTCCCAAATCCACCCAAGAGGCAAGTAGCTAACCAGCCCTTAGATTGATGTGTGGCATACCCAGGTGCTCTCTTTGCGCATTTTTGGTAGCAAGGACCAGAGAATCATTGGGTCACTTCAAACAATGGGGGCTTGTCGTAAGGACACTGGGAAAGACTTTGGAACAAAAGGACTCATAATACGATGAGCGTTGCAGAGCCTAGGATGCGAAAGTCATCCAGAATCCAAGGCATTTCTGGGGACCCCAGCAGGAGGGGTTCATGGCTTCACCCTAGTGTCTCATCTCCAGCATGGCTTATTAATTCCATTGGCCCTGCCTCTTTTTGTATCGGCTTCTGCTTACTTATCTCCATATTCCCCCAACTCACATTCCTAAGGGAGTCTGGGCGGTCCTGAGCCAGACCAATCATTCGTGGCATTACCCATGTGTAAGGAAGTGCCCACAGGCTGGGAGCATGGCAGACACCTTGACCTTGTTTAATGGCAGTCTTCTCACATCTGAGGTCAAAGATTAACAAAGCTGGATGCTAGTTAAAGTGGTTGGGACAGATCTTAAATTAGTAACATACTCTTGCAATAGGGGAAAAGAGGCCAGTGTGAACTAAATTCAACTTCTATTTGTACAGAGGTGACTGGGTGTCTTAAAAGGAGAATAAGGAGAGAGGGAGGGGGTAAGGAGAGAGGGGGAGTCAAGGAAGTGAAAAATTATAAAAAACAGGAAGGGGGTTTGTCCTTGTGAAACCCATCTGGGTTTGCTAACTGGCTCTTATCCAAGTTAGGCTCCTTTTCTTCCACAGAGGCTGGGAAGCAGGGCCCTATCTTCAGGTGTTGGCTGGAACACACAATAAATTCTTTTGACAACCTTGAGTTTTCTCCGGCAGGCACGTTAAGGGAGGTTAGGGTCATTGTAGGGATGTGGCGTTGAGCTGTTAGAAATTATGTGAGTATTCTGTTCAAGTCTTTATGGGTCAAAGTTGAGGCCTACTTGAGAGGGCTCAGGAGCCTGGCTAGGGTTTGGCCAAGCAGAAAATCTTTGTCACTGATCTGCTCAGCATCCCTGGGAAGTGAGTGTGATGGGTGAAAAAATGAAGAGAATGTCTTAGTGCCTCCAGACTTAAGAACATTGGCAGTATAGCTTGACCAGCCCCCACCAGTCCCCTCTACTGACTGGCTGCTCTCCTCGCCATGCCACACCACCTGCCATAGACCCATTCTCATGGCACTGGGCAGGGATGGCCTGGATTACCTTGTAGCATTTTTGTGTCCAGAGGAGAAGCCTGACTGTATACCTCTCTGTCCCCATGACTGGGTCAATACTTGTTTAAAGATCAACCAGTAGTAGGGAGTCTGGATGAACTACAGAGAGCTAGCCCCAGTAGATGTAACCCAGGGTCAGGGCCCCTAGCCATTGTGTGCACAGGGAGCACATGGTCTCTATCCTGGGGAGACACCATTCCTGCCTCAGCTGGTGGGATCAGTGGATGGATGGGCACAGTACCCTTTCTGAACAGTCAGACACTGAAGGTTAAGACTGGAACCAGGGATACAGGAAACATGAGGCATTCAGCTGGGGATTCCGATCATACCCACTAACAGAGTCATGCATCCATCCACCCATCTGCCCTCCATCCCATCAAACATTTAATTAGCATCTTCAGCCAAACAGGCATGATATTAAGTATCGAGGGATCATGGATAAACAAAACAGTGTTTCTCTGCCCAAGGGAAAATGAGCTATGTTTCCATAACTCTCAGAGATTGCAGGTTTTCCCTGAGCTCTTGCAAGCAGTCTGGGGAGTACCAGCCCGCCTCCATCCTAGCTCTTTTCAGGGCCCCAGACCAGCTTAACTCTGTGTTGTGGCTTAGGCAGTACTTAAAGTGGCCAGCATTGGAAGGAGAAGTGGTCTAGGAAGAAAGAGATGTGGTATCCCAGTGATAGCTGGTTACTTCCTCTCTCTGAACCTCAGTTTCCTCATCTCTAGGTGAGGGTTTGGACTGGGGAGGTCTCTGCCAGCTCTGGCATTCTGTGCTCTTATCCATCTTAGGCTGTCAGTTCATTAGACAGCCTTGAGGGCAAAGACGACACTTAGTTGTCCTTAAATCCTTAGCCCCTGGTACCATTCTGGAATGTGGTAGGATTCCAGAAGTGCATCTGGGTGGATAAGGAAGTGAATAATTAGAAAGAGAAATACATACATTGATAAAGATATGTATAAAGAATTAATAAAATAATGCATCTTCAGCACCGCAAATCTGTGCACAAGAAGTAGAATCACCCTGGACGTCAATAAATGTGATCACTACTCTCAAAAGCTAAGGCTGATTTATCTTTCCCCTGCCCAGAAACAGAGACACGTTCATTTTCAAATACAAACTCAGCAACAGCCGTGCTTCACAAGGGCATCCCTGCATTGTTGGTCCTCCTGTAAGACTTAGGAGAAACCAAACTATTTCTATGAATTAGGGGTGGAAGCATGACAGTTCAAGGGTTAAAGTAATTCTTTTTAATGTAACTGCTTCATCAAAAGGCATCTTGCACTGAAGCATGAGGTAGAATTAGTGGGCCCTGCCCAGAGAGCTCAGAAAGAATGAGGGATCTTATGAAAAATGAGGAAAGAGAGGGACAGGTGGAGAACTGCCTCAGGGAAAGTCTCAAGGTCAGGTCCCAGCTCTTCTACTTACTACGAACTGTGGGATGACCATGGGCAAGATATATCACCACTCTGAGCCTCTGTATCCTCAAGTATCACATGAACAGTTTGGGCCAAGTGATCTCCAGGTCTCGGTCAGCCGGCAAAGTCTAGGCTTCTCCATCATTTGTGATGATTAGAAAAGCCTAAAGACTATGTGACTAAGAGTAGCTCTATGCACCAAGTAATGGTGATATCTGAAGCCCCCTATTAAGCTTAAGGAAGTTGTTACTAGATATAACCCGAGAAAATGCAAAGGCTCCTAGTCCAGACACCACGCCTTATTCCTCTCCGTGATCTGACCCCCTCTGTGCCTCAGCCCCACCCTCTTTACTGAGGGGCCAGGCCAGGACTGGAACAGGTCTGGGGTCCTACCTCAGGAGGGATGAGGGCCTCGTGGTTGGTCCCAGCAGTAGCCTGGGTAAAGGGCAGGGTCAGTAGAACAGGTCGGAGAATGAGGAGGAGGGGTTCTATGGTCTGGCATGGCAGCTGGACAGGAAAGCTCCAAATGGAGATTAGAACCACTGATGCTGTGGAAAATTTGTTGATGAAATGCTTGATCCTTTTGATCCAGGAGAGGGCAAGGAGGCTGCCCGGCTGAAGAGGGCAAGTCTTCTGCTCTGGGTTCTGTTCATCAGCTTCCTCCCCTAGGATTACACCATGAGACAAAGAAGAGACCGCTTCTGATGTGAGCTTTTTTGTTGTTGTTTTTTTTTAAAGTTCATTTATTTTTTGAGAGAGAGAGAGAGAGCAAGAGCAGGGGAGGGGCAGAGATAAAGGGAGAGAGAAAATCCCAAGTAGGCTTCATGCTGTCAGGCCAATGTGGGACTCCATCCCACAAACCATGAGATCATGACCTGAGCCTAAATCAAGAGTCGGATGCTTGACTGACTGAGGCTACCTAGGTGCCCCGATGTGAGCTTTTTGAAGGGAAGGGACTCTTTTCTGTCTGCTTCTCTGTATAAAAGGGGAGCACCTCTGACCCCAAATCATGGGTAGCAGGGCAAAAAGAAACAGGCCTGACCCTGTAAGCATCTGGATATCACTGCTCTGGGGAGTACTAGGAGAAGTTCTGCTCAAGATTTAGCGGGCCAGGGATTTTGATGTCCTCCAGGCTTTTGATGAGGAACAGTTCCTTGGTATTTCCCATAATCTTGGATCTTCTGGAAGATCTCTTTTTGCAAAGAGCTGGGTGGGGGCCAGCCTTGTGGTCACTATGGCTCTGTCCACTTGCAAACCATGGTACATGTCCGGGTAGATTCCAGTCTGCAGGGTAGGGACCCCAGGACAAGAAAACGAGTTTCATATTCTCTCTACCTGGAAGGTTCTCTTTGTGAATCAAAATCTGATATCCACATAGAGAATGGTGGAACTCAGGGTTTTCTGCAGAGTTGCTGATTTTCTTTTTGCTCAGGAAGGATTTTCCAGGCCCCCCTGAGGTAGGATGCAAAGAAAGAGGTAAAGGGGCCTGTCAGACAGTGCAAATGTGGTTGTTAAGGGAAGTCACACACAGTTGCAAAAGCCTGAGGTCATCATGAGCACGCTTTTTTCTCTAATTTTTTTTTAATGTTTATTTATTTTTGAGAGAGAAAGAGACAGTGCATGAGCAGGGGAGGAGTAGAGAGGAAGACACAGAATCCACAGCAGGCTCCAGGCTCTGAGTTGTTAGCACAGAGCCCGATGTGGGGCTCGAACCCACGAACCACGAGATCATGCCCTGAGCCGAAGTCGGGCGCTTAACCGACTGAGCTACCCAGGCGCCCCTCATCATGAGCACTCTTACCTTATGCCCTCCAACTGGGCCATTCCCTCTTTTTATCAGCCTAAGAGTGCCTGAGTTTTATGCAGTCCAAAATCTCTGCCTGCCATTTTCCTTTCCTGTCATGCAGAGAGGCATCTCCTTGACCTCAAGTGGCCCCACACACTCCTCGGAGACCACTCTGGGCGGGTGTCTGACGAAAAAGCTCCCTGGACTTACAAGAAGTGTCCTGAGGGTGTTACAAACCAGGCTGAAGCCTCCTGTCAGGGACTACATCTGCTTGTGTGGGGGCTGACACACCAGTGGTGGCTGGTTGATTGGTGGGAAAGCTTTGCCTGGGGCAGAAACTGCTGGGAAAAGCAGAGTTCAAACCCTCTGACCACAGAAACCCAAACCTTTTACCAAGTCATGACATCCTTCCCAGGCCAGGGAGGGAGTCACTGTTGCAGTCATTTAGTGATTCCCCAAGTGCATGCCAGGAGGTGGTATCATTGCCCAGGCCCGAGGGGATGCCTGCCTGTGGCTCCATCAGAAGGCCAGAGACACTGTTCATGGACCAACCCCTTGGACTGTCCAAGTCCTTGCATTGGGGCAGTTTGCATCATAATCAGATCAAACCTCAGTCTCTGGTTTTCCCAAAGGAATTATCCACAGAGTTGGGCTTTTATTATGGGAAAGAAAAGGATGCAAAAATCAGCCTTACTGCCAAGTTCTATAAGGACTTGAACAGTATGTGCCATGTCATTTGGATGAGTCCAGGGGAGGTCAGGTAGATTTCAGAATCATTTTCTTTCTTTTGGGGCATGCAACATCCCATGGGCAGGTGACTGTGTTCTGCCTCCATTATGAGGAAAAACCCTAAATCTGGAGGATCTGGGAACAAGTTACAAGGAACAGGTTCCAATGCTCAATGAGCCAACCTAGGGTCTGGGAGGTGGGGTAGTCCTGAGGGCCACAACTTTGCTTAGTTTATGAGGACCATGGGGCACAGACTGGAGAGACATCCTTAAAATTGATGTTATGAGTCCCCTAATTATGGTTACCGTATGTGTGCAATTTTTTGAGGTTGTCCTGTTTCCAGATATTCTTTTGTCACTTCCATATACATTGAAGTCTTCTGGGAATTCCAATATTTCAGCATCCAGATGACATTTTCCAGATTTCTTCTAGTACCCACCATAATTATATGACCACATCCCTATTTTCTCATTTGGAATGTTATAGTCATTCACCAATAGCCTAGTCCTGGGGTCCAGAGCCCAGGACCATCCCACCAAAAGAAGCCATTAGAGAATGCGTTAGTAGACGGGGCTATGATGTAATAAAGAGGGGGTTAGAACTGTGGGATACCCTGAAGGCAGATTCTCCTGACTCATACCGAAGTCCTAGGCTCGAAGAGCTATGTCCCATACAGGGGACCTGCCCATCTGGATCTGTATCATCTGAGTTCATTCATTCATGCCTTCATTTTACACAGCTTGGGCATCTTGGTGTACAAACACTGTATAGGCCATGTGATCTGTCCCTGGAACGCTCACAGTGTCCTAAGAAGATAGATAGGCAATTATTAGATGAAGTGCTAAATACATCCATAGAAGAGGACCTGGCCAGGTGTGGGGCATGAAGGGAGGTTTTTTTGGGAGATGGGACATGTAAGCTGAGATTTAAGGGACAAGAAAAGCATAGGCTGGAGTACAGAGAGGGTTTTTTGAGATGGGGGAGTCCATGTACTCCCCTGGCTCATTCAGGTCTCTCCTCAAGGCCTTCCTTGTTCCCTCCCATCCAAGGTGGTACCTCCCTTCACTCTCTATTCTTTTCCTTGTCTCTCTCTCCAAGATGGCACCTTCTGTCACTCTCCACTCCCTTGTCTCTCTCTCTTTAAGATAGCACCTTCCCTCATTCTTCATTCCCTTCCTGGTCTCTCTCCAAGATGGCACTTCCCCTCACTCTCCATTCCTTTCCTTGTTTCCCTGTCCAAGATGGCACCTTCCATTCCCTTCCTTGTTTTCCTGTCCAAGATGGCACCTCTCCCACTCTCCATTCTCTTCCTTGTGCCCTGTCCAAGATGGCACCTTTCCCTCACTCTTCATTCACTTCTTGTCTCCTCGCCCAAAATGGCAACCCCTCTCAATGTCCATTTCCTTCCTTGTCTCCCTATTCATGATGGCACCTCCCTTCACTCTCCATTTTCTTCCTTGTCTTTCTGTCCAAGCTGATGTCTTCCCTCACTCTTCATTCCCTTCCTTGTTTCCTCATCCAAGATGGCACCTCCTCTCATTCTCTATTCTCTTTCTGTTCCTGTCTCTGCACTCATCACTACTTGGCCATAGTTATATTGCACTACTTTGGCCATAGTTAAATTTTTGTTTCCTAGATTCATTGCTAGTCTCTCCACTAAAATACCAGTCCCTGAGGGCAGAGACTTTGTTCATGGATGTATCCATAGCTCCTAGAACAGGACCAGGCCTTTAGCAAATGGTCAGTCACTTATTTTGTTAAACAAAGACATGAATGCAGTGAGTTCAGGCTGGCCAGAGCAGAGAGGATATGGGGGAATCTGTGAACATCAGCCCTGGCTTCCTGTGTCTCACCCAGCCTCTTCCTATTATTTTGACCTGACACCCTGAACTCTGCCTGGCCTGCTCTGGGACCCACAACATTCTCCTGTCACTTCTCCCTCTACTTATGACCCCACACTGAGACTTCTGTTGGAAGCTAGCCTGGCGTGGCCCACTGCCACCATGACAGGGTGCTGACAGCGGTGAGACAGGTCTGTGAGAAATCAGGGCTGACATCTCAGCCTCAGCCAATCCACCCAGGGCAAGCCCTCAGCCAGGGGCCAGGGCTCATTTGCTGCTGCTGGCTCTAGGTTAGCTTGTCATTACCGCTCCCTGGGGAGTTTCTCTGTCTCAGACCCAGTCTCTGCCTTCCAGCTTCTATGGTTTCCTTCTCCAGGATTCCTGTGTTCTCTTGCTCATCCTTATCTCTTTTTGACAGTCTGGTATGAGCTTGTGTTTTCAGCAAAGCCATATGAGGAGAATGGTCAGCGATGAAGGATGTGTAGAAAATGGCATTAAGCATTTCAAGAAGCCTTTCAGAGTCAACCATCTGTGATATTTCAGCGCCTTGGGAATGGTGTGGTTTCCTGGTGACTTCTTTAGTTCCCCCATGCAGAATATCCTGGGGTTTCCCCAGCCCAGGCAGCACATAACAGACACATGGCCAATTCTAACTCCTCTCCTTTCTCATGTGGTACAAATGTGGGATTTATCAACTTTGCCCTCTCCTCCAGGGGGCCCATGAAGGTCACAGTCATTGGAAGGGGGATCCCCCAGCCCAGCTGGCCAAAAAAAGAAAAAAATAGCCCAAGGATGCAGTACTTACTGGGCACAGAACTTGATTTGGTTTGGTCTTTTCTCTGGCAGTTCACATCAGGATCTTTCTGCATCATTTCACTCACTTGTCACCGTGTCACAGTACAGTGACTTTACCCTACATGCCCCAGGTGGTTTCCAGCTGCAAAAAAAGAGACACCTGTTACCTCTTCCCTGGCCTTGGTATCACTGAACACTGGAGCTGGAAAAAACCTTACAGCTCATCTACTCGTATCACTCCCAAATGTCAGTCGACATACATGTATTACCTTGGAATCATGTGGGACACTTGTAAAAAAAAAAAAAAATACAGACCTCTGACTCCCACTGCCAAGATTCTGATCCAGTGGGTCCGAGGGGGGCCCAGGAATCTGCATTTCACAGGCATTCTGAATGATTTTGATGTGTGGCCAGATTTAAGTCCCAGTGACCACTCCAATGTCTTATCAAATAAGGAAGTTCTGGTCTCCAAGGGGTGAAGACCATCACCCCGCCTCCCAGAGTGGGGAGCAGGCAGGATGGTGAAAAGGACCTTGGAAGACACATCAGAAGGAGTGCCCGGGTGGCTCAGTAGGTTAAGCGTCTGACTTCAGCTAAGGTCATGATCTCGCAGTTCGTGAGTTCAGGCCCTGAGCTGGGCTCCGCACTCACAGCATTAGAGCCTGCTTGGGATTCTGTCTTTCTCCCTCTCTCTCTACCCTCCCCCATTCCCACACTTTCTCTCTCTCACAGGATAAATGAGTGAACTTAAAAAAAAAAAAAAAAAAAGGGAAGAAGAAGACACATCGGGAGACCCAAGCCCCCACTCCAGCTCTGACACTTAACAGCCTGTATGGCCTGACACTGTGACTTCCCAGCCAAACCCTGGTTTTGAGATGAGTGTAAGGCTTGTTTCAGCTGTTCCAGTGCTCTTTGAGTCCCCAAAATATCCCCTTGGAGAAATAAGGCAGTGCTTTTAATGCAAAGGGATGAATCTTCATTCATTCATCCGTGGAGCACATTTACTGTTCATTTCCTAGAGCCAGGCTCTGTGCTAAATAGCTTGTAGATGAATGTGATAGAGTTTCAGCCAGCAGAGAAGAAGGGGTGACCCAGGATTTCCTGAGTGTCTGCAGTGTATGAGGCATCATGCTCGGAGCCTTATACACATGACTTCCTTTAGGCTGCACAATAGCCCTCTGTGTTGTCCCCATGTCACAGTTGAGGAAATACCCTCAGAGAGGCTCTGAGTCTTTCTTAAGGTCATTCAGGTAGACCAAAGAGCCTTCTATGTGCCAGGCACTGTTCTAAGCTCTTCATGTCTTGCCATATCTCACTGATCCCCTGACACACAATTTCACATCACTGAAGTCTGGAAGCATCTAGCCATTGACATCATTTGCCACTGTAACTGGCAGAACTCTTTCCTTCTTAGTAGCATATATAGTTGAGATGTGCCATATAAAAAGTGGCATCTTTCGATGAACTACTGTCTCCCGCTTACACATAGTGAGCGGCAGAGACAAAATCCACACCCGAGTCTGCTGGCTTCACACTCTCATGCTCACAGCCCAGTGGGGAAGTGGCCTTGAACGGTGGAACTCAGGGCTGAGACACTTCCCAGGCTGCTCAGAGAGTCTGGATGTCCCTTGGTTTTCTCTGTTCCCCCTTCCCCCTCCTCCATGGTAGGCATGACTGCTGGTCACCAGGTCCCAAGAGGTAGAGAGAAATCCAGCAATCATATTCCTTGGGGATCTACCCAAATGAGTTAAAAACATATGTCCATACAAAACCCTGCCCAGGAGTGTTTATTGCACCTTGATTCATAATTGCCAAACTTTGGAAGCACGTGTCCTTCAGTTGGTGAATGGATAAATAAACTGTGGCACATCCAGACAATGGAATATTATTCACTGCTCTCAAGAAATGAGCTATCAGGCCACAAAAAGACATGGGAGAACCTTAAATGCATATCACTAGGTAAAAGAAGCCAGTGTGCAAAGGCTGTGTACTATGTGATACCAACTGTATGACATTCTGGGAAAGACAAAGCTATAGCGACAGTAAAAAGATCAGTGGTCACCAGTGATCAGAGGCTGGGAAGTGAGACGGCGGAGCGCAGAGGATGTCTAGGGCAATAAAACTACTCTGTACGATACTATAATGGTGGATACACGTCAGTATACATTTGCCCGAACCCGCAGAATGTACACCAAGAATGAACCCGAAGGTAAACCGTGGACTCTGTGTGATTGTGATGTGTCGGTGTGGGTTCATCTTTATAACAGGTGTGCCACTCTGGTGCAGGATGTCCACACTGGGGGAGGCTGGGCTTGTGTAGGGGCAGAGGGTGTATGGGAAATGTTTATACCTTCGTCTCCATTTTTCTGGAACTTAAAACTGCTCTGAGAAAATGAAGTTTGTTAAGAGAAAAAAAAAGAAAGGTGGAGAGAAGCAGGCTGATTAAGGGCAGGATGAGACACCAGGGTTTCTGCTGGTCATGGTCTTGTGTGGGGGGCAGGGAGGGCAGGGTAGAGGAAAGTCAGGGCGGGGCAGGGGGGTGTCCAGAGTACAGTGGTGACTGCCGGCTGCCCCCAGCAGGTAGCGTGGAGGCGGTGATGATCCGGCTGGTGAACGGCTCCGGCCCACACGAGGGCCGGGTGGAGGTGTACCACGAGCGGCGCTGGGGCACCGTGTGTGACGACGGCTGGGACAAGAAAGACGGGGACGTGGTGTGCCGCATGCTGGGCTTCCGTGGTGTGGAGGAGGTGTACCGGACGGCTCGATTTGGGCAAGGTAAGCGCTCTGGGGGGCAGGGACACGGGGACCAGCTGGGTCTCCTCCCCAGAGCACGAGTCCCCTGCACAGCGGTCCCACCGGGTGTCGCCTGGCCTCTGCCCCCATGCTCCCTGCGGTGGGAGGTTCGCTGGCCCCAGGCAAGGAGCTGTGCCCTCACACAGTTCTGATTATTAGAACACTCTTCTTTTCCTTGAATTGACTTCCTTTTATTTCCTGTGTCCTGTCAGATTCCCCTGCAGACCCTCGTTCTCAGCCCTGCATCTCAGGCGCGGATCTAAACCCACTCCCACTTAACTCTACTACATGTTTTTGTAAGTTTATTTATTTATTTTGAGAGAGAGAGAGAGAGAGAGAGAGTGCACACACACGCGAGCGAGCGGGAGAAGAGAGAGAGAGAGAGAGACAGAGTCCCAACCAGGCCCCCATGCTGTCAGCGCAGAGCCCCAGGTGGGGCTCGAACTCACAAACCTGGAGAACATGACCTGAGCTGAAATCAAGAGTCGGATGCTTAACCCACTGAGCTGCCCAGGCGTCCCTATTACATTTTTGTTATGGAGCCCAGCGAGTGCTGAACACTTAATGCACCCATTGTGTGCCTGGCTCGGCTCTAAACACGTTACAAATACTCCCTCACTGAATCCTTACAACACCTAGGAAGTGGATACAGAGATCATCCCTGTGTTCCAAATGTGGAAACAGAGGCACAGAGAGGTTGACTAACGTGCACAAGGTCGCACAGCTAGCAAATGGAAGAGCCTGGTTTCCCTCAGACCCCAGCAGGAGGCTTAGGAGGCCAGGCTCCCACCCACTCTGCTGGCTGTCCCTGCCCCTCTCCGAGTCCTTTCTTCTTCAGATGAATATCTCCGGTTACTTCATCTCGTCTTTATGTGACAGGATTTCGCAAAGTCTTCACCATTTTGCTGCTTTCCTTTCGACATGCTCAAGCATACCTCCCTTCCTGTGGATGGTACAAGAGACTTGGAGGGAGGGGTGCAGACGTTTTCTGGGCAGATAGCGGATTTGAACCATCCACCGCTCTCCTGCTTCGAGGAGGACAGCTCTGCCCCAGCTCCAGTCCCCGTCCGTGGCACTGCGTCTGTCCCCTAGGCTAGCTCTCTGTATTAGTCTGCTCAGCCGCTGTAACAAAGAGCACAGACCTGTGGGGCTTAAACAACAGACATTTATTTTCTCACAGTTCCGGAGGCTGGAAAGCCCACAATCGAGGTGTCCATGGATTTGGTTTCTCCTGAGGCCTCTCTCCTCAGCGTGTAGATGGTCGTCTTCTCCCTGTGTCTTTACATGGTCTTCCCTCTGGATGGTGCCTGTGTCTCCTCTTTTATAAGGACGCAGTCATATTGGATAGCACCCCAATGACCTCATTTCACCTTAGTCACCTCTTTCAGGGGCCTGTCTCCAAACACAGTCACATTCTCAAGTCCTGAGGTTAGGACTTCAACTTGGTAATTTGAGGAGACACAGTTCAGCACATAACACTCTCTAGACCTTGGCATGCTTGCTGTGACCACCATCTACTACACACAATCTGGGACCACTTATTTTTTTTTTTAATGTTTATCCATTTTTGAGCGAGAGAGACAGAGTGCGAGCAGGGGAGGGGCAGAGAGAGGGAGACACGGAATCCGAAGCGGGCTCCAGGCTCTGAGCTGTCAGCACAGACCCTGACGTGGGGCTTGAATTCACGACCTGCGAGATCAGGACCTGAGCCGAAGTCGGACGCTTAACTGACTGGGCCACCCAGGCGCCCCGAGCTGGGACCATGAATAACACACCTGCCGACATGTGCTATAAACATCCATAGCGCCGCACACACTTTCACACTCAAATATAAACATTCACATTCACACATGCTTTTTCCTCCATCAGACCTTGAACTTGAAGAAACCTTTGTTGAACCATAACTAAAACAACAGTCCCACGTGCACAAACCCAGTACTCCCCACGCCCTCAGGAGAGAGTGCTGACCCGTGGCTGTGTGAGCTTCTCCAAGACGCTGGGTTTTGGCGTCCCCATCTGTAACTTAAAAGGGCTTGTGGGCTCTGATGTGCCTTCCAGCTTTGAGCCCCCTGGGATTGGAAATGCTCCGGTTCACCTGTCAAGAGGACCCAAGTTCTGACAGGTGTGGGGAGGGGTTTGGACTGATCCTCTCATCCTCGGTTTCCAGGCCCCCCTTGTGGCCTGTGGAGGAACAGCTGGTCCCTGTGGGAGCTCCTTGTATCATGGAGCGGAGCCAGGCCTGTGTGCTGTCTTGCCTGACGCCATGGCTGCCCGACCCACCGGGCTCAATGGCTAAAGGGACTCATGGGATGGCATGAGAGGAGGGGCCAACACATCCTCTCCAGATAGGGAAACGGAGCCAGGTCACGTCCAGACCAGCCGGGACACCTCCACTCCTCTGAATCACCATTCATCTCGTCCCCACCAGGGGCTGTTGTAACTTTTGTGCAGAATCTCAGCCCTTAGACCTCAGTCGCTGTTACAGACTGAAGGTTTGTGCCTCCCCCAATTTCCTGTATTAAAATCCTAACCCCCAATGTGATGGGATTAGGAGGTGGGGTCTCTGGGAGGTGATTAGGTCGTGACAGTGGAGCCCTCATTATAGGACTAATGCTCTTACAAAAGGGACCCCAAAGAGTTCCGTCTTCCTCTTTCCCTGAGGAAGCACAGAGAAGTCAGTAGTCTCCAACCCAAAAGAGAGCCCTCATCAGAGGCCGACCATGCTGGCAGCCTGACCTTGGACTTCCAGCCTCCAGGACTGAGAGAAATAAGTGTCTGTTGTTTACAAGCCACCCAGTCAATGACACTTTGTTAGAGCAGTCTGGGCCGCCTAAGATGATCCCATTGACGGAAAGTGACGGGGTGAAATCTGTTGTGACAGCTGGCAGAGAGCAGCTGACTGGCCCCACCCGTCCTGGCCTCTCTACCAAAAGGCCGGAGCGCGTGGGGAGTTCAGAGAGTCCAGCTCCTCGGAGGGCAGCCCACCGGAGAGAGCACTTTCCTCCCACTTAAAGCTTTGGGCCGGATTTCAGCCTGTTTTCTTCAAGGAAACCGCCATCCCTGTTTACATGAGGAGCTGGAACTGTAGGAACGGTCCCTGCTATTTCATTCTCGACTCCAGTGAGGACTCCTGCCTAGTAAGTGGAGGTAAAACCTTGTGGGGAAAAGAAAACCCAGAAACTCTTGGGGCGCCTGAGTGGCTCGGATGGTTAAGTGGCTACCTTCTGCATAGGTCATGATCTCACGGTTTGTGGGTTCAAGCCCCACATCAGGCTCTCTGCTGTCCACGTGGAGCCCGCTTCAGAGCCTCTGTCCCCCTTTCTCTCTGCCCCTCCCCCCATTCTCTCTCTCTCTCTCTCTCTCTCTCTCTCTCTCTCTCTCCCCCTCTGTCTCTCTCTCTCTCAAAAATAAATAAACAAAAATTTATTTAAAAACAACAACAACAGTGTCTAGGGGGTGCCTGGGTTGCTCAGTCAGCTAAGTGTCTGACTTCAAGCTCAGGTCATGATTTCGTAGTTTCTGAGTTCAAGCCCCACATCGGGATCTGTGCTGACAGCTCAGAGCCTGGAGCCTGCTTTGGATTCTGTGTCTCCCTCTCTCTCTCTGCCCCTTCCCCACTCCTGCTCTGTCTCTCTCTGTCTCTCAAAAACAAAATAAAAAACGTTAAAAAAAATAAAATAAAATAAACGGAAACTCTTTTAGAAAAACCAAAAGAAATCATTTGAATGTCATGGGCGGAGTTAGTCCCAAACTGAGACTCCGTGGCATCTTTGATTCCCCCTTGACTTTTGTATCATGTGACACATGGGGAAGCTCTGAAATCGCCACTGTAAACCAGTCAATGGAAAGCCAGACTCACTTTCCTGCACGTATCACACTTGCACTGTGATTTCCCCATCGCGGTCCAGTAACTTACGTCATGTGATATTCGAGACCTCGACAGATCGGCGGGCCAGGTGTTATTAATGGGTTCACGGAGGGTAAGAGAAGGGCTGACCCAGACGAGGCTCATCTGAGCCCTTGCTCCTAAACCAGGCTGCACCGCCAGCTTTCCTCAGGCATCGGTGGGCATTGGGCTCAGTGGTGGGTGCAGGGTTGAGTGAACCTAGTCTCCAGCCTCAACAGGTTCAGTGTAGAGGAAAGACAGGCGTGTTTATCGACTCTGAACAGCATGGTGGGGGCTCTCAGGTTATGGTGGCCATGGGCGCAGTGGGCAAGGGATGCTGTCTCTCCTGGCAGCGGTGGGGCCGTACATCAGATCCACCCTCTGACCACAGCCTCCTTCCCCACCAGGGCCCCAATGCCTCATCCCGATCTGCCCATCCCCAGCCTCAGTCTCCCAAGCCCCGGCCCCTCCCTCCATGGCTTGGCTTCTCTCTGCGCCCTCTGGACGTGCTTCCTGCCTGCCAGCCAGGACCACGCGCCTATCCCCGTCCCGCTCTCCCCCACTCCTCATCCCACATCTGGCTGGTCCTTGGGTCCCACAGTGTCTACTCTCTGCCATCCCTTGAATCTGTCCCTTCATTCCCACTGCTCTTGCCTTAGATGCCCAGGCAGGGCAGGGCAGAGCAGTGGTCAGGAGCTCAGGCTGTGGGTCAAACCTGAGTTAGAGTCCCAGATCTGCCACTTGGAGCCAGTGACCTGGAGTAGCTTCTGTGGCCCACCCTAGCTTCAGCCCTTCTGCTATCGAAGGCTAATGGCAAACGCTAAATGAGATCACGCGTCTGGCGGTAAGCATGGCGCGGGCCCTGTGGTGCACACTCCTCTGATATACGTTGGGCGGAGGTGAGGTGCCAGTCAAGGTGGGCGTATGGGGGCTGGGACCCTCCGTGAGCCACTTCCTCTCTGCTGCCTCACCTCCAGCTCCAGCCTGCCTCCTGCCGCCTTCCTCCTTGCAGCTGCCAGGGTTCTATCTGAAATGAGACCCTTCCTCCTCTGCCTCCCACCTCCCTCTCAGCCTTCAGCCACACGCAACCACTTGTGTTCTCCGAGCTCCCGTGGCTCTTTCGTGTCTCCGTATCTTCTCAGGCTCCGTCTGGGATGTCTTCCCTTCCTTCTTCATCTAGCTACCTCGTATTCAGCTTTTCAAGTCAGCTCACTTATCACCTCCTGAAGGGAGCTTTGCTGGCCACTTCCTTTCCCGCCCCACCCGTGCCCTGGGATGTCAGTGCCCCTACTCGGAGCTCCCCGGGTGTCACGTCTCTATCATGACACCTCTCACACCCTCCTGAGCTCTGATACATGTGTGAACACCTTTGTGCACGAGGCTTTACCTTCACAGCTCCAAAACCCAGGACTCTGCCTGGGACATACTAGGGTAAATGGATAAAGGCTGGAGGGAAGGAAAGGAGGGAGGGAAGAAAGAAGGAAGGAACTTCTGTGCCTGCCTAATCTGACTCCTCCCCCCGTAGAACACAAGGCACTGCCAATCCCTCCCTGGCAGTTCTCTTGGGGGTCTGGCACCATAAAATTTTCCCTGGACAGGGCCCAAAAATCAAATTATCAGTTTCTCTGGCAAAAGGCGAGGAAAGAGCCGGATGGGAGAGACTTAAAGGTGTTTTTTGATTTTAAATTGGTCCAAGAGCTGTTGGAGAAGGAGCAAATGCAGACAGAGCAGATGGAGGGTGATGGCTGGAAGGAGGTCTAGGAAGGGGTGGAAGGAGCAGAGGGTAGCCCCGCTGGGAGGGAGCCTCACATCTGCAGAGAAAATCTTTGTGTAAGACACATAGAGGGAGTAAGGATGGGTACAGATGCAGAGAGATTTGTGGGTAGGGGTGCGAGGGATGGAACTGGGGGTGTTCGCTTCTAATCATATCATCATTGCCAGTGTTTGCCCCTTTTCTCTAAGATAAAGTCCAAATACTGGGAGGTGGCTTTGTGCACAGATCCACAAACATGAAAGGGCTAGGTAGGAAATATTTTAGACTTTATGGGCCAAAGGTTTCTCTCCCTGCTCAACTCTGCACTTGTAGCATGAAAGCAACCACAGACAAAACATGATCAAACAGTGGGGCTGTGTTCCAACAAAATTTTGTTTACGAAAGCAGATGGTGGGTTGAACTGGTCCACGGTGTGCCACCCCCGACCTAGTGTTCGTGCTGGGTACTGTGTACCCATGAGGAGCAAATACTGGCCCGCCGGCATGTCAGAGGCCTGGGTCGTGGCCTCCTGCCCTTGGTCATCATGGGACAAGTCACTTCATCTTTCTGGGGCCTCAGTTTTCCCATCTCTTAAATACCCGTTTGATACTTGTCCCTGGCTACCTCTGTGTGCAGCTCCGATGGGTGGATTCAGCGTAACTTATGTCTTCTATTAATGTTACTCCAAATAAACAGGTAGAAGCTCAAATGTTAGCTCCTTGAGGCAGAGATTTGTGTTGCTGTTTCCTCCTTTTTTGTTTGTTGATGTAGTCCAGACACCCAGAATAGTGCTGAGCATGGAAAAGGTCCTCAAATACATGTTGAATGAATGAATGAATGAATGAGGAGGATAGATTAAAATCTCCACTTACTCATCCCAACAACATCACCTTCAAACAGCGCCTAGTGTCTGGGTGTCAGAAGACCTGGCCTCTGGTCCCAATTTTGCCTCCTCAAGATAAACATGTCACCCTATTGCTTCCTTTTTCTGATCTGAACAGTGGGGCTTAGTTATCACGGGGCTTTGCTAGGGAGCTTGGAGAGCTAGCCCGAGACGGGCTTCTCAGACTTGAAGGCGCACATGAATCATGGGAGATCGTCTTGAAATGCACATTCTGATTCAAGCCCGGGTGGACCCCGGACTCTGCGTTTCCAGCAAGCTCCCAGGTCATGCTGACGCTCCTGGTCTTGTGGCTACACTTGGAGGAATCGGATGTCAGTTCTAAAGCTGAAGTGGTGATTGGTACAGAGAAATGGGAGTTCTAGGCTCTTTGACGTGGTGAGCGGCAGGGATGGTTCGCGGGTTAACTGGCCCTCCGGCGATGCCCCATGCTGCCGTAATACTGCAGAGACCCGGCACTGCCGATTTAATGAGCCTATTCTCATTTTATGAGCTCTTCCATGACTGAACAATAGCCAGAACTCCCTGGCTAAACACCAACTAGAGTTTGGAGTTTCATGATCCTGTATACGCATTTGGGCTGGTTACCTTGGGTCTGTTCTGTATTTGTCAGTTTCCTTCATTTACTTCTTTATTTGTTTTGGGTGTGACTAATCCCACAGAGCTCTCAGGCCTGCAGGCTTTTCCTGGGTAATTTGTAAACTGATGTGTTTTCCAGGAGACGTTTAATCTGCAAATTATTGCTAGGCCTCAAAGGGCTTATTGTGTAAGAGGCACAGGGTATCCGGCCAGGGAAGAGGCTCTTGTGAAGAAACAACGGCCAAGGCAGCGGAAGGAGGCCTCTCCTCCCAGCTCTGTCCCTGAATTCACTGCTCGGCAATCCCATGACAACAGATACTGAAAATCTCTACATAACGAAAATATGTCTAAACCACATAGCTCATGCGGTAGATTTTGTGGGCAGTAAAATGGTTTAGATAACATCCTTTGTAAAGAGATTTCTCCTATGCAGTTCAAGAGCGAGTGACGGCTTTAAGGTTTTTACAGTCGTCCCAACCATTCCTCCACAAGGAGAGGTTATCTGGATGCTGAGAGATGGGGCCGGGAAGAGACAGGGCTACTAGGATCAGGACACGGTACCAATCCCTGAGCTACCTTTTTTATAGGGTTTTGGTAGATTTCAAAGTCCTTTAAAAATCAGGAACAGGGGCACCTGGGTGGCTCAGTCAGTTGAGTGTCCGACTTCAGCTCAGGTCATAATCTCACAGTTCATGGGTTCAAGCCCTACCTCAGGCTCGCTGCTGTCAGTGTGGAGCCTACTTGGGATTCTCTCTCTCTCCCTCTCTCCCTGCTCTCTCTCTCTCTCTCTCTCTCTCTCTCAAAAATAAAATAAACATTTAAAAAAGAAAAAAGAAAAATCAGGAACAATTTTTTACTTCATCTGGCTTGATCAGGTTGACATAGCTAATTTATGACCTTTAACCCCATGCTTTTTGGTGCCAGCTCATAGACCTAACAAGCTAGAGCACTGGAGTGACCAACAATCCTGGTTCAGCCAGCATGTACCTGGTTTTAGCACCAAAATTCTCACATCCTGGTAATTCCCTCCCAGTTTTAAAACTGAAATCGTTCCCCTGATGGGGCTGAGATTTGAATCAAGATCTGGCCTACTTATTGTAAAGCCCTGCTTCTTCTGCTACATCAGTGCTTCTCAAATTTCAGTGCTTAACCTCTTGGTTAAAATGTAGATTCTGGTTCAGTAGTCCTAGGTGGGACCTGAAAGTTCTGCATTTCTTTTTTTTTTTTTTAATATTTATGTATTTTTGAGAAAGAGAGACAGACAGAGCATGAGCAGGGGAGAGGCAGAGAGGGAGACAGAATCTGAAGCAGGCTCCAGGCTCTGAGCTGTCCGCACAGAGCCCAATGCAGGGCTCAAACTCACGAACTCCAAGATCACGACCTGAGGTGAAGTCGGCTGGCCAACCAACTGAGCCACCCAGGTGCCCCTGAAGTTCTACATTTCTAATCAGCTCTGGGTAATGCCAATGCTGCTGGTCCAGGACCACACTTTGAGTAACCAGGCTCTAAGCCACTGCTTCTGTGGGTGTCCTGAAGCTCAGTCGTGCTTCCAGAGGGCTCCCAAATGGGCTCCCACCATCTGGGGCGTGGCATGGCCATCCGCACAAGAGAGTGCACCAGAACCATGGGTGATGGTCCTGCCAGTTGATCAGTGGGGGCTCCAGGTGACTTCTCTTGCAGCCCACTCCCCTCTCCATTGACCCCTGACTCCAGACAACCCCCCTCCATTCCTTCCTGGAGCCTCACCCAGCTGCCCTATTGCTCTGACATTCATTGGGGACCTTCATTGTCAAGTTTATGTCTCTCAAGGCGCTGGTTCAATCCTAGGAAAGCCAACTAAAGGCTCCCCTGCATGGGCAACTTCAGACCAGTGGGTTGGTCTCCTTAAGATCTGGGTAAATGGGACTGGCTGCAGGTGGAGCTCACATAGATTGTCTTAGGGACCTTGTATTTGGGGAACTGACCTAATTATGGTTGGGGATGCTTCTTCCTGTCATTAAATATATATATGGCTATAATGTTAAATTCTGGGGTCCTCTGTCATTCTAGCGCCACTGTTTGGAGTTCATAGAGTGGAACCATCTGCTTTAAATTTCAAAAGATTGGGGGTCATGTTGCGCAGACATACTTGGTTATAGGGCACTGGATCTGTCCAGTCCAGGATCTGTCTGACATTATCCCTCAGATTAGGCCGTGCTTGAGTACTCATCAACAAAGACTGCAAGACATTGTATCTCAAAAGCTATGAGGTGTCTCATATAAAGTGTGTGCCGAGACCAACTTGGTCTTGAGTTTCAGACTCTGCAACTTACAAGTTGAGTAGCTCTGCACCAACTGTATCCTGAGCATCTATAAAACGGGTGTATGAATGTCTACCTCACGGTGCCATGCTCAGAATGGAGGAAGATCACACATGTGAAATGTCTGCCGTGTAGGAGATACCAATAAATGCTGCCATCACCGCAATTGTTGTTACTCTGCCCTCAGGAAACTGAGCCTAGAAAATGAGTATTTGGTCTTGGTGGAGAGGAGAGGGCAAGGGGAAATGGCTCGATTTGAGAATTGCCAGCAGAGCCCGGGACAGCCCGGTTAAGAACAGACACAGCGGTGCTGTTTTTCTTCTGTCCTGCTCTCCTGCATATCTGCTAAGAAACCATGTTGACTTGTCCCTACAGGCACGGGGAGGATTTGGATGGATGATGTGGCCTGCAAGGGTACAGAAGATACCATCTTCCGCTGCAGCTTCTCCAAATGGGGGGTGACAAACTGCGGACACGCTGAAGATGCTGGGGTGACGTGCAACAGACACTGAAACTGGGCGCAGTCCACAGTCCGGGCCCTGCTGCCGAGCCTCCTTCCTGCATTCCTGGGGCGGGGGCATCACTTGGGACCATGCCTCGGCCCTGCCCAGCCCAGCATCCCCCTCCCCCATATCCCTGTGCCAGGACCACAGTGGCCTGTCGTCATGCTCCTCTTGGACATCAGCTCCAAAGTGCAACTCTGGGATCCACTGCCTGTCTCTCCCTTCTACCAGGGTTCCTGCATGTGAAGCCCTGGGCAACTGGATCGTCATTTTGCCCGCCCTTCTAAGCACCACGCATCAAGACTCAACATCCATGCTCCCTTTGGTCTGTCAGTTAAATGCTGAGAGTGTGTTGGCGAGAAACGCAGCAGTGGACACGGGAGGGAAGCATGACAGGTCATTTACTCTTCAGATAATTCCCTTAGTTAGGCCAAGAGCCTTGACATCTTCCTTCCCACCAAGAGACCATACCAAATGATTCATTCTTCCCTCTCTTTACTCTGCCTCTGCACACCATTTGTTAGTCTGGGGAAGTGATATAGAGGAAGGGCCAGCTGTAGGAGTGAGAGGGAAATGCACGTCACATGCAGGAGGCAAGCTGGCTTTGCAGAAGAGGAGTGAAACTAACATCCAATGAGTGACTCCCATGTGTACTACACATCTTGGATGCTAAATTCATTTATCCACTTTGTAGCGTTTCTACAAGGCTTGTTAGCTTGGGTAAGACCTTACCTCTAGGTAGCACTCAACTGACCCATTCACGTAGCCAGTAAGATTGAAGATTGAGAATGACTAAATCATTCTTTCTACCTGCATCCTACTGTGTCTTTCCTAGGCTTGGGCAGGACACTCAGGTGCAAGACATGTGGGATTACAAGGTTACATACTCCAGACTACAGAGTATAAATTGGACATGACTGGCTTCCAGGCCAACCAGGAGGAAGGCGATTTGGAGGGTGACACGGGGACTTATCTGGGTTTAACTGAGACCAGCGTTCATCATCTGACGGTCAGCCTTAAGGCCAACTTACCTGTGTCTCAGAGCTGTTTGGAGGTGAAGCTATCCAGGCTTCTTTGGGTGTGCTCCTATGATCAGAACGCATGTCCTTACGGATCCTGTAAGCGTGGAAGGAAATGACGATTTCCTATAACCTCTGGCAGAAGAAGGAGCCATGGACCTCTGCCAGTCCTCAATCTGCACCCCTCTCCTAGCGACAGGAAGATCATATTCTTCCTCTGACATGAGGAGGAGGTCAAACCAGGCCATATACATATTCTAGGACTAGGGAAGCTACATGGTAGTAAGTGAGCACAGACTCACCTCCCTTGGGGGAGTCACAAACTGAGTCAGGCCTCGGACACACAAATCCCTGTCACATGGGGTATCAGCTTAGCTGGGGAAAGTGACACCTGGGACCTCCCCCCACCCCCCAGGTATAGGACCAGCAAAATTCCTGGCTGACAACAAAACCAATATGTGCTATTGGTTGTTCTTTGCTTACAGTATGCTTGTTATCCATTAATGTCCTAATGATCAGAGACTCTCCTGATCAATTGCTATGTTTACATAACACGCATGTACTCAAGCATCTTTCTCCAGGGCCAATATATGCATGCATATATGAACATAGCACTCTTTACTACATAGCTCAGCACATTGCAAAGTTTGCATTAAAAAGAGAAAATACTAAAGGTGGAAAGATGTCACACTGAATGAAATAAACCCCAGGTCATTTCTGGCAAAAAATCTAGCTATCCCATTGATGAAGACCCACATAACTTTCTTACGTGGTCTTTTCATTTAGGAAAACACAAGTCTTGTTTTACATCAAATAAAAATCACAATGGTAAGTGTTTGAACCTTAACTGAAAAGTCTACTAGTTTACATATTTACTAACGAGGACATGGAAATAACCATGGATCTGTATTTCAGGGACTAAAGGAAATTAGGCCTGGCCTAAAATACATCAGACCTTTTGTAAGAAAGAATTTCAATAAAGCTAAGAACATGTCACTAACAAACTTTGTGTCACATTCTTTCTCATGAAATTCTGGTGAGCATGGGGAAGACTGGTAAAAACTGGATGGTCTGATCATTTCTCACTGGGGATTGGTAGAATGGGCAGCTTATGAGAAGCTATCTTAATACTTCTGGAGCACAATAAACACAGTGTAGACCAAGAACATGGTGGAACACAATGTCTTAAGCCTTAGTAGGTAACCTAAGGAAGGGGTCCCAAGCAACAGAAAAATCAAGGCCCAGCTTATAGGAGAATTGTACTTTTATTCAATCAAGGAAAGAACACCTATTTCCTGATATCTCCAGAGTTGGTACTTGGGAATGAAAGGGTACTTCCTATAATCATCTTCCCTCTGTCATAACCAGAACAGTGTGCTTAACGCATAATTTCAAACATTGGGCAACACATGTAACACAAGACCGTGATCCTTGAGGAAGGGCAGCAAGTGGGGTAAGCCTACCCTGGCCTGGGCTCTCTGTCCAACTGTGGCACAGCTGAGGGGAGCCCTGAGTCCAGGAATCTCACTAAGGTGAAGACACAAGGATTGGAGACAGGAGAGACAAAGGTGGCTGGAATTTTCAGGGCACAGTGCTCAAGAGTAGAGAACTATACAAAGAAAGTTCCAGAAAGGTGCATAAGGGTTCCCTTGAGTTGTCAGCTGAACAATAATCTGTGTGAATCCCATGAGGCCAGCTAGAACAACTTCTGAGGAAAGCACCATTACAAGAGCTCACACAGAGCTGAGAATCTTTCAAGTTCTCTTGCCAGAGTAGGAGAATTACCTAGGGGACTGAAAGTCCTTATTGAAAACTCTTTAGCCTGTTCTAATTGGGGGGGGTGGGGGGTGGGGAGTGGTGAGCTGGTGGAGAGGGATAAATAAAGCTGCAGCCAGAACCCCATCTCAGCTCCAAAAAGCTAAAGTTGGAGGGTAAGGAGAGGAAAAGGAGGGAAAGGAGAGGGGTATTCTATGGAGGGTTGAAGGGAGAGCCATTCCAAGAAGAGAAACACAAGTGATTCACACATTTGACATTTTATAGAAATGTTAGCATGACTATCATAAAACAATGTAGCTGGAGAAACTAAGGGGTGCTTATGGTGGAGAGAGTTTTGGCTCCTTTCCACATATCGAGTCAACTACAGTGGCTGGCTTAACTACAGCACACATAGGCCCCAAAGGTTACTTCTGACCAGCACTTGAGATGAGGGCATTAGTGGTGCCTTGTAGACATTAGACAGGGCAGAAAAAGAGGGGTCAATGCCCTTCTCCATGAGGGCGGCTCCTACTACTGGCTGAGTTAAGCTAAGGATGAGCTACAAAGAAATAATTCCAGAAAAATACAACTTTAAAACAGACAAGTCTCCAAAACAGAAGTCTTAGACTCTTCAAGAACTACTTGAGTTGTAGTCTCAAAGAGCTGATAAAAATTTCCTGGCTCCTTGCCTGGACCACTTTCCTCTCAGCCCCACCTATGTCCACACCGTGGGTGCTTTCTAATGTCCTGTCTTGTGTTCTCTACAAGTAGAAGGATGTGCTGACTGTGGTCTACCAGGGCTCCAATCAGTGCGACTTTGTTCTGGGTCTGACGAAAAGACCTCTCCCTCCTGTGATGAATGGATTCAGGTCATTTTAACAGGCACAGGGAATCACCTTTATTTTTCAGAGGAAACTCATGCTCTACCCACAGAAGAAGGGTTTTGACAAAGTTCTTGCCCTTCTTTCATTGGCGTGTTCATTCGGGAAGTCTTTACTGAGTGTCTACCATGTGCAAGGCTCTGTACTACATACAGGAGACACAGTGGTAGAGCAGACCAATTTGGTTCCTGTCCTCACAGAGCTTACATTCTAGCTTTTACCCTTTTCACGGGCTTTCAGCATAACATTAACCACACGAGAATAATAATGTCCAACAACAAGGAACGTGCGGATGAAGGGGACAGTGGTTGCTTGCCAAGGTACTTATGCAAAACACAAATAGCTCAATTGTTTAAAAAATTACCTTTATTGCTAGTAAGATAGCAATAACACAGGTGGCTCTGTTTACAACAATAGCCAACAATAGAAAATGGGAATGATAAACCATAAGTTTATACTTACTGTTAAACAGTAAGTTTATACATGCTCATTCATTCAAAATAGTAGTAGATAAGCAGAAATCTTACGACAGAAACCATAGCTAACATCCCTTGAGCATTTACTGTGTGGCAGGCTCTTGGGGCTTTACAAGAATGAACTCCCTGAATTTTTATAACTACTGGTTTTGTTCTAATCATCCCAATTCTATGGGGGTATCAGGGAGACTGAGGTCCTGGGAGGATCACACAGTAAACAGAAAAATTGGGACTTGAATCCAAGAAATCTTAAACACTACACTGTACAGATCATAAGCAATCATGACACTAGAATTTTAAGAGGTTAATCCGAGGAAGGTGGAAATGGAGATGATAGATCAGTTATGTTAGAATACACAGTATTTCAGCCCTTGGGTCTTGTAATTGTGGCTTCCTGAAATAAACAGTTCTACATTAAGTTACCTACATTGAAATGATTCTGATGCACCACCTGTAGAGTAAACCCACAGCAAGCCCTTTAACAAGGACCAACGCACACAGAGCAATCATAGACTCCCTCTGCCTCCCAATGGACTCTCTAAAGAGGCTGGAGATTCCTCCTGCCTGGCCAATTCTGGAAGACCTCAGCTTTGCAGAGCATGTAAAGGAGTCAGGCAAGGGTGAAGTTATGGAGCTCTGAGGATCTGTGTTCCTGCCACATCATAAAAGGAGTCCAGCTGTGATCCAAAATACTTTGGGTTTCTTTCTTTCTTCCTCTTCCCATTTTACTCTGCACCTTTGGTCTTTCTGAAATGATTCCTAAAATCTTCTCTCGTTGCAAAGGATTTCAGCCCAAATCATTTTTTGAGTATAATTTCTTCCCTCTCTAAAATCATTTGACATATTTATTTATTCTTGTATCACAAATCAGACCGAGGGGTAAATTGTTTGACATTTGGAGCTGTGTAACTTTATACAAAGAAGAATGTCGGGCGAGTCCCACCACAGCACATGCTACTCATAGCAAATGGGGTAACATTTCCCATATCAAGATTAAGAGCCATTTACTATTTACAATGAACCAATTTCCTGGGCTATTCAGCTGTAATCAGACAAATGTCTTATTCCTTCCATGTGTTTCTGAGACATAGTTACACAAGAGCATAGAAAACCAGAAAGTTAAGAAGTCTTTCTTAGAGGACAGTTTTTTGAGATCCTTCGTGGGTAGCAGGGGGGATGCCTCCTCATTTACAGAGAGGGGTGTGTCAGAAGGGAGTGGGCTCAGACTAGGACAGGAGGTTGAATGGTGGTTGAGAGAGATGGTTTACAGTAGGAAAATCAGGACTAACAAAACCAACTCTTTTGGAACTTCCTACGTGGAATTACAGTTTCAAGTTGGGGACCGGAAACTTCAGATTCTGTGATACAAACAAACCCAGAGAAAAGTGATTAGAATCAGGGCTCTTATTATAAATAGTGGGAGTCCCTCTCCTGCAGTCAACTTCTTACCTACAATTCCAAACAATTATATCTTCTTTTTCTTTTTTTCTTTTTTCTTTTTTTAAAGTTTACTTATTTGAGAGAGAGAGTGTGTGTGTGAGCAGGAGTAGGGCAGGGAGAGAAGGAGAGAGAGAATCCCAAGCAGGTTCTTCACTTTCAGTGTGGAGCCCGATGCAGGTCTTGAACTCACAAACAGTAAGATTACACCTGAGCCAAAATCAAGAGTCAGACACTTAACCGAGTCACCCAGGAGCCCTGGCAGTAGTATCTTCTGATGGCAAGAGTCCTCGTCTGAGAAGCAGGATGTTTGAGTGTGTCATTCAGTGGTTGTATACTTAGTTGACCAATCTCCTTAGACATCATGCCTTCATTTAGGGTCATCTCCCATCAGGTGGTGGGTGATATTGCCTTAGTGTGGGTTTTGGTTGGAATGACACTGCCACTGTAAAATCCAGAGCCATTAACTTTCTACTCATTCCAATAAATGTCAAGCCAGAAGTTTTCATTAAAACAGTTACACAGGGGCACCTGGATGGCTCAGTCAGTTAAGCGTCTAACTCTTGATTGCAGCTCAGATCATGATCTCACAGTTCGTGAAATCGAGCCCCACATTGGGCTCTGCGCTGACAGCGTGGAGCCTGCTTGGGATTCTCTCTCTCCCTCTCTCTGCCCTCCCCCTCTGCTCGCACACACACGTGCTCTCTCTCTCTCTCTCTCAAAAATAAACTTTAAACAACAAAAAAATAAAACAGTTACATATAATATTTGCTCATTTTGCTAAAATGATGACCATAACAAGCAATATTTGATGAAATGTTAAGTACTAACTTCTCTGTGTATGGCATAATGCCCATTCAAACCTTTTACAAAAATTCCATGGTAAATTCCTTGCTTCTTTCAGGGTCCAAAGCCCTGTACCTGTGGTCCTGGGACATCACACCAGATGGCATCCAAAGTCCTATGTAGTTTAATGGCCACTCTCAACCTGTGAGTCAATTAATTGTCTCTCAGCCTCAAACCCACCTAACACTCAGCCCTGTGATACTTTGCAATACTCTGCAAACTGACTTCTGTTTTGCTAGCTCCCTGTGACATTCTTCATGCAGGCAGCCCCAGAGGGCTTGACCCTGCCTGCTCCTCTCTGCTGCTACAGGAATAAAGCTGTTCCCTCTGAGCTTTTCTTGTTCGCTTGAGGTTTCTGTAAGCATCACCCCAGCAAGACATCTTCCTGTAGCATCTGAAGTGCCTTCTATAGCATCAGCTGGATCCAGACTGCAGCTTTCCCAACACTGGTAGAAGCAGCCTTATCATGTCCTCTCAGAGACCCCAGCACCAGCTGCCAGGGTCCTGCCCAGGGCTCCATGTGGCAGCTCCTCAGGACCCTTCTTTAAAGTTCCCCCTTCATTTTCCTGGTTCTCGCAGCTGTAGGGAGGCTGGTTGCTTCCTACGGTTGCTTACCACCATGGTCTCCTAGAATTCCCCTTTTGCACATTCAGTTTTCTCACTAGCATTTTTTTATAGTGAATTTTCTCTCAAATAACTGGTCTGGTTTTGCCTTCTGGTTGGATCCTGACTGATAGAGCAAAGCTTCAAAAATCTTTGCCAGGAACTCCCTCCTTCAAAGATAGCCACCAAAGGCCACCATTTCTTCTAGACCAAGTCACATTTTTTAAACGTTTATTTATTTATCTTGAGAGAGAGTTGGGGGCAAGGGCAGAGAGAGAGGAAGAGAGAGAATCCCAAGCAGTCTCCATGCTGTCAGCACAGAGCCCAACATGGGGCTCAATCCCATCAACCATGAAATCATGACCTGAGCTGAAATCAAGAGTTGGACATTCAACCGACTGAACCACCCAGGCGCCCCTAGACCAAGTCACATTTTAAACTCTTAAAAAAATAGGCAAAAACACCCCAAGATTTTGAAAAACATCCGTAAGTAAAGTTGGCTCACCTCTCATTTAGACTCAAAGAAGTGGAATCGAAATGGAGGAAGTATTTGCAGCTTGCAAGACAAACTAGGCTATCAATAGCCTTCAAACAACGCTGTAGGTTAGTTTCCCCATTTTATAGGTAAGGAGAGTGACCTTGAGAGAAGATAGCGACTAACCCAGAGTGACAACCTGTAAGCGGCAGTTGGGACTTCGCTCAGATCTAAACCCAAAGGCATACCACAGGCTAGATGGCGTGCATCCTTGGCTTCTCAAAGTAAAGGAAATCAGTTAACTCAAACTGAATACCTATGGTACAGTTCTAGGACACAGTCAAGGAGGCATTAAAAATGAAGAAAGCAGCAATCTTTGCCTCCAGAAAGCTCTCAACCTAGTGGGAAAGACAAGATAATGCCAATGTGGTATTAATGAGTGCAACCCCAGGGAGTGGAAAAAATTGCAATGGGGTAAGATCTGACCTTTCCTACGGTTGGTGTTAAGAACAGTGATCCTTGGACAAACGTGTCATTACCAGCCCTTCTTTAGCAGCCAGTAACTGACTCTGCTATGGAATATCAAGAACGTGGAATGTGAGGAGGGAATAAAAGAAAAAGAAAAAAACTGAGAAAGGAAAAGAAACTATATTTATTGAATATCTAATACTTGCCAGACACTGTGTTGCATGTTTCACTTACATTGACTTATTTAATCCTTACAGTCACCCTATGAGGAATAAATTATCATCATTCCCATTTTACAGATGTAAAAACTGAAGCCCAGAGGAGTTAAGTAACTTGCCTAGTGTCATGTAGCTATTAAGGGGTAGAGTTGGGGTTTAAGCTCCTGTCTAGACAAGGCCATGGCCATGAGCCTGGAGCCAAGGTGTTGCACTTGAGAAATTTATGAAATGATGCTTACCTTTGATGCTTTCTGGCACTCAGTAAAGCGAAATGAAAGACAGAAAGTTTATAAACCAAACAGCTTGTGCCTCATCTATGCATTGGACACACTGCTGATGCTTGAACGTTATGTTTCTCACGAAGAAAGGGGATGGGAATTCCTTAGCATAAGAAAATTAGATTCACTCTCACCCTGACATTTGTGTTACCATGTTAGGAGGGGGAAGCCTAGTCTGCTTGGAATGTAGATTAAGAAAGAATTTGCCATGGGCTGCCTGGGTGGCTCAGTCTGTTAAGCATCAGACTCTTGATTTTGGCTCAGGTCATGATCTTGAGGCTCTGAGTTTAAGCCCCATATCAGGCTCCATGCCGACAGTGTGGGGCCTGCTTGGGATTCTCTCTCTCTCTTTCCCTGTCTCTCTGCCCCTCATCTCTCTCTCTCCCTCTCTCTCTCTCTCTCAAAATAAATTAATAAACTTAAAAAAAAACAATTTGCTGAAAATTTAAGCAAACAGGTGTTTATTTGGGCAATTAGAACTGCAAATTCAGGAGACATAGATTGAGGTAGAAACCTGAATTGTGTTCTGGAGAAGACAGAGAGACACGGAGTAATAAAGGTGAAAAGTTACAAGAGTAATTTTCATTTAGGTCCACTGTGCAAAACAGTGATTGAAATTAGATCAAGTAGGGTTGGTTGGGCTAATATGCGCATGAAAGATTGAAGCTTGTTAACCTGAACTGACCCTTTTCCAAGGGAAGAATGGGGATGATCCAATTGCCATGATGAGGAGGAAGTCAAGTCCAGGCTGAAGGCTTGTGGCTGGCTTAAAGTTCTAAAAGTTCATAGCTCTTCCCCTGAGGATGTGTGTAAATTTCTCCTCCCATATGGCCTCCCAACCCTGTTTTATTTTTATTTATTTTTAGGTTTATTTATTATTTTGGGAGAGAAAGAGAGCACAAGTGCAGGAGGAGCGGAGAGAGGGACAGAGAGAGAGACTATCCCAAGCAGGCTCTGCACTGTCAGTGTGGAGCCTGATGTGGGCCTTGAACTCAGGAACTGTGAGATCAGGACTTGAGCTGATGTCAGACACTTAACTGAGCTGCCCAGGCGCCCCCCAACCTGTTTTAAAAGAGACTGTCTTTGCTGGGCTTGCTTGCTTCTTTTTGAGATCTCCTTTTACACTAGTGAATTGTGTAACATCTATCAACCTATGGTTCTGCCCCACTCTTATTTATAACCTATCATGAATACACCCCAAATCCAAATATTGCTGCAAAACCTGTCTTCACTTCATCGTGCTGCTGCTGCTGCTGCATGGACCAAGGCCATCTTGGATGGCAATGGTCACTCTTTATGTTCACAGGGAATGCAAATGCCAATAAATCTCTGTTGTTTATCTTGATTGCCTCCCAGAGCATAAGGTCGGTGTGATGCTAAATGATCCCCTCCCCGCCAGAAGGGAAAGTAGGGCAGAATGAAGTGGATGGAGGTACCGAAAACCCCATCCTGCATTAAAAGCACTTCTGGGCTAGATAGGTAAGGCAGGGCTGTTAGTAAATGAGCAGTCTTCTGAACAAGTACATTCAAGGTCATATAGGTATGTATTCAAGGTATATAACAAGGGCTCCTTGGGCCTCTTCCACCTCATTAATGGACCCTTGCCCTTCTTTTCTTTTCCTCCCTCCCCCAAAACAGTATATGTTGTGCCTAATTTATATTAAGAAGACTAATGTATATTTAAAAACTGAATGATGACTGCTTTTAAGTTTCTCAATTTGTGCAATAGTTGGAAGTAACACATCCAAAATTTTATTGAACCTTTCCCTTAAGACAGGCACTCTGCTAGGTTCTGGAGACATCAGTTATAAAAAAACAGTCTAGTCTGTTCCAGTAAAGTCTCAAATGATTGCAAAAAAAAGAGACCCACTGTAACAGGCTCACCTAAAGAGTTATGTGCAAGCCACTCACTACTTGCTCTAATCAGCTGTGGCCAAGCCAGAGGAGGCAATGAGAGACCATGGTAAGACTCCTCTGCCTTGTGTAGGGTTTTTGGAAAACTCAGATGAAATTTAGATTAAAATTGAAAGGAAATTACAGATAATTTTTCAATGCCAAAAAGGCATCAAGAACTTGAATAGTGCAATGACCTCTAAGGAAATAGAATCTGCAGATGGTTTAATAGGTAAACTCTAACAAACACTCAAACAACAGCGCATGGAAATCTTAGTACTTCCAGAGAATAGAAAGAGAGAGAACACTCCCTCAACTCATTTGCTGAAACTTGAACAAACTTCATGACAAAAACAAGATAAAAATGTATGAAAAAGGAACAAGTATAGGCCAATATCACCTGTCAACATAGATGCAAATAATCCTTTACAATATATTAGCAAATAGAATCCAGCAAAATAAAAAAAAAATTATATGTCATGCCAAGTTGGAATTATCCTAGGAATGCAAACTTGGTTTAACTTTAGAAAATCTACTGATGTAACCCTCACATCAACAGATTAAAGGAGAAAACATGTATGGTTATCTCAATAGATAATAGAAAATTCAATATTTGTTAATAACAAGAACTCTTTGCAAACAAGGATAAATGGGAACTTCTCATAAAGGTACTCATCAAAAGCCTGTAACACATTCTTAGATGTAAATATCAGCAACTTTCCTTCTAAACATCAAAAACAAAGTAAAAATGTCAACTATCTTTGTGACTTTTCAGCAATGTGACAGACATCTTAGCCTACACAGTAAAGGAAGAAGAAAAGTGTGAGGATTGAAAAGAAAGAAACAAAGCTAAGGATTTGCAGATGATACAGTCTTATACACAGAAAACCCAGAATATGGCTGAATTATTAGAATTTATATAGGAGTTAAATGGAGACAAAAAAAAGAGATGCAAACACGCAGTCCTTTATTCTGATGTCTGCTCACTTTTGGGTGTATTCTTAATTCTGAAATTAAAAAAAACCTGGGGGAGCCTCGTTGGCTCAGTTGGTTAAGCATCTGACTCTTGATTTCAGCTCAGGTCATGATCTCATGGTTTGTGGGATTGAGCCCTGCATTGGGCTCTGTGCTGACAGTGTGGACCCTGCTTGGGATTCTCTCTCTCTCTCTCTCTCTCTCTCTCTCTCTGTCTCTCCTCTCTCCATTCCTCCCCTACTTGTGTTCCCTCTCTCTCTCTCTCTCAACATAAATAAATACACTGAAAAAAATTAAAAATAAAAAATGAAAAAGTATAACCCAGTGTTAATATTTAAGCTCCTCAAAACATATGAATAGCAGCAGAATACCCCCCATGAAATGTTTAAACAGATGGACTCATCACCAGTAACTTTAGAGCACGGAGTACTGTGTTGGGGCCCATGAAGCCCTTGACCGTCTGGCCCCAGGCCATCTCTCTAGCTGCATCATGTTTCACCACCCACTCTCCTGCCCCCCCCCAATGTCTACCTGAAAGACCCAACAATATGCGATTGCCTCTGTAGAGAGAGTTCTGCCCTACTTCCACTCCTTACCTGTCTCCCAGCTACTGCTTATATACTACTTCTGGGGGAGCCTTCTCTGATCCTCACACTAGAGTGTGCCCCTCTATAATCAGCTACTATGGTCCCCTCCTTGCTCTTCCCCTTCCACATTAATGTTCCCATTTGTCCAGTGTCCAATTCCCTCAATAGACTGTCAACCCCCCGAGGGCAGGAACTGGTTCTCCACTGTGTTATGAACACCTGCTAGAGGGCCTGACAAATACTGGGTGCTTAATACCTAAGAAAAAAAAGAAGATAGGGAGAAAGAAAAATCTTTTCTGCTCTTGAGAGAGAAGAAAGAGAACTTGTGTATTGGGGGCTGTGTAGAGGGATGATTGGGGGGAGAAGGAGGTATGGACTTTGCTTTCCAGGGAAATGTCCCCATCCCATGGTATTTTAGAATATTATTATTTCTAAAACTTTTTAATGTTTATTTATTTTCAAGGGAGAGACAGAATGCGAGCAGGAGAGGGACAGAGAGAGAGGGAGACACAGAATCCGAAGCGGGCTCCAGGCTCTGAGCTGTCAGCACAGAGTCCAATGCAGGGCTCAAACTCACGAACTGCGAGATCATGACCTGAGCCGAAATCAGACATTTAGCCAACTGAGCTACCCAGGCGCTCCTAGAATATTATTTCTAAAGTCCATGTTGCCCAGTAACAGCTTCCCAACCACAGACATCAAGGGATCTTCTCTGGAAATTCCATTATCTAATCAGTTATTACTGGTGAATTGCATTGTTGGGAAAAAATATTAGTAGGTAAAATGTTAAAATTCCCAAATAAAACACCTCAGTGGTGAGTAACTATAGTTTGATATCATTTGTTGGGCAGAAATTTGATTGTAATTAGGGGAAGCCATTTGGTAAAAAAGAAAGATTATGGAATATGGAATTAGAAGACCTGGATCCAAGCCTTAGTTCCTCAACTTACTGAATGAACTTCCAGCCTCAGGATCATCATCTATAAGCGAGAGTATTCCATATATCTTATGCTACCAGCATTAAAAAATATACGTTAAACTGAAAGTCTTTTACGAAATCTAAAGAGCTATACAAATAATAACACTTATATAATAACTTGGAAGACTTTGGCTTCTGGTTTACTGGAAAGATAGTCATTATAATTTAAAATTATAGGGAATTGATTAATAACTCAATACAGTACAAATGCCATACTAAATAAATAAATTCTGGGACCAAAATAAACCATATTTCATTATATTACATTGTTAGAGTGGTGATATCAATCTCATATTTACCTGAATTGTTAAGCAAACACAAGATTTTGAGGTTTTTGAATCACTGCATGGGAGTCTTCTCACGAGACAAGAGGGTTCCTAGAGGTCCAGTTCTTTTCTGGAAAGGCAGAGTAAGGACAGTTTCAGAATACACTTTGTAGTCCATTTCTTTGTAGCTTACTGGGTAACAGGCCAAAGAGCCTAAGGGAATTTGATGGGCAGGAAGGTAGAGTAGATAGCAAGTAAATGGAGGGAAAAACGCTTTATGGATTTCCCTCCTCTTCAGTAAGACCACTGTTGGCTCTCTGGTGACACCTGCAGGGTAATGAGAGAATGTGAACTGAAAGCCTTAGAGGAAGAACAAAGTGTCTAGGGCCAAAATCAGATTTCTAAAGTGGACCGTAATGTGTACGTGAATCACCTGTGTATTTTGCTCAAACCTGGATGCTCATTCAGTAGGTCTGGGGTGGGACCCACGATTCTGCAGCTCTGTCTGCCTGGTAATGCTACAAGGCTGATTGGCCACAACCACGTGTTGAGTAGCAAGGTTCCAAAGGACTTGCAAAGAGCACTGAATGTCAGAGGAGGAAAGGAGATTAGAAGTCATCTTGTTCAATCTCCTTATTTTACAGGTGAGGAAGCTGAGCACACAGAGAGAGGACAGGCACCACCCACAAATGTGAACCTTTCTTTCTTTCTTTCTTTCTTTCTTTTTTTCATTTTAAGTAGGCTCCATGCCCAACGTGGGGCTTGAACTCATGACCCCAAGATCAAGATTTGCATGCTCTACTGACGTAGCCAGCCAGGTGCCCCAGCATGAATGTGAATACTGTAAGCTGTTTCAGGTCTCATCCTGGCTCTCTTGTCTGTAATTGCAAATTATGTGAGCTGAGAAAGGCTTTCCAGCTCTACTACTTAATGACAATATCACTTGCCCAAAGCCATTCTACTTAGACATGAAAATGGCTGTTTTGTACAATGGATGATTTTTTTTTCCATTTCTCCTTGACCCCCTGCTGGCTGGGCAGTAACCAGTTCTAGATGAGGTAGAAGGCGCTCCTAGTTCCAAATGAAATTGATATTTCCCAGATGGTAGGAGCCCAGTCCAGATTACCAAAGGGGAGTCAAGGTCAGAAATCACCATAGGTTCTTCCTGCTATCATCTCTCACTGCAACAACAAAGAAATGCCAACTCCCAAAATAGTCACTCCAGCACATCATCCACCAGGTTATAGTGGGGTTGCCTCAAGCTTGACCTTACATTCCCCAGAGTATTTGCTTCTCTGGGTTTTGTGGACTCCCCAACCCATGCCGCAATTGCTCCAAGAGTATTTGCTATTAGGGAAATAAACAGGACTATTGATTTTTAATTCAAGGACATTTAGAAACAAATTCAGCTAACTCCCAACTACATTAGATGTAATTGGTCCGAGTTTTGGAATGAATTACCTTGAAAAAGCAGCTGACACTGCACTCTATAATCCAGGACCTTGGAATGGATTACCCCCAAACCACAGTTAATTGGGAGAATATGGAAACTAAGCACTGACTCATGGAATTCATTAACATTATCATTTAACGGTTAAGCTATATGAATTCAGAAATGCAGAAATTGACACTTATGTGTATGAGCTGGCGTGGGGTAGTGGAAAATTCCCTGATCTGGGAAGCAGAAGATAAGAGCTTATTCCCTGAATCTGCCAGTTACTAGATGTGTGTCCTTGGGCAAGCTATGTAGCCTCTCTGGGACTCAAATGTCTACCTTTGTGGGTGACGGGGTTGTATTAGATGATCTCTCAGTTCCCTTCCAGCACCATTATTTTATGACCTCAAAACCTGTAAGAGACAACTCACAATTTCTACACAAGAAAAACATTGCTAGGAAGAACACTCTCATACCTGAATGCTGAGCACAGAACTGTCTGTTCTGCTCGGGAACTATATACACAGCTAGTTGCCCGTCATCTGGGACCTTGATCATATTTAGCTGTTTCCTCAGCAAGTAGTGGGACAGGGAAACCGAAGGGACCCCATGAAAAAAAACCTGCATTTTTGCTCCTTTTCCTGCTTCTATTCTTACGAGAACCTACATCCCCACCCTACACATGGATCATAGTACAGATAAGATTGTACTCCTTGTAGAGGTCAAGGATATAATGATTTCTTTGGAGTCTTCCAACAAGTAGATAACACCTAAGGAGTGACCGGGTGAGGTCATCATTTACACATTCCACCTTGACCCAAGACCCCTGGCTCCAGGGCATAAGTGACTTATGGGGGACACTTGAGCACTCTATCCTTATTCTGACCAGTTTTTGGATGCCTGAGAGGACACGTGCACCACAGCACAATCATCAATAAAACCCCAGACCCCAAACAAAGATGAAACTCATTCTCCTTTTTATTTCTGAGTCTCTCAGATGCTCTGTATATATCTGTTCTCTCTATATCTTCAATAAACTCTGCTTTCACTTCTTGCTGGCTCACATTTGATTTCTATCCTGCATGTAGCCAAGGACCCTCTTGGCTGGCCCTGTGGGACCCCCTCTGGGTCCTGGGTCCCAGCCTGCCTGTATCAGCGGCACTGTGTTTGGCATGTAGCAGGACCTCATCAATGTTGAGTAAGTGAATGAAAACAGCCAAGTCTTAAATTAGAAATTCTAAAATTCTGGGGGTGCCTGGGTGGCTCAGTCAGTTAAACGTCCGACTTCGGCTCAGGTCATAATCTCACAGTGTGAGTTCGAGCCCTGCATCAGGCTCAGTGCTGTCAGCTCAGAGCCTGGAGCTGCTTCAGATTCTGTGTCTCGCTCTCTCTCTGCCCCTCCCCCACTAGCACCCTGTCTCTCTCTCTCCAAAATAAAATAAAAATATAAAATAAAATTTATAGAAAAAGAAATTCTAAAATTCTGGTAAAGCATAAGAACACAATTCCCTTGATCCTACTTCCAGTTACTATCCTGTCTCCTCTTCAGAACCAAATCTCAAAAGATGATCTGCTTCAGTGATATTATAATAGTGATGTATGGTGACAGGTGGTGATGAGCACACACTCATGGTGAGCATAGCATAACGCAGAGGGAAATTGAATCACTATGCCGTACACCTGAAACTAATGGAACATTGTGTGTCAATTACATGCAAATCTAAAAAATTATTTTAAAAAATGACCTGTTGACTCCATTTCCTCACTTCCCACTCCATTTCTCATCATGCTCCAATCTGACATCTACCCCTTTAGGGACACTGAAATAGTCCTGAGCTTACCAGTGACTTACCAGTGAGTTGCAATGATATTGAGAAATATGTATACTTGGTCTTGCTTGGTCTCTGGTTCCTGGAACAGGTCTCCTAAAACCCTTGTAATTTCCTGAGCTAGAAGGAGGGGACTTTTGGTACTCATAAGTTCCTTTCAACCATACCTGACTTTATGCTAATGAGGTGACTCTTGGAGAATGAGGGCTGGTTACCTGAGGAATGAAACATTTGATTTGAGGGTTGGAACATTTAGCCCCACTCTGATCTCTGGGAAAGGGAGAGGACATGAGCCTGAGTCGATTATTAATGGTCAATGAGTTAATCAATCATGCCTAATAATGGAACTTGCATACAAATCCTAAACAATGAGATTGGAAGAGCTTCTTTCTAGGGTGGAGGTGCTGGCTCACTGGCTTGCCTGGAGAGGGCATGGAAGTTCCATGCCCCTTCACTCTACCTTGCCCCTTGCATCTCTCCCATTTGGCTGCTCCTGAGTTCTGTGCTTTAGAATAAACTGATAATAACAAGTAAAGTGTTCCCTTGAGTTCTGTGAGCCATTCTAAAAAATGATCAATCCAGAGGAGAGAGTCATGGGAAGCCCTGATTTATAGCCAGTTAGTCAGAAACATGGGAAGCCCAGACCTGCAGTTGGTATCTTGTGGGGCAATCTTGGGGGACTTAGCCCCTAACCTGTGGGGTCTGTTAACTCCAAGTAGTTAGTGTTAGAATTAAATTAAATTGCAGGACATCCAGTTGGTGTCTGCAGAGAATTAGAAAAATGCTTGTTGTGGAAAACCCACATGTTTGGTGTCAGAAGTGTTGTGAGTAGAGAAATTTTTCTTTAGTTGTTAAACCAAATGGGCCTTTTGTAGTGTTTACTGTACATGATCACTTACCAGCTTCACCTCTGTTGCTTCACCACAACCTTTTTTTTTTTTTGGTAATTTTTTCAATGTTTATTTTTGAGAGAGAGAGAGAGAGAGACAGAGTGTGAGCAGGGAAGGGGCAAAGAGAGAGGGAGACACAGAATCCAAAGCAGGCTCCAGGCTCTGAGCTGTCAGCACAGACATGGGGCTCGAACCCACGAACCTTGAGATCGTGACCTGAGCACAAGTTGGATGCTTAACGGACTGAGCCATCCCTCACCATCTCCTTTTTAGAGCATGCTCACTGGTTTCCTTTACACCACACTTTTCTGGTGTCCCTCAACTTCTGTGGCTGTTTATCTTAGGTCTCCTTTGCAGGCTCACCTTTCCCTCCCCCCACTCTGCCACTAAATGCTAGAATTCCCCACGACTCAGTTCTATGAGCACTCATTGGACTTTCATGCATCTATATGCCACTAACTCTCAAATGAATACCTTCAGACCAGACATTGCCCCTGAACCCAAAGCTTGTATTTCCAATGGCCTACATTATTACCCAGATATCACAAAGCCAGTCCATCAATATAGCCAATTCACCAATTAAAAAAACAGACAACCTGATTAAAAATTAGGCAAAAGAGGGGCTCAGGAGCCTGGGTGGCTCAGTCGGTTGAGCATCTGACTTCGGCTCAGGTCATGATCTCACGGTTTGCAGGTTCGAGCCCCACGTGGGGCTCTGTGCTGACAGCTCAAAGTCTGGAGCCTGCTTCAGATTCTCTGTCTCCCTCTCTCTCTCTCTCTCTCTCTCTGCCCCTCCCCTGCTTCCATTCTGTCTCTCTCTCTCAAGAAAATAAAATAAACATTAAAAAAAATTAGGCAAAAATTTGAGCAGACACTTCAGCAGAGAAGATATACATATGTAAATAAATACATGAGAAGATATTCAACACCATGAAAACCACCCCACTATTAACCCATTAGCATGGCCACATTTAAAAAAAAAACAAAACAAAACAAAAAAATGACGATACCAAGCAGTGATGAAGATGTGGTGTACCCAGAATTCTCATAATTTACTAGTGGGAATGCAAACTGGTACAATGATTTTAGAAAATAGTTTAGCAGTTTTCTATAGTTAAACATATACTTATTCAGGCCAGCAACCCCAATTCTGGCCATTTACTTTAGAGAAATGGAAAACTGATGTTCACATAAGGCAAAACTACACATGAATCTTTCTTGCAGCATTTTTCATAATGCCCCCAACTGGAAACCCAAATGTCCTTCAATCGGTGAGTGGATAAACAAATTGTGGTATACTTGTACAGTGCAAACAATTCCTACAACTTAGGAATTTTTTAAAAATGAAATATTGATACACACAACATCACAGATGCATCCCAAATACATTATGCAAAGTGAAAGAAGCCAGACCCAAAAGATGATATATTGTATGATTCCATTTATCTAACATTCTTGGAAAGGTAAAATTATAAAGCCCAAGAGTATATCTGTGGTTGCCAGGTTTTAGAAGTACAAAGAACAAGATGCAGGAATTTTGGGAGATGAAATTATTAGGTATCTTGATAGTAGTGGTTGTTATGTGAATCTATGCATTTGCCAAAATTCAACGAAATGTATATTCTCCCACCTCCTCTCCCCCGCAAAAAAATTCCTGAACTTTACTGTATGTCAAAATTTTTAAATTTTTTAAAACTTTATTTATTTTTATTTTTTTACTTTATTTTTGATAGAGACAGAGTGTGAGTGGGGGTGGGGCAGGGAGAAAGAGAGGGAGACGCAGAATCTGAAGCAGGTTCCAGGCTCTGAACTGTCCGCACAGAGCCCGACGCAGGGCCTCAAACTCATGAACTGTGAGATCATGACCTGAGCTGAAGTCAGATGCTTAACCTACCGAGCCACCCGGGCACCCCAACTGTATGTCAATTTTTAAAAATTATAATACAATATTTCCAACCCGAATCCAGGATCCATAACAATTCATGACCACCATCACATGATGGCCCTCTGCCATCCGGTACACTCTAGTGCGATGGACTTCACACCATTGACCAGTTGGCATGCTAATAGCCCTCTCTCCTGCCACTCCATCCAGCTCATCACCCACCCCTGCCTGCAGCTCTCCACTGCACTTACACCTCCTCAGCCCATGCCACCAACTCCCTTGGGCAACTTCATTACCTTCCCAGCTGGTCATACCATTTCTACTCTTGCCTGCCTGCAATCGTTTTTCCATACAGTGGGCAGAGAGAACTTTAAAAAATACAAACTTGGGCGCCTGTGTGGCTCAGTCAGTTAAGCGTCAGACTTCAGCTCAGGTCATGATCTCATGGTTCGTGAGTTTGAGCCCCACATCGGGCTGTCTGCTGTCAGCACAGAGCTTCCTTGGGACCCTCTGTCCCCCTCTCTCTCTCTGCCCATCCCCTGCTTGTTTGAAAAAAATATACACAAACTTGGTCTTTCATTCCCTTGAGAAAACTCTTTCAACAAATTCCCTTTGCTCTTAGGATGAAATTCAGAATCTGCTTGGTCTGGCCTGTGCCCCTTTCCCCAGCCTCACCTGCTGCCTCCACTCCCCACTCCCCCTGCACTCCAGTGCACGGGCCCTTTCCTTCATCAAAAGCATCAAGCTCCAGGGCGCTTGGGTGGCTCAGTCGGTTGAGCATCCGACTTTAGCTCAGGTCATGGTCTCGCAGTTCGTGAGTTCGAGTTTGTGAGTTCGAGCCCCGCGTTGGGCTCTGTGCCAACCGCTCAAAGCCTGGAACCTGCCTTGGATTCTGTGTCTCCCTCTCTTTCTGCCCCTCCCTTCAACCCCTCCCTCAAAAATAAACAATTTTTTTTATTGTTCAAATTTTATTCAATTTCAGCTCAAATGCCCTCTCCTTCTCAAAGAGCAGTGGGATCCCTCCAAACTAGGTCAGCTTTTTTTTTATTTTTATTTTTTTAAGAAAGAGAAAGAGTGATCAGGGGAAGGGCAGAGAGGGAGACAGAGAATCTTAAGCAGGCTCTATGCCCAGCATGGAGCCCAACTTGTTTCTCAATCTCACTACTGTGAGATCATGACCTGAGCGGAGATCAAGGGTCAGACGCTCAACTGACAGAGCCACCGAGATGCCCTGCTTTTTTTATTTTTTAGTATTTATTTATTTATTTAGAGAGAGGAGGGGCAGAGAGAGAGGGAGACAGAATCCCAAGCAAGCTCCACGCCATCAGCACAGAGCCCGATGCAGGGCCTGATCTCACCAACCATGAGATCACGACCTGAGCTGAAATCAAGAGTCAGAACCTTAACTGACTGAGCCACACGGGCACCCCCAACCCTTTTCTTTTCTTTTTTTTTTTTTTTATGCCTTCATATTACCCTGTCATTTTTCCTTCAGGGCATTTGTAACAATTTGTAACAAGAATGAAAAATTCCCATCCTCCTAAGACAAGACAGTGGTTCTCAAATTGTGGTCTCTAGACCAACAAAATCAGTCTCTCCTGGGAATTTGTTGGCAATGCAGATTTTCAGACACAATCTAGACTTTCTAAGTCAGAAACTCTGGAGAAGGGGTCCAGAGCCCTGGGTTTCAACAAGCTCTCCAGGTGACTCCAAAACACACTAAAGCTTGAGAACCACCATTCTAGTAAATGACTGATTATTCTATGGCCATGGTAGTGAGTAACCACAGAACTGGGTTCAAATGTGTTTAATCAAGGATAACTCATTCCAGGGGCACCTGGGTGCCTTAGTCAGTTAAGCATCTGACTTTGGCTCAGGTCAGGATCTTGCAGTTCGTGAGTCTGAGCTCACATCTGGCTCTACGCTGACAGCTCAGAGCCTGGAGCCTGCTTCAGATACTGTGTCTTCCTCTCTCTCTGCCCCTCTCCCACTCTAGCTCTGTCTGCCTCTCTCTCTCTCTCTCAAAATTGAATAAGTATTTAAAAAAATTTTTTGAAAGGGGAACATATTTGAACAACAATTCTTTCTTAAGCTAACCAATCATTCATAGTCAATCAGTGATTAATCATCATCAATAAAAAAATAAAGCCTTATATTTGCATAGTGTAACCTAGTTTACAGCAGCTTGTGTGTTATTTGATTTTGCTTTCATAATTGCCCTGTGAGGTTCTTGAGGCAGTTATGATCTCCATTATGTCAAGAAGCTGAGGCACAGTGAGGTTAGGTAAATTGCTTAAAGTCACATAGTACAACGGTCTGAATCTTTGTGTGTCCTCCACTCCCTTGCCCCAATTCACATGTTGAAATCATAATACCCTGTGTATGGTGTTAGAAGGTGGCCTTTTGGGGAATGATTAGGTTATGAGTGTGGAGCCCTCATGAATGGGATTAGTATTCCTATAAAGGAAATCCCTCAGAGTTCCCCAGCCCCTTCCAGTATGTGAAGACACAATAAGTCTGCACCCCAGGAGAGGGCTGGCACCTTGAACTTGGCATCCAGCCTCCACAACTATGAGAAATATGTTTTTGTTATTTATAAGGTACCCAGTATGTGGGGTTTTGTGATAGCAGCCCAAATAAACTGAGACAGCTGATAAATGACAAAATTAAAATAAAAGATTTGTAGCTTCTAGTGTAATACCCTATTTCAGTGAGCTCTAGAGAAATGTTTTCCTGTACATGTAACACCTTGATATTGACATTGACAATATGTTTTTATAATAGAGATAGGAAAAGGTAAGAATTGTCTCCAGGTTATTCTCATCATCAGAAGTATTATACTGGTAAGTGACTCTTTGCCTTCCTATTTATGCCACTTGAAAGAAACTCAGGAGAACTAGGAAGAGATATGGTGTTCCACTCGGGGAGATATTTTTCTAGTAGCTAAAATGGGGGAGCTGCAAGGGAAAAAGTCAGAAACCCAACAACCATGCTAGAGAAACTAAGAAAGTTTTGCCAACAAAATCTGCAATGTTGTGTACAAACCACTTCTGACACAAAATTGACCAGAAGCGCATAGAACTTTGACTCCAAGATAGGATTTATTACTCATTAGAATTATGTAGACCAGCATATCCCGAAGCGTATTCAAGGTTCTGGAAAGTAAAGAAATCTGTTTACTTTTACTTTGACCATTATTTCCCAAACTTCAAAAAAAAAAAAAAAAAAAGTCCAATTTGCCAATCTCTTCCTTTGGTTGGACTGTTTAATCCTTTTACATGTAATGTAGTTACTAACAAAATAGGATTTATTCTGCCATTTTGCTATATTTGCTCTCCATATCTTATATGTCTTTTTTATTTCTCTATTCCTCTATTACTGCCTTTTTGTTGAGTATTTCTAGTATACTATATTACCTTTTTTGTTATTTTACTATATTTTAAAATCTATTTTCTCAGTGGTTGCCCTGAAAATTATAAGTAACAGTTTAATTTATAATAATCTAGTTTGATTAGTACAAAAAATTTCAACATTATATAAAAACTTTTCTCCTATATACCTCCATTTCCTCCACTTCTCTTAGTATTGTTATTGTCTTTATACAAATTACATTTTTATGCATTGTGTGCACATCAGTATAAGTTGACCCTTGAACAACATAGGTTTGAACTGCATGTGTCCACTTATATGTGGATTTTTTCCCCATAAATACAGTACAGTACTGTAAATATATTTTCTCTTCCTTATGATTTTCTTAATAACACTTCTTTTCTCTAGCTTACTTTATTGCAAGAACACAGTATATGGTACATATAACATACAAAATATGTGTTAATAAACATTTATGTTATCAGCAAGGCTTCCAATCAATAGTAGGCTATTAGTGGTGAAGTTTTGGGAGAGTCAAAAGTTACACTTAAATTTTCTACTGCACCTCTAACACCTGCATTGTTTAAGAGTCAACTGTATTGCTTTATACAACTGCTTTTTAAATCATATAGAAGAGGGCACCTGGGTGGCTCGGTTGGTTAAGCATCCAACTCTTGGTTTCACCTCAGGTTATGATCTCACAGTTCGTGAGTTCAAGCTCCACACTGGGCTCTGTGCTGACAGTGCAGAGCCTGTTTGGGATTCTCGATCTCTCCCTCTCTCTCTCTCTGCCCCTTCAAGCCTCTTTCTCTCAAAATAAATAAATAAGCTTAAAAAATAAATAAAATTAAATCAGATAGAAGAAAGAGAGGCTTATGAACGAAAGGTATATTTGTACTCTCTTTTATGTTTACCTATGCAGTTACCTTTACTAGGGTTCTTTATTTCTTCATATGTATTCAAGTTACTGTCTAGTGTCTTTTCATTTCAGCCTGAAGGACTTACTTCCTTTAGTATTTCTTACAGAACACATTTGCTGTCTTCCTTTGTTTTCATTCTTTTTTATATTTTGTATCTCTTTATTAAGAGATAGAAATCTCTGGGGTGGCTCAATTGGTTAAGCATCCAATTCTTGATTTCAGCTCAGGTAATGATCTCATGGTTTGTGAGACAGAGCCTCGCATCAGGCTCTGAGCTGACAGCGTGGTGCCTGCTTAGGATTCTCTCACGCCCTCTCTCTCTGCCCCTCCCCTGCTCACATGCTCTCTCTCTCTCTCTCTCTCAAAATAAATACACTTAAAAAAAATGTTGTCTTTAGTTCTTTAAAAATATTTAAATTCTGATTTCAATTCTTTGTCCAGTAATTCCAACATCTGGTATTCCTCAGGGATAGTTACCATTGACTGCTATTTTTTCACTGTGTATGGACCACACTTTCCTGTTTCTTTGCATGCTTCACAATTTTTTGTTGTTGAAAATTGGACATATAAATAATATACTGTGGTAACTCTGGAAATTGGTGTTGACCTAAATAGGGAGATAAACTGAGGTAAGCTCAAAAAGATGAGTTCATTTGGGAATGGCCAAGGAATTGCAATTCAGAACAGATGAACTGAAGCAAGCTATAGGTGAGTCCAATGAGGGTTTGGGATAGGTTGTATTTATAGGCAGGGAATGTAAAGAAGGAACAGTTCATTTAGAGTCAGTTAAAAATCAAAACAAATGGAGACCATCCTTGAAAATTTTCCAGGGAGCCAAAATCAGTCCAGTCAAACACACACAAAGCTCAATTCAGCCCAATTTCTGAGACTAATCTGACTTGGGTCATTTCCCCTTCACGCCTTTGGAAAACCTCTGATCTGCCTCTCATCATCTAAGAAAATTCCAACATTGTCAGTTTTTTGTAAATCAGGCATTTACAGGAAATCAGTATCTTAGTCCTTAACTTTTGTCTTCCTTCCTTAACTTTTGAGGGCACGAGTGAGATTCTCCATTTCATAACCTCTATTTTTACTTTAAATTGAAATTCTTTTATGCAATCCCCCTCTTTCCACTCCACAGATTTTTTTCTTGTTGCTGTTTCTTGTTGTTGTTGTTGTCTTTGTTATTGTTACTGTTTGTTTAGTGACTTTCCTAAGTGAATTCTGTAAAGTCTACACTCAGTGTGTAGCCATTGAAGTCTCTAGTAGGTTACCTTAGTAGTCAGCTAATATTTGGATAGGGATTTCCTTAAATACCTTGAACAAACAAGTCTTTCAGTGTTTGCCCAGAGGCTCTGTGTGGCATCTGGTAAATGCCTTCAGTGCTCTAGCAAGCAGTTTGCAACACTGCCTTGGTCTTCACTCCCTGCTTGCATGGAGCTTCAAGGTCAAGCAGAGGTGAGAGATGACAGCCTTCACAGGACTTCCCTGAGCATGTTCACAGCCCTGCCCAAGTATGTGGCTTTCTAGATTTCCAGGAATGTGTCAGAGCTTTTCAAAGCCTCCTGTGAAAATTCCATTTCCCAGCTTTTCTTTTTACAATTTTTGGTCAGCTATTTGTTTGCCCCAACTGTTAGTGTTGCCAAGCCAGCTATGATGTTAAGCAGTTGCCACTAATTGTTCTCAACAAATGCCCTAGGGAAAAAGCTGTTTGGACTGAGCAAATTCTGAGTCAGATCAAATAAAGAAAGAAAAGCCCTGCAAGTGGGTGTTTCAAGGGAACTTTCGTCAGATCAAAGAGTGACAATCCTCTGAGAATGAGTCTTTTAGGGGGGCTCAAACACATTTTTCCCTTCAGTGGTTGCTAGCTTGCTGATTCATGGATACCATCATTGTGAGGCTGGTGGTTTTCAAGGCTACCATGGAGTTGAGGAGAAGGGAATGGGATAGGACAAGTTAAAATGCTATAGAGTTCACTCTTTTTACTGAGATTCAGCGGTGTTTTTTTTTTTAATAAAAGCTCTTCAGACTGTTGCAAATGTTTAATATCCAGAGTTATTAAAAAGTTGATTTTGGCAATTTTTTGCCAATGTTCTCATTGCTTTATAGAGGAGCAGGTTTTTGTAGATCTTTAATGCATCATTCTAGAAGTTGGATTCTTCAAACTTTTTTAATAGAACTCTTTATGCAGCATCTATTAATATCCTATGTCTATTAATAATAGCATTAGCTAAGATTTATTGACTGGCTATGAGAAGCTAGGCACACATGCACTAACATATTTAATCTTTACAACAACCATAATAAGCAGCTATTATTGTTATAATTATTATTTTCAAATGAGGAATGTGGGATATAGGTTAGATCAATTATTCAAAATCACAAAAGCTAGTAAATGGCTTTGAAGAGGCAAACTGTTATGTTACAGAGAAGGCCACATGCAGGGAATGGCAGGCAGCCTGTAGAAGCTGAGGACCTCAGCCCTACAATTGCAAGGAACTCAATGCTGCCAACAACCAGTAAACTTAGATGAGGATCCCAACCTCAGTATAAGATCACAGCCCTGCCCAACACCTTCATTGCAGCTTTGTGAGATCCTAAACAGAAGTGCCCAGTTAAGCCATGCCTAGACTCTTGATCCACAGAAAATATGAGATAGTGAAGTGTTGATTTTTGTAGGTTTTTTGATAACAACTTTATTGCTATGCAAGTCACATATCCTACAATTCACCCATTTAGAGTGTATAGTTCGATGGTTTTTATTCTATTCACAGCATTGTGAAAACATAACCACAGTCAATTTTATAATATTTTGACCACCTCCAAGAGAAAACCCCTATCTTGTAGGAGTCGACCATCATTCTCCCATTCCCCCAGCCCTGGGCAGCCACTAATCTACTTTCTGTCTCTACAAGTTTGCCCATTCTAGACAGCAAATGGAATCTAGACCATAAATCTAGACAATAAATCTAGACAATAAGTGGAATCACACAATATGTGGTGTCTTGTGACAGGCTTCTTTTACCCTTTAACTTAGCATAACACTTTCGAGGTTTATTCATGTTATGGCATGGATGAGCATTTAACTTTTTTAAGTTGCTGAATAATATTCCATTATATAGACATATGAGATTTGGTTATCTATTCATCACTTGATGGTGTTTGGGTTGTTTCTAGCTTTCAGCTATGATAAATGATGCTGCTATGAGCATTCATACACAAGTTTTGTGTGGATGTACATTTTTATTTCTCTTGGGAATGCATACCTGAGTAGAGCTCCTGGGTCCTATGGTAACCATATGACTAAACCGTTGAGGAACTGCCAAGCTGTTTTCCAAGGCAGTGGTGCCATTTTATATTTCTACCAGTGCACAAGAGTTCTGATGCTCCGCATCCTTGCCAACATGTGGCTGTGACTGATGAAAAATTCTAGTTGTCTATCCCTCCCAGGAAGATCCAGATCCCTTAAGTAAAAGCTGGGAGAAGAAGGAGTCCTGCTATCCTTGGCTCTACCTGCCTGGTGTGGAGTTTCTGTCACACTGAGCTGGGAGTAGGCAGGGAGGCAATGAGTCACGGTTCAAATGCTACGGACTCTCACTGTTCTTACCAAGTTTTACTAGATTTTCTTGAATAGATATTTCTTTACCTGTTATGCCCTAAGGACAATTTCCCGAGGCTTGTAAACGTTAAGATTTTAAGAATAATTTTCACTAGTTATGCTTGTTTCGCTGGAGACTGTGGCACTCTCCGCTCTGTCATTCCAGAAGTAGAAATCTAAATGTTGTTTAAAGCTGCTAGGAAGTGTGGAAAACGATTCCATGAGGACCGAGTGCTGTACAAAATGTATTTTGAAAAACGCTGGAGTAGGCTAATCAAACATTAGAATAAATTGAGAATTCGAACAAGATGAAAGTGATGATGTCTAACGATTAATGGAAAAGATATTGACTGTGCCTATTTCAACAGTAAAACGTGATTTCTAGGATTTTAAAAGGAAGAGCATATTTATCTCATTTGGTAAAACATGCATGGCCAAAGCATCACCACCATCTCATGCCAGTACATATTAATTACAGGAAGATACATTTTAGAAGGTTAAGTAAGCCAGCGGGTTCCACACTTCTGAATTTCACTGACCAGTTAATTTCCAAAAAAAAATTGGGAGACTGTTATATCCACGGTTGCTTACTTTTAATATTTGTCATACATGGACATCTTTGAAAGACCATCTATATGAACCATCACAATTTCAGAGAGAAGAGGGAATTTAAACATCAATAAAGAAAGAGCTATAATCTCAGGACTATGAAACATAAGCTTTCATTTTTAAAAAATTTTTAATGTTTATTTTTTCTTGAGAGGGACAGTGCGAAAGGGAGAGGGGCAGAGAGGGAGGGAGACACAGAATCCGAAGCAGGCTCCAGGCTCTGGGCTGTCAGCACAGAGCCTGAGGTGGGGCTCAAACTCAACCCGCAAGATCAGATCCAAAGACCTGCTCTGAAGTCAACCGACAGAGTCACCCAGGCCCCCCTGAGACATAATCTTTTAAATTGAATCCATTTAGGGGCACCTGGGTGGCTCAGTCAATTAAGCATCCAACTCTTGGTTTCAGCTCAGGTCATGATCTTACAGTTGGTGAGTTTGAGCCTCACATCAGGCCCTGCACTGTCATTGAGGAGACTGCTTGGGATTCTCTCTCTCTTTCCCTCTTCCCCTCTCCCTTGCTTGCATACACAAGCTCTCTCTCTAAAATATAAATAAATAAATAAATAAATAAATACACGCACACACACACACACACACACACACAACTCTCATAGTATATTTATATTTTTTTACATGCAAGTATTTGTCAAAGAAACTTGGAGAATTGAGAGATTGAAAGATAACAGTATAACATTGACATTCAACTACAAATGGAGATGAAGCAATTTTGAAATTATAAGGTATTGAATAGGGAAGTAGGATTGGGTATGCAACATTAGATTTAACACAACAATTTCCAGGAATAGAGTTGTTCTGTAAAATTTAGGAATTCTCATGTTCATTATTCACATAATTTAGGGTTAAATCCCAGGATACTTTTCTCTTAGCATAATATATCTCTGAGAAATTTTCTTGCACTTAAAGAGCAGTACAGCTGCTCTGGGCTTCATCCAACTTAGGCTAATATCTCTATAATTCTTTATACAACTAATAAAGTCTCTGGAGCCTTCTTACTGAGATCAAATGCTGGGAAAGGCCTTGCCAAAGCCACTTAGCAAAGAACTGGCATCGTGGGTTTCCAGTAACTGAGTGGCCATAGGCAGTCACAGCAAAGATCAGAATCAAATTCTGCGGAAAAAATGTCACATTTGCAAAAAAGGAGTCGACATTCATTTCTGGCATTGTGTATTCTGTGGTCAAGGCGTCCCCTACACAGTGTTTGCTGGAGGTAAATGGAATGTATAACTGGTGCCTCTTTTTCCATTTTTAATTCCATGTTGCTTCTCCAGAGAATTATGAGTTATTTTTCTCTTCCTTTTTTCCTTTCACAAGAGAAATCAGGTAATCCACTCATCCCACAAATTATTTGGGAGATGAGACATAACCTGAGGCAAAGCAAAATATCTTCCAAAACAAATAATGTGTCTTTTTACCCCCTTCTTCAGAATATAAAGTGTTTTGAAATAAATAACAATTCTGGCAAAAAGTCTCCTCCCTGGACTTCAGGGTGGGGAGTAAAGCTCAGATTCCATCAAGCCAAAAGGAGATCTGGGTTGATGACATTTCATGCTTCCTAGACAGATCAGATGGGCCTTTTCCTAAAGGGTTTCCTGCTTGAGAAGGCCTCACTCCTTAAAAGCCAGCAAATCAGGGTTTGCTCTGCCATAGGCTTTCTGTTGCATCTTACAGCTGAACAGTGACATCATGGGGGAATCAGAGCTGTGGTGACCAGACAGTCCCTAGCACGGTTAATAAGGAAGAAAGGACTCTAGCCCTGAGAGAATCAGAAAGTCCAGGTCAACCAGACATGTGTTGAAACTAGGAGAACTCAGGGGAACACGAGTTCAGGACCTAAAACCTAAATGATGAGGTGAATGCCAGGAATACGCAAGGCAAAGTCAGGGACTGAAGTGAAAAATGTCTGTTCCTGGACTTGTCCCAGTGTATCCTGGACTGACCCATCTTGTCACAAGCAAGGCTTATGAGAGGAGAGTTGTCATTTATAAAAGTCTACTTAAGAAACAATTGGACCTAGGGGCGCCTGGGTGGCTCGGGCAGTTAAGTGTCCCACTTCGGCCCAGGTGTGATCTTGTGGTTTGTGAGTTCGAGCCCTGCATTGGGCTCTGTGCTGACGGGTCAGAGCCAGGAGCCTGTTTTGGATTCTGTGTCTCCCTCTCTCTCTGCCCCTCCCCTGCTCATGCTCTGTCTCTCTCTCCTTCAAAAATAAATAAACATTAAAAAAAAATTTTTTTAAAGAAACAGTTGGATCTAGAAACAGTGACCAAATGAAAAGATCATCCCTAGCCCCCAGATTGTGGTACTGAAATATCGTTTCCCACTTTAAAAAGAAAAACATGGAGGCTTTTTGAAATGGCCAATACCAGGTCTGAGGTGAGAAATGTACAAGATGGGTCTGAAACATGTAGTCATATCAATTAAAGATGAAGCTACCAAAAACTATCAAGATCATGTAAACAAGATCCGGGAACCAACTTGAAGAGGCTTTCACAAGCCAAAGACGTTATAGTATGAGTGTCGGTAAGGACAAGAGTTACAGTGGATTACAAATCCGTCAAATCTGTTCAAATCCATGGTTTATAATGATATTTTTAGAGAAACCTTAAGTGATCATCTTGAAGGATAATTGCAACTAATTCATTATTTTGAAAATTGATAAATGGAAAGAATGAAGCATTTATTCAGATTCTTTACACAAAAAATAGTAGCTGAGAAGATGGGGTGCCTGGGTGGCTCTGTCAGTTGAGCATCTACTTTGGCTCAGGTCATGATCTCATGGTTTGTGGGTTCACAACCCACAAGAGCACAGAGCCTGCTTCAGATTCTCTGTCTCCCTCCCTCGCTGCCCTTCCCCTGTTCATTCTCTCTCTCTCTCAAAAATAAATAAACATTAAAAAATTTTTTTGAAATAGTAGCTGAGAAGAAACCACTAAATGAAAAGGAACTGATAGAACTAAAATATCAACTTTATGTAATCTCCAATAAGTTAATGGACCTAGGGACTGAGCATCAGTAACAACTGTCATTAAAAGGGACACAACTGGATATTCTGTGCCTCGCAATGAAAAAACGTGTGACCACTTAGGGTTTAATACACTTGAAGCAAAAACTAACAAAACTAAAAGAGAGACAAATCTACAATCATAATTCAAGATTTTAGCATCCTTCTCCAAATAATTGATAGAAAAAGTAGACAGAAAATCAGTAAGGATGTAGAAGTCACTTAAGTAAATAGAATATCTGTTGTTCTACATTTAGAACAACTCCATCAATCAACTTGATTTAATTGACCTTCATAGAGTAATCCACTCCAAACTGCAGAATATACTGTTTCTAAACATGAACATGGAAATATCTCTAATATAGACCATGTGTTGGGTCATAAAAATAAGTCTCAATAAATTAAAAAAAAATCTTATGAAGTATGTTCTCTGACTAAATGGAATTAAATTAGAAATCAATAATACTAAGCTATCAAAAAAAACTCTTTTAATGTTTGGAAATTAATAGTCATACTTCTAAATAAGCCTGAATTAAAGAATAAGTCACTAGAGAAATTAGAAAATATTTTGAATGAAAATATAATGAAAATGCAATATGTCAAAGTCTAACTAAAAAACAAAAAAACAAAAAAGGGGGGGTCGCCTGGGTGGCTCAGTTGGTTGAGCATCTGACACGGGCTCAGGTCTTGGTCTTACTGTTCATGAGTTTGAGCCCCACATCCGGCTCTGTGCAGACAGCTCAGAGCCTGGAGCCTATTTCACATTCTGTGTCTCCTTCTTTCTCTGCCCCTCCCCGCGTTTGCGCGCTCTCTCTCTCTCTCTCTCAAAAATAAAGGTCAAAAAAAATCTATCTGATGCAGCTAAAGCGATGCTTAGAGGGAATGCATGGCTTTAAATACTCATATAAAAAAAGAAAAAATATTTAAAATTAATTATCGTAATCTCCACCTTAAGCTAGGGGAAATATTAAAATCATTTTATTTTATTTTATTTTAATTTACATCCAAGTTAGTCAGCATATAGTGCAACAATGATTTCAGGAATAGCTTCCTTAATGCCCCCTATGCATTTAGCCCATCCCCCCTCCCACAACCCCTTCAGTAACCCTCTGTTTGTTCTCCATACTTAAGAGTCTCTTATGTTGTTGTCCCCCTCCCTGGTTTTATATTATTTTTGCTTCCCTTCCTTTATGTTGATCTGTTCTGTGTCTTAAAGTCCTCATATGAGTAAAATCACTGTATGCGAATTTTGATTCAACACGAATGAAAATAAACGCATTTTTCAAAGTAGACCTCTCCCCGTTTTTTTTTTTAAAGAAACTTAACAGAAGATGCAAAAAGGTATGCTTTCAGTCTTGATCTGGCCTGGAATTTCTAACTATGTACAAATGAATTTTTTACATCTAAACCACAAGGGAAACTCAATGTGATGTCAATTCAGCTTGGTGTAAGCCTTTCCTAGCTTCCTTTCCTTCCAGCTTTCAGTCTCTCCCCACCACAAGGGAACAATATGTGGGAAAGCCCTTTGGCCTTTTTCCTCTTTCCACCGCATTCCAATACTCTTCCTGAGAGACTAACCTCCTTTTGTTTTGGCAATAGGCCTCTAAAAGCCTCACAATTCTTACAAGTTGATTCTGCCCAGCAAACACTGTCCAGATTAATTTTGTCCATCCAGCCCACCGTCACTGGCCAGTTCAACCCTCCTCATTTCTCACCTGGACAATCTCCAGTTGTCTGCCCCAGCAACACACACCAAGAAGATCTTTCCATCTAACATCTGAATCTGATTGTACAACAATCCTGCTTTAAACCCTTCTATGACTCCCTACCACCTGACAAACAAAATCCAAATTCCTACCATTAGAAAAGCCTATGATCTGACTTCTACCTATTTTCCCAGTCACATTTCCTGCTCTGTACTGCTCTAAGACTATACGTCCTTTCTCATGGCTCCGTGCCCTCTGTCCTCTGCTAGGAGAGCCCTGCCACTCCCATTCCACCCACCAATCGGGATGGTCAGGCAAACTTTTCATCCTGCAAGACCGGTATCAGAGAAAGCTTCCCCACCCTTCAAGCGGAGGCTCTCAATTTTCTACTTGACACACTGTAGGGTATGTATTTGTTAAGGAGCCTATGGGCTTCCTGAAGGCAGGGTGTTTTTGTTTTTTGTTTTCAGCTTCCTAACCTTTAGCACCTGGGTCAGGATCATTTGTGCAATGAAGAAATGAATGAGTAAGAGAAGGAGGAAGGAGATGAATGAGTTCACCCACTTCTGGAATTTTCAGGAGCCAGTTCTTAAAGTGTAGTTTCTCTTTCCATGCACAGGAAAGAGCCTCATCAAAGTCTACCTAGTTCTGGTTTCCACTTCAAAGAAATAAATAATTCACTCCTGTTCACTGTAACACCCACTTCTTCATAGCTATATAGCTAGCTTAAGACTGATCCAGGATTGCTGAATTTGTGCTGAGAATATTAACAGGTACATGAAGGGTCATAACTTTGGGGATTTTGGAGGGTCCTTCCCTTCTGACATCCACTTAGCTCTTCACAGTCCCTAAGGAGTAATTATTTTAAAAACTGCATGTGTCATGTTACTGGAAAAATGATCTCTGGTTGGCGTTTTGGTGGTGACAAGCTTTGGGCTTGTTTTTATGGTTCTGCTTCATTGGTTTTAATATATGGTGCACGTGATCAGCTTCTCCATTGAACTATCTTCCCGGGGAAACGGCCCCACACCTATGATTTTCAGATGCTTTGAGATCATCTGGTCTATTTCTCATCACACAATCTGTTGAGTAGATGCTGTTGCCTTGTGGCGGGATAATTTCCAGGAGGACAAGGCAAGTAGGCCTTCCGATACCTTCATGCTCCCTATACATTCCAGGCGGGTATTGAGTGGTTAAAATACAAACCACCAAAAACTCCCTCCTATTACTCACTGTATTGATTCATCCCAGGAAGCTGAGCATCAGGAAAATGTTTTCTGGCTGAATTGGAAAGCAAAGAACACTGTGGAGCAAAAACAATGTCAGGGTGCCCAAACTGTGGCCACATGTCAGGGCCAGCCCAGAAGTGTCCCACAATCGCAGAGGCTGGAATACTCATCTTTGTTAGGCATTAAGTAGGCTTCTCCCCAGAGGGAGGTTAGAATTCTCTGCCACATCTTCTCAGGTCTCTGGACCACAGTGGAGGAAGGAACTCATCAATTACAGGCCACTCCGATCCCAGCACATTTTCCAAAGCACTTCTTGTTTTTCAAGCCCCGTATTCCCAGAACCAGCAAAATTTCCCTTCTCATTGGGCGGTAGGGAAAATCAGAGAGCGGCAAGTGGAAATCTTTAGCCACTGAGGATGAGTAAAGACTGGTGGAGTTCAGCCTTCCTAGAGGCAGCTGTGTGGATGGCTTCCCAGCCCCTGCTTTGCTCCAAGGCTGCAGCTGAACCCTCTCCCAGATCCTCAGCATGAAGACGCCGCTCCAGCCAAGCAGAGTCCCTCTCAGAGTTCACCGATATTCCCATTCCTGTTTTCACTTTTCTATCCTCGAACGTTTCCATCTCTTGATCACAATCCATCTGAACTGACGGCCCTTTTTTCTGTCCTCAGGGGGAGGGGACAGAGGATGAAGCCAAAAGTAGTTAAACTATGCCCAGTGTTTTACCACTTCCCGTCTTCACATAGGTGCCTCCATGAAGCAGACGACAAAAATTAGGCCAAGGTGGTTTCTTTGTGAGAGCAAGTGCAAAGGGCAAAGGTGATAGAAACATTGTCCCAAGGCTGCAGCAGGCTTTGGCCGGCATGTGGATCCTTGTGGAATATGGTGTGAGTGAGGAGGGTCAATCCACACTTCACCTCCCCCAGCTTCTGATGGCTGCTGGTGTTCCTTGGCTTGTGGCCAGAGGGCCACTTCTTCAAATTTCTCTCTGCCTATCTTCGCATTACCTTCCCCTTTGCATGTGTACGTGTGTATGTGTCAAATCGCTTTTGCCTCCTCGTAGAAGGGCACATGGGATTGCATTTAGGGCTCTCTGGATAATCCAGGATAAATTCCCCATCTCTACATCCTTTAACTTGATCCCATCTGCAAAGACTTGATTTTCAAATGAGCTAATGCTTACAGATTCCAGAGATTAGAACCCAGGGTCTTTGGGGGCCATTAGTTTAGCCTTTTACAATGTCTTTTGCCCATTTTCTGTCTGGACTGTTGGTTTTCTCCACTGTTGAATTTTCAGAGGGTTATATTTCAAAGTCTAGATACAAATCCTTAGCAGATATGTGGTTCACAAATATTTTTTTTCCCACTCTCTAGCTTGTCTCGTCACTCTCTTACAGGGTCTCTTGCAGAACAAAAGCTTTTTGTTGTGATGAGGATCAATTTATCACGTTTCCTCCTTCTAAAGCATGCTTTTAGCGCCAGGGCCACAAACTCTTCACCTCGCCCTTGGTTCTGAATTTTTCCCCCAAGTCACACCAGTTTATTTCTAGAAGTTTTATGGTTGTACGTTTCATATATATTTTTTAAAGTTTTATAGCCTTATGTTTTACATATGTTTTTCCTGTTGTTTGCCATAATGAACATTATTACAGTTACGAAAATCTCTAGTATATCATGGTGGACTGTATTGCTACTTGCATTATTCACTCTCCCTCTTTCTTTCTTTCTTTTTTATATTTTAACGTTAATCCCTTTTTGAGAGACAGAGTGTTAGCGGGGAGGGGCAGAGAGAGAGGGAGACACAGAATCCGAAGCAGGCTCTGAGCTGCCAACAAGAGCCCGAGGCAGGGCTTGAACTCACCAGCCGTGAGATCATGACCTGAGCCAAAGTCGGACACCCAACCAACTGAGCCACCCACGTGCCTCTACTCTCCCTCTTTCTTTTAGGAGGATTTTATATCGGTGCCCATTGAGAGGCAGGAAATTGAGACTGGGAATGTCAGGTTCAAGGACATCTACCATAGGTGTAATCCAGGGGTCAAGAGACCACCATTGCCATGCAGATGTCTTTTAATGCCCACAGGAGTGAGTGATTACACACTAGAACACAGCTGCAGAAACTCCCCAAACCCCACAATCTGCTTACCAGGGGACAGAGGTGAAGGGGTAGGAAGGGCGATTCAACTCACTTCTGCCTTCCAAACTGCACCAAGTACATCTCAGTGGAGGTCAAAGTCAGAATCAGAGCCCATGCACTGTGTCCACTTAGCAGGTTACCCAACTTCTCAGCCTACCTTCCATCACACACTTTCTTCTCCTTCCTTTACTTTGTTTTAAAGCTCCTTTGTTGTAAAATATAACAAAGAAAGTCAGGGCGCTTTGTGTGTTCGAGTCCCGTGTGGGACTCTGTGCTGACAGCTCAGAGCCTGGAGCCTACTTTGGATTCTGTGTCTCCCTCTCTCTCTCTCTCTCTGCCCCTCCCCCACTCTGTCTGTCTCCCCCCAAAAAATAAACATTAAAAAAATTTTTCTTAACAAAGCAAGTACTCAAAACAAAAAGTTCAGCTCAATGATTGATCAAAGCCAGCCCTCAGGTAGCATCGCCCAGGTGAGGGTTAGAAGGCCAGCACTACAGAGCCCTTCCTGTTCTCCCAATCGACACCAAACCTGATTGTTATGGTGATCACCTTGGTGTTTTTCAGAAACATGTATACAGTAAAACCTTGGATTGTGTGTAACTTGTTCCGCAAGAGTTCCGCAGGACGAGCAAACATTTCTAATAAATTTTAACTTGATAAACGAGCGATGTCTTACAGTACGAGTAGTACATGACACCAAACACGACATGATCACAACTGAGCCAATGGCTTCTCTCTCTCTCTCTCTCTCTCTCTCTCTCTCTCTCTCTCTGTGGGATTGTGGGTCATCTTCTCCCATGCTCGGATACTCTGTCTCGGGCCATGGTGTTTGGCAGAAATCAGTGATTTTTCCGAATGTTGGAAGGTGCCCACAACAGGCACTAGTGTATTTTTTGTCACTTCCAAGAACCTATGGACAGTCCTTTGCTTTTCCATCCAAGAGTAAGCTCAGGAATGCTTTGCTTCATTCTGGATCATTGAATAGGTTCCTTGTTAAAGTTGCACGACAAGAAAAAGATTCCATTGAACCAATAGATAGCAGGGATTCCGTTAGTGATAGTGAAAGTCGTCCTACACAATAACTCTCCTGTCTCTTGTCTCCCTCACACCAGCCACGAAGGTTTTCAAAGGAAAGTGCAGGTTAATTTGTTTATTTTCCTTTCTATTTTGTAGTTTATTATTTTGTATTACATTACAGTATTGTAATCATTTTTATATGGATATTTTTGAGTTGTGGAATGAATCATCTGAGTTTCCATTATTTCTTTTTTTTTTTAAGTTTATTTACTTTGAGAGAGAGAGTGTGTATGTGGGAGGAGTCAGAGAGAGAGGTAGAGAGAGAGAATCTCAAGCAGGCTTTACACCATCAGTGCAGAGCCTGATGCAGGGCTCGAACCCACTAACTGTGAGATCATGACCTGAGCTGAAACCAACAGTCGGACACTTAACCAACTGACCCACCTAGGAACCCCAGAGTTTCCATTACTTCTTATGGGCAAATTCACTTGGATATACAAGTGCTTTGGATTACAAGCATTATGTTTCCAGAACAAATTATGCTTGTAAACCAAGGTTTTACTGTATATATTTTTTGCCAGTTAAACACATACCTCTAAATACTATGGTTTCATTTTGCCTCTTTTTGAGGTTTATGTAAATGGAATTATGCCATATTATATTTTTGTGTTTGGCTTCTTTGCTCAGGATTCTGAGGTTAATCCCAGTTGGTGCAGATAGTGACATTGTTGTATAGTATTCCACAGTAGAAATATATTACCATTTATTTAGCCTTTCTACTGTCAATGGATGTTTGGGTGGTTTCCCAGTGTGACTATTACAGATAACACTGCCATAAACAGTTATGTCTTCTGGTGCACATACGTGCATTTCATCTGAAAATATATCTGGGTGTGGACCATGTTACATTCTGAGTTAACTTTTTTATAGGTGAGCTTTAGGTAAAGATTCTTCTTTCTTTTCTGTTCTTCTTGCCTGTGGATATCCAATTGCCCCAGCATCATTTGTGCAAAAGAAATGACAGGGTTGTTGGTTTTTCTTAATGTTTATTTATTTATTTTGAGAGAGAGAGAGAGAGAGAGAGAGAGAGAGAGAGAGAGAGAGAGAGAGACGGCGCATTAGCGGGGAAGGGACAGAGAGAGAGGGAGAGAGAAAATCTCAAGCAGGCACCTCGCTGCCAGCACAGAACCCGACATGGGGCTCAAACCCGTGAAGTGGAGACCATGACCTGAGCCAAAATCACAAGTCAGATGATTAACCGACTGAGCCACCCAGGTGCCCCATAACAGGTGTGGTTTTTTTTTTTTTTATGTTCCCTCCAAAGTAATCTTCCTTAACCCAAAACCAGACCATGTTATTCTGCTGTTAAAATTCTTCAATGGCTTCTTACTGCACCAAGAGGCCGCTTAGCTCTCCAGCCTCATCCCGGGCCAACTTTCACGTACCTTCCACTATATCCCAGCCACCTTTTCCTCTCTCTTCTCAGCCCCATAAACAATCCAACCGCTTTAGCGCTCACCTTTCCTTCCACTTGAAAGGCTCTTTTCCTGGTTCTACCTGAGGCTGGCTCCTTCTGTTCCCCGAAGCCTGCGTTTAAAACCATTTCCTTAGATAAAGCTTCTCTGACTACCCTGTGATAGTAGAACCTTCTACATAAATGCCCATTATTCTGTGTCACAGCAGCCTACCTATGCTCTCCACAGCCTTGATCAGAATTTGCAAGTGCTTTAATTACTTATTTATTGTCTACCTTCCCCAGTAGATGGTTATACTCTAAGAAAAACAGGGGCCAAGTTGTCGGTCACAGTTAAGGGCACACCTGGTTGGCTCAGCCAGTACAGCCTGTGACTCCCAATCTTGGGGTTATGAATTCGAGCCCTGAGTTGGGTATAGAAATTACTTTAAAAGATATTAGTTAAATGTTGTCATTAGACTAGAGTTTGATATATGTCCAATTTAAAAAAGAAATTTCCTGAAAACTAGAGCTGTGTGAGAAGAAACAGGCTGCTTGGCATATCCAAAGTCCTCTCCCTGGAAAGGGATGACACAGAGGCATTTCCACATCTTGGGAAGCCTGACAAACCGTTCCGGATGCCTAAACAGCACCCTAGGGACATGTCGAATTGACTGGTTGGATATACGGATGTGAGAAGATGAAAATGTTGAAATGTATTTTTCTTCCTCTTTCCAAAAAGTTCCCACCATTCTTCTAGCCAATCATTAGATCCATATGGCCTCAAAGAAAATGCAAATGTGGGGCGCCTGGGTGCCTCAGTCGGTTAGGCATCCAACTTCAGCTCAGGTCACGATCTCTCAGTTTGTGGGTTCGAGCCCCGTGTCAGGCTCTGTGCTGACAGCTCAGAGCCTGGAGCCTACTTCAGGTTCTGTGTCTCCCCATCTCTCATCCCCTCCCCTGCTCATGCTCTGTCCCTCTCTGTCAATAATAAATAAATGTTTAAAAAAAAGAAAGAGAATGCAAATGTAACAGCAGCAGGAAAAAATGTTAAGATTCTTTTTTTTTTTTTTTTTTGCTTCCAACTAGGCTCTTGAAAGTCAGAAGAGGAGGCCTTGAACAGAGAAGCTGGAGTTTATGCCATAAAAAAGGTGACAATGCAGATATTCCTTTGGGTACAACCAGCCCAGAGCCAAATAGAGTCTGGGGTTCTTTTGCCTAAACCAAGGATTCCAGGCCATTTACACCCTGAAAGAAATAACCAGTCCAAGTGGGAAGCTGTTTCCATGACAACTGACTGGCATGCATGATTTTGAGATTTAACAATTCCATTTCACAGGCAATAACATTAAGCTTATGAAATTCAGATGTTTCTCTCAATAATCTCTGGAGATACTTTTTTGGTTGCAAGATGGGAAACAGGATGGTTATAAGTCTTTACCCAAGGGCTTTCATTCTTGTGAATATTTTCTGCCTCATGTTACACCTGTGTCAATACCCTCATCTCCCTGGAGTTTTTTCCCACAAGTAGTGGTTAATGAAGCTCTAAGTCTCTAGCTTTAGGCAGGATTTTATTAGCCAGTAAGAATAGAAAATAGAGAATTGTAAAAAAAATAGGATTTAATTAAAAATGTAGAAAATTATAGATTTTTTTAAAAAAAGATGACGAAATTAGAGGTGCCTGGGTGGCTCAGCCAGTTGAGTGTCTGACTCTTGATTTCGTCTCAGGTCAGGATACCAGGAGCATAGAATGGAGCCCCAAATTGGGCTCTGTGCTGAGCGTGGAGCCTGCTTAATGCTCGCTCTCTCTCTCTCTCTCTCTCTCTCTCTCTCTCTCCCCCTCCGGGTGCCTTAACTTCAATCAGTTAAGCCTTCAACTTTGGCTCAGGTCATGATTTTGGGTTCGTGGGTTCAAGCCCTGCATTGGGCTCTGAGCTCCCAACTCAGAGCCTGGATCTTGTTTCAGATTCTGTGTCTCCCTCTCTCTCTGTCCCTCCCCCACTCACACTCTGTCTCTGTCTCTCTCAAAAATAAATAAATATTTTAAAAAAGATGATGAGGTTTATATTATGCCTCTATAAAAAAAAAAAAAAGTTAGCGTGCAAATAGGAAGGTGCAATGAGATTATCTATGCTTAGCAGAGGGTGACCAAATTGGAAGGCCCTGGAGGTGGAGGTGTGTGTGTGTGTGTGTGTGTGTGTTTGTGTGTGTTGGAAGAAAGTTTGAGCACATTTGTTAAAGAAGGAATCCAAGTTCAACGTGGGTTCAAATTCTGATTCTACCATTTATTAGCTCTGTGACTTTAGGCAAATGACTTAACATCTCTGTGCCATAGTGTCCTTAATTGAAAAGTGAGTTTACGATCATAATGACCTACAAAATAGTCTTTTTTTGTATAATGGTGTGTGTGTGTGGGTGTGTGTGTTTTCTTAGGGCATTTCCTCATCCCTCCCCTCCTCCTCCTACCCCACAGAGTCTAAGCTCTTCCTGTTCAGGAGGTCATTCTATGACTTCATCTGTGTGCCTCTTGTAGTAACTACTATAGTCCATCCTGTGCAGTGGCGTTCCATACACACCTGGCAAATGGTAGGTGCTCTATGAATGAAATGAACAACTGTTGAACTGAAAGTGGTCATTACAAGAGTTAGCAAGATTTCTAAATAACTATTTTTCTTCATAGCCAAAAATAATTGTTACTCGAGGCTAATGCATTTCTAGTTAGAGTGTTTCATGACCAAATAAATCTGTAATAAAAATTTATATAATGATCATCACACATTTTGAGACCACTGTTTGTAATTGGGGAAGAATTTCAGCCTTAGCTACATGTATAAATACTCTTTTTAACCGGAGTTGTCCCTGTGGAAGGCTGACCGTGGCTATAAAAATCAGTTTGTCCTTTCTGGAGCTTCTTCCTTTTATTTGTCTTCAAGGCGTCCCCGTTTGATAGCAAGATACGCTCGCGGAGACTAGAAAAGGCCGGGAAACGACTTGCGAGAACAAGCGAGAACGGCTTGTTATGTCCTTCGCGCCACCCCGTAGTTTGCGGCCTCGCAGGGGCGGCGCGCGCGGTTTTGAAAGCGGGGAGTGTCCCGTCGCAACGGCTGTTAACAAGTTCGCGTGTTGGCAGGTGGCGGGGCGCTGAGGCAGCCGCTGAGGGTCTTGTTGGCGGCCACGCGGGATCAGTGTTCAAGATAGCCTTGGCCTGGACCTCTCCACCCCAGCGTGGCTGCGGTAAGGGGAGCTTTTTGCGGACCCCCGACCACGCGTGGGCCCGGGTTGGAGCCGAACGCGGCCCCCCCCCCCCCCCCAGCCGACTCCTCTGCGTTTGCTTCGTGACCGTTCAGGGGCCTAGAGGGAAAGGTGAAGACGTTGGGAATGTGGCGTTACACTGGGAATGACTTTTCGAAAAATGTTTGCGACCCAAACCCGAGTCTGAATCACGGATAGGGTGGGGATTTCAAGAAAGAAATTGCCTTTTCTCAAGAGCAGCCTAGCCATGTGTACTTTTAAGGAATATCCGCAGGAGAAGGTGATGGTGAGCACCCATCTAGCAAGGTGTCTGTATTTTACAGTTGGTTTTATAGACCGTGTAGGCCCGGGACTCTGGTGTCTGTCTGCTTGAGGCTGGACCCCAGTGTGTAGGTACAGCTTAGATGCACCAGATTCGAACACGGGGGCGCGTGCCTGGTGGAAACGGCGGTTCATTACCCCGCAGCCGAGTGAGTCTCAATTCCAGCCCTTAGGGGCGGCTGGAACTGGTGAAGGATTTCTGGTGGGAATGGAGAGGGTGGGTATTGAGAAAGAGGAGTAGGAAGCACACTTCCCCTCTTTGAACGTCTCACCTGATGTTGCTTTCATTTTTCAAGTGAGGTGACTGAGCAGGTGGAAGAGGGATTTTAACAACCAGCCCGCTATACGCTCTTGGATCAGGGGATGAACAGTCATGTGACTCTACGTGCAGGAATCCATAGCGTGTAAAGTGTACAGGACCCTAGAAATAGTCTGGTCAGAACTTTGCCTTTCTTTTTCAGTCTACCTTTCCTGCCCATTTTCCTTTTTTCAATTAACGCTACCAATTCTCTCATTTTGTTGTTTTTTTCTTTTTTTCCTGTCTATCTATACACTTTAGCTCTACCCAGTAGGATCCATGTATTTGTTTAGTCCTAGGGTGGCTTAGGGTCCAAAAGTTATTGACATCTGATCCAATAGATCTTTTGATTAGCTTGCTGAGCTCTGTTAATTTTTAAATACTGCTTCTTAAACAGTACTTGATTTTTTTTAAATATCCTAAATACTCCATAGACTATGAAACTTTGCCTAGCCCTACTACTCTCATTTTTAATGTATCTTCATGTAAGATAATCACAATTTTATGCTGTTACCTTCGTAAGGATTTTGTGATTTAGATTACAATGGTTATTTAGCAATTAATATATAGATAGATCTATATACAGAGAGAGATTATATATGAGAGTTTGGGCTTGTGGCCAGAAGCCATCTGTCAGACTGAGACCTAAACTGTGTATAGATGCCTCAGGCATCTTTTTCCACGACAAAACACAGTATAGGCATAGATAGGGTGTGGCCTCTTTAGATGTAAGTAGCTTGGAGTGGAAAGTGGAACTGAGTCCTAGAGTGTTCTAGAAAGTAATGTTAAAAGACTTGTTTAGGGGCCCTTGGGTGACTGTCAGTTAAGTGACCGACTCTTGGTTTCTGCTCAGGTCATGATCTCCCGGGTCATGAGTTCCAGCCTCGCATCTGGCTCAGCATCCATGGTTACTCTTGGTTACATGAGTAACATGGTTACATCTCAGGTTACTCTTTTCCTCATTTCTTACATTCATTCCTCAGAGCTCTGTGTTTTCTATCTATATATACTCTTTAGGTGATCTTATCCAGTCTCTTGACTTTAATACCATATACATGCGAATGTGCCACAAATTTGTATCTTCAGCTTGGATTTCAGACCTATATCCAGCTGCCTACTTCACGTTTTTGCTCAAATGTTTAATCAAGCATTCAGAATTGAGTTCCTGATTTCAGTAATGGCACCTCTGTTCTTTCAGTTGCTCAGTCTGAAAACTTAGAGCTATCCTTGACTTTTCTCTCATTCCTAACAAAAATCCAAACATTAGGGAATCTTATTGGTTCCAGATTCATAATAACATCCAGAACCCAGCAAGAGCTGAAATCCTTATGGTGACCGAAGCTCTGTGAAAGAAGCTGAAGTCTTTATGGCTTCAGTGCTCTGCTTGATTTGCCATCCTTCATCCCCAAACTCTTGTTTCTTCATTTCCTTCTCCCTTTTCCTAGTCCTGCCCTCTCAGCTTTTCCTTGAACATTTATTTCTGCCTCAGGGCCTTTATATTCACTACTTTTGTCCTGCATACTTCCCCTAGATGCAGCTCCCCTGGGCTAGCTCCCTCACTTCCTTCAAAGGAATCTCTTCGGATGAACCTCCTTTGACCACCCTAACTCAGATTTCAAGCCCTTTCCCAATACTCTGCCTCCCTTCACTGGTGTATATCTCCCCTGACTATATATCGTTGTCTTATGTATTTCTTCTACTGTTTGTTTGGGTCTTGTTCACTGCTGGGTCTCCAGTGCCTAGAACAGTGCCCAGTACATGGTACATGCTCAATAAGTGTTTTCTGATTGAGTGAATGAAGAGTAGCTTCCTTTAGGTAGACAGAAGTCTTAGAAGGTCATCGCAGTGCCCCCTTTACAACTTCTCGTGAGGGTAGATGAATGAAGATGGAAGAAGGGGAATCAGAACCACGTGGGGAAATTACTTCCAAAGTAGAAGTAGCTGCTTCAGCCCACTCTGTTAAAATAGTTTATCCTTCCTGAAAAGTATGAAACTTGTTCTGAAAAAACGTGTTCCTCCCTTCCAGTTAAACGTTTCACTTGGTAAAATTAGTGTATACTTGCATGGAAAGGGGATCTTTGGTGTTCTAAATTCAGGTAAATCCAAAGATAGTGGTGACTGTAGCTACTTTAAAAAAAAAAAAAAACTACAAAGGTCTCATTAATAGACAAAGCTGGGCCTTTAAGGTGATTTTTCTTGGCAGAGTTTTTTAAAATGCTATTTCTTTGGGCTCTATACAAAATTTAAACATATGGTCTCTGTCTCCCAATATTTAATTAATTAATTAATTTTTTAATTATTTTTTTAACGTTTATTTATTTTTGAGAAACAGAGAATGAGCAGGGGAGGAACAGAGAGAGAGGGAGACACAGAATCTGAAGCAGGCTCCAGGCTCTGAGCTGTCAGCACAGAGCCCGACACAGGGCTTGAACCCACCAACCGTTAGATCATGACCTGAGCCAAAGTCAGTTGCTTAACTGACTGAGCCCCCCAGGCGCCCCATATTTAATTTATTTTTTAATTTAAATTCCAGTGTAGTTAGCATACAGTGAATACAGTTAGAATATAGTTATATTCATTTCAGGTGTACAATATAGTGATTCAGCAGTTCTGTATATTACTCAGTACTCAAGGTAAGTGTACTTTAAAAAAAATTTTTTTTTTTTACATTTATTTATTTTTGAGAGACAGAGTGAGACAAAGTGAGAGTGGGGGAGGGGCAGAGAGAGAGGGAGACACAGAATCCAAAGCAGCCTCCAGGCTCTGAGCTGTCAGCACAAAGCCTGATGTGGGGCTTGAACCCACAGACCATGAGATCATGACCTGAGCTGAAGTCGGAAGCTCAACCGACTGAGCCACCCAGGCACCCCAAGATAAGTGTACTCTTAGTCCTCTTCACCTATTTCACCCATCCTCCCCATCCTTCCCCCTGGGAACCACCAACTTGTTCTCTATAGTTAAGAGTCAGTTTTTTCGTTTGTTTTTGTTTCCCCCTTCCACCTTTGTTCATTTGTTTTGTTTTTTGTAATTCCACATATGAGTGAAATCATATGGTATTTGTCTTTCTCTGACTGGCTTATTTCACTTAGCATTATACTCTCTCGATCCATCTATGTTGTTTTATGTGGCAAGCTTTCATTCTTTTTTAATGGCTAATATTCCATTGCATGTATAAACCACATCATCTTTATCCATTCATTTATTGATGGACAGTTGGGTTGCTTCCATTATTTGGCTATTGCAAATAATGCTGCAGTAGACTTCAGGGTGCATGTATCCCTTTGAATTAGTGTTTTGATATTCTTTGGGTAAATACCCAGTAGTGAGATTACTGGATCATAGGGTAGTTCTATTTGCAATTTTTTGAGGAACCTCCATACTGTCCTCCATAGTGGCTGCACCAGTTTGCATTCCCACCAACAATGCATGCGGGTTCTTTTTTCTCCACATGCTCATCAACACTTGTTTCTTGTGATTTTGAGTTTAGCCATTCTGACAGGTGTGAGGTGATACCTCATTGTGGTTTTGATTTGCATTACCCTGATGGGGTGATGATGAACATCTTTTCATCATGTGCCTGTTGGCCATCTATGTCTTCTTTGGAAAAATTGTTCATGTCTTCTGCCCATTTTTAATTGAATTATTATTTGGTGTTGTATAAGTTCTTTATATACTTTGGATACAAACCAAGCAAGCTTATAGACATGTAGTGACAGTTTGCTTTACAATAGATCTGATATGAAACCTAACTTTTTTTTAAAAAGAAAAAGTAATATTTAAAGTTTTTATTTAAAAGATTCCTTAAGAAATATGTTACAGAAGAAATAAAAAGCTTAGATTAATTGCTTGTATATGAAGTATGTACATTTTCTGTTAATAGATAATTTTTACAGAATTTATTGAGATATAATTCACATAAAATAAAATTCAGTTTCTGAAAGGATATAATTTGGTGATTTTATTAGGAGTAGTCAGAGTTGAATATGTTAAGTCAATACCTAATTTTAGTACATTTTTATCATCACAAAAGGATACCCCGTACCCACTAGCAGTCACTCTATGTTCTCCATTCTCCTCAGCTCCTGGCAATTACTAATCTATTTTCTGTCTGTGGATTTGCTTATTTTGGACGTTTTGTGTAAACAGAATCATGCATGTGGCGTCTTGTGTCTGGCTTCTTTCCCTTTAGCATAATGTTCTTAAGGTTCATTCACTTTGCAGTATACATCAGGACTCTTTCTTCTGACTGAATAATATTCTCTTGTGTGTGTTGTATACCGTATTTTGTTTTTTCATCATCTGATGAATACTTCTATTTCCTTTTTTTGGCTATTATAAATGAATGCCTCTTGCATAGACAAGTTTCTTTAAAGCTTATAAAAGACCTATGAACAATGGCCCCTGGGAAGTGTGAGAGGGAAACTTAACTTCACCTTTTTGTACTAGGTGATTTTTTTTAACCAAATGTATATATTACCTTTTTTTTACCAAGTGCATGTATTGCTTTTTAGTTCAAGCAAACAAACAAATAAACAGTGACCTTGGGTAAGTAGTTGTACCTCTCTAGATTTTAATTTTCTCATTGTAGATAAAATTAAAGTAAATATTTGTTATGGTCTTTTTCAGTTCTCAAATTTTATGTTTATATGATAAAATGAGTCATAGTGTTATAGGATTTTTTTTTTCATGAATGAGAGTTGTATTCTGCAGAACTGGAGTGTAACTTTCAATTTGTTTTCATCATAGGACCTAGAGTGATTATTACAATGGAAGAAATCAATAATTTCAAGACACCAAGCAAATTATCTGAAAAAAAGAAATCTGGTAAGATATAAAATCTTTCTTCATTGTTACTGCTATTAGAAATGTCTTAGTATTATTAGAGTTTGATCCTCTAGTTATTATTTATCATACACAAGTAATTTTAGCATAAGTCTTCTTTATAAAGTTGATTTTAACAAGACTTATTTTGTAGGCCAGGGTTTGGCCATCTTTTGGCTAATTTTGTTGACCTCCTAATAGATTTGGAGGTTCTCCCTGGTGAAGAATCAATTTGAACCATTAAGGAACTACTTTATCTTTCCTCTTCTCATACATGCAGTGCTCCTGGGAGGGAAAGATATTTTCTAAGGCAATTCAGTGGATAAAGGGTAATCTTTTCAACAAATAGTATCCTGAAACCATGCTAAAGTCACTTATTCTATTAGCTTTTTTAGAGATTGCTGAGGCTATTATATACATAGTAGGTACTGTCTTAGATAAATAAATACAGTGTTACTTTTTTTCTTTACCAGTCTGTATTTTATTTCCTTTTTCTTTCTTTATGTCACTGGCTCTAGTATATTTTTTAATAGAAGAGGTGCAAGTGGATACTTGCTTGTTCCTAGTGAAGTTAGATTTTGGTTTTTCATAGTTATCCTTTATCAGGTTGAGGGATTTACTTTTATTTTCTTCTATTCTCCTTCATCAGGTTGAGGGTTATTATGAATGGATGTTGACTTTGTCAAGAACTGTTTCAGAATCTATTGGGATATTTTGCTTTTTTAGTTTTCAAGGTGGTAAATTATGTTAATTTTCAAATGTTAAACCAACCTTTCATTCCTGGGGTAAAGCCAGTTTGGTCATGATGTATTTTATACATTGCTTCAGTCAGTTTGCTAATATTTTCTATGTTCATAAGGGATATTGGGCTGTAGGCGTCTGTTTTTGGAATATCTTTCTGATTTTGGTATCAGCGTATTCTATATTCATAAAGTAAGGTGGAAAGTGTTTCTTTCTTCTTTAAGAGTGTATGTAGAATGATAGTTTTTCCTTAACTGGTTTTCTTCCTTTACTGATAGTAAAGCCATGTGGCCTGAAGTTTTCTTAGGAGGAAAATTTTAACTGTGCCTTCACGGTTAGTAGGTATAGGGCTCTTCAAATCATTTATTTCTTCTTGTGTAAGCTTTGTTAGTGTTTTTCATAAAATTTTTTCACTTTCAAGTTGTCAAACTGTTATCCATGATATACTCTTAATACCTTATTACCCTCCTAATGTCAGTAGGGTCTGTGGTGATATCTCCTTTTACATGTCTGATACTTGTATTTTACATTTTCTTTCTTGACTTGACGTTTATCTATTTTGGTGAATGTTTCAGGCACTTGAAAAGATCATACTTTCTGCTGTTAGGTACAGTGTTCCATGAATATCATTTAGGTCAAGCTGGTTGATTTACTTAGGTTGTTTCGTTCATCTTCTGTATCTTTACTGATTTTATTTATTCTCTTACTGAGAGAGGTGTCTCCACCTACAATTGTGGATTTATTTACTTTTGAGTTCTATCAGTGGTTACTTTATGTATTTTGAAGCTTGTTGCTAGACACCTATACATTTAGGATGGTTATTTCTTTTGATGATTTACCCCTTTTTTTAATTAAAAAAATTTTTTTAACGTTTATTCATTTTTGAGAGAGAGACAGAGAGCATGAGTGGGTGAGGGGCACAGAGAGAGAGAGGGAGACACAGAACTTGAAGCAGGCTCCCGGGTCTGAGCTGGCAGCAGAGCCCAATGCGGGGCTCGAACCCATGAACCGTGAGATCATGACCTGAGCCAAAGTTGGACGCTCAACCGACTGAGCCACCCAGGCACCCCTGATGATTTACCCCTTTACTATTATGAAATGTCTTTCTTTATCCAGTGTTGTACTGTTTCAAGTTCACTTTATGTGATAGTAATAGAACCAATCCGGTTTAATTTTGATTAGTGTTTGAAGCATATGTTTTCCAACTTTTTACTTTTAACCTGTCTGTGTTTTTCTATTTAAAGTAAGTTTATTATAGACAGCATGTAATTATGTCTTGTTTTGCTTATATCCATTCTGAAAACTTCTACCCTTAATAGGACTGTTTAGTCATTAGCCATATGTGCTGATTTAAATTTAGGTTCAAATGGGGCGCCTGGGTGGCTCGATTCGTTAAGCATCCAACTTCAGCTCAGGTCATGGTCTCCCCATTTGTGGCTTCAAGCCCCGCGTAGGGCTCTGTACTGACAGCTCAGAGCCTGGAGCCTGCCTCAGATTCTGTGTGTCCCTCTCTCTCTGCCCCTCTCCCGCTCACACTCTCTCTGTCTCTCAAAAATGAATAAACATTAAAAAAAAAATTTTTTTTTGTTTAATTTAGGTTCAAATGAATTGAAATTAAATACAATTACAAATTTAGTTCCTCAGTTGTACTACTTTTCAAGTGCTCAGTAACCACATATGCTAGTGACTACCATAGTGGACAACACAGATACAGAATATTTCCATCATGACAGAGCGTTCTATTGGACAACACTGTTTAGACTATTTACCTTTAATGTAATTCCCTGTGATTGGATTAAATCCATTTTGCTATTGTCTAATAGCTCACTGGTGATTTCTTTATATTTTTCCTTTATTTTTACTATTTTTACACAGAGAGAGTATGAACACACACGAGAGCATGTGCGAGCAGGGGAGGGGCAGAGGGAGAGAGAGAAGCTCAAGCAGGCTCCACACACAGCAAGGAGCCTGACAGGGGACTCCATCTCACAACTGTGAGATCGAGACCTGAGCTGAAATCACGAGTCAGAAATTTAACTGACTGAGCTACCCAGACACCCCTGTATATTTTTCCTAATCTTTTTTTTTTTTCTGTGCTTCATCTTGGTAGTTTTTGTTGCTTTGTCTTAAAATTCAGTTACTTTCTCCTCTAAGATGATGTTATTCTTATCCATTGTATTTTTTATTCCTTGAAGTCCCATGAGGTTTTTTTTGTTTTTGTTTTTGTTTTTTTTTACATCTTCTTTGCTCGTTCTCACATTTTCCTTTACATTACTGAGTATATTTTTTTAAGATTTATATTTTAAGGTTCTTAACCTCCGAAGTCTCCGTTACTGTCATTTTATGGTATATTTCTATTGGTTTATTTTTCTCCTGGTATGGATTATCTTTCTCCTTTCATGCCTGGTAATTTTTTTCGGCTGCTGGACATTTTACATTGTTGAGGGCTATATTTTCTTGTTCCTTGCAAGGGTGTGTGATTTTGTTATGGTCCAGTTACCTGCACATTATTAGCTTATTTCTTTTGAGGCTTTGAAGCTTTATTCTAAACCTTTTCCTTGGGCTAAAATATAGCTATACTATTAAATTGTGACCATTTAGAGGACTTTAATCAATACCCTGTGTGTTACAGAGTTACCACACTCTGGCTGATGGTGAGAGAACTATTCCTAGACCTGTGTGATCTCTGACTGTCATTGAGTCTACTGCTTGCATTTGGTGCTTTTCTTGACTTTGGGATGTTCTATTCATCGTATGTCAGATAACCAAACACACAAAGGGAGACCTCTTTTCAGCTCTCTGGAGCTTTCTCTCTCATTTTGTGGCTCCCTGTAGTTCCCTGCTCCACAAATTCTAGCTTCTTAGGCCTCCTTGACCCCTGATCTCCATCTTCTAAATTTGATTAAGATTTCTGGGCTCTATTTCTTTGTGCTGCAGCCCAGAAAGTGCCTTCAAACAATAAGTTAGGGCAGTGCTAGGCCTTACCTCATTTGTTTTTCTTCTCTCAGACATTTGTTGTCAAATGTCTGAAAACTTGTATCAAGTTTTTTAATTGTTCATGATGAGAAGATTGTTCAATTGTTCACGAACAAAAGTAGGACTCCTCTATCTCGTCTTTTTTAATGACTGTATCATGCTCTGTAATACAAATATAGTATAATTATGACTCTAGTGATGACTACTTAGATGTTTTGTTTGTTTTTTGCAGTCACAAAATCAGATCCCCAGTATTCAAATATATATGTGTGCATGCATGTGTGTCTATGATGTCTTTCAATCATTGGCAGATAGCATACAGTAAATAGTTCAGGCTTTGTGGGCCACATAGGGACTCTATGGACTCTTTTATTTCTAAGTAATCTCTACACCAAACATGAGGCTCGAACTCACAACCCCGAGATCAAGAGTTGCATGCTCTACTGACTGAGCCAGCCAGGCACCCCTCATATTCTTCTTTATTTCTTCACAACACTTTTATAATCTAAGAATAAATCTTAGCTTGTGGGCCAAACAAAAATAGGCTGTTTGCTGACCTCTGCTTCGGTGTTGCCATAAGATAGGGCTCCAAAAGTAGACATAGTCAAAGGCTATCCATTTAAAATTAGGGTAGATAATAGTATCAGATTGCTCTCCAAAAGACTATGCCAATTAATACTCATATGTTGAAAATATTAGGATGCTTGTGTAGAGGTCTTTTCAAACATTTACTTTCTATTTTAATTTTTCTTTCTGACATCAGCACTATGTTCAACTCCATGTATAAATATTCCTGCCTCTCCATTTATGCAGAAGCTTGGCTTTGGTACTGGGGTAAATGTCTACCTTATGAAAAGGTGAGTATAACATTCCAGATTAACCTTTTCACATGAAATATAGTTGCACTGTACTTGGAGACAAAGAAGAATATGAAAATTTAAATATTTTGATTTGAGGTATGTTCCTGATCTTATCTGACCGCTATATTCCAGTCCTAGAACATTTTATAATTTGTCAAGAGTTTTTCCTGGTATACTTTTCTCCTAACTTCCTGGTGATGGGTTACTAAAGAAGTAATTTACAATTTTTCGCTGGCTTGTGTGGGAAGGGAAAGGGATAGAGGAAAGGGGTTCCTGTATGGTAACAATGCAGGATTCTCAATAAGAAAATCTCAGCAAGGATGCTAATATTGGGGGATGTCAGTGACTGCTTATCTCTGTTTGGAGAGTGGACTTCTCAAGATGCTCTCATTTAAAGAAGTAAAGTTTTTTATTTCTTATATCGTTGTTAAGTGAGAAGGGTATATACAGGATTTTAAAGCAGGACATTTGTGTTAGAAGAAAAATGAAATTATAAGTGTCAACAAACACATTCTTAAAAAAATTGTTTCTGTAGGGGCGCCTGGGAGGCTCAGTCGATTAAGCGTCTGACTATTGATTTCTGCTCAGGTTATGATCTCACAGTTTGTGGGATCGAGCCCCTTGTCAAGGCTCCGGAGCCTGCTTGGGATTCTGTCTCTCCCTCTGTCTCTGCTCTTCTCCACTCTCTCTCAATAAAAAAATAAACTTAAAACAAAAAAATTTTTTTCTTTGACTCATTACTCTGTACCTAGTTTCATGTTTCTTAAGTGGCAAACAACTTAGGTCAATATATATTCCTTAATGCATTCTTAGAATTAGCCTGACTTCCACCGTATCCTTAGCTTCATCCAGGTTTATGTTGTTTCCAAATAGAAATGCTTTCTTCAGTAAAAAGCTAATGAATTGAGGGCCGCCTGGGTGGCTCAGTCAGTTAAGCATCCAACTTCGGCTCAGGTCATGATCTCATGGTTCATGAGTTTGAGCCCCGCTTGGGGCTCTGTGCTGCCAGCTCAGAGCCTGGAGCCTGCTTCAGATTCTGTGTCTCCCTCTCTCTCTGCTTCTACCCTGCTCGTGCTCTGTCTCTGTCTCTCAAAAATAGATACATGTTAAAAAAAATTTTTTTTAAAGATAATGAATTGAGAATAACATAGGAATTATATATAAGTGGCTATTCTTGAAGAATTTTTGCAGTTTAAACACCTTCTTTGTGTGTTTCTGTGCTATTTGTTTTCTGGACATTCTTTAGTGTCTAAAAACTCTTGTCCAAACTATTTTGAAAGGAAAACATTTCTCACAGGTTCATGGTTAGTCTCGTTTTTCCCCCTTTTAAAAAAATGTCCTTAAATGTAAACTGTGTTGCCAACAAAGTTCTATGTATGAGAGACTTAATTAGAAAGCTTCACATTGTTGATACTGAAAAATAGCCCTCACTGCCTGACCATACCACTCCTAATGTGGCCCTGTCAACCTGGGATTTTCTTTTACTGGGAACCTGGACATTTCCTTTACTTCTCTAGTGAATCGGATCCTGTTTTTCTGTATCTTACATCTTACTGTTTCTTGGTTTACATTTCATTTTGATTGAGGGCATTAGTAGCTCCCCATGAAAAGATGCACAGGAAATAGATTTTTGAGAATTTGCATTTTTGAAAATGTTTTCATCTTACCCATGTACTTGAATGGCCCTTTTTGTTTTTCTGGATCACAATTCTCCTCTGGAAATAATTTTCCTCTAGAATTTCGGGGGCATTGCTCCATTGTTTATTAGCTTATAGTGGTGCTCTTGACATTTCTGAAGATTTTTATATGATCTGTTTTATGTAATCTGTCCCTCCCACTGTCCTAGAACCTTGTATGATCTGTTTGTCACCAGTGTTCCTGAAATTTCACAATGACATACATGGGTATGGACCTCTTGGAATCTGAAAATTCCTACTCTTAAATTTTAAGATACTATTTTTTAAATTACTTTGTTGATAGTTTTTACCACCTTTCCCCCCTACCCCCCATTCTCTTCTCTATCAGGAATTCCTATTATCTACCTTTTTTTTTTGGGGGGGGGTTCTTTTTTCTCTCTGTCTTTTTGCCCTGTTTTCTGGGAGATTTCTCCAACCTCATCTTCTGATATGTCTATTTTTTCATTTTTGTCTCTTTTTTTTTTTAATTTTTTTAATGTTTATTTTTGAGAGAAACAGAGACAGAGCATGAGTGGGGGAGGGGTAGAGAGAGGGAGACACAGAATCCAAAGCAGGCCCCAGGCTCTGAGCCATCAGCAGAACCTGAAACGGGGCTCAAACCCGCAGACCATGAGATCATGACCTGAGCCAAAGTCAGATGCTTAGTTGACTGAGCCACCCAGGTGCCCTTGTCTGTCTTGTTTTTAATGAACTATCTGAAAGTTTTCCATTCTAAAATGGCATCCTAAGTCTTTTGAGGGTGCTATAAGCGCTCTGGATCTGGATCTGGATATTAATATACACATGTGAAAACACATTGAGCATTTAGTGTGCATCTGGCCATGAATTACCCTTTCCTCGTGTGGTTCACAGGTTCTCAACTGTGCCAGTACTAAACTCAGTTAAAGACCCTCTGCCTTTATCCCTTCCAAAGCCAGTCTCCAGTCTTCAGAAGCCGGGGGATTAGGAGGTGGACAACTGCTAGTGATACAGAATTGGGGAGGGCATCTAGGAATTCATCTGCTTTTTTTTTTTTAATTTTTTTTTTTTAACGTTTATTTATTTTTGAGACAGAGAGAGACAGATCATGAACAAGGGAGGGGCAGAGAGAGAGGGAGACACAGAATCTGAGACAGGTTCCAGGCTCTGAGCGGTCAGCACAGAGCCCGACACGGGCCTCGAACTCACGGACCGTGAGATCATGACCTGAGCCGAAGTCGGACGCTTAACTGACCGAGCCACCCAGGCGCCCCTGCTTTTTAAGTAACTTTCAGGAAGTTCACTGGGCCTGTTAAGTCAGTTACTTTAATCTTTTTTCCAAGCTTCCAGAAATGTGTTGTCTCCTCTGCATTATTTGGATATAGGTCTTAATATACCCATTTGCTTTTATTTTAGTGGGGCTTGGGAGGTATCAAAATCATATGTGTAGTTTCAAGCTATCATTTTAATCTAGAAGTCTATATTTTTTTATGTTAAATCAAATTTGCATTCCTAAATTAACTTAGTTGTGATATATTACTATTTTTTAATAAAACTGCTGGCTTCATTTTGCTCTTTAGGAGTTTTACAGATATGATTTAAGTGGAATTGGCTTGTGATTTTCCATTTTCGCTGTCCCTGTTTGATTTGTTTATTAAGGTTATACTAAATTCATAGTCCCCTTTCTTTCTATTCCCTGGAACAGTTTATGTAAGATGGAACGATAGCTTCCTTGAAAGTTTAATAAACTCACTTGTAAAATTATTTAGGCTTACTATTTGTTACAAGGATATTATAAACTCTTGATTATGTTTTCTTAGAAATTTGTCCATTTTGTCTTTTAATTTTATTGAGGTAAAAGTTGTATTTATTCACATATTTTTGTATCTCTGACAAATCTGTGGCTGTTTTTGTTAACAGTATTATTGTTCGGGTCTTTTTTTATCTTTTTTCCTACTGCGATCTCATTAAAGATCTGCCTGTTTTATCTTTTCAACAAACCAACATATAGTTTGGCAAAATATTTTATTCAGATTTCATATATATGTCTGTAGATTGAGATATGTTATGGAAAAGGCAAAGATGGAATTGTTCACTGAATTCTAAAATTTTTTTAATGTTTATGTATTTTTGAGAGAGAGAGACACAGAGTGATCAGGAGAGGGGCAGAGAGAGAGAGAGAGACACAGAATCTGAAACAGGCTCCAGGCTCTGAGCTGTCAGCACAGAGCCCAACATGGGGCTTGAACCCATGAACCAGGAGATCATGACCTGAGCCAAAGTTGGATGCTTAACTGACTGAGCCACCCAGGTGCCCCTGTTCACTGAATTCTAAACACTCGAGTTGAGGGGTACCCTTTGAAACTTGAAATACATATTTTTCTTTTTTTTTAATGTTTATTTATTTTGAGAGAGAGTGTGCATGTGCCTCATTGTGAAGATTCCAAATTTATTTCTAAAAATGACTAGCCTCAAGTAAAATCGTGGTGTATTATTTTTCATATTTTTAAGTTTATTTTGAGAGAGTGCGAGCACACACCAGCAGGGGAAGGGCGGAGAGAGAGGGAAAGAGAGAATCCCAAGAAGGCTCTGCACTGTCATTGCAGTGGAGCTCGATCTCAGGACCAAGAGATCACAACAACCTGAGCCGATATCAGGAGATGGGCGTTTAACAGACTGAGCCACCCAGGCACCCTGAAAAATATATTTTTCATAATAAAATGATATGGAAGAGGTCATCTTCAAATACTGTTGTTATCTAAAACTGGAGGTTTAAGAATAGTTCGGATAAACTTGTGTATGATAGATGTATGTAAGTTAAATCTAACAATCCTTTAAGTGCATGTTTTTTTGATTTAAAAAAAGAGAGAAAAAAGGTCCTGTGATCATAGAGCTGTGTTCATGAAGTAGTAAAAAGCTAAGTAGGTTCTTGGCTCCGTCTATTGTTTTATCTTCCTATTGTTAAACTTTTTATCTCTAACTTCTGAGGCTCTTTCATTAGCTTTTGTGCCCATATGTCGCATATACTTTGTCCTTGTTAATTTGCTGTACCCATAAATAACTACCTACTTTATCAGGTAAACTTTTCCCTGACTTTGTTTTACCTATTTATTTAGACTTCAAAATGTTTACACCTTAAATATTCTTAAAATGGCTGTATCTTCCTAGAAAATAGACACTTTATATTTTTTTCTCATTTGTATGTTTATTATCTCCTTAAACATACGTCTTTTGAGTAGATGGTGAACAGTATAGGATGGACTGGCTAGTGTAGGGACACAATATTTGTTGGTTAAGAACAATCTGTTATTCTTTGCGTGATCATGTATGAGTCACATGTTTTTTGTACATCTCTTCTTTAAATTTCTTGGACATTAATGTTTATTATTTACCATTCTGTAACTTGCCTGTGGTACATATAGTTAAATGTTTGATAAGTAGTTGGTAGTCTGACATGCTGGAATGGAAAAATTAGAAAATAGTATAATAATTTTGAAGTTTAAAATTTATAACATTCCATCTTTTTCCTTCTAATTGCCTCTTTTTAACCCATCCCTTTCAGCAATAGATGTCAGACTCCTCTTATAATTAACAGATATATCAGCTAGATATCTTCCATTAAAAAGGATATGGAGCAGAGGTGTTGATAGTTGAAAATATTTTTTGAAAATGTTTAAAACAAATTATTATTGAGCTCTTTTCAAAATGTGTAAGTTCTTCCTAGTCATTTGAAATACATTGTGGTTCTTATTCTTTCTATATAATTTTTGATTATTTTTTAAAGATCTCCAAGAGGTTTGTCTCATTCTCCTTGGGCTGTGAAAAAGATTAACCCTAGATGTAATGATCATTATCAAAGTATGTATCAAAAGAGGCTAATAGATGAAGCTAAGATTTTGAAAAACCTCCATCATCCAAACATTGTAGGTAAGTTTAAATTTATTTCGTAGCAGTATGTGTGTTTATTCAGAAACTGTGTATATAATCTCTTAACCAGTTTCACTAATAAAAATGAAGATGATGGTGGAGTTTGGCAAGAATCAAATTATTGTGACTGTTTTAGAATATAAATTATTATGTAATATTTGTAATGTTTATATATATTTAAAATTTCATGGGAATAAATATAGTCATTATGATGGTGGCACTGTAAAGAATTCAGGAATATACAATGATCTTATTTAGAGAATTTCCTTATTTTCTAATATAATTAAGACTGGTGAAACCATTATATTTAGGAAGGCATAGAGCATTTCATTTAAAAATATTTTAATTTGCAATACTGTTGGCAAGCACTGAAGTCATTTTAAATTATATCTACTGAATTAGTTTCATAAATAGTGGTTTCATTGTATTTTGTCAGTGTTACTCCAGACATGTTTTTGATCACTGTAAAAAAACATAAATACAGTTGTTCTTCCCTATTCTAGTAAGAAAATATCCTGTTTTCTTTAAGGTTATCGTGCTTTCACTGAAGCCAGTGATGGTAGTCTGTGTCTTGCTATGGAATATGGAGGGGAAAAGTCTTTAAATGACTTAATAGAAGAACGAAATAAAGACAGCCAAGATCCTTTTCCAGCAGCCATAATTTTAAAAGTTGCTTTGAACATGGCGAAAGGGTTAAAGGTAACCATGCCATTATATTTTAAATGACTTCTGTGGGACTTTATATACCTAATTACAAGGTGGGATTTTTTTTTTTTTCCCCAAAAGAGGTAGTTGCCTTAAGTTAAAGTCTTTACAAACTCACATATTGCATAGTGCACTATTTCCTTGTTTTGATCAGCAAAGTATTGTTTGAAGCCTTTACGTAGCCTGAAATAACCCAACCCAGGTAGTTTTGTTTATAGAGATCTTGTGTTAGGTGTAGTTAAAAGGATTAATCAGTTTAACACAAATTTAGTAATTATTCCTGGGGGTGCAGCCTAACCCTTCTTTCATGTAAATAAACCTCTTAAAATTGTCTTGTGGGATGTTAAGTTTTGAACATCAGTTTACATGTGTGGGTTAAATGAAAAAAGCTCTCTCAATGTTATGCAAATAAATTGTTGTGACTTTTGATAGATACTGTGTAAAGAAGGAAAACTTTTGTTTTAAAGTTTATTTATATATTTTTAGAGAGAGAGTGCAAGAGAGAGCAGGGGAGGAGCAGAGAGAGGGGAAGACAGAATCCAGAGCAGGCCCCATGTTGTCAGTGAGGAGCCTGACTTGGGGCTTGAACTCACAAGTGTTGAGATCATGACCTGAGCGAGATCAAGAGTTGGACACTTAACTGACTGAACCACCCAGGAACCCCGGGAAAAGAATTATTTATCCTAATAACCAAACAGAAGTAATGCTGGTTCTAAAACACCATTGAATGACTCAAAAGTGGATCATGATTGATACTGATATCAAAGTCGCATGTTAGGAGTTAGTATGTAAGCCAATTTGACAATAAATTATATTCTTTAAAAAATAAATAAAAGAAAAAAATAATTGTATTAGTTTTGGGGCACCTGGGTGGCTCAGTCGGTTAAGCATCTGACTCTTGATTTCAGCCCAGGTCATGAACTCCCAGATCGTGAGATCAAGCCCCATGTCGGGCTCCGTACTGACAGTGTGGAGCCTGCTTGGGATTCTTTCTGTCCCTCTCTCTCTGGCCCTCCCCAGCTCACTTGCACTCTCTCTCCCTCTCTCCCTCTCTTTCAAAATAAATAAGTAAACTTTTAGAAAAATAATAAATTAAGCACAGTAAGTGTTCCAAGATACATACCAAAAATTGTCTCTGCAGTATTTTCAAACCCAGCTCACAGAGTAGATGCTCAGATGCTGATGAACAAATAACAGTGTAGCAAGATTATTTTTGATTATGGGTGAGTAACATTACTAAGAAAGAGTTGATGTGTAAAACAAAATTTAGTCTTAGATTACACTTCTGCTTCCTCTTCTGCTTGTGACCTCTGTGTAGCCCTTAGTCATCTGTTCTGCATCACCTCAGTCATTTGAGAAAAGTGTGCCTCATTGTGAAGATCCCAAATTTACTTCTAAAAATGACTAGCCTCAAGGAAAATTTGGTGTATTTTTAAAAATATATTTGTATTATTTAGAGAGAGAGAGCCATGAGCAGGGGAGGGGCAGAGAGAGGGAGAGAGAGAATCCCAAGCAGACTCCCCACCCCGCCTTAGAGCCTGTTGGGGGGCTCAATCTCACGAACCATGAGATCATGACTGACTGAGCCACCCAGGTGCTCCAGTTGTGGTATATTTTTAAAGCTGCAGTGTCTTCTTCTAATAGACAAGTATGAGATGAGTTTGAAAATAAAAAAGTTAGCTTACCTATAAATGGACATTGATTTTCAAAGACTCCTTTAGGTCTGGTCAGTATGGCGGACTATGGTAACAAAGGATGTTCCCTGGTCTGACTTCAGATAGTTTGAAATGATGAACAGATACAATCCTGCAGTTCAGGAAGGGAGTTCAAGTTGTTATTTTTGTTTGAAGGTTATCCTATATTTTTATCAGTTTATATATTTGCTCATATGTATTAAATTTCAACTGTTTTAGTATCTACACCAAGAAAAGAAACTGCTTCATGGAGACATAAAGTCCTCAAATGTTGTAATTAAAGGTGATTTTGAAACAATTAAAATCTGTGATGTAGGAGTCTCTCTACCACTGGATGAAAATATGACTGGTAAGTAGTATTTTTTTTTAACTTTATTTTTATGCAATTTTTAGGTTTCTAATTTTTACATATTTAAATAGGTAATAAGTTTATATACTTAAAATTAAAAACTATGTATAAAAAGTATACAATAAATAATACCACTCCTTTCCTGTCTCTCTTCCACCCAGCCTCCAGCCCCCTGCTTTGTCACACCAATATAAATTATTGCATTTTTATTAATATACTTTAACTGAAGATAACTTTAGGAACTATTTCTAACCTGGCTTGGGATTTTTATGTGGTAAAAGATCTGGGAGTAGAAAACAGTTTTAATAAGGTTTTATAAAGGAACTCATTTAGTTTCGCATAATGTTAAGATTGGGGAAACTGGTAGAAGAAGAAATGGGTGGAAGAAGGAGAGAGGGGTGCTAATAAAGCTAGATCTTCTGCTGCTTGCCCTTTGGCCTGCCCCGACTCCTTCTCTGATGTAAATACTGACCATTCTCGACTCCTTCTTCTCTGATATAAATACTGACCATTCTCAGCGAATTTAAGATCTTGGTAAGAACCAAGAGCCAGCATCATAAAGAAGGTCCCTGCTTTAAACATGTTATTTAATAAATAACATTTAAATGTGCTTCTTCATATGAGTATGTGGTAAAATGAAGGTTAATGAATGCTGTTTAGAACTTTTGTACGCTTTTTTTTTTTATGTTTATTTATTTTCGAGAGAGAGAGCACGAGCAGGGTAGAGGCAGAGAAAGAGGGAGACACAGAATCTGAAGCAGGCTCCAGATTCCGAGCCATCAGCACAGAGCCCGATGCGGGCTCGAACTCAAAAACCGTGAGATATGACCTGAGCCGAAGTCAGACGCTCAACCAACTGAGCCACCCAGGCGCCCCAGAACTTTTGTACACTTTAATTTCTAGTAAAAATCAGCGAGTTAAGTGAAGAAAAAAGCCAAGATGAATAGAGTGACTTTATAAAGATGTCTGTATTCATTCATAAAGATAGGACTGTTATGAGCCTTTAGGCTATATAACTGCTACCAAGTTGAAACTTTCGAAAATAAAGGAGAAATTATGAAACAGGATGCAAGTAAGATATTTTTGGCATAATTTTCTCAATCCTTAGTAGGTCAAATAGACAAAACTAAGATGTAGAATATCTGAGTAGATAATAAGGTGAATCTCTACGCATCCAAGTATTTATTAAACCTGAACGCACATAAAGTTACGAGAACCTGAGATTACCTTGTCCTCAGTGCTGCAAATCTAGAAATTAGTGACACAATTGGAAACAAAACACCCACATTTTTTAAGAATTTAAAATATTTGTAAATAATTCTTAGCTGAAATCAAATTCCAGCTATACTGTATTTAGAAAATCAAAACCTATTTGATATGGTCAATACTACTCAAAGCAAAACATTTTCATTATTTAACCTTTATGAAACTAAGTTTGAGTTCTGAATTCACATCAGGTAAAAAAATAATTGAAGCCTTAGAGACAGAAAGCAGAAGTGAATGAATAAATCCATAAATTCTGCATTATCCCAACATGATCTGTTTTATTTTTGAACATGTCAAAGTTCATGGTTTGTAAACATGTGAAGTTCAACCTTGATACATGTTCAAACATAACCATGAAAATTTTGTGAAAGAATGATGAATGGGAATTTTCCTGAGGTGATGTTAAGTATTATAAAGCCACAGTAGTGAAAGCAGTGATATTCCTGCCAAAATAGGCAGAAAAATGTAAGGAGTCAAGTAGTCCCAAATATATCAAATTTATTATATAACACTGACGTTTAGTAGTATTGAGAAAGAAGTAGTTGAATCAGTAAATGATGATGTGTGGACATTTTAGAAAAAATAAAGCTATTTTCCATTCTCAGTCTAATCCTTGTAGGATTAAGATGTGAGGATTAGGATTTTAAAATGTTAAAAAAGAGTAGTGAAAAAAATTACAGGTAAATAATTCATTAAAATTGGGCTTAAGGACACTAAAACTAGAAACCATTTTATGTTATGTTATTTTTTCAGGAGTAGGATTTAGTGATTCATTATTACATCTAACACCCAGTACTCTTCCTAACAAGTGCCCTCCTTAATGCCTATCACCCATCTAGCCCATCCCCGCCCAACACCCCACCAGCAACCCTCAGTTTTGTTCTCTGTATTTAAGAGTCTCTAATGGTTTGTCTCCTCTCTGTCTTTATCTTATTTTTCCTCCCCTTCCCCCATGTTCATCTGTTTTGTTTCTCAAATTCCACACATGAGTGAAATCATGTATTTGTCTTTGGCTGACTTCCAAATTAGCTTAACATGTACTCTCATACGCTAAGTAGAAGTTGCAATTTAGGTTATCATTCAGTATCATATCAGGTATCATTCAGGTTAGGATAAGTTTTGCTGTGGTAGCATACACCCTCAAAAACTTCAGTGGCTTAAAGCAACCACAGCTTTTTCAAGCTACAGATCCATTATGGCTATGTTTCTCATTTTTAGGACCTAAGCGGCTAGAACATCCGCTATACGGAACACTGCTGTCACTGTACATATGGAGGGTAAAAAGGCTCCAGAGCTGTGCAGTACAGTAGCCACTAGCTACATACAGTTATTGAAATTAATAAATATTTGAAAAGTTTAAAAATTGATTTCCTCAGCCACCCTAGCCACTTTTCAAGTGCTCAGTAGCTGCCTGTGGTTAGTGCCTACCATATTGGGACAATGCAGATATGGAACATTTTTATTACCACAGAAAGTTCTGTTGGAAAGTGCTGCTCCACAAGTCTTGCACTAACAATTAAATACCCCAGATTAGAAATGACACAAGGCACTTCTTTCACAACTCACTGACCAGAACAAGTCAGATGGCTCCATCCAACCTTGACAGGCCAAAAAGTGCATCCATCTTTGTGTCCAGATGGGGGGAGAGTATGACCTACTTGATGAACAGCACTGGTAACTGCTAAAATGGTACAGTCTTTTCAGAGGGCAATTTGGAAATCTATATTTAAAAAACAAAACAAAACAAAAAAAAACCTTTCAAAATGCCCTTTGATCCTATAATTCATTCCCAAGAACATATTCCAAAAAATAATTGGGCACTGCAGACATTTTTTATAGTAATCCGATATATTAATTTCTGCAAAACCAAGAGACTTAGGCTTGTAGAAGAAATAGAGTTAAGACAGAAGAATCAAAACTCATGCAGTGTTGAAAACACAGCAGTAACGAAAACGATAACTATCCTGATAAAAATAATAACACGTGAAATCTTCACTGGTGCCCAGCATCAGCCCATCCTGCGAAGCCATAAACCCTGGGTTTGTGCTTCCTTGAAGGTGTATATTTGAGGGCATTTATTTTCAATACATACTTTTAATTAAAAACTTGATCTGGCTTTCTCAAAAACACATGTGTAAGCCTGGGGGAAATGTCTCTGCAGCTCCTTTACCAGCACTCTCTGCTTCATCAATATATGCTTATAGTCAGCATAGCTGACTAAACCAGCCATGCATTAAGAGAAGGCAGTTCTCTTCTTTTTTCTCTTGGGCTAAGGCTTTCTCTTTATGAGGAAGTTTACTCCTAAGCACTTTAAAAATAACAGGTGCTGGGAGAGAAATTAATCTTTTTTTACTGAATTGTGTATGTACTAACTTATAAAAATATACATTGTAGCAGAATAGACTATGCAAAACTTTAGGCGAATGTCCACCAGTAAGGGGTGGTTTAATTTATTGTACCACCAAACAATAGAATGTTATTAAAATGATACAGGTTTATATTTGTAGGAATGGTATATCCAGATATATTGAGTGAGATGAACAGATCGTAAAATAGCACTTAAATATGTACACATTAAGAAAAGTTTGGGAAAAAATACACCTAAATCTTTAAAAGTTTTCTTTTTCTTTTCTTTTTTTTTCTTTTTAACATTTACTCATTTTTGAGAGACAGATTGTGAGTGGAGGAGAGGTAGAGAGGGAGACACAGGATATGAGGCAGGCTCCAGGCTCTGAGCTGTCAGCACAGAGCCCAACGCAGGGTTTGATCTCACAGACTGCGAGATCATGACCTGAGCTGAAGTTGGATGCTTAACCAACTGAGCCACCCTGGCGCCTCTTTACAAGTTATTTTTAAGTTTTGTGTTTCAGTAGGTGGTATATTCCCATGTTTCACAACTATAATATAAGGTGTGCTGTGACAAGCCCAGTTTTAACAGTGGTTATCTCTAGATTATTTAACAAATATTGTTAATACTTAGTATGGCCAAGCACTGTGCGAGGTATTATGAATATAGAGGAAAATAGGATAGACACAGTCCTTACCCTTTCTTAAGAATTTTTGTATGTTATTTTTTTATTGATTTTAATTAATTGATTATAGTTTGATTTAATTATAGTTAGCACACAATATTATGTTAGTTTCAGGTGTATGATAAACCTACACATTACGCTATGCTTTCCCAAGTGTAGCTACCATCTGTCACCATACAATGCTATGCTGTAACTTTCATCCCTATGACTTATTCTTTCCATAACTGGAAACTGTATCTCCCTTTCACTCATTTTGCCCATGCCCCGCATCCCTCTCCCCTCTGGCAACCATCAGTTCTCTGAATTTGTAGGTAGGTCTGGTTTCTGCTTTTTGTTTGTCTTTAATGATGATTTTTAAAATGATTTAAAATGATTTTCTTTTAAAAAAATTTTTTTAATGTTTATTTTTGAGAGAGAGAGTGAGCTGGGGAGGGGCAGGGAGATAGGCAAACAGAGGATCTGAAGCAGGCTCTGCACTGACAGCAGAGAACCCAATGCAGGGCTCAAACTTAGAAACTGTGAGATCATGACCTGAACTGAAGTTGGACACTTAACTGAACCACCCAGGCGCCCCTGGAATTGTTTTCTTAATTTCTTTTTCTACTTTGTTATATATATATATATACATACACTTAGTATATAGAGAGCAACAGATTTCTGTATATTAATTTTATATCCTGAAACTTTACTGTATTCATTTATTACTTCTAATGGGTTTTTGGTGGAGTCTTTAGGGTTTTCTGTGCAAAGCATCATCTCATCTGCAGCTTACTTCTTCCTTACTAAGTTGGATGTCTTTTATTTTTTTTTTTCTTGTCTGATTACAATGGCTTGGACTTCTAGTACTATGTTGAATAAAAGTGGCACAAGTGGACATCCTTACATTGTTCCTGATCTTAGAGGAAAAGTTCTCAGTTTTTCATCGAGACTGATGTTAGCTGTGGTTTTCCATTTATGGCCTTTATTATGTTGAGGTATATTTCCTCTAAACCCACTTTGTTTTATGAATTTTCATCATGAACAGATGTCAAATTTTGTCAAAAGCCTTTTCTGCGTCTTTTGAGATGATCATATGATTTTTTTTTAAGTTTATTTATTTTGAGAGAGAGAGAGAGCACACATATGCAAATAGGGGAGGGACAGAGAAAAAAGGAGAGAAAGAATCCCAGACAGGCTTTGTGCTGTCAGCTCAGAACCCAACACAAGGCTTGATCTGATCTCACGGACTGTGAGATCACGACCTGAGCCAAAATGGAGAGTCAGACACTTTTAACCGACTGAGCAACCCAGGTGCCTCAAGATGATCATATGATTTTTATCCTTTGTTTTGTTGGTATGGTTAATCACATTGATTGATTTATCAATCTTAAACCGTCTTTGCATCCCTGGAATAAAATCCATTGATTATGGTGAAGGATCCTTTTAATTATACCATTGTATGCAGTTTGCCAATATTTTATTGAGGATTTTTACATATATGTTCATCAGGGATATTGGCTGGTAGTTTTATTGGGTTTTTTTGTTTTTGTTTTTTGTTTTTGTAGTGTCTTTATCTAGTTTTGGTATCAGGACAATGCTGACCTTGTAGAATACATTTGAATTTTTTTTTTAATGTTTATTTTTGAGAGGGAGAGAGACAGACAGAACATGAGCGAGGGAGGGGCAGAGGGAGGAAGAATCAGAACTTGAAGCAGACTTCAGGCTCTAAGCTGTTAGCACAGAGCCCGACATGGGGCTTGAACTCACGAACTGCGAGATCATGACTTGAGCCAAAGTTGGATGCTCAACTGACTGAGCCACCCAGGCACCCTGTAGAATATACTTGGACGTTCTCCTTCCTCTTCTGTTTTTTTCAGTTCTTAACCCTTTTACTGTTCATAATCTAGGACAGCAAGCTGCTCTTGAATAATGTACAGCATAATGACTGTTATGATAGAAGGGATTATATAAACACGACAGTGCCACTTAACACAGCCTAGATGTTGAGAAAGGCCTTCCTAAATAAATAATGTTTCGGCTAAGAATTGAAGAATGAGGAGAAGCTCCAGTTTAATTATTTTTCAGTTTGGCATAATGACCATGAGAACTAAATCAGGTAATGTCTGCTTATCCTTTTTGAATGTAGCAAAGGGCAATAAAATATCCGTCGTTTCTGTATTGACAAAAAAGAATGAGTCAACCATCAGTTGATGATCACACCAGACTTTTGTCAGAACAATCCATCTTCACAGAGAAGCAGTCTTGATCAGTAACATATGTGGGGGAACCACGTCCATTATGTTTAAATTCTAATCTCACGCTTGGGCAAATATCCACCGGCATATAGGAAATGCACTTGGCTGGCATCTCCAATTGGAGGTGATGTATTAGATCCTGAGCTCTAGAAAGCTATTTGGTGTGGTACATCCCTGTAGGAATTTGACCAACATAGAATGAGGTATGACTGACTCCTTAACCTTATCACCAGACTCACTGCCCTTGTCGACCATGTCTAGACTCTTACCTAGTCAGGCATTCTATTAGGTGCCTCTTAGGTACAAGGTGGGATGGGGGAAAACCTTCAGGGAGCTTATACTGGACATGACTGCCTTCCAATGTGTACTGTCCGAAAGCTGGTGTAAGTGAAAAGGCTCTCATAGAGACATCTTTCATCCTTGCCACCCGATGCTGGGTGCTGCCCCAGTCTGGCTTCTTCGTTCTCACTCTGTCTTCAGAGTGTACTTATTAGATGTACCCCCCCCCCCCGAGAATGTTGAATGAATGAATTAATGAGTGCTTGTCTACTGGCTCTTTGGTTTCCTGAGTGCGAGATTCTCATTTTTCCCTCTCCCTCCTCCCATTTGTTCTGTCTTTATTAATGTGAGAGGGAGAAAGGAAGGGAGGAAGGGAGGGAAGGAAGAAGGAAATGGAAATATGAGTAGGCCTATGTCATTCCTGGGCAGAAGCTTTCAGAGCCAATGTGTGATTTGACCCTTATCCTTTCCCCTGACATAGCAATTACAGAAGCAGAGAAATGGTACTTCTCTCTGCCTGATGACAGTATGGTTTGAAAATGGAGAAGCTGGAGCACAGAGATGCATTGATCTGTTCACAGTCACACAACTCGCAAATGCCTTTAAACCCAGGCAAGGCAGTCTGGCTCCGGAGTCTGTGCTCTTGACATCCACAGTCTCTCTGTATTCCTGCCCCCTCCTAAGAGAATTGCTATTTCTCTACACCCTTGCCAACTGACTAGCTTTTTAATATTTAACAATCTGATAAGGAAAAAGTAATTCTTACTAATGAGATTGAGTGTATTTTCGTGTTTACTGTCTACATTTCTTAACCTTTAAAACTACCTGCTAAATCATTTGCCCATTTTTCTTTGGGTTGCTTGCCTTTCTTAGTGATTTCTAATGCTTGCCCTTATGACCGACTTACTTGTACTCATTTCAGTGACTGACCCCGAGGCCTGTTACATTGGCACCGAGCCTTGGAAACCCAAGGAAGCTTTGGAAGAGAATGGTATTATTACTGACAAGGCAGACATATTTGCCTTTGGCCTGACTCTGTGGGAAATGATGACTTTATCTATTCCACACATTAATCTTCCAGATGATGATGATGATGATGAAGGTATAGCCACATATTTTTTAAACATAAATCCCAGTCTATTCAGTTTGAACTAAAGATTAGCTTATAAAATTATATTTTATCTATTACATTGAAACTTAAAACAGATGTTGTTTGATTTAGTGGTAGTGGCATGAGATGTGGATTATATTACTACTGACTAACTTGGTGCTATCTCAGTTTTCTCTCATATAAATGAGTTGTAGCTTAATTGATAATAGGGAGATAAATTGAGAAAATCCTATAGAGCAAAACGTTTCCTTAAAAGTTCCTCTTGTCTTGTGGTAGGGTCCCCTCCCTAAGAAAATAAAAAAAAAAAACAAAACCAAAAAACCTCAAGGCAACCTGGCTGCATGCATATGTGACAACATCCCTCATGACCTTGTAACATGAGACCACTCAATCAGACCGCATGTTTGTGTGTTACCGTATATGGGAGACAAAGAAATAGAAAACATAAAAAAACTATGCCACGTGGCGTTCGGGGCTCAGTTCTTCGGGTACGAGCCCCACTGAGCCATGCCGGCACGAATAAAGTTGCTTCCTGGAAAGAAAAGCCTCCATGTCACGACTCTGTGTGAGAATCCTGCCACTACAGTCTAAGGAAAAGATTGGAAAGCTATCACAGTAAGAGGGTGGGGGTTGTAACCTATAAACCGTGACAGTATCTAATCTTCACCACGGCAGGATAATTGAAGAGATGGCCTGTGCATACCGAAAACATAGTGGACGAGGAGATCTTGTTTTGGGAGGGTGAGTTTGAGCAGTTGCTAAGCTTTTCCATGACTTAAAAGTTATTTTGTTTGTTTCAATCTCCAATGCCTTCACGAGCAGATAAAACTTTTGATGAAAGTGACTTTGATGATGAAGCCTACTATGCAGCTTTGGGGACAAGGCCACCCGTTAATATGGAAGAGCTGGATGAAACGTACCAGAAAGTAATTGAACTCTTCTCTGTATGCACTAATGAAGACCCTAAGGATCGCCCTTCTGCCGCACACATCGTGGAAGCTTTGGAAATGGATGTCCAGTGATCACCTCATATTCATGACTGCTGAGCTTTCCAGATGGCTCATGTGTATAACTGTTCTGTTTACTGTAATATATAGTTACTGTGATAATCCATAGTTATTAGGCTTTTTGGAAGTGGCCTGTCTTAGGACCGTAGCACCTAGTTAACACTTGAACAGTTACAATATTTCTTACCATGCTTATGATGATAAGCATTTGAGATTGTAGTAGGTTTTCTAGAAAGTTTAAGAAACTAGCTACTCAAATATTTGGATTTGTACATACATACAGATTTAAAACACTAGCAGTAATAAAATGCTGTAAACTGTATGTCTAACATTGATTTGGATTGAGTGACCATCACTCACATATTGTGTTTCTCACATATTCTTTATTTTTAATGGATCTGTTGAAAGCACTTTGCACAGTACAACTTAAGTCTACTTTTGCTTATCTTTTAAACCATTAACCTTTTTGCTGGCCTTTTTGGGCTGATGTGCTCCTTATTAAATATGGTCACTGGAAGCCACGAGAAATGGCTCAAAAGACTAGCTCCTTGGGTATTTCCAGACATTTTTGGTTAAGGCTTGTTTTGCGCTCTTGGGTCTCCCCCGATCTTTGGCTTTTGCTTTATTTATTAAATGTATTTTCTGTATTGAGATCCCTTTTTTATTTTTTGTTTAATCTATACCTTAAGCATATCACAGTTCTGGTGTAAAAATAATAAAACTAATAGAATGATATAGAATAAAGGAGACTGTAGTTACCAGGTGTCTTGTTTTAGATTTCATTAATTTGAGTGTCATTAGGTGTGTTGAGTGAATGTGGTAGGTTTGTTTCTCTCTTGTGCCCTCATTTGTTAATCTGAAATGAAGGTGATGATTTGGATCAGGATCTTCCATCTGTGTGCCACAGAAGCCACCTGGGAATTTTTAGTTAATGAATTGTCCCTGTGACTCCAGGTGATACACCCAGACTTGACTGTGGGAAGCAATGTGGAGAAACGGGAACCTTTTGCATTGTTGGTGGGAATGCAAACTGGTGCAGCTGCTCTGGAAAACAGTGTGGAGGTTCCTCAAAAAATTACAAATAGATCTACCCTATGACCCAACAATAGCACGGTTAGGAATTTACCCAAGGGATACAGGAGTGCTGATACATAGGGGCACTTGTACCCCAGTGTTTATAGCAGCACTTTCAACAATAGCCAAACTATGGAAAGAGCCTAAATGTCCATCAACTGATGAATGGATAAAGAAGATGTGGCATATATATATACAATGGAATATTACTTGGTGATCAAAAAGAATGAAATCTTGCCATTTGCAACAACATGGACGGAGCTGAAAGGTATGCTAAGTGAAATAAGTCAGAGAAAGATCATGTTTTCACTCATGTGGACCTTAAGGAACTTAACAGAAGACCATGGGGGAAGGGAAGAAAAAAAAAGTTACAAGCAGGGAGGGAGGCAAACCGTAAGAGACTCTTAAATACAGAGGACAAACTGAGGGTGGTGGGGGAGAGGGGGAAATGGGTGATGGGCATTGAGGAGGGCAATTGTTGGGATGAGCACTGGGTGTTGTATGTAAGTGATGAACCGTGGGAATCTACCCCCAAAAACCAAGAGCATGCTTTACACACTGTATGTTAGCCAATTTGACAATAAATCTTATTTTTTTTTTTAAATCACCTTGGGGGGTTCCTGGATGGCTCAGTCGGTTAAGCGTTCAACTCTTGGTTTCAATTCAGGTCATGATCTCATGGCTTCATGGGTTTGAGCCCTGCATCGGGCTCTGTGCTGGCAGTGCAGAGCCTGCTTGGGGTTTTCTCTCCCTTTCTCTGCCCCTCCCCAACTTGTACTGTCTCTGTCTCTCTCAAAATAAATAAACTTAAAAAATAATTACTGTCGGGGCGCCTGGGTGGCTCAGTCAGTTAAGCATCCAACTCTTGGTTTTGGCTCAAGTCATGATCTCTCGGTTCATGAGCTCGAGTCCCAAGTCAGGCTCTGCACTGACAGCATGGAGCCTGTTTGGGATTCTCTCTCCCAATCTCTCTGACCCTCCCCAACTCACACCTGCTCTCTCAAAGAAACAAACTTAAAAAAAAAAACCTGAAAGCTGACTTCTAGAAAAATCTGAACAGTTTTGCACCCTGATATTTAGTTACCCTCACTTTGACTTCTATGTGATTTCATTCTTAATAGGTCTGCTAAGCTCACAAGGTAGTGTCTCTCTTGGTCCATTCTCCTGAATTACAGCTCAGGGATACTTTTTATCCCTGAGAAATTTGTGTCCACTTCCTACAGTTGGAATATCTAAATGGGAACAAACTAATGCCCAAGGACCGCACATTGACCAGGCTTGTCGATGGCAGGCACTGCAAAATGATCCCGCATGCTTTCCATCTTGTGTCTGAATAGAGCCTTGAAGTCCTCAACACAGAGTTGCAGAAAATTTGCTACCAACTGTAAGAACATTTTTTATTCTTATTCTGGAACTTGTTCTTTAAGTCTCAGATGTTGCCTTCCTTTTGGCCATTTGCCTCATTTTCAGAAAAGTAATGTGACTGGTTGGAGGATACAGTGGGACTAATCTTTTTGCTGTATTAATTATAATTAATTATAGTTAGCAAATAAACAGGCTCCTCCCAAGTAGCTTTCTCACTTCCCAGAAAATCTCCCTTTGCTATCAGTGTAAGGCCTCCAAGAGCCTTTTGCATCTCTAGAAAATGGAGACAGGGGCGCCTGGGTGGCTCAGTTGGTTAAGCGTCCGACTTCAGCTCAGGTCATGATCTCACAGTTCATGGGTTCAAGCCCCGTGTTGGGTTCTGCACTGCCAGCTTGAAGCCTGGAGCCTGCTTCGGATTCTGTGTCTCCCTGTCTGTTCCTCCCCTGCTTGTGCTTGTGCTTGCGCTCTCTCTCTCTCAAAAAGAAAATGGGGATAAGTAGCTGCTCAAGAAATGTTGAGGATTATTTATTGCCTCCTGGTTCCTACTTTAATTGACAATTTGTTGATTGAAATTAGAGATTTATAAATAAAATACTATATATAGGGGTGTCTATGTGGCTCAGCCCATTTAGTGTCTGACACTTGATTTTGTCTCAGGTTATGATCTCATGGTTGTGAGATTGAGCCCCGAGTTTGGATCCGCTCTGGGTGTGAAGCCTGCTTGGGATTCTCTCTCTCCCTTTCCCTCTGCCCTGTGTGCATGTGCTCTCAAAAAAAGTAAATAAAAAAATATATATATAAACTTGTGGGATACAGCTGAAATTGTGAAATTGTGATTATAGAGATTTATGGTCTTTTTTGTTTTTAAAGTTTATTGAGAGACACAGCATGAGCAGGGAGAGGCAGAGAGAGAATTCCAAGCAGGCTCCACACCCAGCAAGGAACCTGACGCAGAGCTCGATCCCATGGATCATATCATGACCTGAGCTGAAATCAAGAGATGCTTAACTGAGCCACCCAGGTGCCCCGAGATATATGGTCTTAAATGCTATTGAAACCTGAAAAATTGGTGAGCTAAGAATATAAGAAAAAGTAAAACTCCCTTCCAAAAGAAAGAAAGAAGTATAAATTTAAAGACAAAACCTACCATAGAAAATGGAGAAATCTATAATGGATAGGATCAACAATGCCAAAAGTTGTTTCTGAAAATACGAATAAAATTTATAAGCCTAATAAGCCTTAGCAAGGGTCATCTAGAGAGTAAAAGAAAAAAAAAAGCATCATAAATGAAAAAAGGAAACATCAGTGCATCTCCTATAGATACCCAATCGCTCTCATGAACAGATGAAGAAAATCCCAAACAAAATAGTGGTAAACCAAAGCCAGTAACATAAAAACCTCAGGGCCAAGTTGAGATTATTTCAGCAAGACTAGGTTGACTTAAGAACAATGTAATCACCATATTCATCCAATGAAGAAAAATCAGTTACCTCCAAAGAAGAAAAATTTTGATAAAATCCAGCGTTAAATGTTTAAAAGCCTCTTAGAAAAACAAATGCCTCTTAGAAACCTAGGAATAGAGAGGAGCTTCCTTAACATAAGAGTGTATATCTAACAAGCTATGGTAAATATTTTATAGTTGCTATGGATTAGAAAGTTTGTCCCTCTGAAATTCATGTTGAAGACTAATCCCTAATGTGATGGGAGGGGGTGCCTTTGGGGGGTGATTATGAAGGCAGAGCCCTCATGAGAGGGATTAGTATCCCTGACAGAGGAGCTCTGCCATGTGAGGATACAGCAAGGAGACCGCAAGCAAGGCAGGAAGCGGGCCCTCACCAGGTCCTGGATCTGCCAGTGCCTTGAAATTGGACTTAACTGGACTCGGGAACCAACCAGAGAGCTAAATTGTTAAGCCACCCAGTCTATGGTATTTCATGAAAATGGTATTTTCATGAAAAATGAAATGAGACATTACTTCAAAACTGAAAACCCAGGGGCACCTGACTGGCTCACGTCAGTTAAGCATCTGATTCTCAATTTCAGCTCAGGTCATGATCTCACGGTTCTTGGGATCAAGCCCTGTGTCTGGCTCTGCATTGGGTGTGGTGCCTGCTTGGGATTCTCCGCCCCACCCCCCCCTCGCTCGCACATGCATGCAAGCTCTCAAACTTAAAAAAAAAAAAAAAAACCAACAACCTGAAAATCCAAAAATAATCTGCAAATGAATCTTTAGAATTAAATAAATTTAGAAAGGCCGCTGAACCAAAGATCAATATGGAAAAGTCTGTTGTGTTTTATCAGCAAATGAAACTTTAACAATCTTATTTCCAGTGGTTTCAAAGAAAGTATCAAATGCTTTAAGAGTAAATCCTAAAAAATTACATAACTACACTGAAAACCCCAAATTGCTGAGAAACTAAATGGGGAAATACAACAGAAAAATATATCTTTTACATTCAATCCTCCCAAACGGATCTGTAGATGTGATGCAATTCCAGTAAAATCCCAACAGATTTTTTTTTTTAATTGGTGATGGCTTTTTGAGGATCTTAAACCGATTGTAAACTGTACATGCAAATGCAAAGGATCAAGAATAGACAAAATACTCCCGGAGAGAAAAAAGATGGAAGAATTTACAATACCAACTTCAGGAATCTGATAACACAATGTGGTACTGGTGTAAGGATGACCAGCGAGGCTAGAGGGAATAAACAGGCAGAAAGAGACCCATACGTTGGACGCAGTTTATCACAAAGGTAGCATATAATGGCAAAGGTAGCAATGCTTATCAACAGTAGTATAGATTATGGTATTTTTTTTAACATTTATTCATTTTTGAGAGAGAGCATGAGTGGAGGAGGAGCAGAGGGAGACACAGAACCTGAAGCAGGCTCCAGGCTCTGAGCTGTCAGCACAGAGCCTGATGTGGGGCTCGAACTCAAGGACCGCGAGATCACGACCTGAGCCGAAGTCGGACGCTCAACCGACTGAGCCACTCAGCCACCCCAATAAATTATGGTGTATTCTTTTAATGGAATATACAACCATGAAAATGGGTGTCAACTAGACAGAATAACATGGATGCATCTTGACAACATACTCAATTTATATTAAGCTCAAAACCAGACGAAACTTTTAGACATCAAAAGGTAGTTACATTTGGGGAAAATGATGATTAAGGAGAATGTGAGGCGGACTCTGGGCAGCTGGCAGTGTTTTACTTTTTTGACCTGGGTAGTAATTATGAAGGCGTTGATAATGGAGATGTCCATTTTAGCTTTACAGGAAAACTGCAAAGAGAATTCCTATATACCCCACACCTAGCCTCCCCTATTACCCACGTCTTACATTAGTATATTTGTCACAATTAACATACCAATGAGCCAATACTGACACACTAATGAAGGTATACTTGATTCAGATTTATTTTGCCCTTCTGTGCCGGGACGCTGCGTTACATTTAGCTGTCGTGTCTCTGTGGCTATGATAATTTCTCAGGCTTTCCTTGTTTTTTTTTGTTGTTGTTTGTTTTTTGAAGCTTTTATTTTTTTTTAGAGCAATTTTAAGTTCACAGCAAAATCAGAGGAAGCAGAGATTTACCACACAAACCCTTTGCCCCTCACATGCATGGCCCCCCACTACCAACATCCCACCACTAGGGACACTTGTTGCAACTGATGAACCTACGTTGACAAATCGGGTTTCTTTACTCTTGGTGTTGTCCGTTCTATGGGTTTGGACAACGTTAGAGATGGACCCATTTACAGTATCCTGCACGGTACTTTCCCTGCCCTCAAAGTCCCGTGCCCCACCTAGTTATCCTCCACTCCCCTCGAGCTCCTGAGCTTCTCACTGTCTCCAGTTTTGTCTTTTCCAGAATATCATACAGTGGGAATCATACAGTCTGCAGCCTTTTCACATTGGCTTCTTTCACTCAGTAATATTAAGTTTCCTATGTGCCTTTTTGTGGCTGACACCTTGGCTGCCTCCAAGTTTTGGCAATTATGAATAAAGCTGCTATAAACATCCAGCGTGCAGGTTTTCGTGTTGGCTATATTTTCAATGATTGGTTTTTGGAATCAAGGAGCATGTACTGTTTTTATAATCACAAAAATACAGAAAAAATCAATACATTTGGTTGTATAAAAAAATAGACAAAGAGAATATTGAGAAGAATTTTAATTGATTCATCACAAAAGCACTGAGCAAGCAAAATAATGTTAATAAAAATTTTTAAATAAAATATTTAAAACAAAAACAGCAGTGCAGAAAACAGCATTAAAATGTTTGCAAAATTACATCTTAACACTTCCATATTCTTTCTGGAATGCAGGCTTTTAAATTTTGGAAACATGTTACCTTACAGGCAAATAAAAGAATGCACATGAACAGATTCTACCGAGTTATAACCTGGAAAACTACTTCCCTAGCGTCTTACCACCAGACAGCAGTTGAGTGATTTTTAGAATCAAAACAATATGAGTAATTCTTTGCTCTTCAAAGAAAGTATCCAAGAATTATACTAGAAAAATGTGTGCATACGGAGGTGTATTTACATAATGTTATCACGAGTTCTCCGGCCTAGATATATTCATTTACTAACCTCAGTTATATTACTATAAAATAGTAATAGTTCTATCACTATTCATTTTGTCACCACCTTCGCCAGATGTCTCAGAACAAGATGTATTTTAAACATGCAAAAATATTAAAAATGTAACCATATGAATCATCTAAACGAAATGGGCATCTATTGTGTTAATGACATCAATCCCCAGTAACAAGTGTACTAAAGATTAGTACAGTTAGCATTTTCACACTGAAATGAATGAAATGACAATAGTGCAATTACTACGGTTAATTTTAATTGAATCTGATGACAAGTATGTCTTGATTGATATGATTTGCAAAAAGATTAAAACATTAAGCTACAGAATTCTGTTCTACATCAAAGGATATGGAAATTTTGCTCATTCTTTATTTACCATAAAGATGGGAAAGCCCTATTATAAATTAAAAATTCGAAACACTTTCTAAATATTTTGAAACTCAGTTGCTACAGCCAATACCTATAAACTAAAAATTTTGTGTACAGAATTTGGGAATTACCATTGAAGATTGGGCATGGAAATTATTTGCCTATCTTTAAATTTTATTTGCTTCTGATGGGGCATGAGGTAATCCCTGTGCAAAAGTGTGCTTCATAAGAGAGAAATGGTCACATTTCTGTGGAAACCACCTTGCTTTGTCAATGTTTCGATGAAGGAGGCATGTCATTTTCCAGTTAGAGCTATCAAGTTTCATAATTAAGGATTCCAATGCTAGTCAGTATATATTATCCAAAGACTTTTCCTTTTTTTGAGTCCCCAGATACTTTTCAACAAATTTATCCCTCACTTTTTGATTCATAAGAAATAAAACTAATACAGGTTTATGTGTATATATGTGTGTCTTAGTATTTTTATTTTGGTATCTATGAAATAGTTCATATTATAGGATATGGGGCTGTCTGAAATTGTCCACACAGTAACTGTTCTATAGTAGAGACTGGCTTTAACTATTAAAATTATATACAAGGAAATTAGGGGTGTTGCAGTATTTGGTTGCAAATAACTTGCCATCTGGTGTTGGGTCAGAAAATGCTATTTCATCAGTCTTGAGAAAACAGCCAAACATGAAGCAATTCCTAAAAAAGAGGAAAAGACAATTTAACAATGGAACTAATTTAAAATTCTGATTAAACATTAGCATACGTATTTTAAAGCAGTCCAAATATACAATTTTGATCTCTTTAAGCACTTTTTTTTTTGGTTTATTTATTTTGAGAGAGAGAGTATACGGGAGGGTCAGAGAGAGAGGGAGAGAGAAAGAGAGAGAAAGGAGATGAAGACAAAAGAGCTAGGACAACTACATGCAATGTGATCTAGACAGGAAAAAGAAATGCTATGACGGACGTGGAGACACATGACAAAACTGATATATGGACCATACAGTAGAGGAAAGCATTACATCAACACTAAACACCCGGTATTTGATAACTCAAGTATGCTTACATGAGGAAAGATCTTTGGACTTAAGAAATACACGCTGAAGTACGAGGGACTAAAGGGGCGTAATATACATACCTTATCTTTAATTCAAGAAGAAAGTAAATGTTAAAACTTGATGAATTTGGGCAAAGGTAAATAAGGGCTTCTTTTTCTATTCTTGCACTTTTTTATAGGTTTTATTTATTTTTGAGAGAGAGAGAGAGAGAGAGAGAGAGAGAGGCAGAACACAAGCAGGGAGGGGCAGAGGGAGAGGGAGACACAGAATCCGAAGCAGGCTCCAGGCTCCGAGCAGTCAGCACTGAGCCCGACACAGGCCTTGAACTCACCGACTGTGAGGTCATGACCTGAGCCAAAGTTGGACACTTAACCAACTGAGCCACCCAGGCACCCCACAGGTTTGAAATTTTAAAAATATAAAATTAAAGATTGCATTCAATTAGAAGTTAAGATTTAAGTATATGGTATACTATATAATTTCACACAAAGTTTATGGCTGGATTTACTAGAATCCAAAGCAAAATACTGGTTTGATTAAATAGAGCTTACTGTCTCACTTATAAAGTGACATCAGTTATAGAAAGAACATGAGATCTGTGGGTTTGAGTCCTAACTCTGTCCTTTTACTAGCCTGTCTGTGTAAACGTGTACTAATAATCCCTGGTGAGCCTCTGTTGCTTCTTATGTAAAACAACTAGGGGCGATATTCTACCTTTGTAAGGATTTAAACATATGTTGCCTGTATAAACCAGAGAGAATGAAGCCTAAGGCCCCTCATACAGGATAGCTGCCACTTATGTTACCTGTATTTCAACTCACAGATGTGAGAAAAGAGATGTGTTCTCAGATGCATGGGTTTTTATTTCTCCTTTAAGGGAAACTTCTGCTTATAGATAACCTACTTACTGCCTTAGTACCCGACGTATGATCTACACTCATTACCACCTGAGAGCATATCAGGAATGCAGAATCTCAGGCCCCACTCCAACCTACTCAATTACACCTGCATTTTAACAAGATCCTCAGGTGATTCCTATGCACTTTTAAGTTTGAGAAGCATTGGACTACTACTGCCTGGTGGAACTAGGTTAGATACTGGTATTTCCCATGCCAAATTTGTATCTCTTAGTATAAAGTATTTAACATAAAATATAAAAAATAGAGGTACTTCGGGGCACCTGCGTGGCTCAGTTGGTTAAGCATCCGACTTTGGCTCAGGTCAAGATCTCGTAGTTCACAAGTTTAAGCCCCCACATCGGGCTCTGTGCTGACAATTCAGAGCCTGGAACCTGCTTCTGATTCTGTGTCTCCCTCTCTCTTTGCCCCTCCCCCGCTTATGCTCTGTCTCTCTCTCAAACATTCAAAAAAATAGAGATTTTTCATAATTAACTATCAAATAAAATCATTATAGACACTAATTCTCACTACTCCCCTTTATAAGGTATGTGCAGGTGACTAGGATTATGGCCCAACACTGGATCCCACAGCGGTCTTGGGTGTTCTTCCCTAAAAAGCGTACAGGACTCACAAGACTAGATCACTCCTCAAAGTATGGTCCCTGGATTGTAACCTGTTCTCTTAAGTATAGAGGTCGAGAGAGTAAGTGTTGTGAAACGAAACTCATCCATCCAACCTAGATCAGGTATGTTAACGAGCAAGTAAGTCATATCACTAACAGTTTAGTGAGTATGAAGTGGTATCTCACCATGGTTTTGGTTTGCGAATCCTTGGTGGCAGCCATATGTATTTCAAAGAAGAACTGTGTATTGGAATCCTTTGCCCATCTTTAATTGGGCCATTTGTCTTTTTATTGTTGTATAGTAAGAGTTCTTTTATATATACTGGTTATACTGGACTCTTATTAGATGAATTTCTCCCATTTTGTGGGTTGCCTGGCTAACTCATTTTTACATTTAGTTAGATTTATAAGTCTTCATCAATTACTGAGTCACACAGTAGTCAATGAACAATGAATGTACAATTTCCGTAGCTCTTTTTTTAAGCCTGTATTTTGTTTGTATAAATTATATTTATTGCAATGTTAAAGTTCACATCTGCTGAATCTAATAAAAATGGGGACTTGTATTTCTCATTTTTTAATTTTGTTTTCCTATTTCATTTTCTAGCAATTCATTTTCATTTTATTAAAGTGTTGCTCTGCAATTAAACTCATCTTTCACCACAGGTGGTTTAATAAGCACTGGGCTACCATGTTTCACATTTGGAATGTTGTGCCCTAAACTGAGTACATCTAGTGTATTTGCTTGTTTGTTTTCCAGTGCCATTGCTGGCCTTAGCCTGACTTTGGCAGTATTTAAACAGAAGTGTCTTTATAACATCATTCCCTTTGACTCATAAACCAGGAAAGGTTCTGGGAAAGCCAATCTGGGTCTAGATCCATTTTATTTTATTTTATTTTATTTCTTACCTGAGAGTATCCACCAGTCGTCTTGCAATGCGCTTTCTTCGTTTCAGTCTGAAGACCCAGATTCTACTTATTCCACAGACTGCAGGTTCTGGTACATCTGAACATTGCCAAGCCCGATGACATTCTTTAGAGCTTGGACCCGTTGGTTCGGACAGGACACGGAAGGCCTACAATGATAATACAGACGCATCTAGAGCTAATAGTACAGTTGAGTTCACATTTCTTTGTAAAAACCATTCCTCAAACAAGACTTAAGTATCTAAAATTAATCTTATTACCTTCACCAAAAATGTTAAAATTCTGATACTTCCTAGATTCTTATCCACTTATAGTCACACAATGCATGGGGGCAACTGGGTGGCTCAGTCGGTTAAGCATCCAACTCTTGATTTTGGCTCAGGTCATGAGATCAAACCCCGCATTGGGCTTTGTGCTGTCAGGGCAGAACCTGCTTGGGACTCTCTCTCCCCCTCTCTGCCCCTCCCCTGTGTGCAAGCTCCCTCTCTCTCTCTCTCTCTTTCTCTGGAAATAAATAAATATGGTCACACAATGCTTAAAAAAATACTGGTGTTGAGATATTCCCATATTCCAGTGGATTACATACCATTATGAAACTTCCTTCTTCTATTGATTAAAAAATTATAAAAATCAGACTCTTACTTTTAATATAGTACATAAACTTCTCCCATTCTCTCCAGTCTAAACTGCATTTATTTATGATATCCTAAAAAAAATGATAACACTAAAGATTTTTGCATATTAACTATGAAATTTGGGTGGTATTTAAGGATCTTTAAAATAGTACAGAGGATCCATGTATCCTTCATCTGGCTTCCTCCAATGATTATATATTCTATAGGTGCAGTACAATACCAAAACCAAGGGATTAACATAGGTATAATGTTTGCATATATTCCCATGTCATGGAACAACTTATCACATCTGTATCCATAACCAGCATACAGAGCTACTGGATCATCTCAAGGATCTTTCTCTTGTCTCTGTGTAATAATGTCCACCTTTTCCCTCAACCATCTCTAAGCCCTGGCAACCTCAATCTATTCTCTAACTCTATAATTCTGTTATTTTGAGGATGCCATATAAATGGCAGCATACATCATGTGATTTTTGGAGATTGGCTTTTTTCACTAGCACAATGCCCTTGACGTCTGTCCAAGTTGTTGCATATATCAACAGTTTGTTCCTTTTTATTTGCTAATATTCCATTGAATGGATGTACCAGTTTGAGTGATCATTCACCTACTGAAGAACAGTTTCTTTGTTTCTAGGCTTTGACCACTACCAAAAAAGCTGCTATAAACTTTCAGGAATGGGCTTTTAGAGTAGGTTTTCATTTCTCTGGGATAAATAACCAGAAGTAGGACTGCTGGGTCATATAAATGTAGGATTAGTTTTTTAAGAAACTGTCAAACATTTTGTAGTCCTAACATTTTATGTTCTCTCCAACAATGTCTAAAAGATCTAGTTTTCCCTGCAGCCTTGCCAGCATTTGATATTGTCACTATTTTTTATCTTTTTTTGAGAGACAGAGAGGAAGAGAGAGAATCTTAAGCAGGTTCCACACTCAGCGTGGAGTACAATATGGGGCTCCATCCCATGACCCTGAGATTGTGACAAGAGCCAAAATCAAGAGTCAGACACTCAACCGACTGAGCCACCCAGGTGTCTTGTCACTATTTTTTAATATAGCTGCTCTGATAGGTGGGTACTTAAGTTTTAACTAACATCAAGAAAACATTGCTCTTGAAATACGAAAAAGTAGAAGAGAATATATGTTATTTAGCTATATTTGCTTATTATCACTACATAAATAGTCTACTTCTTTAGAATAAAAGGCCAAATTGACTACTAATACAAACCAGCTGCTTTTCTCTCCAGCTTCTGAAAAACACACGAGGGACACTATATTGTGTGTGTGTATACATATATGTGTGTGTGTGTGTGTGTGTGTGTGTGTATATATATATGTATATATGTGTGGATATGTATATATGGTGAAAAAAGAGAAAATAAGGAAGAGTAATAAAGATAGTAGAAATGAGGGGAGAAAGGGAACCATTTACACAAAGGTAAAAAATTTATGCTAGTATCATTTTCAGATGTATTGAGAAATCAAATATTTTTAAAAGGAAGGAGACCTAAGTGTGGGATCCTGTAAAGTCAGGTAAAAAGAACACCTCTGAACTATAATTCTCCTTTGCTAAAGATTATACTATAAGCTCCTTGAAGGCAAAAACTCTCTCTATTCTAGAAAAAAAGCTGGCAACCTTTTTCTGTAAAGGGCCAAGTTATAAATATTTTAGGTTCACTGGGCCATGTGATCTGTTATACCTGTTACAAAAACAACCAGATAATATGGAAATAAATAAGCATATCTCTGTTCTAACGAAACTTTATAAAACAAGTGGTGGGCCACACATGGCCCAGGCACTGAAGTTTGCCAACTCCTCTTCCAGAACATTGCTCATTAGTACCTAAAATAGATTCTAATTAAGGGATAATAATTATTTTGCCAAATATATTAACCTGCACTAAGCCACATCCTCAATATCTGGGCTCTACAGATTTGCTTATTTAAAATCACTAGTCCAGGTATGGAAATGACTACATGAACACAGGACAGACTTACTTATCCTGCTTTTATATACAGCAAAATACCAAATATAATAGAAATAAATGACTTCAATTATCTATATGGTCCAGGATACTTTAGCAGGGGAAAATGCCATCAATGGTAGCATTTTTTTATTATTTTTATTTTTTAAGTTTACTTATTTATTTTAAGAGAGAGAGAGAGAGAGAGAGAGAGAGAGAGAGGAAGGGAGGGAGGGAGGAAGGGAATGAGCAGGGGTGGGGCTGAGAGAGGAGAGACAGAATCCCAAGCAGGCTCCACACTGTCAGCACAGAGCCTAATGCAGGGCTTGAACTCACAAACCACGAGATCATGACCGAAGCCAAAACCAAGAGTTGGACACTTAGCCAACTGAGCCACCCAGGCACCCCATCAATGGTAGCATTCTTAACTGCTTATTGACGCCTTCACCCAATTACTTTATTTTGCTCACACATTATGCCAATAATTTAAAAGACATATACCACACCTGTTTGATGGGCTCTGCAATTAAACACCCAACTACTCTCTTTTCATCAGATATGAAGAGAAGAGTCTTGGTTTTGTTTGGACATCTGGGAACAACTTGGTGGAAGCCCAATTCATTATCAACAAGTTCCTGGACATCTTCTACCTAATGATGTTAAAAAACAAAAGAGATTAATTTGTTTTAAAAAGAACGGAAACTATATATACATTTATGTACAGAAAATGTGTACCTTTTACCTCTATTTCCTAAATTTGCACATCCCCAAAATTATTTTACTACTGATGCATGTATCTGCCACTTTGAAAACAGAGTCTGAAAATCCTACTTTAAAGAGCACTTTCAGCAGAAAGAAATGCAGATGCCTAGGGGGAGTAAGGGGTGGGAAGTGCCAAAACAGATTTTGTTTCAGCTTTATTCAATGTGCACTGAATACATCCAGCCCATGAGACACGCAGTAACAACATAAGAGAGAGACTCTGCGGTCATTAATTTCTCAATACTGAAAAATTTAGTTTATCTTTCACAAGCGAAGACGAAGGTAAAAGATAAGCAATAGAGCCTTATCTGTTCTCTTAAATCTTTGTCACTTCATCTTGTAATTCTAAATTTACTTTTGTATAAACCACTATGAATTTGACGCCTGCATGAGAACCAGAATCACCAGAATGAATTAGCTATCAGCAAAGGGATTTTACACTTCAACATGGGTTGAATTCTTGGTGAGAGGAGAGGGAGTAGGAGAACAAGGATTAAGAAACTAATGTTCCATACCTTTCTGATAGCATAACTCGGATCATGTGGCAGGACCAACAAAATTTTCCCATCCCAAAACTGTGCTACTATACGTTCTTTTTTCCAGCCCTGACGAAAGAAAAAAAACTCAGTTTAATCTGAAGAGAGAGAAAACACACACACACACACACACACACACACACACACACACACACACACACAAAACCATTAAACAATTTGGTCTAGAGAGGACAAAAAGATGAACAATGAATGATGCAAAAAAGGACAAAATCTGACTAAAGGAATGTGGGAAGGGAAGTAAAAGATGCCTGAAATAAAGTACCTGTCCTCAACAGACTAACTGACACCCTACGTGCTGGAAGACATTTATATTATCTACTATAAAATAATGGAAAGTCAATTAAGAGGACTTCATAAGAATATAGAGAAAAAATGATGAATTATTAGGAGTGGGAAGGTAGAAGAGGGCTAGGATAAGCAGAGTTTTAATAAACCACACTAAAAATATTATAGGAAAAAAAAAAGAAATGCATTTGAATAGCAGGTAGAACATAAAGGACAACAGGATGCATTATACTAGAAGCGTGCTTGATGAAAAGGTGGGACCTCTCCTTTCAGAAAAGAAAAAGCCTGGAGAAATCACAGAAAAGCGGTTTTTCTAACCCTATCTACAAAGAATACTCCTAATAACGTGAGGAGGTATGGGGAAGTAGGGTCTCCTCAAGTCTTTGAGTTTTATATCCTAATTGTGCAGCTCTGCTCAAAAGGCTAGAGTTAAGGATGAAGGGTGTTCACTCAACCTAGAACAACACTTATATCAGGATAGAAAGTCTGAAATGGCACTTTTATTAAAAGTTAGCTTTTGGGGCGCCTGGGTGGCTCAGTAGGTTAAACATCTAACTTTGGCTCAGGTCATGATCTCGCAGTTCGTGGGTTTGAGCCCCATGTTGGGCTCCGTGCTGACAGCTCAGAGCCTGGAGTCTGATTCAGATTCTGTGTCTCCCTCTCTCTCTCTGCCTCTCCCCTGCTGACACTCTGTCTGTTTTTCAAAAATAAATAAATGTTAAAAAAGAAAAACTTTTTAAGTTAGCTTTTAAGTACCATCAGCCTCAAATATTAAGACAACAAAACTGTAGATGATATTTAAAGATACAGATCTTCCAATATTTAAGCAAAAGAAATGTACCTTTTAAAGCAGTTTTACTTTTAGAACAAATTGAAAGACTGTTTTTGACTTACTGTGTATTTGATCCCCTCCAGAAATCTGTGGTGATGCTGGACATGTTGCATTTCATCCTCAGGGTTGGATGCGGTGTAGATCATGCCACAGGACTTACACATGGTGGCTCCAAAATGTTTCTGACCTGCGTCCTGTAATTGGGAAAAGAACAAGTCCATCTAAACACATCACAAATAGCTCTATATTTAGTTCATGTAACCATTCATTCAAATTTCTCCCTATTTTTCTTTTATGCTGGCACAAGTGAAATACTAAATGAAAGTCTGGTTACTATGTCCCCTCCCTCCACCTCCTAAACAAAATGGAATGAGAAGAGACCTAAAAATGCAATAAACTGATGCAAGAAGTGAAATGGTCTCTTTGATGGTATAAAAAAAAAAAATCAAGATTCTTTCGCTTGACCCATAGTTCTAAGAAGGAATCAAATCAAATCATAAAGATAATGGCTAAGATGAACAATAGAGCATAATTATTAAGCTCTTAAGTGAAGAGACCTGAAAAAGCCTTGTTTCAAAGAGGCAGGGCAAAAATCCCAGGACTTGTATATTCATTATATAGTGTTTTTCCTTAAGTGATTAGGAATATTAAAATTCTTTGCCCCAAAAGTTGATAAAAAATAAATACAGTACATAATAAAAGTTCAGAAAAGCACAGATAAATTCATAAATATAGAAAATTCAGGAATATTCACTGTCATGGCTTATTAACTTCCATTGTATCTCATAACACATTGCCCAACACTATCAGTTTGAAAATCTACTTGACTAGTTTAAATGCTACCACTACAACAAAGCTGGCATATACACAACTCAGAATGTCTATAAACCATGTTAACTCTGCTAAGACAACATGTCTGCCTTCATGTTCTACATGAGAGCCACATACAGGAGGAGCTTTTAAATTTACTCACAATGATGAGCTGGTCTTTTGTTTCTTTATTTGTATCTCTAGTATTAGTACTTTTCTGTGTATTGATCTGTTTCAAGAGGTTAGCAGATATGATGGATCCCACAGAAGACTGTTCAGCTAAAGATCTTTGAAATAAAAGTTAATAAACATTATTTAATAAATTGAAATGTCTGAGAAATTACGATGAAAACATCTATGTCTATAACATTTGCAGAGCACCTTGCAATTTTTAATGCCTTCTATTGACAATAACTTAATGAAGCAACAGGGCTCAGAACAATGAGAAACCGGAGGCCCACTCAGAGAGGATCAGTAACTTACCCAAGGTAACTAGTAAAGAATAGCAGTTGACTTAACTCTTAAAAAGTGATTTTATTTTTTTATTTTTTGCTTTACCAAATTTTAGGGCAATGCTTACCCTAAGCATAAAGAAATCCCTGTAATGCCACAGCAAATAAGAAGATTCTATTCTTGAATCTCACAGTTCCACAGGAAGTCAGCTAACCAGTATATTATATCCAACAACTCTATACTTGGGCAGTGAGTGAGGTTAATATATTCACTTGTCCTCACACTTAAAGCATCACCCCACTATTTTCAAACTTAGGAAAAAAATATTTTGGCTGGATAGATGTTGTTGAGGCAACCTGTTCCAATTAGGAAAGAATGTGGGGACTGGCCTAAAGAGGTGGTAAACTGGAGGCTCTTGGGCCAAATACAGCTCGCAGATATGTTTTGATTGGCTTACAGTGTTTAAAACTGTGGATTAGGGGCGCCTGGGTGGCTTGGTCGGTTAAGCGTCCGACTTTGGCTCAGGTCATGATCTCATGGTCCGTGAGTTCCAGCCCCGCATTGGGCTCTGTGCTGACAGCTCAGAGCCTGGAGCCTGTTTCAGATTCTATGTCTCCCTCTCTCTCTGCCCCTCCCCTGTTCATGCTCTGTTTCTCTCTGTCTCAAAAATAAATAAACGTTAAAAAAAAATTAAAAAAATAAATAAAACTGTGGATTAGCTACCAATATTTTAAAATCTAGAGATCTCACTTAAAAATGTGTATTTCCAATATTGCAAGAGACACTGTAAGATCACCAGACCATTATTTCTTCAAAGAATGTAACTAACACAATGCATGCTCTTTTATTTGAGGTATGCATTCCCCATTTGGCTCCAATCTCCACCCAATCTCTATAGGCCCTGAGTTTGTAACCCAAGTCTTATAATAAAAGGACCTTTGTTTTCCAAGGACCAAAGGAATAAAAATCTGTGGAGAGTAGAGGTTTAAAAAAAAAAAAAAAAAAGGCAAGGAAAAAAAACCAGGTGACCAAAGCAAGAGATTCAGAGAAAACTCACAAGAAAAAAAAAAAAAAAACACTAGAAAAATAAGTGTCCAGTGTTTTTTAAGCTAAGCCAAACTATCCTGTCATTTGACGGTAAGAAATTTATTTTACATTATGACCAATATAGATACACATATAAAACTAAAACCAGAAAGTTTTACTAAATAACTTACTGTTAATAAATAACTGTGAGAGATGCATTATTCCATTAAAAAAAATGCTGGACGTGACGCTCTTGAACTGCTTTGACAAACCACTAATGGTATGTGCCCGTAACACAAAACACACTCTCTAGGCTGCTTGACTCGTGCCGTTTATACAACCTTTGCTGAGTAACTCAGCAAATTCCCATCCCTGCATGTATGACCACAATCTCTTTATTTCTATCTTAGCAATTTTAACATTTTATTATAATGCCCGTCCCCCTCTAATCATAACTTCCATGATAGGACCATGTGTTATTTATTTTCACATCTCCAAAACTCAGTATAATAGTTCAATATCATATAGCACTCTATAAATGTTTGCCAAATGAGTGAATAAACAAAAAATGAATGTGAGACAATGAACCTGGAGAATCTGTAATCTGCCTAAAGTAAAAGTCATAGATTAAACCACAAGTGACTGACGAGATCTGACCCTTTGGGTCCTACATAAAGAGAAATTTCAAACAATCCAACCAATAGTATTCCCTTATCTCCTTAGGCTAGATTAATTAGTTTATACACTTATATCAGCTAATTGTGGTAGATTTCAATCCTCAATAAATAGTCATGAAAGAAGACATAGATGAAAAAACAGAAAGGTGCAAAAAACTAGGAACATGGCCTTTAAAGAGGGAAAGTTGCTACCCAACCCAATTTCTGAGGTGATGGAGGTACCCTAAAAGTAGAACTCAGCTAGAAAGTTCCTTGCTCAATACATACAGTTATTTATCATCAAGGGGGGACAGAAGTACCAAAACTACTTAGGAAGATGTTAAGACCATAAGATACTTCTTTGCCAGAGCTTTCTAGCCTATTGTTCTCACATTCATGCTTCTCCTCTTCCCAGTCTTAGCTTTGACTAGCATAGTGGCAGCTTCAACCAGGATTTTTTTTTTAATGAAATTTATTGTCAAATTGGTTTCCATACAACACCCAGTGCTCATCCCAACAGGTGCCCTCCTCAATATCCATCACCCACCCACCCCTCCCTCCCACCCCCCCATCAACCCTCAGTTTGTCCTCATTTTTTAGGAGTCTCTTATGTTTTGGCTCCCTCCCTCTCTAACCATTTTTCTTTTCTTCCCCTCCCCCATGGTCTTCTGTTAAGTTTCTCAGGATCCACATAGGAGTGAAAACATATGGAATCTGTCCTTCTCTGTATGACTTATTTCACTTAGCATAAGACTCTCCAGTTCCATCCATGTTGCTACAAAAGGCCATATTTCATTCCTTCTCATTGCCACGTAGTATTCCATTGTGTATATAAACCACAATTTCTTTATCCATTCGTCAGTTGATGAACATTTAGGCTCTTTCCATAATTTAGCTATTGTTGAGAGTGTTGCTATAAACATTGGGGTACAGGTGCCCCTATGCATCAGTACTCCTGTATCCCTTTTTAGCCAGGATTTCTAACAGCACTAAAGCTGCTATAAGTTACTCACTCCTCTGGCCAGTTTCCTAGTCTATAAAATGGGGTAACACTGGTACCTACATCATGAGGTTGTAAATGCTCATTAAACATGAAATATCATTAATATACTATCACCCAGGAAAGGCAATACAGCTGAATGGGCTTTAATTCAGATACGGATTCTAGTTGTGGCTGCTAAGAGCTGTTGCTTCTAAGCGATGTGAATTACTATCAGTTTCCTCAGCTGAAAATGGAATTATTAATAGTATCAATCTTCTGGGCTGTTCTAAAAATCAAGTGAAATAATGGATATAAACTATTTATTATAGGTCAGGTACTGTATAAAAATGTTAGCAATTATTATCACTCAAACCCATAAAGATATTTCCCTTCTCTTAACTCTTAGGTTCTTATGAAATTTCTAGGAGAGGGCCTGATTTCATCTTATTCTCAATATCCCCTTAGTGGGGAGGAAAAAAAAATACTCTCCAAATTACATAGTGCAAGAAAGAAAGATACCCAGAAGGACTCAATTAAATAAACCTTAAACATTAAAACAAGAGCAATCCTTACCTTTTTGTATTGACTGAAGACACACTGAAGATCGGGTAGACAACAGAATCAGGAGAAACTGGTTGGGGAAAAAAATGACAGTAATTTGTATTATAAAATAAACTCAAAGCTTTAAATCATAAAACTTTAAATGTTAATAAGACCTAAATACTGAAATCACTTGATTTCAAGACTTAACAAATAATCAAGACAGTATGGTCTAGATCAATGGAACAAAATAGAGAGCCCCAACCACACCCACGCACATACAGTCAACTGATTTTTGACAGAGAAAAAGTAATTAAATGGAGAAAGGAGAGTCGACAGATGTGCTGGAACAATTGGACAGTCATATGCAAAAAAAAAAAAAAACCCAACAACACTCTTCTATAGAAATTAACTCACCATGGGTCACAGATCTATTTGTAAAATGTAGAACTATATAACTTCTAGAAGAAAATGTGAGCGAAAACTCCACAACAACTTGGGTTTGGATATGTTTTTACATATAACACCAAAAGCACAGTACATGAAAGAAAATATTAAGTTGAACTTTATAAATTTAAACATCAGCCATGACGTTGAGGGATCCCAGGATGGAATGCACACTGTGACGAATGAATCTAACTGTATTAGAACAGGGTGGCATGACCGCGATGAAGGAGGTAGGGGAAGAAAGGGCAGCTGACCTAAATATCTTTATCAAACTGTGTTTTAATTAGAAATTATAAGGCTAAAGACAAAAGGACTGTAAATATTAGACTCTAACTGGTAAATATTTCTCACAGGAGTATGAACTAACGATTCTGAAACTATTGTGCAGGTGTACTGGGACTGAACAATTAAGTGGGTGGGTAATGAATATTGGAAAGGTTTTTCCCTGTCTAAGGGAAGCCATGGATAAACAAGAAAGGATGGGATAAACCCTGTGGTATTGGATTAGAGACCAGGACAGCAAATTTGAACTTACGTTTATTTAGTATATGTACAGATGGAGAGATACAGAAACAATTATAGATGTGTGCATACATGGTATGCATATGTATATTTCCTAACTCTGCTGAGAAGGCCTAGAAGCAGTAACACTCCAGAGCAGTGAGCACACTAAGTCCAGATCTTGGTTTCTAAATAGAAGCCTAACAGAACACACCAGTTTCCTGGGAGAAATGGCTGATTCTAGGACTGGGGCAGAGAAAATACAACATGAGGCTGGAATACCCTGTAGTGCCAGAAAATAAAGAAGTGCTCAAAAGAAACAAAAGGACAAGGCATGCCAAAGAGGATGACTTGAAAAGATGTCCCATTGGTAAAAACTAGAACAATGTGAACAGAATAAATAATGTAGTATTGGATTACAACCCAAAATATAAAATATTCATGAGTCCATACTATTAAGTGTCCATGACTCCATTTACTTCAAGATGGAGGAAACAATTAGGAGAAAAGAGACAACACTTCTTTACATAAGAATTCCAAATAATATATGTGAATATCTCCACTCCCCCAGAAGATGGAGCTTAATCCCCTCCATGAAAGGATGGGCTAGACTTGGTGACTTACTTCCAAAGAACAGAGTATGGAAAAGGAGTAAGAGTGACTTTACAGTAGAGAAACCTGACAAACTTGACCTTGACCAAGTGATGTCACATGGACATCTATAATCTCATATGGACATCAGTACCCCCAATCCAGTGTGGTGAGAAGGGTACTTCACGTCAGGGGCATTCTTTCCCCAAACCCATTAACTCCATTCTATTGATGAGAAAAGATCAGACAAACCAAGATTCAGGGCCATGATACAGGATAACTGGCCAGTACTCAAGAATGTCAAAATCATGAAAAACATGGAACAAGGAAAAGACTGAGAAAATGTCACAGACCGAAGGACACTATGGAGACATAACTAAAGGCGATGTGGTCCCTGGACTGGATTGTAGAACAGAAAGAGGGCATTGATGGAAAACTGCTGAACTCCAAATAAAGTCTAGAGCTTAGTTAATAGTAATGTACTACTATCAGTCTCTTAGTTTTGACAAAAGTACAATGTTGATATCAGATAGTAACAATGGGAGAAATGAGGGGAGTAATATACAGGAACTCTCTGTACTGTCTTTATAACTTTTCTATAAATCTAAAATTATTACAAAATAAAAGTCCTATTAAAAAAAAAAGACCAAAGTTAAAATAGTAGTTGTTTAGAGAAAAATAGGGGACAAGAGGGCTACTGAGTAAAAAGCAAACTTTTAACTTTGCATTGAAAAATAGAGTTCATTCTCTAGAAACAAGGCCAAGACGGGTCTGATCTGCTGTGGGTTAGTTACTTAACCTAAGTCTGTTTCCTCTTCTATAAAATGGGCATACGAACTCATTTCCTAAGGTTGTGAGAAATGATAAACTGTAATTATTGTTACAATCCTTTACCATTTGTACAGTACCTTTATGAATTTTGCCATATTCTTGTGCCATCTGTATTTTTTGTTCATGAAATGTTTTTCTTTAAATGGACTTTAGTATACTGACATAAATCTATTTTCATTTTTTTTTCATTTTTTTATTTTTTGAGAGAGAGAGAGAGAGAGAGAGAGACAGAAATCCCAAGTAGGCTCTGCACTCTCAGCACAGAGCCCGATGTGCTGACCCATGAACTCTGAGATCATGACCTGAACCAAAGTCAAGAGTTGGTTGCTTAACCATCTGAGCCACCCAGGCACCCCTAAAATAAATTTATTTTAAAAGCAAACTTTATTAACTACTGTAAAGAGAAAGCCACTGTTGTTCTGTTACATGTTCTATTAGGTCAGTAATAGCACAACCCATAGGAAACATAACACATACTAACACTTAGCACTGCCTGGTACATATTCAGCACCTAGTAAATACTAGTTATTAACAGGGTATCTCAGAATTATCATTATGAACAATCCTTCTCTATATATCATTAGGTCCTCTTAAGGGCTATTGCTCCAGACTATGCTCTTTGTTTTATCTGTTTTCTTCCTGTGAACTGCAGTTTTCTCACTGTAATCAATATATATACACTCCAAGAATTTTAATTTATTTTCAAACTTACAGCTATAACCAACAAAGTAAAGTTATCCAGAATCTGGTTGGTAAGTAGAATGTTAACCTCTGTGTATATTCATGGTTTAGTAAATACTGTTTAATTGAACAATGACATTACAAGTTAGTAATGGGATTTCAGAACTAAGAGAAATTTAAAAATGAAGACTAGAGATCTCATCCCTAGACCACATAGTTAATTAGTGGCAGACCTAGACAAAATCCCAAGGTTCCTGATGCCCAAGTGTCCTTTTGATGGCTTCATAAATTATGCTTACTTACAGTAGAGTTTTGATGATGGATATATAACATAAATTGTTTTTACTCCTTTCTATTATTTTGGGTAAAAGACAGGTAGAGTAGGTGTAATGAAAAGACCAAGTTCTAGGGAGCTTAAGTACCCTGGCTATATCCCATAGACCAATTATGCATCAGTATTTTGTCTTAAATTCCAGCCAAAGGTCTCCTTACCTTCCTCGTTTTCAAACTGCACTACACTGCTTACTACAGAAAACAGTGTCACTGAGATAAACATAAAGATACAAATAGAAGTACACATACTGAATAAAAAAAAAAAAATTATTGTATAGAATTCCCTATCGACACATATAATGAATTACATGAACTCATTTTGAGAAGTTTTATCTTACTTACCCGCCTTGTTTTCACTGAGAGAATCTTCTGAAGGAAAACATTTTTTTTCATTAGGTTTACATTCTCTTGAAGAAACTACTCCACCTGATGAATCCTGAAAATGAATAGGGAAAATTAAAAAAAACTCTAATTCTTAACGATTTTCTATTTCATGAACGGATCCCCACAGATCTATTTCTAAAACAAAATATCTAGTTTATTACAAATTAGACTTTTTAACTGACTTTAAATCCTCAACTTTCAGACTATTTTAAGGATAATTTCCCCTATATTTATGAAATGTACATAAGAGTGTGCATATTTAATTCTGTCAAAACATCTATTTCCTGATAGAGATAACAGGATGAAGACTACAGAACATTCCTTCTATGATAATAAGTAAAAAAAAAAAAAAAAACAAAAAAAAAAAACCCAAACAATTAGTAAAAATGGCAAAAATTTCCCCAGCAGCCACCAAATTGGAAGGGACAACCTTCTGTCATAAGCTTTAAAAACAGGCAGCCAAGGAAAGAAAAAGAACATTCTGGACTAGCTGGAGAGGCTTCTAAATCCCACTTGCTGGGCAGTAGCAGGGAAGTGGGTAAGACAAAGGGAAAGCATTCTGAAATATTTCACTAACACTACTAATTTGGTGAGACTTAAGAGAATATACAGCTTGGGAGGAAAGGGAAAAAAAAAAACAAACTTTTGATTAAAAAAGAACTCCTGGGGCGCCTGGGTGGCTCAGCTGGTTGGGTGTCCAACTTTGGCTCAGGTCATGATCTCACAGCTTGGGGGTTGGAGCCCCGCATCGGGCTCTGTGCTGACAGCTCAGAGCCTGGAGCCTGCTTCGGATTCTGTGCCTCCCTCTCTCTCTGCCCCTCCCCTGCTCACACTCTGTCTCTCTCTCTCTCTCTCTCTCTCAGAAATAAGTAAACATTAAAAAAAAAAAGAACTCCTATTCAAGACCATTACAGCTCAGCAGAGATGGGACAACGCATCAGTTTGCCATTTCTCAGGGCTCCATGAGTTGGGGAAAGGTGATGTACCCTCTAATGAAAAGAGAAGTCATCCTTAGCTAGGAGAGATGAATACTAGTAGTGGGTGTTTAACAAAATCTTAAGAATCTTGAGCAGAGTGGGGTGCCTAGGTGGCTCAGTCGGTTAAGTGTCCAACTCTTGATTTCAGCTCAGGTGATGATCTCACAGTTGGCTGAGTTCAAGCCCCGCATCGGGCTCTGCAATGACAGTGTGGAGACTGCTTGGGATTTTCTCTCTCCCTCTCTCTCTGTCCCTCCCCCATTTGTGCTCTCTCAAAATAAATAAATAAACTTAAAAAAAAAAAATCTTGAGCTGAGCTCAGTTCCACAAACGTAAGATGGTCAAAGCCTAGGTACTCAAAAATTACTGAAAACTAGACAGAACCCAGTATCTAGCCCCTGAAAATGAAGTTGAAAAAAGAAAGTGAAAAGAGAGTGTTCCAGAGAATTCATCATGTCACTGTATAAAGATCGTATCTTCATCACCAAATAGAGAGAAAACTAACTAGGAGATGGATGGGTGGAAATGCAGACAGCAACCCCCCCACCACTTTGTTTTGCTAAACTAAGAATTTTAGTGCAAATTGTACATTTAAAAAAAAATTGATGTGCATTTATGTGAAGGGCAGATATATCAGTTTTGATAAATTTATACACTCATATCACCAAAACTCCAATCAAGACACAGGGGTGTTTTTTGGTAGAAAAAAATATGAAGAATGAATAAAATCAGAGTGTCATGGCTTAGCCATCAAGAACATGTTCCATTTAACAATATACTTGGCAATACTTGATAAGCAGGCAGAAATATTTAGTAGGGATTGCAAACTTAAATGCCTACAAGGACAGCAGGTAAGTGAAATTGATTCATAGCAAAACTGGACTGATCTAAATACATACACACACGTTGATTTAGTGGAGCTCATACCTGTCAAATGGTAGCCTGATAATCTGTCCCAAGAGTTTGCTATAGAGGAATGAAAGCTTCGCTTGGTCAGATTTCCATTTTTCATGATACATCAGACTTCAACTTTCATGAAACACCATTTCTTTAGAATGCTGGCTCAATTTTTTTTTTTTTGTTAAACATTATGTAAGCCTAGCAAAACACCCACGTGCTGGATGTGGCCTACTGGCCACCAATTTATAATTTTTGCTACTGAGACTTGAAATTTAGATGACTACAAGAGGTAGCAACTGGGGTTGAATTTGAGAGGAGGCAATAAGAACGATAATGAGAGGAGGTGGTGAGGAGGGCAAGGACTGTAGAGAGTTTGAACTGCTCAATAAATAAGCCTCAGGATGTACTGAACAGCATGTGAAAGCCTATCATTTCTCTAGCTGCATAGGTTGTGACGAGTATAAACAAGTCACCACAGACATGCAAGCCCCAAACTGGGAGACAGCCTTTCTTAAAGTCTCAATTGCTTTCTGCCCCAGGTACCTGGGGTGGGGGAAACTTTCCTCTGGTAAGATTACTGATAAGAGGTCAATAATAGAAAGTGTCAGACCCACACGGTCTGTTAGGGTAGCCACCAGTCACAAGTAGCTAAGAAGAATTTGCAACATGGCTAGTTCCAACTGGGATATGCTGCAAGTGAAAATAAACATGGGCTTGAAGGACTTAGTACCAAAAACAGAATTTAAAATATCTCACTAATCACTCACTCTAAACGTCAATGGATTCAATGCTCCAATCAAAAGACATAGGGTAACAGAATGGATAAGAAAACAAGATCCATCTATATGCTGTTTACAAGAGACCCATTTCAGACCTAAAGACACCTTCAGATTGAAAATAAGGGGATGGAGAACCATCTATCATGCTAATGGTCAACAAAAGAAAGCTGGAGTAGCCATACTTATATCAGACAATCTAGACTTTGAAATAAAGACTGTATCAAGAGATGCAGAAGGGCATTATATCATAATCAAGGGGTCTATCCACCAAGAAGACCTAACAATTGTAAACATTTATGCGCCAAATGTGAAAGCACCCAAATATATAAGTCAATTAATCACAAACATAAAGAAACTCATTGATAGTAATACCATCATAGTAGGAGACTTCAACACCCCACTCACAGCAATGGACAAATCATCTAATAAAAAAATCAACAAGGAAACAATGGCTTTGAATGACACACTGGACCAGATGGACTTACAGATATATTCAGAACATTTCATCCTAAAGCAGCAGAATATATATTCTTCTCCAGTGCACATGGAATGGTCTCCAGAATAGACCATATACTGGGACACAAATCAGCCCTTTAAGTAAGTACAAAAAGATCAAGATCATACCGTGCATATTTTCAGACTACAATGTTATGAGACTTGAAATCAACCACAAGAAAAAATTTGGAAAGGTAACAAATACTTGGAGACTGAAGAACATCCTACCAAAGAATGAATGGGCTAACCAAGCAGTTAAAGAGGAAAGTAAAAAGTATATGGAAGTCAATGAAAGTGATAACACCACAACCCAAAACCTCTGGGTTGCAGCAAAGGCGGTCATAAGAGGAAGTATATAGCAATCCAGGCCTTCCTAAAGAAGGAAGAACAATCTCAGATACACAGCCTAACCTTACGCCTTAAGGAGATGGAAAAAGAACAGCAAATAAAACCCAAAACCAGCAGAAGACAGGAGATAATAAAGATTAGAGCAGAAATTAATGCTATCGAAACCAAAAAAAAAAAAACAAAAACAGAACAGATCAATGACCAGAAGCTGGTTCTTTGACAGAATTAACAAAATTGATAAACCACTAGCCAGTTTGATCAAAAAGAAAAAGGAAAGGACCCAAATAAATAAAATCACGAATGAAAGAGGAGAGATGACCACCAACACAACAGAAATAAAAACAATAATAAGAGAATATTATGAGCAATTATATGCCAATAAAATGGGTAATCTGGAAGAAATGGACAAATTCCTAGAAATATATACACTACCAAGACTGAAACAGGAAGAAATAGAAAATTTGAACAGACCCATAACCAGTAAGGAAATTGAATTCGTAATAAAAAAATCTGCCAAAAAACAAGAGTCCAGGGCCAGATGGCTTTCCAGAGGAATTCTACCAAACATTTAAGGAAGAGTTAACACCTATTCTCTTGAAACTGTTCCAAAAAATAGAAATGGAAGGAAAAGTTCCAAACTCTTTCTATGAAGCCAGCATTACCTTGATTCCAAAACCAGATAGAGACCACACTAAAAAGGAGAACTATAGACCAATTTCTCTGATGAACACGGATGCAAAAATCCTCAACAAGATATTAGCCAACCAGATCCAACAATACATTAAAAAAATTATTCACCACGACCAAACGGGATTTATACCTGTGATGCAGGGCTGGTTCAATATCTGGAAAAAAACGTGATTCATCACATCAATAAAAGAAAGGACAAGAATCATATGATCCTCTGAACAGATGCAGAGAAAGCATTTGACAAAATACAGCATCCTTTCTTGATAAAAACCCTCAAGAAAGTAGGGATAGAAGGAGCATACCTCGAGATCATAAAAGCCATATATAAACGACCCAATGCTAATATCATCCTCAATAGGGAAAAACTGAGAGCTTTCCCCCTAAGGTCAGGAACAAGACAGGGATGTCCACTCTCGCCACTGTTATTCAACACAGTATTGGAAGTCTTAACCTCTGTAATCAGACAACACAAAGAAATAAAAGGCATCCAAATCGGCCAGGAGGAGGTCAAACTTTCACTCTTCGCAGATGACATGATACTCTATATGGAAAACCCAAAAGATTCCACCAAAAAACTGCTAGAATTGATTCATGAATTCAGCAAAGTTGCAGGATATAAAATCAATGCACAGAAATCGGTTGCATTCCTATACACCAACAATGAAGCAACAGAAAGAGAAATCAAGGAACTGATCCCATTTACAGTTGCACAAAAAACCATAAAATACCTAGGAATAAATCTAACCAAAGAGGTGAAAAATCTATACACTGAAAACTATAGAAAGCTCATGAAAGAAATTGAAGAAGGCACAAAGAAACGGAAAAAGATTCCATGCTCCTGGATAGGAAGAACAAATATTGTTAAAATGCCAATACTACCCAAAGCAGTCTACATACTCAATGCAATCCCTATCAAAGTAACACCAGCATTCCTCACAGAGCTAGAAAAAATAATCCTAAAATTTGTATGGAACCAGAAAAGACCCCGAATAGCCAAAGCGATCTTGAAAAAGAAAACCAAAGCAGGAGGCATCACAATCCCAGACTTCAAGCTATACTACAAAGCTGTAATCATCAAACAGTATGGTACTGGCACAAGAACAGACACTTAGATCAATGGAACAGAATAGAGAACCCAGAAAAGGACCCACAAACATTTGGCCAACTCATCTTTGACAGAGCAGGAAAGAATATCCAATGGAATAAAGACAGTCTCTTCAACAAGTGGTGCTGGGAAAACTGGAAAGTGACATGCAGAAGAATGAATGTGGACCACTTTCTTACACCATACACAAAAACAAACTCAAAATGGATAAAAGACCTAAATGTAAGACAGGAAGCCATCAAAATCCTCAAGGAGAAAGCAGGCAAAAACCTCTTTGATCTTGCCCGCAGCAACTTCTTATTCAACACATCTCCAGAGGCAAGGGAAACAAAAGCAAAAATGAACTACTGGGACCTCATCAAAATAAAAAGCTTCTGCACAGTGAAGGAAACAATCAGCAAAACTAAAAGGCAACCAACCGAATGGGAGAAGATATCTGCAAATGACATATCAGATAAAGGGTTAGTATCCAAAATCTATAAAGAACTTATCAAACTCAACACCCAAAAGACAAATAATCCAGTGAAGAAATGGGCGAAAGACATGAACAGACACTTCTCCAAAGACATCCAGATGGCCAACCGACACATGAAAAAATGCTCAATATCACTCATCATCAGGGAAATACAAATCAAAACTACAGTGAGATACCACCTTACACTTGTCAGAATGGTTAACGTTAACAACTCAGGCAACAACAGATGTTGGCGAGGATGCCAAGAAACAGGATCTCTTTTGCATTGTTGGTGGCAATACAAACTGGTGCAGCCACTCTGGAAAACAGTATGCAGGTTCCTCAAAAAACTAAAAATAGAACTGCCCTACAACCTAGCAATTGCACTACTAGGCATTTATCCACAGGAGACAGGTGTGCTGTTTCAAAGGGACACATGCACCCCAATGTTTATAGCAGCACTATCAACAATAGACAAAGTATGGAAAGAGCCCAAATGTCCATCGATGGATGAATGGATAAAGAAGATGTGGTATATGTATACACACACACACACACACACGATGGAGTATTATTACTCGGCAATCAAAAAGAATGAAACCTTGCCATTTGCAACTACGTGGACAGAACCAGAGGGTATTATGTTAAGTGAAATTAGTCAGTCAGAGAAAGACAAAAATCATATGACTTCACTCATATGAGGACTTTAAGAAACAAAACAGATGAACATAAGGGAAGGGAAACAAAAATAATATAAAAACAGGAAGGGGGACAAAACAGAAGAGACTCATAAATACAGAGAACAAACTGAGGGTTACTGGAGGGGTTGTGGGAGGGTATATGGGCTAAATGGGTAAGGGGCATTAAGGAATCTACTCCTGAAATCATTGTTGCACTATATGCTAATTTGGATGTAAATTTTAAAAAATAAAAAATAAAATTAAAAAAATACCTCACTAATCACTTGTTATGATTATATTGAAATGGTAACGTTTAAAATATATTGGGTTAAACATTTTTCACCTTTTTTTCCCCCTAGAAAATTGTAAATTTGGTATCCTATCTCTAGGAAACAACACTAGTCCAGGCTGGCTGTGTCAAATATGAGCAAGAACGAAAAAGCATAGAATGGCAACCATGAAAACATACTACATAAAATAAACCAAAACCCAACTATACATGAGCAGTGATTATCTCTAGGTAGTGGGCTTACATAAAAAAATTTTTTTTTTTAATTCTTTTTTTTTTTTTTTTTAACGTTTATTTATTTTTGAGACAGAGAGAGACAGAGCATGAACGGGGGAGGGTCAGAGAGAGGGAGACACAGAATCTGAAACAGGCTCCAGGCTCTGAGCTGTTAGCACAGAGCCCGATGCGGGGCTCGAACTCACGGACCGCGAGATCATGACCTGAGCCGAAGTCGGCCGCTTAACCGACTGAGCCACCCAGGCGCCCCCATAAAAAAATTTTTTAATACTTTCTGTCTTCTCTAAATTTTATGGAGGGGCACCTGGGTGGCTTAGTCAGTTAAGCATCCGACATTGGCTCAGGTCATGATCTCACACTACATAGGTTCCAGTCCCACACTGGGCTCTGTGCTGACAGCTTAGAGCCTGGAGCCTGCTTCAGATTCTGTGTCTCCTTCTCTCTCTGCCCCTCCCCCATTCGTGTTCCATCTTTCCCTCTTTCTCAAAAATAAACATTAAAAAAATTTTTTTTTAATTTAAATTTTGTGGAATAATCCAGTACTTTAAATGACAAGCTGAAACAAACAAAAAACAATTATGTCCATATGCTGGAAATCCACTACCTAAGTTTTGTTATTTCCACATACTAAAAACACTACCAAATAAAAATTGCTAAGCTTCTCTGGATTTTAGTAATAAGGGGATTTAGTGAAATGTATACCTTAATGCAAAAAAATGTTGTAGGCTTCCTTAAGCCAAAAAAAGGCGAAAAGTCCCATCATTGCACCTGCCCTAAATTCTTTCTAGTGGTTAAACTATATTATTTGGCTAATAAAAACAGTCCTCTGGGCTGCAAAGACACCAAAATTTTGTTCAGCCATGTTATATATATATATATATCTCTTTGGTATATTGAAGTTTTTTCAGATAGCCAACTTAGTTTTTAAAGTGACATATTCGGTTTTCTTTACCTTTATTAATTTCTCTCCATTTTTACTTCTTGCACAAAGCAGTTCAACATTCGGTTCCTTTTCTAGTAACAAGCACTTTGGCACTTGCCTTGTCTCAAAACCTTTTCTTTTACGGACAGTCTTTACATCAGAATCTTCAATCACTTCTGATGGATTCTTTTGCGTGAGTTCCAGTAATGGCTTGTTTTCTGAAGACAATTTTCTAAGACAGGACTTTTTCCTAACAAAAAAGGCCGCTCCACCCTGGAGTGTAACTTGTGGTTTGACTTTTTGGCTTAGAACCCGAGGAGCATTCAGATTATTTTGAGCTGAGTAATAATTATTCTCTTTCTCCACAACTGGCTTATAGGCCACTCGATTTTGCTTGGATTTTTTAGAATTCTTTGATACAGGCTTGATACATTTATATTTCGGTTGATATTTAGAAGTTAAACACTTTTGTTGCTTTTTGTTTATCTTCTTGGAGCAGACTGTCACAATGGGAAAAGATTTGTCTTCATTATTAGTTTTTAGACAAATGGATCTACTCTCTTTTATCAGCTTTCTCTCTAATGGATTCAGATACCACTGATCTTTGTTGTAAAAGGATACAGTAGACACAGCAGATTTAAATGGTGAACCTTGATTTGCAGATGCCAATCTGGATTTTTCAGTTGTTTTGAGTGAACTTGAAATGAAATGGCCTTGCTGGGAGCAAAGTACCTTTTCTTCATTGCTATCACTGCTTTGGGAAATGTATTTTTGATCAGGTGATGGAAATACGTTTTCAGCAAAGTCCAAAATTAATTTCTTTGATGGGATGTCTGATAATAGGCTATGAAAAGAAACAAAGTCCGTTGATAAGTATCATTTTGCTTCAATTTAATGCCAATCTACTACTAAGTAATAAACAACTATACTGGTAGGTCATACTAAAAACAATCCTCTCTACCAAATAACCATGCATAAACATTGTCTATCAGTTTAATAATAGGATTCTCCGGGTACCTGGGTGGCCCAGTCAGCTGAGCATCTGACTCTTGATTTCGGTTCGGGTCATGATCCCAGGTTCATGAGCTTAAGCCCCACATAGGACTCTTCGCTGAGCATGGAGCCTGCTTAAGATTCTCTCTCTCCCTCTGCCCCCATTAAAAAAATACATACATACCCACATATGTAAATAAAAATAGGATTCTCAAATTTTGTCTTTACCAAAGGATTCAAATATCTTTCAAAAATAAGGTCCCAATAATGTTTGCAAAAACAAACACTGTTAACAAAGAAGATTTGGGGTGCCTGAGTGGCTCAGTTGGTTAAGAATCCAACTTTGACTCAGGGCACGATCTCACAGTTCACAAGTTCAAGCCCTGCATGGAGCTCTCTGGTGTCAGTGCAGAGCCTGCTTCAGATCCTCTGTCCCCTCTCTCTCTGCACCTCCCCCGCTTGCAGGCACATACCTGCACACATACTCTCTCTCAAAAATAATCTCAAAAAAAAAAAAAAAAAAAGGATTTGATATCATGTGGGTATGTGTATGTGTATGTTTCAAAACCTATATCTAGGGGCGCCTGGGTGGCTCAGTCGGTTAAGTGGCCGACTTCAGCTCACGTCATGATCTCACGGCTGGTGGGTTTGAGCCCCGTGTTGGGCTCTGTGCTGACAGCTCAGAACCTAGAGCCTGCTTCAGATTCTCTGTCTCCCTCTCTCTCTGCCCCTCCCCCACTCACACCCTGTCTCTGTCTCTCTCTCAAAAATAAATAAACATTAAAAAACATTTTAAACCTATATCTAAATTGTGGCCATATACAAATTATAGCCTATAGAGTTATAGCTCACCTGGCTTGACAGGCTACATGTCCCCTAAAATGATTAGTTCTATGTAATAAACTGACCTCAAGCCTATTCTGCGGGAAGTAATTTATATCCTGTTAAGACATGTAGTAAGCACTGAGTGAGCAGACTTTCAAAGAATGCTCAAAGATGAGTACTATATGAAAAACACTACGTTAGTTATTACATAAGAGAGCTGAGAGGAGCAAGGAAATAAAAGATTTGACATACATTTCCAAGTCATAGAAAACAGCTCTTTCTGATTCTCTCCAAAGGCACCAAATAATTAATTTTGAAAGCTTACAATATTTCCAGACTAGAATTAGAATATACTATAGCGGGGGCGCCTTGGTGGCACAGTTGGTTAAGCGTTCAACTTCAGCTCGGTTTTAATCTCAGTCTGTAGGTTCGAGCCCTGCATCTGGCTCTGTGCTGACAGCGCAAAGCCTGGAGCCTGCTTCAGATTCTGTCTCCCTCTCTCTCTCTCTGCCCCTCCTCTACTCATGCTCTGTCTCACTCTCTCTCTTTCAAAAATAAACATTAAAAAAAAAAAAGAATATATAATAGCCACGAGGAGCAGACAAGTGGAATAGTGGAAATTTTAAGAAATAGAAGAGAGAAGATAAGACAGACAAGAGGTTGGATTTTTCTTTTTTAAGAGTTTCTACCCATAAAATGAGACTCACTTGTCACAGCTCAAAGAACGCTGCTTCTTTTTTCTTGGAGTAAAAGCTGACATCTTCTTAACTGAACTCCTAAAATCAATAGGAAAATTATAATAACCAAATGTATCTAATTTGTATAAAAATCACCATATCAAAATTTTACTTTAAGAGTCTGAAAAAGTTTTTACATGGGTGAGGGTATTTTAAAAAGCAAATCACTTTAATAAACATTTAAGCCATGGAGGTTAAAAAAAAAAAAGGAAAACACTGCATCACAGTAACAATTAGGAACAAGAAATAAAAGAATTAGTACATCTGTTTCAGGCTGGAAAATAATCCTCCCAAGGAGGAAGTATTTTTTTTAACCCCATTTCAGGTCACAGTTTCCTCTTTAATTAGCCTGATTAATTCACACCAAGTTAAAATATTCTGCGGGGATATCTTCCTGTGACTACCCTCGCCAGACCCCACACTTCTTTAATATGCCATTTAAGGCATTTTCTTGCTGGCTTAACTGTCTTCCCCAACAGCCTGACTTTTCAGTGAAGGCAGAGACCAGTTTCTAGCCTTTCCTTCAGAGTTCAGCAAGAAAACGGGTTTAGCATAATCCCCTCCCATTTTCCAGGCTGAGGAGCCTTGAGCAAGCCGCTTGTTTCCTAGTTTGTAAAATCCTCGGACCTCCTAAGGCTGCTGAAAATAAAATCATGCACGTTCATTCTCGAGCATGAGACAGCATGGTATGTTGGCTCAACAGAAGGTTTCCCCTCCCCTTCCTTCGGATCAGGTACGTTTAAAAAAGTATTACACAAGCACGTTCAAGGTTAAAAGGAAAACCAGGGTCTCTGGAACTCAATGTCCAGCCGCGGCTTAAGAGAAAACTCTTCTGGGGCTGAATGAGAGAAGGCATGACAGAAAAGTGCGTCAGAAAGATGGAAACCCGGTGACCTCTAAGTGCGGAGAACCTGTGGGTGGCTTCGGTCTCCAGCAGCCAAGCCCTGAGCTAAAGCTCTTTGTCCTCGACATGCACCCCCACGTTCCACAGAGTCTCCCGTTCTCTTCGGTCTTCCACCCCACGCCTCGGCCCGCCGCAGCACTCACCTGAGCCTCAGAGCCGGCGACCTCTCTCCAGCGGAGCCAGTGTCTCCTCCACTGTATTCAAATTACCGCGCGCCCGTGAAGGCTGAAGCCTCTGCGTTCTGATTCGCCGCTTTTCAGACCTTCCAGGGGGCTGGCTCGGTGATTGGTCGCTCACTAGCGCTGGCCGGGTCGGTGCGAAAGGCGGTCTCCAAACATTCTCCCGCCCTTGGCAGGTGAAACTCACTCTCCCCGCTGGGAATCCACGCCTTCCATAATCCCTTGCGGCAGCGCAGCGCTCCTTTCCCGTGGTCTTGTTTAGATGCATTCTGGGAAATGTAGTTTTCGGCAGAATAAAGGCACGCTCCTGAACTCCAGGTACATTCTGGTGTCGCTTGGCTTAGCATGTTTTTGCAAAGGAGTCTCCCCAAGATTTTCGAGGCAGTTATCTTCCACATTTAAAACTTTGTCTTTAGTTTAACGTTTTTTTTATTGGTAATAACGTTAGATTTCTAGTTCATTTTTTTAATTTTTCAACTTAAATTAAAAAAATTAAATCATGGCACTGAACATCTGTGATGTGCCAGGCAGTCTCACACGCTTGACGAGTTTTATTTCATTCACTTCTTGTCACAATCTGAGATATGTATTATCTTTCCCATTTTACTGAGAATAAAACTGAGGGCCTAGAAACAATTACTATTTATAGAATATAGCTTAGGTTCTTGCTTTGGGAAGCCGTATGGTTCTTAAAGTACTCCTGGGTTGTCAGCTGCTGTTATTATCTTTGGATCACTAACTCCTGGTACAGTCTTTGGCACATTCTTAGTTAAGTGATGCACTTCACTTAATAGACTATAGTCTGTTGGAATGAAGAGAAAAAAATCAGGTCAAAACTAACTGCTGAGGAGCTTTACGTGAGTACAATTATTCCAACTTGACAAAAGCAGTTAGATCTCGAGGTTCGAGGTTTGGAATTTGCCCTATCACACACCGGTAATAGATGGGAGATCTCAGATTTAAAGGCAGAACAGTCCAAGAGTCCAAACCTCAATAAGCATATGCCTCTGGGGAATATCACTAACAAACCACTTTGGTTGAGCACTAAGTTCTAAACCCTTTACGCCTATTAACTTAACCTTAGCAAGATAACCTATGTATTAGTTGGTCTATTCATCTCCATTTAGCAGATTAGGTAAGTGAAGCACAGTGTGCTCAAGGAGCGCCTTACAAGTGGCGGAACTAGAATGCGAAAGGTGGAGGAATTCGGGTTCATTTCCAAGTAAAATGAGCTTCTACTCAGTGTCAAGTACTGTGAATAGCACAGTGAACACCTGTGAAGAAGGCAAACAGTTTCTGCTGCCAGGGAACCCGTAAGGCGGTGATGGGTGGCAGATATAACCAATACATAAGCCTCAAGATAAGACTGCCCACTCGGTGAAAGTTCTGCAAATAAAATCGGCCAAAGGTGTTTTTCTTTCAAGAAGACAGAGTTTTCTCGCTGTGTCTTCCAACCACGAATTGCCCTAGCTCCATCTTTCCTTCTCAACCCCCAAGCCAATATAGCCTCTTAGCCCGCCTATAACTTCCTCCTCGCCAGGATTAAAGATGGCGCCGACGGGCTGGCGTTATGACGCGACCCGACGTCCGCCGGAAGTGAGCGAGGAGTTCCGGGGGACAGGCGGCCTCCGCGCTTCTGGTATCCTGGTATCTTGCGAGTTGAGTGCTCCTACTTCGCGCTGGAGTCGCTGTGCCGCCGCCGGGATCATGGTGTTCTACTTTACCAGCAGCAGCGGTGAGTGGGCGCTGTGACCTCCTCAGTCACAGCTCGACAACGGGGCTCCGAAGCCGGGACCCCCAGGCTGCTGTTCAGCCTGCACTTCGCCTAAAGCGCCTCCTCGTCACTGGGTGCTTCTTCCCTCCCCTTCTCGGTCCCCACTTGGATCTGTCCCTGTCGTCCCCGTGTGCCCCTGACCACGGCCTGCGGGGAGGTAAATGGACAGTCACACCTGCTGTCTTTGCATTCAGAAGTTCTTTTCCTTTGGAGAGACCTCCTTTCGCTATCTGGAATTGGGCAGAGTTTGTGGGCTTTTTCACACCCCCATCCCAGGTCTCACCCTCACCTCCTTAGCCTTTATTCTGGCTGCGTCCTGGTAATTATCCACTTTGAGGGAGAAAGGAAATACCTGCCAAGAACTCTGCCTTACAGGAAGGGCACCGTACCGTTCTAGGATAGGGTGGTAGGGCTTGGAAGGCAACAGAAAACAATAAAAAGAGGCAGAGTTGATGTCCCAGATATCAAAAATTGACATGTGATAGTGTTTCTGATTTGTCTTTGGCTGACAAGAAAAGGGTGCTTTTAGTTCCCAGGAAATGCTACGGTCTGGACCTCGTTTTTCCTGCTTATGTTGTTCCCTTTGCCTGGTCAATCCCCAGTTAACTTCCTTAAGACAACTCTGGCCCATCTTTTTCAAATGCCTTTCCCGATCTTACTCCCCTCCCCCCCCCCCCCGAGATTGCTTAGATAAACCTCTTTGGGGCACCCCACTAACACCGCATGTGTACTTTTGGCGTTGCTCTTATATAGTATTAAATGCTGTCTGCTTGATCTGGATAGAGTGTAAACTTCTTGAGGACAGGGGCAGGATCTCCTTATCTTGTTTCCCTAGCCTAGTGCCTGGCTCATAGCACTTAATAAATGCTTGTTGAATAAACTAATGTGTGTGTGTGTGTGTGTGTGTGTGTGTGTGTTTTTTAACTTAGTCAAAACGCATGCTATTCTATTGCTACTCTCACTTCTTGCTTGTAAAAGGTGAGATTTAAGTTTAACTAGTTCCATGTTGCTTGTGTGGGTTCGAATAGGGTGATAATGTAAAGATGAGAACAGTAAGACCCAAGGAATCTGTAATACAGATAGCTTCCACTCACCCCTCCTGTACCATCACACTGCCACATCGCACCATTTTGTTCAGTAGTCTAGACTGCCACAGTGTGCCATAAGCTATTTCTCTGCCTTTATAGATTTGGCTTGTCTTACCCATATTATTAAAATTATCAAAAATAAAATTCACACTAGCCTGAAAAATCGTTACAGGCCCCTGGTAGCATTTTCATCCTTCGTCTTTTCTGTTCTGTTTTGTTTGCATCAGTTTTTAGCTTCCCAGCAACACAGATATCCGTACAGGCTCAACAATGGAATAAAAAAATACAGGCGGGGGGGGGGGGGGGTGCGGTGCCTGGGTGGCTCAGTTGGTTGAGTCTGACTTCAGCTCAGGTCATGATCTCCTGGTTTGTGAGTTTGAGCCTCGCATCAGGCTTTCTGCTGTCAGCACAGACCCCACTTAGGCTCCTCTATTCCATTCTCTTCCCCCCCACCCCCCGCTCACTTTGAAAAATGAATCAACATTAAAAAAAATACAGGCAGCGTATATAGGTACTAAATGTATTTTATGCTAGCTGCCTAATTCTCCTTAAAACCATTCTAAATTTTTTGAGCACTAGTCATACTTACCCAGGTGCCCACAGATTATGGGTCATATTTTTCTCATTGGCTTCTGTTATAAGGTCACAGTTGCTTCTTGTTGGAAAAATATTTGGTCTTTAACAAAAATGCACTTGTGCAGCAAATCTTTTAAAACTACAAAGTTAATGGAAAAATTATAACCTTTTCAGTTAAATAGTGGTAAAACTACATAATTCCATTACAGAAAAGAGCTCGAACATACAGAATCTTCAGGAAATGACTTCTTATAGATAGCCAAGCATTTCAACCAACTTATGGTTTACCATTTAAAAAAATTTTTAAAGATATTCTTTAATTTTTTTAATATTTTATTTTATTTTTGAGAGAGGGAGACAAAGAATCTGAAGCAGGCTCCAGGCTCCGAGCTCTCAGCACAGAGCCTGATGTGGGGCTTGAACCCACAAGCTGTGAGATCATGATCTGAGCTGAAGTCAGGTGCTTAACCCACTGAACCACCCAGGTGCCCCACTTTTTAAAAATTTTTTAAATGGGGAGAAAATCTGAGGGTGTTTTTGTTTTGTTTTGTTTTTCTGCCTTTCCTTTTAAAATTAGTATCTGACTAAAATCTCTTTAACTTCATTCATGTTTCATGCCCTGTCATAATGGAATAATGAAACATTAGCCTTTCTGTATTTCCACTAATTCAAGACCATCTGATTTATGGACCCACAAGGTATCAACACTTAGCTCATTGAGTCCTCCTGTACTTTTAGTACCTTTTAATTGCCTCTATATCCAGATAGATTGTTCTGTAAATTATGAAATTATCAGAGTCTCTAAAGTGGACTGGTGCTATACCTGAATCCAGTACCATCAAGATAATTACTTCCCATACTAATCAAACATATTATTTGGGCAAGAATAACAAAAGTACTAGAATAATTCAATTTACTTTTCTTTCATCCTTATTAACATAGACAGGAACTTCATTGAGAATTCTTGCTCCTTTTTGTTTTCAATTTTCTATTTTGACTAATTTCAGTCTTTAAGAAAAGTTCAAAAATAATAAAAGATTTCCTTTATAACCTCTCCCCCAGATTCTAACATTTTAACTTCTGTTTCTTTCTTTTCCTTTCTCTTTACCTCTCTCTCCAAACACACAGACATGGGGCGCCTGGATGGCGCAGTCGGTTAAGCGTCCGACTTCAGCCAGGTCACGATCTCGCGGTCCGTGAGTTCGAGCCCCGCATCAGGCTCTGGGCTGATGGCTCGGAGCCTGGAGCCTGTTTCCGATTCTGTGTCTCCCTCTCTCTCTGCCCCTCCCCCGTTCATGCTCTGTCTCTCTCTGTCCCAAAAATAAACAAACACACAGACATTTTTTTCTTGAACCATTTGTTGGTAATTTGCAGTTTACCCCTAAATACTTCAGGTTTCCTCCCCCGCTCTAAAATCACAAAACATTCCTCATTATCAAATTTAGGAAATTAACATTGCAGCAATACTATGATATAATCAGCAGCTTTTGTTCAGTTTGCATTAGTGTCCTAATGCATTTATAACAAAGGGCAATTACCAATCACTGTTGCATTCCACTGTCATTCATTACTCTTTAGTCTATTCTAATCTGGAGCAGTTGCTCAGCCTTTGCCTTTCATGACACTGTTGTTGAATTATTTTGTAGAATATTCTTCAGTTTGCATTTGAGTTATGTTCTTAATCACCTCATTTTATAGGTCAACCGTCCAAACAATAGTGTGTCGTTCTCTTGGTTGTGATTTAGATGGCTTAGCCTGCACAAACAGCTTTATTTTATTTTAATCATTTTAAAAATTACTTTCAGTCTGATTACAAAACCATCTACATATTTCATAAGTGAGCTAGCCAAGGTAAGTATTATTAACAGTTATATGTATATTTTTCCATACATATACAGAAAATAGGTGCATATATTAAAAATATATTTGTAAATATGTACATACAACTATATATTCATTTTTTACAAATTGAATCTTGCTTTATATATACAAAAATGCTGTTCTATTTAATTGCTGCTACCTCTTCTTTTCGGTGGGTGCCTGGTATTTGTTTATGGATATTCTATAGTGTGTTTAACCAGTCTCAATTAATGAGTGTTTAGTTTGTAAAAAGAACATCATTGCTTGATAGAGTAATTATAGTATGTACTTAATGGTGACATTGTAGGATCAAAGGGTGAATATTGCTAGGTCGTGCAGAGAGAATCTGAAATGGTTTTATTTGTGCACTTCTGGTATTTGTTATAATGGCTGTTCTGGCTATGCTAAGGCCTTACCAAGCTAATGTAATGCTCAATTATAGGCAGATATTTCTGTGAATGCAAATACTCTCTCCTTTCCAATTAGTTCTCTCAACTACTTCCAAGTAATTTTGGGTTGTAGTCATTATAACTGTTGACTGAAGGATCTGAGATTTTTCCCTCCCCAAGAGAGGCAACTATGATAATTTAGAGAACTTCTCATTACTGGAAGTACAGGCAATTTATTTAAGAATTTATAAATGAAAGAGTGCTGCTCCCTGGCCTTTAGAGCTCCACTCACACATCCTGGTTCTGTGCTGTCTAGTGACAGTCAACAAACTGCCCAGACTAGGGGCCCAGTGACCATTAATTCAGGAGTTTTGCTACAAATGGGGTCAAACAAGTTTTGGTAGACCAGCTTGGAAGCCCAGAACCCAGATAGAATTTCAATTAGGAAAGTTAACTTTTTAGTTGACCCCAGATGGAAGATGCCTACATTAAAAGACACTAGCTTAGTAAAGCAAATGTCATTTCTAAGGTAAGCCATACCTAGAATATTCAGTTTGACTTACACTGAGTTCCTAACACTGAGTTCACATTGGAAATAGTTGGAGATCCTTTTAAAAAAACACTATTGCTTACCCACCAGAGATTTGGATTTGGTTAGTCTTAATGGAGCTGGGACACAATTAGGTGGTTCTAATGTGTAATGAGGGTTCAGAATCACTGATTTAGAAGATGTTTGAAAACCGTGTTTCCCCAGAATAGGTTAGGAGCCCATTATAATGTGTAGCACACCTGGAAAAAACTAATATTGGCTAAATAATGAAAAGGCTTAGCTAAGTATAGGAACCTGTTTTTAAATGGTTGAGGTGAAGGTTGGGTTTTTTGTTTCGTTTTGTTTTTAACTCTTTTGAAGACGGCAAAATTATAGGACTAAACTGGAGTTGTATTAAACTATGTCCTGATGAAAGTAGGGAAGTAGCTTCTATAGTAAGGATCAGTAAACGTTTCCTCTTTGGACCCAGTAGTAAATATTCTAGACTTTGTGAGCCACATCTCTGTAGCTTTATTCTTCTTCATTTTGTGTTTTCGACTCTTTAAAAATGTAGAAGTCATTTCTTAGCTTGTGTGCTGTCCAAAGACAGGGCTGGATCTGACCTACAGGCCATGTCTTGCAACCCCTAATCGAAGCATTTGTCACTTGATTTTCCCATGAAGCAGTTTTGCTGGGGATGAAGTTATCTAACTGTTTTTTATATTTTTGTTTTGTCTTAGTTAACTCATCTGCTTACACTATTTACATGGGAAAGGATAAATATGAAAGTAAGTTTTCAAAAGCATTTGATTTTGAAATTTCTAACAGGTAAGTGTCAGTTGCCCCCTCCCCCCACCCCACATGGTTGGTTGGATATGAGTTTTCAACTAACTACTACTAGTTAGGTCCATTAACTCCAGTGGGTTTACTTTCCTAGAATTTAGTTATATCAAATAACATTAGAGCCTCTTAGACCATTTGTTGCTGATTAGAAAGTTAACTTTATTAAGAGTTTTTGTGGTATCATTTGATTTAGGGTGATACGAATCAGGTTAACCTATGCTAGTTTATGTCAAGTAAAAATAATCTGTGACTTGGTTGAAAAGCTCATTTTCTGTACATTTTTACCACATTTAGGAATAGAGGAAACATATCTATTATGTTTTTTGAGGCCGAAGATGGCTCTTTTTGAGTCATGAAATGTTAACAGTTTTTTCAGACTTTATTGACCACTCTCCTCAGAATGAACTACATTATTCCATATTGCATACATTTATGTAACTAAAACAAAAATTTACAAAAAATACCCATACTCTTCGCTGTGCCCTCTTGTTTTGTTTTTAAAAAGCTAGTCTCAACCTGCTCAATTAATTTTTATACCCACTAATGAATTTGAACTAAAGCTTAAAAGGAAAAACTGTTTAAGGGGATGGCCTTTTGACTGCATGAGTGAAGAGGGAGAAGTTTAGCTTTCTTGCTCTAGAGCATTGAGTTGACAGCACTGGGCTGAGGGAGAAAACATCTGCAACAAAGGAGCTTGGAGAAGTGACAGAATTACACTTCTTCACGCTTGGGGAAGATACAATCGCTCTTCTCACAGGGCTAGTGTAATAATTTCCTAGAAAAGACAGCCCTGAAGTCTGGCCCATCTGGTTTAAAATCCCAGCTCTTAATAAAGTAGCTATAGTTACTTAACCTTTTTGAACCTCACATTGCTGAAATGGAAGAAGAGGACATGAGACAGTATCTGCCTTGCAGGGTCGTGAAGGTGAAACCAAAGAGCCTGGGTAAAGTGCCTGGCCCAGGGTAGGCACTCAGTAATGGCAGCTGTCACCACTGGAGCTTCTTTAGCTCTTTTAACCCCCTACAACCATCAGTGTCTGTTCTAGGTGCAGTTTGAAACTGACAACAGTTTAAACTTGATTCTTTAAAAGAGACAAGAATAACATTCTTCAGCATGGGACATTTGACATTAATGAAATAAGTAAGGCCAAAAATTAAAAGATGTCAAAGAACAGTAATGTTATGTGTAACTATGATATGTGTAAATATATAACTATAATTAACACATATATATGATTAACATACAACATAACATAAACATATATGTATGCATAACATAAAAAGTAATAAACATGTATAAAACATGTATAAAATATATAACGTGATATATGTAATAGCTATTTTTAAATCTTATTTTTAAATTTTTTTTGTTTAATTTTGAGAGAGAGAGTGTGAGTGGGGAGTGGCAGAGAGAGAGGGGGACAGAGGATCCAAAGTGGGCTCCACGCTGACAGCAGCGAGCCCAGTGTGGGGCTCAAACTCACCAACTGTGAAATCATGACCTGAACCAAAGTCAGACCTTCAATCAACTGAGCCACCCAGGCACCCCGATATTTAAATATATATAGTTCTTAATCGGATCTATATAAATGGTTTAGAACTGTGTGGTAATACTGGTTACCATAAGGCAGAATCAGAATAAGCAAGCCTATTACATCCTAGCCAAGAGAAAAAAACCAGCAGAATAAAATAACTAATTTTTAAACAGTTTTTCATTATAATGAATTCATGACATTGTCTCTAGTCTGACTTAATGGAGGCACCCAGTCTGCAGTATACTTGTTTTTATGTTTCTCTTAGTAACTCCTACATCATCAGAGGCAACTTGTATTTTTTTCGTAGCCCCATCCTGATGAATGTAGCTGACCAGGGATGCTATCTCCTTGTATTACCTCGAGCAAGGAGGCTGTTTATAACCAGCCCTGGTTATCTGCAGTAGATAGGGATCCACACCTAACCAAATCTGCTTTCCTTTCTACCATATCAAGGATGCTAACCCAAGACTTAGGTTACTGAGAAGCACCTAAAGGAGAGCTGCTACGTATGGTTGCCTGGGTTTTGCACAGTGTAACTCTGGGCAGGGGACTTGATACATTTCTTACAGTGAAGGACTGCCTTGATACTGGCTCACACTGCTGGGCTGCTAGTGTTACTGACCTAAGGCAGCTGTGCCAGTGACATTCCCACCAGGTCTCTTTTTTCCTTCCGTTTTATTTTTTATTTATTTATTTTTTTAACATTTATTTATTTTTGAGACAGAGAGAGAGCATGAACGGGGGAGGGTCAGAGAGAGAGGGAGACACAGAATCTGAAACAGGCTCCAGGCTCTGAGCTGTCAGCACAGAGCCCGACGCAGGGCTCGAACTCACGGACTGTGAGATCATGACCTGAGCCGAAGTCGGACGCTCAACCGACTGAGCCACCCAGGCGCCCCTTTCCTTCCATTTTAGTTCAGTGTTTGCTAGAGCTTATCTGTGTGGACCCATACGCCAGCCTGTCTGAGCATCCAAAGAGGAAGATGTAGTCTCTGTTTTCATAGTATTAAAGGTGGAGAGGCACATGCAAAAACAAGTATTCGGTCATTTTGCTCTGCACCTAGAAACTGCTCTCAAAAATAAAGTCTAATTTAGGGACGCCTCTGTGTGGCTCAGTTGGTTGAGCAGCAGACTCTTGATTTTGACTCAGGTCATGATCTCATGGTCCGAGCCCCACATCGGACTCTGTGCTGAGCGTGGAGCCTGCTTAAGATTCTCTCTCCCTCTCCCTCCCCCTCCCTGCTCACTCACGCACTCTCAAAAAGAAAGAGTAAAATAAAAAATGTCTATTTTAAAAAGTATAGGTGAAATGAAGCAATATGAATAAGTGCTGTAGAAGTAGAGGAGGGGGCAGCATAAATGTGATTAGGGAGAGCCAAGGAGGAGTGGGTTAGGGTGGGCTTGACGTAGAATCCTTTAAATGTCTGTTGTAGGAATTTATATCTACAGATATAAATCTAAATATAGAATTTATGTCTGCAGATGTAAATTTAGATTCTTTCTAGAGTCCACTTGAGTCGAGTTTTGCTGTCATTTAAATGTATATAGAGGGGTGCCTGGGTTGCTGAGTCGGTTAAGAGTCCGACTTTGGCTCAGGTGGTTATCTCACGGTTCGTGGGTTCAAGCCCAACTTCAGGTTTCATGCTGACAATGCAGAGCCTGCTTCGTATCCCTGTCTCCCCTCTCTCTCTGCCCCTCCCCCACTCTGTCTCTCTTAAAATAAATTTTAAAAAAGTAATAAAATGTATGTGGGGAAAAAAAAAACCCAGGAGCCCTTGGAGTCATTTGGAGGTGCCAACTTTCCTAGATTGCTTTGTAAAAAAGAGATTACATTTTTAAAGCACCCTGTTCCCTAGTGCTCCTAGCACATCATACTTATTCGTGATAGCCTTGATGACTTCAGCCTAAGGGCTGGATGGAACATCAGTGCATTTTTAATTGAATAATTTACTTTCTTCACTAAAAAGCTTTCAGATGTTTTCCTTTTATTAGCCAGCAGGTGTCACCAGGAGGCCAAACATTGCCTGACTGAGGAAAAGAGGTTTTTATATTTCCCTTTCCTTTTTTTGATTACTTGTTGGCTATTGGCTCTGCTTCCCATGTAAGCTAATACAAAGCCCTTCAGAAAATGTATGGTGTCTGCAGTTTTTTTTTAAATTTTTTTTAGCATTTGTTTATTTCTGAGAGACAGAGAATGTGAGCAGGGGAGGGTTAGAGAGGGAGACACAGAATGGGAAGCAGGCTCCAGGCTCCAAGCTGTCAGCACAGAGGGGCTGTGGGGCTCGAACTCACAAACTGCGAGATCATGACCTGAGCTAAAGTCAGTGGCTTAACTGACTGAGCCACCCAGGCGCCCCTAGTGTCTACAGTTTCTAAGATTATCCAAGATTTATCATCCTTTTGCTTTTCTGGAAAATGAATACCCCATTCAAGTTAGATAGATTATACTTCCTTGGGTACATTTTAAGTCATCACATCAATCATTTTGTTTGCCTTATAATTTTTAACTTTGTATCTAATACTTTAACGCTTTTGTATTAGACACAATTCATTTCTAATTATTAGCATGGCTGTTCGTGTGTATAGGTCTTACCTTTCTGTAGTGATATATGTTATTAGTCTTAAAAATACAGAAGTATACATTTTGAACTAATAATTTACCTTTTACAAATATAAGTATGCTTTAAGGAAATAATCGGGAATATGAACATATTTATTTTAAAAATAGTTAACTGAAGCATTTGTAATTAAAACAGCCCAGGGGTACCTGGGTAGCTCAGTCAGTTAAGCATCTGACTTTTGACTTAAGCTCAGGTCATGATCTCCCAGTTCGTGGGTTTGAGCCCCACGTTAGGCTCTGCATTGACAGTGTAGAGCCTGCTTGGGATTCTCTCTCTCTTCCTTGTTCTCTAGCCCTCCCCTGCTTGCTCTCTCTCTCTCTCTCTCAAAATACATAAATAAAGTTAAAAATAAACAAAACATGTGAACAATAGAAAAGTTTATTCATATGGTAGAATTAAGTAGTCATTGTTTCCAAAGACCTTTTTAATTTTTAATTTTACTTTTATCTAAGAAATACATAGCTTTAGAATTCAAATAGTAACAGAATATGTATCATAATAATATTTTCCATCCTGTCCTTGTTTTGTCCTGCAGAGACAGTTACTTTTAACTTATAGCTATTTCTTCTGTTTTATTTTTACTTTCATATGTGACAGAATTTTAGGTGATTTCTATTTCCTTTTTTATACTTCTGGTGGTGGTTTTATTTTCTAATTTTCTACTATTTTATAATTAAGAGGTCTCTTTTAAGAAGTAAAACACAGTTCACTGATGAACAAAACCATTTTGACAAATAAGTTTATTACAGTGAATCAATTTCCCAAGACCTCATCTAACCTCTCAGCTGCTCTAATTTGAAGTTTAACTAACTTTTAATAGAAATATCTTTGGGGGTGCCTGGGTGGCTCAGTCGGTTAAGTGTCTGACTCTTGGTTTTGGCTCAGGTCATGATCTCACAGCTTGTGAGATCCATGCTGACACTGCGGAGCCTGCTTGGCACTCTCTCTCTCCCTCTCTCTCTGCTCCTCCCCCCTAAAATAAATAAATACAATTTAAAAAATTAGAAATATCTTGAACTTTCTTTTAAGTATTATAAAAATTGTATCAATTATGACAACTCTAAAAGCTATTTTTACAAATTTTTTTTTCTCTATTTTCAGGCATCAAAGCCTCTCTCAACTACTCTTTTCTCCATTAAGGGAGAGAAACAGTTGTGGGAAGGATTGGTATAAACTCTGGCATATTTTCATTTGACAGGTTTTTTTTTTTAACCTTTTCTTTGTTTTCTTGTATCTCACTCTAGACGAAGATCTAATAAAGTATGGCTGGCCTGAAGATATTTGGTAAGTCACAATTTCGGTTCTGCTTTCTATGCATTATATACTTTCTTGGATTTGGCCAACCACCTCACTTTTATGATGAAAACTGAAATTCCTACTTTGTGTTTTGTTCATGTTCGGTGGTAAGTAGCTGACTGCCAGCTCCCTTCATTTCTAATTGCCGTGTCGACTGGGGATGATGTCTCAGCAACCCTGAGGTTGGAGGCCGGACCTCAGAAGCTTTCTTTTACCTCATGGTGTGTCTTCTCAGAGTGGTTTCGTGAGACCGCCACACTCACGTGCTCAGGCCACTCTTTTTGAGAAGATGGATGAGGGCTTCACAAGAAGTGGTGAGGGAAATAGAAGCTTCCATGTGGATGGAATAGATAGGGCATCTGACCAGGTCCAGCTTTAAAGAAAACAGGCTGGGTTCCCTTTGTCTTCTCAACTCCCTCATGAAGTTAGCCCTGTCTCGATCCAGGCTCTACCCCCTCTTTCTAAAATATTTTCTGGAAATTTAAAAAATAATAATCATGCTTTCTTTGCCTTCTGAGATAATTTCATTTGCTGCTCACAAAACCCAGCCCAAAAAGCAATGACAGAACAAACCAAAAACTCCTCATTTTAGTTGCATTCTTTTCTTTTTCTAACTGCCTTAGAATGCCACGTGGGAGTTTCTACCACTCAGACCTGGAACCTTTTAGGAGGACCTGGACTCCTGTTACTTTGATGTAACACTCTCGGACTCAGTTTGCCTGATTCTACACCTAGAGTGGGGTGTGGTCTCCACAACTCCACAAACACCCCTCTACCAAATGCTGTCCCTGAAGATAGGCACATGGATCCTGTTTGCTTTAATGATAGTAATAATGAACACTGTCATTAGTTATTGAATACCTAACTAGATGCAAAGTATTGGCAGGTGTTTACCTTATTGATATACTCAATTTCACAGTGCCCTGTAAAATAGTTCTTAGTACTGTGCCCATATTTCAGATGAGGACACTAAGGCTAAAAGAAACTGAACAGATCTGCTGTGGTTGTTGCTGGCCCCCCAGCCGGCTCTAGTTCTGAATCACCAATTTTGTTCTTCCCTTAGGCTACTGCTCTTTGTCTGAGGGTGACTTCCTTCCTTCCTCAGGCCATTGCTGCAACTCTCTCCGGACCTCTTTTCTCCAAGTGTGGGCCCGAATCCTTCATTTAATTCCCTACAGAGACAGAGTTTAGGTTGTCACTTTTTAGGAGAGTTGCTTGATTTTCAATGAAGTGGACAGCATTGGACATTTATTAGGAAAACTATTACACAGAGACTAACTTAAAAAGCAGGAAATGCTTTCCTGTCTGCCCTCTCTAAACGTCCACACTCCAGGAACCAAGAGGCACGACAAACCTGAGGAATTTTAAAGTCTTTTTTTTTTTTATCTGCCCCCTGTTCCAGCACAGGCCCATCTGCTGAGCTCAGGTAACAAGTGTCATCAAGGGAGACACCGCTTGGTACCCCCTTCACTTCAGGTGTTCACTTTGCACTGCTGAGGGCTTCTGGATTGAATGCTGCTTCCCTTCCTAGAACCCTAGACCATAAGCCTCACGAGGACAGCGATCACTTGTTTTGTTCAGTCCCACATCCCGTTACCTAGCATAGGACCTGGCACCTGGTACATGTTCAAAAAATATTTGTTGACTTCCTAATTAACTAACTCTTTGCCTGTGTAGAAATGATCTCTGCTGGACATTTCTTCACAGTAACTGCATTCTGGTGTCTCCATTTTGAGCACCTGTCACCAGGCTGGATTATTCCAGTTGTTCTTAAAACCCAGAGATCTCCAGATCCTGTCAAGGGAGATTAGAGCTACTGCATCTGTTACGTGGCTGCATCTGTTATGTAGTTATCTGCTGTGAAGTTTTAACATGTCAGGTTTGAAGCATAAACACCTGCATAGAAAAGGTTACATATCCAGATGTACCACAAAAGTCAATTTGCCACAGCCTTTTACCTGATTTTTTTTTTTTTTTTTACACTTAAGTAAGTGGAAGAGAAATTTCCAATTTACAGCCTACGCCCTATGTAGTCTCAGTTGGGTTTTTGATTTCATTATGGTTGACTATCTCCTGGAATGCTACTTAACCAAACTGGTGTCTACAGATACCCATTTTGACACCCTGAAATTCATGACTCTTGCTGGAAGTGATTGACTTTTACTTTGAGAAGCTATTCGAGGTCTGCTGTGAGGTAGAATAGCCAGCCCTAAATTTCAAGACTGTTGTGTCAATCCTGGAAACATTCCTGGGCATGCTAAGAATGATTCAGTTGATCGATATTCCCCAGGGCACATTTCAACCTGGTTCACTCTGAGGTAAACCTTAGAACTTCACCTGCGTGGATATCAGCATCTGAGTTTATACCAGAAAACAACTTTAAGGAAAGGATTTTCCCAGGACTAAATGAGAATGGAACTGAATTTATCTTTAAACAAAAGAAGATAGAAATAGTGTGTGTTTACTGCCTCCAAACCCCCAAAAAATAGTATCTCCAGGGACCCCACTTTCAGGAGTTCAATTGCCCAGCTTCTGAGGCCCTGCGTCCGCATCCCCAGGTCATTGGTGCTCATTTACTGAACTTTTTAGTCTCTGCATTCAGTAAAGAAAACAGTGATTAAGTAGGGAGAGGACGATAACAAGGACCAGAAGGAAATAGGGAACTCTACTACGCATAATTTAAACTTTTCGGAGTAAACATTTTGGGAGGTTTGGGAAGGTTTTTTTTAAGGAACCTCCCCAAGATAGTTTGTTTAGGGAGCTGGCTTTTTTGATTTACAGTGCAACCAAAGCCCCACACTTCCACACATTCCCCCTGCCCTTGTAGCAATATACCTCCCAGCCTGGAGTTGCTCTGTGCATCAGCAGTGATATTCCCGTGTGTGTTTTAGGATTTTGATTACTTTTGTATGACTCCATCAGATAGACATTGAATTACTTATGTATCTCTTTGGACAAAATTCCATGTCAGACCTTTAAGAAAAATCAGGATACAATTGATTTATTATGGGTATGTAGGAAAGAGTTGTTATAAATAGAGAATTGGCTTAAGACTAGTCAGAATGGGGCAAGTTACTTTTCAACTGAACTTGCTTCCTAAGATCCTGAAAGAGGATAATTAGATACATAATTTCTGGATTTGCAAAAACACATTTTTTTTCAGTGGAAAAGGCCAAGCTAAAGACAGTAATCAGTAGGAATCTCTTATAGGGAATATAAATCTTATATGAGAAAAATAAATCAATGTCCAATTCTGGTTACCAGTAATGGATAATAATAAAACCTAGAGGGGGCGCCTGGGTGGCTCAGTCTGTTAAACGTGGGACTCCAGCTCAGGTCATGATCTCACGGTCTGTGAGTTTGAGCCCCGCATTGGGCTTTGTGCTGACAGCTCAGAGCCTGGAGCCTGCTTTGGATTCTGTGTCTTCCTCTCTCTCTGTCCCTCCCCTGCTCACACTCTGTCTCTCAAAAATGAATACATGTTAAAAAAAAAAAAAAAAAACCAAACAACACAAAAAACCTAGAGGTATCACAGACTGCCAAAAATGTGTAGTATTTTTCTGTATCCATGGTGACTAGCAAAATGCTTAACTTCCTTAAGAGGGCATTAGAAACACCATAGTCTTAACATTTGTATAGAATCATGCTGTCCACGTCTTACAGTAGGCATGAGTGTGTGACCATTTTCACTTCTAAAAACACATTAATGCTAAGAAAATGTCTAGAGAAATATATAATGGGATGTAGCGGTGCCTCCTTAGGGTTTTACTGAACACTCTTCAGTCTAGAAAGATGAGGAGTAAGGAAGAGATGACTAATGTTATCAGAATCCCAAAGTGACCATCATGTGTTACCATTGTTTGGTGCGAGAATTCTGGGGGCATCTCTGGAAGCTGGAAAGAGAGAACGTCAACTTTATTTGGTAAATATCTCCAAATGTTAGACTAGGGTGTAAAAGGAATTAAGTTTAGAAAGGTTTCTTTCAATTGGTGGATGATAGAGGCTTAATGAAAGGTAAATTTAGGACATTGGGATTTTTTTAGGACTGTATTATAAAGGGCAATCCCCGTGCTTTCCCAGAAAACATATTAGTGCCATTGTCAGATACAAGGAGGGATGAATTGTTGGTCTGACCCATTTTATGGCTTGTCCAACTCTGTACTTCTCTTTGGATTGTTTTTAAACTTAGGACGTCCCAAACCATTCCTCTCATCTTTTTTCCCAAACTGGTGCCTTCTCCACCTGTAAAGTATTTTCCTCTGTAGTCCTGCCAGTCTCCCAGGCTTGCAACACCGTGGATCTTGATGACTTCTTTCATTCCCTTCTCTCCTCACCTGAAATTCCTTTCCCTGTGTTTTCTCTACGTCCTGTGTTTTAGTCAGATACCCTCTGAGTCTCAGTTGATCAGTGGAGTTTGTGATCACTGATAGCTCTTTCTCACTTGAAAAAAAATTGCCCTTTCCAAGGCATTGCCATTTATTGTCTCTAGTATTCAGCTTGGCTCTTAGTCTCATGCAGCTGCAGAACTTGCCCTGTTTACCTTACCTCTCCCAGTTGACAGTGAGCCCTTTGGAGGCAGTGATCGTGTTTTTACTCCCCATGGTGCTTCACATGTAGTAAGCACTGAGTTAATACTTTTTGGATTGGAATGCTTTAAATGAAAGGGGCCTGAGGAGATGGTTGTCTTGTACCTCTTGCTAAAAGTAGTTTTCATTCTTTGTAGGTTTCACGTGGACAAACTCTCTTCGGCTCATGTATACCTTCGATTACATAAGGTAACTGGATTTAAACATGGACTCATGCTTTTTCTTTAGTGATGAGCATCCTCTCTTGTCCTCTGTCTTTTTTTTTTTTTTTTTTTTTTTGGCAGTTAAATTGCTTAAAATAATAAATATGTGCAAAAGATAAAAAAAGGTAGCAAATGAAGAGCTGTCCTACCCCTGACCCAGAAAATGACAAAGGGAAATTCTGGTGACTTTGAAACTTGAAAGGGGACATAGTGTATGTACCTTAGCTAGAACCACTGCTCTAATTATCCTGCAACTTTAGGTATGTTCGTCACCTCTGCTCTCTCTCCCTTTCATTTCAGTTGACAGTTCTGGACCTTCTGTCTTCTCCAGTGGAGATCACATGTGGTTCCTTTTTCTCACACTCATGTGATTGTCCTGCCTCACCAAGGATAGATGTTCCCAGTTATCGGGGCTTCTTTGGGACATTTAACACAGCATTATAATAGTAAAGGAAAAAGATGCAATGTTTCCTAGTAACATAAGACCACTATTATTTCTAATGCCTTAACATTCATATGTTTTATACAGTTGAATCATAGGGTATACGTACTTGGTATGTGTATTGCCTTTTTTTTTTTTTTTTTTTTTAAATGTCCTATTTTGGAATGCTTTTAGATTTACAGAGAAGTTGCAGAAATAGTGTATACTACATGGGGTTCCCATATACCCCATGCCTGGCTTCCCCCATTGTTAACGTCTTAACATGACCATGGCAGATTTGTCAGAACCAAGAAAGCAACATTGGTATGTTACTGTTCACTAAGCTCCGGGCTCTATTTTGATTTCACCAGTTTTTCCGTTAATGTCCTTTTTCTGTTCCAGGATCCAGTCTAGTGTCCCATGTTGTGTTTAGTTGTCACGTCTGCCTAGTCTCTGGTCTGTGACAGTTCACGCTCTGAAAGTGAGATTTTCCCTGTTTTTCATGAGCATGGCAATTTGAGAAGTACTGGTCAGGTTTTTTTACAGAAGGCCCCTCAATTTGAGTTTATCCGATGTTTTTCTCATGACTGGAGTTACGGGTTTTGGAGGAAGAATAGCACAGGAGTGGAGTGCCCTCCTCATCACATCATGTCAGGGGCACGTGCATTAGTAGGATTTATCACCAGTGATGCTAACCTTCATCTCCTGGCCAGGCCAGTGTTTGCCAGGTTTCCTCCCCTCTCCCATACTCTGTTATTTGGACACAGATCACCGAGTCCAACCCATACTTGTAGGGGAGGGGATGGAATTAAGCTTCACTTCTTGGAGTGGGGAGTATCTACATAAACTTAGAAAGAAGATTCTATCTCTTCTCCCCTACATATTACAGTAGTTTACGTGTATCAGTATGGACTCATACATTTATTTTATACTTCAGGTTATAATCGGTTCTATGTTATTTGGTTGCTGAAATTGTTCCAGCTTTGGTTGGAGCTCTTTCAGCTTGGCTCCTGTGTTGCTTTGATATGCTCCCATCCTTTTGGTTTTTGAGCACTTCCTTTGTGACACTCTAAGATGGTGTAGGCTCTTCTTGTATTTTCCCTGCCCCAGTCCTAGAATCGGGCCTTTCTCCAAGGAACCCTGATTCCTTTTACTGGGGAATTGTATTTAGGAGCCAAGATCTGGACTTGGTGTGCTCACTGCTCCTAGAGTGTCATTGCTTCTAGGCCCTCTCAGCAGAAAGAGCTAGGAAGTACATGTATGTATATTAACCCACGTTAGTAATTCGTATGTTGGATTGTTTCTCTATCTGTATCTATGTTAAGCATGAGCTCAAACTGATGTCTGTGATGAATCTGTTATTATAGAGGCCATTCTAGTCTTTTCTCTTTGCTTCTCTATTAATTCCTTCTCACAGTGAGAAGCCTGGTTCCCACCATCTACCATCTATTTGCTTTTTGACTCCCACTATATGTGGAAGTGGTTTCAGATGTGTTAAGCTTTATCCCCATACGAAACAACTTTATCAACTAAAGTATGCTGTTTATATGTGCAGTTATTTTTGTCTTTTTGCCTTACAGTTTCCAGTTGAAATGCTGTTTTCCAAAGTTATTTGTAAGCTGCTTTTTTTTTTACCCCATGCCTTTCAGTGATGTCATGCCATGCACTCCAATTCTTTTGTCTCCATTTATATTCCATCCTGTTGATTGTATTATTACAACAATTTTTAATTCCCCTAGTTGATTGTATTACTCTTTCACGTGACAGTTTGAAAACTTTTTCATGTTACTGTATTATTTTCATATTTATTGTTTTGACTGGCTGCTTTGAGTTGATATGCCACAGTTACCTGGCTCCCCTGTCCGAAAGCTCCCCTGTCAGAATATAAGTTGTTTATAGTTTTCAGCATCATGAATCCCCAACACGAAGTTTTTTTTTTATGAACCACTTTCTGTTTTTCTTTTTGAATTGGGTTTTTTTACAATAATTCTCAGGGTGCCTGCGTGGCTCAGTTGGTTAAGCATCCGACTTCAGCTCAGGTCATGATCTCACAGTTTGTGAGTTCGAGCCCTGCGTCAGGCTGTGTGCTGACAGCTCAGAGCCTGGAGTCTGCTTTGGATTCTGTGTCTCCCTCTCTCTCTGCCCCTCCCCTGCTCATGCTCTGTCTCTCTGTCTCAAAAATAAAAACATTAAAAAAAATTTTTTTTCAGAAGTAGAATCGCTGAGCCAGAAGATAGAAGCATTTGGGAGATGTTTCAAAGACCAGATTGCCCTCTAAAAATATTGCGCTAGCTTAAAATGCTACCTGATATATACAGGTTTTCCAGACCTTCCTGGGATTTTATAACTTAAAAAATATAGCAACCTTTTGACAATTTTTCAATAAATGCAAGATGCTATTTCATTATGGTTATAATATTCACTTCTTAATTTACTAGCAAGGTTAAACATTGTGCCCCATCTTTATTTATACTGTTGATATTTTTGAGAACTGTGTTGTAAAGGAAATGAGAAAGATTGTGAACTCTGTGCTGGAACAAAACTCTGGATTCTCCTTGGCAACTTCTTGCCATTTTGGAACTACTTTAAGTTTAGAGGAAATAAAGTATGGTATTACCAAGTTTCCTCTTGGTTCAGATTAAACTTTTTTCCTTTAGACTCTGTGTCAGAAAATGGAAGTAATAGCAGTAGTCCCAAGTTGACATTACCACCGGTTTCTCCATGTGTGAAAAGAAATTTAATTTCATTTTCTTTTGGAAGCACATAATGTGCTCAGTAAAAATAAATGCTTTTTAGGCACCATTTACATGGTTGATCTGTAGTAAACGGCATAGCCTTTTGTACTTAATAGGTACCAAGTACGTGTTAGTGATGGAATAAGACTAGAGTGGTTCAGGATCCAGACTGCTGGATTTGAATCCTGGCTCTGCTGCTTACTGGCTGTGTGACTTTGAGCAAGTTACCTAGCTGTGCCCGTTTTCTCATCTGTAAAAGGGAGCAATCGGTACCTATGTTACTGAGGATTAAGTGAGCTAGCATGACTGAGGCAGTTAGGATAATGCCTGGCACATGCTAAGCATCATATGTGTTAATTTTGTTGTTGAATTCAATCTAGACCTTGAAGATCACAGATATTCAGCAGTATTCTTTCCTAGGCTGCTTTGGTTTTTGAAAACCCATAGAAGAGTCTCTAATCTCATTAACATGGATGGCACAAAGCCCACAGTTACATTCTGACGTTTACGTATTGAGGGCACCTCACACTCCCCACAGAGTTTACTCTGACTTTACTCATAATGCTAAGCTGAGTGATTTTTTTTTAAGTCTGCTCATATTATATTAGAAGTAGCAAAACAGGAAGATGAGGTTGCTTTAGGAATACTGACAGACACAGGTATTAAGAAGGGCTATCAGGATGAAGCCTGACATCAAGGACCAAGAAAGTATGTTTCCACGAGAATTTCTTAAGCACCCTACTCTGGGCTCAGTTGCTACAACATGGCTTTAGCCCTGGGTTCATCTCTCACCTCTGTCCTGTCACTTACTAGATTTAGGGGACCTTGGCCCAGTTACTTAACCTTGCTAAGCTTCATTTCTTCATTGCTAAAGTGAAGGTAAACTATTTCACATGGCTATTTACTTAGTGCCTGGCACATGGTGGGTACTTAAAACATGGTAGCTGTTTTGTTTTTTAATTACTCATTTTGATTTATTTAGCGTAGGGTCAATCTGCTTCTGTGTATTTTAGAAGTCCCTGAAGGCATCATATTATAACCTGGTGTAATGTTTGATATTCTTAATAATGACATTGTGTTATCAAGATGTGAAATTCAGAATCCTTTATTTTAGTGGTCAGAGAATTGCACAGCCTGAGATAGGTCATTGAAGTAATGGCAAACTTAAATCACTTATTTTTTGGTCACAATTTATGTATTTGAGAGATCCCCATTTTCAAACAAAAACAAATTTAGAAACATGATGGTATAAATTAATCTCAAGTATTTAGTAGGAAGAACATTTCGTTCCCATACAGAAGTGCTTCTTTAATCCCATGCCTCAGTACATCCCAAGTACTGAGGTGATTCCATTGCTCTTGCCTCTGAAGTATTTTTGTTGTTTTGGGATGGCTTTGCTTATTCAGCTTTGACTTTGTTACATTATCTGTACAGAAAATGAGTCAATATTATTTTTCCCTTAGGGTGGATGGTTGTATCTAACACACTAAGAGCTGAGTTTCTAATGAAGGCTGATAGATGACCTACCAGATGTTTGACAGCCAAAACTATGAGGTGTCTCTTTGTGAGCAGGGTCGTAAGGACCTCAGCAAAGAAGACTTCCACTTATCAAAAATAGGGCACCATTTCCCTACACGGTTTCTAGAAGTAAGAATGAAGAGAAGAAAGTAACAAGAAAGAGGGGAAAGTTACTCAGGCATAATTATAGTTAATATTGTGGTGGGGGGTTTTCAATACCCTTTTTCCTCACTTCTTAAGTGTTAGTATTTTCTGTATTACTTGTACTGCCTTCTCTCAAACATTCCCATAATAGACTTCATTTTTCAGTGTTCTGAAATATAGTGAAGAGTCTCTGCTTTTAATAAAATTGTGCTTCGTAAGGCACTAAAACCCTGTAAGTGCTCCAGTATCGATCAGTTACAAGGTAGTCGACCATCTGGTTTATTTTTGTTTCAGGGGGAAAAGATAGAAGACATCCCAAAGGAAGTCTTGATGGACTGTGCCCATCTTGTGAAGGCCAATAGCATTCAAGGTCAGTTTTCCTAGAGGTGTTTTCAGAATTAACACCGATTTCTGTGTCTGAAGTAGAATACTTTCAGAGAATATGTCGGGGACTTTGGCTGGAGTCAAAGGAATAATTTGTAGTATGCCTTTCCCCTGTTTTGTCCTTTCAAGTGGCAGTTCTGCTACCTATCAGAGAACTAAAAACCCATCTCCCCACCCCTCTAATGACGGTGGCCCTTTCTTGGCTCTTTCTACCCTGTCTTCCTTCCTTTGACTAGAAAGTTGTCTAGACCTGCCTACCCTTGAGGTTATGTAGAAAGGCTTTCAGAAATGAGGTTAATGGCTAAGCAAGAAATGTGTCTCGTGGTTTTATTTTTAATGTTGTGTGATGTCTTTATTTCTGTCATTTGTCCTTAGATCCTAGAGCTCAAGTCTCTACATCCCTGTTTCCTACTTTTTCTTTCTCTCCTTCTCCTCCTAAATACTTCTTTCTCCCTGCGAATTGTGAAGGTATCGAGTCTGTTGATCTTTTTATCTCCCAGAGAATCTTACTTGGTTGGTCTGGGGTGATCCAGGAGTATCCATATTTTTACAGTGCTCTCCGGGAGATTATAATGTGCAGAGAGGGTTGAGAACAATTGCTCTAAGTGTTTTAGGTAAGGCCTGTAATTCTGGGCTTGGTGCTTCTTTGTTTCTACTGTCAGTAGTAGATTTAATCTGTCAGTAGTCAGTATAGGTCAAGAAGGACAACTTTTGGGGAGGAAATGAGAGTTAAAAAGGGGAGCCAGGAAGGAGATGGTATGCTGCCAAGAATGATTAAGCTAGTTAGGAGGTTGGATTTTGGTGTGTAGGACATAGACCTAGGTAGAGTAGAGGTAAGTTTGGTTTGATGTGAGGGTCAGAGGTGATCCAGAGGGTTGGAAAGAAATCTGCTTTGGGTGGAGGATAAGTGCACAGGGCAGACTGAGAGCAGGTACCAGGGGTAGGTGATTACAGGACAGGAGCTGACCGTGTACCCCTTCTCCATCGCTTAGACTGTGTTTCCTAAATCTAACTTGGGCAGCTTTAATGAGTCAGATACCTAGCCAAAGAAAGTAGAAGGCTGGTCTTGTAGAGCCACTGACTTTCAGCCCCGTAAATCATTAAGTTGCAGTTAGTTTTAGGACATTCCATTTTTATGAGTGGGACAGGGTTTCTTAAGATTTCCAGTTAAGAGCTTCTTTTATTAAAGTAAAAATAATAAAGTTAAAACAATCATTATTCTCTGTGTGTTGCAACCTCTTTCACATGTTCTTGTCCCCTTTCCATGCCCCTGGCTAGCAGATGTAACTTTATTAAAGGATCTTTGGACTCTTTATTCTGGGCCCAGTCTCTTGCTTTGTAATCTCTTTATAGTTTACCAGTTCTAGAGAAAACAGAAGAGAATACTGCCTTACTTCTCTCCGCTCTTTGGCCTTCCACAGTGAGAGCTCACTTAGCAAAATAAGGAGCCAAGCCCAGGAACTTCACTCGTGAGTCCCCAGCAGAGGATGCCAAGGAGTGAAGAAGGGGTTCTCCTGCGGGGTTTGCTAGGGACACTCCATTCCTGTTGCGGTGCAGTTGAAATATTTTCCCCCCTGCTTGACCTCAGAACCGAGGGCGTTGGGTTAATCTTGTTTGTCATCATAGAATCTGGTCAGCCAGTTTATTCATTTTAGAATCTTTTGCTAGATTAAACTTTCTAAAAGCTTCGACACTCCCTGTGACACGCCTCACCTTACCTGTACAATTGAGTCCAGACTTGTTAAGCTGGAAGTTAAGCATCTCTGATCTGACGGCAGGCTTTGTTTCCCTTCAGATTATTTCACAGTCCAGCCAAAGCACGTATTTGCTGTTTTCCTACCTTATGCCTTTGCTTATGTTGTCTCCTTTGCCCTCAGTTTTGTCTTCCCTGTCAATCATCCCATGTCTAGCGCCAAACTAAGGTTCAAGGTCCACCCAGTAGTTGTGGTAATGGTAGTAGAGTTACCGTTGAATGTTAATTACATGTCTGGCACTGTGCTAAGAACATTACAGATTAATTCATTTATCAACCCTACTGAGTTATGCATATTATTTTCATCTGTAGATGAGGGAGCTGAGCTTCAGGGAATTAAGGAACCTGCCCAAGGTCTCAGAGCTCTGAAGTGTGGCAGTAGCTGCATTGAAGTCAGACAGTGTCTTTGTAGTCTTCTGTCTTAACCACTAGACTGTATTAACCTCTCCCGTGGAGCCTTTCCTTTCTTCCAGTGTGGGTGACCACTGCCCTTTCTGAGCTACTTCACCATTCTACCTATACCTTTCCAATATCATTTGATAAGTTCTGTTTTTCATCATAGTTATTTATGTACTTATCTGCCTTCCTTCAGTTTTGGAAGGCAAGACCCATTGATCCATATTGGATCTCCCCTAGCACCATGCACATGGAGATTTTTTTCAATCTTAATTTTGAAAAAAAAATTTCAAACCTACAGGAAAGTTACAAGAAAAATATAACTCTTGTATACCCTGTAGTTAGATTCAACAATTTTTCTGTATGCATTTGCTTTCTCTCTATAATGCTCTAATTATTAGGTTTTTGGTTTCTTTTTTTTTTTTTTAGCTGAACCATTTGGAGGAAAATTATAGATCTTATAACCCTTCAGCATGTCCTAAGAGCAATGACATTGTTTTAAGTGACTGTATTACTGTGATCAAATTTCAGGAAATTTAACATGGATAGAATACTGTTATTTGATACACAGCCCACATGTAAGTTTTTCCAGTTCTCCCACTATGGTCCCTTTATAGCATTTTTTTTTTTTTTCTGATGCAGGATTATGTGTTCTAGTTCCTCACCATGTCTCTAGTCTCTTTTTATCTAAAGGCACTACTTTGTCTTTCAAGACATTGACACCTTGAGTGGAGACCAGTTGTAGACTGTCTTGTGATTTGGGTTGGTCTGATTCTTCCACTTGAGCAAGAGTGCATGCGTTGCACTCTTCCAAAGCATCTGTGCTTTTATTACTTTGATATGTTTTCTTTGGTAACAGAGTTGCCACTGCTAAAAGAAACTAAAAAAACAAAACAAAACAAAACAAAAAACACCTCTACTGAACCAGTCCAGTTTCCTCATGTTTCCAATGGGATTCTGGGAGCTGTGGGGACTTTCCCTGAGTGACATAGCTGATCATGGTGGTGCAGGTCCCTTAAATCCCAGACCTTGGCCTTTTGCTTTATCTTGCTGTTTAGCCTTTGTTGGATCAAGGACTCCTTTGAGGAAACCTATTTGATCCTTTTCGCTGTAAAAAAAAAAAAAAAAAAAAAAAGTGCATATCATAAACTTTGCATCCGATATAAGGGAGTCTCAGAAGTCCCTGCTTTCCTTCCTAATACTTTTGCTTGAATTGTGTTGTTCACCTTTGCCATTTGCCATTTGTGGGTGGGTTTAAAAAAAAAAAAAAGTGTTCTGTGGTTTGAATCACTCGATGGCTATTTATGCAAAGCCTTTTCCTCTGTTGGATTTTGGTAATTTGCCAGTGGGTGAGGGAATGCATTGCTTAGTGTCCTACCCGCATGTTGAAGACAGTCTCTCTTGGCAGGCTGCAAGATGAACAATGTGAATGTGGTATATACACCGTGGTCTAACCTGAAGAAAACAGCTGACATGGATGTGGGACAGATAGGTTTTCACAGGCAGAAGGATGTAAGTGTTGTTCGCCACCAGAGGACATGGAGTGGAGTCCTGGTCTTTTCTGTCTAACACTTTCATTGTCAAAGGCTCAGTATGATGTATGTTTTCTAAGTCCCTCTCAGCTGCATTGCTCAACCCCTAGACAGCGACTCCTTTGTTCTGGGGGGGAAAACGTATGATTAAGATTTCAGTTTTGGGGGTGCCTGGGTGGCTCCGTCAGTTAAGTATCCGACTTTGACTCAGGTCACAATCTTGCAGTTCATGGGTTCAAGCCCCATGTTGGATTCTGTGATTACAGCTCAGAGCCTGGAGCCTGCTTCAGAATCTGACTCCCTCTCTCTCTGCCCGTCCCCCGCTCACACTCTGTTTCCTCTCTCAAAAAAATGAATAAATGTTAAAAAAAATAAAAAATTAAAAAAAAAGATTTCAGTTTTGTTCCCCCCTTTCTCAAAGGTGAAAATTGTGACAGTGGAGAAGAAAGTGAATGAGATCCTGAACCGATTAGAAAAGACCAGAATGGAGCGGTTTCCAGACCTAGCGGCAGAGAAGGAATGCAGAGACCGAGAAGAGAGGAATGAGAAAAAAGCCCAAATTCAGGAAATGAAAAGGAGAGAGAAGGAAGAGATGAAGAAGAAGCGAGAAATGGACGAACTTAGGTATGTCTGAGCTACGGTATTGGTGTTGACCTTGGAGATTCCTCACTGCTGATTTTCACCAGGGACCAACCTGAAGGAAGTATATACTGGTGGAGAGAGGGACATAGGACAAGCTCAGGGCCTTAAACAGCTTAAAAAAACAGCTTATGCGGATGCGTTGGTCAAATGACATGCTTTTATGGGGGCAGGATATGAGAGCATGTGAAATAAAATAGCTGGTTTTATTCTTAGCTAAACTATCATAGGTTATCTTTAGAGTTTGGTTTGTAAACCTCTTCAGAAGAAAATATGCTATATTAACGGATTAACATCAATTAGTATATTTGAATAAGGTTGTCTTAGCTCCAAAGACCAGTGCCTAAAATCTGTTTTTAGAACCGTTTTTGTTAATATTTTGAAAGTTTGAAGTAATTAATGTCATGAGGCCTATCGCAAAACACTCCATTTTAAAATAGTAAACAGGAGGGGCGCCTGGCTGGCTCAGTCAGTAGAGTGTGTGACTCTCTCTTAGGATTGTGAGTTCAGTCCTCACGTTGGGCATGGAACCTACTTAAAAAAATAAAAATTTTTAAAAATAAGTGAAATGAAAACATAAGACCAAGGGGGAGAGGAAGCAAAAAAAAAGTTAGGGAGGGAGCCAAACCATAAGAGACTCCTAAAAACTGAGAATAAACTAAGGGTTGATGGGTGCTGAGAGGGAGGGGAAGGTGGGTGATAGGCATTGAGGAGGGCACCTATTGGGATGAGCACTGGGTGTAGTATGGAAACCAATTTGACAATAAATTTCATATTTAAAAAATAGGAAAAAAAGATATATGACACTGTGAATAAAAAGGCTGGTGGTTGATAAATCAAAAAAATTTTTTCTAAATAAAAATAAGTAAAATGATAAATCATAGTTAAAATACAATTTGGGTCCTGAAATACTAGTGTATAAGAATACTGACTGTATTAGTTTTCTGTGGCTACTGTAACACATTATCACAAATTTAGTGTCTTCAGACAACATAGATTTATTATTTTACAGTTCCACCTATCCATACATTAGAAGTCCAACATGGTTCTCACTGGGCTAAAAGGAAGGTGTTAGTAGGGCTGTGTTCCTTCCTGGAACTCTAGGGGAGAATCTGTTTCCTCTTCCAGCTCCTAGAGGCCATCCACATTCCTTGGCTTGTGGCCCCTTCCTCCATCGTCAAAACTGGCAATCTGGCATCTCTTACACCCTCCTTCCAAAGTCACAGCCCCCTCTCCAACCTTCTCTGCTTTTGAGGACCAGGGTAATGACATTGGGCCCACCCAGACAATCCACAACCTCTCCATATAAGATCCTTAACCCAACCACATCTGCAAAGTCCCTTTTGCCAGATGAAGTTACATATTTGCAGGTTCTGGATATTGGGATGTAGACATCTTTGAGTAGGATCATTATTCTCCCTACCACTGGGTATGTTGTGCTATACCTGAGGAGGCTCTTAGGTTTTCTTTGTCGAAGAAGGAATCTAGTCCTGCAACTTCTACTTATAGAATTTCTAGATTTTCCCACATTTTTCCATAGATATCATTTGTGTAAATGTAACAAAAAGAAATTGGGAAAGATGTATTGCTGTGCCTTTGGAAATGGCATAGGATCAAAATGAGCTGTCTTGCCACATGCTGACTTGATTTCCGTAGAATACACTGGATTATTAGAAAGATTGTTGGGTTAGAATGCAGGTATTATGATCAAGTACTGGTATTAGTTATCTGCATGCATGTATTCCTGTTGGGGGTTCTGCTAAAACAGGATAAGTGGCCTCATTTAAAATATAATTTTCAAATGGAGAACTCCAGAAGTGTTATCTTGAGTTATAATCTGCTAACATGAGATAAACAAATGCACAGATTTCTTTTGACCTAGATTGTGAGTCTGCTTTGTGTTGTGAGTGAAAGAAAAATTATCAACTTGATCAGTGCAGTAAAATGTGTGTAATTTTGAGCAGTGTGGGATTGAGAGTAGCTTACTCATTTTTGTTTTTAGTGTGGAGTGGAGGAAAGATTGAAAACATGCCTTCTTGTGCCCTTTACAAACCTAACAATTTTGTTTAGAAACCTAATATGTTAGGCATAATAATATCACTTAATGTACTTGAAAACTTAATAAGAGGGGCACCTGGGTGGCTCAGTCACTTGAGCGTCCAGTTCTTGGTTTCAGCTCTGATCATGATTCCAGGGTGGTGGGATCAAGCCCTGTGTCTGGCTCCATGCTAAGCATGGAGCCTGCTTAAGATCCTCTCTCCCTCCCTCCCTCTCTCTCTCCCCCCTCCCTCTCTCTCTCTCCCTCTCCCTCTTTCTCCCTGTCTCTCCCTCTCTCCCTCTCCATCTCTCTCTCTCTCTCTCTCTCTCTGCCCTGCTTGCACACATACATTCTCTCTAAAATAAAAAATAATAATAGTTTTTTTAAAAACTTTAAAAACTTAAGAATAGCTAACATTTTGGGACACTTGTCATCTTCCAAACACTGTACTGGGTTTAGCTGCGTGATCTCATTTAATCCTAGCAATAGCCATGTAAGTCAAATATTGTTATTGGTGTTTTCTAGAAGAGCAAACTGAACCTAAAAAGCATGTAAGTAACTCACCCAAAGTCACATAATTAATCTGATTCTCAAGTTCGTACACACTATTACCACACTTTTCTGCCTCGTTCAGTCTATTCAGTATTAAAGTAAAATTTTACTATAAATCAAGTAACTTATGGCAATTTATCTTAAAATACATTACATTTTTGTTTCAAATTAAGCTGTGTACTTGTAAAATTTAGGGAATTTTGTATGTTTGATTTTACTAGTTTAAAACACAATGTTCATATCTCAAATTTTCTTTTATTGTTTCAACAACACAAAACATTTAAATTAGCTGAGGGGGAAAATTCTCATTGTTATTGAATGAAATTTTTGCTTCAAGAGCAAATTTAGTCCCATTTTCTTTCTTTTTTTAAAAATGTTGATTTATTTATTTGAGAGAGAGCACACGTGTGAGCAGGGGAGGGGCAGAGAGAGAGGGAAAGAGAGAGAATCCCCACAGAGCCAGATGTGGGGCTTGATCCCACCAACCATGGGATCATGACCTGAGCCAAAATCAAGAGTTTGACGCTTAACCAACTGAGCCACCCAGGTGCTCCTAATCAATCCTATTTTCTAAGTTGTCCCTAGTCACTTGTATTTTTTCCATTTGTTTTCTCAGACACAAATTTTTATCCTCTTATCACTCTGGTAACATATATATCAAAAGGAAAACGTAAGTGGAATAAATGGAAAAATCACTTTTCTATTCTGTGTTTTTCTACTTCGTCCCTACCGCTTTCTTTTTAATACACTTTCACGGATCTCAGGAAACCAAAAGACCCCACTTTTTTGGTGTTCATTTCTGTGAAACCGACGCCACCAAACTGACTTGCTTTCACAAGCTGCCGGAAGGTAGCAGGAGGCGGGGCAGAGCTGCGGGGCTGGGGACCGACGCAGTGACCTAGCACGTGTTGGCTTGGCAGGCTCACCGCTGCCGTCTGGGTGCCGTGTTCCGCAGCTTTGGCGAGATCCCAGCAGCGAGCTCCGCGCTTCTGAGCTGTTTTAGAATCTTTTCTCACATCCGTAGGGCTTCATACGTCACTTTAATTTTGGTCTTTGACTCTTCCACCTGAGAGGTCAAATGCTGTGCCTACAGAAGCCTCTCATTCCAAAGTCTTTCTCTTGGCTTTCCGACAGCGAAAATTTTATTAAGTTTCACCAGCAGTTGGTTCTTTTATTTGGAACATCTGGTAGGGAATGTCCACTTTAGTTGCTCTGATTGCTTAAGAAATTGACTTTTGAATCTGCAGGGGATTCTACAGAGAAGCCAGGAAGCTATTCTTATCTTGGAAGCTATCCCCAGTGCTTCCAGATGGTTTCAGTGAAGAAACACTCAACAGCCTCACATCCACAGATCTCCAGCTTCCTTCCAATTCTGAAACCATTATTCAGACTCTGGTCTCCTTTACCCTCTCAGCTTTTTGAACAAGAATGGCAATGGAAAAAAGTGGATCAAATTGCCATTGCATTGTCCCAAGTTCTTTGAGCTCTAGGTAGGATCTTATCCATCAGCCTTCAGCTCAGCAGTGAACAAGGCAAAGCCTACCACACAGAAGGCACTGACTTCCTTTTCAGAGGCACAACAGTAGCCCCTGGAGACAACTCCATCTTGTTCTTGTAGATGGAGCCCTTTACTCCTTGTCCTCAGTGTGCAGAAATTGTAATGATCTGGTAATGTACATAAGTCTCCATAAAGACCATCTTCTCAGGTAGGTTTTAGAAATATTTGGGTTGTTGGGAGGGTAGTATATTAACACCCTCTGTTAACCATTTTGTAAAAATTCCCCTTCCTTAGACTTTGTGTGTTAATTCTCACCACCTTATTCGTTAGCTCCTTAGACAGTTTTTGTAGCTCACACATGCCCTGTCAGGCTAGGATCTAATGGGGTTCTGGTTTAGAGATTCTTTGCATAGAGTTAGGTGTAGGGAGGAATCCTCACATGTTATTTTCTTTCCATGACTGCTACCTTATAAGCCATACATAGAGTAAGAGAAAATAACAGGAGAGACTCCACACAGGTTTTCAAAGTAGTTGGAGTCTTAGAAGTGACTTTGGCTTGGAGAGTGAGAGAAGGAGAACAGCTTCTACTCAGTCTACCTTTGGTTTTAGTGAGCAGGCATTTGGAGAAAACCTTTAAGCAGGTTACCTGGGAGTCTCCCAGTAGACACCATCATTTATTGGCATATACTGGGGAAGAGTATCCATGGCTGTCTTCAGTGTGTCCAGTAGTGTGGTTTCATCTCCATAGCTGAACTTGTTGTCACATCCAAGTAAAAGCTTACCTACTCCATTTCAGTCTTGTGTTCACTTATTTGGCCTTTGTGGTAGTGTGACAAACACTATTAACATCAAGACCAGGTTCCACCATGTGGATGTTGAAGCCAGAAGAAATAAATAATGGAGAAATGTAGTTAATAGAGGGTAAGTGAGTAACAAATCAGAAAAGAAAAAGATAGGGACTATGACTACCTGAGATAGAGATTTTTCAAAATTGGGAGCCTAGAAGGTTGAAATTTGAACCCAAGTATGATAAAGGTTTATGTTTTGGAAATCTTGCTTTGCTGACCAGATTGGGAAGGGAACCAGGTAGGTGTGGCGAGGCCAGCTAGCAAGATTGGGAAGGGAACCAGGTAGGTGTGGCGAGGCCAGCTAGCAAGCTTGTGCAGTCGTCCACACGACAGATGTTGGTAGCTTGAAATAGGGTGGTGATGTGGAGGTGGAGAGAAGTGGACCAGGGAGAAGTAACTTTGTAGATAAAATCACAAGATCTGAAGATAGTTCAGATTGAGGGTGTGGGGGCAGAGAAAAAGAATGGCTCCTGGGTTTCTGGTCTATGAAATGGAATGGATAGTGATACAGTTCTTTGAGCTAGGGAGTCCTGGAAAAGAACCAAACTTTTTGGTAGTGGGGGGACCATGAGTTGCACAGGGACATATGAATCTGAAAATACCTTTGAGGTACCCAAAAAAGTGTCAGATAGGCCATTGGATGGGTGGGATGGAGCTCGGAGGAGGGGCCCTCAGACCCATTGGTACTGGAACCTGGCTTGTGAGTACTCATCGTCATTTTAACCTCCACAGGTGGTTTAACAGTGCAGCCATGATTGAGATTTCCTGCCCTGCCCACTCTTTTCTCAGCATGCCTTTCATGTAGTGTATGGATCTTACCTATTTATTTCTTCCAGACACCACTTTGTCTGACATCCTTCACCTGATCTGTCTCCAGTTATCTCCCAGATGGTTGTCTCTGTGACATTTCTTCTCTCGAGTTCTCAGTTTTCAGTTTCTACAGTACACATCTACTTGGATATATCTCAGCTGTGGCGTTACTTTCTTCAAATTGCCCAAGCTAGAAACCTTGATGTCATCCTTGATTCTTTGAGCTTTATCCTTTCTTACCAGGACAGCTGCTAACAGCATGGACTCGTGTCCTCAGGTGGGGACGTTGCAGCAGCCTGGAGCATGATGGCAAGAGTGTGAGCTCAGGAGTCTGATGTGGGTGCAAAAGCCCGCTTCTCCATTAGTTGGTTAGCTGGGAGACTTTGGACAGCTTCCTTAACTTCCCTGACTCTGCCTCCTGTATGTTCATTTTTTTTTTTTTTTCATTTCAAATTTTTAAATTCCAGTTAACATGTAGTGTAATTTTGGTTTCAGGAGTAGAATTTAGTGATTCATCCCTTAAACACAATACCCAGTGTTCATCTCAAGTGCCGTCTTTAGTACCCATCACCCATTTAGCCCATCCCTCACCCACCTCCCTCCAGCAACCCTCAGTTTGTTCTCCATATTTAATCATCTCTCGTGGTTTGTTTCCTTCTCTCTTTTTTTTACCCCCTTTCCGTATGTTCATTTGTTTTGTTTCTTAAATTCCACATGAGTGAAATCATAGGGTATTCAGTAGGCATAGTACTATCAGTTGCCTTATAAGGTGGTTGGGGTTAGTAGTAATTTTTGAAGCATATAACGCAGATTCTAGCAAATAAAGAATACTTGGTAAATGGTAAATACTGTTATTATTAACTAATCTCCTTGCCTTTATTTCCCTTCTCCCTCTTTTCTGTCTACTACAGATTACCCTTTTTAAAACACTGGTATTATGTGGTATCACTTTCCTTTGTCTCTTTGTGTATTTTTAATTGAACTTTTTGTATAGCTATGGCTTGAATAGGCCTTATCTCCCTTCCTGGTAAGCTCTTTGGGAGCAAGGCTTTGGCTTATTCATCATTTTCTGTTTTCTTTCTGTCTTATCCTCCACCCAGGCTTAGCATAGGGCTTTATACATCACGGATATTTACTAAATGCTTGTTGAATCTCTTATGTCTCTTCTCTACTCCCATCTTATATTGTGGCTTCTTGCTGTTCACATTGTGTTAACTCACTCAATTAGGACAACATAATTGGGCCCTACACATTCAGCCTAATTCCCTACTTGGCCTTCAGACTCCACTTGAATTGGTTTGAAATGTCATTATAAACACCAACTCTTTGTCTTTGCCCCTACCATTCTCTGTGTCTGCCTCCCTCACTGATCCCACATATTTATTAGGCTCCCTTTGGGTTCTGCCTCATCTGAGGAGAGGGCCCCAGCAGCCCTGCCCACGCTGATGCATTTCCGCTTGAATTCCTGTAGCATCTGCGACCTGGGCAGTATGCCCCGACTAGGAATCCGATCTGCTCTTGGCTGTAGATGGATTTCCTCATCTGAATAATGCCACCTACCTCCCAGTCAGTGTGGAGATGACATGAGTCTGAGGAAGCACTTTGTAAACTATAAAGCACTGGGCACATCTTATTTACTGTTCAGAGATCTCTGCCTCTTTTCTGTTGCACTCTCCTTGAGGGCAGTGATTATATTTTCTTCCAAAAAGACCCTCAACAGTGCTGGATGCATGGTAGATGTTCAGGAAATACTTGTTGGCTCGATAACCTGATTGCAAATGTGTGTTTCTTCTTCTAGGAGCTATTCGTCGCTAATGAAAGTTGAGAATATGTCTTCAAATCAGGTATGTTCAAGTTATTTGCTCTAATGTTGTGCCTTAAAATAATTAAGAGTTTTTAATAATTGAGTTACTAGCCAATACCGACTCGTGTGTTGCTGATGGCTTGACATAATTTGGTAACCATCGTACACTCAAGTGGATTCTATGAGGCATCGCCCCTCCTCCCCTGTGGACTCGCTCATGTGTTTTTAAAGTAGGTCACCTCATGGAAAGAGATTGTTGTACGTTGTTGTGAAGTGTGGTCTGATAGTACTTCCTAAGATAAAAAGCAATGATGATCCATATTACAGTACTGAAAGAATCTTCTTAGCATTAGCACCTAATTATTTTCTTAGAACCATGTCAGAGACTTCTTGTCCATGAGTACTATCTTCCCCGAATTTATTTTCAAGTGACTGGCGATAGCACAATTTAGCTATCACTTAACAGTCTGCAGAAGATTGAAACTGGGTGGATATATTTGCTATATTGCATATTTTATAGTGTAGTTTACAAATATAGTTGACCCTTGAACAATATGGGGTTAGGTACCCCAACCCCTTACGCAGTTGAAAATCTGCATATAACTTTTGACTCTCCCAGAACTTAACTACTGGTAGCCTACTATTGACCACAAGCTTTACCCATAACATAAACAGTCAATTTAACACATGCCCCCCCCCCTTTTTTTTTTTTTTTTTTAGTTTATTTATTTTTGAGAGAGAGAAAGAGGGAGCATGAGTGAGCAAGGGAGGGGCAGAGAGAGAGAGAATATCCCAAGCAGGCTCCACACTGTCAGTGCAGAGCCCGATGCGGGGCTTGAGCTCACACACCAAGAGTTCATGACCTGAGCCGAAATCAAGAGTTGGATGCTTAACTGACTGAGCCACCCAGGCGCCCCAATTAACACATATCTTATGTTATACATATTATGTACTGTATTCATACAATAAAGGAAGCTAGAGACAAGAATATAAAATCATAAAAAGTTTATACATTTACAGTGCTGTACTATATTTATTGAAAAAGATCTGTAAAAGTGGACCTGTGTGGTTCAAAACCATGTTTTTCAAGGATCAACTATATATGCTTTAGATCTGTGTTGTGTAGGATACTAGGCACTAATTACGTGTGGCTATTTAAATTTAATGAAAACTTAATTTAATTTAAAAACTCAGTTCCTCAGTCATACTAGCCACATATGGCTAGTGGTTACCATATTGGATGGTGCAGAAATAGAACATTTCCATCATCACAGAAAATACTGTTAAGCAGTATTGCTTCAGATGCTTAGAAAGAATTAATAGAATGTAAGATCCCTTAAAGGTCATCTAGTCAAACCCCATATTTAGTTCATAAATTGGAATTGTTAGTAGGACTTTACACCTTGTTCATATCTGGATGTCCTTCTAAAAATGAGTAAGAACAATATTCTTATTCATGTCTCTGTGAAGAACAAAATTTATGAGGCTTCTTTGTGAGTCAAAGATGTAGCCTTGTACTTTATCCTGAAACATTCCAGGGTAGCATTATGTAATTAAATACAGCCTTGAATTTGAAGTTTAGAGCCTTAAACTGTCATTTACTAATTGGATAAGCCTAATGAAGTGATGTAACCTCTCTGAGGGAGATTTCATCAGCAGTGGAAGAGACCTGTTACTTCATGGGTCTGCACTAAAATTTAAACAAGGACATATATATGAAAGTTCTTCCTTAGTCTATGAATATAAATGGTCATTGTTATTTTTTATTTTTTATTATTTTTTGAGAGAGATACTGCATGAGCGGGGGAGGGAAGGAGGAAGAGGGAGAGAGAATCTTAAGCAGGCTTCATGCACCAGCATGGAGCCCGATGTGGGGCTCTATTTCAGAATCGTGAGATCAGGACCTGAGCCAAAATCAAGAGTTGGACACTTAACCAACTGAGCCACCCAGGCACCCCAGTCATTGTTATTTCTTACTGATAGAGTCCTTAGTTGCTCTTTCCCCACACAGTATCAGGATTAATGACGATGAGATGTATTTAATTGCTTCTGGAAACTACTCTTGGATTTCTTGGAACTCTTAAAACAGCTTAATAGTCAAACAAGTCTTTAACATACCCTAAATCTAATGTCTTTGTTTTGTGCTTATTGTTGTTTATCAAAATGTTCTGTTATTTAGAGACTACACCAGCAGAAATCTGGCACCTATATAATGTCATGTACGACATTAGGCATTTTCATTTCCATCATTGTTGATTTTTAAAGTTTGAGCGTTCTGGAATTAATACACACAGACAAATATACATACATATATCCATACACACACATACACATGATCTGATTAGTGACAGATGTTAAAAGTTCCAGGATTAGCAAGTCAGATTTGTAGAACAAAGGATCACGAACTCTTCTACCTTTCCCCTTCCCTCTGTTGCTTGTTCCTCTGTCCCTGAGTTCCAGGTTTCAATCAGATTCACATTTCCAAGGAAGTTTTTGCACTGGGTATTTTTATTCTCTCTTGTAGTGGAAGGACTCTTACAGCTTTCCCCCCAACTTCAAAAGAATAGGTTTTAATTCTCCTTGTAACTTTCTGCTGTTGAGGGGATTACATACCTTTTATGATCTAATTTGGCTGCACACTCAGTTGATTTTCAGTTAAAGCCTAGTGTTTATATAAGATAGGACTTGATTTTTTTTTTTTTCTTTTTTTGAGAGAGAGAGCACGAGCTGGGGAGAGGGCAAAGGGAAAGGGAGAGAGGAAGAGAGAATCTTAAGCAAGAACCATGCTCAGTGCAGAGCCCATTGCTGAGTTTGATCTCACGACTCTGGGATCATGACCTGAGCTGAAATCAAGAGTCAGACGCTCAGCCAACTGAGCCAGCCAGGCGCTCAAAGGACTTGATTTTTAATTAAGCTCATATAAATTTATCAGGAAAAATATTAGTCTTCCACTCTGAAGTTGGTTTTAATTTTGAGCTTTTGTTCTATTTAGAATAATTCTTTTCAATCTGTAACTTCTACCTAGCCTTTCTAAATTTGGTGCCAATAAACAGTTAACTTTCAATTCAGTTTTATTTCCTTATCACTTTATAGGTGGATGACAGGATACCTGTTTTGCTACATTGAAAAACATATTGGGGCGCCTGGGTGGCTCGTTGGTTAAGTATCTGACTCTTGATTTTAGCTTAGGTCATTATCTCACGATTTGTGAGATCGAGCCCCGAGTTGGGCTCTGTGCTGGCAGCTGGCAGCATGGGGCCTGCTTGGGATTCTCTCTCTGCCTCTCCCCCACTCACACTTGCCACATACTTGCTCTCTCTCAAAATAGATAAACTTTAAAAAAAAAAAAAAAGAAGGAAAAACATATTGACTGTTAAAGGGAATCTTAAATGTAAAAATTGTCCAAATAAAGTCTTGGTCTCAGACATATATTTAAAAGTTACTGTAATCCCCAGATACAGATCTGCACACACGCCGGAACTCTGCGGATCTGACTCCCGGCTTTTATAGAGAGTGACACACTTTCATTGTCACCAGCCCAGATTATCTTAGAGCATTTTTCCTCCTCAGTGTTCCAGATCTAATGCTGACCTTTGAGATAGATGGTGACTCTCTGAACATCTGTAATGCTGTGATGTCAGCGTCAGACTCTAGAGCAGTCACAGTTCTGGTTCTGGCATAGAGTACCAACAGGAGTTTTCTCTGGGTACAGTTATCTAAGACATTTTTACTGTGGCCTGGGTGCATTGTACTAATTGAAGAAAAGCACAGAGGAAACTACTGAATGAAACCGGAGATCAAACCAAACTTCAGACCATTGTTTCCTGCCTATGTCTCCTGTTTCCTTACCCATCTTTCATAAGAGCTATTAAGAAGGTGAAAAACATATACACCTGTAAGCCTGAGCCCTCTCCTCTTCTCTAACAGCTCGGGTATCAAGCAATGGGAAAGAGAAGCTGCAACAATTGATATGTTCAGGTTGAGACATTTTCAAGCGAATGTCCCAAACTTACACTATTAGTAAACATTGGCACCCGGAGCAGTGTTCAGGGCATGCGGTAGCTCAAAATGGAGTCTGGCACTCTTTTGTACTTGGCCTTCAGGACTCGTGTATAAGCCACACAATAAAATCAGCGCCTTTATACTACATACCATCATGTCGGGTTTTTAATCAATAACTTGGCAGGCTAACTAACTTGGTGTCTAGCCTGTGGCTTCCCAATCACTTTTC